>NC_072794.1:63351002-64601002 GCF_028583425.1 Eublepharis macularius | reverse complement strand
AGAGCTGCAGGGACTCATTAGCCTAACTCATTAGCACAACTCATTAGCATATGCCACACCCTTGCCATCACTGGAAGTGTGTCATTAGTATAACAGATTTGCATACACCACACCCCCTGACATCACCTACCCTGGCTGTTTTGGACCCAATCTTTGCCATTCAGGGCCGAAATTGGACCCAAAATAGCAAAAAGGGGCTGAAAATGGCCGAAAAGGGGCCCAAAATGGTCAGGATTGGGCCGCTGCTGAGCGGGAGAGTGATCCACCACCCATCAGAGCCCTGATCCTGGCCATTTTGGGACCAAAATGGTTTTGGTTTTTAGGCCTGATCCTGGACATTTTGGGCCAAATCCAGGCCAAAACGGGCCCAAAATGGCCAAAAATCAGGTAGGCGGGGCCACCTGATATGTGACCTTTTGGAGAACTACTGGAACTGCATTCCTGCATGTTCCCCCTCAAAATGAGCCCTGGATAAACCACATAAGAATTAATTTAAACAGGCTGCATGCAAACTAATGGAAGACTGCCTTAGGATAAATCTCATCTAAAGGCTTGTTGCTTTAAGAAAGGAAAGGATATTTTTCATTGGTAAAGAAATCTATGCTGTAGTAGGAAATGTGAGATAGGCATTCTTAGCAGCTATCTAAGTAGAAGAGAAAAAGAGCATATGTTGTCCTGTTGGAGGTCAGAAAGAGAGATCGTGAGGAAGAACAGCCTGAACGATAGAAGCCCCTAGGAATAGCAATCTAGGTAACAAAAAGGATACCAGCATGCAGAAGAGGCATGCAGACTGAAGGTCTGACCTGACCTGCTTACTACTTCTACTGACTCCCTACGGTATCAGTGTGCTTGCTGCAAAGACACTTTGCCTCATCCTTCTTTTCCTTCAATAAGAAGAGTCCTGCTATATCAAATATATATCTTTACCATCATCTGGTTTCCAGATTAAGGGGGGTTCTTGAGGGTTCTTTTGTGGTCAGGCGGAAGAAGTTCTGTTCCAATTTTGGTGACATTTGATTGAAAAAAAATGACTCCAGCTCTGTCCTCCCGCCCAAGTTCCCCATAAGGAATAACGGAAAGTTGCCAATCTCTTTCCTTTCTTTGTTAAACAGACCACAACAAGGAACCATCTCAAAAGGACAATGGAAAAGTAAACTTTTTTTTTAATTTTCAGTCAATCACTGTAAGAACAGGGAAATTAAATGAATGCAGACAGATTTTGTGTTTCTTTTATTCCACTGCATGTCTGGTGCTCTGCTGGCTGCCACCATTTTTTAAAGCAGTAGAGATAGAAGTGTGGCTACTTTTGGTGTCTGTAAAATTGACACCATTCGATCTGCTTGAATTTAGGGGGATCTTTAGATTAGAGGGTGGACTGTGGTCTGTGCAAATGTGATGCTATTAGCATTATAAACAGTTGCCCCTGACTCTTGAACAGATTCTCCATTGAAAATAATGGTCCCAAAGAAAAAGCACGCAGATTTGACTCTTGAATCAGTAATATCCTACCTGGATAACCTCCCCCCACCCCAAGTCCAGATCAGAAATTATAATGGAAATTTTCTCAGTGCACACACCTATAATCTAATCTAAATGTTATCAGGGCATACACTGCAGTAGTGCATGCCTCTTTCTAAGAAGAGTCACAGCTATCTAATCAGTCAAAGCTGGTGGAAGGCACCCCAAGTCACCACTGCCACCTGTTTATCCCATAGGAGACGCAGGTCCAGCAGCACCCCCAAGTATAAAGCTGCTCCTTTAGGGGGAGTGCAACCATCTAGAGCAGGAGATATCTCATAGCATAGTGGTTAAGTGGTTGGGCTGTGAGTTAGCACCTGGCTTGTTCTTATTCCACTTTTCCCGTGATCTCAGTAAGTGGCCTTGGGTAAGCTATTCCTCTTTGTTGCAGCTCCCCAGCTGTATTGTGGGGATAATAATGTTCACCAATCCGAGTGGGGCACTAATCTGTCTAGAAGAGTGGTATATAAGCACAATTATTATAAGCACTGTTATTAAATCTTCTCCCCAATCGGTAGCACATCCATTTTGTTGGAATTAGGTTTCCACTTATCAGCCCTCATTCAACTTGAAACTATGTCAAGATACTTGATTATGGTTTCTATCACTTCCCTGGGATCTTCTGGAACTGTGAGATAGAGCTGATTATCATCCACATATTATCCCACAATCTCAGACGACCTCTTCCAGTGGCTTTACATAGCTGTTGAAAAGTATGGCAGTCAAGATAAAACCTTGAGGGATCCTGTATGCCAGAAGTCAAGGGGGCAGAGCAGCAGTCCCCCAGCACCACACTCTGAAACCTACCACAGAAAACCATCACAGAATAATGCCCCCTACTCTCACCCTGAAAGGGTATTTGAAAATGATACCATGATCAATGATATGAAAAGCTGCCAAAAGTTTTAATACTCCCCCATTCATCTCCCAGCACATGTCTTCCACCAGAGTGACCAAAGCCATTTCAGTCTCATGACCAGGCATGAAACCATATTGGAATGGATTCAAGAAATCTGCTACATTCAGGGATCCTTGACGTTTCCCAGCCATCACTCATTCAAGGCAGTATGGATTTTTCTTCAACAATGATACCTGTTAGAGATTATCTCTTAGTAACAACCTGCATATAAAAGTAAGTAATGTTTCACTAATTCTTATACAATGTAGATCAGCCTAGAATAAAAGCCTAATGTAACCCAACCCATCTATTTTCTGTCTTGTATCCTTGTTTGAAAGTACATGTACTTTTGTCATGCAAACTTCAAAAAAACAACAACAAGGAAGCTATAAACTACAAGCAAGCTACTAAGAAATACACCATACAGAGTAAAAGTATATCATCAAAATTCTGTTTGCTAGATTTTAATTTAAGAAGACTCAGTATTTATGACAAATATCCCCCCCCCCAAAAGAATGAAGAGGCAGACACAAATGTTGGGAATTAAAGGTCCACTTGATTAAATTTACAAGATATCCGTCAACATGGCAAGGGCCAAACTAGTGATACAGGCCCTGAGGATACTCCTGGACCTCCGCCCTGACCTGTCTGGCTGAGCCACCCACTGCCCTGGGTGCAAACCATTCATTGTATGGCTGGGACTCGGCTGGCCAAGCAAAGTGGTTCACCCCCTTAAATCTCCCCCACCCAGCCATAAAGCTGCCGGGGCTGGGGGCTGGCTTGTCCAGGGGTTCCTCACCAGGGCATCTGTCCTTGCAACTGAGCCATAATGTAGCCAGCTGCTCCTAACAGACCCCAATTCCCCACCAATGGGGCTATGCCAAGGGTGGTCACCAGCATGCTCATTCCCCCAACTTCTAACCTGCCACCACTAAGGATATGCCAAGGGTGGTCACCAGCCTGCTAATTTCCCCAATTTCTAATCTGCCGAGATTAAATTCAACCAACCACTGCCAATTACCTCTCTTCTGACAGTGCAAGGTAGGTGAAAAAGGCCTCCAGCTCTGCCCCTCACAGCGTGCCCAGGTAGCCGGGAAAGCACAGCTGCCTCCCCCTCCTCCGGGGAGGCACATCACATCCCCCGGCCACAGCAACTGTTGCCTCCATCCGGAAGTGCCACATTATTGGAATAGAGAAAATATAAAAATATAGAAAAGCCTGTGAATTCATCCTGATTTATGAAGAAAGCAAAATAGAGATTTCCTGTTTGGTGGCTAAAATGCTGACAAAACCAAAATGAGTGTAAAAATAATAACTTTCTATTGAGGCAAAGCAAACAGCTAAAAATATGAAAAGTTATTGATTTGTGTTTTTTTTTTAATTCATAAGACCACTTTTCTTCCAAGCCTGTGACCAAAAGTTGGTATTTTGTAGAAAATAAAATAAATGCTGGAAAGCTGAAAAGGAAAAAGAAAGTGCCATTGAATTATAACCAACTCATGGCAACCCCAACCTTGGGATGATCTAGGCAAGAGATGAGCAAAGGTGGTTTGCTGTTCCCTTCCTCTGTGTAGCGACCCCAGTCTTCCTTGGTGGTCTCCCATCAAAGGGTCTCCCATCCAGGTACCAATGTTGGCATAGTAAGCAGGGAGCCCATATGAACTATTTAAAATGAGCATAATCTAAAGTTTCATTAATCATTTCTAACAAGAGAGTTAAATATGTGCTTACCTCTTTTCTAATAAATAAGACCAAAATGCTGGAGTGGATTATGTTCTATTTTTTTATTTATCTTTTCTTAGAAATTGAAGCTCCGTAGCACACCTTTAAAAGCCATTCACATTAGTTATCTATCACGAAAAGGTAGAGAAGAAAACTTGAATTACTTGTTTCAAAAACAGAAAAAGGCTTGGCATTCTATGTAGAACAACATGCATTTGTTAAAAAAAGTACACTGACTCTGTAAAATTACAGGAGGTTAAACCAATCACAGAAAAGGTGTTTCATTAACTAGGAGCTGCTGAAGAAGTCATCTTTCATTTCACTTTCTTCAGTGGACATTCAAAGAAGTTGGTCATGAACATGTTTCATAACTGTAAACAAATATGGGCCACTCTGAAATGATAGTTTGAAAATGAAAAACAAACAAGGAAAAAGACATCCTTTTGCCTTACTATAACTCTCCCAGAACTTTTTTTTGTCTTGTAATAGTACCAATAGTTATAAAACTACCCACAGCACTGTTGAAAACATATGATCATAGAGGAGAAACCAAATAAAGGACTTTTTCAAGAAAATTAATGGGTGGTCCAGTAAATAAAATTTTAGCTGAGTATCTGGAAAAACAATTAGATTTGCTGTGGAGACAGCACTTGAACTAAACAGACTATAGTAAAATGCTAGAAAGATACTACAGAAAACAGTCCTTCACTAGCCAGAGGATGAACTAGAATACTTCATGTTCTGTTTCATCTATGATGTTTATTGTCTTGTCATATATTGTCCTCTAGGAATTGGATTGTTTTATTCTATTCTATATTGGTTTTAAGGCTGCAGTCTCATCCTACGTTAAAACTCAGTAAAACTTTCTTCTGAAGAACCATGCAAAAAATTGGGAAGTCTTTGTCACTTACAGAAAGGTCTCTTTTTGTTTTTTTTAATTGCACTCTGTACCATGCAACTATGAGCGCACACTTGTGTGTGTCTCTGTGTGTGTGTGTGTGTGTGTGTGTGTGTGAGAGAGAGAGAGAGAGAGAGAGAGAGAGATTGATTCTACTTTTTTTTTCAAACTAAGCATCTTTTTTCTTCTTATTCTGAAGCCCAAACCTTATTCCCATTTTATAACAATAAACATGATAGATTAAATGTCAAATTCTGGCTCAATGAGGAAACTTTTAATTTACAAAAATTTGAGAAAAACAAAGTGATAGAGAACATATTTCTGATTTTTTCCATTTGCTATTTTTTCTCAAGGATTATATTCCCTATGCTGTGCTGGGTAAACCTCGTCCAACTCATATTGGTCTTATTCCAAACATTCTTTTTTCTCCTTATTGCTCTTTATGAGAAGAAATCTCATTGCTAGTAGAAATAACAATGTCACTAGAGGGCAGCCATCATCTGTTAGAGAGCTAGACAAGATCTCCACAGAAACGGAGGCCTGGCTTCAGATGCAGAGGGTAAGATTCTGGATCACTTGGCCGGCTCAGCTGTACTAATTTTCAGCACAAGTGATAATCAACTTTTCAGGCTTTTGGCTAGGGATCACACACATGGCTAGGGTTTTTGAACATTGGAGGTTCAGACTGGTCCATAGCATTCAAAATCCAATATCTGAGTACATAACTCAACAAGATTAAATTAAGGTATGCATCCCTCATAATTCCTTCAGGGCTGCCTGTCCTTTTGCAAGGCAAAGCAAATTACTGATTTTTATTTTTTTCATCCAGAGAAGATTTTTTTTGCCAGTTTATTTGAAATGTCACACATGGGGGAACAAGACAACTTCACTAAGAGTGCAATCCTAAACAGACCATCACCCTTCTAGATCCGTTAAATTGCTCTGCTTAGGCTGACACTGTAATAAGATCAGTGGTGTAGTGTGGGTGGGCAGCACCCAGGGCAAATCCCGGTAGGTGGTGCCCCTGTTAATACACACTCCGGGATAGCAATATGATGTCACTTTTGGGAAGTGACACCATCACACAAGGTGTGGATACCCCCACCCCGGGGACTGCTTCTGCAATTCGGGCCCACTCACCTCCCTGTCCCTTACCTGGCAGTCCTCCAGTACACACGCCCATGCCTCTGCCACCAGCTCAACACACTCCTCAGCCAGCAGCCACTGTAGGAGGGCCAGCTCAGTGCCCAGAAAGCTGGCTGCCCGGTTGGTGCGGCAGGTGGCCAGGGGACACAGGCAGACTCCTGCGGATGCAGTGCAGGCTCTCCCGATTGGTGCAGCACTCCCTAAAAATTATGCACCCAGGGTGACTGCCCCTCTTCCCTCCCCACACTATGTCATTGAATAAAATTATCACTATCCTGTATCTTGGTCTCCTTAAGTTTAATTTTATCAAATCATGTGGCTCAGCAAACACTTTTGCTTAGAAGATTTCAGTACAGTGTCCAGTTGGCCTGTGGTCTCCTCATGTGGTAGAATTCAATGGGCAAGTTGTCCAGTGTCAAAAATAGGCACATCTTTTCTGCTTTGGAACTTTGAATAAAATTCTGTGCAACTCAGAACAAAGCATAGTTTTGTTCTTGTAACACCAAACGTGTTTCTTTTCAGTAATAGAAAAGTTATTCAGCCAGTTAAACTGCAGAATATTTGTTGGAGTGGATAAGGGGGGTGTATAAGTAGGGGAAGGGAATATATTTAGAGCACAGGTGTATGCTTTTGTGTGGGTGTACCTCTTTGAGTACTCATAAAACAGAAAATGTAGTTTGCAGAGCTAATCAGACAAATGTGGGTGTCCAGAATAAAATCAGGCACAGAATCCCTAGTATCATCTATATTGGCCCTGTTATGTTCTTCAATAAAGCAACAAAACAGTTGAATTATCTTGGATTATCCATCCATCATTCATTCCAGTTTAATTTATCTTTTGAACCTGTCAGGAAGTTGCCAGATGATTTTCATGCACAGTCAAATTGTGCTCTGTTTGCAAAAGAAAACAGGTGGCAAAACTTCAAGACTCAAAACAGGCTGTTGCCAGTTTGTATTTGCTCATAGCTAGGGGTGTGCAAAGGCACCTAGGTTCGGCAAGCCGATTCAGGAATGGCGATTCGGGATGATTCGGGATGATTCGGGAAAGCTGTTTCAATGGGAAAAAGCCTCCCCAGGCTTCTCTGAAGCCTGGGGGAGGCATTTTCCCACCGAATCAAGCCAAAACTGGTGAGGGCCTTCCTATAACTCCCCTCTAACAACCCCCACGTTTCAGACTGATTGGATTTTGGGGAGCCATGTTATGGCCCCCAAACCAGGTCCCCCTATCCTCGCCTATAAAAGGGCATAGCTTTAGGTTGCTGCTGCTAATCTCCTATTTTGTGCTTGCTGCTGCTGATCTCCATTATTTCCTATGGGGGAAAAATGAAGAGGCAGGCGTCCTTTGCCAGGGGTGGCATTTTGCATGCAAAATGCCCCCCAACCCTCGGGGGCCCTTCTCCCACCTTTCCTCCCACCCCCCACCAAGGCTCACCCTGCTCCCACTTGGGGGGGAATTTCATGGCCTCCCCAAGTAGGTGCTCTCAGCCCCCAAAGTCCACCCCCTACAGCCCCACACATACCCAATACCCCCCCAGCTGCCACACAGACCCAAATTCCCACATTAGCTCCTCATAGACCCAAATCCACCCCCAGTAGCCCTACACCCATAACCCCGGGTACAGGCTGGCCAGCCCTCTCCCTTTGGTCCCAATGCTGGGAACTTCTAAACTCTCTTTCCCAGGGCAATTCTGCACAGCCCAGGGGTGCCACAATGGTTGGCACACTTCTGAGTGCCAGCTTGTCCCTGGCAAAGAGCACCTGAACCACAGACACCCTCCCTCAAATTCCCCCACCACCTACAGAGATGGCTGGCCAGCCAGCCCCATTGTTCCCTATGATGGGAACCAACTGCACAACAAAGAATAAAACATGAACAACACAAAATAAAGTTTTTAAAAAATTATTTTCTCCCTTTCAAAGTACAAGTAGGCAAAGCATTATGACACATTACACCAGCAGTCCCCCACACAGAAAAATTAACACAACTCACTTAACATCAGAGAATCACAAAAACACAATTCCTGTCAAAAACACTTTATTTCTTGAACAGCTTTAGGTTACACGGCAGGGGGGGGCACACCAAAGGGCATTCCAGCATTCCACTTCACAAAAATAACACAACTCACTTAACATCAGAGAATCACAAAAACAATTCCTGTCAAAACCACTTTATTTTTTGAACAGCTTTAGGTTACACAGCAGGGGGGCACACCAAAGAGCATGGCAGCAGTATCTTACACAAAATAACACAACTCACTTCACATTAAAGAATCACCCCAAAAATTGCTCTCAAAAGCACTTTATTTCTTTAACTGCTTTAGGTTACACAGTAGGAAGGCACAACAGGGCATGAAAGCAGTGTACTACACAAAAATAACACAACTCACTTCACATCAGAGAATCACCCAAACACAATTGCTGTCAAAAACGGTGAAGTGGGTTGTATTATTTTGTGTAGTACACTGCTATCATGCCCTGTTATGCCCTCCTACTGTGTAACCTAAAGCAGTTATAGAAATAAAGTGCTTTTGACAGGAAATGTGTTTTTGTGATTCTCTGATGTTAAGTGAGAGTTGTGTTATTTTTCTGTGTGGGGGACTGCTGGTGTAGTGTGTCATAATGCTTTGCCTACTTGTACTTTGAAAGGGAGAAAATAATTTTTTAAAAACTTTATTTGTGTTGTTCGTGTTTTATTCTTTGTTGTGCAGTTGGTTCCCATCATAGGGGACAATGGGGAGGCTGGCCAGTCTCCTCTGTAGGTGGTGGGGATTTCAGGGGGTGGTTGTCTGTGTGTCAGGTCAGGTGCTCTTTCCCAGGGACAAGTTGGCACTCAGAAGTTTGCCCACCATTGCCCTGGGAAAGAGAGTTTAGAAGTTCCCAGCATAGGGAACAAAGGGGGAGGGCTGGCCAGCCTGTTCCTGGGGTTATGGGTGTAGGGCTGCTGGGGGTGGATTTAGGTCTGTGAGGGGCTAATGTGGGGATTTGGGTCTGTGTGTGGCACCTGGGGGGGGAATTGGGTTTGTGTGGGGCTGTAGGGGGTGGACTTTGGGGGCTGAGAGCACCTACTTGGGGAGGCCATGAAATGCCCCCCCAAGTGGGAGCAGGATGAGCCTTGTTGGGGGGGGTGGGAGGAAAGGTGGGAGAAGGGCCCCTGAGGGTTGGGGCATGCAAAATGCCACCCCTGGCAAAGGACGCCTGCCTCTTCATTTTTCCCCCATAGGAAATAATGGAGATCAGCAGCAGCAAGCACAAAATAGGAGATTATCAGCAGCAACCTAAAGCTATGCCCTTTTATAGGCGAGGATAGGGGGACCTGGTTTGGGGGGCCATAACATGGCTCCAGAAAGTCCAATCGGTCTGAAACTTGGGAGGTTGTTAGAGGGGAGTTAGCGGAAGGCCCCCACCAATTTTGGCTTGATTCAGTGGGAAAATGCCTCTCCCAGGCTTCAGAGAAGCCTGGGGGAGGCTTTTTCCCATTGAAAAAGCTTTCCCGAATCGCCCCGAATCGCCCCGAATCGATTCGGGGCATGCCGATTTGGGATTCCCCGAATCACCCCGAATCAGGGTGATTCGGGATTTTTTCGGGATTCGGATTCCCGAACTGCACACCCCTACTCATAGCCTAAATTTGCTCCATGTTTCTATGATGCATAAAAGCAGGGCCCCTGTCAATCCCTGAACACTAGAATGCAAGGTAAGCCTGACTTTCAACTAACATATAAATCTTGTGGGAAATGTAATGGTGTTAATTAAGTAATCTTAACCTGAATTTCAATATACAGCCCTGACCTGGATGGCCCAGGATGGCCCAACCCCCTCATTTCTCTGAAGCTAAGAAGAGTTGGCCCTGATTAATGCTTGGATGGGATACCTCCAAGGAAGACTGGGGTTGTTATGCAGAGGCAGGCAATGGCAGCCCACCTTTGAACATCTCTTGCCTTGAAAACCCTATGGGGTCACCATAAGTCACCTGCAGCTTGATGGCACTTTCCACCATCATCAATCTGAACTTCAAATATTCTCTCAACTGGGACAGATTCAACATCGATCCATTCATTTATTCTCCAGAACCTTGCAAACAAGAACATCTAGGACTCTATCATAAATTTCATCAGTTGTAAGGTGAAGTGCAGACACTGTTACCTCTTGTTTCAAAACATCATGTCATTAATCTCTATCTCTATAAAACAGGAAAGCCAAGCATAAAAAGAATTTGAGTTCTATGTGTTCCTAGTTATGTTGATCACAAATGTAGAACTACATCCTTTTAATTGTCTGTTCTTTTTGGTTGTCATTGTTAGCCCTTTATTTTTGCCCATTTTTATTGCTGGTTTTCTTAGTTTTTTTCTTTTATGCCAGGTATATGCAATTGTTATAAAAATAATATTATAAATTGCATGAATTTGATGGAGAAAATTCATTGGGAGATAAATCCAGATTTTCAGTTGAGGATGGACCTTTTCCAGGACTATGAGCTTCCACGGGTATCCCACCTTGAGAGATCCAGAGAACAGACTTAACATAGTGAAGAATTCTACCTAGAAATGTAACATTCTCATAGATCATTTTATAAAACAATATTCCTATTCTATTGCTCCTGAAATACAATGATTAAATAATGCATCTAGGAATTTTGCCAGTGTTAAGGGTAATGTATTTATCTGTTGCATTGCACTGTGCTTAGAAACAAACTGGTTCCCAAAAGTGGCTTACAGAAATGTTAAATGCAGATATAAATAAAATATAATGAGAGTTACTCAGGAATGCAGTTTTTAGCATGGTATAGAAGTGATGAAAGAATATGTATGTGTTCCCTGTGGCCTCAGGAATGAAAACTTGTACTTGGGACTAGGAAGCTTCTGCTACAACTGAATCTAAGAATGATGGAGAGTGCCTGATTGTTTTCTCATTCTGAACTCAGACTAGCAGTTGGAAACTGAGAAAAGATGAATCAAGAGAAGACTGCCAGGTTACTTCCCTTCTTCCTTTTGCCTTGGGGTATTAAAAGCTTATTCCATCCCATAATGCCTGGATCCGTTACCTAAATATTTCCCATATAGAGAGAGGTATCCTTCTAGGAGGAAATTAATAAGAATGAGCACTGGAAAAAAACTGGCTTCAGTTTCAAATCTGGGGGTTCCAAACCAACTATGTATTGGGGAAGGAGGCGCTGGCTCAGATCTAATCCATTTGGGTTTTTTCATTATCATGAGTTTTGGTCCTGTTCTCTGCAATGAAGGTTTTCAGTCTCTTTGGGATAGCTGTTTTTGCACTTGATGGCCCCAAAATTACACAAAATATCAGCCCATCAAGTTTTCCTCAGTTACACTACACACATACACAACAATGGACCCTGAATAAAGTGAGTGTTGGAAGAGAAACTGGAGAGAGACTGGCTGGCAAGGGGTAGCAGGGCAGCAGCAATGGCAGCATTAAAAACAATCCTGCTTTATATTTACTTTTTTTTTTTCTATTAGTGCCCAATAGATTATTACCTGTGGTGCCATGTTTCTTTGTGCTTACTCCCAGAGAAATGTCTTTAGGATTGCAGTCTATGATAACAACAACAACAACAACAACAACAATAACAATAACAACATTTGATTTATATACCGCCCTTCAGGACAACTTAATGCCCACTCAGAGCGGTTTACAAGGTATGTCATTATTATCCCCACAACAAAACACCCTGTGAGGTGGGTGGGGCTGAGAGAGCACCAGAGAACTGTGACTGACCCAAGGTCAACCAGCTGGCTTCAAGTGGAGGAGTGGGGAATCAAACCCGGCTCTCCAGATTAGAGTCCTGCGCTCTTAACCACTACACCAAACTGGCTCTGTTTAAAGTCTTCCAGGTCTTTTAACAAGTTCGATTGATTGAACAGACCACTTCCATCCTCTTCAGCAGCACTTTTCCTCACAGCAACTGTCCAAGTGGCCTGATGTGGATGAGGGAAAGAGACCAGTGCCTGAGTAGCACTGCAAAGCAAACTAAGATGCACCCTCATAAACAGGTCTACTCAGATGTAAATCCCATGTTATTAAATAGTGCTTATTCCTAGGGAAGTGACTTTAGAATTGCAGTCTACATATTTCCCCTTCCAAACATTTCCAAAGTGGATAGGCGGGGTGAGTTTTCCCTTGCAAGGACATGATTGGCAGGGAGGTGATGTCATTGCCCAGGTAGAAAATGGGGGGGGGAGATGTACTTGTGCACATTGTGCACATTTCCCCTTCCTGCCAACAAAGTTAATTAATAATTTAATGACTCTCTCCTCTTGAGATCTGATGGAGAATAATGTTAAGGAAAATAAGATGCTGCCATATAAGACTAGTGTCTGCCTGCTGCTGCTGCTGCAAAGTACAGCCTGAACAGAGACACACAAACTTTTTGGTGGGAGTGTGCCATTAGAACTCAGTTTCCCAGATTTGTGTCATGATTCTGAAAGCTGTTGTAATGAAATGATTTCCAGCTCAATTATTTTTTTTGCAAACTCCTAGAAATTAATTGCCATTAACAGATCATTTAGTACTTTGAAGCTGAGTACCAAATGTGGCAGTCTATATTGTTTATGTTTCAGTATGGAGGAGGGGGGGAATCTGTAATCTTAAAGCCAAATAAACTTATTCTCAACCCAGGGCTTGGTTTATTTACAGTTGTGGCTACATTTTAGCTGTCCTTCTGCTACTGAGAGAAGGATTAACAGACAAAACAAGCCATACACATCTAAGAAACTGACAGTTGTACAGGAGAACATATATAAACCAATACAGAGAGTCAAGGGGAGAACGAAGGGGAAAAGTCACTTCCCATGTTAAAACCTAGGATTATTTTCAATCATTTGATGACTGGTTTTACCTACAGGAATGGAATGGGAAATATACCATGTTCTTTTCCTCTTATGTGAAGCTGCCATACTTTTAAGAATAATCAAAACATTTTCTTTTTCTGAAATTTAAAAGACGAGAGTCCTGGGGAATTAGACCAGATCTTCAATCATTTATTGCCTAGGAAAATCAGTTTGACCTTATTAAAACATATGATACGTGGGGAAAAGAATTTGCTAACATTTCATTGTTGTGATAGAAATTCTGGGAGTGATCCAGCTAAAATGATGTTTATTTCAATGGGGAAATTAGTGCACACTTAAATCTCTTCCACTGAAATCCATGCTACTTGAAATGTTACACTGATACAGAACATTAGCCTCTCTTAATAATTTCTCAGTCATTCAGTATTTAAAGCAGCAATGTTATGGGGTAAATTGATCAGATACTTAACATTTGTTCTCTGTATCTCTATTTCCTTTTCTTATATCCTAAATGAAAAAGTTATTTTTTTTAGGATTTCAGGGAAAGTGAAGTTAGATGGTATGATGACTTGAACCCAAATCTTGTTTTCCACTCATAGAAGGTACTTCTAGTGCAGAAAATGAGAACATTTTCACAATTTCTACACGAAGTATTATTCCTAAGTATTATTCTTTACTCTAATAGCAGCATTTGGTGGGTTGCTTGGCAAGCTGAAACAGGAAAGGGGAGGCAGGAAAGTTCCATTTCTCTCATTTGGTTCTGCTCATGGTTCTTGGAATACTTTTCCATGGGTACTTTCCTTTTGATATTTAATCCAGTGTTTTGGATACTGTAAAACTGAAGCTTTGGTGAGCACTACAAGGAAATAACACTCCTTATAAGAATATTGATGTTGACCTTAAATATCATCCTTGTAACTAAATAATATAAAAGTGTATCTATTGTTCTTCAGGTCCATGAACTTCTACAGTGTATGTAATGGTTCCATCAATTTTGCCTAGAAGGTGGTAGGTGGGTGGGTGGGATTATTGTTGAAGAAAATTTTAAGGAGATTCCATCTTTGATGTAGATGCTGTGACTGAGGAGCGGGAAATCATGAGGGGGAAAAAGAAAATCTTTACCTTCTGCTATTTCATACATTTTATTTCCTGATCTGATATTGCTTTGGCACCTTTGCTTTTACTTACAAGTGCTTTTCATGATGTGATCCTTATGAACCAGAAATTGTACAATGACATCACATTATCACATAGCCAACCAGGTTTGATTACATAATAGTATCACTGAGCAGCAGAATAGAACATGTGACTCTCACTTTGAAGAATGCATCCCATTGTCTAGGCAACTTCATTGTCAGGTTGGAGAGTCAAGCAGGGAGGGAACAAAGGCCAGGCACCTTCCAGTGCATCCTCTTCCAGGAGTAGAAAGAGGTGCCACAGAGTCAGGGTTGCAGGCTCCACCAGGCTCCACATGTGCTGCCATAGCAGCAGCCAGAGCAGGAAGAGGTTCCTCTTTCACTTACCCAGCTGGAGCCACTGCAGCATTCCTGAGCTGGCTCCTCGATTGCCCAAAATGAACCACTGTCCAGCACTCCCAAGCAGAGCCATCTCTTCTCATGAGGGCTATACCATGCAACTGCTGCCACATCCCCCTGTGCCCTCCAGCTCTCTCCAGTCTCCTGCTCTGCCACATTCTCTGTGCCGCAGACTAACCCATTCAAGATTGAGGCCAGCCCCACTGGCCCAAGGAGGCAGGCAAGTCGGCTGAAGAGGCAAGTGGCTAGCTCTGCAACCTTGCCTTCCACCGGCAGACCAGAAGGAAGCTGCATTTGCCTGCCCTACCTGGAAGCAAGTTGCTGGGCCCCCACAATGGCAGTGGCTTTTTCCTGTACCTCTCCTCCTCCCATGGGCCACAAACTGGGCTGCAGGTGAGTCTGTACTCTTTCAATGTGGAATTTTGTCCCAATCCAGATATAACCATGCATAGTTATCTTTACTTTGTTGGAAGAGGAATGTATATCTCAAATGAGCAACTGGATCAAATTGAGTAAGCATTGCCTTGGATTTCTTGACAGTCAGATTGTGTTCCTTATTGCCCCAAACACCCAATCTCATGCAAAAAGTTTGGTACCATTTTGCAGGCAAGCACAAACAAAAATAATCGATAAGGGTATGTTTTAGAGGGGGCAATAATGTTTCTGAAATGTGCTTCTCTGTTTCTGTTCTGCACTAGGAAAAAGAATTATTGTTATGCCCAGATGCTTAATAAGATTTTATTCTTGTCCCTCACAAAAAAACTTGTTGAAGAAGGAGTTCTTAAAGTGAAACAAACCAACTTCGGGCATAATTTGCTAGTGAACTGTACCCAATGTGTATTTCATTACATTATCATAATAAGGGCCAAACCTGTCTTTAATCCTTCTACTCAGCCAATAAAATAATTCAAACAAACAAAACCCTGTGATAGAAGCATTTTCTGTGTGGTCATCCTCCCAAAATATGAGCTGCATGCTTCTGATACAATCAGGAGATTAGTGAAATATATTTCAAATGCATTCCATTGAGCTATAAACCAAATATACAACGAAAACAAATATTTCTATAAAACAAATGGGCAGATTTGGGCTTGAAAGGCCTTTAGAGATTCATGCAAATGTAGAAAAAATGGGTATGCTTACTAACAGCAATCTATAGCTATGCAACATTATACACTTTCTGGACCCATTTTCCATTCTGAATGTGCTTAATTAAATTACTAATAACCTTTAACCTGGTCATGGGGTTTAGCGAGAGTATAGTGGAACTCGGCAGAGTATCTGTAGCAAAAATATTTCCTGAATCACTGTGAAACTCCATGTGCAATGCTAATTTCCCTTTAAAATTCCCATATGATATTGGCTGTGGCGGGAACTAGGATTTCACCATCTTAGTTAAAATACAGGGACATTAGTTTAAGACCTTTCGTTAGATTACATATAAACACATACTTTTCATATACACAGAGTAATTTTTGTTGATTTTTTTCATACATATGCATGCATATGCACACACATATACACATATATGAAAAATGCAGAAATGGATGAAAAATAGTATGATGGCTGCTATTTGCAGATGTGGGCAAATAATTACAGTTTTGTCCCACTTTAAGAAAACTATCAGTTTCTGTTCATTTTACCTCACTGCTGATAAAAGCACTTACCCTTTTTTAATAAAAAAGTTAGTTGACAAAAATGGAAAAGAAGAGGCTTAAGAATTAGTTGCTACCTCTTTACTTCAGAATGCATCACGCAGATACAAAATGAATCTGTGCAAAAGGAGAATTTTTGCGGTTGTATATTAATGGTACACATGGGGGAAGGGACTTGTCTTACAATATTTATCATGTAAATTTTCTTTGTTTTTTAAAATGATAAGCAGTTGGGAGGTAACCTTAATAGTTATTAGAGATCTACATAGACGTTTTGTGTCCCTAACTGATTGACAAGATCAATAATTTAAAGATCAAATACAGCACGGTCTGTTTTTTCCTTAATCAGTGTCGTTTTGTTTTATACCCCTGCCTACAGCAAGATTCTGTTTTCTGCATGTCGACACTGCTTCCCGCTGTGTGCTGTCGAAAGAATAAGAAGACAAGATGGAGAATCAATTTGAGGAAAAAGCTTTAGTTGACAAAGCTTTTCTGTAGATCAATGAAATCCCACTAGTTAAAATATCTGCAGTAGCAAGTATTTTTATGATCATATATGCTTGAGCATAATCAGTTCAGTTTTTTCCCCCTGCTGATTAAATAACTCCACCCACCCAGTTTTCTTTGCATACAAATTGCCCTGATTATTATAGTTCTTGCCTTTGTCATGAAATACTGCACCACCCTTAAAGTGCCTAATGTACAGGAAATTTATCATTTGCCACCCTAGTCAGAATGAAGAGACAAACACCAAGTTTGGATCTAAGGGCCACTTTATTAACTTCATACAACTAGAAAAAGCCAGAACAGTGACAAGGGCCTAAAGCGGTATAGGTCAAGCCATGGGGTCCACCAAGGACATGTCTGGGTGAGCCCTGAAGCCCCGGGTATGACCCATCCTTCGATGGTGCAGACCTGGCCAGCCAGGCAATTTGGTCACCCCCCCTTTCAAGCTCCTGAACACGTCAGCTGTACAGCAGTGAGGGAAGGACTTGCACACGGGGCTCCTGAAGGCAGCCTGCCCCTGCAGCTGGCAGCCATCAAAGCTCCTGGCAGACCCCTCTTACCACCAATTGGGAAGTGCCAAGGGTGCTCACCAGCCCATCCCCATCTCAAATTCAAACCTGCCAACGCCAATGCCAAGCCTCTGCTTTAGGCCCTAGCAACCCCACTGGTAGCCTAAGGCTAACTGGAGCCCTTACCTCAAATCCTCCAGAAAAATTTTATTGCCTGCTGAGGAAGATGTCTTTGCCTTTAACAGCCAGGTGAACCCTCATTATCTCAGTAGAGGTTGGCAAATTCAGCCTAGTATGTAGGGGTGTGGCAAATAAATGCCCAGATCCTACAACAAAGCTTTCCCTACGGCTCTGCTAACCTTTCGCCTAGCCCTCTCAGGGGCTAATGAGTCACAAGCTTCCCACCACACAGACACGGAAGCATTATGGACACACATTATCCACACACCAGGCCACTCCTTGCCTATGCACTGCAAGTCTGTGTAAGCCTGTAAAGAAAGGGCCATGCCCTGCAGCCAAAGTCATTCCCCACAAACCAAGGTCATTACCATGCGGTGAATGACCAAAACATGATGGATGACTGCACCTCCCTTCAAACCATCAGGTCACTACTTGCCTGGGTGCTGCAAGCCTCTGTGAGCCTGTAAGGAAAGGGCCATGCCGTGTGAGACAAGGTCAACACTAGAGGTGTGCCCCTCCAAAAGATTTGGGTTTCCTGCTTTTGGTTTACCCAGAGCAGGAAAAAAATTAGGGTAAACCTGAAACCCAAAGTGGCAAGCCGCTTCGGGTTCAGGTATTTAAGCCGATTCAGATTTATTAGGGAAAATTCAGCCATTGTTTCCAATGGGAAACACTGCTCCCAGCTATCCGGGGGCCTGGGGGGACATTTTATTCCCTAATTACACCAAATTTGCAGGGGACCCTGCAACCCCTCCTCAAACCCTCCTCTCATGGCCTCCAAAGTTTCAGGGAGATTGGACTTTGGGGGCCATGTTATGTCCCTCCAAAGTAGGTCCCCCCACCTGTATTATTCCCTATGAGGACTAATTTCACACTAGAGAATCACAATAAGAAAAAAATGATTAAAAATACACTAAACTGTATGAAGCAAGCGAGTGAGCAACTAGAAGTGAACTAATGATCAACCTCCCTCAATACAGCCAAAACTTGGTGATCAACTTCACTCCAGAGAGTCATCCATTGAATTTTACCAAATCAAACTGAACCATGTGTTGAAAACTACTGGGGTCTTCTAGGAAGCTAGGGGTGGCATTTTGCAAGTAAAATGCACCAAACCTGCAGTGGACCCTCTCCCAACCCTCCTCCCATGGCCACCCAAGCATCAGGGAGATTGGACTTCAGGGGGGCATTTTATTTCCCCCCAAATAAGGTTGACCACCCAGCCACCCTACTTGTTTCTTTCTATTTGGGGGGAATCCAGACTCCTGCAGTAGAAACACATGGAATGTGGCATCCATGGCCACAGGCAGAACCTCCTTTCAATCAAACCCCCAGCCACCCAACAAAACCAAAGAGAAACTCTCAAAATTCCCCACACCCTCAGAGCATGCTGGCCAGCCACTCCTCATGGTTCTCTATGACGAGAACTTTTAAAATGTCTTTTCCAGGGGCACTTATGCACAGAGTGGGGTACCATAGCAGAGGCACATTCCTGAATGCATGCTCATCCTTGGGAAAGCACAACAGAAGCAAAGACACACATCCCAATATTCTCCAGCACCCCAAGAGCAGGCTGGCCAGCCACTCTCCATGCTTTCCAATGGGGCCAACCATTGCAACAGAGAATCACACACACAAAAATAATTAATTTTAAAAATGATTTCTTGGTAACAGCATTAAAAACATCACATCACTGTTAAATCACTATGTACAGTCCTAGATTAAATCAATCCCCTCCATCACACCAGAGAATCAAAAACACACCAAAACACAACCAAAAACACATCAAAATATTTTTTTTTAATTTTATTTCTTGGATGTCAGGCCTGCCCTCCCCACAAGCGGGCTGAGGGAGGGTTACAGCATTAATGACACATTCAAATCACAACATACAGTCCCACCTTGAAACAAAACCTAACATCACACCACAGAATCACACATCGAAAGTAATTTTTTTGAATTTCAGTTTTTGGATTTCTGGGAACAGCATTAATGGCACATTCAAATCACAACATACGGTCCTACCTTGAAACAAAATATAACATCACACCAGGGAATCACACAATTTTTTTTTTTGAATTTCAGTTCTTGGATTTTTGGGAAGAAGCAATAATGGCACATTCAAATCACAACATACATTCCCTCCTTGAAACAATACCTAACGTCACACCAGAGAATCACACATCAAATGTAATTTCCTTTGAATTTCGGTTCTTGGATTCCTGGCCCACCCTCCCCACAAGCGAGCTGAGGGCGGGTAACAGCATACAACAACAACATCAGTACAACACTGATTACACCTCCACCCAACAGCACTAAAGTGGCTCAAAAGGAACTGCACCACAGTATCATAACCATTCCACCCAAACCAAACTGAATGAGGGGATGCTCTTGCAACTTAGTCCAGCAGAACCATTGACATTTCCTATAGCCAGGCTCTGAGTTCAGCCAGTGGGGAAATACCACAGAGCAGAACGAGAAAATACCAAGACACAAGCACAGCACAATGGCATTTGAGGAGCACAGTATCTGAGCCCCTCCCCCCACGGCAGCTTGAGGCTGAAAGAACTGCCTGTGAGGCACTGTTTGGATCTAGCCTTCATCATCAGCTGGTGCCCACCCACACCATTCCCCCCCATTCCTCACACCCCTTCAATGAGAACATCTAACAGCAGCAACATTTAACAGCATTTAACAAAATTTTACAGCATTTAAGATAATCAAACAACAGTTAACAAACAGCATCTAACAGCATGTTGAAACATTTGACAACAGTAAACAACAATATGCATAGTTTAGTTTGGCTGCTTCCCTGGTTTTCCAATTGTATTAGAGTTTAACCAAACTAGCCTGTCTCCCCTTCTTCCCATTCCAGTGGAAATGCCAATCAATATTTCTGGGGCCTCTATTCACATTTTACAGAACAAATTTGTACCCTCAGGGACTGGGCCAGTGCTGCTGCATTCTGTGCGTGTGTGTGGTTGGGGGGCTGGCCAAATTGCAGGATGCATCCCTTCTGTCACTGAGTTCCATCCTCCTCCTGCTGGTGCTCTAACTAATTTTAATTGTGGGAAGAGAGCGATTTCCCAGGTCTAGACTTGCAGAGGATGCAGGCCACAAGGAGGGCTCACCTAAGTCACTCTGGAAGTCCACTCCTGAGAAATCAAAGAGCCGAGAGTTGACCTTCAGGAAGACCAACTGCTCAACTCTCCATGGGAGAAGGAGAGAGAGATGTGGGCTGACAATGTCACTCGCATAGGAAAAGATGTGTTCACTCTCCATGCTCGTTGGAGGGCATGAGAGGAGCCTCGAGGGAGAGGTCCGACCAGACCGCCTCCTTCTTGGCCCAGTAGTTCAGTGGATTGGTGGACAGCAACTTGCAGAGCTCCATGAGGTAATCCCTGACGATTGTCTCCACCGAATCCTGTCTCACGCGACTCATGATCCCAGAGGGGCTGAGGGCCCGCTGGAACATCTCCATCTCCATGCACATCCCAGTGGTGTCCGCGGGAGGAGCCTGCTCAAAAGGGGCACAAGGGGGACCTGGAGAGCTTGGCCCCCCACCCATCCCCACTGATGAGAGTTGGCCCCTCTTGGCCTGCCTATGCCTCATCCATGCACAGAGGGCATCTCTGGAACGTGTGAGGTTCCCGTCCTGCTCAGCAAAAGTGTCCTTGATGTGTGGGTCACACATGGTCACCAACATGTACGACTCCTTCTCCATGACAGACTTTAGCCTGGCATCTCTGCCCTGCTGCCCTTCTCATGAGCACATGCATTCCTGGAACCAAATCTGCACATGGTCCACAAAGGAGGCCATTGAACTCTGGAGTGTGTGCACCAGAGGAATGAACAGACCGTGGGTTGCCGTGTCAGATGAGACCACCACAGTGAAGTCCTTGAAGGGCTTCAGGACCTCTACTGTGGGAGATGGTGAGCCAATCCTCTCGGCTGAATTCACCCACCTACCTCCAAGTGTCACTCTCTGAGAGCCATGCCTGGAGAGCGGCCTGCTGCTCCACCAATAGCTCAAGCATGGTGCAGGTGGAGTTCCAGTGAGTTGCCACATCGGTGATCAGGCAATGCTCCAACATGCCTGTCCTGGCCTGCTTCTGGCATAGTTCAGGAGTGGGCCTCACACTGTGCGAGAAGTGACCTGTGAGTCTCTGACATTTCTGCAGGAGACACTGGAGCTCACAGGTTGCGGGGTCCTGGGGTTCCCTGGGGGAGCCCAAACCAAGTGCACTCTTCACCACGATGTGAAGTTTGTGGGCTGCACAGTAAATGTGTTCCTGGCCCACCAGCACCACCGCTCCCCTCATGTTTGTGCCACCGTCCGTTACTATACATCCCATGGTAACTGTCAGACTATGGAATTCCAGTTATCTAGAGTTCGTCTCCCCCCTTCTGCAAGAAGCACAAAGTTTCTTGATTCCAAAAGGTTTATTGAAAGACAATGCTTAGGATACAGTATCCATACTCCTAGGATTAGGAAAGCCTGGGCTGAACGAAAGCTTTGTTGAGAATGACACACAACATGAAAGTAACAACACTTCAAACACCCATTCCCAGCCTCCCCCCTTAGTCCTGTCTAGAAGGCCTGTGGTGGGCGCCTGCCACTCTTGTACTGCTTTGATTTTAGCCGGGTCCATTTTTAGTCCTTGTCCTGAAATACGATAGCCTAAATAATCCAACTCCTCTTTGTGAAACTCACATTTGGATAGCTTGACGGGAAGTTTGTGGCGCATTAAGGTGGCCAGGACTTTTCGGATTAATTTTACATGTGCCGCTTTATTTTCTGAATAAATAAGCACGTCATCCAGGTAAACAATGACCCCTTTGTATATAAATTCATGTAGAACCTCATTTATCATTGACATATATACCGAAGGGGCCCCAGATAAGCCAAATGGCATGACTAGGTATTCGAATTGGCCGAGGGGGGTTTTGAAAGCGGTTTTCCATTCATCCCCCTTCCTTATCCTGACATGAAAATGTCCACTGTTTCCACATTGGAGGCATAGTCCTTGTCTCCACCTCGTCTCGTGGGCTCCTCTTGCCACGGGAGCACCCCGTCCTCCCCGCTGACCTGCCGGGGCTCGTCAGGTCCCCGTGGCCTGTTCTTGCTCAACCATTCGAACAACTTGAGTGTGATTCTCCACTTCGCAAGCTAGTTGTATCCACCCCAGAAGCGTTGGTGAATCATCTTGCATTAGCACTCTGTCCAGTAACTTGTGGTTCATTCTATTCTGAAACAGTACAATTTGGGTTCCTTCCTCCTGATGTGGGCACTTAGCCGATGGAACTTGGCTGCATATTCTCTCACTGCCTGGGTTCCTTGTCGCAAGGTTTACAGTTCTGTGCAGGCCCTTTCCCCTTCAAGAGGGTCTTCATACTGGGCTCTGTGCGTGGAAATAAAGGCTTGCAGACTTCCCAGCTCTGGGGCCTCCGTGTAGTAGAGGGTTACATACCATTCAGGTGCTATGCCTTCAGGCGGGCCGCAAGATGCATCACTTGGCTCTCCTCATTGGGGAACAGGTAACCCCATTGATTGAAGAATTGCAGAGCTTGTACAACAAAAACCCCTAACTTACGTGGGTCACCGTCGAAGGTAGCTTCCAGCTTAATCCATCCCATCGGTAGTTCACCCTCACCTGCTCCTCCCACGGCAGCAGGTGGGACAGGTGGCCATTGCAGTGCAGGGCCTCTAGGAGGTATGCCTTGGGGACGCGGCTGAATCGGTGCAGGTCTCAGCAGTCTTGGTCTTGGAGGTGCTCCTGGAGCACCCGGACGTGGCTGAGGTGGAGGTGTAACTGGGAGTCGCCCTGGTGGCCCAGCTCCTCCAGGTCCTGGTTGCGGCCTCAGCTGCAGCAGTGGCACCGGCCTCTGAGGTTGAGGCACTGCTGCTGCAGGGGTAGCGGGTACTGGACCCACTGGGGTTGCTCCTCCAACGATAGGTGCTGGGAGGCCCCCTGCTGGAGGGCCTCCTGCCGCTGGTCCTTGGGGCGCTGCCCCCCCTTGCGTACCATTTCCTGCAGGAGTGGCTCCTCCCGGCCTGGTGGAGCCAGCCGTTCCTGGCGGTGGTGGCAACGGGAGTGATGGGCCCGGTGTGGGCGGGGTGGCCAGTCTTGCATTGTCTCTGGCTGCTGCTAACTCAAGTAACTGTTGTAGTCCCGCTGAGGCCTGGGCCCCAGCTCGCCCCGCACCTTCTTCTCCCTGGACCAGCAACACAATCAAATAGGTGGCTTCCGCTAAGTCTGCTCACATCACGTCCATTTGTGCTTCCAGGTCTTGGCAGTGGTTCTCCTCCTCCACATTGAGGTCAGGCTCCATTTCTTCCTCTCCATGCGGCTGGATCAAGCTCTCCTCCCAGGCTCTCTGTTGGCGATCGGCTCTTTCCACTGCCTCCTCCGTGGCCTGAGCCTCTTGAACTTGCGCCTGAGGATCAGCTGCAGCCACTGCCACTGAAGTGCCTTGGTCCGCCTCTCCATTGCACTAGCCACCCAACCCTTGGCAATTCCAGTCACTGCTAGTACTCCGTACTATGGCACTTGGGCCTGCCCCTGCAGGGTGGCCAAATCTCCCAGTACTTCAGGAACTCCTGTCTCAGTCTCCCAAGTCCTGACCGAGCCAACATCTGCATAGTCCCAGCTCATAAGCTCGGTGCGCGGCATAGTCCAGTCCGGGAGACTGCCCGTCTCTTCAGGCAGATTCACTTCCACCAGACAACTCGCCACCTCATCCCAACGGTACCACAGCTGAGTGCTGTCCTGGGCGTCTCGGGCGGAGAGAGTGGACATCCGGACGGTTTCCCAAACCTGGCCTCCTGTTGCTCCCAGGTCCTCCGACACTGGAGCCAAGTCCATCATAGAGTGGGAAAACATAGTGCTGGCACATCTTTCCCTGGTATCCCGTGGCCATGGGCCCCACTGCCAGGTTTAGGCATGGACGTCAGAGGGGTAAATCCTCATCCCACGCTGTTATCCCGGGTCCGTGTAGGCCCGGACATCTGAGGGGTAAATCCTTGTCCCACGCTGTTCTGGGGCCTGGCGCCTTCCCTGCTTGCTTGCGCCTGGTTGGTCCCACCGACAGGCTGTGAAAACAGCCCCTCACCCACCGTGCCTGGATCTGTCGGAGATAATCCAGTATCCATCTCCCCCAGTTGAGGGGTCAGGGAAGTTAAAAGGGATTCTCAACAAAAAGTCAGACTATGGAATTCCAGTTATCTTGAGTTCATCTCCCCCCTTCTTCAAGAACCACAAAGTTTCTTGATTCCAAAAGGTTTATTGAAAGACAATGCTCAGGATACAGTATCCATATTCCAAGGATTAGGAAAGCCTTGGCTGAATGAAAGCTTTGTTGAGAATGACACACAACATGAAAGTAACAACACTTCAAACACCCATTCCCAGCCTCCCCCCTTAGTCCTGTCTAGAAGGCCTGGGAAGGCGAGGATGTCAAGGTTGGCCAGAACGGGTTGATAAGAATTCTTTGCTCCCGTGAATATATGAGGCTCAGGCAGCTCCTGGGCCTGGAGGGAGAGAACTAAACAACTACAGATTATAACATGAAAACATGGCATAGCTTTGGCCTGAGAACTGACTAGCAAACTGATGCTCTGACAGTAACACTGCTCCAGCCTATCCAGTCATCCAACTCCCTCCTCAAAGTGGCTGCAATGTTCTCCACCAAGTGTGCCACATCGAGAACCTTGTTGTGGAGCAGAGCCCTCAAGTAGCCAGCCCAGCGGTCTCCCACCTGTTCCTGCCTAACACTGGACACCCCACCCCCACCCTGAAGGTCTTCAGATTGCCACCAGTGAGCAGTGCAAACAGAACAAACAGGGAAGGTAGCAACACAGTCTAAAAAGTATACTACTCAATCAGAAATGTAATAAATTGACAATGAAAATAAATATATACAATCTATAAATCAACAATTATGATGCATATGAAAAAAATGGGGACCCAGTACAGTAACATAAAGGCAATTTATATAAGTTTGATAAAGGCAATTTATATACAGTATAACACAAATAAGTTGGTTTGTTTAAAGTAATGTGTAATAACAACAATTTCTAATCAAAGGCAATTTATATACAGTATAACACAAATAAGTTGGTTTGTTTAAAGTAATGTATAATAACAACAATTTCTCATCAGTTTGATAAAGGCAATTTATATACAGTACAATACAAATGAGTTGGTTTGTTTAAAGTAATGTGTAATAACAACAATTTCTAATCACAAGGAATGCGTCCAAGTCTGTGTAGGTGATGCTTCAGGTGTGCCAAAAGTAAAGTTCATTAAAGAGCCAACAGGGAAAATGCTTGCATCTTCTGACGTTCCCGTTTCACCATGCAAAAGCTTCCTCAGGGCATTCAACTGGCAAAAATAAATTATATACTAGCCACACCCACAGGCAGTTACCCGAAGACAAAAATAAGCAGCACAGTACATACTCACAGGAAAGCACACCCATGTGGGATATTTATAGTCAATGCATTCAATGAAGTAATTCATACCAACACAACTGGATACCGCTCCACAGTGGGAGTCTCTCGATGGGCAATCACTGCGTCGAGTCAGCCAATTACAGGTGATTTATATACTGGGACCTTAAAAGCACAGTATATCATATAGACAGGAGAAAAGTAAAAGGGCCAGCAGCTATTGTAGACAGTTTTACAAGAAACAAGAGAAGTCCAGCTCATTGTTTAGACCACTTGGGGCAGTGCTGCGTAGTTTATGTATGAATTCCATTTCCAACTGTAAAAGCTTCTGTGAGCAGTCTGCCTGAAGGGGCAAATGTACCACGTGTAGCACAGATACCTTCATATCCCTAAGTTTATGCTTAGCCTCTGTATAGTGAGCCACCAGTGGAGCTTCCACTGTGCCAGTTCTGATGCGTGACAAGTGTTCCTGGATACGGACTTTAAGAGGTCTACTGGTGCTGCCAATATAACACAAATTTCATCTGCACTTAATTATATAGACCACCGGTGAGCAGTGAGCAAGAGATATGCATGCTGTACACTAGAGCAGGTCCAGATGTCGGACGTGAAGTGCAGTCCTCCCAGCAGCGTGGGACAACTGTGCCTTCATGTGGTCCCTGGCAGCCCTGTAAAATGATGGCACCACAGTCTTGCTCAATGTCGTGTGAGCAGAGATCTTGTACCAAGGAGTGAGATCCTGGAGCAGCTCCTGGAAGCTGAGTTGATCAACTAGAGAGAATGGCTGGCCATCATGGGCAATCATCTTGATGATATGGTGCATAACATGCCTTCTTGCCTTCTGGATCCCCCCTTTGGGCACACTAGTGCCCTGCTCACCAAGCATCTCAGTCAGAGAGGCTTGGCATCCCTGCCCTACAGGAAACCATGGGGGGGGAGCACCAGAGGAGCCTGCCTCCTTCTGGCTAGCTGGCAGCCATGTGGTGCCACTTGAACTCTCCCCCAAAGAAACACTGCCTGGTGTTGCCTCTTCAGGTGGTTCCACATTCCAGTCGTGGAGAGATTATTCACATCCCTCCCTACAATGCTTGCACTCAGCAAACTGGGGGTCCTCCAACCTCTGGAAATGTTCCCAGATATTGGAGGAAATGGAGAACCCATGCTGCACTGAGGCTGCATGTTTGGGCCTCCCAGGAGACACCTCCTGTGAGGTGCTTGGAGAGGACACACCGTGCCCTGGCTTTGTAGATGAAGAGGACTGAGGCTGAAGGGGAAGAGATGTGGGCCTCCACACTCTCTTCCTCTTCCTCTGGCATCCTCTCCTCCTGCATAGCTGTGAGAGGCCTGCTGCTGGCCTCAGAGAACACCGGGGAAGTCTCACTGATGGTGAGCCTCTCCCCCAGGCCCTCCAACATCCTCTGAGTCCCTGGGGTGAACATGAAGGACGGAAAAGTCATGTTCCCCACATCCACCTCAAGGGACTCTCCATGCTACCCCTCCTCCCACTGCTGGGCCTCAACAGCTAGAGGAGTGGGAGCCTCATCAGTATGCTCCTGCCCAGTGCCAGCTTCTGCCTCAAGCACCTGGGGTTAGGATAGGCCTCCAGCACCCACCTCAGCAAAAAGAGCTTTCCAAACCCTCTTGCTGTCACCACCAGAAGCCAGGCTGGTGAATGGCAGTGTGCAGGTCCTCCTCCTCCACTCGGGGGGGGGGGAGAGCTGCTGTATCTCCCCTCTCCCACCTCCCCTCTGCCCATGTTCTCTTCTCCCTTACCTTTCCCCCACGACCCATCTCTGATTTCCTGTCACTCATGTTTCTTCCTACTATCTACTAACCTTACTAAGCAGGCCCACTGACCGAAGCACCTATCCACAAATGGAGTTTAGTGTCAAGAACTAACTGCCTTCCTAGTGCCTGTCATGTCTGTACCCCTACATCCATAACATTGCTCTATGTATTTAACCATTGCTAATGCTGTAACACTGTACCTTGTTTGCATTTTGCAAATGCTCTAACACTTTCATTTCTCTAACAGCCTGGGAACCCAGCTATGTTATCTTGTTTCCTGGAAGCTTACTGAAGTGACCTTGTACAGTCTGAAATGTTACAGTTTACTTTCATGCATTCCCAGACCCTTTCGCACGCAAACCTTTGGTCTAGCTGGGAGGGGGAAATTGAGTGGGTAATTAGAGTTGTACTTTCCTCAAGCCTTTATTTCTATCAAGGAAGTATGTACTACTGAGATGCTTTTTGCTTCTGAGTAACTCTATGGAAATATATGTGGAAAAGATTGGATTTCTGAATAAAACCATTTACCCAAGAGCTTGGACTTCTTGTTGCAATGGTGCAGGGACGTGTCTACCATATCCTGTCATCCATAGCCTGACATTTTGATAGGAATACTTTATTTTCTTCTGCACCTGCAACCCCTGGAGAATGGCTACCAGCTACACACCGTCAGAGCCGGGCCTGGGATTAACAGCACCAGAAGAACCTACTTTCCACCCAGTCCTGCATCTGGGATCAAGTGCAGATGCTGGAAGGACTCCTACAGAGTTAGGAGTGACCCCCAGGAGAGGGGTCACCCACCTTACATGGGCTACTTCACCAACTCCCAGACAATGGGCACCCCAGAACCAGGAGGAGAAACAGAGGTGGAGAGGAGCACTATTTGGTCACTACCCGAGTGAGACAGGAGTACCTAACATTTCAATGGAACCTCAGCTGACCTCTATCCCGGAGCCCGAACTGGAATAACGGCTGAAGGTACTCCCAGTGCGTGGGTACCTGAGGTGCAGAAAAGAATGAATCTTCTTGAACCTAAAAAATATACAGTCAAGCTGGAGGAGGTGACCCATCAAGAGGAACTAAAAGCATATATGGAGAGTATATACGTTGGAAATGTTGAAACTCATTTCCCAAGTATGTTGAACAGATTACAGAGGCTTGGTGACCCTGGATTTCCCCCTGGAAATGCTGTAGAATATCATGGAGTTACTACTGAGACAGGAACAGATCATTTGTGAGTTGGGAGCCATAGCTAGGTCAAACACCCAGGATTGGGGCCAGACACCACGGCTACCCACACTGCAGGGGAAAGCAACACAATCAGTATTGTCGGATTTACAATTATAGGGGGGGCATAGATTAACCCCTGGTGATGAGCATGCATTGGTGGATTATACTGTTGAGGATGAAATGAACTCCATGGGATCAGATGACTCAAAGGTTGCGGCCAGGCCAGAAATCCCCATTGGGGGCCAGACGCCGCAAACCGTGAAAGATGGGATGAAATTTTCCCAGGAGGAACTAGCCCATACCATGAGGATACAACAAGAATGGGAATGAAATCTCCTCAAAGAGCAAGGGAACATAAACTCACCAGAGGCACCGGTGAGACCAGTGGCACGAACATGTGGGGAACCAAGAAAACCCTCTATTCTGCCACAACTAGGAAGAGCCCCACAAATTAGACAAAATCCAACAAACTTTTTAGGGATGGCACCACTGGGAAGAGCAGTTTTAATGACTCCTGCACAGTTTGTTAATGACCAATTAGTTCCCTCAATTTCAGGAGTAGCAACAGGAACAGAAGGATGGAGTATCCTTCCCCCTTCTCCTCTAGGGACTGCACCAAATATACCCTCTCAGGGAATAGGGATGGGTCAGTATGGGACAGCACAACTGTTGACCGTTCCTTTGATCGTGGGTGGCACAGGGGCATCACTTACCACATTAGGGATGATAGTGCCAACGAGCTTACAAACCCTACCAGAGTTAACAATTTCCACTTTAGCACCTCAGAGAGGAGTGTGGACTCAACAAAGAGGAATCCAGCCATTGAGGGTCCAATCTACTACAGCAAGCACAGGGGCACAGGTTGCTGCCGCAGGGATGAGGATACCCCAAACCGGCCAACCACAAGGAGCCCCCATCACTATCCCAATAGGGGTTGGAGTACAAATGGGCCACCTGCAACTGGGGGGGGTCCTCCAATATACCCCCCTCAGGGAGCCACTGGGGTACATGCACAAGTTTTTCACCCGCTGTACAGAGGAATACCACAGGCAGCTCCAAGAGGTTATGGAGCAGATGGAGCCCATCAAATACCCTTCATGAGACTGGGACATGTTCAACCACTCCCCTTGGGAAGGGCCCCGATCTACCAACCGATGGGATACCAGGGAGCAGGAGCTCCCGCAATGGGATTACCACAAGGATGGGTCAAATTGGAAGCTACATTTGATGGGAACCCCAAGAACTTAGGATTTTTTATAATAAAAGCTATGGAGTTTTTCCAGGATTGGGGACATTATATCCCTTAGAACACAGTCGAGTGAACCACTTAGGATCTCGATTGGAAGGGGCGGCAGTTGAATGGTATGTAACTTTGCATAACATGGGAGAACCTGAGCTATATGACTTAAATGCTTTTGTATATGCAATAAGAGCCCAATCTGAAGACCCACTAGAGGGAAGAAGGGCTCGCACAAAGCTCAGAACCATAAGAAAAGGGTCCAGACCCATAAGAGAATATGCTGCCAAATTCAGGCAATTAGCCACCAAATGTCAGGACTATCATGAAGGAGTTAAAATGGAACTGTTCCGAAATGGATTGAATGCCAACCTACTAGATCGAGCACTCATACAAGACGACCCACAAACCCTGTTAGGATGGATCCAATTGGCATGTGAGGTCAAAAATCGAACCCAAGTAGTGAAACTTGTTAGGATGCAGCAACATAATGGGACAAAGAGACCCACCACTGCCAACAAGGACCGCAACTTGCTAGGTCAAAGAGTCCCTTTTCCCGGAGCTGGGAGAGAACTGAGATGTCGACAAGGACTATGTTTAAAATGTGGGGGCACTGGACATTTTGAGGCACAATGCCCTGTAAAACCGACACAGGGGGGAAGAGGCCAAAGCATATCCAAACCCGTGGGGGCCCCCAAAAACCCCTAGTTGGAAAGTAATTCAGAAACGTGGGAAGCCAGAGACCATCTTGGATGCCAATGAGATTACCGGAAATACCGAAGAACCCACACAAAAAGAAGTAGAAGAGGATTTCACCCTGCTGTTGGGAAATGAGACAGACCTGCTATGAAAAGGTCCCAATGGCAGGTCACTAAAGAACCTACACTACCAAAGGTGAGAGAAAGAGGGGCCATATTGTTTATGTCCATGATGTTATTGAACCCAAAAAAGGGAACTCATGTATGGGTACAAGCTTTAATAGATTCTGGATGTTCCTGGGACTTAATATTGCCAGCTTTAGTTAACGGGCTGGGACTGGAACTAATAGAACTCACAGACCCTATAGTACTTGAGCAAATGGATGGGTACAACAAACATTGGCACGCTACAAAACTGAACTTACTCCCACGGGCATGGGAGATCATTGGGAAAATCAAACATATGTAGTCAGCGATGTGGCTAAATATCCCTTGGTACTGGGAAGTCATTGGCTATGGGACCATGACCCATACATCAAATGGTCCACTGGGATGGTGGTCTTTAAAGGAGATGGTTGTGCAAAGCATGCATGGACTAAAGTATGGGGCAAGGAGGCACCCTCCCCATTAGAAACTGTGCTACTAACCACGGAGGAAGAGAAAGCCATTCCCTCCGAATATCAGGACTTAAAACAAGTGTTTGATAAAAAGGAAGCTGATGAACTTCCCCCTTATAGAAGCATGGATCGTGCTATCAAACTCATTCCAGGGGAAAAGTTGACCAAGGGAAAACTACTTTATGAGCCCAGCTGAAAGAAAGGAACTAAAAAGTTTCATTGACAAAATCTTAGAGCAAGGATTCATCTGCCCTTTCAGTTCCCCCCATGCTGCACCCATATTGTTCTGCAAAAAGAAGGACGGGGGGCTGAGATTGTGTACTGACTATCGGGGAATAAATGCTGTATCCATGTCAAATGCATACCCGCTCCCCTTAATTAGTGATTTACTCAGTGTGGTGGCAAAAGGCAAAATCTTTTCAAAACTGGATTTAAAAGATGATTATTTCCAAGTAAGAATAAGAGAGAAGAATGAATGGAAGACCGCATTCAACACCCCTTTGGGACAATTTGAATACCTCATAATGCCTTTTGGCCTACAGGGGGCACCAGATGTCATGAACTTAATCAATGACGTGTTACATGAATACCTGTACAAAGGTGTACAAAGCTGTACAAAGTTAAACTTTTTAACTTAATCAGGTGGAAAGTCTTTGATGAATCTTTCCGAGAATGGGTAGAGCAATCTCATGTAAATGCTCCAAGACTAATTTCAAAATTTCACAAACGTTATCTTGACAAACATGGCCCCTGAGGGGGGAGGTCAATTTTTAGGGAAGCAGAAATGTCATGTCTGCACCCCTACATCCATAACATTGTTCTATGTCTTGAACCATTGCTAATGCTGTAATGCTGTACCTTGTTTGCAGTTTGCAAATGCTCTAACACGTTTGTTTCTCTAACAGTCTGGGAACCCAGTTATGTTATCTTGTTTCTTTGAAGCTCACTGAAGTGACCTTGTACTGTCTGAAAGTTACAGTTTACTTTCATGCATTCCCAGACCTTTTCCCGTGCAAACCTGTGGTCTAGCTGGGAGGGAGGAAATGAGTGGGTAATTACAGTTGTACTTTCCTCAAGTCTTTATTTCTATCAAGGAAGTATGTACTACTGAGATGCTTTTTGCCTCTGAGTAACTCTGTGGAAATATATATGGAAAAGATTGGATTTCTGAATAAAACCATTTACCCAAGAGCTTGGACTTCTTGTTGCAATGGTGCAGGGACTTGTCTACCATATCCTGTCATCCATAGCCTGACAGTGCCTACTCTGAAAACTTGCTTTTTTGTGGTTCTGTTCCTGGAGATGGACACAGATGGACATAGGGCCTTTTCAAGGCCCTATTTAGTTTTGTGGCACTACTCTAGCAAACAGCTGAATTCCTCTTCAGGAATCAAGCTGGCCCTGAACCCCAAAGATTTATAGGGAAGCCTATAATGGGAAGCCTTCTTCTAAATGTGCCAGCTCTGGTTCCAAGGGAGACAGATATGGGCAGGAATACCCTAGTTAAATGCACAAATGGGTGGCCTATTTATTAACACAACTTGGGAACCCAAACTCTTGCTAATCCCTACACAAACCTATTAATTAGGAAGAAGAGGCTTTGGTCCCTAACAATTTAATTCAGTGGGCAAAAGCATAAAGAGACCTACAACTAAAAAAAAACTTTTAAAAGCCTCTTTTTTAGAACACTTTCAGAAACCTCCCCAAATACGCAAAATAAAACCCCCCAGGCAACAGCACCCAGAAAAGCAATTCAGTAAACCGGAAGCAAATGATTCAGTGGACTCCCCAGAAGCAAAACTGCACCAAAGAAGCCCACACACAGCAAAGGCAGCACCAAAATCAGCACAACAGCAGAAAAACTGTGTGCTTCCCTCCCAGTTGCTCAGCAAAGCTGGATTAAAATGCAGCAACAGAGAATCAAGGCACAAAACAAGGCCAAAATTCACCCCCCCCCAGCCCACACACAGCAAAGACAGCACCAAAAGCAGCACAGCAGCATTAAAAAAGTGTTCTTCCCTCCCATTTGCTCAGCAAAGCTGGATTAAAATGCAGCACCAGAGAATCAAGGCAGTGAAGGCACACTCCCCCTGGAGCAAAGCTCCACAGAATAAGGCCAAAATTCAGCCCCCCCCTCTCCAGCAAACACACATCAATCATTAAACAGAAGCAATAATTAAGAAGAAATAAGAAGCAATAATGAAACAGAAGATTTAAAAACTACCCACAATTTCCCCTTTCCTCAAGCCACCAAGACTAGAACATCAACCACCACCTTCTCCCCCAAAATAGAAAAAAAACCCCAGTAATTCAAACCTAATGCAGACAGTCTAGTCTAGGTCCACCAGGGAAGTCCAGTAAGGTCCAATTCTAGAAGCAGCAGCAGCAGGTCACTCGAGCGCAGCAGCACAGCTAGCCCAGAGAGAGGCAAGCACATGGCTTAAGCAGGGCAAGCATGCCAATTCATGGCTTAAATTGGAGAAGTCGCCAATTCAAACCAGCCAGTCACTGCAGCAGCATTGAAAAAAAACTAAAAAAAACAATGTCCTCCCAGAGAATCACCAATTGGGAAAGGAAGAGCTGCTTGCTGCTGCAGCGATTGGCTCTTTATCTCAACCAATCTCAAGTCCCTTCCCTGATGCCCCCCCCTCTCCCTCTTCCTCTCTTGACCACAGGAGAGGGAAGAGGGAACGGAAGAGCTCTTTGAAGCCTTATTCCTTGCTGCAGCAAGTGAAAAAAGCTTCGCAGAGCAACCCGAAGCTACCTGAATCGCTTCGGGTTGCTCTGCTTCGGGTTTCCCAAATTGAGCCAACACTGCTGGGGCTGATTCAGGAAGCACAGATCAACCTGAATCAGGGTTGATTCGGGTTTGCTCTGGTTGCTGAAACCCGAAGTGCACATCCCTAGTCAACACCATGCGGCGAATGACCAGGATGTGAGGCGGAGAACTGCACCTCCCCTCAACCCATCAGGCCACTACTTGCCTGGGTGCTGCAAGCCTGTGTGAGCCTGTAAGGAAAGGGCTATGCCCTGAGACAAGGTCAACACCACGCAGCAAATGACCAGGATGTGAGGCAGAAGTCCGCATGTCATGGGCTGGGCCCACCCAAGCTGGTAGCCCAGGTACTAACACGAAGCCAAGGAGTGTTCAAGAGTCACAAGCCAAGTCCAGTCTGTAGTCAGAGTCCAAAGGAAACGCCAGGGGTGTGTCCAAGATCCAAAAAACCAAGCCAAGTCCAATCCATAGGTCAGAGCATGAGGGTATCAAGGCAAGGTGCAGGCAAGAGTGGGATGCAAGGTACCAGGAAGTGGTTACAGGTAATTGACATGTTGCTTCCACGCCTGGCAGTTGCTCCTGACTGGCTTTTATAACCAGGCGTGATTTTCAGCCAGCTGCTGGGGCTCCATCCTGATGCTACTCATCATCGCTCTCCAGCAGCTGGCGTTGGCTCAGGAGATGAGCACTGCGCCATCTCTCCTGCAGTTCCAGTCTCTGGCGCTGTCTGCGGCGCTCTCTAGGTGTGGGTGAGCCTGGGGGGGGTGGAAGCCCCTGGCTGGGCTTCCCCTGTGGTGCTGGCAGCCCCTGACTGAGCCTCCCCTGTGGAAGTTTCTGGCTGAGCTTCCCCTGTGGTATTGGGGCTAGAGGGTGCTGGTGTCTCAGCTGCTAGCTGTGAGCTTTGATCAGCCAGCAGCTGCTGCTCCTGATTGCCGGCTTCTGCTGAGTCAGGGCTAGAGCTGGCTACACAGAACTCTTCTTCTCCTGAGGAGTCCTGGCTGGCTACATGAGGCTCCTCTCCTCCAGAGGAGACCTCACTCTCAGACTGGGCCATGACACCGCACTTCCCCTCACACCATCAGGCCACTACTTGCCTGGGCACTGCAAGCCTGTGTGAACCTGTAAGGAAAGGGCCATGCCCTGAGACAAGGTCAACACCAAGCAGCAAATGACCACGACATGATGCAGAGGTCTGCACCTCCCCTCACACCATCAGGCCACTATTTGCCTGGGTGCTGCAAGCCTGTGGTAACCTTTAAGGAAAGGACCCTGCCCTGTATGACAAAGTCAACACCATGCGGCAAATGACCAGGATGTGAGACAGAGGTCCGCATTCCCCTCATACCATCAGGCTACTACTTGCCTGGGCACTGCAAGCCTGTGTGAGCCTGTAAGGAAAGGGCGATGCCCTGCGAACCAAGGCCATACCACCCAAGTAAATGGCCCAAACATGAAATGGAGACCGCTCCTCCCCTACAGCTCATGAGGCCACCATGTTTATGTGTGCAAATCTGCATGAGCCTATACTGGAATGGCCATCCCCCTCAGCCAAGGTCATTACTGCCCAAGTGAATGACCAGTATGTGAGGAGGAGGACTGCTCCTCCCCTTGAGTGCACAGGGCCACCTTGCCTATGCATGTACATCTGTGGGGCCTATAATGGAAGGGCAGTGACCTTGGGAAGCCCACCTCATTACCTCTAGTTGAATGACCAGGAGTGTGGCAAAGGACCGCACATCCCATCAAACAGAAGTAGCAGCTCAGCCATCACTTTCCCCGTGGCTAATGCGGAGTCAACCAGACCCTTCCTTAAGGGCTTGGGTCATCACTGCGCTAATGCTCAGGATCTAACTTTCATGCCCACCATTAACGTCATGCGACCCTGGAAACTGCCTGGGTTTACATCAAACTGGCAGGTTTACTGGTGAACCTAAAGGCGCCTATGCTGTCTGATGGCTGCCACTGGATATTAGGCAAGCCTCTTAAACTTCCACTCCTCTGTAACAACAACAACAACATTTGATTTATATACCGCCCTTCAGGATGACTTAACACCCATTCAGAGCGCTTTACAAAGTATGCCATTACACCAAACTGGCTCTCACACCAAACTGGCTCTACATAACTGTGGGAGAGATCCATCAGCTCAGCCATAACTCCTACAGACTTACTGGTACCCCAGCCTAGAGACTGCTGGCCACTTGGTCATAGGTTCACCAGATGCTGAGGATGAAGCAACCGGTTGCCAAGCAACAATAGCCCTCCCTGGAAGCATAGCTCAGAGGAAATCCGAGGGACAAGCTGCACCATTCCATCTGTAGGCAATACTGGGTACTGTCTTAAAACTTAAATACCAGAACCAGTCTCCAGAACCCTCCTCAAAATCCTATGCCACTTGGATGAAAGAGGGTTAGGTACGGGTACCACCGCCTAATTGTCCATATAAATTGAGCTGAGGGGTTATCTAGTTCCATCCCCCACAATCCAACTGCCATAAGGATTGGAAAATTCCAATCATATATGAATTATAGTTAGACTCCCGTGCTAACTGGTCAATGGACCACTGCTCAGCCCACAGTGCCCCTGAACTAAACCCAGAAGCCATCGGGCCCCAAGGCAGTGGAAACTCCAAGGAAAGTCCACTTCTAAGTGCCAACCCACAAGCCATTGGGGCCCAAGGCAGCAGAGACTCCAAGAAAACTCCACCTCTAGGAGCCAACACCCTGGAGACAAGGCTCGGTACCCCGCCAGCTGCTGGAGCTCTCATAAAGATGGCTAGCCAGCAGCCGACTGGCCCAGGTGCAGTAAACTTTAAGTCTCATTTACTTGTGTGCCTCCTCACGTCCACCTCATCCTTCTCCTCCACTTTCTGAAGAGGAAAGTTAACCCCCAACATGCTGCTCCCCTTCTGACTTTCCCTTTAGGACTGAGTCAAGTAACAACCCAATGACTAAACTGTGAAACCCAAAGTCAAGACCCAAAGTGATACAACTCAGGAGTCTAAACATGGGAGTTGAGAGACTGTCGCCTGACCCCTTAGAGCCCCCACAGCCAAGCACTAGGGGCCAGTGGACTTACCTAGTCAATCAGGTCCACTGTCTCCTCAACATGACAGGATTACAGCAGCCTAGGCCAATTCCACTACTGGCTGTCAATTGTGCTAATCTGGTCAAAATATTAGATCACAGCTCAGACTTCAGTGCCCTGCATAACAGTTTTGCAGATTTCAGCTGATGCAATAGCACAGCATGTCATTAGGTGGCCTGAGTGACAAAATCTAAAAAAAAGCTCTTTAGGCCCAGAAAGGCTGTAAAATTGAGCAGGGACAAGGAGGAAGGGTTTAACTAGTCACCACCCTGAGGCTGTAGATCCTTGCTAAGCCAGTAGAAATAAAGTATGCAGCAAACCACCCTTCAGATGACTGCTAGCCCCCCACCCCGGCCTCAGCCAGGCCTTTGCTGCTGCTGCTGCAAGTACTCTCTCCAAATAAAGTCAAAACAGTGAGGGAGGCCTAGATAGGCTGGAGGACTACAGGGCTGGGCCTAAACCTGCTTCAGCCCTCCTGGTTGATAGACACTGATAGCCCAGTATTTCCCTCCTCCCCTTGGCCACTTCATCATCCTCAAAGGAAGAATCTGCAGGGCAGCTTTGCAGGAGGCCTATTTGCTGGCTGCTTGCCCTTAGCAGGGCTACTATCCTTTTTGGATGGCATAATGGAAACGTACAGTAATGTAATGTAATATAAAATGACTGCTTTTAGAACTTCAAAGCCCAATATGAACACAGCACCCCCAAAGGGCAGGCCAAACACTGTGTATAGAGGCCGTACAGGCCTCTATAAAATGGCCACCAGTGCAAGGAGGCTAAGCAGGCTACCATGAGACCCACCCAAAATGGTCACTCCTAGCACAGGATAAGCTACAAAAAGCCCACAAAAATGGCCACTACTGTCAGTAAGCAGGAGGCAAATTAGGCCACTCAAAGCCCACACTCAAAATGGCCACCCCGGTGCTGTGTATATTGTAGATGCCTTCTAGACATGGCTGCCATTGCCAGGAAGCTAAGCAGACCACTGGGTGCCACTCTCAAAATGGCCACCCTAGCACAGGATAAGCTGCAAAAGCCCCCACTAAAGTTGCTGTTACTGCCAGTATGCAGGAGGTAAAGCAGGCCACACAAATGCCACACTCAAATTGGTCATCCCCTGAGCTCTGCATATCTTGGATGCCTTCACAACATGGCCACCACTGCAAGGAGGCTAAGCAAGCCACCGGGTGCCACTCTTAAAATGGCTGCACCCAACTGAATAAACTGCCAAGCCCTCCCACAAAATGGCCCCTGTTGCCTGAAGGCCTTAAGCTGAGCTATTGCTGCTGGAAACACTCCCTCCCAAGTAAGTGTAAATGGCAGGGGAGGGAAAAGCCTAGACAGGGGGGAGGGGAGGGCTACCAGAATCCACTCTACTAGGTCAGTAGCAATAAAGTATGAATTAATCCAGCCCTCAGATGGCTACAATTCACTCCTGTGGCCTACAGCAAAGCCTATTGCTGCTGCTTCTATAAGTACTATCTCCCTATAAAGTAAAATTGGGGGGGGGGGAGCCTAGGTAGCCCTCCTGACTGATAGACAACAGGTCTCAAATGTAAATAAGAAAAAGTCTCTGCCAAACCAGTGAGCCTGGTGCTGGGCCCTGACTCTCATCCTGGAGTTTGAAGGTAGCAAGCAGGAGAATATCACAGCTTCTCCAAGGCAGCTATCACTGCATAACCATGATGGACTTCAGTAAAACAGTCTCAGAGGAGCTTGGCAGAGAGATCTTGAGATGTGCTCTGCGGCTCTTCACAACTGCGGCTGGGCAGGGCAGAGCAGCCTCCTAAGGCCCTTGTCTCTGCCCTCCTAGTCAAACCCTGGATTGAATGGAAGGGGGGGTGCCTCCCTCCTTCCAGGGGAGCAACTAACAGCCCCCAGCTTTAGCAGCATAGCTGCATGCTGAGAAGGGGCAGTATTCTAACAGATTTGAAATGCCACAGTTGTCACTTTCAAAAGTTTGTCCTTTATCACAGCATATCACTCAAATCTTATTTATCCATAGAAGGTACTAATAGTTATTATACTTCCAAATTAAATGTTTGGGTGCTATTTTTCAGTGCATCTTAATTGCTTATTTGTTTGAACAAGTTTTACTACAACTACCAAATGTCTAGATAGTAACAAAGTGCATATATTTGTTTAAACATTTTATCCCGACATCTTATATTTAATAATTTGGTTCCACTACATTTGAATATCTTACATAATTTGTTGTTGAGAATTAGAAATAACTTCAAGTGAAAATATTATTGACTTTTTAAAGCCCTCATCTAAGTTTATATTTGAAATAAAAATGAATCTACTAATAAGGACTCTAGTAACGGTTTATAAGGAAAGAAAATCAGGATGTTTTTGAACCTGAAATATACGAGTAAATAATTTAGAAACTGATCTCAGTGCTGCAGCTAGTTTAGAACAGAAAATGAATAATCTGATCCACCTTGCTACATTAACTTTGACTTAATGATACTGCAGGCTTTAAGACCTCAGCTTTGAAAACTTCTTTAACTGCTTAGGCTTCGTTCTTGCATTAACATGCTGCCTTTTGATTTTATTATTTTTTATGAGTGGAAACCTCAAGTGTAATCTTTTTTTAAAAAAAACCTTGTTGGGGAAGCATAATAACAAAAAACAGCTTCTCTTTGGTAGCGATATAACTTACTAAAATTGTTTTGGTCTTCTGGCCCCTATTGTGTTCCTATGGGATGAAGAACCCTATTACTGGCTCACATTGTGTAGCTTACAGCCATAGTTCCTAGAGGACAGTTCCTGAAAAAAAATAATTATTGAAGTCCATCATGGTTTACCTTTTGCTCAGCATTACATTTCTTACAACTGTTTATTTAGTGTTGAATCTGAGCCTGACAAATTCTTAGAGCTACCCTACAACAGAGTTTCCCCCAAAATGGCATAGCAATGTCACTGACATAAGGGTTTTTTAATCTCCTGTCCCCGCTCTGAGCAGTGGACAAAGAGGGTTGCCTGCACGAGACCTCCTACCATGGGAGGCCTAGCTTTATCGCTTGAAAGCAACATCGAATGTTTCTTGGAACCATGCTAAAAATTGAACTAGCATGGTAGAGTGGTTAGAAAGTTAGATTAGGATTAGGAAGATCCAGTTTCTGTCCCCCATCTGCCATGGTAAACTTGATCGACCTTGGGACAGTCACTCTTTCTCGGCCTAATCTACCTCACAGGGTTGCTGCTGTGAGGATAAACCAGAGGAGGGAAGAATGACGTTATAAACCATTCTGAGTCCCTAGTAGAGAGAAAAGTAGGGTATAAATATCTAAATAAATGCATAATACAAGGATGTACAGCTACAAAAAAAATCAACAGCTGCCCGCAGATGTGCTTTCTCTGTGGTGCCCCCCACCTTATGGAATGGCCTGCCTGAGAAGGTCAGGAAAGCTCCCACTCTCCTGGTTTTCTTCAAACTGTGCAAAACTGAATTATTTAGGAGGGCTTTCTATTCAGATTATAGGACTGTTTCAGAGGGCTGCTTTGATAGGGACAGGGAGGGAATATATGCTATAATATTGGATACTGTATGCTGATTCAGATATGTGCCACTAGGGAGTTTCCATGTTGTTTAACATGCCATATACATTAGTTATAAGTAGTTTCAGAAAGATTTCATCCTCATGATCAACTTCGTGCTTATTTTCAAATTCTCTGCTACTGTAATCTATTCCATATGTTTCTTTGAAAGTCTTAATTGTTGTTCATTATTGTACTTGCTCAATGAATATCCTACCTGTTGATTGTATTGTATTTCACTTGCAATGTGTAATCCATCTAGGATCTCAGAGAGAAAGGTGAACAATACATACATACATACATACATCAGCTTGAGGTTATATTTTTTCCTTGAAAATGAAAATTCCAAAACAACCAAACTTGCTAAAGCTGAGGGAAGGGCCAAAATATTATGGAATATGAGAAACATGAATCCTGTCTCAACATGAACACCTCTCAACATGAACACCTCTAAAGGAACTTGAAAGGTGGTTTTAAAGATATTTGGCAAGTCTTGGCTTGTGTTGGCACATTAGCTCTGAAAGAAAACCTGAGGTCTTTTTAAAACTTCTGCAGTGGGCAAGAGCACCATGCACTGAGATGCTAAGGCTCCAATATTAGGAACGGTTTCAGCTTTTCAGCTCATTTTGTTCAGTAAATTTATTGTTTGGAATCTTTAATGCCATTATGTCATCAATATATCTAATTCTCAACATGGCCTAATCTGTGGATACTTAAATACACAGACTAGAGCCACAAGACAGGATAAACATGAAAAACAAGACAAACTGAAAAATGCCCATGGGTGCATAAAAATCCCCAAACCATATAAAACAGCACCTGTACATTTAAGAAACAAATACTATAACTGGCTGTTGTTTGGCAACCACACAGTACTGCCAGCCTTCCAGCCTTGGTTTCTGTCAGTACCGGGCAGGGACCATTCTAGGGCTATTTTCGTCCTTGCAGGCAAATAAAAGGTAAGTTGGCTGATAGGTGGGAAGGAGAGAAGGAAGCAGGAAAATAGAATAGGATCTGAGAAATGCCATTAGGAGGGAAAAGAGAAATAGTGAGGGTATGGGATGTAAGGGAAAGTGAGGTACTCGCTGCAAGAACTTGCAAGTTCCCCATCACGTGACTGAGCCCAATCCGGCTGACATCATGTAAGAGGGCCGGACTTTACCCAGAGAAGCTGCCACAAAAAGGAAAGGAGGAAAAACTGAAGAGGTGGGTGGGATAAAAGTAGGTTGGCTGGTGAGTGAGAAGGAGAGGTTCAACCAGTCAGTCTCTCTCTTTTTGCCATAACCTACCTCACAGTGTTGTTATGAATATAAAAAGGAAAAGCGTAGAACCTTGCTTGTGACCCCTGAGCTATTTGGGACAGAAGAAAGAATAAATATGCACTAAAGAAAAACATTTATATTAGTACTAATTAGTTAAATAATTATAGTAATTCAAGTTTTCTTAATTAAATGCTAATAATAATTTAGAGTGTGCTTATCATTACTGTCATCATGAGATGGAATTTTTCAACACATCCAGTATTAATATTTACTTTTCTCCTATGAGTATAATAGACTTTATGGCGTAGGACTTTCATATTTTTCATTAATGCTGCAGCCTACAATCCCACAAAAAATTGTTTCTAGTTGTCAGCAGATCCTTGTTAACAAAATTAATGCTGTAGGAGGCAGAACTAGTGGCCTCAAAATGCCAGCATATAGGGAAGAAGAGCTCCTACCTTCCCCTCAAGCCATTTCTCTGTGTAAAAATAGTGTGGGGAGAGAGTATTTCCATGTTTTTACTACTACACATCCATATGGAGCAGCAAAAGCAGAGAACCTTCCCCATTTGCTATTTTTAAAAATGGTATGAGAGGGGAGACAGGAGTCCTTCCTCCTTCATGGAAGAGCTTTGAGGCCATTTGAGCTCTCCTTTATTAACAGCCGTTCTCCACAGCTGCTGTATGGCTGCAGGAAACTCAAGTTGGGTCTGGGGTACCCAAACCCAACTCTTTAAATCCTGCATGTCTAATTTGACCCTTGGTCTCATGTCTCAGTGTTTATGATTCTGCCTTGAGTGACTCTGCTAGTTTAAGCTCATGACCAAGTCTAAAATCCTGATGGTATTTCTCTCAGTTCCACTGACTCATTCAAACTCCATCACCATGTTAAGGTATGTATTCACATTTATTGGTAGCATATTGATCATTGTTAGCATTTTAAAATTGATTCTATGCTTTCTTACTTTTTTCTGTTTTTTTCATAAAGAAAGTTAACTAATAAATTCCTTTAAAAGATAGATACTTCCAACATTAATCAGTACATATTGAGTTTGTACCAGTTAGATTAATGGTCAGTCAGTCAGTCCCTTTATTGGCATAAGACTAAGTAAAAAAAATATATATATGAATATACAAAATACAATTCAGAATCAACAACTGGAAATAGAGAAGGAATCTATCGAACCTCGATTTTAGTGAATTATGGCATCAACCCTGGTAAAAACTGTTCAGGGGGGGGGGGGCGGCAGAGAGGGAGATATTTTGAAAGATTTCAGGATCATGAATAGACATGGGTGCGAACCAAAAAAAATTAACAAACCAGAAGTTCGCAGTTCGGTGCCGACGACAATCCCGAGATCACGAACTGCAACTAACATTTCCCGTTAATGAACCAGTTTGCGGTTCGTTGGACATGGAACGGCCCCTGTGGCACTTACAGAGCCCATATTCCCAGGGAGTCTTTTGCAGCCTCTCCTACAGCCATCACCCAAGATTGGACAAGATTGCAAAAGGGATCTTGGAGTTATACCCTCTCCAATCCAAGGCCCCCAGGAAACTACCAGTCGATAAAATTAAAGCCACTGGTTGATGTTGGTCCAGTGTACAAAAGGTGGGTGCTGACAGTGGCTGCTGGCCCTGGTGGGCATGGGAGGCAGCAATGAGCCGCCTCCCCTCAGGGGGGTGGGGGGTCTGGCCGCTCGCCAGCAGCACCACCCATGTGGCCGCCCGCCAGACCAAAGAGGAGGGTGCTGGTATTCCTGGCACAGGCCGGAAGGTGTTTACTGGGGGCAGCTGCTGGGCCTGGCGGGCACGAGGAGGCAGGGGCGGGGGCCTGGCCACTTGTTGGCAGCACCCCCATGTGCCCGCCCACTAGGACAAAAAGGAGCATGCTGTCATTCCCAGCAAGGGCCGGAAGGTGTGTACTGGGGGCGGCCGCTGGGCCTGGCAGGTACAGGGAGGCAGCAGTGAGCCACCTCCCCTCAGGGGGCGGAGGGTCTGGCTGCTCACCGGCGGCACCCCCCATGTGCCCACCCACCAGGCCAAAGAAGACCGTGATGGTATTCCCTGCGATGGCAGGAATGTGGGTGATGACAGCAGCCAACGGGCCTGGCAGGCATGGGGAGGCGGCGAGCTGCCTCCCCTCAGGGAGTGGGGAGTCTGGCTGCTTGCTGGCGGCACCCCCATGTGCCCACCCACCAGGCCAAAGAAGACCGCGATGGTATTCCCGGCGTGGGTGGGAGAGGCCATGACATTCAGACGGGAGCCTGATCCCCCAGCAAATATGGGTCCTCACCTCGGGGTCCCACTAACAACAATTTTGACAGCAGCTGACAGTACCCACCTTCCTGCCTTGCTGGAAAGGATGGGAGGGAGAGGACTTGTCATCATGAGGAGGGGGAGGGGGAATATTCCTCAGCATCCGCAGGTCCTCACCCGAGGGTCCCACTGTGGAACAGTGCGGCGGTGGCAGCCAGCAGCTCACACCTTCCTGCCTTGCTGGAAAGGATGGGAGGGAGAGGACCTGTCCTGTGGGAGGTAAGTGGGAAGATCCCCCCCCCACCTCCAGACCAAAGAGGAGCATGCTGGTATTCCCAGAGTGGGTGGGAGACGGCCTGACATCATGAGGAGGGGGAGGGGAAATATCCGTCAGCATCCGCGGGTCTTCACCCAAGGGTCCCACTGAGGAACAGTGTGGCGGCGGCAGCCAACAGTACACACCGTCCTAACTTGCTGGAAAGGATGAGAGGGAGAGGACATGTCATCATGAGGAGGGGGAGGGGGAAGATCCCCCCCAACCTCCAGGCTAAAGAAGAGCGCGCTGGTATTCTCAGCGTGGAGGGGTCGGGAATCTGTTTGTCTCTTTCTCTGTTTTTCAGTCCTTTTCTCTATGGATGTGGCGTGTTCTGTTCGATTCTATATCTCCTTGATGCATTCGCATTCTATTTCTACTTCTAGAATGGTTGATATCTGTTTGCCCCTTTCTATCTGTTCCTCTGTTTCTCCCTCTCACTGTCTATTTGCAACTTTCTATCTCTCTCTGTCTCTTCCTATGTGATTCCACCACTATTTATCTGAATCTATCTCTTTCTATGTATATATCTGTCCTTTATTATTTCTTTCCATCCCTAGCTGTCTCTTTCAATAACTATGTTGTTTTCTATTTTCCTTTCTCTATCATCATTCATATGTAGGCTTGTGTGTCCATCTTTTCCCAATGGTTTTGTTTTTGTTTTTCAATACATCTTTCTATCTGTCTTTCTGTCTTGTTCTGTCTGATATGAGGAGGGGGAGGGGGAAGATCCCCCAGCAGCTGTGGGTCCACAACTGAGGGTCCCACTGAGGAGTAATACGGTGGCAGCCGACAGTACCCACCTTCCTGCCTTGATGGAAAGAACGGGAATTGCAGGACACATTCCCACCTAGCTGAAAGAGGTCCCGTCAGTCCCCTTGACAGGGGTGCTGCCAAATTGTCAACCGACTGTATCCGTACACAATACAATCAGCTGAACAAGTGCAACCGAGCTGTGTAACAAAGGAGGGAGCAGTGTCAGGATAGTCCGTCATGAAGCAGGGGCTGACCTTTTTTTTTTTTTAATTTTTTTTAATTTCCATTCCTTCAAAACATCCTTATTCCCATGCATATATACCCATTGCCCTCCCACCCCTCTCCATAAGTTCATATACAGTTTCTATATCTTCGGCAGAAATGCCTTGTAAGAATCATTCTTCTATTTATCTTATTTCTTCACATCCGGATAAAAGGAGTTAGTCTCTGAGTCCTCTCCTTCTTCTATTCCTCCTTGATTCTCCTTCCTCTTCCTCCTTGCTTAATTCATCGCCGAAGGTATTGTATCCTATAGCCGGGGAAGGTTGAGAGTTTTAGTGTATTTTGGATGGCTATTTCCCATTCAAGTTATTCATCTGTATTTCCATACCCCTATCCCCCCCCTCCTTTTAGCTACTCATCCTTTCTAGCCAGGGGCACAAACTTAGGAGCTTCCACCGAACGTCCCGTTGTTGACCCTCCATGACCCATTTTAAATATAAATGCCATTTTTCCTTAATCTTTCCTATTCTTAATTCCCATGACTCATCCTGATTAATTATGGTTATAATGTCTGATTGAATGTATTCAAATAAATAATTCTGCCAGTTTAGTTCCGTCCACTTAATTTTGTCTTTCCATCCAAATGCTATTACTGCTTTACCGGCTAGCACCATTGCTTTAAATAAGTCCTGTCCTTCTTTTCTAATATCTTTATGACCTAAAGTACTACCTAACATCAATTCTAGGTCTATCTTTGGTCTTATTGCGAAGAACTTATAAAGTTGCTCTGTTACCTTCTCCCAAAAAGCTTTAACTTCTGCACACTCCCACCACATATGGGAGTACCATCCTTTCCCGTTTCTGCAGTGCCAACAGTTTGAGCTTAGTCTTGGGAACATATTAGCTAATATAGCTGGAGTTCTATACCACTTCGTGTAGAATTTCAATTCCAGCTCTCTGAATTTATACACTTTTATTTCCTGTATACCTTTTATAAGTCTGTCAACCCTTCTATCCGCTAAACTAATTTCTACGCTCCACTTCCCCTGAAGGAGGGTTCTTGTCCGATCATTATCAGACATCATCCTTCTATATATCTTGCCTGCTAATCCTCTTTTTGTGTTTATCATCACCTTTAATAACTCCTCCATTGGTTCCCCCACCGTCAGAGTCCTGTTTTCGATTATCTTTTTAAGTCTATTATGTAGACCTATTAGCTTCAACCAATATTGCCTTCCTATTTCATCATGTAATGTTTGTAATGGTTTAAGTGACTGCCCGCATAGTATATCTTGCAATCTAGTGTACCCTATCTGTTTAAGTAATCTCCACCATCTCTCATCTTCCTCCTCCTCATCCAATGCCTCTAATAATACTTGTTTAGATACTCCCTTTAACCATTTCGGTTGCCATTTCCTCCAAATCATTAATGCTGTTTTTCTCGGTCCTGGTTCTAACATACTGTATTTAGACTTTCCTCCTGTAAATACTCCAAATCTTCCAACCCCTTTATTTGCCTCATTCTCGATTCTAACCCATTTTTGTTCGCTTCTCTCCCCTATTTCCATTAATGTTTTTATTTGAAATGCTTCATAATAATTTCCCAGTTCTGGGACACCCCATCCCATGTCAGATCTATGAGCATATATGAAATATCTAGAAACCCTACTTTTTTTTACTGCCAAAGACCCATTCTTTTATTCTTGCATTCCAACTGTTAATTTTTTGTCTATTGATTTCTAAAGGTATCGTTTGGAACAAATATAATAACTTTGGGGTCCAGAACATTTTCACTATATTAATCCTAGCTGTTATGTTTAATGCCTTCTTGCCCCACCTCCTCATTTCTTTCAATATTGTGTTCCACGTCCGATAATTCCTCTCTACCATCTTATTAACATTTTTAACTATATCTATCCCTCAATATCTGAATTTCTTGACCCCTAAACCTATTCCTGTCCATTTGTGTATCACTTTCTTCCATCCTCACATTAATATACATTATCTTTGATTTTGCCATATCAACTTTTAATCCTGAGTTTAACTCAAAGTCTTCTAATATAATTTTTGTCTCTTTGACTCCTTCTTCCGGATTAGATATAACTACGATCAGGTCATCTGCAAATAAGTTTAATTTAATTTCTTCCTTGCCTATTTGACATCTCTCTATCCTCCCAGAGTTCCTAATGCGTTGAGCTAATTGTTCTATAGCCATTATGAAGAGGAATGGGGAAAGCGGACATCCTTGCCTAACTCCTCTCTGAATTGAGAATTGTGAGGTATGTTCCCCATTGAGTCTAACTACCGCTGTGCCTTCTCTATATATTTCCTGGAATACTTGTATAATTGATTGACTAATTCCATATTTGGCCATAACTGTCCATAAAAATTGATATGACAGTGTATCAAAAGCTTTATAAACATCTAATTTTAATAAAGCCAGTTTCCTAAATTTACCATGACACAAGACATTGATTAAATTTCTTACCGGATGTGCAATGTTTCTACCCTCCATAAAACCATATCGATCCTCTTTTATCACTTTCCGAATAATATTCTTAAATCTATTTGCCAGTATTTTGGCAAAGAGTTTATAATCCTGATTCAGCAGGCTAATCGGTCTATATGAACCCACTTCTTGGGGGTCCCTCTTAGGTTTCAAAATCACCGTTATTTCTGCTTTCCTCCAGGTATCCGGGGCCTTTCCTCCTTTTTAGTATATTATTAAATACTTCTTGTAATTCAGGAATCAATACCTTTTTCATTTCCCTATAAAATTCAACCGAAAAACCATCTAACCCTGGAGATCTACCTATCTTTAAGCTACCTATCGCCTGCTCAATCTCTTGACACGTTACATCCTCCTCAAGCCTCCTTCGTTCAGTTTCCGTTAACACTGTCCCTATCTCTTCCTCAAATTCCTTCACCTCTTTTTCCTCATATAAATTTTTATAAAATTTTTCAAATGCTCCTTTTATCTCCTCTGGATTCTGTGTCACCTTTTTATTTATCTTAATACTCCTCACCCTTTGTCTCTCCTTTCCCCTTCTCAGGTAATTTACTAATCTCTTGGCTGAATTAAGTGTATTTCTCTGGTATTCGCTTTTTACCATAACCTGCTTTTTCCATAATGCCATGGAGTCAAGAACATCCAGTTTTTTCCGCAGTTCCTTAATTAATTTATGTCTATTGGGGCAAAATTTCTTTATTTGGTCCTCTTGCAGCTTACTTAATTCCTGTAGTTTCCCTTCCCTATCGGCATGCCATTTTTTCTTTATCTCCTTTTCTTTCATAATACATTGCCCTCTAATTACCGCCTTAGCCACATCCCATAGTGTATTTGTCTCCACCGTTCCCCTATTCTCTTTGAAGTATAGCTTAATTTGATCCGTAATGTGTCGCCTGTCCTCCTCCCTAGCCATAATCATGTTGTTGTATCTCCATGGTCTTCTAACTTGTTTATGCATTAATATTATTTCTACACTTACCGGGGCGTGGTCTGAAATCCATGTTGGGTGGGTGGTTACTTTTTTTACCTCCCAGGTACTCATTCTATTTATAAATACATAGTATAAACATGAGGTGGTTTTATGTCTACTTGAGAAATATGTGGGTTTGGGCACTAGGTTAAGAACTTTGTGTACTTCAGTCAGGTCCCATTGTTTCCAATTAATTATGTTATCTTTATTAAAATCCTTATTTAAATCTCCTGCCAAAATTACCTCTCCTTCAGAGAAGCTACGCGCTTTTTTAAATACCTTTAATAAAAAGGTTTTCTGTCCTGTGTTTGGAGCATATATGTTTATCAATGTTGTTAATCTATTTTCAACCAGGCACTTAACCATTACGAACCTCCCTTCAGCATCTCTTATCACTTCTATTACTCTTATATCATCCCTTTTGTGGGCCAGGATTGCCACACCTCTTGCTTTTGCTGATCCACGCGCCTCTGCCAAAATCCCCCAATTAGGTTCTCTAAATAAAGGTCTTTTATCTTTCTTTGCTTTATGTGTTTCCTGGAGCCATGCTATATCTATATTCTGTTGTTTAAGAAATCTAAGAAGTTTGTACCTTTTTAAATCCGAACCCAGACCATTGACATTCAGTGTCAGCACCTGTAGCGTTTTATCCATTTTCAAACTCAGTTTTACCTTCCCTTTGTTCCCCTGGCCCGATATTTAGTTTGATATTCCCCTTTGTATACCCAACTTCCCTTCTCTTCCTCATCCCTCCCCATCCCCTTCCCTTGTGTAGAGCCATGAGCTGGGGATGAGTTCTCATCCCTTCTCTACACATCTGGGGTAAGCGCACCCTCCACTCCCCAAGTTATATTAATAACCATTTTAATACTATTTTAATTTCGTCTGTATACTTCCCTTAATATGTCTCAGTCTCGAGACAATTTTGGCCTCTTGTCCATACAGTTAGGTGGACCTTCCTCAGAGTCCGTTTGCTGTGGCCAAGGTTGATGCGTTTCATCCATCGGGGTTGACACAGTATTCCTCACATTTACTCCCAAAGTTTCTAATAAATCTCGTGCCTCTTCAGGGTTCCTCACACAAAGCCTCCTCCCCTCTTGGTAAATAACCAGGGATGCTGGGTACGCCCAACTGAATTTAATATTGCTTTGGTTAAGTTTCTGTGCAAAAGGTTACATTTGAGTCCTTTGATGCAGCGTTTCTTTGCAAAAATCTTCCTTCACATAAACCCTTCTGCCTTTAAATGTCAGCTCTTTATTTTTCTTGAGTGTTTTGAGTATCCTCTGCTGTAACTTCTCCCTCACAAGCTTCATTATCACTGGGTGTGGTCCCCCCCCCCATTCTTCTTGTTTGGAGTCTGTGGGCACGTTCAATCTCTTCTTCTTCTATTTCCAGCTCCTGTTGTGATAACCATTCCACCAGAGTCCGCTCTAAATCACATGCTTTATCTTCTTCTGAGATACCAAAGAAAATAATGTTCCCCCTCCTATTACAGTCTGATAAGTCTATGTATTGTTCTTTCAATGAATCAATCTCCACTTTGTTCTGTTGTGCAAGAGCCTTGGCTTCCGATGCAATGCCTGCCACCAATTTAACCTCATTTCTGCTGTTAGCTCGGTTAAAGAAGTTTGTATTTTGGTCTGGGAGTCAAGCATTAGTGCTTGAAATTGTGCCAGTTGTTCTGATAACCCTTTCACAGTAACTGCCATGTTATCTCTGTCTCAGCTCGTCCTCCCTTCCCTTTTAAAACTAAACAAGTTCTGTTATCCTCTCACCTATTCTTTCACCAAGCTTCTTCTTCTTGTGCCAGACGTCTCGTAAATCAGTTTCAGCAGTTTCAATCAGCAGTTTACATTCTTTTAAAGCTGTTAACTTTGATGTCCTCGGGAGAGTGGAGACAAGGCATCCAAACGCTTGCGCGTGTGCATTGCCCCCCCCCAAGCAGGGGCTGACCTGATCCACCATCCTGCATTTGCGGAAAGTAGAGGATGGGCAAGACAGGAGGCATTGTTTGGATGGGTCAGAGTGGGTCCTGAGAGGAGGAGACAGAAATGGTACAGCAGCAGCAGCAGCTGACATTGGCGACCTTCCTGCCTTTGCAGGAAGGACATCTGTTGAGCGACCCATTCCCCCCTGCTCAGAGAGCTCTGCGTTTGCGATGGATTGGGGCACCATGTGGCTTAACTATATGTGAAACAGTTCCTGAGCTGCTGCACAAGTGCCCAAAGGAGGCTGCCATCAGCAGCTCACACGTTCCTGCCTTGCCAGAAAGGATGGGAGGGAGAGGACTTGTCATATGGGGGGGTAGGTGGGAAGATCCCCCCGCAACTGCCAGGACAAAGAGGAGCGCGCTGGTATTCCCAGTGTGGGAGGGAGAGGATGTGTCATTCGGACCGGGGGCCTGATCCCCCAGCCACCGTGGGTCCTCACCCGAGGATCCCACTGAAGAACAATGCAGTGGCAGCCGCCTCCTGAGCCATCAGCCTTGAGGTTGTAAGTGGTTCTGTCCTAGACTCCAAAGGGACAGCCTCCGTCAGCGTGGCCTGCCAGAGCACTCTGCTCTCACCAGCATCACCCTCAGGGCAAAGTGATCCTCCCACTGACCCCTGCTCAGAAGAGCTGGTGGCCCCCTTTCTCCCCCCAACAGATGTTTCACTGGGTGAGGAGGGAGACAGGCTCGGGTGGTGCCTCTTCAGGTGCCAAGTCAGGGCTCTCGAAGACAGGTGCTTTGGGTTTTTGCCCCTGCACACCAGGACATCACAGGCATGGCACCGCACCACACGGGGGTCATCAGGAAGGGCCCAAAGGTGCCTCTCTACAGATGTGTTGTAACGTCAACCGCTAACTGTCCCAGGGGAAGGAGGAAGAATGGTTACAGGCTGCACTGTGGGGCTGGACACGGATGACAGGGTGAGGGGTAGACTGCCAGAGGGGACACCACTGAGAGTTTGGGATGGGGATGGGAGGGATCTTTCATTACACACATACCATTCCTCCAGGGATCCATCACCCATCCACCCCTCCTCAAAATGTTGAGAGAGATTCTCTCCCCCCTGCGCAAAGACCTCTTTGGCCTCCACAAACCACAGAGGTGAATTTGGGGGAGTGGGAGGACTCCCTGTGCCTCCCTAGCCACACCAAATACTGTCGAAGGCTTTCACGGCCAGAGAGCGATGGTTGTTGTGGATTTTCCGGGCTGTATAGCCGTGGTCTTGGCATTGTAGTACCTGACGTTTCTCCACCAGCTGTGGCTGGCATCTTCAGAGGTGTAGCACCAAAAGACAGAGATCTCTCAGTGTCATAGTGAGAGATCTCTGTCTTTTGGTGCTACACATCTGAAGATGCCAGCCACAGCTGCTGGAGAAATGTCAGGAACTACAATGCCAAGACCACGGCTATACAGCCGGGAAAATCCACAACAACCAACACCAAATACTGCTTTCCAGAACTGAACCAGGAGGACTGCCATCGCACTTCACCCCATAACCACCCTTGGCAACCAACACAAGAGGAAGATTCAATGTGCCACCTAACTAGAATTAAGGAGGACAGGAAAGGAGATGACTCTGTGTGCCCTCTGCCGCGGTGCCCACTGAGCTTGGCCCCAGGGCCTGGAAGCAGCCCTGGCACCAGATGGAGGGAGGGACTAGAGCCCTAGCCCACCACTCCCACAGACCTGGCCCAATCAGGCACTGATTAATAATAATCAATGTGAGCCCTCAGCCAAGGTGCCCACTGAGCTTGGCCCCAGGGCCTGGTAGCAGCCCTGGCACCAGAGGGAGGGAGGGACTAGAGCCCTAGCCCACCACTCCCACAGACCTGAACTGATCAGGTGCTTATGTGAGCCCTCTGCTGAGGTGCCCACCGAGCTTGGCCCCAGGGCCTGGCAGCAGCCCTGGTACCAGAGGAAGGGAGGAACTAGAGCCCTAGCCCACCACTCCCACAGACCTGAACAGATCAGGCACTGATCAGTAATAATCAATGTGAGCCCTCAGCCAAAGTGCCCACTGAGCTTGGCCCAGAGCCAGGCAGCAGCCCTGAAACCAGAGGAGATAGATCCCTATCCCCCAAATCCAAGTTGAATTAGTCTCTCCCCAAAGGCTAGCAAGTGGCAAGCAAGAGCTCTGTCCCACTCCACTGCTCACTGAAAGTGAAACCCAGCCTGGGAGCCCACGGCTATTTATAAGCACAGGTCCCATTGAGCAATGCAGGAGGTCTGTGTTTGGCCGTCAGAGCTGCCTATCAGGGTTTGCAGGGATGAGATTGGAGTGCCTGTGGCTACAGGACACCCCCTTCCCCCTCCCTCCCCTGGGTGTCTTCTCCCAACTTGTAACTGCTTTCAGCTCCGTGGTTGGAAGGAAGACCTGCCGATCAAGGTAAGCTGGGCTTCCATTTGGGTTTCCAGGGCGACAGAAGGAGCGCAGACAGAGTTCAGGCATTCACCTGGCTCCATTGCCAGGGGAATTGATTGCTGGCACCTGAGTGTCGGGCTTCCCGAACCGTGGCCAAACGCACCGAACCACGCTTTTACTGACGGCTGGTTCGTTGGCCGTGGCCAATAACGAACCGCTGGATCGCAATTGTGCAATTGCCATTTTCGTGGGTTTTTGAAGTTTGTCATGCCGTTCATGCCCATCTCTAATCATGACTACTAAGTTTTGTATTATAATTAGATTTTTAAAATATTTCTCATTTGTTTTCTTACATAGGAGTATTTTACACGACAGTTTTTATGGAGTTTTGTACAATCATGAGATCTAGAAAGTTATTGTCTTCAGTTAAAGCAAAACAGGTTTCATTGAGTCAAATACCACAAAATACATCTTCCTCTCCTCATGCTCTCTTGCAAAATGGTTGCTAAATAATACTTTTCAATATAATATTAGGGATGAGAGCAGGGTCACAAGAAGGTTATAAGCATTTCCACTCTGAAAAAAGTGCAATGAAATAATGAAGCAGATATATTTCTTGAAGTCTTCACTGAAACATTAAAACCATTAGTGGAGACCGAAGATTGTTGAATACAATGGGGGTTAAATGTGGATAAGAAACACAGATATTTGAACTCATTCTTGTTGAGCTGTTGTTTCAAACCCAGAAGTTCTTTGTGAGAGTTGCAGGTTAAAAAATTACTGCCCCCTGTGTAAAGCATAGACAGCAATGCCAAGACTTAGATGTTTTTGAATGACAGTTACTCTGTAGCTGTTGGATTGTGTGACTTTGATTGAAAGCCTCAACACATGGGATTTAAATACACTTAGAGAAGGGTTAAGAAGCAGACACAGTAACAGCTTGACATAGTTTGAAGATATAGAGTGCTAGCAGAAACTTGAAGGCAGAACTGTCTATCTGCAGTTCTGGCAAGAAACTTAAATCTGATTGTTTCTGTTTTGCTCTTGCTACTTTGTATTACTGTTTAAGAGACTGCCATCTTGTCAAGACAATGAATGAGGACTATATTACACCACATTCTCAGATCCCCCCTCTCTTTGATTGTTTAAGTTTTATTTTGATATATAAAACTACAGAACAAAAAAGGAGGATTCTTTTTAAGTTTCAGAGTAGGATCAAGATGAAGAAACAACATTCATGAGAACAACAATAAAAAACAAACAGTGTTCTTTACATTTATTTTTATACACCACATAGGTAGATATATTATTCCAAATTAAGAATACTCAGAGCTTTTTTTGAGGGGGAAAACCCTGGAACAGCGTTCTGGCAACTCTGTAATCTGCCCACATGATTCCTTCCTCCTTCGGCCCTACAGGCTCTGCAGAGGAGGCTTAGCTGCTTTGAGTTCATTTCACTTTTTTTCATTCCTCTGTGTGTGTGTGTGTGTTTGAGAGAGAGAGAGAGAGAGAGAGCAGATCCTGCTTGGACCTGGTGTGGGCTCTGCAGAGGAGGTTAAGCTGCTTTGAGTTCATTCTGCTTTCTTTTCATTTCTCTGTGAGTGACAGAAAGAAAGAGAGCTGGGCCCAGCACAGGCTCTGCAAAGAAGGCTAAGCTGTTTTGAGTTCATTCTGCTTTCTTTTCATGGAGGGGTTGGAGCTGTGTGTGTGCGCACTGCTTTGAGTTTATTCTGCTTTCTTTTCAGGGGGTGGGTGGGGCTGTGCATGTATGTGTGTGTGTTGCTTTCATTCTTTGATGTTGTTTGAAGCCTTTGAAGTCTTCGAAGTTGACATTGTTATGGTTCCCACAGCTTTTGAATGCAGATTAGTTCTGTGTTAATTAAATATATCAGTTATGGTTATTTGTATTAGTTAAAATATCAGTTATGGTTATTCCAGTTTTATGCTAGGAATGGATAGCTGTGTCCAAATCACAGAAGGCTTTCATCAATATATTCATCAGCATATAGGTCTTCTTATGTCTTAATAGCTGTAACTCAAGTGGTTCTCCCCACCCTCAGCTGATTAACATCACTGAAATTGCAGTGGACATATGGATGTTAAGGAAGTTTTTATGAATATTGTTTGTGTGGGACATTGGAATATTTATGAGCATTTCACAATGTCATAACAGTCTAGCCATTGGTAAGGTAGAGTTGGCAGGCAACAACAAAAAAAGCCATTTTAAACTAAGTATAACTCTAATGCAGCTAAAGTTGAGTATCTAATTTTGAATTGCTCTAGTAAAGCAAAACCCTCCCTGAAAATTTGAAAATTCAATATTAATTAGATTAGGAATTTCAGACTGTGGAATCTGGAGAGTTTTAGAATTTTTTTCTACGCTGGTAGAGGGAATCTGTTAGAATTTAGATTTGTAAGATAGATTTTGGATTTTTAGAGGCCACCTCGTTCTTGCATATTTTAAAATATGATTCCAAATAAATGAAATGTTTGGGAAAGGGAATGGAAGATTTCACTTTAAAAAAAAGTTTTTATTGGATGGGTTAACATACATTCTACCAATCATTTTACAACATATTTTCCCATTATATTGATATATGTAGCCCACCCCTCCCCCTCCCCCTTTTCTATATTGACTCTCACCAGCACTATGACTCCTTTATTTGTTATCATTAACTCTGCATTACTTTCATTTGTCCCTATAATAAAAGGCAAAATTCTAACTTATTCTTTATCATTACATTTCTATAATTATCAATAGACTACTCTTATCCTATCGGATCCCTTTAATTCCAAATAAATTTTGATTTTAATTTCCCCCCATTCTATAAAAAAGTTCACCTACATTCCTTCTCATAACTTCTTTATCAATCTATTCATTTCCACCATATACAACAGTTTAAATCCAATCTTCAACCTATTACAATTTGTTACACTTTTGCTTTAAGTTCAATCCCTTAAAAAGTACTTATGCCTTGGAACTAAAAACTTGCTTCAGGTAATTCCATCTATAGTTTCATTCTTATATTTCTATCTCTCTACAACTTTAGCAAATAAATTTTGCTTTTACATTTTTCCCAATCTATAGAAAGAAAGAAAAAATTACTTAAATTTTGTTCTCCTTATTTTCTTATCAATTTGTTCATTTAACTTTGCATTTTACATTTTTCAACTCGTCCATTTATCTTTCATTATCAATTTGTTCCTTTAGCTTTACGTTTTTACCATAAATTCAATCCCATAAGTAGCTCTTGTAGCTTAAAGCTGAAAACTTAGTCCTTTAAGTAATTCCCATTTGTAACTTAAATCTTGTACTTCTGCCTCTTTTCCGGGTTTTATCTTCCACTTGAACAATATTGTCTCTTGGTAAATTCTTCTGTTGTACATAACTGCAGTTGACTCTGTATTTCATGTTTGTTGTTAACTCTTCTGATTGCTTCTTTAAACATTCTGCCAAAACTTCAATCATTTGTTCCTGCACACTCTGCGTTGTTTCCCCTAGCATATCGCGAGTTCCCAGCTTAATGCCTGTAGTTTTGTACTCAATTACTGCCACACGATCTTGAAATGCTTGTTTTTAAACTTTTAAGCTAGATGTCAAATTGGTGGTTTTTTGCTCCATCTCTTGAGCTGTCTGCTTTGTTATTTGTAGCTCATTCTTCACCACTTCTTCTGCTTTTAGTAAATTCTTTATGTTTTTAATCAAACTTTCTTCCATTTTCTGCATAGATTGGCTTAATTCTTCATAGCCTTCTGTGACTTTTTTCCCCAGCGATTCTATAGCCGTTCCTATGGCAACCTGCCACTCCTTCTCTACTTTCTTCATGGTTCTACGCTGGTTTCTTCCCTGCCCCAGATATCCTTTTTATCTTTTATTTTAAAAATCTAAAATACTTTAATCTCAGGCGGAGAGTCTCTATGGTAGCTTGCTTTGTCCTTTTCCCTTCTGGAATGGTGGGTATCCACTTCCTTTTGTCCTCTCATTGCTATATCTCACGTTATTTCCTTTGTTTTCCTTCCGAAGTCTTCTCTGCTGTTTCCACTTCCTTCTTACTCTCCAGATTAAGCCTCTCTAGGCAGTGTCACTCGTTGTTCTCCTTGCTTTCTAACCTCTCGCGATGTTTGCTCCGCAGCTTCTCAGCCTCCTCCCCTTTTCTCACTGCCAGTTATCTCTTCCAAAACCGCAGGTATGCATAAACAAAAATTAATTTCACTTCTTTTACGCTTTATAGTCTATCAAATTCCACTTTTTCTTTCAACATGCCTTGCTCCTTTCTTGTTCTATCAGCTCAGTCCACAATTTTAACTTTTAGATAAATCTCTCTTCTCATTTTAAGTCTGAAAGCAAGATAAAGATCTTTTACCTGAATTTGTTCCGTTTGGGTCTTTCGTGCTGTTTCTTTCATTTCAAATTGGCCAAATCTGGTTCTGAAGCTTGGTTTCTGGCGACCTTATGCCAAACAAATGACTCAAAGAGTACTGCAGAGATTTTAGCTCACCCTTCTCCGAGGGGACCTCAAGGCGATGAGGAAAATCCTTTGTCCAGGACCTCCCCCGCTGCCGAGATCACTCACTCTCAGGGTCTCATAGCATTCTAGTTCCTCTTCTATCTGTAGAGGAGTGGCAGCAGGTGATCTCAGCATCTGGCCTGCCCAAACAGTCACTCTTGACGGTCCAGCTCCCTGGACTGCATCAGGTTGTCATTATCCAAACCAGAAGTCCAGAAGATTTCACTTTTTGTAGAGGATACAGAAAGGAAAAAAAAAACATTTCTCAAAAGCTTACTAATATTTATCTCGTTGTAATGCATTGTGCTGGGTTCCAGGGAGTAACAAAACAATGGCACTTCCCGTACTATAGCAGTGAAACTAAAGAGAATCCTCATGGGAAGAAACAACAATTACCAATCAATAAACAACTCTATTATAAGTGCCCAAAGGGCCATATGTATTTCCCATACAAATAAACCAATCAGTAGGATGACCAATTACAAATTATACATTGTATAATTTGCAATTGGTCATCCTACTGATTGGTTTATATGTATGGGAAATACATATGGCCCTTTGGGCACTTATAATAGAGTTGTTTATTGATTGGTAATTGTTGTTTCTTCCCATGAGGGTTCTCTTTGGGTTCCAGGGAGTGGCATCATGATGGGTTTATAAAAGGAAAGTAAGTATTCAATCATATATTTAAACACAGGTATTTGAAGGTTACCAAAATACAATTGATGTATGAAAATAGAATTGAATCTAACAGAGTATGCATGAAATTGTTTGAATTTTCTGGCTATTTTAGACGTACTGTGGTCTGTCTGTGGTATTTTGAAGAACTATTATCCATTATTAGAATCTTCCAATATTTTTGTAATACTGCCAAATAGTGGATATGCTTTCCCCCTTCCCTTTTTCATCATGCAACAATAAGAAATTCTGCAGCATTAAAAACATACATATGAGCTCTTTTGTCACATTTGATTTAATTTAGAATCAAGATTTTGTAAGAGGATTATGAGACAATCTAGAGAAAGTCTAAAGTATTTAGTGTATGTATTTAGTGGAATATTTCTACTCTGCTTTTCTCCCACAATGTGGACTCAAAGTGTCTTAGAAAATTGATGGTAGTAAACAGTGCAATTAAGTAATTGGGGATTTATGGCAATCCCTGCTGGAGTTTTCAAGGCAAGAAACTAATAGCCAAGCTACAAGTGACGCCTTACACAGGTTGAACACTTGTCAGCTTCCCTCAAGTTTTGATGGGAAATGTAGGCATCCTGGTTTTACAGCTTGGCTCTCCATTACAGCCTCAAGACCAGGATGCCAAATTTCCCATCAAAACTTGAGGGAAGCTGACAAGTGTCCAACCTGTGTCAGGCATCACTTGTAGCTTGGCTTTAACAGAGGTGGTTTGCCATTGCCTGCCACTGCAACCCTGGTCTTCCTTGGAGGTCTCCCATCCAATTTCTAACCAAGGCCAACCCTGCGTAGCTTCTGAGATCTCACAAGAGTGGCCTTGCTTGGCCTTTCCAGATCAGGGATATAGAAAATTATATATGTAAAAACACAAATTCAAAACAAAATATACAACAGGTCCACTACACAATTTTAAAGTAGGTGATCTGCTATACCAGAACCAGTGCCGATTCTAATGGCACAGCTCACACAGAGCTAAATGCTGTGAAACACAGAATAGTAGCTAAGGGTCAAGATGAACCCTTTCACTCTTGTACTTTGGCTTACAGTGTCAAGCTTGCAGTGCCTGAAAAAAGGAGATGGCCAGATGCTTTAAGCAGGCTTTACTCAGCTAGCTCAGATTTTCCATTCCGCCCCCCTCCCTTCACACACACCTCTGGCCAAGGACATGCTTGAAGTACCTGTAGCAAAAAGAATTATTCTTGCCAAAAGTTTGTGAATTCTGCTGCTATGCCACCAGTAGTGTAATAGTCTCCCACTTCTCTGCAGTCTTTCCAGCATAATGTCTATGTGGCCATATATGGTATAGTTTAAGTGGTGTTAAATATTATCTGGTGATTATCTTATATACAATTTGTTTAATATTTTTTGAAGGGGAGGACATAAGCTACATTGCTTCTTGCATTTATGATCATTTCACATCTAATCTATTCATACTCCCACCGCCCAGCCCATTTCTCTGGCTCTGTAAGAAAATAATAACTCAGAATCTCAAAATGTTCTTGCTTCCTTTAAAGTTGACAAAATTTTATTAACTCAAAAATTTGTCTATGTTTTTATAATCTAAGCTCCACAGTTCAACTTGCTAAGCATTTGTGAGCCAAGCTACAAGTGATGCCTTACACAGGCTGGACACTTGTCAGCTTCCCTCAAGTTTTGATGGGAAATGTAGGCGTCCTGGTTTTACAGCTTGGCTGTCCATTACAGCTGCAAGACCAGGATGCCTACATTTCCCATCAAAACTTGAGGGAAGCTGACAAGTGTCCAATCTGTGTCAGGCGTCACTTGTAGTTTGGCTCTGAGTTGCCATACAGACATGGCCTAGTTAAGAACAGAATGCACAAAATTTCCCTCCATGCTTATGAGCATTTAAACATGGACCAAAAGTTTAGTCTTATTTGCACACAATTGTTGATTGCTAAATATCTAAATAAATACATATTTTCATTCTGCTGATGAATAATTGATTAGAGTTGTTTGGAAGGTAACCTTCACAGGACTCTGATACTGATTATAAAACAAAAATGTCTTATTTTTTCCCCTTACCAGGCAGGGTGACTTTGAAAACGAGCCTAAGGGCATATGCTTCATTATCTAGCTACGTTCCAAAAGAAAATCAAGTGCAATCATAACAGGTGTCTTCATTGCTAAGTGCCACCTGTATATGAAATAATTCCAGTGAGACCCAGCAAGGTGTAGTAGTTAAAATATAAGTCTAGAATTTGGGAGACATAGTCTGAATTTTCTCTCTGCCATAGAAGCCTACTGGGTGACCTTGACACTGTTGTTTGTTTTCAAATTTCTGCAACCCATACCCTATTGCAATGTTTATGGATTTTCCCAAGCATTTATCGTATTGACTTATACTGTGTAATCCACCTTGAGTCTCAGTGAAAAAGGTGGACTATAAATAACATAAATAAAATAAATACATTAATAAAAAAGAAATTCTCTGTGAGCCTAACATTGATGTGACCAAACATAGTTGTTGTGGGGTAACATGGAGGATGAGAGAATGATGTTGTAAGCTTCTCTGGGTCCTCATTGGGAAGAAAGTAGAGTATAAATATCTAAATGAATAAACCATATAATTATTGATCACTCATCTACTATATGAACACACATCAGTGGAATAACTTTGCATATCGCTGTCATAACTTGTGACACATAACTTGTGACTTCGTCATACAGGAGACTACCTCTCTAAAATTCTGTAATTCCAGAGGATGCTGGTGTGGACATACTCCTGCAATAAGAAACCCAAAACAGGACATTATAGCGCTAAAAAAGTGACTATCACATAGTCTGGACCAGCGTTCAGTGTCACTTCCATTCGCTTTCGAGGAAGAATAAAAAAGAAAGATTGCAGCTTCCTTCCCCTACTCAGTACCATATTAAAGTGGGCATATAACCAGTTAGTGTCTGCACCATATCCCTCCCCCGTATGTACACTTTATGCAGAGCAAGCCTGAGATTGCCTTCAAGTACACAGCTGGGCATGGTGGCGCGCACCTGTAATCCCAGTCTAACCACGGGAGGCTGAGGCCAGTGGATCACTTGAGCTCGGGAGTTCGGGACTGCAGTAACCATATAACATCAGAAGATGACTGTATCTCTGAGCTGAAAGGGTCCAGGAGAGGTGGCCCGGCTCATATTTGCTGAGCACGAAAAGCTCCAAGGATCATAAGGTGAGGTTAATATAAGTAAATCTTACTGTTTATTAATTACATTTGAAGCAAATTATCAAATAGAGTTGCCATTCTATATTACCTAAAATGAAATTAGTGGAAAAATTGAAGTTGTAACTTGGGCAAAACATTGGAGGAATTTTGAACTTAAAAGAGTTTCACTATGACCAAATACATTGTTTGTTGTATTCATAAATTCATGCTCCAAAATTATCGGGACATCAGAGACATCTGTTTCTACCAGTTGGTAAAAGAGGAGTCCATCTGGACTGTTAATGATTACTACTTTTAAAATATAGCCTCGACATTTGTTATTGTTGCTGTTGTTGTTTTGAGTTTTAAAAGAAAGGTCATTGTTGGTTTTTTACTGACAGCAGTACTCACAATGGTCTTTCATTTGCCTATGGGATTAATGAAATTTCTACAAAGCTACTCACAAAGATTCATACAACTATGTAGCTGATTCTAAGCATTGCTTCTTGTCATGCTGGGCGATCAAGTTGTGATATCTTTGAATGAAATAGGCTCCTTTCTCTAATTGTATGTATATACAAGATGCTGGAGTCTGAAGTTGAAATGAAAAAGCCCATGTGGCATACTAAATAGCAGACAATATGGCATATATAGTTTCAGTACTTGCTTAGCCATGAAGCTCAATGAAGGCCTTATTCGATCAGTATTGTTTAGACTTCTTCGGGCATAACCCAAGCTTCTTTAGAGATACAAACATAATAAATAAATTGAATGTTTAGGATAGGTGAAGATCAGTATTGGACAATGGCATATAGGCTAACATATAGATGAAATCAAAGTTGTCAGAACATACCTCACTGTTTGTTAGAAACCATATTGATCTTGTGTTCGATCTAGACTCAGCAATAGTTTTGAATCCACCATTTTTATGACCTGGTAGGAGATCAGGACTTTTTGACTTGATCTGGCACAAGAAACGGGACATTGGGGACATATCTATGTAAAGAAAATTATGCCAAGTGCCAACATGTCTTTCAGAGAACCCCCAAACAGCAAGTTGGTGAAAATCCAAAGATGATGTTACAGTTATATAGTTTAGATATAGAGTGACTTGGAGTTTTGTGATAGGTCCATTAATCCGAAGATGATCGAGGTGATCCTCACTTCAGAGTATAAGAACAGAGGGGGTCTGCCAAAGGGAAGTAAGGAGGAGGATGTGTATAGTAGGTATATACTTCACTTCCTTATGTGGTGTATGTGTACATCTTACTTCCTTTGCAGGTACCTTCTTCAACCAATCTTGAGAAAGCTAGGAATTTGGTGACTTGAGGATCCATCGCAAGGCTATTCTCTCTTTCCCTCTCCAACTCTTTGGGACTGGCAAGTTCATGATATCATAATTGTGTAGTGCATAGGATTATAGCTATATGTATTGGATAGGACTACTAGTAGTTAACATGTATACTTGAAATTTCTTTCTGGAATGGGGAAACTCGTGTATTATGGAAACTTTTCCATGAGACTGGTGGGAAGAAACTCTTGTTAAGCTTATGTATCAATAAAGTATCATAAAATGCACATACTGTTTCATGACCAATTCTTTTCTCCATGGAAGTATTATTTCCCATGCCAAGACCATGAAGAGATCCCCTTTGGGAAGCTGTTTCGCCTGGCTAGCACATAGGCCAACATCAGGAACTTTCAAAGTTTTGAGCTTTATAACCATGACTAGTTTTTGTAAGCCTTAACCTGGATAGCCCAGGTGAACCTGATCTTGTCAGATGTCAGAAGCTAAGCAGGGCTGGCCTTGGTTAGTAGTTGGATGGGAGACCTCCAAGGAAGATCAAGGATGCAGAAGCAGGCAATGGCAAATCACCTCCATTAGTTTCTTGCCTTGAAAAACCCACCAAGGGTCACCATAAGTCAGCTATGACATCAGGGCACTCTCCACCAAAGTTTATGTGAAGACCTGTAATTCAATGGTAGAGCACATGTTTTGTATGCACTAGATGCAGGGTTTATTGTCATTTATTAAATCTACCCCACCATTCCTCCAAGAAACTCAAGGTGGCATACATGGCCTTCTTCTCTCCCATTTTATCAGGAAGGTTAGGCTGAGAGAGAGTGACTGGATCCAAGTTACCCAGTGAGCTTTAGAGCAGAATAAGGATTTGAACTCAGTTCTCCCAGATTACATTCCAACTCTCTCATTAGTATATATACCAAATTGGTTCAATACCTGATTCCTCTACTTAAATTTCCCTCCAACATAAACCAGTCACATCTTTCTCACAAGTTTGTTGGGAAGCTAAAATAGAGAAAGGAGAACAGTGTTGTAAGCTGCTCTGGGTTTCCACTGGGGAGAAAAGCACAATACAAACATCTAAATCAATCAATCTGTATTAAATGATGATTTTAGACAACACAACTTAGTTCTCGGCTTGAGTGAGATCTTAGTGAACTGCTTATTAATCCATAGAGGTGATCCTAGAGGGATAGAAGTTCTAGATGAACAAATGTTCTGACTCAAAAAGGAAAATACTAGAAGATATTTACTGTTGTTCCTATACTAAGGCAACGGCTTCTAAGACAACTGCTTTTGTTCTTATGTCAGGAAAAATTACTCTCCACAAATGCATTCAGTATTAGAAAACTGTATAGAATTTTATTCCATGGTATTCAGAAACACTACTATACATTCTACAATTTTTAGAAAGTTTGGTGGTTGCTTTCTGCTTTTTCTAATGCCTAGATTGTTTTTGTCACCTCAGTGCTATGTGCAGTCTGAGGGTTCTGGCGAATAATACACAGACACCATCTCTTGGTTGGAATGGCCACAACTTTATTGATTACAGCTGGATAGAGCATTGGCCAAGCAAATGGGCATGGATTCCCATTGGCATTGGCAGGCCCTAGTACTCTCCAATGCATCACTCACCAGACCACTTTGCTGATCTGCCACGGCAAGCATTGTTCCACTGCGAGCCATGCTGGTCAGCCCTTGCCTCCCAATCCACTGGGGTGAGCTGGCCCACTGCCCCACTAACCCTTTTGAATCTGGCCCAATGCCTTGAAATCACTGAACCCATAAAGTTGTGACACACACACACACCCCGCTGCCCAGAGAGAACAGCGGGAGGGTGGGAGAACGTCTGCTCCTGCCGAAGAATCTTCAATAATGGCGCTGACCATGTTGCTAGCCAGGAAGAGGATGTCAACTCTCCACCTCTTCCATCTAAGCCATGCCTCCACCTCCTCCTTAATGGCTCATATTGTTTTATAGTGATAGTTTATAATAATATTTATGATTTTAGGGTATTTTTTTTACTTTTAAACTGCCTTAAGACAGCATATACATTTCCTATATAAATAGTTCAAAAGCTACATTAAAACTATTTTACTATATCTAATTCTGTCTGAAAATTCATTCCTGGCTCTACTTGAGTCAAGGATGTCGTTGTACCAGCCTTTGTTGTTCAATGGTGGCAAATCACATTATTGCTGGAGTAGGCTTGGCACCCACCAATTGAATGGTGTTTATGGAATGGCCTTATGTGGGTTCTGACTCCCACATTCAGGCATTTGCTGCATGCCAGTGCCCTCTTTTTTGGAGCTACATGGGATTATCTGGTTGATTTTTAGGAACCATTGCAGGAATAGTACAGTAGAAAAGAGCAAGAGTCCAGTAGCACCTATAAGACTAACAAAATTTGAGGTAGGGTATGAATTTTCATGAGTCACAGCTCACTCCTTCAGATACAGCTAGAATGTGAGTCCATCTGTCCTTATTATCTTGGAGAGCAGAGTGATTACAGAAGCTGAATGACAATAGCTGGTGAATGACAATAGCAGGCATGATTTGATATGGTGGGGTATGCAAAGGGGTAGTGCGTGTAGAGAAATCAGCATTGGTAATGAGACATGAAGCTTAGGTCTCAATTCAGGCCAGGCAGATACATTGTCTTAAAGAGAATTCTTTGATTATCCATACGAACAGGTTGTCACCAACAAGGCCCTTCATGGTTTAGGTATATCTACAGGATTGCCTCTCTCAGTATGTTCCACTATTTCAGATTCACCCATATGATCAAAACCTTATGACATCTCATAGCCAAGCATTCTCCTTTGTGGCTCCTACCTGGTGGAATGGACTGCCTAGAATGGCCTGCCTAATGAGATCACGAAAGCTCCCACACTTTTATCATTTTGCAAAATGTATAAAACAGAATTGTGTAAAACTGTAGGGCATGTTTTTAATGGATTGTTTCTAAGCAAACTTTCTGAAACTGCTACTATTGCATAGTAGAGCAACAACAAAGATCCAGTGTCCTTTAACTTAGTGGCTTATTTATTAAACTTCAGAGTAGATAATATGACTTGAAAAAGGAGCTATCACAATATTTAACTAAGGCTGTTTCTTGTCCAATAGTGGGGTCGCCAGGCAGGGACATGGAGGAGGGCATATGATGTCAGTGTTGGCACTGTCTCTACATCACTTCTGGATAAGACTCCAAAGTGATGATGGTTAGCTCTAGAAATTGCCAGAAAATTTCCAGTGATTCCCAGAACTATCCACTTGCTGGCATGGAAGATGCTATAATTTCTCTCTCACACCACTTCTCTGAATGAGGGCAGGCAAAGGAAGTAATTGGTGAGAGACAACCCTATCCACTAGGCACCTGGCAGCCCTATCCTCCAGGGCCAGGACTGTCCTGTCCTAACTCTAAACAGTTTGTGTGGGCCCAGCACTCCTTTCTGTCAGCTAGCAAAATCTGACATTTCCTCTAGACATTGTCTTGCAGGTATACATACTCAGATCAGCAAAATGAACCATATGACAGCAAATGTTATGTTTTAAAATAATGGTTAGGAACATTTTTGGTTAAGAAATGTCAGCATTTGTCAAAACCTACTGCACTTTTTATTCCTTTAAACATGAAAAAGAGGTTTAAAAGAAATCCTTAGACATAAGATTTTAGATTTTTTTGTTTTTTTAAATCCCAAAGAATGATTGACAGTACTGCCACGGTATCCTTTAACTCTTAAAATTATGTGAATGCTCAAAATGGTGAAACTTACTATTGTAGTTACCTATATTTAGCAGTGTTTCTGACTTTTTCCACCAACAAGACTAAACTTGCATTTGTACAATACAAGCTTAAATAGAATTACATCCAGGTCTTTTTTTCTGGGAAAAGAGGTGGTGGAACTCTCTATTATCACATGTGTGCATGCAAAGTGCATGTGAGTCCTCCCAGAAATGCTTGATGACATCACTCCTGGAAGTAACGCCACTCCCGGAAGTGACACCACTTCCTGGAACCCAGCACAATGCATTATGGCAAGATAAATGTTAGAAAGCTTGGAAAATTACACTATTATGAGAAAGAGTTTTTTTCCCTTTCTGTATCCTCTACAAAAAGTGAAATCTTCCATTCCCTTTCCCAAACATTTCATTTATTTGGAATCATATTTTAAAATATGCAAGAAGGAGGGGACCTCTAAAAATCCAAAACCCATCTCACAAATCTAAATTCTAACAGATTCCCTCTACCAGCATAGAAAAAAATTCTAAAACTCTTTCTCAAAATTCCACAGAGTCTGAAATTCCTAATCTAATTAATATTGAATTTTCAAATTTTCAGGGAGGGTTTTGCTTTACTGGAGCAATTCAAAATTAGATACTCAACTTTAGCTGCATTAGAGTTATACTTAGTTTAAAATGGCTTTTTTTGTTGTTGCCTACCAACTCTACCTTACCAATGGCTAAGCTGTTGTGACATTGTGAAATGCTCATAAATATTCCAATGTCCCACACAAACAATATTCATAAAAACTTCCTTAACATCCATATGTCCACTGCAATTTCAGTGATGTTAATCAGCTGAGGTTGGGGAGAACCATTTGAGTTACAGCTATTAAGACATAAGAAGACTTATATGCTGATGAATATATTGATGAAAGCCTTCTGTGACTTGGACACAGCTATCCATTCCTTGCATAAAACTGGAATAAACATAACTGATATTTTAACTAATACAAATAACCATAACTGATATATTTAACTAACACAGAACTAATCTGCATTCAAAAGCTGTGGAAACCATAAGAATGCCAACTTCAGTCAACAAAAGAATGAAAGCAACACACACGCATGCATCCTCACCTAACCCACCCCCTGAAAAGAAAGCAGAATGAACTCAAAACAGCACACATACACCCACAGCCCCACCCACCCACTCCCCCAATGAAAATAAAACAGAATGAACTCAAAGCAGCACACACATACACAGAAACCCCTGAATGAAATGAAAAGCAGAATGAACTCAAAGCAGCTAAGCGTCCTCTGCAAAGCTGACCCCTGCAGTTATGCTTGCTCTCTCTCTCACTCATGAGTGAAAAAAGCAGAATGAACTCAAAGCAGCTAAGCGTCCTCTACAGAGCTTGCAGGGCTGAAGGAATCATGTGGGCAGATTCTAGAGCTTCCGGAATGGCATTCCGGAGTGTTCCCCCTCAAAAAAAGCCCTGTTTACATCCATCTAAACCCATTGACTTCAATGGATTTAGCAGGATGTAAATCTCCTTAATTCAGGGATGTATTTTTCATCAGACAACTATGGTCTGTATTTCTTAGAATCCATAAATTAGGCATGGATAACTTTTGACCAACCATATGGAACAAAGTTTAGCAGCCATTAAAGATACTTCTAAAAGAAAACCAGTGTGTTGAACTAGTGCTGAACTAGGAGCTGGAAGAACTGGATTCAAAATCCCATTATGCCGTGACACTTGCTAATTTGTCTTAGGCCAGTCATACTCTCTGTACCAAACCTACCTCACAGGGATAAAATGGAGAAGGGAGAACCATCATATTCTCCTCAGAGGATGGACAGAATAAAAACATGCTCCCCAGATTTTGATTGTATGCATAAAGTGCTGTAAAGTTGCAGCTGACTTAGGGTAACCCCGTAGGGCTTTCAAGGCAAGAGATGAACAGAGGTGGTTTGCCATTGCCTGCCTCTGTGCAATGACCCTGGACTTCATTGGTGGTCTCCCATTCAAGTACTAACCAGAGTTGACCCCACTTAGTTTCCAAGATCTGATGAAATTGGCCTAGCCTGGGCCATCGAGATCAGGGTAGATATCTGATTAGCTGTTCTCATCCAAATCACTTGATTTTGTTTTCAAAATTGAACAAATTTATTATGGATTCTCTGCAGATTTATTAACAGTTTTTGAACAGAGCACTGCGCACATGACACTTGTCATAGTGATCAGTTTCTTCAGTTGTTTTTCTCCTCTATTTTACTGATACGTGCATTGATAAAACACTGCAAAACAAAACAAAACACACTCCAATGTAACTGCATATGTGGTCATATTAACATTTTTTGGCAAAGTGTTTTACCAATGTGTAGGGGTGATTGTGACAGTGATAAAATACTATACCAAAAGAAATTTGATACAAGGTAATGCATGATCATTTAAGATTTCTCTCTCTCTCTCTCGTAGTGTTGTCTCAGTGTATGTGGGCTCACTGGTCATGGAAAGGGGTAAAAAATGCTCATGGAATGAAGGTTCTAACTGTAGCAAACTCTGCTAGCTTCAATCTGGGAATTAATAACCATTTGTTCAGGGACTTTGAAAAATCCATTTTGTGTCGCATTCCATATATACTTTCCAGAAATACAGAACTGAATAACCTGCAAGCATCTTCCATGTGAGGGAGACCACTGAGGAACCAAAGAAGCTAACATGTCGGTATCTTTCTTGACCCTAAGGGTTATAATGATACTCCTGTAAGACATTTTATTATCACTGTAACAAAATGTTGTGAATTTTCACCAGAGGAGACTTGTGAAACTCCTTTTGTTGTGAAAACACAAGAAAGACCAATTTGTACCTGCCTTTTCCAGGAATTATTCCTGTGATTCCAGTTGTGCTCTGCAAGGTCTAACTGGGTTCATTGACGTTTGTCATCTGGACATGCTTTTAGTGGATGCTTTTGCTCAATTTGCTTGTCGTTATTGAAAGACCTGACCCTAGTGCCAAGGCATGATAAATTACCTTCCTTTCTAAGAAGAAAGCTTTTGCAAAAATTTCATGTAAAACATTTGCAAGGTATAAATCTGTTGCTGCTGTTTTGGATATCTGCTGGAGGATGTACGCATTAAGATAAATGGATTGTCATCATTCTAGAACTGTTTAGTTTCACATTTTGGAGACCATCTGTTCTCTGATGGATGTCCTTGCATACACTGGTGTGAATGCTGTATTGGGTTTTAAAGGCATTTTAATAAATGCCATAACTAATTACAAAATAAAAGGGTGGAAAAATAACTTCCAGCAACTCTCTTCCTTTTTCTCTGCTTTGTGTTATTTGATGATAAGCAGATTCTGGTGGACCAAAGTTGAATATATTCTATATTGGCAACTCATTTCAGACAAGACATTCAATGTTTCCTTTGCTTTGTAAAACATCATCTTTAGCTATTCCTAAGATTTTGAAGCCTCAGATTCTGAAGGCCATATTTATGTGTTGTGTTACTGTGGAAAGGAAGAGTATGAGATAATGACTCTAAAATCAGACCTTATAGTTCAAGGAATGGGAGTGCATTTAGATAGTTCAGAACCAAATTATGCCCCAAATTTTGCTATTTCGTTTCATCTCAGGGATATCTGAAGCAGCAAAAAGCATGTCTAAATTTAGGGACCCCCCCCCAAGTTATTTTGACTTTGTAGACCTGACATCTGAAGTCCAAATACCAGTGCTGATTTCAGTGGATAATAGATGTGGCATCCGCAGTCTGGATGCCTGAAGTCTGGATGCCAGGTTTACTGCCCACATTTTTTTTTAAATCTCATTGTTTTTTGTTAGTAGGTAGAAACCAGGTTGATCCACACATTGGTATGCACCCTGTTGTTTTAAAGGAGCTTCCTGGAATAGTAAATTTTCAGCAATTACTCAAAATATTTAACATCTGGCACATATGCTCAGGGATGAACTACATTTATGTGGTGTTTCATCAATCATGATAATAAAGAGCTTACTATGTCATTTCATAAACTCATAAAGTGATGTAACTTTTCTTTGGGCTGTGTAGTTTAAGCTAGAGGGCAATCCTTAGGCTATTTTGGCTTAGTTACATTAAACCAGAATATACAATAAGCAGCTTGCAAATTCTACTGGTAGTAAGGCAAACTTTGCTAAAGAAGGCCCATATCTCATTGATACAGAGAATGTGTTGCGTTCCATATATAAGATCTCATTTTTTATCTCTAAAATCTCCACTTCATCCTCACAACTAGACAGGGGCACGAACAGAAAACAAACAAACATGGTGTTCATTGTTCGTTGCCATCCGCGAACAATGAACATTAACAAACATGGCCTGTTCATGAACATGTTCATTGTTCGTTGTTCATGGCGGCCAGCAGATTCTCCTCCAGCCATCAAGATCCCTACTGCACCACTCCCAGAAACCCTACCTGAGCAGGCAGCAGAAAATGTACCACTAATAAATAATAGCTTGGCCCCAGAACGTGGCAGTAGTCCTGGAACCTGAAGGGGTAGATCCCTTCCACACCACTCCCAGAAATCTTACCTGAGCAGGCAGCAGGAAAGATAGCAGTAATAAATAATAGCTTGGCTCAGAGCCTGGCAGCAGCCCTGGAACTTGAAGAGGTAGATCCCTATCCCACCACACACAAAGAAAATTCAAGCTCCAAAGCACTCTCCCTGTCTCTCTTTCAAAATGCCAACAACAACTGTCTCTCCCTCACTGTCTGCGAAACCAGAGCTGGAAGCCCCCCTCCCCCCTGGTCTTTGCTCCCTTGTAACAAATTTGGAGCTCCACACTTGAAAGGAAGACCTACCTATCAAGCTAAATTGGGCTTAGATTGGGGTTTCCAGGGTAACAGTAGGAGTTCAGGCAGTCCCTACCTCTGGTTGCCAAGGGAATTGATTGCAGGTGCCAGATTGTCTGGCCTGATGAACAGCAACGAATGAGGCTTGCAACGACCACCTGTTTGTTTAGAATGGGGTCTCAGAAACAGCTTGTTCATGAACAGCTGATTGGGCTGTTTGTGGCTTTTTTTAGTTTGTATTGCTGTTCGTGCCCATCTCTACTCACAGCACCTGAAAATATCCCTGTCTTGAGATCCTGAAGAATTGCTGGTAGACAAAATAAGCCAGTATTGGATTAAGTAAATTTTTGGTGTGAGATAGATCTCAAATTGTTACACCCTAAACTGTTTCTGTAAATGTAAATTGGGGCAGCCTACTGTCCATTCAGAACCATATCCTGCCTGCAATGGTTCTTACATCCAGATATTTGATGATACGCATTATTAAGGGTGAGGTTTGGTTCAGACATAACACAATACTATGGCTTAAATAGACAAACAGTGGTTGAGATCACTTGCAAACAAGCCATTCTATTAACAATGCTTAATGGGGGTCAATTGAATTAAGATCTGAAAGCATGGCTTAAAGTTGGATTAGTAACCATAGTTACAGGCAGTCCTAAATATGGTCTCACATGATGTATGAATGTGGACATCCTGGCTAGTTCTCTGGCACCACCCTTCCTGAAGTATAGGTTGGGATGCCACTTGCTGTCTGCGGAGGAGGAAGGGGAAACAATAAAGATGACAAAAATTAGCTGTAGAGGCCTCATTATATGTTACACTTCCCTTGTGTTTGCCTAATTGTTTGTAACTGTATGGTTGTTCCTAGTGCTGCACCTGGCCTTGTGTTTATAAGAACTTGAGTAATGAGTAATCAAACATAACCAACCTGTGTTTTGTCTGCAACTGAATGCTAGTCAGTTGATGGTGCCAGCCTTTTAACTTATTACCAGTGGTTTTAATGGTAGAGACACTGAGGGACTTGTTGCTATGGATTTTAATTGCCCTGACCTGGCATGCCTGCCAGAGATCTTAATTCTGAGGTCAAAACATCATCATCTGTAAAAAGATGGCATTTTTAACATTTCAAAATATCTTTATGTGACCTCTATATACCTCTATGTACCCAAGTAAATGATAAAAGTGACACAAGTCAAGTTGGTGGTCTCCTGACCTGACTCACAGTCACATGTACATAGGGAGACTCACTTTAGAAAGCACACCACTGGCTCCTTGTGGCTCTGAGCACTATGAGGGGTGAGGAGAAGCTTCAGTTTTCCTTCCCATATCATTTTTGCCAGTGGAAACACCTGTGTTTGTGGTCTTGTTTGCCCCTTTTCCGGGCTCCATGTTTCCTGAGTCACATGATTGCAGGACATGTGGAACTTGAGAAAGGGACAAGCAGACCCTTCATCTGTTTCCACTAGCAAAAATGGTTTGTGGGGGAAGCTTGAATCCTCTCCTCACCCCTCCCAGGGCTGGGAGCCACACAGAGCAAGCAGTACACTTACTAAGAGTCCTCCTTTGTATGTGTGCATGAGAATCAAGTTGGGGAACCACCAGCTTGATTTTTGTTGCTTGTATCTTTTAGATGGCCTCTATATTTGCTGCTCAAAGACTGCCTAGTTTGATGTTCTACTCCTTTCAACTACCACTCTTTTGTCTCAGGCTTGCCAAGCAACTTCCTTATCAATGGACAGGACAGCCTTCCAGCTCTTGCCAGCCTCTTTAGGCATTTATGTATCTTCTCCTTTCTCTTCCCCTACCTTAGAGCAAAAAAAGACAAATGAGTTGACAGAAAACATGTGGATTGCATAATATGTAATGAGGCCCTAGGATTGCCTGTGACTGTAACCCTAATTTCACAGACTAACCATATTTTAGTTTTGGGTTATGCCTGAACCAAGTCATAGGCTGAACTCATAGGGCCAAGCTACACATGACGAATGACACTTGAACAGCAAGTGTATTTCTCCCTGTTCACTTGCCCTCCACTCAATCCACTTGCCGTTCAAGTGTCATTTGTCATGTGTAGCTTGGCCCATAGTGTCATAGGCTGAAGGAATGACCAGGTCATATGGAAAGAAGGTAAGCAAAACTGACTTATCATCAAATGAGAAAAAAAGAGAAATAATAGAACCACAGATTCCCTGGGTGAAAGGGAGTTGGGATACAGCTTGATTGTAAAAGAGAACAAAGATCAATTGTCTCAATGTAAAACAACAAAAAACATTGCTTCTTGCAAATATGATCAATTACATATGTTACACTCTCTGGGGAGATTGACAGGACCCTGTGATTAATTAAGTCCACCATGTGCCCTTTGGATCCATGCCCATCATGGCTGGTGAAAGCCAGTGCTGATGGGCTGTGGTCCTCATTGGAGGCCATTGTTAATCTATCCTTATGCTCCAGGGTTTTTCCTGGGCCATTAAAGGAAGCCATGGTGAGGCTTCTTTTAAAGAAACCATTGCTGGACTCCACTGACCTGGTCATTTACTGCTCGGTCTCGAATCTCCCGTTTCTGGAAAAGGAGATCGAGCAGGCGGTGGAGGAACAGCTTCAGGGCTTCCTGAAGGAGGTCTCAGCCCTAGATCCTTTCCAGTCTGGGTTCCATTCCGGACATGGGACGGAGACATTGCTGGTTGTCCTCACAGATGATCTTTGCAGACATCTGGACCAAGGTGGCTCAGCGTTGCTGATATTACTGGATCTGTCAGCAGTGTTCGATACAGTCGATTATGATCTTTTGACACACTGCCTCGCCGACGTGAGGATATGAGGAACGGCCTTGCAGTGGCTTGTCTCTTTTCTCCATGGTTGGGGACAGATGGTGGTGCTTGGGGAGAAATTGTCATCCCACCACCCTTTGGTGACCGGGGTCCCGCAGGGAGTAATACCCTCCCCATTATTGTTTAATGTCTATATGTGCTCCCTTGCCCAGTTGGTGCGAAGTTTCGAACTCAGGTGCCATCAATATGCAGATGACACCCAGTTGTATCTGATGATGGACGTCTGGACCAACATGCTCCCAGACGTCCTGGAACATGCTTTTGCAGCTGTGACTGGCTGGTTGAAACAAAGTCGGCTGAAATTGAACCTGACAAAGACGGGGATCCTGTACATGAGCCACAGGGGGTTAGGCTTGGGGCTCTGGCTCCCGGCCCTTGATGGGGCACCACTAGTGCCAGTTCCGAGGGTTAGGAGCCTGGGGGTGATCCTGGATTCCTCCCTGAAAATGGAGGCACAGGTCACAGTGGTTGTCAGGTCCTCTTTTTTCCCACTGTGCCAGATCAGGCAACTTGTCCTCTACCTGTCAACCTGTGACTTAACTACAGTGATCCAGGCAATGGTCATCTCTAGACTAGATTACTGCAACTTGCTCTATGTGAGGCTGCCCTTGAACCTGACCCGGAGATTACAGCTGGTACAAAATGCAGTGGCACACATTATTATGAGAGTGCCAAATGGGGCACATATAACACCGATATTAGGCAAGCTGCACTGGTTGCCTGTGGAGTACTGGAACAGATTCAAGGTTTTGGTACTGACCTATAAGGCCCTATGTGGATTGGAAACAGCATATCTGCGGGACCGTCTCTCCTCATATATTCCCCAGAGGACACTTCAACCAGGAGATAAACAACTGTTGGTGGTACCTGACCCCAAGGAGGCCTGCTTAGTCTTGACCAGAGCCAGGGCCTTTTTGGTCCTGGCTCCCACCTGGTGGAATGCTCTGTCTACTGAAACCAGGACCCAGCAAGACCTACTATCTTTTTGCTGGGCCTGTAAGACAGAGCTGTCCACCAGGCACATGGCTGAGGTCTGAGCCTCCACCGGCCTGAAACAACAATAGGTGTATAAAATCTAACCCTCCCTGCAAAGGCTGTCCACCATTCTGTTTTAGTTTGTAAGGCTGACTGTATAACTAGAAATATGTTTTTATTTTAATGATGTTTTTAAATGTTTTATGGAAATGGAATTTTATTGTATTTTAATGGGTTGTGATCTGCCCTGAGCCCACTCACGAGGAGGGCGGAATAGAAATGTGGAATTAAATAAATAAATAAATGTGTGAAATCCCTATATACCTTGTAGATATATTCATAAATGTAATACTTTGTTTCAGAAATTTATGTTCAACACCACTCAAGATTTCTTTAAAGAAGATGCAACTTTCACTAAATGAACTAGGATTGGTCTTCCGGACCTTAGTACTTATCATCAGGCATATTTATTAGCATGTACAAATTACTGAGATCCCTCCCCTCACTTGGAGTATCCATTTTGGACTCTTTTGGATGTCTCTTTTTTGGAACCACTTTTTAAGTGGAATGCTTTAGGGTCTACTTATTTCAAAATGGGTTTTGTTCCTCTAACAATTTCTGCAGCTAGAGAAATATGGCACAAAATATCACGATAATATCAATTTGACCTTTTCTCACATGTTGAACTAGTATTATTTCTTATGGAAGCTGCACTACACGGAACCAGCCAGGAAAGGAAGCTGGCCTGCCCTCCCCTGTGCCTGCCACCCACATAGCTCTGGCTTCAGTAAATTCAGGGCCAGTGACTTCTATATGAGGTAGACTAAAGGTGAAAAATTGTTTGATGACACTTTAAGCACAGGATGGGAAAAGCTACCAGGTTTGCTGAATAGCTTGATTAGGGTAAGTGGTGCAGGGAAGTGAGGTTGGGCATTGACAAGATAGAAGGCTTTCCTAGAAGCCTCATTGTTTTAAGTTATACATCTCTCTCCAGGGTGTTGGAGGGGCATCAGTCAATCAGCCACTCTGACTTACTCCAGGTGATTTTCTAGGGTCATGTCTTGGGCCAGGCAGTGCCTTGGACATATATTCCATATGGAAGGGGGTTTAAGATATTCCATCAATATACCTCCCTCTTAGCATATGTTATGACCCCTAACAAGGCATTCTAAGAATAAATCTATTTCAACTTGGTAAGTTTAGGTAATATTTGTGTATGTATGACTTGAGGGTATGTCATACATTCATAGTGACTGTGTAAAGTCTAACCATCCAATTAAGAGATCAATGTGACAATTTCTGATAATTAGAAATCCCAAAATGAATAAAAATTTGTAAACTCATCACCACCTGTGCCAAACCAATGGCTATGAAAATGAGCATTTTCGAACAGCAAGGTATCTTTGAGTATCCCTTCTTTGATAATGTAGTGGGGGGAAAGCAATTATATGAACCTGCTAATACTGTGTGACTGAGTGCCAGTCCTAGAAATTAGTGTTCCATATGGAAGATGACATGTGTTTATACTAAAAAAATGGATGTGTTCAGGAGCAGGATGAGGAAAAATTCAGTGTAAAAATACCCCCAGGCAATCTTTTCCATTTCAAAGGTTAGTTGTTTCCCTTTGATGAGCTGTATAGAAATGAAAGGATTTAAACTGGCAGCCTGGAATGGTTTCTGAATTTATACATGGCATTTTTATTAGTTCCTTACAAAATATTGATTGAGTTATTTTTATGTATAAATTCCATTGTAAAATTGTTTTTGCAATATGTATAAAGTTGAGCATGATCTTTTAAAGCATTAAAATGGACTCTTCACTTTATTTGACACAGTAGCTGTGTATCAAGTTCTCTAACAATGTTCACATTCTCTTCAACAGTCAGGAAACTTCAAATAGACTTTTGTAATAATAATTATATTGTGTCAGTCCACTTTTGAAAGTTAGTTGTTTGTTGAGTGGCAGATAGAGGGTGAACATGATTAGTCTGCAGTTATTTTTTTCTGGTGCTAAGTTTATATGCAGAGAAAAGTTTGTGCAGAATTTCTTATGTTTTTGAACTCTCCTGTATTATGGATTTCCACAGACCCTTTAGGCCTCTTGTCTAACAAATGTTATGATAATGTAACAGGTTCTGTACCATTAGTTCAGAGAAATCAACAATGCTATTACAAAACAGCTGGTTTAACTACAGGATAGAACAACAAATTGGCCTCAGGTATGTGGCTACTGAGAAGGGAGCAGCCAGAGAAGGAGCTGTGCTGAGGGAAAACACAGTGGCAGCTGCACTAGAGAGAAGGTGCCTTAGGATATAGTGATAGAAGTCTAAACAAAAAAAGACTGTAAAAATATTAATAAAACTGAAAACCCAGAAAGCTATCAGGAGCATGTAAGGACAATCCAAATGAAAGGAAGACAGACAATATTTTTAAATACTGAGAAAAAAGAAAATCATAACATTTAAAGGCCAGTGTATCATAGCAATTAAGAGATATGAATTAAAAAATATGGTTATCCATCATTGTTTTGGATTCCAAATAGATCACAGTACATATGAAGTTTACTCTTGTAAATTTTTTCTTTTCCTTCCTTCATAAATACATTCCTTATCTTCCATGTAAGTCATATATAACCCCACTTGTAGGTCTCTAGAGGCTACAACTCTAGATGAACAGAACACACCTTCCCTCTCCTCAGCTGTTTTCTTTCATTCTCTTCAGAAATCTCCCTCCTTTTTCTTTCCTCATCCACCTTATTCAGCTTTTGCTCAGGGTCAAAAACCCTTTCTCTCACAAATTCTACCAGAGAGACAAACTAGGTTTACCATTTGCCCATCCATAATGGATAAATCTCTACCCTCAGCCCCAATCTCCCACCCTCCAGTCATTGAGGAACAGGGGAAAATGGCTGGTGGAACCATATCTTTACCATTGTGTGAGTTGTTCTCAAACAACCTACCACCCCACTGGGAGAGGATCATATGTACAGCTCTGCTAGCCTGATTGTTAGCAAACACATATCACACTCATGTAGAAAAAAAAACTGTGGGGAAGTGACGCTGTTGTGTAATTTGTGCAAAAGCAGCTAAAGGGGGGCCAATGTGATGTTTGATGTAGTGCCAGTTTGGTGTAGTGGTTAAGAGTGCGGGACTGTAATCTGAAGAACTGGATTTGATTCCCCACTCCTCCACTTGAAGCCAGCTGGGTGACCTTGGGTCAATCACAGCTTCTAGGTGCTCTCTCAGCCCCACCCACCTCACATGATGATTATTGTTGTGGGGATAATAATGATATACTCTGTAAACCACTCTGAGTGTTAAGTCATCCTGAAGGGCGGTATATAAATCGAATGTTGTTGTTGTTGTTATATCAACTGCCGTCCACTGTAGCATCAGATGATGCCTACTGCTTCATGTTCTTGCTCATGATTATGCAACAGGGCCACCAGTTTTAAATTGCTTAATTTTTTCTATACATGTGATGCTTTCCATAAAACCCAGGCATCTATTTTGCTAGCACGAATAATTTTCCTGGAGTCCTTTTAATTTGTAATGTTTAAAAATCTGATATACACTTAATCAAGGGCTTGAGGTTCTACAACCTAAAAAGCGACCATTTCCTTCCTTCCTCTTCTTTGTCAGCAAGCAACCTTTTGTTGACAGAAGAATTCATGTTAACTCTGAATTTCTCACAGCACCTAACAAGAAGGTTACAGATGGTATCCACTTCATATGACAAATGTCTAGTTACCTGCTGGCATTTAAGAAAGGGAAGAAATATTTCCATCAGAACACTTCTGTACTTAACTGCTTTTCAATCAAACAGAGAAAATATACCTAAGAGTCCTAAAGAAACAGATGAGTGAGATTACAATCAAGGAAGAATTATTCATTACAGAATCACACTGGTTCCTAGACTAATGTAGGTAATAGCTACATCTTCATGTTGAAGTTTAGACAGTGAGGATTAAAGGGAAATTCTATACACAGGTGATGGATGGTTTTCACCTGCTTCCTCTATCTCTCCAGTAATCTATTTAGGTTTTTCCTCTTCTTGGAGTATAGAGATAGATTATCTTCTGGAAAACAACAGAAAGGTTACTGTGTCTTATGTGATGAAAACACTGGCTTGTGAGCCAAATCAAATCTATCTATATTCACATTTAGTCATAAATCTATACTACTTCCAGGAAAAAAAAAATCCCAATGCCATATATTGGGAGAGGGGGACTTCATTTAAAGTCACTGGCTGGGGTGGGAAGGGGGAAAATAAACGTGTTTAGGATGTGTTACCTACGTGGCCTCTCCTCAGAGGAATCCCTGCATTTGTTCACCCCAGAAGATCCTCAATAAAATAGCCAGTGTAGTATCGAATAACAACAACAACATTTGTTTTATATACTGCCATTCAGGACAACTTAATGCCCACTCAGAGCAGTTTACAAAGTATGTTATTATTATCCCCACAACAAAACAGATGGGTGGGTGGGCCTGAGAGAGCTCCAGAGAGCTGTGACTAGCCCAAAGTCACCCAGCTGGCTTCAAGTGGAGGAGTGAGGAATCAAACCTGGCTCTCCAGATTAGAGTCCCGCGCTCTTGAATGAATGAATGAGAGAATGAATGAATTAATAGTGTTATGTCCTGTTGTTGAGGTACCTTTAAGAGGTAGGCACAATAGACAATTACATTTGATGTGCGATGTTCTTTGCCAGTTTGGTGTAGTGGTTAAGAGTGCGGGACTCTAATCTGGCGAGCAGAGGCCACTGAAACTGGAGGAGTGGGGAATCAAACCCGGTTCTCCAGATTAGAGTCCCTTGCTTTTAACCACTACACCAAACTGGCTCAAAGCAGAGGCCACTGAAACTGGCTTGAAGCAGAGGCCACTGAAACTAGAGGAATTCCTTTGGGCACATGAGAGTGGCACCACTGCCTGAATGCTCAAAAGAGAACACTGATTAAAATCCTTTTGCCTAAAGCCACCAAACCTTCCTCACACCCATGACCATGAGTAATTAATTCAAGTTTGCTGGGTAATGACCTGAGACCCCAGAGTCCTCTCCACAATACATCTTTCTCCTGTAATTCTCCTGTGATTAACTCAACTTTAGTCAATCACTAAGATCCAAGCTACAAGTGACGCCTGACACAGGTTGGACACTTGTCAGCTTCCCTCAAGTTTTGATGGGAAATGTAGGCATCCTGGTCTTACAGCTTGGCTCTCCATTTAATTAAAGTTTACAGAAACCCTACACACACACCCAGCGGAGGGGAAGGGGGCACCCGGCAAGAGCCCGACGCCTGCACTCCCCTCCCGACCGCATGTTCTTCCTCCCATAGACTGCCACTCTGTAAACTTCTGTAAGCTGCAAGACCAGGATGCCTACATTTCTCATCAAAACTTGAGGGAAGCTGACAAGTGTCCAACCTGTGTCAGGCGTCACTTGTAGCTTGGCTCTCAGGTAATCTTATAACTTAATGTCAGTCCTTGCATCCCGCATAGGATGGCTATATTTGGACTTGTGCTTCCACCCAGAATATTCCTTTGTCTACACTCACCCAAAATTCAAACATACAAACAGGAAACATGACTCAGTCAGCACCACCGATGTAATCGCACTATGTATCATGAATTCTGCACTGGATTGGACTGAAAAAAGAATTCTACATTGAAAACTAAGACCAGTCACTTCAAAACCCATAAAGTCACCTCAGCTCATCCAACTTTCTAGTTTGTTGTGTTCCCAGACCTTCTTCTTGGTAGCTAAGTGTGCTCCTGGACCTTCTTCCATCCTTGCCTCCTTCTGTTCATGAACTTTTGTCCATCAAGGGATCTCCAACCTCACAGATGGTTTTGGTTTTGGAACACCTTCCACTTGGGCAACCGCATCTCGAATCAGCTTTTGCTTTTCCTGCCCCAGCCCACATTGCATGGGACATTTCCCTTGAGGACAGGCAATGTATGATTTTTCTTTCTCTCTTTATTTCCCCTTAGATTCCCATGCACCTCTAATTAGGCAACAACTGAGGGAAGCATCGCTTGGACTGTTCAACTGAGAGCAGCACAGCTAGGAATGATGTTTTATGCTTTTGCTTTCTATAGCATTTTCTATTCTAGCACTGTATCTTAACAAGGGAATAAAGATTTTCTTATTTAAGACCTTCTCTTTTAGTCTTGTCTACCTAATGGTATTGTGCTAGAAAAGCATCCATATATACAGAAGATTGAAACAATCTGAAATAATTATCCTAGAACTCTGTGGTTCTACTCATGCAGAGGACATTATGCATGTAACACGCCTGCATGAAAACTGATTTGGATAATAGATTTCAAAACAGACAGTTTTCTTCAAGCTCTGAAAAGTGCTCCCATGGGGGCGGGTGGTAGTTTGCAGGCAAGGACAAAAGGACAAAATGATTTTATCCTATTGTGCAATATCCACTCTGAATGAGGAGGAAGAGACATATCCCCATTGCTGAGGCAACATAACTGAATTTTCTACTTTAGTGACAGTAAGCATGGGGTAATGAAATCCCTGCACAACAAGAAATCACTGTCCTAGTTACTTTGTCATTGGGGATACACTCCCTTCTCTCTGAGTGTCTTGCAACCAAATCTAATTAGCTATGAGATACTATGGTATTATCACAGCTACTGTGTGATGCCGAATTAGCTATGATCTCTCTGGGAGGGAAATCCTAAAGAATTAATAATGCTGAATTGTCAGCTATCTGGGAAAATAATTACTGTGAACATCACTCTCCCTCACCTAAGATGGGAGTAAAGAATTTGAGGAAAACCATTTTGCCTTCAGAAACCCTTTAAGGCACAATTTTAATATAAGAAGTTCACAGATGAATATTTGAGGAATTCCTTGTCATTCTTTTATATAAAGACTACCCCTGTACACCTGACATATGTGTATATAGGATAACACCCATGCAGGGAAGAGATATTGACTGTGCTGGCCTTTCTTCATCCAGAATCAGGAGTGCTGGCCTTGCCCATGCCCCAATGAATGGCCTTTCACCCTTAACAATACCACAATGCAACCATTTAGGAAAATTAGTGTCAGGGATTGGGAGACTGCATGTTTACTCACAAAGGGGGTGAAAGTCAGCACACTTGATCCCACTCCTCCCATGTAATAGCATATATCATATGTACAGGATGACATTGATTTAGTGTATAAGTAGGACTCTGCCACTGTTGTTCTTTTTAGGTTTCTATGCAGTAAAGATTTTCACCTATGGAATATACGCCTTTGAGACTGACATGTACACAGCTCTCTTTTAACCATTGGCTTTGCATAGTTGTAATGATTTTGTTTTAGCCTTGCCTTGAACCTTTATTACAGCTCCTCCTTATGTTATGTCAGGAGGGTCCTGGCCACAACTTGGCTGCAGTCACACAATGCCTTGCTGAGCTTGGGTGCCGCTGTGCTTCTCCCTCAAAAGCACATGGGGAGTGGCATAGCAGCGCGGCTGCTACACCAATTCCCGGGCACAGACACAGGGTCGGCATTTTGAAATGAGTTACCCTTTATATTAGGCTACATTTATATTCAACATTTTAAGTTATAAATTTCATAACATCTGTTTTGCAACTACATTATTAGTTTAATCATTACTACCCATTCAGTATTACATACTTTTGTCTCTTCTACATAGCCAATATAAGTTTTAACAAATATATATCAAAGTACATAAGGGAAGTCTATCATATATCTCATAATAAAAAATAAAATACGTTTCTGTTCAAACAACTACTTTTTACATCTATATTCAAAATGCTTAATTTAGGACTAATTCTCATTCTGCCTTTACATTGCCTAATTTTGTCTCCTGCTTGTATAATACACATTCCATCTCTCTTCAAAATTTGTGATTGATCTGTTTCTCAAACAAGCTTTTAACTTTGTCATTGCTGCATATTCAGCAGGTTTGGTTTCCCATTCTTCTAAGCCTGGACAGATGTCTGATTTCCATTTTTCTGCATAAATGATTCTAGCCTCTATCACCAAATATTCAAATATCTCTTTCAAGTCTTTTGGTAAATTATTAGGCAATATTCCTAATAGCTATTCTTAGCTTCCAAAGGGAATCTAAATTTTAATATATTCTGCATTTTCCCATGTATTTCCTTCCAGTACCTTTTTGTGTTTTTGCAAGCCCACCACAAATGATAAAAAGTTCCATCTATATCTTGACATTTCCAACATTTTCCATTGTAGTTTTTAATCTACTTTCTCAATATCCTTTGGAGAAATATATCATCTGAAAAACATTTTGTACCAATTTTCTCTTAATGCCTGGCTAGTGCTTCCTGCAATGTTAGAGCTAGAAATAATAGTGTTCATTCTTGCACACCTGCCATGCATTATTCTAACTTTCATAAACATGGAAAAGTTCATATCCTGTCTGAGCCTAGCATGAAGATCCTTTTCTTCCACCTCTTTAATAGACTACAGTACAAGGCTTATAGGTGAGAACAAGTCTAGGCACCTTGTATTGTTAACATAATGAGCCAAGAAGCATGTGTGCATCTTGCTGTTTAGGTCTGTCTGTCATAACTGATGTAAGAGATCTATTTGACAGGTCCATTGGATGATGCAAGAGCGAAGAAACAGCTTAGTCACCTCACCTGATGTGCTGGGATTGGACACTGGGGGGTGCTATGGATGTATATAAGCCAGCTGTGTCTGGTGTAAGTGTGGAGCTTGTTCCATTAAGTGCTTGGCGAAGCACTTTGACAGTGAGAACAAAGTCCTGTATATATAAGTCACTGTAAAATAAATGTACATACACTTTTACTACTATAAGTGTGGAAGCCTTATTTATAGCTCAGCTACAGTTCAAACCATGCTGCGCCAATAGGGTTATGGGCCCAGAACCATGTGGCAGGCGTTGAAGGTTCAAGGAACTGTGAGCGGTGAAGTCCTGAGAGGCTTGGAGCTGAAGGCTGTGGACGGTGAAGTCCAGGAGTGACTGTTCTGCGCTGGTGAGGAAAAACAGCAGCTGGCAAGCTGTCCTCACAGGGAAGCAGTGTGGAGGAGGAGGAGAAGGAAAACATTCTCCCGGGGCCAGTCCAGGTACCAGAGATGGCACAAATCCAAACAGCCCTGCCGGTGGAGAAGCTTATGGATGAGAACTACCAGGTATGGTCCATCCGAATGCAACATTACCTTAAGAGGGAAAGTCTTTGGGTCTGTATTGATAACTCTCCAGATGACCCCACGCCGGCAGAGGTGGCAAAAGATGAAAGGGCACTGGCTGTAATTGTGTTAAGCATAGCTGACAGCCAGCTAAACTATGTAGCTAATGAAAACACAGCTCAGGTGGCTTGGAAGGTACTCAAGGCCGTGCACCTGCGTGAGTCAGCAGGAGTCTTGATAGCCTTAACGAGAGCCCTGTACCGAAGGGTTCAGAAGCCTGGAGAACCAATGCAAGAACACATAGCCGCATTGATGCAGAGCTTCAGGGACCTGGAGATAAGAGGAAAGACTTTCTCAGAGCCGGACCAGGTATATATTTTACTTTCCAGCTTAGCACCTGAGTATGAAATTCTCCTGACAACATTAGAAATGGTGCAAGCAGATGAATTAACATGGAGCTATGTTGTAGCTAAATTGCTGGATTATGAAAGGAGGCAAAAAGGCAAGCTGTTATCTGAGTCCGGGCATGCAGCCAAGTCTGGGCATGCAGCCAAATCTGGGAATGGGAGTGGTTGTATAAAGTGAAATATGACCCTAACGGAGGTTTTAAGCGCAAGGCTCACCTTGTGGCAAAGGGATACTCCCAAATTCAGGGGCAGTATTATGATTTAGTGTTTTCACCTACTATGAGGGGGGAAACCTTCAGAGCTGCTCTGTGCAAAGCAAGTGCAGAGGGCTTAGCTGTTTATCACTTTGATGTTGAAACTGCCTTTCTGAATGCAAACTTGGAAGAAGAGGTATATATGGAACAAATTCCAGGTTTTGAATCTGAACAAAAAGGTTGTGTATTAAAACTGCACAAGTCCATCTATGGGTTGAAACAGGCAACACGGTGCTAGAATTTGTGTTTATCAAAGGCACTAGCTAGCCTTGGGTTTAGGCAAGCAGAGGCTGATCCATGTTTATACACAAAGAAGAGTGGTAAGAAGCAATGTCACCTACTTTGCTATGTGGATGATCTCTGTTTTCTATGTAAGTCAACCGAGGAATTGGATGAATTCCAACAAGCAATAACTGGTGTGTTTTAAAACAAGGTTTTTGGGACCTATATCCAACTACTTAGGTATGCAAATCACCAGAAACAGCTCAGGGTGTTTTGAGCTGAGTCAAAGCAATAAAATAAAACAGTTGCTGAAGCAGCATGGAATGTCAGAGGCAAAAGAAGTGCAAACTCCCATGTCTGCTGGGTGTCTTAAGGAGCCAAGGAATACTCCTTTAGAAAATAAAACAAAATACCAATCATTAGTTGGGTCACTGCTGTATTTATCCTTCTGGAGCCGCCCTGATCTGGGTTATGTGGTGCAGTGGCTGTGTAGGCAGTGTGCAGATCCCAGTGAAAGGGACTGGCAAGCAGCAAAAAAAGGTGCAGCATTATTTGAAGGGAACTTCTGAACACAGGCTTGTACTAAACACTACAAAAAGTACTGAAGTGGTAGCCTTTAGTGATGCATCATGGGGTAATGATGAAGGAAGGTCTACTTCTGGGTATCTTATACAAGTTCTGGGAGCACTAGTATGTTAGAAATCACAAAGACAAACATTAGTGGCAACTAGCTCGTGTGAGGCCAAATTTGCCTCATTAAGTGATTGTATTCTGCAGCTGGAATGGATAATAAAGTTATTGAGGGATCTGAATATCCAATGTCCATTGCCAGTGAAAATAAAGTGTGACAGTTCTGCTGCAGAGCAATTGGCACAACACCAAACAATACATGCCAGAAGTAAACATTATAAACCGTTACCAAAATGTACGTGATGCCATTCACAGAGGTATAGTATGTTTAAGTTATTGTAGGTCAAATGAAAATTGTGCAGATCTGTTGACAAAGGGACAAAACCAGGTAATGTTGGCTAAATGCAAAGAAATGCTGGGTATCATGCCTCTTGTTTCAAGGAGGAGTGTTGACATAATGAGCCAAGAAGCATGTGTGCATCTTGCTGTTTAGGTCTGTCTGTTATAACTGATGTAAGAGATCTATTTGACAGGTCCATTGAATGATGCAAGAGCGAAGAAACAGCTTAGTCACCTCACCTGATGTGCTGGGATTGGACACTGGGGGGTGCTATGGATGTATATAAGCCAACTGTGTCTGGTGTAAGTGTGGAGCTTGTTCCATTAAGTGCTTGGCGAAGCACTTTGACAGTGAGAACAAAGTCCTGTATATATGAGTCACTGTAAAATAAATGTACATACACTTTTACTACTATAAGTGTGTGGAAGCCTTATTTATAGCTCAGCTACAGTTCAAACCACGCTGCACCAACATGTATGTCCTGGCTAATCAGAGGAAAGTATGTGGGGTTCCATTTGAGAAGTCCTATATCCTGTCAGGAGGCATTTTGTCTTAACATCAACCTGCCACATCTCCTTTCAATAATGCCAGTGTAGGGGAGTAGCTGATTACTTTGGAGCACAGTCAGGATTTAGAGGTGGAGTTTCTTCCCCTAATGCCAAAGGAGAAGGAACTTTTCAATCTGTTCCATGCCATCTGTATTAGTGTAGGGATTTATACTACTTCCCCCCCCCCCCTTCTGGAGACTCAAAGTGGCTTACAAAATAAATACAAATATCCTACTAAATCAGATGAACAGAAACATACAGTAACAATACAAGAAGTGAGGTATGTGTTTTGTTTCATCAAACCACTTCCAACTTAAGCAACCCAATGAATTAATGACCTCTAAAATGGCCTATCATTATGAGATTTGCTCACATCATGCAAACTGAAGGATGCAGCTTCCTTTATTGAGTCAAGTCATCTCTCATTTGGGGGTCTTCTTTTTTTCCCTACTGCCTCCAACAGATGTGGTAGGAAGATGTGGTAGGAAGGGATTCTGGCCATACCAAGGAAGTGTCTATTTAGGTCATAACTAGGGACTCACTGACAGGAATTGGACAAGTGTGTTTTATTTTGCTTCTTACCATGCAGAAGCCATGCAGGTCAGGCCAGGTAGTGGCAGGCCATACAGCAGCATCTTGTTTTCCTTAACAACAAGTCTGTCTGCACTCATCATGCAACCAATAGGATCCAAAGGGGAGAGACTGAGCCCTTAGCATTAACTCAGTTGGCAGGAAAGAGATCTGTGTGGTACACATTAGTGCATTTTTTCTTCAGTGCTTCCTGGGCAATGATGTTAACATCAAGTGGCTCATAGGTATCAAGTAGCAAAAGGTATCAAGTTGCAAAAGGTTTGCTTTGTGCCAGGGAAAACAGCAGATGGCAGAGATTGCACAATGCCATCAGTGCTAGCATTGCTGTCACAATCCATTTCTGTGCATTTTTACACACAATGCAAGGAAAAGCTGGCAACATCCATGTGGGCTTGCAGACATCATTGTGCACATGTGGATTTGAGAAGGGAGATGTCCCCTGAAACCAGGGCCGGATCTAAGGGGGGCAGGAGGGTTACTCTGTCCCTGGCACTGCCAAAAAGGGGGTGGTGGGCACGGTTGCCAGCAGGTAGTGCGCTGAGGAGCTGGTGGTGGCAGTGCGGGCGGCTGAGTGGAGGGCTGGAAGGCCACCCATGCTGTTCGCCTGCCCTGCTGATGGAGCAGCTGGCTTGCCGCGTGCACTGGCAGCAGTGCAGGGTGCCCCCTGGAAGCGTACCGCCCATGCTACCATTGGAGGGAAGGGAGCACATGGCAAGCTGGCCATCACATCAGTGGGGCAGGTGGCCTTCCAGCCCTCCACTCAGCTGCCTCTACGGCTGCCACCAGCTCTGCGGTGCACCATGTGCCAGGTTGGCCAACTTGCCATGTGCTCCCTTCCATCCAGTGGTGGCACGGGTGGAATGCTTTCTGGGGGGGAGGTGTGATAACATCGCAAAAGTGACATCATCATGCAGTGCCCGAAGTGTGCACATGCTTTGTGTGTGTGCAGGGGACCACTGGGCTTGGGTTGACCCGGGAGCAGGCAACCCTAGATCTGGCCCTGCCTGAAACTTCTGAGCACCCAGGTACCGCAAAGGCTCATGTTATGCAAATTAGGGTGAAAATTGGAAAGAAAAGCAATTATTAAGGGAGAACCACCAAAGAAGTCCCTCCAGACATGTGGAATTGATTAATGCCCATTCAGTGGCCTTTTGCTACTTCTCTTGGGTGTCATGGTGCCAGGGCCTCAAGTGTGACTAAAAAAGTCCTCCAAAGATAGCGGATCGAAGAGCACTGGGAGGAATTTCATCTTGCCCAGAAAGCCTTCTGGCTTTGGGGGCTTTTCTGATTAAAACTGTCACTCTTAGCTGAAACAAACATTAATGGAACAGAATTATTCTGGAACCCCCTAGAACCAAAACTGAAATGGAAATTTTTCCTAATGCACACCTCTAGGGAGGGAGACAGAACGAGATGGTTTCTACCAGGAAAATGGAATGGAATACAACTTATTTGGCATTTATTTATTTATATTTGTTTTTGATTTTCATTCTGCCATCCCCCATGCAGGTGGGGATACAGATACTTGTATCTCTGCTGAACAGGATGTTACCAGCTCTGCCTGCTCTCAACTTCTATGTGCTTAGAAATGAACAGATTTGCTTTGGTTAAGCAGAAATTCTATGTAGAAGGGCAATAGAAAGGAGAAGTTTTTAGGTTCATTTCTACTATCAGAAGACTTGAATGGGAGATAGGCATGGATATTCCAAAGGTCTAACTGAAGCTCTGAAAACCTATTTTAATCCTGTTTGCAACATTATTCTAATGGAATTGGGATTCATATTGGTGGTTGCAATAAAAAACAATATAAAACATCTATGGGGAATAAGCATTTCTTCTGTTCAATTTAAAATAAAGAAATTGAGTGAAATGCCTTGTCTGACTTGATTCTGTATAAGCAAGCTTTGTTTTTAATATGTATTTATAGTGCACACAGACACACACACATACACACATATATATACATATATGTACACACACTAGCTTGATACATGTGCTTCACTATGGCATTTAACTACTTTGAATCCAGTTACTGCCTTTCTTCAACTGTCTGCAGTTTTCTTGATTTTTACCTCAGAACAGAGTTCCACAGCTGACCAGTCAGGGAGGGGGGAGTGCAAGCAAGCAGGATCCTGCAAGCCACACAAGAAAGCCAGGCCTCACAGGGAGATTGGCTACCCAAATCAACTTTTAGGGGAAGACTGGGAGGTGCATTTTACCTCAGAACACACGCAATGATTTCCAATAGCAACTGCAGACTGTTTAGAATGTTAGGGGTGATGATCAATCAGGCTGCACATGCAAATGACATTGAAGGGCTGGCCCAATCAGGGAAGAGTGGCTGAGCAGGCAGTGGGTGGGGGTGCAAGCTGGCCACACAGTGGGTGTCTACATCATGAAAGGAATGTTCTCCCCAAATTTCATGTTTCTCGGTCCAGGGCTAGAAGAGCCCCATGGTGCAGAGTGGTAAGTGGCAGTACTGCAGCCCAAGCTCTGTCACGACCTTAGTTCGATCCTGGCAGAAGCTGGGTTCAGGTAGCTGGCTCAAGGTTGATTCAGCCTTCCATCCTTCCAAGGTCGGTAAAATGAGTCCCCAGTTTCCTGGGGGTAAAGTGTAGATGACTGGGGAAGGCAATGGCAGGTCCAGGGCTGAGCATTGATGAGTCATTCAAGACCCTTGTCTTTATATATAAAGATACACACACACACACACACACACACACACACACACACACACACACACACACATACAAATATACATATATACACACATACACTCATACATACATACATACATATATACATACATACATATATGCATATATTCTGGCACTCCCAGCCGGTGGCAACAGCTGCTGTGGCTGGGAGCTGTGAATTGCCTCCCCAGAGGGGGAGGCAGGGGCGAGGAGCAGAGTCAGAGGCCCCATGAAGTTACTGTACCCAGTTGCACCTCGTGCTCAGGTAGAGCAATGGCATGTTCATCTTCGCTATCCTGGCATGAGGGGCAGTGTGGAACTTCAACAGTGCTGATCCGTGATCCCTTGGGCTCTGCTCCATAATGTGCTTTCCTGATTGACACCAGCTCCAGGCTCCTTTCAGAACATCTTTGGCAGCATTTCCCTCAGCTCCTATGGGGCTTGTCTCCCCAGCAGAGTGTGTGGGGTAGTCTGGGAGCATGCAAGGTGTCAGGTTTGCCATGGGTTGGAGTAGGTGGCTGGTGTGGTTCTTGCTGCCACAGCCCAAAGCAGTCTTTTCTCCATGAGTTTGCCTTAGATGGGGTAGGGAGACTTGCAAGTTCTACCACACAATGTGTTCATGGCATGTAAGCGTCAAAGACAGGGCAGAAGGCATGGAGCAGATGGGGCAGGGGCTGCCCAGAAGCAGGTGGGCAAAAGACCCTCACCACAAGACTGAGTGGGTTGGTTGATGTGTACATTTTTTTACCTTGTTGTTTAAGGTAGTTACTGGTTGCGTTTTCTCCTTAGGTGCGGTTGTTGGGGCTGGTGATAATCCATGGATATGGGAACTACAGCTTATCAAGTCTTCACTGGAGATTAATGAACTTTTTGTTGACTTTATACATTGTTGCAGGTTCAGGACCTCGGCTTCTCCACAGTGTGTGCTTTAGAAGCTTGGGCCCCAGTTTGAGGTTTTAATCCAAGGCTCCCCACCTGTGGTGTGCAAGGGGCTTGGAGTCAAGATTGAGGGCTAGGCGAAGGCTAGTGAGCTCTAGCCTTACAGAATGACTCAGCTCAACCCCACCCCTCCTGAGTAGATACAAATGACCTACATCTTTTCCACACTGTGACACTGAGAGATCTCTGTTTTTTGGTGCTACACCTCTGAAGATGCCAGCCACAGCTGCTGGCGAAACATCAGGAACTACAATGCCAAGACCACGGCAATACAGCCCGGAAAACCCCCAACAACCATCGTTCTCCGGCCGTGAAAGCCTTCGACAATACATCTAGTGAGCTCTCTTTATAGTCTGAGGGATGGGCTAGGGACCCCCATCTGCAAATTGGGGCTGAATTTGCTGACCTCTACTGAGGGGATGGAGGCAACAACATTGAGAATGTACACAGCAGGGGCTCAGTTGGCTTTAAGCCATTTGTGGGGCGCAAAGGCCTAAGCAGAGGCTTGGCCTTAGTGGTGGCAGGTTAGAAGTTGGGTAAATGAGTGCGCTGGTGACCATTCTTGGCGTATCCCCATTGGTGGGGAATTGGGGTCTGCCAGGAGTAGCTGGCTGCTTTATGGCCTAGTTGTTAGGACAGATGCCCTGGTGCGGAACTCCTGGACAAGCCACTCCTCCCCCAGGTTCACAGCCAGGTGGGGGAGCTTTAAGGGGGTGAACCACTTCACTTGGCCAGGCCAGGTCCCAGCCATATGATGGATGGCTTACACCTGGGGCAGTGGGCGGCTCACCCAGACAGGTCATGGCAGAGGTCCATGAGTGACCCCAGGGCTTGACCTGTACCACTAGTTAGGCCCCTTGCTGTGTTGACAGATATGTTGTTCTAAATTTAATAAAGTGGCCCTTTTACTGCCCAAATTTGGTGTCTGTCTCCATTTCTGATTGGGAGGGCAAAGGTAAATACCCTAATAAATTTTTAAAATAGTAGTTTTTTCCTACGTTCTTGTTGGCAAATGTTAATATGGTTCTACTATTATGCTAGGACATTTGATGGGAGATGAGCTACAGATTGTGTTGTGTTTAAAATTAAAAACAGCAATCATGTTTACATGAAGCACCCATTGTATTTTTAAGCTTGTTTTTCTGTGCTATTTTCTATGAATGGGGTGTCCCACCCCGTGAATTAAATGATATTAAATGATATTATTAATTGTTCCTGGTTTTTAAAGTTAGGCCTTTTTTTTAGAATGGGAAAATATGTATAAAATGTCAAATCTTTGTTTCTCATTTGGTGACAAGATGTGCTGGTTTGTAATTGGTTTAATTGAAATATCTAGAAGGATTTGAAATACTTCAGCTAGGATTACTTCTCCTTCAATTGGCAACACTGAAACAAAGGGACACCATGATGAGGCCTATGACAAGAAATCACCCATCTCAAATATCCTTCTCAAATGTCTTCTCAACATATAGATGATTTTTTTCCCATGGATTTCATATAATGCTTTTCAAAAAGAACATATACTTTTAACTCACTTTCAGTACTTTCTAATTAATCTTCTCAAAAAGGCAAAGATGTATGGGAGATGAAATATAATAAAATGCGATGATCATAGGGAAAGTATTTCCTGATTTTTCAGTCTTGAGCTCACTCATTCACACTTATGGTCTTCATTTATGGTTCCCAGGATCTGAAGTCCTGAGAGCTGAAGACAGAGGCCAAGAAGGAGTGTTGTAAATATAAACAAACTGACTGAAAAGTCTGGCTCTCCACTTATCGCCACTGCATAGCTCTTGCAAGGAGGCAACTTTAAATTAATTTCTATTGCCACTAGGGATCATTTTGACTTTCTCATGATGCTGGTTTGATCCCCACTTTTCCTTTGTGTTCATTCAATTTGTGATTCTTTTTTTTAAAAAAAATGTCATATTCTGTTTCTATAAACCAACTTTTCCCATTCAAATGTACACATTTTCCAACATTGGTGAATCAATATATCACATTACATATTTTACATATATTACAAATTAAATGAATGCATTGTATATATAAATACCTTATGTGTTTGAATGTATAAATACGATGTGGTGATTTGTTGCATGCTGTCCTAGTGAAAAGGAGCAGGGCCTATTTAATAGTTGCTATCAAATTGTCTTCCTAGAGAGTCTGGTGGCTCTTAGAAACGTAGCAAGAACCTACTTGTTATGACCCTTTCTTTCTCTTCGGTAGATTTTGCCTTTAATCTTTCTCTTATACCTTCTGGGTAGATTGCTGCCACCAGGAATATTATATTCTAAGATATTTTATTTAAATTTCCCCTTTAGTAATGTGCCCAAGCATCAGGCTCCTTCATGGTACTACGTGGCCCCGAGGGTAGGAATGGGATATAGGAATGACAGATACTTTGGGATATAAAAAACAAAATAAACTTTTATTTTTATAAGAAGCATATTGGTTTCATATTATTTCTTAAGCTTGATGATTTAAAAGAGTGTTATTGGTTCTTAAAGTTTCTTTTCATAGACACAGTCACACAGATCTTCTCTCAGGCTTCACACACAGTTTGCCTGCTTCAGATATCAACCTCTCACTCAAATACACATAGACTTTCTCTCTCAGGCGTGCACACAGTTTGCCTGCTTCTAATAGAATAAATATAGTCTCACAGACACACAGAGTTCAGGCTTCCACACAGGGTGCCTTTCTCTCAAAAACACATGAACTCCCTCAGGCTTCACATAGCTTGCCTGCTAAAACTAGACTCAATATTTTTCTCAGAAATGCTTAAACATGCAAAGGTTACACACAGCTTGCCTCTCCTGCCCTGACTGAATCTTTTTTTCTCCACTCTTACTCTAAAAACTGCATTCACTCACTGCACACTCTTGGTCATCAACCAATCATATCACTCACTCATCCCTCTCTTTCACCCCCACTCTTCATCTATACCACACCAAATATTTAAAGACACATACACACATTTACTTAAAATCATTACACTTTTTTTTTGAGTAAATGGATCGCTCAGTCTCTTAATAATCTTTTTTATTGTTTTAAACTATAATGATTAGATTCTTGTATTATTTGTCTGAGTCACCCCAAGAGTCTTTGTAGTCACAAGTCAGGATATAAATGTAATAAATAGACAAAATGAAATTAAATGAGAAGGCAGTTTGAAGGGGTATTTATTCATTGGCCTTTGAGTTTGCTCTGGCAAGCCGGCTCTCCCAGCTGCGGCATAATGCCGCTCAAGCTGGGAGCCGTCCCTTTGCAGCCCCGCCTGGTGAGGGAGACAGGCTCCCTTCCCGGGCATCCGGGGCTTAGCTGGGGGGGGGGTGGAGCCAAGTGCCGTTGTGTGACGGCTCCGCTCTCCCCGCCTTAGTTGTAAGATCGCTCAGAGAGGCAGGAGCTTTTTCTCCTTTCCCTCTCCGAACGTCTTTGGCATCCTCGGCCCTGGCCTCCGCCGTGGCAGCGGCCTTGGGAAGCGACCACAGGGCCTGAGGACATCAACACGAGCCTCGTCGGCTCGACTATCAACCTTGGCAGCATTGTGAGGCCCTAGCGGGGCAGCGGGCAGCCGGTTTTCAGGTGGCTCGCAGCCGCGGCCTTGTGGCAGCAGCGCAGCATCGCGTCTGCCTTTTGCAGCGGACGGCTCTGGCTCTGCACGGTTCTGTAGCAGGGGAGGCCGTGTAGCCTGAAGGCATTGTTAATTCCCTCCCCCCTTATTGTCACAGGTGGGGTGGTGGGCTTATACGTTGGCCCTGGGCAGCCTAGGGAGTGGGGGTGCTTCTCCAGTTGTTTCTGCCCCCCTTGTGGTTGTCTGTGACACACTCCTCCTGATTTTAACACCCCCCACCCCAGGTACCCCTTATATTGCTGCTCACAAGTGTGGTAGAAGCAGTGTGAGGGCTGGGGTGGCCAACGGTTCTGTTGTGTGGCCATCTTGTTACTGGGTGTCAGCCAAGTTATTCTGCCTGGTAACCATTTTGTACAGTGGGGAGGCCTTCTGGGGGTGTGCTATTGCCATCTAGAGGGGCAAAGCATAGCTGTTCCTGCTGGCCTTGTTGCTGGGTGTCAGCCAAGTTACTCTGCCTGGTAACCATTTTGTACAGTGGGGGTGGCCTTCTGGTGGTGCGCTATCGGCATCTAGAGGGGCAAAGCATAGCTGTTCCTGCTGGCCTTGTTGCTGGGGGAGTTGGCCGCCACCTGGTGGTAGAGTTGATTATTGTCCCAGCCAGGGATATTTCACACCAGACAGGTTTGGCCTACTTTACAGGGGGTGTGTGGTATTGGTTCACTGGCTGGGCTGTGAACAGTTGATATATAAGTCATTCTCAGCTGTTTAATTATGCCACCAAAGAAGGGAGGTTGTCCCTCTAAGGGCAAGTTGCCGGTTAAATGGCCAGCGTCAAGGAACCCACCTCTGGCATTATCCTCTTCAGACGATGACGAAGGCCCGAGTAGACAAGAGCTGATGGAGCACATTGTTGCTCTCGAGAGGGAGAAAGGGGGCATGTCATCTGCCTGTGCCACCATTCAGCCATGCAAGGGTGCGAAAAGAGTCGCTAAGGTTGGGTTTAATAAAGATTTTGCCTCTCGCCTTTCTGCCCTTGAGAAACTATCAGGCATGGCAGCGAGTGACGGAGGTGGAGGACAGGATCATCCAACCTCGCTGGAAGGAGCAGCAGACGGTGACCAAGAAGGGCCCAATGATGGTGGACAAGTCGCCATAGTTGTGGAACCGCCTGTGCCCGAGGGTAAGGATTCTCTGCCACAGCAGAGCACTGCTTGGCCCTGGGGGCAAACGGCCACTGTTACCAGAACTGCTTTTTATAATGGGGAAATTAGCTTTAGCAGTCTGTAACTAAAATTAGCGCGGATCTAACCAACGTTTACGGAGGTCCCGATTCCAGACACTCTAGTGACAAAGAGGCAGACTACAAATAGGTTCAATCACGTGTATTTACTAATAGTGTGGCGTAAGCCTGAACTTGCACATACACACAAGAAAGCACACAACGGCTAGGAAATACGGAGTAAGAAATATAGAGACTGTCGCATTAGCAGGTTCCCAATGATGGTAAGGGAAATACTCACTTATCCTGAAGCAGAGCAGAGACACAACAGCGGGGTGGTCCAATGCCAGCAATGGATCCACGGACAGACAGCAAGGGGTTCTGGATAGGAATGGCCTGAGCCACAGACAGCAAGGGGTTCTGGATAGGAATGGCCTAAGCACTGTGTGGTCTGAGAGACCAGCTTAAATACCCCAAAACGTACCCTGGGGCTGGTGCTGTACTTGGTGGTTCTCACAGATTAAAACAAAGACTCTAATGGGTTACTGAATGGCTTGGATGGGCCACTTTGGTAATCTGATTGTGATAAGTGACACCTCAGGAAGAGGGGACAAAAGAGGGAGGGGGAAATCCGGGTGGGCTGAATGGATGTTCCAGCGGACAGGGCTTGTCCTGATGTCATCAGCCCTGGAATGCGGAGGTTTCTTTGAGATGCATTCTCTAAGTGCTTGGGATGGTCGGCACTTAGTTCCTTCTCCGGGGCGGCTCCTAAGATATGCAGAGCGGGGCGAGGTACTCTCGCTGCGGAGGTGGTGTGCCCGCTTCGCTGAAATGGCTTCTCAAAGCAGTCTTCTTCCCTGGATCTTCTGGCTGCCTAAGAACATGGTTGCTGGCTGGGCATTGCTGGGGCTGGATAGCAGGTTGCCTGGTAGCGAGGGCAAGCTCAGGGACCGCCCCGCGGGAGGCTCCAGGCGGGAACTGACCAGGGAGCGCCTAGCCAGGCTCGCTGGAGGTTTCCCTGGTAGGCGCCCGGCTGCTAGCAGCGGCTTGGGCCCAGATGAGGCAGGCTTCCATGGAGGCAGGGGGAACAGCACGTAAAACACAGTCCAAAGCAGGGAACAGGCACGGTCTGTGGCAGATGGCAATGCAGGCACGGGGCACACTGGTAACAAAGTCCAAACACATACTGGGAAATCCAGATATAGGTCTGGGCAGGGCTGCCCAGGAAGAGAGTCCTGATTACGCTGATTATTTGCGTTTAGGTTTTAAGTTCGGTTTTAGGATCCCTTTCCAGGGTCCCAGGACACCTTTCATGGCAGCCAACCTTAGGTCAGTGGTTGGCATGGAAGATGTGGTGCGCCACAAAATACGGAAGGAGTGTGCTGAGGGCAGGGTCTTAGGGCCTTTTGATGCCCCTCCTGTCCCGTCCCTGAGGGTCTCTCCTTTTGGGGTGGTGCCAAAGAAGGCGCCAGGGGAGTTTCGCCTCATTCACCACCTGTCCTTCCCCAGAGGGGGATCGGTGAATGACGGCATTCCAGATGAACTCTGCACGGTGCATTACACTTCCTTTGACCAGGCGGTCAAGGTTGTGTGCCTGTGTGGGATGGGAGCTGAAATGGCAAAGTGCGATATCAAGTCTGCCTTTCTCCTGCTCCCGGTTCACCCAGAAGACTTTGATCTTTTGGGTTTTGCATTTGAGGGCAATTTTTATATGGGCAGGGCCCTTCCTATGGGGTGTTCCATATCTTGCTCGGCCTTTGAGCGCTTCAGTTCCTTTTTGAAATGGGAGTTGCATCGCCGCTGTGCCTGCCCAGACACCGCCCATTATTTAGATGACTTCATGGTGTCTGGGCCTGCTGGCATGGGGCAGTGTGCCAGGCTACTGGCAGGGTTCATGGAGCTCGCTGAGGAGCTAGGGGTTCCTCTGGCTCCTGAGAAAATGGAAGGACCAGCGGTGGTCCTGACGTTTTTAGGCATTGAACTTGACACGGTTCACCAGACCTTGAGGTTGCCATTGGAGAAGGTGGTAGACCTTAGAGCCAGGTTGGAGGACGCCTTGAGTAGAGACAAGGTATCTCTCCTCGAGTTACAGCAATTAGTTGGCCATTTAAACTTTGCCTATAAGGCAGTTGCGCCTGGGAGGGCTTTAATAATAATAATAATAATAACATTCGATTTATATACCGCCCTTCAGGACAACTTAATGCCCACTCAGAGTGGTTTACAAAGTGTTATTATTACCCCACAACAATCACCCTGTGAGGTGGGTGGGGCTGAGAGAGCTCCAGAGAACTGTGACTCGCCCAAGGTCACCCAGCTGGCTTCAAGTGGAAGAGTGGGGAATCAAACCCGGCTCTCCAGATTAGAGTCCCGTGCTCTTAACCACTACACCAAACTGGCTCTCAGGTGGCTATGTGATGCTATGGGGAACTTGCGGTTGCCCCATCATCACTTGCGTATTACCAAAGGTATGCGAGAGGATTTATTGGTGTGGAAGGAATTCCTTGCCACCTTTCCCGTCCCCCCTTCTAAGCCTTTATTATTAAAAACATGCATTATTTAGCATTCTTTTTTTTAAAAAAAAATATTGCAGTTAAACCATTACAACATACAAACGTACACATATAAACCGAAACATTAACCAATACAAAACTATTTTGATACAGGAGGGAGTTAAGCACATACAATTGAAAGCTATATAGTTCAACAAAACATATAAGCTATAATGTAAAGGTTCTAGAGAGAGTAATCGTTTGAAGTATTTTTGATCTAGGCTGAATATTATTTTTATCAACATATTCAAAAAATGGAAGCCATTTTTCCATGAACTTGGAATCTGCAGGAAACTGTTCAGCTATGTAAAGGTCATTATGGGTTTTTTCCATTATGAAGTGATTCCATACTTTTTCAAGCCATGAATCTACAGAGGGTGCATGATCTTTCTTCCAGACCAACGCTATCTCATTCTTTGCTACTACGAAAAGGGTTGCAATCAATGCTTTTCTAATCATAGGTATAGCTAAGTCTTCCCACTGATCTAAAAAAATGATTTTGGGGTCCAAAGGGACTTCATATCCTGTAATTGTTCTGATTGATTCAGTCACTTTCTCCCAATAACTTTTTATAACAGGGCATCCCCACCAACAATGGGCGAACGTGCCCGTCTCTCCACAGTTTTTCCACCATTTTGGGGAAGCTGATGGATATATATAGGATAGTCTCTTGGGCGTAAGATACCACCTGTGAATAATCTTAAATGTTTGCAGTTTAGTTAAGGTAACATTTGATCTAAATATAGCTGAAGACCAAATCTTATTCCATGTCTCAAGTGATTGATCTACATTGCAATCTTTGGCCCAGCTGGATTGACAAAGAATTTGCTTTTTGTTCAGTGTGTTCAATAGTGTAGTGTAAAGTATGGATATCATTCCTTTCTTTTGAACTGTATAAGATCGTAATATCATTTCAAATTCCGTCAGGGGAGTCTTCATTATTGATTTTATGCCTATTTGTTCCATCATATTTTTAATCTGTAGGTATCTAAACCATAACAGTTTTTGCATTAATTTATCTTCTATTTCTGATTTCTCCATCAGGCCTGAGTTTGTAGCTATGTCGATTAATCTTGTCATCTTAGCTTGTTGAAATAAGTTTATGAAATCTGATTGTTGACCTGGAGGAAACCAAGACTGATTAACAAATGAGGAGAATCTGGATTTTTCTGGAATGAGTTTAGTTTTAAATTTATCCCATATCTGCAAAATTGCTAATAAAAACGTATTTTTGTTAATGCTTTTAGGTCTGTTTATTTGTTTGTTCCATATTAAATCATTAAAGGAGAATTTGTTCAGTTGAGTTTTGGAAAGGGTGATCCATTCTGCTGTAGTTTCCACAGAGATGACTTGGAGTAAGTTTAGAAGTCTAATTGCTGCTTGGTATAAATTCAGATCTGGATAATTAAAACCTCCATCTCCATAGATTTTCTTCTCAACGTGGAATATGAAATTCTTGGATGCTTATTTTGCCATAAGAAACTATTAATCATTGTTTGCCATTGAGTAATTAGCGTTATAGGAATTTTTACTGGAATTGCTCTGAAAATGAAAAGAAACTTAGGTAATATAAATGATTTTATTAGATGGAATCTATCGAACCAATTAAGTTTTAGTTTATTCCAATTGGTGATTTCTGCTTTAATTTGGTTTGCTATTCTTTGGTGGTTCAATTCAATGAGGTCATTTAATTTGGAAGTAATATTAATGCTGAGGTAAGTAAGATAATTTGAGGCCCATTGATATTTATACTGTTTGCAGATTAGATTTTCAGTACTTTTAGACAGATTGATAGGAAGAATTTGTGATTTTGATTGATTAACAACCAAGCCAGATATAGCACCAAATTCAGTTAGCAAGGGGTGGAGATGTGTCATTGAGGTTGTTGGGTTAGTTAAGTAAATTAGCATGTCATCAGCAAAAAGTGAGATTTTAAAAGAACTATCTTTGATGGGAATTCCAAGTATATTTTCATTTTCCCTTAAGGCTATTGCGAAGGGTTCCAAAGCTATAGCAAAAAGCATAGGAGATAGCGGACAACCCTGTCTAGTGCCTCTATTAATTACAATTTTTTCTGAATGTAGACCATTAAGTCTAATGTTAGCTGTAGGTTGCGAATATATAGCTCCAATAGTGTTTAGGAATTTCTCACCAAAGCCTAGAAATTGAAGGGTGCTAGTTAAATATTGTTTCTCAACTGAATCAAATGCTTTTTGGATATCTAAAGATAGGAACAATGCTTCAGTCCTATTGTTTTTGCAGTACTCAATCAAATTTAACGTTTTATAAATATTGTCTGTAATTTCTCTTTTGGGTATAAAACCTGCCTGATTGTTATGGATATACTTGCTTATGAATGAGTTTAAACGTTGAACCAAAATTGATGTAAATATTTTATAATCATGATTGAGAAGTGATATTGGTCTGTATGAATCAGCTTTTGTTGGGTCTTTTCCTTGTTTATGTAGAACCACTATATCGGCCATGTTCCAGTTCCTTGCCACCTTTAATGGGGTGACCTTCTGGAGGGAGTTGTTGTTAGAAGCAGAACTCCAGGTCACCTCGGATGCCTCCGGGTCTACAGGCTTTGGAGTCTTTTTTAGGGGGAATTGGTGTGCTGACCAATGGCCCACAGATTGGGTAGCCCAGGGATTGTACAAAGACCTTATGTTTTTGGTGTTCTTTCCCTTGTTAGTGGCTATGTGGCTTTGGGGATCACAATTGGTGAACCAATCTGTCCACTTTTGGTGTGACAACCTGGCTGTAGTGCATGTGGTCAACACCATGGCATTTAGATCCCCCAGGGTGATGAGGCTGGTAATAGCCTTTACACTGAAATGTTTGCAGATGAACATTTTGTTTAGGGCCAGACACGTTCCAGGTGTTAACAATGGTGTGGCAGATGCTTTGTCTCGCCAACAGATGGAACAATTCTGGCAGCTTGCCCCCTGGGCCGACAGGCAACCAGCGAGGATGCCCCAGGAGCTGTTGGAGCTTGGACGGTGGAAGTAAATAGAGCAATCCAGCTGTCTATTGCCCCCAGTACACGCCAGGCCTATGACTGTGTGGTAGGGCAGCTTTACCAGTTCAGGGCAGTGGTGGGGCTCCAGCAGTAGTGGCCCATCCCGCCTGAGCACATGATGCACTTTTGTGTAGTGCAGCGTGGGAGGGGTCTTGCTGTGAAGTCTATCAGGGGACAGCTGGCCGCTTTAGCCTTTGCCAGCAAAGCACGTGGCTTACCTGAATTCACAGGTGTTTTCAGGATTTGAAAGATGCTGGAAGGCTGGGCCAGGGAGATAAAAATGCCAAGTGACCCTAGGCAGCCCATCTTCCCATCAGTGCTGAAGGGGTTGGAGACTGCGTGGGTGCAAGTGTGCTCTTCAGCATTTGAACAGAAGCTTTTTCACGCGGGTTTCTTAATGACATTCTTTGGGGCACTGCAAGTCAGTGAGCTGGTGGCCTCATTGTGTACGGATGCATCTGGCCGGGCCTTGACCGCACAGGACATTAAATTTGTTGGGGACAAAGTCTCCATTGGGATTAGGCAGTCCAAGACAGACCAGCGGCCGTGGGGGAGCACCTTGCTCCTGGGCCCCTGCTCTGAGCAGGAGCTGTGCCCTGTTAAGGCGGGGTCTCAAAATGGATCCCACAAAAGTTCAAGCTGTACGGGACTGGCAAACTCCCTCCACACGCAAACAATTGCAATCCTTCCTAGTGTTCGCCAACTTCTATAGAGACTTAATCGAAGGATTCGCCCAAATTGCCCTCCCCTTAACTGATCTCTTGAAAACTAAGGGGAAGGGAGATCAAGCAAAAAAGCCCTCCTCCAAATTAGAGTGGAGCCCCGAGTGCCAACTGGCATTTAACGGACTCAAAACCCAGTTTACATCCGAACCAGTCCTGCAGCACCCAGATGAAAACCGACTCTTCATAGTGCAGGTCGATGCCAGCGATGCCGCAATTGGGGGGGGGTGCTCCTACAGAAAGGGGAGGATGGGAAAGCCAGACCATGCGCATATCTCTCCCGTAAATTTTCTGAGGCTGAGCGACATTGGAGCATGTGGGAGAAGAAAGCTTTTGCAGTTAAGATAGCTCTCACAGTATGGCACCATTGGCTGGAGGGGGCAAGGCACCCGTTTGAGGTTTGGACCAATCACAAAAACCTAGAAGCCCTTAGAAGCCCCAGACGGCCCTACGCTAAACAGCTTCGCTGGGCAGAATTCTTCTCAAAGTTTAACTTCACGCTCAACTTTCTTCTGGGAAAAACTAATTTTTTAGCGGACGCTCTATCATGCATGCCCCAGCACCATAGCCAAAGGGAAGAGACCATTGACACTATCTTCTCCCCCCGTCAGGTAGGAGGTGTGACCACCACTCGCAGCCAAATGGCAAAGACCCAAACAGATGAAAAGGGGTGGAGAACTAAAGTGAAAAGCGAGGTGGTAAAAGAAGGGGAGGGAGCGCCCAAAGAAAAAATGTCTCAAACGGCAGAGGGAGACTGGGTTAAAGATGACAGACTGTATATACCTGCCAGCCTTAGAAAAGAGGTTTTGCACCAGTGTCATGATGCCCGTACTGCCGGCCATTTTGGCTACTTAAAAACCCTCCATTTAATACAGAGACAATTTTGGTGGCCAGGCATCAGAAAGGATGTGTCTCAAAAACGTTTCCTCCTGCCCAACCTGTATAAGTGCTAAATCAAGAAAAGGAAAACCACCGGGCCTGTTACAACCCTTGGAAACCCCCAACCGGCCCTGGGAAGTGATATTGATGGATTTTATTACAGATTTGCCTCCCTCCAAGGGCTGTTCCTGTATATTAATGGTTGTGGACTTATTTTCCAAACAAGCACACTTTATCCCCAGCACAACCATTCCCACAGCCAAAAAATTAGCAGAAATATTTATGAAACACATTGTGAAGCTACACTCTTTTCCCTTAAAAGTAATATTGGATTGAGACAGGCAATTCGTTGCCAACTTCTGGCGGGAGCTTCTCCAATTAACAGGAATGGAGCAAGGGATTAGCTCTGCTTTCCATCCACAGAGTGAGGGACAGTCGGAAATAACTAATCAAATTTTAGAACAATTCCTACGTTGCTATATTAACTTCCAACACGACAATTGGACGTATCTTCTTCATTTTGCCGAGTACGCATACAACAATGCTGTCCATAGTTCAACAGGAGAAACACCCTTCAAAATAGTGCATGGATATGATGGTAAAGCATTCCCCTTTGAATTGCAACCTGGAAGCAAACCCACTGGAGATCTACAACAATGGTGGAATGCTATAGGAGAACAGTGGACAGCAATTCAAACAGCTCTGAACAAAACCAAAGCTGACTACAAAAAGTACGCCGATCGCCACCGTGTGGCGCAATAGGAATTGCAACCTGGAGACAAAGTGTACATCTCCACAAAAATCCTCAAAGCGGAGCAACTAAGCAAGAAACTTGCTTTGAAATACTTAAGCCCTTTTCCTGTGAAAAGGGTGATCAATAAAGTAACGACAGAAATTGAACTTCCAAAGAATTTACGCCATGTACACCCAACATTCCACATCAGTTTACTAAAGAAAGCCCCTGCACCTGATAAATGGCATCCTTCAACAGCAACACCCATTCCCACCATGATCAATGATCAAATACATTATGAAATTGAAGAAATCTTAGACTCTAAAATCAGATGCAATAAACTGTATTATTTAATTCGCTGGAAAGACTTTGAGGAGGGGTACAGAGAATGGGTAGAGTCAATTCATGTCAATGCCCCCAGACTCCTAAAGCAATTCCATCAAAGATACCCTGAAAAGCCAGGAGGAGAAGGTGGAGAGATGTCTGGGGGGGGGCAGAATGTCAGGGTCTGCCATACTGGGAGAATGTAGCCTGTGTAACGCCATATTAATTCTTGTAGTTGTTTAGTCTTTCTCCCCCTCCAGGTCAGTTCCATGAGAGAGGATGCTATGTCTTATCGGTTTTCTTCTTCGTCGACCTTGATGAACCAGCGTTCCCGCAGGGCGGCCTCCTGCTATGTGAACTCTGGGGGGAGGCTGGGATCTGGGAGTTTGAAGTGTAACAACTTTCATTTTGTAACTCATTCCTAACAACACTTTGCTCAGCCAGGATCTGCTGGGTCCTGGAATATGGACACCTGGGCCTGAATGCTGTCTTTCTAATAAAACCTTTTGAAATCAAAGGACCTTGTCTTCTTGCAGAAGGGAGGAAGGCAGACTCTAGCCAAATGGAATGCCATAGCCTGACAGGGAATAGGGTCTGCCATTAGGGCGGTATGCTTGTGGCGGCTACCGTTGCACGGGCAGATGCCTGAGGGGATCCCCTGGCACAAGGCCTAACCTCATGCTAGTCGGCTGGGGCGTAACAGGTGCTTGAGTGGGGATCCCAGGCCTGGCTGGCTGGGTAGCAGCCATTCGTGAGATGGCCTACACCCGAGGCATTGGGGCTCGCCCAGACAGGCAAGGCAGTGGTCAGTGGGCTGATCCCGTGGCTTGACCTGTACCGCTTAGTTAGCTCTTGCCATGCTTTATCTTTTTGGTCAATTTAATACATGGCCCTTTAATCCAAGCCTGTGTCTGTCTCTTTCTTTCGGCTGGGGTTGCAAAGGGTATACATTCACAGGAGGCTTGTTCTTATTTTGAGAATCATTCAGTTAGCGTGAGGAAATCATCATCAGCTTCCTTTTTAAAAGTCTAGAAGTTGTATATATGTTAAACTAAAGCCAGAAAGATGTCTGCTGCCTTCCTGCACAGAGCAGTCATGAATTTATCCAAAAGTCTGTGAGGGGTCATGGGAAATTATTGCCACAAATAATATTCTTAGAAATAAATTCCTCAGTTAGCCAAAAAACAAATGGAAATTATGACCTATTAAGTATGCAATGGAGACTATGGCCGATCAGGAAAATATATTATAATTTTTTTAAATTAATAAATATAATGCTATACCCAGACTCAATGCCACTGTTCATAATGTTCAGAAAAGTTCACAGAAACTTCAAACCTGACAGCCTGAGCTGATATGAGAAGATTTCATGTAAGTGGAGACTGAGTGAATGCAAATTTTTGTTAATCATGCACAATATTCAATATTTCCTAAATTATAGAAACAAATTAGATTTATTCATGCTATGCATACATTCAATTCATCTCACTCTAAGAAGTGAGATATCAAGATGTCTATATGAAGTATATTAAAAACTTATTTATTTATATTCCCTGTGTGAGAATATAGCTGAAATTTCTATAGAAAATTAATAGAGTTAGGAGCATGCACAAACTTTGGCCACCAAATGCCTGTGTATGTGATAAGGAGTGCTGCCAATTACACAAGAATAATATACTCATGAGCATGTGATGCAGCTCAAAACCAAATTGGCAATCCAAGAAGTTTAAATTGGATTTTGAAACACATATGGAACAATCCCAGTATCACTACTATTGTGAGTTATCACATAAATTGAAGTAACCTTGTACATACCACCCATGTGGAAGTGGAAATGCCACTGCATCATGTAAGTATGACAGAGGCAGTTGGATGTGCTCTGCCTTATGCATGAACTGGTGACCATGACACAGTGTGAAAAAATGCAGGTGTGATAATGAAATTGAGAGTATATATTACAGTTGAGAAGAGAAAAACGTACATTTTGTTTAGTATATTGTCTACCGGTACCCTCTTTCCAGAGCAGGATAAATGGAACTGATGCTGGAATTCTTTCTCAAAATATCATATGCAACTAGGTAATAATGAGCTGCCTAATTTACTCATTAATTTGCTTTCCTCCTCATTTTCAAGTGGCATACTCAGGAAATGATAAAATGTGCTGCAAAACACATTGTACAGTGTAACATTCAATGTGATGAGACAAAGTTCTTTAAAACACTTTTGTGCTTCTGTTTGAACCATATGTTCAACATTTTTAAATGACTATGTTACGACCCGTTCTTTCTCTTGGGTAGATTCTGCTTTTAATCTTTCTCTTACACCCTCTGGGTAGATTGCTGCCACCAGGAATATTATATTCCAAGATATTTTATTTAAGTTTCCCCTTTAGTAAAGTGTCCAACAAAATAAACTTTTATTTTTATAAGAAGCATATCATTTTCATATTATTTCTAAAACTTGATGGTTTCAAAAGAGTAGTTCTCAATTCTTAAGAGTCACCTTCATTAAACCCAGTCACACAGATCTTCTCTAAAGCTTCACACACAGATTGCTGACTTTTGATATTAATTTCTCTCTCAATTACAAGACCTTTTCTCAGGTGCACACACAGTTTGCCTGCTTTTCCCTGACTGAATGTTCTTTCACAAACATACAGTTCAGGCTTCCACGCAGGTTATATTTGGGAGGGGTAGCAAACACCCAAGAAGATAGAATTAAAATTCAACAAGACCTGAATACTCTAGAGAAGTGGGCAGCTGTGAATAGGATGCAATTCAACAAAGACAAGTGCACAGTATTACATCTGGGCCACAAAAATGAGAAGCACAAATACTGGATGGGGGATACACTTCTGGGCAGTAGTATATGTGAAAGGGATCTTGGGGTAAGAGTGGACTGTAAACTGAATATGAGCAGTCAGTGTGATGCGGTGGCAAAAAAGGCTAATTCAATCCTGGGTTGTATCAAAGGGGCCATAGCATCGAAATCGCAGGAGGTCATAGCCCCTCTCTATACTGCCTTGGTCAGGCCACACCTGGAGTATTGTGTGCAGTTCTGGAGGCCTCACTTCAAAAAGGATGTGGACAAAATCGAGAGGGTGCAGAGGAGAGTGACGAGGATGATCAGGGGTCTGGAGACTGAGCCCTACGAGGAAAGGCTGAGGGCCTTGGGAATGTTTAGTTTGGAGAAGATGAGGTTGAGGGGGGACATGATTGCTCTCTTTAAATATTTGAAAGGCTGTCATTTGGAGGAGGGCAAAGAGCTGTTCCAGTTGGCAGCAGAGGGTAGGACACGAAGCAATGGGCTAAAACTACATGCACAAAGGTACCAACTGGATATTAGGAAAAACTTTTTCACCGTCAGAGTAGTTCAAAAGTGGAATCAGCTGTCTAGGGAGGTGGTGAGCTCCCCTTCACTGCCAGTTTTCAAGAAGAGGCTGGATGAATACTTGTCAGAGATGCTTTAGGCTCATCCTGCACTGGGCAGGGGGTTGGACTAGATGGTCTGTATGGCCCCTTCCAACTCTATGATTCTATGATTCTATGATTCATACAACATAAACAAGCTCAGGCTGCACACAGCTTGCCTGCTTTCTCCTGACTAAATATTTCTCTCAGAACTGCTTAAAAATACTCAGGCTGCACACAGCTTGCCTCTCTTGCCCTGACTGAATATTTTCTCTCCACTCTCAGTCTAAAACTGCATTCACTCCACCCATACTCTCAGTCATCAACCAATCATATCACTCACTTATCCCTCTTTTTCACCCCCACTCTTCATCTATACCACACCAAGCATTTAAAGACACATACATACATTTACTTAAAATCATTACAAATCCCACCCCCCTTGTCCTTAAGCAGAACACATCTCTTTTTCAGAAGAGTTGTGTGCAACTTCCTCTGACTTAGGGAATGTTTTATTGTCTCTGCAGTTCCATTTCTTACTCTTCTGTAGGTTTTTTTAAAAGTCTTTGGTGTCTTTAACTTGCGTTTCTTCTCCTCTGGGGTGTCATCTTTCTCTCTGGGATGTTCCACTGCTGGGCTGAGGTCATCTTGGCTTTGGCATTCTCTACTAGGTCGTTGTTTGCTTCTTTTGGACATTTCTCTATCAATATTCTGTTCCAGCCTGGTTTCACATCTGGATAAGGCATCGGCTACTACGATGTCTTTGCCTTTGATGTACTGGATGTTAATATGAAATTCCTGAATGTACCAAGACCATCTTTGTAATTGTGTATTGGCATTTTTCATTGATTGAAGCCACATCAAAGAATGATGGTCCGTTAATAGAGTGAATTCTTGTCCCCGTATGTAACTTCTCAACTTGTTTAAAGCCCACACTATTCCTAGACATTCTTTCAGCATTACAGACTACGAACAAGGGAGTCGTAGAAGTAGCAATATCGGTTTGGCGTTTTACAGTCAAGATCCCTTTTAGACAGAACATTATGTCCCTTAGTCAGTTTACAGCTTATCTGTTGTTCACTGTGTATATATAGATAAAAGTATGCCCTTTGCCCTATTGGGCAATGTTACTCTTTAGCTCAAGCCAAAGCAGCTCTGGATTAGAAGTCATGTTACTAAATTAAGCTACATCACTTCTGACTCAGAGCTTTTTCATGCTGATGATCTGACCTTTTTGTATGAACAACCAGTAAAATATCCACTTGAAAGTCAGCCCTACATCAGCAGCAATGGAATCTCCTCCATTCTTCACACGTTTTTGCTACCTCTTATCTCTAGGAGTTTGTTTATAGGTCCAACAGTTTTCAGAACAGCTTTCATAGTATGACTTTTCTTACTTCTCCTGTGGTTAGAAGCCCAAATCTTTATTATCATTTAATAGTACTGTTTCACTTTGGCTGACTTTCATATGCACATTTAAAGCACATACACATAGGGAACTGGATATCTCATCAAAACTATTCTCAGTAGGAAGTTATAGTTAATCTTTGATTTCTGGTAAGTATACTTGAATAATTTCAATGACTGCAAATATGGCCATTTCCACTTGTTGTTAAAGTGACGGGCTACTTACTGAATGCTGGCATTTTTTCACAGATTCCAGATGCCTCCGATTTCAAAGCGGAAGCAGGCAGTTTGGCTTTCGTTTGTTCAGCATCCTTTACCCGGCACAGGAAAGAGTGGGAAATCCCATTCTCACGAAAAACGCTGAACAAACGAAAGGGAAACTGCCTGCTTCCACTTTGAAATCGGAGGCATCTGAAATATGTGGAAAAAATGTCAGCATTAAATAGCCCATCACTTTAACAGCATGTGGAAACAGCCTATATGTTTGTCACATTCACACATATTTTTAAGTGTACACTAAAAACACACACACACAGAGCCCTTGCTGGTATCTCCTGCAGATAAGCTGCATGTAGAACTCTTGTGTCACTCTGATACAACTAGAATATACATGCCATGGAGAAAGAATTCTTTTGTACACCAGTGTTACCTGCTCCCAGAAACTGGAGTAACATTGGTAAGGAAGGAATCTCATGTCTTTATTCCGTTGATATTACTGAAATTGGATCTTATATCTTAAGGTAATATCAGAATAATATAAAGTGATAAATGCAATGTGTTAAGATACCCATAATTTCTGTGTTTTGTTACCGCTTTGAAGAAGGGTCTGAGGACCTGGTATTTCCCTTGTTACAAAATGCAAGTGCAGGTTTGAATGTGAAAATGCCAACAGCAAACAATGTAACACTGTTGCTTCAAATAGTTCACTAGTATGTGTTTATTTTTCACAGGCAACTTGCTCCCTCACAAGTATATGAAAATTCAATTAAGGAGGAAAGTAGAATTATTACAGAGAGCCAAGTTTAGAAGATTATTTTTAAAAAGAATCCCTGAACCATCTTTCCTTTACTGATGATGTGAGAGCATTGCCTTATGATAGCGGCTGGGGATTTGGCTCTGATCCAGAATGGGACTTGAAAGAGTGAACAATGACTGCAAGTGTAAGATGCTGAAAAAGTAAAAAGCAATTGCCTAAAACAAGAGGTGTGCACAGCTTTGCTCCAAACTGTAGGAGGTAATTAAATATCAGGCAAGCTAACCAAATAATGTGCCATTCGGGACTACACTATAACATAGAATGATACACAGCAAGCTGCTAATGCTTGTCCCTAATGTCTTCATAATTAAAATGCATTACAGAGTAGTATAGGATTGTCTAAACTAGTAAAGCACTATGGAAGAGTTAGAGTTGTTGATGCATTATCATATGATTTCTCACCGGTTAAATATTTCTTTGTAGTGGGGATTGATAGGTAATTTGTGTAGCAATCTGCCATACTGGATTGCTGAAAACTGCTTGCCCCTGCCAGGTCTCCACTCATATTTAATTCATACACATACTGGAGAATGCCAAAGCATTGACTTGACGTTCTTATATTAGCCCTTGAAGACTTATGAAAGAGTTTGTGTTGTAGCAGACTTGCACACGGCTAAGTAAAGAGGGGTGCGCTGTATGCTGCCTAAGATTGCCCAAGCAGAAGCGATGCTTTGAAAATGCATTGGGAGGAGGTCTGATGACCCCTGATGCAGTCTGGAAACAAGCGTTTATAATAACCGGTTCCTTGTTGGGTCCTTAGTCCTTCAAGTTGTGTCATCTCCTTGTTCCATCTGTGAAGAAATATGAAAACAACAACATAAATATCTACAATCAAATAGCAACTGTTTTGTACATTTCAATGTGGACCTGATTGGCAATACCCTATTGAACTTTCAGCACTTTGTGGGAGCCAATCCTACTCCCATTATTGGTCGGACTTTTTGTCTTATAGTCACTTCGTAAATTAGTGTGAATTAAGTATGAAATAGTAAAAAAATAATTATTGTCTTATATGCACTGCACCACTTTAAGAACATTTCACATAATATAATTTTAAAGAGATTCTTTAATGGTACATTGTTTTTTCCCTTAGACGTGGTTATCCACCTGGGTTTTTTCAGTGGCCCCAGAGTCTGGCAGCAGCCATGGAACCGGAGGCTGAGCCCTAGCCCAGCACACCCAGAAGCCTGACCACGAGATCAGGCACTGATTGTGATACTAATAATAGTCAACGTGAGTCTTCAGCCGAGGTGCCCACAGAGCTTGGCCCCAGAGCCTGGCAGAATCCCTGGAACCAGAGGCTGGGGCTAGAGCCCTAGCCCAGCACACCCAGAAGCCTAACCATATCAGGCAGTAATAGTCAGGGTGAGCCCTCAGCCAAGGTGCCCACTAAGCTTGGCCCCAGGGCCTGGCAGCAGCCATGGAACCGGAGGCTGAGCCCTAGCCCAGCACACCCAGAAGCCTGACCACGAGATCAGGCACTGATTGTGATACTAATAATAGTCAACGTGAGTCTTCAGCCGAGGTGCCCACAGAGCTTGGCCCCAGAGCCTGGCAGAATCCCTGGAACCAGAGGCTGGGGCTAGAGCCCTAGCCCAGCACACCCAGAAGCCTAACCAGATCAGGCCATAATAGTCAGGGTGAGCCCTCAGCCAAGGTGCCCACTAAGCTTGGCCCCAGGGCCTGGCAACAGCCCTGGAACCGGAGGCTGAGGCTAGAGTCCTAGCCCTACACACCCAGAAGCCTGACCACCAGATCAGGCTACACTGTAGAGAAATGAAATTAATGCAGAGATGTATTTGTTTATTTTTTAATGCTGGAGGCCAAATGAAGCTGTGCTGCTGGCTGATACTTGATGGTTATTTCAAGAATTACTAAAAAGAACTTAGTGTGACTGTACAAAAAGTGATCTACTTCAGGGGATTGTAAAATTACACCCCCTTAAAACTGCTTGAAAATTAGAGAATGAGAATGGGGAGGGGGAGGAATTCAACCTCTGGTTTGCAACCCCATACCAGAAAACTACCCAGATAATGTTACATATTTCACTCAAGACCGGATATGAAGCCACAACAAAAATGTTCTAGTTGCATGCTCCTACTACATATTGTATCAATGAACATGCATTCTTTTTCTAGGCACAGAAATTGACTAGTGCAGAGAGTAAAAAGACAGCTGTAAGGTTTTTTGGAGAAAACTATATATTACTATAATGTACATCTAGATTCAACATTCTTTACACAATCTTTGTGTTTGCATTATGTTTTTGCTTCAGCATCTTTGACATTAGAAAGCAAAATGAAAATTGAACTGTACATTTATAACGTAACTAGGGAGAACCTCAGATAGATTTTTCAGATATGAAAGAAGGCAACACAAGCAAGTGCAGTGTAAAAATAAATTCATTACCTTACAGAATTGTCTTGACAATGATAATTGTCCACCCAGCAGAATTCATAAAAGCTTGTATGCAGATTGCACTCCCTAGAGATCTAAACTGTTCATGCTATTTTACTCTGATGCTTTTGCAAACTGGAAATATTTTTGTTTAAAAATGCATGTATTTCCACAAGTAAGTCAAAGTGTATATTTGCAAAAAAGAGAAGCTCGCAGACTCACTGGTGGGCTGTATTGGCACCAAGGGAAGGATGCAGTGGAGGTGTGGTTAGCCTGGAAGAGAAGGAGCGTCCAGCTGCATGGTCAGTGCCATTCCTCAGGATTCTTGGCAGGAGCAACACGTTCTCTGGGTTGCACATTCCTTTACAAGTAAAGGAGGGGCAGGCTCCTGCTAGGGCCATCCTGGGGATGGCAGAAGGGTTGGTTAGCCCCCTTTGCATAAAGGAGGGGCAGAACCAACAGGAGGAGAGTTTCCCAGAGCCCTGAGGCCTTCATGACCCCTCCCCCCACATCCCCATGGCACTTCCGCCACCCGCCATCACTGGACCCAGGGCCCCTGGGGTTGCCCAGTTGCAGGTTGGGGTGGCAGGGAGGGGACTGTGCTGGGGGACTGAGTGCTAGGTCTTCACCCATGACCTCCACCTGCCCCTTGCAGCAGTGGGCCCGGGAGTGGCCAGACTGGTGGGCCTCGTGCTGTGGTGGCTGGGGCCAGTCTGGCCCACCGGGCTTCGCCTGGCTTGGATGCACCTTGTGGCACTGGCTTGGGGCAGCCAGGCCAGTAAGACGGCTTGTCTGGGTGTGTGCTGTGGCCTGGCTGTCTTGGCCATCTTGTGGGGGGCCTTGCTTGGCCTTGGCATGCCGGGGATGCCTGTGGTGCTGCCTGGCAGGGTGGCGTGGCCTGTCTGGGCCTGCATGGGGCCTGATGTGGGGCCTGCTTGGCCTACAGGGGCTGTGCATGGCTTCACTAAGCTGGGGCTGCCCACTGGGCTGCAAGACCAGGTGGTATGGCCCGTTTGGGCATGTGACAGCCTGGTGTGGGGCCTGAATTGGCTGCGGGGGGCCTCACTCAGTACTGGTGTGCTGGGGCTGCCCACAGTGCTGCTGGGCCAGGCAGTGTGGCCCATTTCGGTGAGCGCAGCAGCCCAGCATGGGGCCTGCTCAGGCCGCAGGGGCCTTGCTCAGCCTCGGCACGCCTGGACTGCCTGTGGTGCTGCTGGGATGGGAGGTGCGGCCCTGCAGGGGCCTTCCTGGACCACAGGGGCCTTGGCCAGCCCCATCACGCTGGGCCAGGCAACACAGCCCATGCTGGTGCATGTAGCAACCTGGTGGGGGTCCTCCTCCTCCTCTATGGGGGCTGGGCTAGCACCAGCATGCCCAGGGAAAGCCTGGTGCAGTGCAGCTGGGTGGCCTAGCCCACATCAGTGCCTTTGCAGCTTGGGGTGGCCTGGCCAGATCCTGGCCCCCATCTCCACCAGGGTATTACATTGCTGGGGTGCGGTGGGACCACAGCAGGCTCCTAGACCCTCCCCTGGTCTCATCTGCCCCTCCAGTCCTAGTGTTGCACAAACAGCAAAGTTAAAACAGGCGATGGCAACTCATATGGGGTACTTGGGGGCATGTGCAGGGGACTTCATGCCAGCTCCCGCTCAAGGAGTCTGGGAGCCCAGCCTGGCAGGCCTGTCAAGGGGACAGCATAACAATCCTGCGAAGGAGGGGCACCTGCAGGGGCTGGCTGGGCCACCCCACCCACCCCGACCCTGGCTTGCTGGCAGCGGGGGTCCATTCTTGGGAGACAGGCCATCCCTGGGAGACAGGCCTGCTGACATGACCACCTCACAGGCACAGGTGGGTTTTTTCTTGGATTTTTTCCATACAGGCATGGCAGCAGGTTCGAAAGGCAAGGCAGTGATCAAGTCCACCCGGCCAGTCCCAGTCACCAAGGGTTCAGTGGAGGGCCCCTGCAGGTCATGGGAGGTTCCTCAGCAGCCGCCCAGCAATGGCCAGGCTGCTGCTCTGGCCAAGCATGGCAGGCACCCCGCCAGGACACTCAGCAAGGAGGATGCAGTGCAGACCATACTCCAGGGCATTTCACACCATGTCAAGGTGTCACTGCAGGTCCTGTCCAACACCACTGTGGTCGTTTGGGTGGGGGCAGAAGCTGGGCCCACATGAGAGATGAGACCAGGGTGGCCTGAGTCTGGGGCGGAGGAGGCCTGAGAGCATGTGGGATGGGCTGGCTAGCAAGAAGGCCAGTGGGCGGCAGACCACCCCGCTGGCTTGGTCCACGGCAGACCGGTCGACAGCACCCAGGAGCCTGTCCCCCCATGACCAGGGTGGGGCCAATCCAATGGAGGAGTTGTTGGGCCCTGAAGCTAGACAGAAACAGAAAGGAACTCCTCCGAATAGAACTGCAAAGAACAGAGAGGTGCTGCCTCACGGAGGAAAAAACCAAAAGTATAGTACAAAATCCTAATTTAATAAATTACTGTGAAGTGCAAAAGGTGCTATAGAGTGAACTTATCAAGATGCCATACATATACGATTTCATAGAATTAAAGTCAAAATACCATCACTAGAATAAGTAAGTCAATTCAATGACCGTAATAGGTATAAATGGAAGAGGTAAGAGAATCAATCTATTACACTACACACCAATGGTAGGGTCTACTATATAATACAAAATATAGCAAGTCCCAAGTGTAGTAACAAAAGTTTCTCTTTCTGTTGCAGCAGATATTTCCATTGTCAGGTATGCACAAAAGGATCAACTGTGTATTCTTCCTTCTATCCAAGATGAATTCAATAAAAGACAATGTTTCTTAATTCAGAGTGGTCATTCCTTTACTCAAAAAATGGGTGGAGCCGACGGGTGTGGGCCAGCATTACAGTCCCTTTTCATGTATCACACTTGTTCACAGGCTCATTAATGCCATGACAAGTTCTAGAAAACAGCACACACTTATTCAACGTATACAATTCCAAAAACAATGTACAATCAAAGAATCTTATATTCCAATTCAATATTAACAACACATATACCTAACTTGCAATGTTTAGAAGCTCAATTCATCCACCTACTGGTGCGGCTTTCAATGGAAATTAACTGTGTGGACATCATGCATCATAGCTAATTTATATACAACAGTTACATTAAAGGAACAGTACCACATCAAGTCTACAGCATTTAAAAAGATTTCATAAAAAACAGGCAAAATCAATGTTACTATTCAGTCCATGAGGAGCTAAAGAACCAACTTTGCAAATCCATTCTGATTCAGTTTGTAGTAACTTACGCTGGGGATCTATGCCTGCTTGGGGCTCAATTATTGATAGTACAGAGAACTTAAAGGTACAATTCTCTGCATGGTTCTGGGTGAAGTGGGAGACTAAAGGAGCATCCTCAACCTTATTTTTAATTCTGAATCTATGTTCCTGTATGCGGGTCTTTAACGGTCTCACTGACATACAGTTTCAAACAGGGACATTGTATGACATAAACAACGAACAAGGTGTTACATGTGGAGAAAACTGCATCCCGAAATGGAGCATTGGTTTTAGGATTCATTAAGTCTGGGGCTTTAACTGAGAATCTACACACATTACAATTGCAGCATCCTATCACCACATTTGGATCACTGAACGGTGGAAAGCAGATCTGCGGATATGGCAAACCTTCTTGAAGGCCCACAATGGCGTATCCTTTTGGCGCAAGCCCGCAGAGATGGGGCAGCCTTCCAAGTGCACTCTGATGCCACAGGGGAATAGGTTTAGGAGTGTACTGGGAGGGGTGATAGTGAGCACAAAGATGGCCAGAAGCCTGGAGGGGCAGCAACATCCTCAGAGACCTTACATTCCTGGAGCTCTTTCCAATTCTGGTCGCGGTGGTCCTCTGGCCCAACCAGTTCTGGAACAAAAAAGTCCTCTTTTGCTGCGACAACCAAGTGGTGGTGTGGGTATTAAACAGACAGTCGTCACGATTGGAGTGAGTCATTAGACTGGTACACAGGCTGGTAGTCCTCTGCTTGCCCCATATTGGGAGTGTAGAACGACATAGCAAACAGATTTCGGGACATGGCACCAAACACTGAATAACACACAGACTCCTTCCCAGAGGAGTCCAAGTAGTTCTGAACTCACTAGCACCATCCACCAGGTGGGCGTTGTGCACCTATGCAGCTGTGTCTGCATTCATGGCCTTCTTCTCTGAACAGCATGGCCAGGCAGAGGGTGAGGTACCAGAGGAGGCATTCTTGGAATGCTTAGCTGGGATGGACAAGATTGGGTACACACCCAAGACCATCAGGATCCACGTGGCAGCCATCTCATTTTTCTACTGGGTGATGGGTCAGATGGACCTGACCAGCAGCTTCCTGGCCCAGTGGGCCATGGCAGGCTGGGCCCACCAGGAACCCTCCCACAAGGACTCCCAGCAGCCAATCATGGTGGACATCTTGCTGAATATTTTGGGTTGCCTCCCTGGAGTATGTTGCTCGTCCTTCAACACCATGCTGTTCAGAGTGGCCTTCTGCCTAGCATTCTATGGGGCCTTCTGGGTTGGGGAACTTGTAGCTGCCTCATCTGGGGATCCATTGGGCAGGGTTCTGGCAGTGGGTGACATCTCGCTTGAGGGCAGCAGCTTGTGGGCCAAAGTCCAGAACTCCAAGATGGACCAGCAGGGGTGAGGAGTGGTGGTACGGCTCTGAGCGGTGGGGAGAGGATCTTCCTGCCCTGTTCGGGCCATCAGGGAGTACCTAGGCAAGCGTCCCTTGGCTGCAGACCAACTCTTGGTCCACATGGACAGGAGCTTACTCATGAGGTTCCAGTTCACAGCTGTTCTAAAATCCAGCCTCCAAGCGGCAGGCCGGTGTTCAGCTCTCACTCATTCTGAATCAGGGCAGCCACCACAGAAGCCAAGGTGGGACTGTCTACAGACCGCATAAAAGCTATTGGAAGGAGGGGAGAGAGCACTGACCTTGTTTGATCTAGTTACAGGCATGGCGTCCCCCTGGGAGTGAAGGCCGAACAATGTGGTGGCAACACCTGGATGAGCAAAGAAATTTGGAAGTGATTCAGGGGTGTGTGGTTGGGCCCCTGGGAGTCCCAGCAAAGATCCCCAGAGCAAGTTGTGCTGGTCACCTGCGGGGGCCAGGAAGGAATTTATCCCACAAGGGGATAGATTGGCTGGGGTTCCCTTGGGTTTTTTTCACCTTCCTCTGGGCATTGAAGTTGGGAACCTTGTGGGGTGGCTCCAACTTTTGCTTCAGCTGTTGGAGTGTTGGCAGGAGTCAGGCCTTCGGCCTTCCTCCTGTGGTGGGTTTGAGGCATTGGGCCGGATCCTAAAAAGGTGAGTGGGGCACTTCGGCAGCTTAACCCAATGGATTGGGAGGCAACGGCCATCCAGCATGGCTGGTGGCAGAAGAACGCTTGCTAAGTTGCACCAGCATGGGGCTGGAGTGTTATGCATTGGGCAGTGAGTGGGCCTTCTGTTGCCCATGTGGATCCATGCCCATATGCCTGGCCAATGCTCCATTTAGCTGTAATCAATAAAGTTGTGGCCATTCCAACCAAGGATGGTGTCTGTGTGTTATTTGCTGGAACTCAGACTGACGTAGCACATAGGTGATAATGAATGTTTAGGGGAAAAGGCAGTTTGAAATAAGAGTATGGCTGCAATCTCCAAGGCCTGTTTCTCCCTAATTAAACAAATAGCAGCCGGAGGGTCCTTCAGGTTGGGGATGCACAGCACTGATCTGGGCCGGTACCTTCTTCAGTTACTATTAAGAGTAAACTGGCAGGAGATCCAACTGGGAATTTTCCACCTCTCATCTGGCTTGCTCTAGTTTTCTAGATACTCCTCCTACTATTTTTTTGTTATTTATGGTATATATTAGACCCTATTTAGACCTTCCTTTAAGTTTTATTTTTGACCTTGAGTAAAGTATGGCGGAGGTATATTACAATGCTCAGTGAATACATTCCCACAGATACATTCCACACTAATCTCTGATGAAGAGGGTCTTATAAATCAGTAGCTTTGATGAAGTTACAAGGGATTTATGTTGTTCATTAGACAGGTTGTATCTCAGACATTGTTAATAACATATTTCAGTGCACTTTGTTTGTATCTTTCTTTCTGAACAATAGTTGCAATTAAAAAATTCTGGTTAAAGTAGGTTAATTACTTTGGGTTCCCCAACCTTTTCTGTGACATTTGATGCTCAGGCAATTATCACTGCAGTTTACCACGCTGTGCTTTGTTGATAAACAAGAGATACCTTAGAATGCAGGAGAGTATTTGGTTGTACCATTAAAGAAAATCTCTTGCATTGGGGTCAGTTCAGATGTTAATCAATTGTTCCAAGGATAACAGCATGAACAATCTTGAGATCACTTGGGCTGTTCCATGAGAAGCAATTTATTAACGTCTGAACCAGCCAGAGAATAAAGATAACAACCAATAAAAATCCTATAAAAGGAAATGTAACAATGAGAATGTCAGCATTGACAATATAATTGAGAAGAATGGATTTGACTTCATGTCTAAACCTGTGGTTGTATTACACAAAGGAAATGCTGTTGAATTTAATAGGGATATAACTGCAGACTTAGGCCTATTCTGCTTGAATCATGACAATGTCTTATAAAATAAAGTCTGGTTTTTACATTGCTTACTATACTATGCATTCTTCTTGTATAAATACAATCTAACTGTAGCAAACTTTGTCTGCTGCCTTGAGAGAATTAGAAACTATTCAGATCACTGAACCTCTTCAGAGTATTTCACTATTTTTAGAACTGAACTTATGATGAACCACACTAAAGGTTATAAAATATTCTGGTAACTTGTAAAAGCCGCATGCTTGTGCAGTTCTTGAGGTCTGAATGAAATCAGAGTTGAAAGTCTGGAAGCATTACAAACAGTATTCTCTGTGCATTTACAGATTGGTGAGAACTGGAAGTACATTCTAGGGCAGCATGTTCTTCTGAGCATCATAGTCCATTCTGCAGATCCAAGTCTATGCCTGTATGTAAATGCAAAAGACAATTTCATGCTGAGCATTCTGCATTATATGGAAAAGGTCATTCCAAATCCAATCTACTTAATGGCCAAAATATTTCTATGCCCTCATATGAGCCTGCCAATATGAGATGGAGTGACAATACTCTTATTCAACTAACAGTGCTATCCTAAGCAGAGTTACCCCAGTCTAAACCCATTGATTTCAATGGGCTTGATAGGAGTAACTCTGCTTAGGATTGCACTGTTAGTGTTAGACATAGACCTTGTAGCCCGTCTATTCAAGACACATTAGGAAACAATTTGGAGAGGCAATGGGGAAAAAACCTTGGATACATGAAGACACGTGGAGAAACTAGACAGGTCAAAGTGCCCAATATCTCATGCTAGCAATCAGCTGGTGAAGACTGCACAATCCCTGTGATTCAGTTGGGGATCTTAATTCTCCTAACAGTTGAACATCAGTGACATCTTCAGATGTAAATCTGCTACCATTCTAGCATAAGCTTTTGTAGTCGCTCCATCAAATATATCTGACAGATGGGGCATCCAAAACTCTGTTACACCCTTCTAGCCCCACTATTTAGGATTGCACTGTGAGTGACCTATAACTCATAATTAGAGATGGGCACGAACCGCATTACGAACTTCAAAACCCCACAAAATTGGCATTCGTGTGATTGCGATCCAGTGGTTCGTGATTGTCCTCGTCCAACGAACCTGCGTTCGGAAGAAGCCTGGTTTGGTGCATTCGGCCGTGGTTCAGGAAGCCAGACAATCAGGCGCCAGCAATCAATTTCCCTGGAAACTGAGCCGGGGGAATGCCTGAACTCTGTCTGTGCTCCTTTTGTTGCCCTGGAAACCCAAATGGAAGCCCAGCTTACCTTGATAAGCAAGTCTTCCTTCCAACCACAGAGCTGCAAAGTGGTTACAAGTTGGGAGAAGTCACCCAGGGGAGGGAGAAGGAAGGGGGTGTTCTGTAGCCATGGGCACTCCAATCTCATCCCTGCAAACCCTGATAGGCAGCTCTGATGGCCAAACACAGACCTCCTGCATTGCTCAATGGGACCTATGCTTATAAATAGCCGTGGGCTCCCAGGCTGGGTTTCACTTTCAGCGAGCAGTGGAGTGGGACAGAGCTCTTGCTTGCCATTTGCTAGCCTTTGGGGAGAGAGACTGAGAGTATAATTCAGCTTGGATTTTTGTGGGAGTTTCCTGGGGGTCTTGGATTAGAGAGGGTATAACTCCAAGATCCCTTTTGCAATCTTGTCAAAACTTGGGTGATGGCTGTAGGAGACCTTGCAAAACACTCCCTGGGAATATGGGCTCTCTAAGTGCCACAGGGGCCGTTCCGCGCCCCACGAACCGCAAACCGGTTCAGCAATGGAAAATGTTCATTGCGGTTCATGACTTCGGGATCGTCAGCAGCACTGAACCACGAACCGCAGAGTCATTAATTTTTTTTGGTTCATGCCCGTGTCTATTCAAAATATTAATAATACAATAAATTGTTTTGTCTTCAGGCAACAAAGAACTCTTCTTTTACAATTAAATTGAAGTACATGAGCATGTAAATTTTCAGTTCTTTGGGGGTTCTTTAATATCAGATAACCCAAAATAATAGTAAGCAGGAATAGTTAAGGTTACTAGAACATCAGAGTTAATTGGCAAGTAATCAGAAGCATCTAAGGATGTGCTGTTCCCATTACATTTTTTTGTCTTATCATTGCTTTTTGCTAGGGCATGGTATACCATGTAGCACACATGGTTTGCCACCACACAGACCATTTGGATTAATTGTCCATTATGTGGCTGGCTGTGTTAGATAGGGGACTTTCTTGATACTGAGCAATATCAAGCAATCCTTTAGTTTCTTGAATGACACATGAGGACAGAGATGAGACTTCACACCCCTTAGCACAGTTTGATGTGCAGGTTCAAAGGTCTGGCATTATCCTCTATTTAGGTTTCCTTATTCATAGCACCCTAAAAGAACCTGTTCAAAAGAGCATGGTTCAATTGGAACCATCATGAAACAATGCTAATTGTAAATGAACCAAGACAAAAATAGTTTGCTGGAAGAAATGGTGGCATGACAAAGTACAATTGGTGGCTGGACATTCATCTCAAACTTAATTGTGCATTGCACCAACTGGATACATCTCTGGATCCTTTGCCTAGTTTACAGAGGCACTTTTGCTATGTAAAGGGTCTGGTTTCCCCTGCAAATGCGCAGTTCAGATTTCTACGCAAGTTGAAGACTGGAGTGTGACTATTCTTGGCTATGGATGTCAATATCCCTTCAAGTACAGAACGAACCCACCAGGAACATTCCCGATAAATTAAATGGCCAGTCTTCCTTCACTTGAATCTTTACAATTTTCACTCAGTTTTAAAGCACCTTCAGAAATAATTTGATACCTTTAATCTGCCTCTGAAGTATAGCAAGAGCTATGTCTGTGACACAGTTCCTTTCACTAATGACCAACTTCCAGAAAGCAAAGTAAGTGGAACATAGGTCACATTGGAAGAGCCCAAGACTGCATGATTGCAAGAAAGCTTAGCAGACATACTGGCTGAAATCACCTTGTTTTCTGCAATTGTCAGCTGGAACCTCTCCAATGTCACTTTAAGGGGTGTGCGCCACAGTGAGCTTACATGTCATTTGCATACCTTCCTGGATTTACATGCAGTCTTAAGCAGAGTTACACTTTTTTAAGCCTATTGACTTCAATGGACTTAGAAAGATGTGACTCTGCTTATGGTTGCTCTACTAGAATCTTAGTCAAAGCTTAGCATTAGAGATGGACACAAAATGAACCACGGAACAAAATTTTGAATGGAACAGCTGGTTTATTTTCAAAGAAACGTGTCCCATGGGTCTGCGTTTTTACAGAACAAACAACTTTTCCTACCATTCCATTCCGTTGCTGGTTTGGGAAGCCAGACACTTTGAGCCATTCAATCTATCACCCAGGCAACAGTGGCAGTCTTTGGTTGCCCCCAATCTGAGGCCTCCACGCTTGATTGATAGCTGTCCCTGCAGACTAGAGAGCTCCCACTCTGGCCCATCCAGCCAGGAAAAGGGCCAGCCCCTCAAAGTAGCTGCCAGGAGACATTCCAGTTTTTGCCACTGCGAAGAGAAAATGAAAGGAAAGGGGGAAACCATGGATCATGCTTTTCCTGGGGTTCAAGCTCTCTGAAACTTTGAGGGTCTTTAGAGGACATTGAGGACTATGTCCCCTGCAAATTTGGTGGGTATTGGATATTGGGAAAGTCTTGTTTAGTTTGGCTGTGATCATGGAAGTGCCCATTCTGGGCTCCCTCGAACTGGTTCAGAACCGGCTCGAGTTTGGCTAATTCGTGGTTTGTGTTCCATGAAAATGAATGAACCATGAACCACATGGTTTGTTTTTTTCCCCCATTGTGTGCCCATGTCTACTTAGCATCATATAGTTACAACTGTACACTAAATGTTTTTGGTTTTTGTTGTTGTTGTTATTATTTCAAACATATTTATGCTGCTTTTCTGTTTAGGATCCCCAAAATGATGAACAAGCAAAAAGATTCACATGCGTGTGGGGGGGCACACAAAACAAAACAGAAAAGTCTTCATCTGCTGGCAGAAGAAAAAGATTGAGGAGGATAGAAAAATCACTTTGGGCAGGGAATTTGTTTTGTGGAATGACCAAGAATATCTTTTCTCTGGTTGCTACCTGTCTTGCCTGAGATGACAGGACACTTAATACAGGGCCTTGAAAACAACCATAGTGGCTCGATAGGTTCATGTGAGAGCAGGTGGTCCTTAAAGTATACTGGCCCCAAGCAATATAGGGTTTTGAAATTCAGTACCAGGACACTGAATTAAGCCCAGAAATAAACTGGGAGCCAATGAAGGCAGAACAAGACTGGAATGATATATTTGGATCCTACCTTTTTCATTCAATCAGCACCTAGTAACTTTCCATTGAAGTAAAACACTCTAGGCAACAATGCAAGATCACTCATGGCAAAAATGCAAGACGAAGTAAAACATTTTAGGGACCAATGCAAGATTATACATACAAATAACATACAAACAACAATGTAACAAAATGGTAGAATCTAACATATATGTAGCCTGAGATATGGGACTCAAAAAAGGGCTAACAAGCAACAGCTTGATCCTGCTCATGGGACACCTTTAGTAGTGCTTCAACATGCTATTTGAGAAAATAAATATTTGTTAAATATTCCATTAGATTAGTTTCCCTCCACTTTAAATAGCCAAGAACTCAAAGAATCATGACAGAATCATGGGCTTTTATCAGCATACTTCCCACCTCAGCCCACGATGCATGATCAACTGCTTTTGACAGGAGTTTCAAAAGCAGTTTGTGGTAAGATATGATGAAGAGGAAGTCAAAAATTCCATTTGGCTCACCAAACCCCTTCCATGAGCCTCAACACATTTATAGCACTGCAAAATCAAATGAAAAGCAAATCTATTGTTTCATCAATACTTGACAGTTTTATTTCTCTATGATGTCTAATCGTGTTTTGTATCAAGGAGGCTAAATTAAAGCTATTTATTATATTATGAGTACGTTTGGATAATTATATGGCCTGAGTACAGCCAGTTTTGTCTGTAGCAAGAGTTTCATATGTTAATATTTTGATTGCCCCAAATTTATCTTGAAATGGAAAAGTAAACATCATTATGCCTACTGACACTCAGTAAAATACTTTGCTCTGTAATTAGTATAGTCTGATCATTACTGCCACCATTCCTGTATGACCCAGAAGTAGTAGAATTTTGAAGTGGGATTACAGTAATGTATGATTGATGATGGCTGCTTTCACTACATTATGTGCTGTAAGTAAGCATGTAACAGATGGATTTCATCGCCGTAAAACATAGGAGTTTCACCACTTGATGAATTTCTTTACCTGCAATGTACTGCAATTTTCCTTACAAAAATAATCTATTACACTTGTCAGAGCATTCATTAAATTACTCAGTTTATGCATTTCATTATGTAGGAGAACCTTTCCATTTTACAGTACATGAGTCTTTTTTACTCTGCTAGTGTGTATTTTCCTTACATAAGGCAAAATGTCTGCCAGACTTTTGGTATTAGCCTTTTCAGTGCTGCAGATGAGTTGTACTGCCATTCATGCCAGTTTTGCTCCATCTTCAGAGGCAATATACCACTGAATACCATTTGCTGAAGGAAACAACAAGTGTAAGTTCGGGGACTGATGCTGTGGGTCTTCCAGGGCATCTGGTTGGCCAGTATGGCAAACAGAATGCTATACAAAATTGACCATTGGTCTGATCCAGCAAGGCTCTTCTTTGCTTTTAGGTGGCATCCGCACATCATTTGAATACTCTGCTATCATCACATTGTAGCAATTATTCAGTTCCTGGGTTGTCTTGTCCACACAAGACAATACATTTGTCAACTTGTGAATGATTGCTATAGTACTATGATACCGGAGTATACAGTGATCAATGGATGAAGTATCATTGGTTCTTGCAACTGTTCATATCAATATTCATTAAACACATCATGTTTCAAATGTCAGGTGTTTCTGTTCCCCCCCGCCCACCCAAGCTGAAGCAAATATTTAGAATGACAGGAATACCATCTATCAAGTGGTAATTTATCACTGTGTATGTAACAAGGTATGACCTATTTTATCTTTAGGCATTCTTGAAGGAAATAGATTGTCTAGATTCAATCCAGATTCAGGCTTGGAAACAGCCTTGGTCATAGGAGAGTGAAGGGAGATCATATTTTAACTGAGGAGGGAGGAAAGGTATGTGGAAATCCTGAACAGATGTTTAGAGAAGGTAACAGGGTTATTTGTTGATGACAAAGCTACTTAAGGACTAAGGGTCCGGGGCATGCATCTGGGGCTGTTGATTTGCAAGTTTTCTAGTGGGTCATTGCCAGGTTGGACTAAAAATGCATTAGTGGGTTTTTTTTTGTTTTGTTTCATGATTTTCATGGCTGTTCATTTCAATGGGCAAGGGGAAGAGGGACCAATTAAATTCTGGGGCAGCTGTTTTTGCACTCAGTGGCACAGAATACAGTTCTCCCTCTGAACCATTGGCTCACCAAGTACACGCAAACAACGAGGTTGGTGTTAATGGGCTTCAAATTTAGCAAATGTAAGTGGTGCAAACTCATCATTTCACTGACTCTTATGACAGGAAACTACAAGCAAACTGTTAGAGGCAGGCTGGTGCCCAAGTATGAGAGCAGAGCCCACCACCTTATGCTATCCAGTGACATTTGGAAAAGAAATCCTGCTCTATGTTTACTTTTTTCTTCTTCTTGTATTATGAGAGTGGTAATAAAATAATTAATTAATAGTCTTATGCCCTGTTGTTGAGGTACCTTTAAGAGGTAGGCACAATAGACAATTACATTTGATGCTCAATGTTCTTTGCCAGTTTGGTGTAGTGGTTAAGAGTGCGGGACTCTAATCTGGAGAACTGGATTTTATTCCCCACTCCTCCACTTGAAAGCCAGCTGGGTGACTTTGGGTTAGTTACAGCTTCTAGGAACTCTCTCAGCCCCACCCACCTCACAGGGTGATTGTTGTGGGGATAATAATAACATACTTTGTAAACTTCTCTGAGTGGGTGTTAAGTCGTCCTGAAAGGTGGTATATAAAATGAATGTTATTATTATATTATTATAATAACCAAGCAATCTGGACTAGCATTTCTGTTCTGGAGAGTCACAAATAAGACTTCAAAAAAGTTTTTAATTTTTTTTATGGCTCAGGATATTTGTTGCACAAATCCCTAATGAGGAGGCAGACTATCCTAGAGGACTTTGTAGAACAGGCTTGTAGTTTGAGAGTGCTCTTGGATTCTTCATGGAGCGTTAAGCATTTCAAGAGCTTTGGATGACACCCTGTTTCTGAAAAAGTATACTCTGGCCATGGTGATTCATGTTCTGATCATATCCAGGCTATATTACTCTAATGACCTTTTTGTGGGGCTGTCTTTGATAACTTTGGAAGTAAAATAAATAATGAATCTTTACAAGTGATGAGAATTTAAACATACTTGATCGGCAACACAGGGAAAACACAATGCTGTGGTGATTTTCTCCTCAGGACAGGACAATACAGATCACCAAGATTATCAAGAGGTTACACGCAACCAGGGCTTTTTTTCAGGGGGAACGCGAAGGAACAGAGTTCCGGAACCTCTTGAAAATGGTCACATGGCTGGTGGCCCCACCCCCTGATCTCCAGACAGAGGGGAGTTTAGATTGCCTTCCATGCCGCTCAGTGGCGCGGAGGGCAATCTAAACTCCCCTCTGTCTGGAGATCAGGGGGTGGGGCCACCAGCCATGTGACCATTTTCTCTGAGGGCAACCCACTGAGTTCCACCACCTTTTTTCCCAGAAAAAAAAGCCCTGCATGCAACTTTCAATAGCATATCATGTGGTAAACAATAATCACTCTCCCAGCATGACCCTGTTCATGTTTACTCAGAATAAGCTCTAGTGAATTTATTGGGATATTGTCTAACAAGTGAATATAGCATAAGTAGAAACCTACCCAGGAAATTTTAAGAGTCTGTGTTTCAAATTTCTATCATTGTAGCTTCTGTGAGATACTGCGGGACAAATGCCGCTCTCCTCCCCTGGTCCCAGTAACTTCTTTGTAAATGCTTCTTAATGCAGGACTAATATAGATAACACAGGAACCTGAAAACAGTGATCTGTGAAAGACATTTTGAGAACAAGAGCAAGCTCAGAATAAACAAAGTTAGACAAAGGAACAAATATACACAGAGACAAGGTGACACAGTAACACAGGCAAGAAGGTGCTAAGTGCCCATGATGAGTTTCAATACACATTATATACCTTTTTGTAGGCAAACAACTAATGCAAGAATTGTGATAAATCACGTGGTTTATTTTATCTTCTGAGCTCAGATCATAGTTCACTTGTTCACATAGTTCACATAGTTCACATCCACACTGCCCATTTGATTTATCTTGTACCTAGGAATTATGAGTCCCTTGTCAAGACAGAAATTGAAATTGCAACCTCTGATGTCATATGTGACAATGATTTTACAGAATAAGAGAAATGTTACAAAGAAATAAAAATGCATTATAGTCGACTGGCTACATCATTGGCATCAGGGGATGACATTGTGGAAGCCCACGCCTTAGCAGGTGGCCCACTGCCTGGAAGACTCCTGATTTTATAGCTTCTGCTTTATCCTATTGCAGCCTGTTTGCCTTTCCCTCTCAAAGAGCCAACTGTAACAGAAGTAAGGAGAAGGAACAACTACTGCTGATAATCCATCACTCTCTGAGTATAGACTGGGCACCAAAGAAGAGGGCAAATGAATGGGCAGCAGATAGATGATGGGCTTTTTCAGGGAGAAGATCCCTCTTGAATGTATTTTGCATATGAGTTCTCCATACCTGGATCCACATCGCCTGCATGGCACAGATATATTGGATAGTCTAATGAGATTTAATTCAATTCTAATTTTCTTTTTATTATCTTATCCTTAGCCCTCAATTTTCTGGTTACTATATTATTTCACCAGTAACTTCATGGATAATAAATGAATGCGGGAATTTGAAAACGACTGTCTTAGATGAACACAAACTCTTTGCTAATCAATGATACTTAACTGACTCTTGAGTAAATTTTGAAACCATTCATGTGTCTGCATGTTTTTCAAATGCACCATTTAAACCAGCATAGTTTATTACAAGTTTCGTCAAAAGAGACATCTTCAAGTCCTTTCATATCTCTTGATGCTGTTTATTTTCCAGCTCTTCAGAGTTCTTAAGGCAATAATAGGAATGCTGAATAAAGTTAAGCAGCTATTAATGTACCTGCAGGAACTAACATGAAGAAATTGTGATTTATTTTTCTCTTTCAGTAAGTGGAGCCATAACTTGCCGGTGACTTTATCTGACCTTCATGCACCCATTTCATAATCTGTATGGAGTATGGGGTGCCTGTGTCTGTATAATGTTTTGTTTGAAAATATAGTCCAATAACATTGATTTATGGTGATGCCTGATCTCTAAAACCATACGGATACTGCATTTTGAATGAATGAAACAGGAATAGTTCATCACCAGCTACAAGGTGAAAACAGTTCTGAAAGATGAATCATTATTCTGTATGCCTAAAGTGGTATCATTTTAAGAGATTCTCATACTTTTACCTTATGGGATTCCTTTGGAAACAAAGGCATTTGAACATACCCTCTATATTTTCACATTTTCTACATTATGACTTTGTTGTTCTTATAACACAAGGGGGGGCAACGAGGGGAGGAAAACTATTAGAAAGTTAAATGACTTGTAACAGTTAGATTGGAAAATGACTCACAGCAGCTATACAGTTATTTTACTTCTGTTCTTGTTCTTGTTTATTTTTTATTTCTTCATAAAATCCATTTCTGCAGCATAAAGAGAGCTACCACTCCAGCAGCTGAAAGCTAGGGACTACCATTAGAAACCATTAACAGTGGAAACTGACACATATATATTAAAATTGAGATTTATGATAGCTAAGCCAGTCAGTTCTTTATCCATGGATATGCACATTTTGAGCCTAGCTGTACGCAAATTGAGGGTTTACTTCATCTCTCCCTTCCCCCAAATGCAGTTAATTTTTTTTTCACCCTCCTAGAGTTTGGCTTCTCTGTAGGGCTGGAAACAAGTGCCTAATAACTGATGAATAGCTCTGCAAAATGTGCCCCTAGAGTGGTCAAGGGAAAAAAATTACTCCTGATACACAGACTTTAGGAGGCCATTTAAAACAGCTTGTTAGCTGAATTGCACAATAGGGAAACTCATACTTAAACAGCTTTTGCTAGCAGGTGTTCCCAGTGTGCTGGTAAACTGCTACATGTTTTAAGCAATACTCGATAGGGAATCATATGGAAATCCAAAGGTTCCTCCCTCTCCCATTAATGCCATTTAGGTGCTTTCTTATTAAGATATTGCTTTGAAGTACAATATTACTGTATTTATTTTGAAGAGTGGCTTAATATATGAAGATATGTTATTCATAACAACAACTGTAGTTATTGATCATGTTTTTCATATATTCCATCTTCAGGGCAGCTTTTCGAAGTCAGTCTGCCTGCCAAGATTATAACAAAGAATTCTAGGGCATGTTCCAGGACACATGTTCCAGGGCTCTTGATTGCCCTACAAAGGAGGGACTGTAACTCTGAGGCAGAACACATGCTTTGTGAACACCTTGATGGACCAATGCTATGATTCACTCTAACAAACGAGGAGCAGGAACCCAAACCCACCCAGGAGTACAGAACAATTTATCACAGGTAGTCACAAAATGGTAATAAACTCATGTAATTTACAGTTATACACAGTCCTAAAAATATTCATGAATGCGATTGCTAAGCTTACTTCATTAAGTAGTGTACAACTTATTATACAGAAATATTTTCTAAGGACTACCCATAATTATTCATACAAATGACCAAAATACAGTCCAAGAACATGAGTCCCACTCAGGAGACCCCGGGAGTGCAAAGGTAAGATTTGTCAAGGTAAGTCACTGTAGTAAGTTATTGTGATGGTTAATCCTCTTCTTTCTTTCTTGACAGATATTACATGGAGGAGGTTGAAATCCAAATGAATGCCCAGAACTGGGGCCAGCAGATTTTCGCACAGCTTTTTCGTCTGTTAAGACTTCATCAGGGGCATTCAACCTGTCCCTCTGATCAACACAAAATATATACACAGAACAAACATTCATTATTGTATACACTATTGTAAATACAAAATAAAGTCTCTTAAAAAATTCTTACCCATGTATGTTTCCTTCAGAGCGCAAACCATTTGCAACGCCCCAGAGCGATGTGGAACAAGTCCAGCGAAACTTCTCTATGTTACCCTCTGCTTATATATCCTCTATGGTTAATCAAATTAAAGTAACAGTGTCTCAAAACGTTCTCAATAACTAGCCCAGAAAACACTTAAGAGATAATTCATTATTTAACCCATGTGGCTGCATAGTATCCAAACGATGTATCCATTGTGCTTCCCTGCATAATCAAAAAGAGTCCAATAGCACCTTTAAGACGAACCAATTTTATTGTAGCATAAGCTTTCGAGAATCAAGTTCTCTTCGTCAGATGCATGGTACAGAAACTGGTCAAATATAGAAGAGGAGGGGGAGGAGGGGAGGAGAGAGAAGATGCAATTAGGGGGGGAGAGGGAGGATGCAACCAAAACATTCCTTTGCTAGTAAATGTAAACATCTCCTTTTGGTGTGGAGATTAATTGGCTTGTGTGAGGCTTCAAAGGAGTTTGCCGTGTTGGTTTGTAGCAGCAAAACCAACACAGCAAACTCCTTTGAAGCCTCACACAAGCCAATTAATCTCCACACCAAAAGGAGATGTTTACATTTACTAGCAAAGGAATGTTTTGGTTGCATCCTCCCTCTCCCCCCCAATTGCATCTTCTCTCTCCTCCCCTCCTCCCCCCTCCTCTTCTATATTTGACCAGTTTCTGTACCATGCATCTGACGAAGAGAACTTGATTCTCGAAAGCTTATGCTACAATAAAATTGGTTCGTCTTAAAGGTGCTACTGGACTCTTTTTGATTTTGCTACCACAGACTAACACGGCTAACTCCTCTGCATCTACTTCCCTGCATAGTAATTCCTGTTGTTGTCCTGGTCCTTTGGATGTGGTCTGTAGACCAACTACCCTTATTTCTGTAGGGTTATGCTTCAGGTCAATATAGTGATGGGTCAAGGGTGCCTCCAGCACTCTATTTTTGATTCTTGAGACATGCTCTAAAATTCTAACACATAAGGTGCAAATGGTATTGCCCACATACAGCTTGGGGCAGGGGCAAGTGATTAGATAAACAACACCAGGCGTCTGACAAGTAATGAACTGTTTTAGCTGCAATTGTCTATTAGGACGTGGTAACTCCAATTTGTCTCCTACATTGATGTGTGCCCTGTGTGTGCCCATTGGTGCAGCACCCACCAAGGGGACACCTACTTGGCTGACAATAGGTTTTAATTCAGAATGCACCAGTGTGTCCTTAATGTTATGAGTTTTTCTATACCCAATGGTCTGCAGAAGTTCACAGCCACTAATTTCTGACACCAACAGCCAGTGCCTAGGAATTATCTTACTAAGTTGTTTCGATAACAGCGTGTGGTCTGTAGCCTACCTAATCCTATTCTCCTGTACTCGATTTCGTGTGGCCAAGAGGGTGTCCCTGGGGACTCCTGAAGCCCTCTTCTGGGCAGCCTGCACAATTTGGAGGGGGTAGCCTCTGTTATGAAAAGCCCTAGCCATACCCTCACATCCCTGCTGATAGTCCTCTATGGAGGAAAAATTTCTTTTCAGGTGCAACAGAATCAAATCTGTAAGTTGTAATAGGAACTCAGTAGGGAGTATGGGTCTAGTCCTTGCCAATAATGTGGATTCTATAACTTCCCTTGCTGACTCGTGCGGGATGGACGTATATAATGAATTAACGTCCATTGTTAATAGGATCTGGTCTTCCCCAATAGGCATACCCTTCATAAATTCGATAAAGGCACCCATGTCTTTAATGTATGATGGTATAGATGATACCGCTGGTTGCAAGAAAGAATCTAAATAAATAGATAACGGTTCTAACACTGAACCACAACCAGATATTATGGGATGCCCAGGTGGAGGTAAAATATTCTTATGCATTTTAGGAAGGAGATAGAATACTGGTATTCTGGGTACTTCTTTCATTAAAGCCAGTCGAGTAGAGTCTGAAATTTCCCCTATTTATACTGCCTCGTTAAGGACCACTCTGATCAAACTCTGAATATGTGAAGTGGGATCACCCGGGATCCTCTGGTAACTCTTTGTATCACTGAGCTGCCTACGTGCTTCTGTGACATACGTGTCCCTATTCATGACTACAATCCCACCTCCCTTGTCAGCAGGCTTTATGACCAATGCTGTCATTCACTCTAAGGCAGCTTCTTATGTTCATGTGAACTGAGGGTATAAGACACAACAAAAGCAATACTCTGCTATACATGTGATTAGCAAATTTCCAGATAAGCTTGTCTCGTATTACTGATTTTACAGGAGTACATACTGGAGTTGGAGGAGAGAATGTTGAAGCACCAGTTTGATAGTTATCAATAGTAAAGAGTAGAGATGGGCACGAACCGCATTATGAACATCAAAAACCCACGAAATTGGTGATCACGCAATCGCGATCTGGTGGTTTGTGATTGTCCATGGCCAAAGAACCAGAGTTCTGGAGAGGCCTGGTTCAGTGCATTCAGCCATGGTTTGGGAAGCCAGGCAGTCAGATGCCAGCAATCAATTCCCCTGGCAATGGAGCCGAGGGAATGCCTGAACTCTGCGCTCCTTCTGTTGCCCTGGAAACACGAATGGAAGGCCAGCTTACCTTGATCGGCAGGTCTTCATTTCCAACCACGGAGCTGCAAAGCAGTTACAAGTTGGGAGAAGACACCCAGGGGAAGGAGGGGGAATGGAGTGTTCTGTAGCCATGGGCACTCCAATCTCATCCCTGCAAACCCTGATAGGCAGCTCTGATGGCCAAACACAGACCTCCTGCGTTGCTCAATGGGCCATGGGCTCCCAGGCTGGGTTTCACTTTCAGCAAGCAGTGGAGTGGGACAGAGCTCTTGCTTGCCACTTTCTAGCCTTTGGGGAGAGAGACTGAGAGTATAATTCATCTTGGATTTTTGTGGGAGTTTCCTGGGGGTCTTGGACTGGAGAGGGTATAACTCCAAGATCCCTTTTGCAATCTTGTCCAAACTTGGGTGATGGCTGTAAGAGAGCTTGCAAAACATTCCCTGGGAATATGGGCTCTCTAAGTGCCACGGGGGCCATTCCATGCCCCATGAACTGCGAACCATGAACCGCAAACCAGTACGGCAATGGAAAATGTTCATTGTGGTTCACGATCTCGAGTTCGTCATCCACACCGAACCACAAACTGCTGGTCCGTTAATTTTTTTTGGTTTGTGCCCATGTCTAGTAAAGAGTAGAAGGAAAATAAATTAAAGGACATAATGGGAGAAGTGTATTTGGTTTTGTTGTTGAACAGAAGAACTGAAAGAATGGTGAGGGATATGGCCACCGTGATTCAGTAAGAATACAATAGGGAATGCTGTGCAGAGGAGTTAGACAAGGACTGCAGGATAATCAGGTCATCATGTGAAATGGGAAAATAAGAGGAAAACTAGATGGAGATTCACAAGGAAGAAAAACTAGAAGGGGGGAACAGAAGAAAGAGAGATTGGAATAGTCAGTGTCAATATTATCATGAAGAAAGACACTAAGTTTTAAATGGAGAACAAGAAATTGGACAGCAGCAGAGCATCAGAGAAGAAGAGGAATGGAGAATTCCTAGAGATTATATATTTATTTTATTTTTATTTTACAAAACTTATACTCAAGATTTCTGCCATGTTAGGGGTCACAAAGGTAGATATCACATTAAAACATATTTTAAAAGTAATAAAAACACATAATTAAAACAATTAAATCCAGAGCTAAAACAGTCATATAAAAACATAAAAACAACAACTAAAATATTGGGTTGGAAGCAGGTATCACAGAGGGAACAAAAAAGTCTTAACCTGCCAGTAGAAGATGGCAACAAATGAGTCTCCTAGGGTGTGAGGGGGGAGATAGATGGGTGGATGTAATATAGAGGGACTTATAAGTTAGGACCTTAGGTCATGAGCAGGAGGAGATAATACATTTATAATGGACAACATCAATCAAGTATTTTGTTCATAAATAGACCTATTCAGCCACATGAGGGCGTGAACTGAGATATTGGTAGGCGAGCCAGGAATGCAGATTATGTTTCATATTCAGGTCTACACTTGTTTTCACATTTCTGCAATTGTATTGTTTGTTGAATGTCTGAGTTGTTAATTGTATTTACTGTGTAATCCGCCTTGAGTCTCAATGAGAAAGATATGTAAAGAAAAGAAAATTATTGGGATTTGCAATACTTTTCTCAGATCAATAATTATAGGTTACAATTCAGGCCACTCACGTAAAGTGATTTTGCACTTTAGAACTATCTGTTCATTTTTTTAAAATAACTTCTTGAATTTTATAAACTATAACAAGTCATGTGTGCTTATGCCATAAAGCTCAATTTTGGCTCATCTAGCATTTATATTGGATAAAATCAATTTGCATCACTAGTACCAAAGATAATTACCATTTGTTATAATGTACATTAAATTTCCATGGAGAAATTACAGGCATAGAAAATAGAACAATCCCTAACCCTAGTACGCTATGAAAGGTAAGAACAAGTCCAACCAATTTCTCTTCTGACCACTTAGTATAAGTACTTTCAGATCACTTCAATTATTATGTTTAAGTAAAGCTGCATTATAAGACAAAAAAGCAACACAGCCTAGCTATTCCTTTGTGTTCATTGAATTAGGATAGTACTGTGTTTTGTATCCTCTTGGCTCACTTATGTTCATAATTATATTTGAGTTAGATAATAGCTGGGCTTTCAGTTGCTTACTGTTTCCTAAGAATTTGTTTCTCTTGGGAAGACAGACGTAGTTATTTACAGCTGGTGACTTGAGCAGCAAAGAATTCTGAATGACTATCTCATTAAGGATGCTGAGGTCACTTTTGGACTCACCTTTATGGACAGACCAAAAACTACATTCTCTATCACAAGGGCTGGTCTAGCTATCTCTGCTACAAATATCTTGTTGGTTTGTTTGTTTGTTTGCTTGCTTGCTTGCTTGTATGCTTGTTTGTTTGTTGCCATGATTGCTATTTTAGATTATTATAGCATCTTACTATATAATTGAGTAAGCGTATTTCAGACAACTCACTTTATACTCTGGTGCATCACCAGAGGGCGCTGCCATGGAGGGAAACCTAGGCAAGGTCACATGACCCTCCAGAAAACATGCCATGGTGGGAAGCCCAGGCCGGAAGCAGGATGGGAGCAGGTGACAATGCCCACCTCCCACCTCCACCCAGCTGATATTAGGAGTGGAGCACGTGGCAATGCCTACCCTCTGCCTTCACCCAGCTGGTATTAGGAGAAGAAAAAGTTGAAATGCCCATCCCCACCTTAATACAGCTGGTATTAGGAGCAGAGCAGGTGGCAATGCCCACACCCACACCTTAACCCAGCTGGTATCAAGAGCGGAGGAGGTGGCAATGCCCACCCCCCCACACCTTAACTCGGTATTAGGAGGGGAGCAGGTGGCAATGCCCTCTCCCAGAATTAACTCAGCTGGCATTAGGAGCGGAGCAGGTGGCAATGCCTAACCCCCTCCTTAACCCAGCTGGTATCAGTAGCAGAGCAAGTGGCAATGCCCGCTCCCCCCCCCTTTGAACCATTTGGGATCAGGAGCAGAGCAGGTGGCAATGCCCCCCCACGTTAACCCAGCTGGTATTAGGAGTGGACCAGGTGGCAATGCCCACCCCAGCCTTAACCCAGCTGAAATTAGGAGTGGAGCACTTGACAATGCCCAACCCCCCTTCACCCAGCTGGGATCAGAAATAGAGCAGGTGCCTTTGCCCACCCACTGCCTTAACACACCAGGTATTAGGATCAGAGCAGGTGGCAATGCCCACCCTCCCCTTAACCCAGCTGGGATGCAGAGCAGATCAGATGGCAACACTCGACCCCCTTCACCTAGCTGGGATCAGAAGTGGAGCAGGTAGCAATGCCCGCCCCGCCTTAGCCCAGCTGGTATTATTTCCCCTCCCACCTTAATGCAGCTGTTACTAAGAGCAGACCAGGTGGCAATGTCACCCCTGACTTTAACCCAGCTTGCATTAGGAGCGGAGCACTTGTCAATGCCCACCTCCCTTCACCCAGCTGGGATTAGAAGCAGAGCAGTTGGCTTTGCCCACTCACTGGCTTAACCCAACAGGTATAAAGAGTGGAGTAAATGGCAATACCCACACCCATCTTAACCCAGTTGGGATCACAAGCAAAGCAGGTGACAATATTCACCCCCTTCACGCAGCTGGGATCAGGAGCAGATCAGATGGCAATGCCCACCCTCCTTCATCCAACTGGGATCAGGATTGGAGCAGGTGACAATGCCCTCTGCCTTAACCCAGCTGGCATTAGAAGCGGGGAAGGTGGCAGTGCCCATCTTCCACCTTAACCCAGCTGATATTAGGAGTGGAGCAGTTGGTAATGTACTCCTCTGCCATAACCCAGCTCATATCAGTAGCGGAGTAGATTGCAATGCCCACTCCATGCTATCACCCATTTGGGATCAGGAGTGGAGCAGGTGGCAATGCCCACCTCGCGCCTTCATGTGGCTGGGATCAGGCACAGAGCAGGAGACAATGCCCTTCTTCCTTTCACCCTGTCGGATTGAGCAGAGGAGTTGGCAATGCCTGATCTCTTCAACCTACCTGATTAAGCCACTGAGCAGGCGGCAATGCCCACCCTGTCTTCACCCTGCTGGAGTCAGGAGCCAAGCATGCAGCAATGCCTGCCCCCCCTTCAACCTGACAGAATCAGGAGCAGAGCAGTTGTCAATGCCTGCATCCCCTTCACCCAGCTGGGATCAGGAGCAGAACACGTAGTAAAGCTCGCCATCCACCTTCACCTGTCAGGATCAGGCACAGAGCAGGAAGCAATGCCTGTTCCTCCCTTCACCCAGTGGGGAGCAGGTGGCAATTCCCACCCCGCTTTATCCAGCTGGGATCAGGCTCAGAGCAGATGTCAATGCAAGCTGTAGTCAGGTGCAGAACAGGAGGCAATACCCCCCTTTACCTGGCATGAATCAGGCATGGAGCAGGTAGCAAAGCCCACCATCCCTTCACATGGCAGAGATCAGGCAGATCAGGTGTGAAGCAGATGACAATGTCCACCCCCTTCCTTTACCACCTGGAATCAGTGATGGAGGAGGAGCGAATGCCTGCCTGCCTGCCTTCCCCTTTCTAGAGCCCGTTATATCCCCCCCCCCACAACGGGCTTTGTTGCTACTTTAGTAATAATTATGTTACATAAATTCCAGAGGGTTTTTTTAAGAATAAAAATTATGATTTCTAAAAAGGAATGTGAATAAGATTATTTGAGCAATAAGGAAAATTGGTGCTTTTCAGATTTAAAAGTAGGACTAACCAGGAAAGTTAAACAGATTCAAAAGGGCAAATCAGTAGCTCCCATGACATAACAAAACACAAGGGAACCCAATATACAGTATTGCCTGTTTAAACTTCATACAAGTACCTTCCACGAATAAAAGAAAAATTAGCTGACCTATGGAAAGTCTACGTAAGTGGCATTTTCAGGACCAGGCAGGTATTCTTTCTCTCATGCCCTCTTCTTTCACCCATTATTTCTCTTCTATTCTCATGCTGTGATGTAATAATAGTGCCATTCTAAGCAGAGTTATACCCTTCTAAATTAATTTAATGGGCTTAGCAGAGAGTAATTCTGCTACAGATTAACTGCAATAATACCATTTATATGATACACACATTTCAATAACTTCATATACATTATCAGCTCAGTACAAAAGTCCTGCAATGCAGACCAGTAGCCCTTACTCACTCCAGACACATGGTGGACACGGTGACTTGCCTAAACAAACATGTGGCTGAGGTTATGTTTTTATATGCAGCATGCCAGTTTCTCCATTATAGCATCCCAAATGTTTAGCAAACTATGGTGTTTCTGAAGGAAGAATTTCTTGCATCTGTCAGCTCACTAGCACCATCTTTGCAATAGCTATCATGTAAATAATCTTTTGTGGAAAGCAGTGCCTTTCTGATGCTACATAGTAGTCCTCAAAATGTGAGGTCTGAAAGAATGGGCCATACACTCATTAGAAATCAGCAAGCGTGGCATCTCAATGCAGTGTACACTTCTCATTGTCTGATATCACAGCTGTCTCCTGGAAAGGAAGCAGGAACATAGAAAAGAACATGTATACCATTACTCACAAAGAAGTTCTCCTTTCTGCCTTCTCTTGGTCAGTACACCCACCTTTAGAAATGAAAGAAAAGAGGCTTAGGTTAAACAGAGAGATTTTGAGGCAGAGCTGGTGCAAGCCATAAGTCAATTAAATAGGGCCTTCAGAATTATGACTAGGAACAATGTTGTTTGCCTGTTAGTGATATGAGTCTCTGTCCACTCATCTGTCTATTGCTGTCACACAGACACAAACTGATAAAGAATCTAAGTTTTAAATTATCAGATGAAGAATAAGAACTTCTGTTGGAGATTTGGTTTGTAACCTTTACAGGCACAAGCTGCAAGCACTTTTTCAAGGTTCTTTTTTCAAGGAGGACTAAAAGCATTTGTTTTTAAAAACTGAAACTTTAAAAAGAGCCTATATCTTGCTTCTGCAAGTCAACAGTATAGCAAATTTTTACTAGTGAATGTGGCTTCTCTTTCATCCTCTGGTTTGCCTCACATTCAAAATTAAAGTTTGTAGTTTTGAAATGTATACACGTTGTTGTAAAAAAAGGAACTTCGGAAAAGTTCCATATTTCTAAAGATCCAACAGAGTCATTGTTCTCCAAAATTCATGAGTTATTGTGCTGCTGCTGCCTAGTACGCACAGTAATCAGTTTTCAACATGTCAACCCCTTACTAAGTCAAAGGTTTTGGAGAACAATTGAAAGGATAACTGGGATTTGAATAATAAGGATAGCTGGGTTTTGCACAAACTTCAAAGTCTGTTTGTCTGACTCCGGTGAACAGCCTCCTATAAGATGCAGAGAAACTCTGCTCATAGAACACTTCTAATCTCTGCAGGAACAGAAATTTGGTAGTGCAGACCTTTAAGCCTGCCGAGCTTATAATTATCACAAGACAGAAGATACCTGCCTACTGAGGTCCATAACTCTGTGGGGTTGTTCTGGCAGAGCAACTGAGCAACTAAACATGCTGAAATGAAATGGAGCCTTAAGCAGCTGTCTTCATGCCTTAGAAGTTTAAGGGGCTGATACAGAATCACTGTCCAATAAGATTTCTCAGCTTGTCAAGATTCACCACTATGCCATTGCAGTCCATTTACTTTATGAGGGCAGTGGCTGCTGCTGTGGATTTCTGTAAAGAGCTCACTTGGAATCAGAGAATTTTCACATTTGTGTCCTGATATGTCAGTGAGTTCCATCACTTGAACCAGCTATGTGGCCCAATGGAATGATTTCTCCATTCCAACAACAGACTTGTTGCAAAATGCATGACTTCCTTGTTAGTGGTCAGACTTGCCCTCAAGATATTAAGAAGGCTTATGAATAAGGCAAGATCATAAGCTGCTCTTTGTATGTGTTTTAAACATGAAATCACTGCCTTGCTAGGCAGGAAATGGAAGCCAGATCCCAGCTGGGAGCTAGAAGTTTACTAGCATGTGAGATGCCAGGCAAGACCAGCTTTTAGCCCCCATGCCCCGGAGATGTGCAAAGATCCTAAGACAATAGAGTCTTCCTGGAGTTCCTGAATTAATCACCTTAACACACCCTACTGATCCTCCCTTATCTACTCTTCCATCTCAAGCAGTTCAGGGCTCTGATAGCCTTACCCATCCATCCATTGTGGGCCATCAATCTCACTGATAACTTTAGTTTCACCCAGGAAGGCTTTATCAAACCTTCCCAGTTTTATTGTCTCACCAGGGAGACAACCATTAAATTATTGTTTTGGGGGGCAGAAGTTATTGCCCTGGAGTACAGTATAATTGGACTACCCCACCGCCATAGTTGTGTGCATGCTCTTGGATCAGGCACTCACCCTTAGGCTTCTATTTAAGCTCTTCCTACATTGACACACTGGTTGCTCAATGCTCTCTCTCCTGGACATTCTTTTCTGGATGTTAACTATCACCCAATCCCTCAACTCTATCCAATTTTCCTCCTTGCTTTCTAGTTAGCTCTACATGTGTACTGTGCGTTTCTGTGTGCAATTGACCTTTATTATTTTCAATAAAACTGCCTTTTGATCAAACATCTGCTTCATTATTGAAGGAATTCTCTAGAACAGACAATCCTCTATACATAGGTGGAGATCTCACTAAGTTATTTGCCTTTTGCTTCCTCTCCTTGCCTACTAATTCTCCCAACTTGCAAGGAGACCCTCCATTTGGGTAACATCCTGAGGTATCATGACTAGGGGTGTGCAGTTCGGGAATCCGAATCCCGAAAAAAACCTGAATCACCCCAGGGAATCCCGAATTGATTCGGGAATCCTGAATCGCCATACCCCGAATCGATTCGGGATGATTCGGGGTGATTCGGGGTGATTCTGGGCGCCATTTTGCTAGGCGCTTGCTTTGGCAAGCGTCTAGCAAAAGCCTGCAGGAAGCTTAGTTTCCTGCAGGCTCTTAGAAGAGGGGGGGGGGGAAGGAGTGAGTCACTCACTCCTTCTGTCACCCCCCACCCCTCTTGCAAAGGAGGGAAGGGAATCCTTAGCTTTGCCTTGCAAATGCAAGGTGCACTGCACTTTGCATTTGCAAAGCAATGCCAGCATTCTGAGATTCCCACCCAAATTAACAGGTAGGGGAGGGGGAGCAGGAGGATGGTGACTGTTGGAGTGGGGGGGGTAAGGCAAGGGAGGGGGGACTTAGGAGTCACCAATCCCACTGCTGCATCCTTCTGCCAGCCAATAGATTCAAATCTTTGGCTGAGGCTGCAGCAGGGGAAGGGGATTTAAATTTGGGGCAAGAGTGGTCTGAACAGTTCTGTTGCTGTGTGCTGACTGAGAGAGGAGAGAGGCTGTGCCTGGAAGACATCTGCCTGGAGGATCAACTGTGCTTGTCTGGACATCCTGAGAGGAGACTTGGTGGGCCTTTTTTAAAAAAAATTATAAATTTTTGGATGCGGGCTGGGCGATGTGCTGCTGTGGCCTGCCTATGCAAAATGATGCTTCAGTTTAGTCTGTCTTGGCATGGCCTGGGGGGACATTTTCAGGTTGGGCAGAAGAGGAGAATGTTTGGGGGGGGGTTCAGCATTGGTTGTTGTGATTTCTATCTTTAATGTTTCATTTGTTATGCTTGAGTGTGGGGTGGTCTTGATCTACTGTTTCCCAGGCCTAAAAAATGAGTGCGCCAGCTCTGGGCCTACACAGGCTAGAAGCTCTGCTGGGTGGCTTTGGTACCTGTTTGCTGGCTGGCCTGGCACTCACAAGCATGCTTCACAAAACTGTATTGGTGTGTCTTGCTGTGCTCTTTCTGGTCCCCTTCATCCAATGCTTCCCACCAGGCTCTCAAACAAGTGTTCCAGCCTCTGGCCCACACATAGGCCTGCTGCTCTGGCTTTGGTGCCTGTTTGCTGGCTGGCCTGGCACTCACAAGCATACTTCACAAACTGGATTGGTGTGTCTTGCTGTGCTGTTTCTGGTCCCCTTCATCCAATTCCAATGCTTCCCACCCGGCTCTCAAACAAGTGTGCCAGCCTCTGGCCCACACACAGGCCTGCTGCTCTGGCTTTGGTGCCTGTGTGATGGCTGGTCTGGCACTCACAAGCATGCTTCACAAACTGGATTGGTGTGTCTTGCTGTGCTCTTTCTGGTCCCCTTCATCCAATTCCAATGCTTCCCACCCGGCTCTCAAACAAGTGTGCCAGCCTCTGGCTCACACATAGGCCTGCTGCTCTGGTTTTGGTGCCTGTTTGCTGGCTGGCCTGGCACTCACAAGCATGCTTCACAAACTGGATTGGTGTGTCTTGCTGTGCTGTTTCTGGTCCCCTTCATCCAATTCCAATGCTTCCCACCCGGCTCTCAAACAAGTGTTCCAGCCTCTGGACTGCACACAGACCTGCTGCTCTGGCTTTGGTGCCTCTTTACTGGCTGGCCTGGTACTCACAAGCATGCTTCACAAACAGGTTGCTGACCATTCGTAGACCTCTTCTGGATTGGACTGCACTGCACTTGGAGGACATCGGCTTGGAGACTTCTGTGTGTGTGGAGGATCAACTTTACTGCTGGACATCTGGAGAGGAGGACTGGTAGGGTTTTTTTAAAAAAATTGTTTTTTAAATTTATTGCTACTGCTGTGGCAATCTGCTAGCATATGCTTTAGTTTGGTCTTTATGGCTCGGGCTAGGAGGGACATTTGCTAGTTGGGCAAGAGGACATTGTGTGGGGGTTGGGGGGTTCAATATTGATTGTTGTGCTTGCTTTCTTTAATATTTCCTTTGTTATGCTTGAGTGTGGGGTGGGCTTGATCTACTGTTTCCACCAAAAAATGAGTGTGCCAGTTTCGGTCCTACACACAGGCCTGCTCTGCAGGGTGGATGTGTTGTGTTTTACCACTGGTTGGCCCTAGCCTTTCGGGGGGGGGGGGTCCTGCATGACCTGACTATTAACTATGGCACCACTTCCTCACAGTGGCTTCAGGACTGTCTAGGCCCGAAGCAGATCGGGGCCTTGACTTTTGGGGGTTGTGTGTGTGTTCAGTGTGTTATTGACTCTGTTAACATGATCCCACCTTTCTTGACAGCTTAGCAGAGGAGAGGAGGACCAGCTGCATGACCGCCTGAACATCACTGGACTGCAGGACTGGTGAGTGAGTCTGGGTTTATATTTGGGTGGGCTTAGGGGTGGGTTCTTGCTAGCTTGGGAGGGGGGAGGCACATTTTGAGACCACCACATCCACACCCCACACCGACACACCACAGAAACATTGTTCCCACTAAATAGTGTCTTAGGTAGGTAGGCCAGTTGGTAGGTATTAAGTGGCTAATTGCCCTCAACGTAATCGATAGGGAAACCAAGCATAGTTTTTTTTTAAAAAAAAACTAAATAGGGACTCAGCAGGAAAAGCATTAGTGAGTGAGTTAGGTTTGAATTCTATATATGTACACATTTGGAATAGCTGTCAATAGGCTTCCCATCAGTGCTCCCTTAACTAGGGTTCCACTGCCCATCTCTGGCACCCGTGGTGGTGCCAGGCCGGCCCGGGCATACAAGTGTGTGAGTGTCTTAGGCTGTCTGTCACCTACTGGAGTTTAGAGCCAGCTCAATTCCGGAGGAATTCAGCTGTTTGGCAGGCTCAGGTTCCCCAACATAAATAGGGTTGCTTAAAAAGGCACTTGATTGTTCATCTCCAAGTCACAGAGCCACTAGAAGCACAGATTTAGAGCAGGTAACTTAGGTCTCGAAAACAAAGTTGACCTTTGTTTTCCCAAGGTTTTCTGATTAGTTAGTGTAGATTTCGGGAGGGGAAAGTATGTCAGAGAGGAAAGCAGAGAGGGGCCCCGGGGGAAAGGCTAGGGAGAAATCTAGATGGGAGGAGGGGAGGGAGAGGGGGACAGCTGTGGCAGCTCCCCCATCTGAGCGGAGGAGGCCCTCCCCTGCACTGCTGCCGTACACCAGCCTGGCTTCTGTTGACAGGAAGAGGGTTCGCAAGACTCTCTTTCCTGAGGCAGCTGCTGGAGGGCCACCCTTAACCCGGGTGCATGAGGCAGGGGCTGGTACCGGGTGGGGGCCTGCTGCTGAGGCTCCTCCTCCTCCAGTGGTTGCGAGCCAGCTGCTGGAGGAGGGGCAGCATGTGGTGTCTCCTGGGATGGACGTGGGGCACGTGACTTTTCCATCCCTCACGATCACCCCAGGAACCTGGAGGATGTTGGAGGAACTGCCCGTGAGACCCCCCCTGGGGTGGTCCACCCCAGTTTCCTCTGAGGCCAGCAGCAGGCCTCTCGCGGCTGTGCAGGAGGAGAGGATGCAGGAGGAAGAGGCAGAGACTGTGGTGGAAGAGCCCACATCTCTGTCCCTTCAGCCTCATCCATCCCCACCTGCCCGGCCGAGAGTGGGACACAGTGTGTCTGGCCAGAGCACCTCACAGGAGGTGCCTAGGGGTGGGCCCAAAAGCGCTTCTCCTGTGAAGCGTGGGATGCCCTTTACCTCTGAATTCTGGAAGCACTTCCAGACAATGGAGGATTCCCGAACAGCCCAGTGCCTGCATTGTGGGCAGCACATCAGCCTTGGCAGAGATGCACAGCATCTCACCATGTCTGGGATGAGGAACCACATGAAGAGGCACCACCAGGCGGTGCTTCTTTGGGAGGAGATTTCAAGTGGTGCCACACGGCCTCCAGCTAGCCAGAAGGAGGCAGGCTCCTCTGGTGCTCCCCCCCCCAAGGGTTCCTGTAGGGAAGGGATGCCAAGACTCTCTCCCAGAGATGCTTGGTATGCAGGGCCTTAGTGTGCCCAGAGAGGGGATCCGGAGGGTGAGCCGGCGCCTCACGTGCCACATCGTCAACATGGTAGCGGTGGATGGGAGACCGTTTTCCATAGTAGAAGACTTCGGCTTCTCAGGGCTGCTCCATGATTTCTTTCCCTGGTACGCTGTCCCTGCTCGCATGACACTGAGCAGATCGGTGGTGCCCTCGTTCTACAGGGCCACAAGGGACCATGTGAAGGCACAGCTGTCCCGGGTTGCCGGGAGAACTGTGCACTTCACATCCGACATCTGGACCTGCCCAAGTGTGCAGCAAGTGTACCTCTCGCTTACTGCTCACTGGTGGGAACCTGAGGAGGTTGTGGGTGGGGGGTGGGGGGAGGTGCCTAGCACAGCTAGCCAGGGAAGGATGGGAGACCACCGGGCCGGCTACTGCAAGGCCTTGCTTCACGCCAAGGTGCTCGACGTGTCCCACACGGCGGAGAACATTGCAGCCACCTTGAGGAGACAGTTGGAAGATTGGATAGGCCATGGACCCGCCACCGTGGGATGCATGGTGACGGACGGTGGCAAGAACATGAGGGCAGTGGCACATCTAGTGAGCCGAGAGTGCATCTACTGTGCGGCTCACAAACTTCACCTAGTGGTGAGAGATGCACTGGGGTTGGGCTCCTCGAAGGAACCCCTTGATACCCGGACTTGTGAACACCAGTTACTGATCCAGAAATGTCGGAGGCTCACGGGTCACTTCTCGCGCAGCGTGAAAGCCACGCACGAACTGCGCCAGACACAGGTCAGGACAGGTATGCCAGAGCACGCTCTGATCACTGACGTAAGCACTCGCTGGAACTCCACCTGCACCATGCTTGAGCGCATGGTGGAGCAGCAGGCCGCACTCCACACATGGTTCTCCGAGAACCGCGGTGTGAGTCAGGTGGGTGAGTTCAGCTGGGAGGATTGGCTCACCGTCACCCAGACAGTGGAGGTCCTGAAGCCCTTCAAGGACTTCACTGTGGCCGTCTCGTCAGACATGGCGACACTTGGTCTGGTCATTCTCCTGGTGCACACGCTCCAGAGGAATCTGGCCACCCTTGCAGACCGGGTCGTGCCCCATGCTGACCTTGTTCCAGCAGTGCGCGCACTGGTGAGAAGGCTGCAGCATGGCATAGCTGCCAGGCTAACTCCTCTCACGCAGATCGAGTCATACATGTTGGTGACCATGTGTGACCTGTGCATAAAGGGCAATTTTGCCGAGCGGGATGGGAACCTCACCCAAGCCAGAAACGCCCTCTGCTCTTGGGTGAGGCGCAGGCAGTCCGCGAGGGGACACCTGTTGACCGGGGGGACACGAGAGGGGCCCTGCTGTGCGGGTCCCTCTGATGCCCCCTCTGCGCAGCCCCCCCACCGCAGCCACCACCGGAGTGCCGATGGAGATGGAGCTGCTCTGGTGGGCCCTCGTCCCCTCTGGGGTCATGAGGACCATGAGAGAGGATCCGGTGGAGGCAATGGTCAGGGACTACCTCGCGGAGCCCTGCGAGTCGCTCTCCACTGATCCGCTCAGCTACTGGGCCAAGAAGGAGTTGGTCTGGCTGGAACTCTCCCTCGAGGTGCAGCAGCTGCTCTCATGCCCTCCGACGAGCGTGGAGAGTGAGCGCGTCTTTTCTCATGCGGGCGACATTGTCAGTCCACATTGCACTCGCCTTCTCCCATGGAGAGTCGAGCAGTTGACCTTCCTGAAGGTCAACTCTCGCCTCTTCGATTTCTCAGGACTGGACTTCCAGAGTGACTGAGGTGAGCCCAACTTGTGGCCTGCATCCTCTGCAAGTCCAATCCTTTGGAATCGCGCTCTCCCCTGCATAAAACCCTGTAGACGCAGTTAAAACCGGCCAGTAGAGGGAGGGTGGTTAGGAACCAGTGGCAAAGGAAATCCACCCAGCAATTTAACCCCCCCCCAAGGGAATTCAAAACATCTCCCAGCACTGAGACAGACCCTGTGGGACCAAATTTATTCTGAAAAATAATGCCCCAGAAACATGGATTGCCACTGGAGGGAGAAATAGTTTAGATAGGGATTGCTTAGGTGTGGATTAGGGAATGGGAAAATGTCAGATCCCTCTGTTTGGAATGTTTAAAATGTTTTTCAGTGTTGAAGTTTTTTACAAAAAACAAAACACCAAAAAAAGTTGAAATGTTTGTTAAGAGTTCCAATTTTCTTTAAAAAAAGAAAGAAACCCCCCCCAAAAGTTGAAATGTTTGTGAGTTGTATTTTTCTTTAAAAAAATGAAAATCCCAGAAAAAGTTGAAATGTTTGTTAAGAGTTCAGTTTTTTTTTTTTTTTAAAAAAGAAAAACCAAAAAAAGTTGAAATGTTGCTGTTTGGTTTGCTTGGGGGGGGTGGAAGCGGGGAGAGTTGGCGATGGGCACCAGCCAATGATGATGTCTCGCAGATGTGTCCAGTTACATGCTGAGGCTGGTGTGTGTGTGTGGGGGGGGGGGGACTCTGCAACACCGCTCCACAAATACCAGTGGTCTTTGCCTTGGCAGTGCCAGCTCCAGCTTTGTGATGCTGAACTAAAAGCATAGCCCAAGGAAATGACATTGGTTCTGCTGGACCTTGTTGCAGTGGTTTCCCCCCAATTTTGTTTGGTGATGGAGGTGTGGTTGACAGATGGGCTCACGTGCTTAGAAATAAAGAAATTGTGAAAGAGAAGAAGTCTTTTTGTGTTGTATTTTGTTGTTATGGAGGAGGTGTCGAGGGGATGAGCAAATTAGTATTTTATTTCATGATAGTTGTGTTATGTTCTGACTAAGAGTCTAAGACAATGCTGTCCTGCCTGTGGGTGTGCCCTGCTGCCATGTTGCCTATATCTGTCCAAGACAGAAAGTGTTTTTGACCCATTTTGCCCCCCCCCGCTGTGCAACCCACATCTTGTAATGCTGGTTTCAAGTTTTACTGATTGTCTAATATTAATTGAGTTGGTTGTGTATTATGTTTGTGTAGTGTGACTCGCTGCAAGCATGCTGTTTTCATGCCCTTTTGTGCCCTGCTGCTGTGTAAATTTAAGCAGTTCATGAAATGATGAAGTGTTTTTGAAAGGTCTTGTTATGGTTTTGTTGAATCTCTGATTTGAAGTTGGTTGTGTTAATTTTATCTAGGGGACTTCTGTTTTCATGCCCTGTTGTGCACTCCTACTGTATAACCCAATTCAGTTCAAAAATTTTAGAGTTTGTTAAAAAAAAATTTTTTTTAAGATTCTCTGATGTGTAGTAAATTGTGTAGTCCTTTTGTGTGGGGGACATTTAGTGTGATTTGATGTGATTTGTTGTCCTTTTGTACTTTGAAAGTGATAAAATAAAGTTTTTTCAAACTTGAATCATTGTGTGTGTGTTCCCTTCTTCGATGTGAGGTTGGTTCCCAGCATTGGGAACAATGGGGCAGGCTGGCCGGCCTTCTCTGTAGGTGGTGGGGGTGTCAGGGGGTGGTTGTCTGTGTGTCAGGTCAGGTGCTCTTTCCCAGGGACAAGTTGGCACTCAGGAGTGTTCCCATTGTGGCACCCCTGGGCTGTGCGGATTTGCCCTGGGAAAGAGAGTTTAGAAGTTCCCAAAGGGGGAGGGCTGACCAGTCTGTTCCTGGGATTATGGTGGGTGTGGGGCTGCTGGGGGAAGATTTGGGTCTGTGAGGGGCTAATGTTGGGATTTGGGTCTGTGTGTTGCAGCTGGGGGGGGGATTGGGTTTGTGTGGGGCAGTAGGGGGTGGACTTTGGGGGCTGAGAGCACCTAGTTGGGGAGGCCATGAAATGCCGCCCCCCCAAGTGGAAGCAGGCTGAGCCTTGGTGGGGGGTGGGAGGAAAGATGGGAGAAGGGCCCCTGAGGGTAGGGGGGCATTTTGCATGCAAAATGCCACCCCTGGCAAGACAAGCCTCCCCCAGCTGTAAGTAGTAGAGAAAAGAGCACCTACTTGGGGAGGCCATGAAATGCCCCCCCCCAAGTGGGAGCAGGCTGATCCTTGGTGGGGGGTGGGAGGAAAGGTGGGAGAAGGGCCCCTGAGGGTTGGGGGGCATTTTGCATGCAAAATGCCACCCCTGGCAAAGGAAGCCTGCCTCTTCATTTTTTCCCCATAGGAAAAAATGGATGAAGATCAGCAGCAGCAATCTAAAGCTATGCCCTTTTATAGGCGAGGATAGGGGGACCTAGTTTGGGGGGCCATAACATGGCCCCCCAAAGTCCAATCGGTCTGAAACTTGGGGGCTTGTTAGAGAGGAGTTAGAGGAAGGACCCCACCAATTTTGGGTTGATTCGGTGGGAAAATGGCTCCACCAGGCTTCAGAGAAGGCTGGGGAGGCTTTTTCCCATTGAAAAAGCTTTCCCGAATCACCCCGAATCACCCCGAATCATCCCAAAGCGCCATTCCCGAATCGGCTCGGCGATTCGGGGGACAGCGATTCCCGAATCGGCTTCTCAATTCAGGTATTCCCGAATCGGGAAAGCCGATCCTAGGTGCCTTTGCACACCCCTAATCATGACACATGCGATGATCAAGAAAAGTGTGTGTGTGTGTGTGTGTGTGTGTGTGTGTGCGCGCGCGCGCGCATGGCATCATGTCACAGCCAACTTATGGCAACCCAATAGGTTTTTCAAGACAAGAGATGTTCAGGAGTGGTTTGAGACAGGACTTCCATTCAAATATTGACCAGGACTCACCCTCTTTAGCTTCAGAGAAATGATGAGACCAGGCTACCTAGACCATCCAAGTCAGGGCATCAGCAAAGGTAACCACTCCTTTTTTTTTTTTTAATAAAATTTTTATTGGATTAGATATCATATTATTTCACATTACATTCATTTCCCCTATTTCCTATTTCTAACCCCCTCCCTTTCCCCCCCTTTTTTGACTTCCAACAGTTTTCCAACCCTTTGCCCCTTTTCCCTTACTCATTTTAAATTCATTCTGTCTAACTAACATATACATTCAATTCCTTCTAAGCTTATCTCTATATTCTTTCTATTCTCATATTTACTTACATTAACAACTACATAATAACAGGAATAATGACTAAATAATATCTTTCTTCTAATTATAATTCTTTAACTATTTTAGTACTCTATACTCTATCTTTTGGTCCCTTATTAGACAAACAATTTATCCCATTTTGCATAATTTCAAATATTTCTATAAACAATTCATATAAGTCAACCAATTTAACTTATACTCTCTATATTACTTTTCCTACATATCTCAGCTTTATTCTACTTTGGTTATATTATTTTGCTTTGATTATGCAATTATACGGCTACCATCAAGAATCGTCAATCAATTTGACCTAGATAACTTCAGACCAAGTCATTCAATTTAATACATTGTACAATTACCAAAAATAGTATTAATCGGTCTGTCCTTATATTTAATTACTTTCTGTCATTATTCTAAATGTATAAGTATCTATAATAATCTAATAAAATATAATAATCTAATAGAATAACTGCTTAGAAATTCCCATTTGCCTCTCCTCCCACTGGTAAAATCACTCCCCTCTGCATTTTATTATATTTCAATAGTTCTCAAACTGCCACAGTTCTCCTCCAACCTCCCACTTCTTCACTAAATATTGCTTCAGCTTCTCCCAGTCTGTGTTAAACTGTCCTGGGTCAAGGTTTCTCAGTTTTCTTGTCATTTTGTCCATTTCCGCCATATACAGCAATTTGTATATCCAGTCCTCGATTGTTGGTACTTCTTGTACTTTCCATTTTTGCGCATACAGAAGTCTAGCCGCTGCTGTCATGTAAAATAGCAATGTCCTGTGTTGAACTGGAAAACCCTCCATTCCCAAATTCAGTAGCAGAAGTTCTGGGTTCTTATTGATTTGAAATTGTAAAATCTCACTTATTACTCTTATTATTTCCCCCCAGTACTGTCTTGCTACCTCACACGTCCACCACATATGGTACAGGGATCCCTCATGTTTTTTACACTTCCAGCATTTATTAGACGTATTCAAATTTCCTAAAGCTATCTTCTTTGGTGTCATGTACCAACGATAAATCATTTTATAAATGTTCTCTTTAATATTAATACATGTTGTAATCTTCATTGTATTCTTCCACAGGTATTCCCACGCCTCCATTGTTATTTCTTTATTAAAATTTATGGCCCACTTCACCATTTGCTCTTTAACGATTTCCTCTTCAGTATACCATTTCAACAATACTTTGTATACCTTAGAAATTTCCTTCTTGTCTTCTTGTAGAAGTATCTGCTCTAGTTCCGAATTCTCCATTCTTATCCCTCCCTTTACACAGTCCGAATTATAAAGATCTCTGATCTGTCTGTACTGGAACAGAGATAATTTAGAGATAACTCATCCTGCGTCTTTATTTTGAGTTTAGAAAATTCTATTCGTGTTATCTTCTTGTATGTTAGACACTGTTGCTCATTATCGACAGTTCTCGGATCTATTACCTCGTATGGAACCACCCACAGGGGGGGTTCCTTCTTGTAAATAGTCTCTATACTTCTTCCAGGTTGTATATAGGCTTCTCCGTATGTAATGATGTAAGAACATAGAGTCCGCTTTTAATTTATCATACCATAAATATGCGTGCCATCCAAATGTTTTTTTATATCCTTCTAGGGCCAGTAGTTTCTGATTCTTCAACGTTATCCAGTCTTTCATCCATACTAAACAAATTGCATCGTGGTAAAGTCTTAGATTGGGCAGTTGCATTCCGCCTCTTTCTTTTGCATCTTGTAAAACTTTCATTTTCACTCGAGGCTTCTTGCCTGCCCAAACAAAGTCTGAAATTTTCCTTTGCCATTTTTCAAACTGCTTGGAGCCTCGAATAATTGGTATTGTCTGTAGCAAAAACATTACTCTTGGTAACACATTCATCTTAACTACTGCAATCCTTCCCAACCATGACAAATTCAATCTATTCCATTTGATCAAATCACGCTCTGAGTCCATAATTTTTCATAATTGTTCTTGAATAGATCTATATTCTTTGCAGTCAGTTCAATTCCCAAATATTTCACCTTACTTGTTACTTCACAGTCTGTTATTTCCGTTAACAATTGTTGTTTTTGCTTAGTCATATTTTTACATAATATCTTTGACTTCTTTTTGTTGATATAGAACCCTGCCAAATCTCCAAACTCCTTAATCTTCCCTATTACTTTTGGCATGTTCTCCGTTGGGTCTTCCACAATTAACATTATATCGTCCGCAAATGCTCTAACCTTATATGAAAAGTCTTTTATTTTTATTCCACGAATTTCTTCATCTTGTCGTATTTGTATCATCAAAATCTCCAACACCAAAATGAACAACAGCGGAGACAACGGGCAACCTTGTCTTGTTCCTTTACCTATAATCAGTTTCTTAGTAACCTCATCATTCACCACAATTGCTGCATTCTGGTCTCTATATATTTCTTTCACGGCTCTTATGAACCTTTCTCCCATTTGTAGCTTTTCCATGGTGGCAAACATAAAGTCCCAATTCAAATTGTCAAATGCTTTTTCAGCATCAACAAAGAAGAAACCAACCTCTTTATCATAACGCTTATCATAGTACTCAATAGCGTTTATCACTGTCCTTAAATTGTCTCTGATCTGTCTGTTTGGCAAGAAACCAGCTTGTTCCTCCTCGATGACTTCCGAAAGCCATCCCTTCACTCTTTCCGCCAGTATCTTCACAAAGATTTTATAGTCATTATTGAGTAACGATATAGGTCTGTAATTTTTCACGTTAGTCAGGTCTTGCCCTTCTTTGGGGATCAATGATATATTAGCTTCATTCCAAGTATCTGGGATCCGTTGATCCTTTAAAACACCATTGATCACCTCTTTTAGGAATGGCACCAGCTCATTGGCCATTACCTTATAAAATTTAGCTGTAAGTCCATCTGGCTCTGACGCCTTTCCCAGATTTGTTGACTGTATTGCCTTTCTTATTTCCTCATCCGTTACTTCATTATTCAGTTTATTTCTCCAAGCTTCCGAAATTACTGGTAGCTTCATTTTCTCCAAATATGTCACTATTGCGTCTTTATTCACCTCTTTCTTATTATACAATTTAGCATAAAATTTGTAAAAGGCTCTACTAATGGCTGTCTGTTCCAAATACGTTTTGTTATCTTCACAGATTTTATTTATTGTTTTCTTCTCTTTTCTCTTTTTTAATTGCCATGCCAAATATTTCCCAGGTTTGTTAGTACCTTCAAACGCCTTCTGGTTCAATCTTTTAAGATTCCACTCCAGTTCTTTGTTGTTCATTGCTGTCAACTGCTCTTGAAGTATTTTAATGTCCTGATAAATTTTCTTTTTCCCTGGTCTTTTCTTTAACTGTACTTCTTTGGCTTTTATTTTCTCCATAATCTCCTGTCTCTTCTCCTCCTTCTTTTTTCTGGCTCTTCCGTTTAAGTCCATTAGTATGCCCCTAATTACTGCCTTGTAAGTGTCCCAAACCTTATTGGTTGGTACTTCTCTATTCATGTTGTATTGTATGAAGAAGTTTGTCTCTCTTCTCAGCATTTCCATATTCTCTCCCTCTATTAACAAGTCCTCATTTATTCTCCATCCTTTCCTTTTACTCCTTTTCCCCAACTTCCACATAATTGGATTATGATCTGAGCCAACCATCGGCATTATTTCCACCTCTTTAGTCCATATCTCTAAGTCTTTTGAGGCCCAGATCATATCAATTCTCGATAGTGTAGAATGTCTTGCAGAGAAAAACATGAATTGTCTACTTTTAGGATTTTGTCTTCTCCATACATCTTCTAAGGTTTCTTGTTGTATCAGTTCAAAAAACACCTTTGGTAATAGTCCTCTTTTCTTTTGTGCAGTTGTTGATTTTTATCTAATTCCAGATCTGTCACTCCATTGAAATCTCCAGCAAGAATTATCTGATCATATGAAAGTTCATCTAATTGCTTCCTCAAGTCCTCGAGAAGCTTTCTTTTGCTCCATTAGGAGCATAAATTCCAATTACCAGCACTCTCTTTAAGTTCCATATACATTCCACTGCTAAAAATCTGGCTTCCACATCTTTCATTACAAGCTTTGGCTGTAGCTCCTCCTTTATATACAACACCACTCCTCTTTTTTTCTTGTTAGAGGCCACTACAAAATCATCACCCAATTTTCTTGATTTTAAATACTTTACATCCTGTTTTCGAATATGAGTCTCTTGCAAGCATACAATATCACATTTTTGTTTTAATAGCCAGTGGAAAATGCTTTTTCTCTTGTTTGGTGAATTAAGTCCATTTACATTCCAAGATAAGACTTTACACTCCATAGTCATTATCTTATTGCTGGTAAGTCCTTTTCATTGTCCCTTATAAACCGCTCCATCTCTCGTTCAGATCTGATACGCTTTTTTGCTCCTCCAAATTCAAAAGACACTCCTTCTGGTAATTCCCATCTGTACCTTATTTTCATGTCCTTCAAAATCTGGATTAAAGCTTTATATTTTTTCTGGTCTAGTAACACCGATCTGGGTATTTCCTTCATGATGATAATCGTCTTGCCATCAATTTCCAATGGGTCTTGGAACTGTTTAGTCACAATCTTCTCTTTCATGTTTCGGGTCGTAAACTGCACAATCACATCTCTTGGTAATTTCCTCTGGGTCGCAATTCTTGAGTTTACACGGTATACCACGTCTAGGATAGCCACAACTTCCTCCTCCTCCTTTCCCAGGTAGTCAGCTAACACCTCAGTAATCTGTTCTTGTGCTGTCTTTCCTTCCACTTCCGGCAAACCACGAAATCTCAGCTGCTTCTCCATATGCTTACTTTCCGCAACCGCCATTCTTCCCCTCATCAGCCTCATCTCTGCTTGTTGCATGTCAGCTAAATTCTCCACCGCGCCTTCCACTGCCTTAACTCTCTGCTGTGTTCCTTGCAACTCATTTTGCATTGTTTCCATACCTTTTTTCACTTCTGAAACCTCACTTTTCACAGTCTCCGGTTTCATATCCTTGAGTTCTTTTATCACTTCTAAAAGTTTTTTATCCAAATTCTCTATTGCCGATTGCCACTCTTTTTTCGACATCGTGGGGCTTGCTTTAGCTCGCTCCCACGAGTCCGCTCTCTTCCTTAACTCCGTGGCGTTAAATTCAATGTCCTTTTAATTTAAATGTCCCAGTCTTCTCAAACAAAAACTTTTTAGAAATCCAAAATGTCGGGCGTCTTTTCTCTATGGTTCCTCTATGATTTTGTAATCCAAAATGGCTTGCTTCCGCTTCCACTGAAGCCGTGGTTCTCACCCTTTCAAAGATGGCGATTCCCTTCTTCCTGCCCTCCAGCAGGGACCACTTCTCTCCAGCAACTCTATTGTTGTTACGCACTTCCTGTTTCCCGACTTCCCACAGCAGCTCTCGCAATGGTAAAGTTTTCTCACAGCTCCGTAACCGCAAGTATTCAAAACAATAGTCCTATTTCTCCAATAACTTCTTTAAACTTAGTCCTTTTTCTAATACAACTCTTGCCGAGTCTTCCCCTCCTTATAGTTAGTCTGTTGCAGTTTGAAAATCTACTTTTATTCTTCTTTACTTTTAACAATCTGTCCCATATCAGAAGATAGTGATCTTTACCTTCTCGTTCACTTTTCTTGGGTTGTAATCACTGTTTCAATCTTAGTTTCCCCTCCACTCTTCTCTCCCCTGTTGAAGCTTGGGTACATAGGTCTTATGCCAACCGCATTGGCCCCAAAACTGCCGCAGAGATCTTTGCCAACCTGTCACAGGGTGGGACCTCAAGAGTCAGGGGGAGATCCATTGCGCAGGACCCCCCCTCGCCCGAGATCGACGCGCCCTGAGGTCTTGAGCGTACTTTGCCTGCTCTCCGCCTGAGAGCAGTCGGCCACGGGCTAGGTTTCCCCCGCCGGCTGCTTAAAACGGCAGTCCGGTCAGCTCCGCAAATGGAGCTGCGTCAGACCTCCATGAATCCCAAACCGGAAGTTCCAGCAAAGGTAACCACTCCAAATGCATACATAATACCAAAAAAAAGATCCTAGCCTGATTGATTGGACAGCCAGTGTTCTGGACCGTGACTCACTGCCCGTGTCAGAGTCTTCCTTATTCTGCATGTGATGTAAATTGTATACTTATCACATTTTTATCCCCTGCTTCTTTCAAAGACAGCCAATATATTATAGCAGTTAGAGTTTCAGACTAGGATCTGGGAGACCCAAGTCTGAATCCCTATTTGACATGAAAGCTTTCTGGGGGACCTTGAGCCAACTCCTTGCTAGTTGGGAGAATTAGTAGGCAAGGAGAGGAAGCAAAAGGCAAATAACTTAGTGATATCTCCACCTACATATAGAGGATAGTCGGTTCTAGAGAATTCCTTCAATAATGAAGGAGATGTTTGATCAGCTCTACTTACCTCACAAGGTTGTTATGAGGATAAAATGGAAGAGAGGAGAACCATGTAAGCTGATTTGGTCCCCAAAGTTGAAGAGGACTGTGGTTCAGTGGTAGAGTTTCTGCTTGGCATACAGAAAGTCCCAGGTTTAATCTCTGGCATCTCCAGCTTTAAAAAAAGGATTGAATAGGAGGTGATGTGAAAGATGAGACCCTGGAGAGCCACTGCTAGTCTGAGTAGACAATACCTTGACAAATCTGATTCAGTATAAGGCAGCTTCATATGTTCAAAATTGGAGGTGCAAATGAAATGGTTTATTTATTTGTTTATTGATTTATTTAACTTATATACTGCCTCTTCATCATATTTAGTGCTTAAGGCAATTACAAAAATAATATACATATAAACTTTAAAACCGATAATACGATATTAAAATATAAATTAAAACATTAAAATCCATACATCTCTCTCTTTTTTTAAATAAAAATTTTATTGGTGAGTATACCATTCAAATTTAATACATACAATCACTTAATATCTAATTAACCCTATCCCCCACCCTTTTCCTCCCCCCTCCCTATCGACTTCCAACAGCTTTCCAACCCTTAACCCCTCTTATTACTTATTGAAATCCCTTACTCTAAGCACATTCTAATTTTTTTCCAGATATTCTATCATATATATCAAATATATTATCAATATAGTATACATCTATCAGTTATACTGTCAATATAGTATACATCTTATAACCCTCAGTATAGCAGACCAGTATGATATAGTATAATATCTAACAAAAATCTTAGTTTAAACATATTCTATTTCTTTTAAACATATATTCTATCAAATATACTACTATCAATATAATATGTATTATAAAACCCCTACTGTGTGCCATGCCACCAATGTGGCACAGCACACAACACCATATTACATAGTCATTATATAATATACAACCTGATCCACTAACATTATATATCATTTGTAGTATATATAGTATACCCCATTAATATATTCATTTAACTATACTCTTATTCATATACTCTGAAAGAAAATTCCCCTAACCCTTATACTAGCTTAGATTATAATTACATTTCCCCTATATGGTAAGATCCCCCCCCTCTCTCTTATCTTTATTTTTCTTTAAAAATTCTCAAACTGCCACACTTCTCCTTTTATATCCCATTTTTTCCCCAAAAATTGTTTCAGTTTCCCCCAATCAGTAATATATTGCCCTAGGTCAAGATCTTTGAGTTTCCTTGTCATTTTGTCCATTTCTGCCATGTACAGCAATTTATAAATCCAATCTTCTACAGTTGGTATTTCTTGTGCCTTCCATTTCTGTGCATACAAAAGTCTTGCCGCAGTAGTCCTGTAAAATAACAATGGTCTATACTGCACTGGAACAGTCTCCATTCCAAGGTTCAGTAGCAACAGTTCTGGGTTCTTATTAATTTGGATTTGCAAAATCTCATTAATTGCTTCAATTATTTCTCCCCAGTACTGCTTGGCTACTTCACAAGTCCACCACATATGATATAGTGATCCTTCATGCTTTCTGCATTTCCAACATTTATCTGACATATTGGTATTTCCTAGCGCAATTTTCTTTGGTGTTAGATACCATCTGTAGATCATTTTGTACACATTCTCTTTAATATTCGTACAAGTTGAAATCTTCAATGTGTTTTTCCATAGATGCTCCCACGCCTCCATCGTTATCTCTTTATGAAAGTTTATTGCCCACTTCACCATCTGGACTTTTACTGTTTCATCCTCTGTATGCCATTTCAGAAGTAATTTATAGATTTTAGATATTTCTTTCTTGCCTTCTTGTAATAACACTTCCTCCAGCTCCGATTTTTCCAATCTTATACCTCCTCTCAGGCAGTCCGCATTATAAAGATCTCTGATGTGTCTGTACTGGAACCATCCATAACAAGGAGACAATTCTTCTTCTGTCTTTATTCTCAACTTTGAATATTGTATTTGTATAATCTCCTTGTATGTTAGGCATTGCTGTTCATTATCAACAGTTCTCGGATCTATTACTTCATACAGAACCACCCATGAAGGAATTCCTTCCTCTATATACGCCTTGTATTTCTTCCAGACTGTGAAGAGGCTTCTTCAAATATAATGGTGCAAAAACATAGAGTCCGCTTTTACTTTATCATACCACATGTACACATGCCAACCAAATATTTTTTATGTCCTTCCAAGGCCAGAAGCCTACGGTTTTTTAACATCACCAAATTCTTCAGCCATACCAGACATATTGCTTCGTGATATAACCTTATGTTGGGCAGTTGCAGACCACCTCTTTCCTTTGCATCTTGTAATACCTTCATTTTCACTCAAGGTTTCTTGCCTGCCCACACAAAGTCTGAAATTTTTCTTTGCCATTAGTCAAATTGTTTGGAGTCTCAGATAATTGGTATGGTTTGTAACAAGAACATTACTCGTGGTAAAACATTCATTTTTACTGCTGCTATTCTTCCCAACCAGGATAGGTTCAGTTTGTTCCATTTTATTAAGTCTCTCTCTATTTGTATCCACAATTTCTCATAATTATTTTTAAACAGATCTATATTTTTTGCAGTCAGTTCAATGCCCAGATATTTTACGTTATTAGTTACCTCACAGTCTGTTATCTCCATTAGCTCTTGCTGCTTCTGCTTAGTCATGTTCTTGCATAAAATCTTTGACTTCTTTTTGTTCACATAAAATCCAGCCAGGTCTCCAAATTGTTTTATTTTCTCTATTACCTTTGGCATATTTTCAGTTGGATCCTCTACTATTAGCATTATGTCATCTGCAAAAGCTCTGACCTTGTAGGAAAACTCTTTTATTTTCATACCTCAAATTGTGTCGTCCTCTCGTATTTGAATCAGCAGTATTTCCAAAATCAAGATAAATAACAATGGTGACAAAGGGCACCCCTGCCTCGTTCCTTTACTTATTTTCAGTTTTTTGGTCAAGTCCTCATTCACTATAATTGCTGCACTTTGGTCTCTATAAATTTCTTTAACCGCTTGTATGAACTTTTCTCCCATTTGCAGCTTTTCCATAGTGGCAAACATAAAGTCCCAATTCAAATTATCAAATGCTTTTTCCGCATCCACGAAGAAAAAACCAACCTCTCTGTCACAGTGCTTGTCATAGTATTCAATAGCGTTTATCACTGTCCTCAAATTGTCTTTAATTTGTCTGTTAGGTAAAAATCCCGCCTGTTCCTCAGCAATGAATTCTGACATCCATCCTTTCAGTCTCTCTGCCAACACCTTTACAAATATTTTATAATCATTATTCAACAAGGAGATTGGTCTATAATTCTTAACATTTGTCAAATCTTGACCCTCCTTTGGAATCAATGATATGTTGGCTTCATTCCATGAATCAGGAACTCTTTGGGACTTCCAGTTTGGGATCCATGGAGGTCTAACACAGCTCTAAGAGCTGAGCTGTCCATGCCGCTCTTTGGAAGGCTGGGGGGGGGCAAAAACAGCCCGCAGCCACCTGTTCTCAGGCAGAGAACAGGTGAGTATGCTCATGCACCTGAGGGCACATTGATCTCAGGTGAGGAGGGGGTTCCACGCAATGAACTCCCACCCACCCTTGAGGTCCCACCCGAAGAAAGGTTGCTTAGATCTCTGCAGTGGCCCTGGAGTCAAATTTTTGGCATAAGACCTTCATGCCCAAGCTTCAGTGAAACAGCAAGGGGCTTTGGACTTAATTGAATAAAAAGCAGTGATTACAACCTAAGAAAAATGCCTAAGAAGGTAAAGATCGCTATCTCTCAGTACGGGACAGATTTTAAAAAGAATTAAGTGGTTAAAGTGGACTTAAGAACTGCTACAGATTGGGAACGTAAGGGGGAAGATTCCAGCAAGAAAAATTTTGAAAAAGTAATTTTGCATAAGAAGTTAGCGCGGAAATTGGATTATTGTTTACATACCTGTGGCCGGGAAGAGATAATGGACTATGAGAAAGTTTTAAAAATCACGAGAACTGCTGTGTAACATAGGGGAACAGGAAGTACGTCAAAACCACAAAGAGACTGGTGAGAAGGGTTCATGTTTGAACACCGGAAGAAGGGCGATGCCATTTTGGAATAGGGCAAGGGAAGACCCCAATTAAAATGGAAGTAGGCCATATTTGAAGAAGGTAAGGGCGAATACTTCAGCACAAAACCATAGAGAAAAAACGCCCGACATTTTGAACACTTTGAAATAGTGTTTAGTCAAAATAAACTGGATTTGGACTTTTAAAAACATTAGAAAGTAATAAATTAGCGCCATGGAGTTAAGGAAACGGGCAGACTCGTGGGAGCGAAGCAGAGCAAGCCCCACGATGTTGAAGAAAGAGTGGCAAACTGCGATGGATAATTTGGACAAAAAAGTTTCAGAGGGGAATAAAGAGCTTAAAGACATGATGTTAGAGATGGCGAAAGAATTAAAATACTTTAAAGAGACACTTAAATCAGAAATGGCAGAACTGACGAAAGTTATGGATAAAATACAGAATGACCTACAAGGTACACAGCAGAGAGTTAATGCAGTCGAGGAAACGGTGGAGACACTGGCAGACGTGCGCAAGACCGAGATGAGGGGAATGAGAGGAAGAATGGCCATTGCGGAATGTAAACAGATGGAAAAGCAACTAAGGTTTCGTGCGATCCCAGAAGTGGAGGGAAAAACACCCAGAGATCAGATTACAAAGATTTTGGCAGGCTACCTGGGGAAGGAGGAGGAAGAGATTGCAGCTCTTCTGGACGTGGTGTACAGAATCAATTCCAGATTCGCAGCCCAGAGGAAATTACCAAGGGACATGATTGTGCAATTTACGACCAGAAACACAAGAGAATCAATTGTGAGCAAACAATTCCAGGATCCATTAGAAGTCGATGGAAAAGAGGTGAGAATTATGAAAGAGTTGCCCAGATCGGTGCTGTTGGAGCGGAAAAAATACAGAGAACTGGTTCAGATGTTAAAGGAGTTGAAAATCAGATACAGATGGGAAATACCAGAAGGACTGACATTTGAGTTTGGGGGAGCAAGAAAGAGTATCAGATCTGGTCAAGAGATGGAGACTTTTATTAGGGAAAATGAAAAGGACTTACCAAAAAGTACAAGAAAGTGATCATGGAGTGTAAAATTATATCTTGGAACGTTAATGGACTAAATTCACCTTGTAAATGTAGAGCTACTTTCCACTGGCTGTTAAAACAAAAATGTAACATAGTCTGTCTGCAGGAGACACACATCAGAAAGCAAGATGTAAAATATTTGAAAATTGCTAAACTGGGAAAAGAATTTGTTGCTGCTTCTAAAAAGAAAAAGAGAGGTGGCTTTGTGGCTGAGTGGAGATTTATACTCTTTCTTGTGTTAGTCATACAGTCTTTTAATTAAAAGTATTCTGAATAGTTTGTACATTCTTAAGATTTACATTCTTTGTGGGCCACAATTTGTATGAATTTGTGTATAGTGTAGTCTTTTGGATGTTCTTAGTCTTTTCTGAGAAGAGGACTCTAGGCCTTATACCCTCAAGTCTAAATGTATATGATTTTTTAAAAATATTTGATTACTGTACATTTTAATACTGGAACCTGCATATATGAACTGATGCAACTAAAATTCAGAAAGCTTGTTAAAGGAAATGTACGGTTATCAAGGACACTGGGGCCACCACCTCACCCAGGGCAGGGAGGAGCACGCACAGAGGCCAGTGTTCCTTTTTAGACAGAACGTACAAAACTGCCAAGAAACTGCTCTTACATTAGCCTTAATAGCTGCCACTAGTCCTTTCAATCTATCCCAAGGCACATGAGCAAAAGGACATATCTCCAAGCCTGTAAGGGAACTAAACAGAAGGTCTACCCTGCAAGGCTGACTTGCAAGCAGAGTTCTTTATCACAAGTTTACCAGTGGGGAATGAAATAACAAAACCTCAGCTTGTAAGCTCTAACTATACATACCACAGTAGTTCCAGAAGGGAAAACAGAAGTTAGGCACAGATGGAAAATAACAGAGTCTTTTGCATAGAGACAAACAGGACTTCAGTTGTGCAAGTCCATTATGGCAGGCAAAAAGATGGTTGCAGAGGAATGCCCATCTTACAGATTCAGAACCAGAGCTGAAGCCATAGCGAAGTTGAAGCTGAAAGCTTGAACAAATCTAAAGCCTGAAAAAAACTAAAGCCTAGAGCTCCATGTTGTTAAACTATTTTTATGGGTTTGAGGATCCTAAGTGGTCCAGGCCTGTTAGCCAATCAGGACCCCAAAAGTTGATGTCACCATTGCTAGGGTGAGTACGTGAGTGGGCAGAAGTGAGAACAATCTGCAGCTTTGGTGCCTCCCCTTTCCCACAGGAGCAAAATGGACTGAGTGTTCAGGAATGTTAATTGGCTCGAAAGCTGTACCATGGAGATTGTAACTATCTAACGAGGTAGGAAGGTATCTTATCTCCAAGGTCACTGTATACTGAGACCTTCTAACAAGCTCTATCCCCAGGCCTCTCTCTGCCTGAACCAAAGATCTGCAACGTGGCTATAGTTTGAGTTTGAATCAGAAAAGCCATTTTCTTCACAAAGGTGAAATAAAACTTCTGTTGTTTGGGATGTTGTATCTTGGATAGTGTATGCATATGCAGAAATTATCACTAGATGCTGCAGTCATTCAGTAGTAATAAGGACACATATGTGAACCAACACCCCCACACCTTGCAGATTCAAACTATTCCTCCACATATGGAATTGTAAAGCTTTGTTAACATGTTGAGTTGTGAAAAATAACTGTGGAAGCAGAAGGGGGTATTTTGTTGGACCCTCCCTTCAGCTGTGAAGTCATCTCTGTAAATATTTCACTTGAATATTCTATAGGGCATTGAAAGGAAAAGAATGACAAGTAAGTTGAGCATGTAGCACAAAAATGAGAAGAGGGGACATGCTTGCATTTTCAGTGAAAAAAATGTTACTCATCTTTCAAAAACATTTAGTATTCCAATCCTATATATTTTCGGGGCAATGATTGAGAAGATCCATTGCATTTGCAAGAGCCAGAGTCTTGGTCACTCGCACATAAGACCACTAGGAATAACCCATACAAAAACTATGAGCATTCCAAAGAAGAACAGTTCTGAGTAAGCATTTATAATATCAAGGTTCCATCATGTAGTGTTAAAAACCAAAGGGATCTGTATTTTCAGTGAAATGTCTGGTTATTGTACTGTCAATATCCTAGTTTTGTAAACATTTTTATCAAATGTTTTATTTATATGATCTTAGTTTCAGCCACACAATAAACCATCTCAGAAAACTGTACCGAGATATGTGACAGTAAAAAAACATTTTTAATTGTTAAAAAAATATGTTGAACAAGTGAGGTTTGATGCAGTTACAGGCAATGATATTATGTAACTAAATCTGCCTTGCTGACATCCCCAAACTGACTGATGTTTAATAATTCTCTCTTTTTGCAAAGTACATGCACATTAGCATCTGGACTGCTTTCTTTTTTATCTTTTTTCTGAAGTTGTTAGCTGTTAAATGGTAGCCTTTGTACCTCGCTGGGCTGTATTTAAGCCATGAAAATGCTTTACTTGTTAGAGGGAGGAGGATCTCTAGAAGAAACAAATTAACAATTGTCTGTTATAGATTCTGGTTGGGAAAAACTTCACATTTTTAATGTGCTTGCCAGGCATTTAAATGTACATTTCTGACAGCAACATCCAAGGCACCTAGTAAAACAAATTACAGCTGTAGATAGTGATTGCCTCTCTTCTGCCCTCTTTATTATCATGTAATCTGCTAGCTTTTACTTTGCACATGTTACAGATATCCTCTCAATATTGTACTTTCATGATTATGAAGATGTCTTCTTCATCCCCAGGACCAGTTCAGTCTGCCATGATGAGAAGCAGCATTCTAACATCATAAATGTTCTTATTTCCTGCAATTTTTTTTTAAAAAAACACAATTTAAATAGTTCATTGGCTCAATCTTCTGGGGTTTGTTAATGACAAAATGCATACTCTGGAAGTACATTCATCATGCAGTTGGGAAGATAGATCAGAGAAACCAATTTTGTTTTTTGGGTTTTTTTAACTGTTTCAAGGGCTGCTGTGTTAATCATGGTAAAAGACTAGACCAAAACCTGTCATTATGTGAAATTTTTTATTGAGAGAAGATGGCATTTCTGTTCATACAGGTTTGATTATGGGGACCATACAGCTGTGTACAACTTTTGAAACAGAACAGTAATAGTTTATCCTCCCAAGTTGAAGATCATGTTGCCGCTGACTATAGCTGTTTTTCTAGTTCTTTCAAGGGAAAGCATGTGACTAGGCAGGATACCAGCTGCCAGCCCATCAACTTTCACTGTGAACAGGAGATATTGTGATGTTGTCAGTATAGAGCAAACTCATTTTAACTGCTAAGAGACACCTAAAGGAAGTAGAGCTCAATTATTTGGCTCCATGATGTTGCCAAAGTGCTTTAAAAGCATGAAATAATTGTGCTTAATGGGGGATGGGGGCCCTTTGGAAGGCATCTTGCCCAGCTCCACTCTCCCACTAGGATCAAGGCTTGCTCTAATACAGGGATGGGATCAAGCTGTAGCCTTGCCACTGCTGTTCCAACAAAAGGTGGTGAGATGTTCTGGTTGACTCTGGTCAGGCCTGATTCAGATATAGGCATACATTTATAACACCCAAAACATCTAGTTTCCTATATCAAATCATTTAACTCTTTGCAAATAATAACCACAAATAATGTTTTAGGTTTGTTACCAGACATTGTACACAAGTAATACTATTACAGTCTCTACTTCCATTGTAAGCCTTTATTAATGAAACATGATTATTCAGCATTCTTAAAATTGGCTCATTCAACAAAAAATCATACCACTCATTATGACAACTACAAAGATAAGTAAAGGAGAGCAAGTACATGAGTCCAAAAAAGGTGTCTTACCCAAAGATACAAAGGTCACAGGCAAGGAGTCCCTTCTACGAAGAAGCTCCCAATCAATTCAGCTTCTCATATTTATAGGATTTCAGAATCATCTCCTAACAATAATTATCTGTCCTATTTCAAAGAGTGCACATTCTTGGCTAACTTACTACCTTATAATTTCAAACACCAGACAAGGTCATCCATATTTGAAACATCTTCTTAAAGTAAATAAAAATTGTTAGTTCGTTCTTACTACCTCTTATCTTAACAAAGGCTATGTAAAATTAGTGATTACACATGTCTCATGCATATGAATACCTTTTGACTCTCAATACATCAATCCTTGAGTAATATCGCCAACTTCTGTGAAGTTAGACATTCTTGTTCTTCTCAGGTGCTCTCAGCGCCTTAATATATTGTATTTATTGGTATGAGTTAGATGGTTCTTCTAATCTACTCAAGGTCATAAAACCATGTTATTCCTCAGTTTTGCGCCCCTCTCTCAAGTTGTTCTAGTCTAGGCCTCTAGACTCCTTTTGTGGAATTTCTAACTATAGGGTCAGACTAGCCCTGTTTCTCTCTGGAAAGGCATCTGCTATGACTTTCTTGGTCAAATCCAGAAACTGTTCTCCTATAATTCTAGCTATATCCATGACAAAGAGGACAGCTAACATTTGGATGTTTGGTGTTTTATTGGGTTATGCAAGGGTGTAAGTAGCTCCACTGTCACCTTTGTGCATTTTTAGTACAAGAAAATACCACTCAGTTAATGGGATGTAGTTTCTAGTAAATGTATTAAGACTGTATGGAATCTGAAGCTTATCCTCTCAGCAAATAAATGGTTACAAATGGCAGCCATGACTCTTTGACTAAGTCTTTAAGCATGTATTTACTACAGATATCCAAAAAGTGGAATAAAAACATTTGAATTGGGGCTCTCGGAACCAGATTTCTGTACAGGAGAAGTATTGATTTGTTAGTTATTCCTAACTACTTTACCCATTGTTGAGAGCACAAAATACCAACACAAAATTCCAACACCCTTGCTTTCTATAAAGGCCCATTAGGTGGTAACCAAAGCCACATTCAGTTATTTTATGTCCTAACAGTATTATTATATCTGATTTTAAAACTCTGGTAATTTTTCCATCACTCCCCCCTGCCTCTGCAAAGTAAAGAGTTGGATCCTACTAGTTTTTCCACTGGTGCAAGAGGGACAATCTTGTCTGATTCTCTTCCTCACTGCACACACACCACAGACAAGCTGCTGTAGCACAGTTGTTAAGTGGCTGCGAATCAGCACTCTACTGGTTTGAATCCCTCTACTGCCAATAGGTGGCCTTGGGTAAGCCATTTCTTTCAGCCCCAGCTGCTCAGCTGTATTGTGGGGATAAAAATAACACTAACTTGTTCATTACTCTGAGGCACTAATCTGTCTATAAGATTGGTATACAAGTGCTATTGTTGTTCGATGTATTGTTGAAGGCTTTCATGGCCGGAGAATGATGGTTGTTGTGGGTTTTCCGGGCTGTATTGCCGTGGTCTTGGCATTGTAGTTCCTGACATTTCGCCAGCACCTGTGGCTGGCATCTTCAGAGGTGTAGCACCAAAAGACTTTTGGTGCTACACCTCTGAAGATGCCAGCCACAGCTGCTGGCGAAACGTCAGGAACTACAATGCCAAGACCACGGCAATACAGCCCGGAAAACCCACAACAACCATCGCTATTGTTGTTGTTGTTATATTTTGTAACAGTAACCAATTTGAGTCACAAATATTTTTTGAGTTGAAGGGGGAGAAAGTCAGTCCAGAAATATAGATAAGCTCACAAAACTTCAGAGAACCTTTTCACACCCAGGAGTAGATTCTTTATAAATAGGCACTTGGACAGTATTTGAAATGATCAATAGTTGAATACTGTTAGAGTTTAAATATTTTTGTGACAGCAATTCTTCACTCCCTGCTGTTTACAACTAAAATGCTGTCTACGAATAACACATTACATTAGCTGTTCTCTTTAGCATAACACAATGTTGAAATACTTGTAGCATTTATAAAAAGACACCAACTGATTGCAAGATGAGCGTTACCCTTGAGCAAATTATGAACACATTTATTTTATTCTTATGCATTTGAAACTAATTTTCTGGTAATATCAAAAGTGTTCCTAGAATTAATTTCCTGTCAGTTCAGCAGTATTCAAGTGAATATTTTATGATTTTGCATTAGCCATATTTGTCTAGAGTTGTGACATGATCGAGTCATTCTCTGAGGGAAACACATTAATAATTAAACTCTGTCCAATGTGGAGTACTAAGGATGACAGCATAATTGTATATTCTCTGAGGCCGTCTCACAAGGCAGAGAACAAGAATTACCCCAATGCCATTTACAGTCCAAGTTTAGGCTGTCTTTCTAAAATTACAACAGGACTGAAGGAGGAACAGGGCAGAGATTAATGTCAAACACCCTTTTCTGTTTCTCTAAAAATGTGAGAGAAATACAAACTGCTTATTTTTTTTTCTATTTCTCCCTTACATGCTAGCTAAGATATCATCATGAGGTTCATCCCATTTCTCTTGTGGTTACACAGCATTATCACTGGAAGTAGAATCATGAGTATTTAGGAGATATACACTGAGTGCACTTCCTGACAAGTGATTGTTTGATTGGTTTTATCACCTAAGTTTAACTCCTGTACTCTCTCTCTTTTTTTTTGCCTTGATAACTTCAGCAATATTTTAAGATTTTAATCTACCTCCCAGTCAAATACCTGCAGATGAATCACTATGTTTATTCTTATTTATGCTTTTTTTCAGACTTTGCAAGTAAAATGTTATTAGATTTGGGCTGGGTTTCTGAAAAAATCCAGAAGTATGTAGTTTTATAACCAAGGTGTGAGCCCTGCCTGCCAGCCCACAATCCACCTGAGCCACTGGGTTGGGAAGTGGTAGTGGAGAAAGAGGCCATATGGACCTCAATAAAGTTGTCATCCACAGACTGTGTGCTGTGTGTTTGTTGACCAGGCATCAGCCTCACAATTAGCCTATACAGATGCAAGACTAGATCTATGCACCATTGAATGTTTACATTGTCTATTTTAAACATTCATTTCCCGGAAAATCCAGAGGGCAAATGATTACAACAGTGAAATGTCCTCTGAGATGCAGATCCTGTCTAAATCTTCTCTGGTCTAGAAAAAGGTGAGTGGTTATAAACTACATGCTTCTGGATTTTTTAGAAATCTACTCCAACTGGCTGAGGGAGGGGGAGGTAATGGCGAATAAGTGATCCCCCTGAGAGTAATAAGCCACCATGAGTAGGTTTGCCCCCACCACTCCCCCAGCCCCTCCAGAACAATGGATGTGAGGGGTAGGCTGGTGTGGGTCCCACCCAGCATGCCATCCTCATCTGCCTGCTGGTCCCACCCTGCATGCCATCCTTATCTGCCTGGAACAAAGTGGAGCAGCAGGGAGTGGAGGCATCTGGCAGGATCCCCACCCATCATGGTGAGGGGCAGGAGGGACCCCCTCACCCAAAATTCACCCCTTAGGTGCTGGTGGTGTGTGCCTCCCCTTTATCTGTTATTCCCCCCCCTTTTTTTTGCTTTATGGCTGCCTGGAACACTCAGCAGATTGCCAGGCAGCTTCCACTGCCCAAACTGGAATGGCAGTGCAGACCACAAAAGGTTGTTGGAGAGGAGCCAGGCTCCTTCCTACCCTCCTCCTCTGCTTCTTCCAGCATGCTCACCTTGCCATGGACAAGGAGCCTGCCCTCCACCCCAGCCTTTCCTCTCTAGCTGTAATGTCGCCCAGTTATAACTCTGCTAGCACTTGATTGAGAATTATACAGAAATGAAGGGTTGGAAAACTGTTGGAAGTCAACTAAAAAGGGGGGAGGAAAGGGAGGTGGTTAGAAATAGACTTACAAGGGGGTAATGAATGTACTGAATGATATTATAATCTAATCCAATTTTTTTTTTAAAAAAAAAAAAAGAGAATGATACAGAAATGGAATATAATGCAATCCTAGGCATATTCTTTTTTTTTTTTTTAGAAAATTTTTATTGGTGAGTATACTTTCCAAATTCAATACATACATTCCCTCAATATCTAATTAACCCTACCCCCCACCCTTTTCCTCCCCCTCTCTATCGACTTCCAACAGCTTTCCAACCCTTACCCCCTCTTATTACTTGATAATTCCCTTAGTCTAAGCACATTCTAATTTTTTTCCAGGTATTCTATCATATATATCAAATATCCTATCAATATAGCATGCTTCTATCAATTATACTATCAAATATTCTATCAGTATAATATACATCTATCAATTATACTATCACTATAGTATAAATCTTATACCCTTAAATATAGACCAATATAATATAATATAATATAATATAATATAATATAATATAATATAATATAATATAATATAATATAATATAATATAATATATAACAAAAGTCTTAATTTAAACATATTCTATTTCTTTTAAACATATATTCTATCAAATATACTATTGTCATTATAATATGTATTAACACCCCTACTGTGCACCCTGCCACCAATGTGGCACCGCACACAGCACCATACTGCACATTCATTATATAATATACAATCTAATCTACCAACATAATAGTATATACAGTATGCCCCATCATTATATTTATTTAACTATTCCCTTATTCATATACTCTGATAAAGGTATTACTTATCATAACCTCCCTATCTTATTCTTTAAAAAATCAGTTCTAAATTTCATCCCTCTTCTGCTATATTATAATCCAATCTTAGATTAAAATAGATATAAATTCTTAATGGTAAAGCCACTTCTCTCTTCTGTTTAAAATTTAAAATGTCTTATTTCAAAAGTTCTCAAACTGCCACAGTTCTCCTTTCACATCCCATTTTTTTTCCAAAAATTGTTTCAGTTTCGCCCAGTCCGCCAAATACTGTCCCGGATCTAGGTCTTTAAGTTTTCTTGTCATTTTATCCATCTCTGCCATGTACAGCAATTTGTAAAGCCAGTCCTCTACAGTAGGTACTTCTTGCACTTTCCATTTCTGCGCATACAGTAATCTTGCTGCAGCTGTCATATAAAATAACAATGTTCTATTTTGCACTGGAACATTCTCCATTCCCAAATTTAGTAGCAGCAGTTCTGGGTTCTTATTTATTTGGGTTTGTAACACCTTATTAATTACTTCTATTATATCTCCCCAGTACTGCTTCGCTACTTCACAAGTCCACCACATATGGTATAATGATCCTTCGTGCTTTTTGCATTTCCAGCACTTATCTGACATTTTAGCGTTCCCCAGTGCAATTTTCTTCAGTGTTAGGTACCATCTGTATATCATCTTGTATACATTTTCTTTAATATTCGTACACGTTGTAATCTTAATTGTATTCTTCCACAAGTGCTCCCATGCCTCCATTGCTATTTCTTTATGAAAATTTATTGCCCACTTCACCATCTGTACTTTCACTGTTTCATCCTCAGTGTACCATTTTAGAAGTATCTTATAGATCTTTGAGATTTGTTTCTTGCCTTCTTGTAGCATTACTTCTTCCAATTCTGTATTTTCCATTCTTATTCCTCCCCTTGAACAGTCCGATTTATAAAGATCCCTTATCTGTCTGTATTGAAACCAACTATAACAAGGAGACAATTCTTCTTGTGACTTTATTCTTAATGTTGAATATTGTATTTGTGTTATCGCCTTATAAGTTAAACGTTGCTGTTCATTCTCGACAGTTCTCGGGTCTATTACTTCATACGGGACCACCCAAGAGGGGATTTGATCTTCCAGATACATCTTATATTTCTTCCAGATTGTGAAGAGGCTTCTTCTAATATAGTGATGCAGAAACAGAGAGTCCGCTTTTATTTTATCGTACCATAGGTATGCATGCCATCCAAATATTTTCTTATAACCTTCCAATGCCAGAAGCTTGCGATTTTTCAACGTTATCCAATCCTTTATCCATGTCAAACAAATTGCTTCACAATACAGTCTTAAGTTGGGCAGTTGCAAGCCACCTCTTTCTTTCGCATCCTGTAACACTTTCATTTTAACACGTGGTTTCTTGCCTGCCCACACAAAATTCGAAATTTTTCTTTGCCATTTTTCAAATTGTTTAGAGTCTCGAATAATCGGAATCGTTTGTAGCAGAAACATCACACGAGGTAGAACATTCATTTTTATTGTCGCGATTCTGCCCAGCCATGATAAATTCAACTTGTTCCACTTTATCAAATCTCTCTCTATTTGTATCCACAATTTCTCATAGTTGTTCTTAAATAAGTCTATATTTTTTGCCGTTAGTTCAATTCCCAGATATTTTACTTTATTTGTTACCTCGCAGTCTGTTAATTCCATCAGTTCTTGTTGTTTCTGTTTGGTCATATTTTTGCATAGTATCTTTGACTTCTTTTTATTTACAAAAAAAACAGCCAGATCTCCAAATTCCTTTATCTTCTTTATTACCTTTGGCATATGGTCAATTGGATCCTCTACAATCAACATTATGTCATCCGCAAATGCTCTGACCTTGTAGGTAAACTCTCTTATCTTTATACCTCGGATTGTGTCGTCCTCTCGTATCTGAATCATCAATATCTCCAAAATCAATATGAACAGCAATGGAGACAATGAGCAGCCTTGCCTTGTGCCTTTGCTTATTTTCAGTTTTTTTGTCAAATCGTCATTCACTACAATCGCTGCACTTTGGTCTTTATAAATTCCTTTAACTGCTTGTATGAACTTTTCTCCCATTTGCAGCTTTTCCATGGTGGCGAACATAAAGTCCCAGTTCAGATTGTCAAATGCTTTTTCTGTGTACACGAAAAAGAAACCAACCTTCTTATCACAATGCTTATCATAATATTCAATAGCATTTATTAGTGTTCTCAGATTGTCTTTAATTTGTCTATTAGGTAAAAATCCCGCTTGTTCATCTGCAATGAATTCCAACATCCATCCTTTAATTCTTTCCGCCAACACCTTTGCAAATATTTTATAATCATTGTTCAACAATGAAATTGGTCTATAATTTTTAACATTAGTCAAATCTTTTCCTTCTTTTGGAATCAATGATATGTTAGCCTCCTTCCAAGAATCAGGAATCTCTTGATCCTGCATAGCACCATTCATCACCTCTTTCAGGAGAGGTGCAAATTCATGGCCCATTATTTTATAAAATTTTGCTGGGCCTGGCACCTTCCCCAATTTCGTTGATTGAATAGCTTCTTTTATTTCTTCTTCTGTCGCTTCCTTATTCAATTTCTCTTTCCATTCTTCAGAGAGTGTTGGAAGTTTCATCTTATCTAAATATTCTGCTTAACGTACAAGGAGATAATATGAATAGAACTTTCTAAAGTAAGAATAAAGACGCAAGATGAGTTGTCTCCAAGTTACGATTGGTTTCAGTATAGACAGATCAGAGATCTTTACAAATCGGACTGTGCGAAGGGAGGGGTAAGAATGGAGAATTTGGAATTAGAGGAGGTAATTCTACAAGAGGACAAAAAGGAAATTTCTAAGATTTATAAAGTGCTGTTAAAATGGTACACAGAAGATGAGATAGTCAAAGTGCAAATGGTGAAGTGGGCTATAAATTTTAATAAAGAAATAACAATGGAGGCATGGGAATACTTGTGGAAAAACACATTGAAGATTACGACATGTACTAATATTAAGGAGAACATCTACAAAATGATTTACCGCTGGTACTTGACACCAAAGAAAATTGCGTTAGGGAATTTGAACATGTCTAATAAATGCTGGAAATGTAAAAAGCATGAAGAATCGTTGTATCACATGTGGTGGACTTGTGAGGTAGCTAGGCAGTACTGGGGGGAAATAATAAGAGTGATAAGTGAGATTTTACAATTTCAAGTTAATAAGAACCCAGAACTCCTGCTACTGAACTTGGGAATGGAGGATATTCCGGCACAATACAGGACATTGTTATTTTATATGACAGCAGCAGCTAGACTTTTGTATGCGCAAAAGTGGAAAGTACAAGAAGTGCCAACTATCGAGGACTGGATTTACAAATTGCTGTACATGGCGGAAATGGACAAAATGACAAGGAAACTGAGAGACCTTGATCCAGGACAGTTCAACATGGATTGGGAGAAGCTGAAACAATATTTGGTGAAAAAATGGGAGGTGGGAGGAGAACTGTGGCAGTTTGAAAATTACTGAAATATAACAAAAGAAGGGGGAAGTGACTTTACCGGGGGGAGGAAAGTTAAAGGAGAAATTCTAAGCAATTATATTATCTGACTATTAAATATAGTATTAAGCAATAGAGGTGTTATTATAATAATTATAAAGAATTATAAGGATAGAAATTAATTAGTTCTATTTCTGGCAGATAACTCTTTAATGGAGAAATTATATAATTAAACAGAATGAATATAAGAAAGGTGGAAAGAAATATATAGTAACATACAGAATATGAGTTAAATTGTTTAACCTGTGCCGAATGTACATTGTGTTCATAGAGGTACTCAGAAATATGCAGTGTATGGGTCAAATTGATTGATTATTGTTGGCAGATAACTGTATAATGGAGAAATTATATAATTAAAATATAATGAACATAAGATAGGTAGAAGGAAGTAAAGAGTAACATATAGAGTATAGGTTAGATTGATTGACTTATGTCGAATGTATATTATGTTTATAGAAGTACTTAAAGTTATGTAGAATGTGAGACGAATTGTTTGTCCCATATTGATGAGACTAGAATGTATGAGATAAAATATAGAGTACAAAAAAACAGATAAATGATTATTATTATTAAAGGGTATATGCCAGGAATGTAATGTTTAGCTGATAAGTTAAGTGGGATAGGGAACAGAGATAGCACGGTGTTATAATAGACAAGCTTAGAAGAGAGTGAAAGTATATGATTATTAGAATAAAATAAGTATGAAATGAGTAGGGGGAAAATGGATAAGGGGTTGGAAAACTGTTGGAAGTCAACAAAAGGGGGGGAAGGGAGGGGGTTAGAACGTGAATATTTAAAGGAAATGGATTGTAATGAATATAATATTGATTGATTTCTAATCCAATAAAAAAAATCAATAAATATTCCACTATTGAATCTTTGTTCACCTCTTTTTTTTGGTATAATTTTGCATAAAATTTAAAAAAGGCTCTACTAATGGCGACTTGATCACTTAATAGCTTATCATCTTCTCGTATCGTACTGATAATTTTCTTCTCCTTCCTCTTTTTTAGTTGCCATGCCAAATATTTCCCAGGTTTATTTGCACCTTCAAACGACCTCTGATTCATCCTCTTTAAATTCCACTCCAATTCTTTATTGTTCATTGCCGATAACTGTTCTTGCAATATTTTTATATCCTGATATATTTTCTTTTTGCCTGGTCTCTTTTTAAGCTGAATCTCTTTGGCTTTAATTTTTTCCATAATTTCTTGTCTTTTCTCCTCCTTTTTCCTCCTATCTCTCGCATTCAAGTCCATTAGTATCCCTCTGATCACGGCCTTATATGTGTCCCAAACCTTATTTGTCGATACTTCTTTATTCAAATTGTATTGCAAAAAGAACTTGGTCTCTCTTCACAGCAACACAATATTCTCTTCTGTTTGTAACAGGTCTTCATTTATTCTCCATCCTCTTCTTTTAGTATTCTTACCAAATTTCCACACAATTGGATTATGATCTAAGCCTACCTTTGGCATTATTTCCCCCTCTTTAGTCCAGAGCGACAGTTCTTTGGAGGCCCAGATCATATCAATTCTTGATAGTATAGAGTGTCTTGCAGAGTAATATGTATATTGTCTATTCTTGGGATACTGTCTCCTCCATACATCCTCCAAACTTTCCTGTTTCATAATTGCAAAAAATGACTTTGGTAATAGTCCTCTTTTTTTTGTGTAGTCTTAGATTTCTTGTCTTCCTCCAAGTTTGTAACTCCATTAAAATCGCCTGCCAATATTATTTGGTCATAAGACAGTTCATCTAACTGTTTTTGTAAGTCCGTAAAAATTTTTTCTTTTGCACCATTAGGCGCATAAATTCCAATCACCAATGTCTTTTTTGAATTCCAAATTATTTCCACCGCCAAATATCGAGCTTCAACATCACTGAACACCACTTTAGGCTGTAGTTCCTCCTTTATATATAAGACAACACCCCTCTTTTTCTGTTTGGAGGCAGCTATAAATTCTTTTCCAAGTTTTGCCATTTTCAAATATTTTACATCTTGCTTTCTAATATGTGTCTCTTGTAGGCATACAATTTTACATTTCTGTTTTACAAGTCAGTGGAAAATAACCTTACATTTACAAGGTGAGTTTAGTCCATTTACATTCCAAGATATAATTTTACACTCCATAATCAAGGTTTTGTGGGTTTTGGTAAGTCCTTTTCATTTTTACTAATAAAATCCTCCATTTCCTGGCCAGATCTGATGCTCTTTCTTACTCCACCAAACTCAAATGTCAGTCCCTCTGGTATTTCCCATTGGTATTTTACTTTCATTTCTTTTAACATCTGGACTAGCTCTCTGGATTTCTTTCTTTCCAACAACACCGATCTGGGCAGTTCCTTCATAATTCTTACCGCCTTTCCATCAACTTCTAGTGGATCCTGAAACTGTTTGGTCACAATTAGTTCTCTTGTATTTCTTGTCGTAAATTGCACAATCATATCCCTTGGTAACTTCCTCTGAGACGCAAATTTTGAATTAATTCTGTACACCACGTCTAGGAGAGCTGCAATTTCCTCTTCCTCCTTCCCCAGGTACTCTGCCAAAATTTCTGTAATCTGCTCTCGGGCGGTCTTTTCCTCTGTTTCTGGGATCGAATGAAATCTTAGCTGTTTTTCCATTTGTTTACTTTCCGCGATGGTCACTCTCGCTTTCAGTCCTCTCATCTCTGTCCTCTGCAGATCCATCGTGTTTTCTACTACCTTCACTCTCTGCTGCGTATCTGATACATCTTTTACCAGCTCTGTCATTTCCGATTTAAGTGTCTCTTTAAAGTCTCTAAAGTCTTTTGCCATCTCCTGTATCATACCTTTGAGCTCTTTATTGCCTTCTGTAACTTCAGAAACTTTTTTATCCAGATTCTCCATTGCAGCTTGCCACTCCTTCTTCGACATCGTGGGGCTAGATTTACCACGCTCCCACGAGTCTGCCCTTTTCATTAAATCCGTGGCGCTGATTTATTACTTCCAATTGCTTTAAAAAGTCCCAATTTACTCAGTTTTTGTTAAAAGTTGTTTTGCTCAGTCCAAAATGTTGGGCGTTTTTTCTCTATGGTTTTAACTTGAAGCAAACGCCCTTACCTTCTTCCAAGATGTACTACTTCCTGTTTCCTTGAAGCCAAAACTTTGCCCTTCTCCGAAATGGCGAACTTCCACTTCCTGTATTAACACAGAGCGCCTCTTGCCAGTCTCTTTATGGTCCTGATGTACTTCCTGTTTCTTTAATGTTTGCAGCAGTTCTCGCGATATTCAAGCTTTCCCACAGTCCAGTATCTCTTCCCACTTCAGGTATGTAAACAATATCCAATTTTCTGCCTTAACTACTGTTTAAAATGTCGCTTTTTAGATTTTCCCTTGCCGGAATCTTCCCCTTCCCTTAATCAGTCTGTTGCAGTTTTTAAGTCCAGTTTTAAACTTTATTACTTGCTTAAATCTGTCCCGGTTTGAGAGAGAGCAATCTTTACCTTCTTAAACGTCTTTTCTTGGGTTGTAATCGCTGCTTCTTTTAATCAAACGAATCCGTTTCCCTTGCTGCTTAACGAAGCTCGGGCATACAGGTCTTATGCCAATACAATTTACTCCTGAGCCGCTGCAGAGATCTTGGCAAAGCTGTCTTCGGGTGGGACCTCCAGGGCGGGAGAGAGCTCGTTGCTTAGAGTCCCCCACCACCCGAGATCGATGCGCCCTCAGATGCAGTGTGTACTTGCCTGTTCTCCTCCCGAGAACAGGGGGCCGCGGGCAATCTGTGCCCCTCCAGCCTCCACAAACAGCGGCACGGACAGCTCAGCTCTTAGAGCTGCTTTAGACCTTCATGGATCCCGAACTGGAAGTCAAATTCAATCCTAGGCACATTCTCATGGCACCTCAATTAAAAGACATCAAACTGTTCAAAATACATTTTGTTCTGAGTCTGCTGCTGAACTGATAACTATATAATTCTTCCCCACTATTCTCATTAAATCTTGCTGCTTCTTATATACCATGAACTGCTTTAGGTGGCCAGTAATGGTTTGCCCATTTCTAGTGAATTTGTAAAGTTTCACATTATAAACTACAGCTAATTGTTAATTGCCAGTCTAGTTGAAAGTAAGAGGCAGACAGGCTTGGGTATCAAGGGCCACTTTATTGAAGCAACAACATAACAGTTAAATGTGGAAACAGGGGGCTAACTAGTTGTACAGGTCAAGCCAGTGGTCGCCATGGGACCTCCTCCTTGTACCTGTCTGGGTGAGACCCACTGCCTCAGGTGTGAGCCATCCATGAGACAAGGCTTGGGCATGGCCGGCCAAATGAATGGTTCCCCCCATAAGCTCCAAACACCTCAAGCCGTAGACCCTGAGGTAAGGACTTGTCTGGGAGGTCCCCTCAGGCAGTCTGTCCTCGTAGCTGGGCCATGAACCCACTGCCACTCTTGACAGACCTTAATTCCCCACCAATGGGGATATGCCAAGAGTGTTCACTGGCCTGCTCTAATTTCCCCAACTCTAACCTGCCACTGCCAAGGCCAAGCCTCTGCTTAGGCTATGGCATCCCACATGTGGCTTAAAGCCTCCATGAGCCCCAGCTGCACAAACATGCCCAGGTAGCACCCAACCCTTTAAGCACAGTAGGGGAAAGGGGCTCCCTGTTGTGAGCCCATGCACCCAATTCTCGTGCCCTACCCTCAAGCATTTTATGGATTCTAAAGTCACTCAGGGCCTCAGGAAAACTGCAGGCCTTGCTAACAAAGGCCAAGGCTGCCAACTGTCCTCTAAGTGTTTAGGGAGCACAGCCCTTACTTCTATAGTCAACACAGTATTGCATGATATGCTCAGCGGGAACTGGCCATAGCTGCTGCAGGCCCACCTCCCACCTGAAACCCACAAATAGTAGAACCTTTGGGTTCTGGAAGCAATAGCTAACTTGATAACTTGTTGTGTCTCAGCCTTCCAAGACACCACAGCTCCTGGGGCATCTGAGCAGATTACTGATCAGGCTTGGGGGCAACCTGGGGAAACCGTTCCATCAGTTGGTGAGAAAAAGCATCTGCCACCCTACTGTTGACCCCAGGAACTGTTTTACCTGCAACAAAATGTTCAGTCAGAGGCTCTGGAGCATGAAGGCTCTGACCAGGCTCATAACTGGGCAATTTGGAAGTGAGGAAGCATGTGCACCACCACTAAATTATTGCACCAGAAGTGCACCATGTGGTTGGCCAACTTGTCTCCCCACAGCCAGACAGCTACCAGGATAGGAAAAATTCCAAAGAAGTGAGATCCTTGGTAAGTACACTGTCATGCCAATTGTCTGGCCACTGTTCGGTGCACCAGTGCCCCTGAAAGTAGATCCCAAAGCCTGTAGCCCCAATAACACTGGAAGTAACCTGCAGTTCAGCCTCAATCAATAGATCTTCCCTGCAGAAGGTGACCTCATTAAACAAGATGAGGAAAGCCTCCCAGACAGCCAAGTCCTCCCTGATGCTATGACTAATGAGAACCCTATGATGGGGCAACTGCAAGGATGCCATGACATCGTATAGCTGCTGTAGAAAGGCCCTACCCAGGGCAACAGTTTAACAAGCAAAGTTTAGGTACCACTAACTGTTGCAATTCAAGATGAGAAAACTTTCGTTTCTCCCTAAAGGAGGCCATCTGAGCCAGAAGGTCTGGCAGCCGGAAGCATTGATGAAACACATCAAGTTCAATCCCCAAGAAGGTTAGGACCATCACAGGGTCTTCCGTCTTCTCCTGGACCAATAAAAAAAGGTAAAGATGCAAGCACTGTGCAAGCACTGAGTCATTACTGACTAGGGGTGTACAGTTCGGGTTTTGGAAAACCCGAAAAAACCCGAATCACCCCGATTCGGGTTGATTCAGAGAAACCCGAATTGATTAGGGAAAACCTGAATCGATTCGGGTTTTCCGAATTGCCATAACCCGAATTGATTCGGATTGATTCGGGTTGATTCCGGTTAGCTTTTTCAATGGGAAAAAGCCTCCCTAGGCTTCTCTGAAGCCTGGGGGAGGCATTTTCCCACCGAATCACCCCAAAATTGGTGGGGGCCTTCCTCTAACTCCCCTCTAACAACTCCCCCAGTTTCAGAACGATTGGACTTTGGGGGGGCCATGTTATGCCCCCCCAAACCAGGTCCCCCTATCCTCACCTTTAAAAAGCCATAGCTTTAGGTTGCTGCTGCTCATCTTCATTCATTTTTTCCTATGGGGAAAAAATGAAGAGGAAGGCTTCCTTTGCCAGGGGTGGCATTTCGCATGCAAAATGCCCCCCAACCCTCAGGGGCCTTTCTCCCACCTTTCCTCCCACCCCCCACCAAGGCTCAGCCTGCTCCCACTTGGGGGGGCATTTCATGGAAAGTCCAATCGTTCTGAAACTTGGGGGGTTGTTAGAGGGGAGTTAGAGGAAGGCCTCCACCAATTTTGGGGTGATTCGGTGGGAAATTGCTTCCCCCAGGCTTCAGAGAAGCCTGGGGAGGCTTTTTCCCATTGAAAAAGCTAACCCGAATCAACCCGAATCAATCCGAATCGGTAAACCCGAATCGGCTCGGCGATTCGGGTTTCTGCTAAACCCGAATCGGCCTCTCAATTCGGGTTTAGCAGATTCGGAAAACATGAATCAGGGGGCCTTTGCACACCCCTATTACTGACCCATGGGGGGATGTCACATCATGACGTTTTCTTGGCAGACTTTTTATGAGGTATTTTGCCATTGCCTTCCCCGGTCATCTACACTTTACCCCCAGGAAACTGGGTACTCATTTTACCGGCCTCGGAAGGATGGAAGGCTGTGTCAACCTTGAGCCAGCTATCTGAACCCAGCTTCTGCCAGGATCGAACTCAGGTCGTGAGCAGAGCTTGGACTGCAATACTGCAGCTTACCACTCTGTGCCATGGGGCGCTAGTTCTCCTGGGCCAAAGGAACCCCTAAATTCTGCGTCAGCTCCATGAAGCCTCCCAACAATCGGACACACGTTCAAAGGCCACACAAGACACTGAACAGTCTATGGGCAGCCCCCAGTCCATGTAAAAGTGGTCCTCCAAGGCAAAACTTAGCAGCTCAAAATCATCAGGGTGCACCAGAAGAAGGTAAAATGCAGACTTGATTTCACATTTGGCCATCTCTGTCCCGACCCCACATTGCCTGGTCAAAGGATGTATAGCGCACCATGCACAGGTGTTCAGGAATGGTATCATTAACTGAGTCCTGCTTTGGGGTAAGAAAGGTGGTGTATAAGGCAGAATTCACCTGCTGTGTTCTTGGGCGCCACCTCTAAAGGAGAAACCCACAGATGGTGGGGAAGGAAATGGCCAAGCACCTTGCCTGCTACACGTACCTTAGCTAATTTGTCCCTGCCCACCCCTTCCATACCAGAAACTGACTTAAAGTTTGCTGACATGAAAGGAGTCCTGGGGCCCTGAAAAGGTATCCGGAACCCAAACTTAAAACCAGTTAATAGCTATTTAGTGTCCTCCTGCTGAGGGTAATCGTTCAACAACTCACTGAGGATTTTCACCCTTATTGGGCTGGGGCACTTTTCCAGCCTGCTGTTGATTCCCTTCCCCATGGGCGCTTGACATCCCTTTTGTGCTTGGACTTGGGGCATGCTGTAAAGGCATGGGGGCACTTGCATTCATGCTTGTATGGGCAAGACTTTATTGTGCACACACATTGGGAGGCATACCCCCAGCAAAGCAGTCGTGTCTGAACCAACTGCCCCATGGAGCCACAGGTGCCAGAAGGTGTTGAAAGCCTGTGCACAAGGTGGCTGCTATCAGATCTGTCCCTGAGATTGGGTTTCACTGGTGGCATCACTTGCAGCCATAGCTGCTGGTGAATCTGATGCCAAGGGAGACTGGGGTTCTTGGATACATGCATACAAAACTCCTCATCGTACTGCAACCACTGAAGTTTGTATAGCCTTTGTAAATGATATCCATGTACCAGATAAGCAAAGCCACCCTCCAAGCTGCGCCTGAGCCAGCACCCTCGCATATATGAAAAAACCCAGCAGCCAATTGGACCAGGTCTGGTCCATCCACCTGCATTTCAGCCTTTGTTTAAGTCTTCCTTGTCTTTCTTCTCCAGCTCTCTGAAGAGAAGGGTGAAGATATCAATATTTTAAGATTTTCTCTCATGTGGCAGGGATGAGATGGTCTGCCAAGGGTATGGCGGTATCACCAAAGGGGAGCGCCTTAAATATGACTGTCCCATAGGAAGACAGAACTTGTGTCTGCCCATTTCAGCTGAAGCCGGGAGCTCAAAACCAGGGGGTCTATGTGGCTGAAACCTGTTGCGGGGGGGGGGGGTGCCCAGTGCTAGCCCCAGGCCACATCAGGTAACTCCACTGAGGCCAAGTGTCAGCTGTGTATTGTACCAGAGAAGGTCCCAGCCCAGCCATCCCATAGGGGTCCATTGATGGGGGCTGCACCGAGGGCTTTTACCACGTAAGTTGTAGAAGAATTAGGACCCAGGGCAGCACCCAGTCCCCATGTGCCCCAAGGTCAGGCAGCCATCTGCTGCGGCAAAGGTAACTTACCATTGCCCTCTGGGATGGCCACCGCCACAGCAACCAGTGCTGACATCTGAGGTCCATTTGTCCAGCTGCCTCACCATCTCCAACGGTCACCAGCTTCCTTCCCTGAGGGGCACTGCAAACCTCTTCACCCGCGGGGCTGGCTGATCCTTCCAGGGCAAAAATACGGTTAAGAACTTCTGCTTGATAGGCTTGCCTAGCAGCTGTCCTGGTGGACCTAGGCTTCTTTTAGCCCCCTGTGAAGGGGAGGGGTGCACCCTGATCCCTTTCCAGTGCTGCAAGTCTCTCCATAATCTCCTGCCTGCCCTGGTCAGAGTCTTCATTGGATGAAGACAGTGCTGTGGGAAGGGCCCATCTGGCTGGGGGTCTTTTGGCTGGCTGCTTTTCTTTTGAAGTGCCACCACCCTTTTTGAGAGGCATTGTGCTGTGAGCAACAGGCTAACTAAGCCCTCTTTAGCTTTTCCCTTCAAATTCTGGGATGGGGTGGTGGTGGTGGTTTTCAACCTCCCAAGCAACTATGCCAGGGAGAACAATTTTTACTTATTTAACTTTGCCAAAATGGTTGCCCGGCCTGCTGATAAAATGGCCAACTGGCCTGGTACTAAGATGGCCACAGGGCCTGTTTCTGAAGGTAGCAACAAAATGGCTGCCTGAACTGCAAAGATGCTGATGCTTGGCCATTGGGTACCCCCTTGCAGGCCCATGCAACGGAGGCAGATGCCCTTGCCCACTCACTGCTTCCCAAACTCGACCCAAACTTCCCCAGGCTAGAGGGAAGGGGGCCCCTTGCCTCTAAAAATTGCCCCCTTCTCCTTCCAGGGCAGCAAATTGTGGCATTTGGCCATAATGGCCTTTGGCCAAGGCTGGAATTACTGCATCTGTTTAAGGGACTGTCCATATACTTTTGGTGGGTGGTGAAAACCACTCTACTTTGTGACAAACTATTCACTACCATATACAAAGGGAAACTATGCATCAGTGTGCTGAAAGTTCCTTCTTACATTATATCACTTACAGTGAAAAAATGGTTTTAATGAAAGAAATAAACATAAGATGAGAAAATAAACAGAACTACAGCCACACATTTATACACAAATAGAATTTAAAGGTCGGAATGAACTGTTTTTATTGCTTTCTATATAACACCTGCAAAAGATATTATATTCAGAAAATAATATCCATGTAATTTTAAACATCTGAAAGATCGGATATTCAGGATTACAGTTGCCATGCACCAGTTTCATCTCTAACTTTACAAGAGTGCTTCATTAGATTGTTTTCAAGCAGTGCCTTGTAAGGATTTTTGTAGATGGGTCAGACGAGGGGTTCATCTTCTGATCATGAAATAAATTGGAAAGTGTGTGGAGACAACTGAGCAAGATAAAAACCTAAGCAATCTGGCTGTAGATGTGAAGAGGGGAAACCCTTGGTGCCCCCTAGCATCACCAACAGTGCTCTTGTAAAGAGGAGAGATATGGATGATGGAGAGAAATACATAAATACTTTGGATGATGAGAAGAAAGCATTGTATGCGAAAGGAACTTTGGGAAAGCATGTTACTAGACTATAGTCAGTGTTTAATTTTGGAACTCTTGAGGCAAGAACTACACAATATCAGATCCACAAGCTACATTTGGCATGCCATCTTGTTGGGTCATAGTTAAGAGAAATAAGCATGTTTTCTCCATTCTGCTTCTTAATTATTCCCAAATTTCTCTGTGTTATATTCCATTCCCCCCTTAATTACAGTTGCTACATTCTAAAACTGGGTCATGTACTTTGTCAGAGATGTCAGTTCCTTCTTGTCATTTGCAAATTACCAATTTACATGTGTGCATAGATAAAACACTGCAAAAAAACCCGCAACCTTTATTGCATTGTAGCAAGATTTTTTTATGATTAATTTACTGATGCACACAGGCACTCTTGTGCACTGGTAAAACATCACACCAACAGAACCTCATACAATGGAACCTACAGTCACATCACATCGCAATTTTTGGTAGTGTTTATCAATGCAGTTGTACACACTGGTAATATGCTACAGGGGAAAGATGCAGGAACATTTTTAGCAATGTTCATGTGCAAGAAAAATTAAACATAAAAATGAAACTATGCAGCCTTTCATCTTGGGAAAAAAAAACTGAAACGCCAAAGTTCAGATGGGAAGGATTCCAAAAGCATTCCTAGTAACAATGTGGGTATATGAAGTGTGGGAATATAAATTGCTGCTTCGTGTTTACTGTATCTTTTAAAAAAAATTATTTTATTTCTTTTACCTATTTTACAGAAAGAATACACCACAAATAAGTGATAACCAAACACATATTAAGAAAGAAGGTGTATAGTTTCACAATAATTAATATATGTATGTCTTCCCACATATATTTTAATACTACCCAAACTGGCTTAATATACACTGGACAGTTTACCCTGTGGTACCCTAGAACCACATGGTAAGGCTATTGTTTGTAATCTACAACCACCTTAAGCCCAGTGGCATTATCCTCTTCAGCTGACCTAAAATCTAAAGAAACACAGTATACCAATGCCCATTTCTCAAAACATTATGGAAATCACGCTTTTAATGTGGTTACTTTTTTGACATTTTGTCAGTTCAACCCTCCCCAATTAATTTCAGTATCTTCATGGAGAGCCTTCCAAAGCATGTCATATTTCATTCCCTTGAAAAGATTGCATTGAATTCATATTGAACCATCTTAGTAGAAGGTGTATTATTGATCTAAATATCTGGCACTTCCTATTGACATATGTACACAATCAATGCCATCCAATGAACTGAGCAATTGCAATACCTCGGAAGAGCTGAATCTGAAGTTTCTGCAATACCTTTTTATCAGGGTGCAACACTGACATGAGTGGCATAATGTGCCATATGATCATGATTTGTGAATAATTCCCATCCACTGGCCTTGGTGTTGGATTGCAGCAAGAGTCAATTTAAACTTCCTTTATTGATCTCAGGTAGAGATGGGCATGATCCCAAAAAAATTGTCGATCCAGCTGATTGTGGATCGGCGCTGGTGACGATCCTGACTAAACGATCCACACCGATCATCTCCCATTCCCAATCCGTGGATCGTGGATCGTGGAGGCCAAAGTGGAGCGCGCTGCTATTCCAAGCTATGTGGGAAGGTGGGTGTTGGTGGCGGCCACCGGCCCCCATGGGCATGGGGAGACCGTGATGAGCCACGTCCCCTCAGGGGGCAGGGGGTCTGGCTGCCTGCCCGCCAGGCCAAAAAGGAGCACGCTGGCGAGAAAAGAACGATGGGTGATGACGGCGGCATCTGTGTTTGTGTTTGGCCATCTGTGTTTGGCCGTCAGAGCTGCCTATCAGGTTGTGCAGGGATGAGATTGGAGTGCCCATGGCTACAGAACACCCCCTTCCCTCTCCCTCCCCTGGCTGTCTTCTCCCAACTGGTGACTGCTTTGCTGCTCTGTGGTTGGAAGGAAGCCTTGCTGATCAAGGAAAGCTGGGCTTCCATTTGGGTTTCCAGGGTGACAGAAGGAGGGGAAACACAGCTCAGGCATTCCCCTGGCTCCGTTGCCAGGGGAATAGATTATTGGCGCCTGAGTATCTGGCTTCCCGATCCAAGCACGAGCCAGCCCCGATCCAGCCCCCTCCTGATCACTGGATCGTTGGCCGTGGCCGGTCATGATCCGCTGAGTCACAATCGCTCGATCGCCATTATTGTGGGGTTTTTTGGATCGTAATGCAGATTGTGACCATCTCTAATCTCAGGCCACAATTTTATGTGCACTTAATGGGGCTGATAAACACAGAAGATTGATACATGACTACCATTGCTCCATAAACTCACACAATTTTTGAATTGAGCTCAGACCCCTTCAAAACTTATTCGAAATGTCTTACAAACAGGCCATTGCTAATAGAATACCCTGTTCATCTCTAGGCCTCAAGTCTTCAGTTGGGAGGCTGAGAAATCTACAGTTCAAATCAGCTCTGACAAAAAGTCATGCTGGATAAGTCTGGAAGAGTAACTTACAGAAAAGACAGGTTCTAGCTGATGACTATGATTTTTTAAAGGGCTGTGGATGGTTATTCTTTCCCCTTTGAAAATATAAGGTTTGTATTCTGGAAAAGTAACTCACAGGAAATGAGGTGGACACACGTGTACATGTGTGTGATCATGTACACTGCAAATGCCTTCAAACACTCACAAATGTAAATCAAGCATTTTCAAATATTCAGTGGGTATGTATGGGAAAATACCAGCAATGTAGGGTTAATCACAAGAGTGTTCATCCAATGCTACTTTAGAATGAGGCCAACTGAAATCAGTTAGAATCCGTAGGGTTGGTACACATCATCATCATTTGCAAGAGTTCAAATGTTGCCCATGTTGGTGAACTTGATTATGACGCTTATAATTCATGCATCCCAGGATACTCGTCCACATCTGCAATATAATTATTTGAATTTGTTAGATCATTAGTGTTAACATTTTAATTAATGATGAATATTTATAACTGTGACTATTCTTTAAAGGATGTTCACATTTTTCACTGTTCTGGTATATCAGTTAAGTCCCAATGGAATGACTTAAGGAGCTTGGTGAACAAGCTCCTCATAGGTGAGAATTGCTGTGTTTCTCTTTCTCTTGTCAAACAAAGGCAACATTTTACAAGATGTATGGCAGGTGTCAATAAGGTCATAATATGCCATTGTTTCAGAGAAATGCATCAGAACCAAAATGACAAACTATTCTAAAGAAAAGGTTATACAGATGTATTTTTAAAATACTGTTTCCCAGGAATAGAATCTGTTGCAATAAATCACATCATTTCCCTAAGATGTACTACTGTTGAAATAATTTATCAGCCTTTGTAATAGGGTGAGTCACTGCCTAAGTAGCTCACATACATCATTTATACACTTTAAAAAAACCCTGCAAATGAATTTCATCTGAGTTAGTAATACATAAAAAAGAACCTCTAATCTTGACCTGGGGGCTAGTTCACATTTTATGCAACAGAAGACTTTGAAGACCAGGGTTTCATTCCTATGTCTGCATCCACAAGAGTAACATAACATGTGGGAAGACAGCAAATAAATGTCAACCGCAGCAGTTCTTGTGATTTTGGCATACGTTTTTAAGCATCGCAGATCACAAACTTACTGCAGATGACATATATGAGCTACTATTATTTTGCTTCGATTAATTTAAGCATGGAGAATATGCCAATGTGTACAGGTCTGTTCTAATGTAATAGAAATGGCTTCTTTCAGGCTACTTCCTATGCACAGATGAATACAAATGAATGCAGAATAAGCTGCCTTATATTGAACCAGACCATTGGTCCATCAAGGTCAGTATTGTCCACTCAGACATGTAGTGGCTATGAATGGCTTCAAGTAGAGGTCTTTCACATCACCTGCTACCTGATCCTTTTACAAGAAACTGCTGGGGACTGAGCCTGGGACTTTCTGCCTGCCAAGCAGAGGCTCTTCCACTGAGCCACTGCCCTGCCCATATACATCATAGAGGCCTACATGCCATGTATTCCAACAGTCCTCAAGGATGCATTCATAGGAAGAACCATAGTATATGGATCAACTTCACAGGAATTGTAGCTGCAGTCTTCCAACCATGGTAGTCCTGGCAGCTGAAATTTGCACTACTATGACTACAGAATATAACATTTGGTAATGTGATGATGATGATACACCCTTTTATCAGCTATTCCTGGTTTTCCAAATTGTACATTTAACAGGAGACAAATGTACTCTCTCTCTCTCTCTCTTGCTACAATGTCCACTCTTTACTGAGCATTTAGATTACAAGGTTATATATTTTAAATTCCACACAAATATTAGATGTTTTACATGTTTATCAAATATACTGTCTTGAGACAAGATCACAAGTAAGAGCCAATATCCTGACAGCAGAGAGGTGTCAACTGTGTAATCAAGAACAATCAGACATCGGCTAATTTTTTTTAAAAATGGGGAAATATTCCAAGCCTTTTTTTTTCATTATTGGTGCTTTCAAATAAGGTGCATAATACAAAATCCTACTGAATGTTTTTTCTTTTATTAACACCTATGTTCTAGGAGCAGATAATTTTTTTTCTGGAAAAATGCCTTAACAGATTTTTTTAAAAACCCTGATCACATTGCTGTAACAATGAAATATTAACATCAAAAACTAACACTTCTATATGGCTGTTGATGGTGCAAACAGACTTTACATGTCCAGAATGTTTCTGAAGCTTCTCCTGCAGATTCTTATGTTATTCAGTTGTCTCTTCTGCAATCTGAATAGCTGTAGGTAGGGGTGTGCAAGCCAAAAATTTTCGGCTATAGCCGAAAGTAGAAAGCCGAAAGAAGATTCTCTATCATTAAAGCCGAAAGCCGAAACAAGAATCTCTTTCGGCTTTCAGCTTTCGGGATTCTTTCGGCATTATTTCGGCATTCTTTCGGCTTTTTTCTAAGGGAAAATGCCTCCGTCTTCCAGGACGCCTGGAGGAGGCATTTTCCCACCGAATAAGCCCAAAATTGGTGGGGACCTTCCTCTAACCCTTCTCTAACAACCACCCAAGTTTCAGACAGATTGGACTTTGGGGGGGCCATGTTATGGCCCCCCAAAGCAGGTCCCCCCATCCTCCCATAAGAAAGCGAAGGAGCAGCATATTGTTAGCATGCTGCTGCTCATCTTTCTTCATTATTTCCTATGGGGAAAAATGAAGAGGCAGGCTTCCTTTGCCAGGGGTGGCATTTTGCATGCAAAATGCCCCCTTACCCTCAGGGGCCCTTCTCCCACCCCTCCTCCCACCCCCCACCAAGGCTCAGCCTGCTCCCACTTGGGGGGGCATTTCATGGCCTCCCCAAATAGGTGCTCTGCTCTCATCTCTACCACTGACAGCTGGGAGAGGCTTGTCTTGCCAGGGGTGGCATTTTGCATGCAAAATGCCCCCCAGCCCTCTGGGGCCCTTCTCCCACCCTTCCTCCCACCCCCCACCAAGGCTCAGACTGCTCCCACTAAAGTCCACCCCTTACAGCCCCACACAAACCCAATTCCCCCCCAGCTGCCACACACAGACCCAAATCCCCACATTAGCCCCTCACAGACCCAAATCCACCCCCACCTGCCCCACACCCATAACCCCAGGAACAGGCTGGCAAAGGCCAGCCCTCTCCCTTTGTTCCCTATGCTGGGAACTTCTAAACTCTCTTTCCCTGGGCAATTCTGCACAGCCCAGGGGTGCCACAATGGTGGGCACACTTCTGAGTGCCAGCTGGTCCCTGTGAAAGAGCACCTGAACCACAGACACCCTCCCTCAAATTCCCCCACCACCTACAGAGATGGCTGGCCAGCCAGCCCCATTGTTCCCTATGATGGGAACCAACTGCACAACAAAGAATAAAACAAGAACAACACAAAATAAAGTTTTAAAAAAATTATTTTCTCCCTTCCAAAGTACAAGTAGGCAAAACATTATGACACATTACACCAGCAGTCCCCCACACAGAAAAATTAAAACAACACTTAACATCAGAGAATCACAAAACACGATTCCTGTCAAAAACACTTTATTTCTTGAACAGCTTTAGGTTACACAGCAGGGGGGAACACCAAAGGGCATGGCAGCACTATCTTACACAAAAATAACACAACTCACTTAACATCAGAGAATCACAAAAGCACAATTCCTGTCAAAAACACTTTATTTCTTGAACAGCTTTAGGCTACACAGCAGGGGGGGAACACCAAAGGGCATGGAAGCAGTATCTTACACAAAAATAACACAACTCACTTCACATTAAAGAATCACCCCAAAAAATTGCTATCAAAAGCACTTTATTTCTGTAACTGCTTTAGGTTACACAGTAGGAAGGCACCACAGAGCAGGAAAGCAGTGTACTACACAAAAATAACACAACCCACTTCACATCAGAGAATCACACAAACACAATTGCTGTCAAAAACGGTGAAGTGGGTTGTATCATTTTTTGTAGTACATTGCTATCATGCCCTGTTGTGCCCTCCTACTGTGTAACCTAAAGCTGTTCAAGAAATAAAGTGTTTTTGCCAGGAATTGTGTTTTTGTTATTCTCTAATGTTAAGTGAGTTGTGTTATTTTTGTGTAAGATAGTGCTGCCATGCCCTTTGGTGTTCCCCCCTGCTGTGTAACCTAAAGCTGTTCAAGAAATAAAGTGTTTTTGCCAGGAATTGTGTTTTTGTGATTCTCTGATCTTAAGTGAGTTGTGTTATTTTTGTGTAAGATAGTGCTGCCATGCCCTTTGGTGTTCCCCCCTGCTGTGTAACCTAAAGCTGTTCAAGAAATAAAGTGTTTTTGACAGGAATCATGCTTTGTGATTCTCTGATGTTAAGTGAGTTGTGTTATTTTTCTGTGTGGGGGAGGGACTGCTGGTGTAATGTGTCATAATGCTTTGCCTACTTGTACTTTGGAAGGGAGAAAAAAAAATTAAAATTTTATTTTGTGTTGTTCTTGTTTTATTCTTTGTTGTGCAGTTGGTTCCCATCATAGGGAACAATGGGGCTGGCTGGCCAGCCATCTCTGTAGGTGGTGGGGGAATTTGAGGGAGGGTGTCTGTGGTTCAGGTGCTCTTTCACAGGGACCAGCTGGCACTCAGAAGTGTGCCCACCATTGTGGCACCCCTGGGCTGTGCAGAATTGCCCAGGGAAAGAGAGTTTAGAAGTTCCCAGCATAGGGAACAAAGGGAGAGGGCTGGCCTTTGCCAGCCTGTTCCTGGGGTTATGGGTGTGGGGCAGGTGGGGGTGGATTTGGGTCTGTGAGGGGCTAATGTGGCGATTTGGGTCTGTGTGTGGCAGCTGGGGGGGAATTGGGTTTGTGTGGGGCTGTAAGGGGTGGACTTTAGGGGCTGAGAGGACCTACTTGGGGAGGCCATGAAATGCCCCCCAAGTAGGAGCAGTCTGAGCCTTGGTGGGGGGTGGGAGGAAGGGTGAGAGAAGGGCCCCAGAGGGCTGGGGGGCATTTTGCATGCAAAATGCCACCCCTGGCAAGACAAGCCTTCCCCAGCTGTCAGTGGTAGAGAAAAGAGCACCTACTTGGGGAGGCCATGAAATGCCCCCCCCAAGTGGGAGCAGTCTGAGCCTGGGTGGGGGGTGGGGGGAAGGGTGGGAGAAGGGCCCCTGAGGGCTTGGGGGCATTTTGCATGCAAAATGCCACCCCTGGCAACACAAGCCTCCCCCAGCTGTCAGTGGTAGAGATTAGAGCACCTACTTGGGGAGGCCATGAAATGGCCCCCCCCAAGTGGGAGCAGGCTGAGCCTTGGTGGGGGGTGGGAGGAGGGGTGGGGGAAGGGCCCCTGAGGGTGAGGGGGCATTTTGCATGCAAAATGCCACCCCTGGCAAAGGAAGCCTGCCTCTTCATTTTTTCCCCATAGGAAATAATGAAGATTAGCAGCAGCATGCTAACAATATGCTGCTCCTTCGCTTTCTTATGGGAGGATGGGGGGACCTGCTGTGGGGGGCCATAACATGGCCCCCCAAAGTCTAATCTGTCTGAAACTTGGGTGGTTGTTAGAGAAGGGTTAGAGGAAGGTCCCCACCAATTTTGGGCTTATTCGGTGGGAAAATGCCTCCCCCAGATGTCCGGGAAGACGGAGGCATTTTCCCATTGAAAAGCCGAAAGAAAGCCGAAAGAATCCCGAAACGTTTCGGCTTTTTTCTTTCGGCTACCCGAAACGTTTCGGCATTCCCCGAAACGTTTCGGCATTCCCCGAAAGAAGCCGAAACACTTTTGTTTTGGCATTCTTTCGGCATTCTGAATGCCGAAACGCACATCCTTAGCTGTAGGAGAAGCTACAAAAACTTTGCTTGTTTTCATAATTATCTTATGCTTCTGTAAGTATATTATTTTGTTGGATCTTGGATATACTAGTTAGAAAATTCATAATATATCACAATGGTGTTAATGGAGAGATCTATCCATTAAAGGTAAAGTTTTCTTTGGGGCACATTATCAGCTGACCAAATCTACAACTTTTCTGCGTTGAAACATTTTGTACCTTATGTCTTTATTAATGATAATGATTATGATAAATATATAGCTCTGCTTTTGCTGTTTCTGCTGATTCTGCTGTTCCTGGTAGACAATTGGTTGCTATAGCTATTGCTGCTCATCCAAATAAGTAACATGAAGAGAATCCATAGAGACAGAAACAGGCATTTTGTAGCCAGCTAAAGAAACTTGTAATTTTGAAAAAAAGAAATAAAATTGCTGATGAGCATCAAATACTTTGACAAAGACAACTGTGAGAAAGTTGTGTTATAAAGAAAAAAATCAGCATGTTTTGATATATAACTAGGTTTTTTATCACTGTGTGAATTCATTATACTAAACATGAGCATTAGGTTAGTTTCATTTAAACTAAATCAAGCGTTTATGACTGTGAAATACACAAAATAATTATTGATGAATATAGCGATGATTAAGATGACCATTTTTCCAAACAAATAAACTGAGTTGGAGCTTGAATTATGTGGGAAAGAAAGGAGGTGCCATTTCTCTGTACCTAACAAATGGCAAACAAGAGTACCTTGTTTTCCTTTTTTTAAAAAAAAAATTTTGTATTGGATTAGAAATCTCTATAATATCTATTACAATCAATTTCCTTTAAATATTCCAGTTCTAACCCTCTCCCTTCCCCCCCTTTGTTGACTTCCAACAGTTTTCCAACCCCTTATCCGTTTTTCCCCCTACTCATTTCAAACTTATTTTATTCTATTAAACATATACTTTCACTCTCTTCTAAGCTTCTATTATAACAAGAGTACCTTGTTTTCCAGGCAGAAGATAGTTCAAGGAAAAACTGATAAGAACAGTCTGGAGAAGCACTGTTCCTTTCCAAGGCCCACTACGTGCTTGCATTTGTCAATTCAGTATATTCCAAAAGCCAAAATTCCAAACACAATCTGAATTTGATGAATTGTTCCATTGAAGTGCTGACAAAACAATGGTCTTTCTAGATAATAAACTTGACAGGATGATAGAGTGACAGGACTGATTGTTCAATGGCAAGCAAGTCAACCATAATAATCTATCCAGAGTTGGACAGCCATTATGTAGATCGATGCATACCATCGTGGAAGGTATATTGATAGATGTGTTGTTCAACAACTAAGACAAATAAAGATGGAGTAAATGGGTCAATGTAAACATGGGTGGGGGAGGAAGAAACAGGAGTGTTATATTAAAGCTAGTCTCTACATTTATTACTCTCCATTGGAGAACACTTCCATGTTAATAACTTTGCATATTTCAGCTGATAGCATAGTGGTTAAGAATTTGGGCTGCAAATAAGCACTCTGCTGGTTTGAAAGCTACTACTGCCATGAACTCAGCGGGTGGCCTTAGGTAAGCCACTCCTCTCAGCCCCAGCTCCCAGCTGTATTGTGGGGATAATAACATCACTGACTTTCTTAAGTGCTCTGAGTGGAACACTGATCTGTCTCATAAGTCGCATTGTAGTAGTAGTAGTAGTAGTAGTAGTAGTAGTAGTAGTAGTAGTAGTAGTAGTAGTAGTAGTAGTAGTAGTTATGATTATCCTGTTTAAATATAAAATTTCTGTACCAGCATAGGAGTTCCTTAAGGCATCTGTTGCTGAAATGCACAGTTGCCTGGTGCTCTGGAAGACTTATGTTGGAAACCCTCACACATAATACAACAGCCTTGCTGACACTAAGCAGCTCATTGTCTAGTCAATGCCTGCACACCTCCTAGACACCTCATATTTCACAATGAGGATGTATTAAGTAAGTAAAAAGTGTTTGGAATGTCGAATGTAAGCATCAACATATAAGAAAGACAGTATTGTACCAGGGGCCTGAATTCAAATTTATTCCTGTCCAAACAACTATCCTCAAAAAATGGCATTCAGAAAATCTCCCTCTTGTCTCTTTCGTCTGTTTCTTTCTTTCTCCCATACATTTTCAACCCCAGATACTGTTTTAAAACCCTTCTTTCCAACTCCAAATCCTAACTTCCTAAACTCCATTCTCACACTGTCCCTCCTAAACCCTGTTCTCACTCCCCAAATCTCATAATTCCACACTCCTAATACCCATTTTACTGTGTTGCAACAAACCTCCATTTGGGTTCATATTTTACCCTGTCCCATTTTGGTACGGGTCCAGCTTCTCTTTTCTCTGTGTTTACATTGTTTTTATTTCATCAATTCTTCCAGCACTAATTCTCTGATCTTATTGTTATGCCCTGATGTAATAACTTATTTTTTATCGCAGATTTGTTTTGTTTTACTGGCTTTTGCTGTAATAATAAATGACTGACTGACATGGAAAATAAACCAAAATCACATCATACTTTATTAATCACTACTACACTTTCTGAGGAAAATAGACATGTCAAAGGTCTAGTTCTGTCCAGTTTACCTGTAGCTACAAAAGAATCTACCAAATAAGTACCTGTCATAGAAAGAACGTGTATTATTTCTTGTATAACATGTAAGGAAGTATTTTTATTATTTCCCATGTTTTCGCTCTATTCTCAGCAATCCTTCCAAACCTGTCAACAGATCTCTTACAGTTGTTGTGCAGTTCACTGAAGATTGAGGGTGTTCCTAAATGAGGTGCAGAACTTGAGAGTGAAAGGCAGCAAAAGGAGGAGTTTCTTCATTGTGCCCTTGCACACTCTAGACTGGGGTCTTGCAGCAATTTTAAAAGAATGATAAATGCTTCTAAAATGATGTCAGGATGGGTCCGTAGCCACTGTCACTTGGAGTTGGGCCCAGAGTGGGGATCTGAAACTGGGTCTCAGATCCTAGGATGTGCTTTCGAGAACCACAGCTCTCTTCATCAGATGCTTCTGATGAAGAGAGCTGTGGTTTTCAAAAGCTTATGCCTCAATAAAGTTAGTTTTAAAGGTGCTACTGGATACTTTACTATTTTGCAACTACAGACTAACATGGCTAATTCCTCTGGATCTAACTCCTAGAATGACATTCTAATCATTATACCACGTACATGTACACGTTTTCTTCTAGGGGTATGCAAAATGAAACAAAGAAGCTGGAAATATATATGGAATTTGTTGTTTTGTTTTTTAAAAGTTGCTACTAGAATGGTGAACAAAATCAGGAAATCAAGTTATAATGGTACCCACCCATTGAAAATTTTGTTTTTCATTTTGGTTGTTTCCATGCAGCAGCAGCAACTAGGAAAGCAGGCACTGGTACGTCACTACAGCATCTTATTTTCCTCAATGGCATTCACCAAACAGATCCCAAGCGGAGAGGGCCCTTAACATTGGCTGATAGGGAAAGTTTGCGCAATGCATGTTAGTGCATTTTTTCCCCTTGGTGCTACTCAGGCAACAGCATTGTCTTTCTGCCAATTGGGTCCTCCCTGCCTATTGGCTCTGGAAACATTTGTTTAACTCCATTGGAGGGAGGGGAATGTACATTTTTTTGTGGTGCTACCTGAGCACTGGCCTGTCTCCCCCTCCCCCATAAGGATGCATGGATGGTTGGTCACCACACGGAAAAGTGCCACTTGGCAGGGTGCAAGTGGTCTATCAGTGGTCTATCAGTTGAACTCATAGAAGCCCCAGAAGACTTCAAACATAGTCTGAAAACTTAAAGACACTTCCCTGGAGCTAAACACTATTGAATAATATAGAACTTATATCTATTTGCCTTACAGGCTATTTTCCTTCTCTGCCCTTTCAGAAACAATCCTGCCTGCCCACTGCAAAAGGAAAACTTATGGAAAAATATAGGTCTATTTAGGTGGAGGGATTCAGACAATCATGCTGCCTGCCTGCATGCACTTGGGTGATAGAGATTGGTGGTGATTAATGTGCAAACATCCCATTTTGCAGCAGAATGCTAAGCCAGAAGCTGTTCTTCCTGATCAGCGGCATTGGCTGAGTCAGGGATGGTTACACGAAGCTCCTCTTCTCCTGAGGAGCCAGGGCTGGCTACACAAGGTTCCTCTCCTGAAGAGTCCTCACTTTCACTGAGCCCAGACTGGCCCATGACACCAACTCTTCTTAGCTTGCTGCACCTGCTGTCCCCCAAAATATCTGTTCCTGTAATGCAAGCCCATTAGACCTAGCCCTGCTCTCCTGAGCAGCACAGAACAAGTCTTTGCCCCCTTCCTTGTGATGCTCCTTAGACACTTGAAACATCTTCTGTTCTCTATTCTAAATATATCCAGTTCCTTCAATAATTCCTCAAAGGACCTGTTTTACTGACAACCCCCCCACCCCAATTCTTTGGAACCCTCCCCCAAATCCTTTCTAATTTGATTACATCCTTCCTACAATACACCATGCAGAACTAGACTCGGTACTCTAGATGAAGACTGACTACTGCAGAGTAGAGTGGAGCTATTACTTCTTGTGATTTGGACACAGGCTGCTATTAATACATTGCTCCCTAAGATTGTGTTTGCCTTTTTTACAGCCACACCACAGGGCCAACCGATGTTCAACTTGGAATCAACTGCAACCCCAAGATCCTTAGCACCTGCCCCTGCTGCAGCCCACCTGGACGAGCCCCCTGGTTGCTGCTCACCCCAATGGCCCTCCTGCAGCTTGAGGTCCCTTCCATTCCTTTGATTCTATGGATGTGGCCTGCAATCCCTATTTTCCTGAGAACTGATGCAGAAAGGAGCTCTGATGCAGAAAGGAGCTCTTTAAATCCCACAGCTTCAGCAGGCTGGGGGAGGTCCTCACTGGCCAGCTGAAGGCTCAGGGGTTAAATAGCTCCTTTCCCAGGGCTTGCAAGCCACAAAAAGGAGCTCTTTAACCCCAATGGCTTCAGCTGGCTGGCGGGGACTTCCCCACTAGGGAGGGAAGGGAGGACTCACCATCTGGCTGGTCAGACTTGGAACTGCAAATCTCCTGCACTGACTGGCCCCACTTCAGGGAGGCTCAGTAAAGGCAGCCCCTCCTAGCAAGCTAGGGTGCAGGGCCTGCTCCTGTTTTGCCATGCAAAGGCTCAGCATGCTGCTAAAGAGCCGGGTACCTTGGCTTGCATGTGGGAGGAAATGGAATCAAGTGGGTGGGGCCACAGAACATGTGATTACTTTGGAGAGCTGCCAGAACGCCACAGCATTCTGGCGGAAAAAAGCCCTTCCATTATCCTTTTTTTATCTCTCCCTTTTCCATCCTTGACATATGTAACCCTGCTTCAAAGTTTTATGGTTAACCTTTTTTCTTCTAATTCTATGGACTCTGGACAGTGTTCAGGTTTCAGACCAAAAACATTCTTTTTTTAAAAAACATTTTTTATTCTTTTTATTAACTACATTAACTACTACATTAACTAACAATACAAAGGAAAGGAAGGGAAACAAGGGAAGGGAAGAGAAAAAAAACCCCAAACAACAACATATAACATCTACACTACACAGAATGCTTTCCCTTCATACTGCCATTGTTAAAAAACTAAAGCTTTGTATAATATTGATGGAGTGGTTGACCTTACAAAATGCAAATTACAATTCAGATTCAAATTAAGTTTTCCTCCCCCTCCTGGGTCCCGGACGCAGTTCTCTCTGAGCAACTACAGCCACAGTGCTCGTTTCCTCCCCCTGCCCCTCAGACTTCTTGTTTTCTTCTTGCTTGGTGTCTCGCTGAAATTCCGGATTTTTATCCTCAAAATCCCTTAGTTGATCTTCTGATAATATCTTGTAAGCTTGATCTTTGTAACTAAACCAGATACCTTCAGGAAATAGCCATTTGTACTTTATTCCACGGTCCCTCAGAAGAGCTGCGAGCTTTTTATACTTAAAACGTCTTTTCCGAACTAAAAATGGGACATCTTTCAGTATCTTGATGTTGTTACCCAAAAAGTCCAGATCCGCATTGTATGAGTTGTATAGGATGGTGTCTCGGATCCTTTTAGATGAGAAATCGATGATGATCTCGCGAGGCAGCTGACGCTTCGTTGCATATTTTGAAGAAGCCCTACGGACCTCCAAAATGGCGCTTTTAACCTCTTTAGTTGCCTTCGCGGGTGTCGCCAATAGTTCCGAGACCAAACCCCATAAATCCTCATTTTCCTCCTCTTTCACATTCTGGAGGTGCAAAATTGTTTGTGTTCGTTCCACTTGTAGCCCGATCAGCTGGTTCTCCACCAGCTTTAACTCTTTATTTGTAGCCTTCATGAGTGACACACTTTCCTGAGCAGACTTCTCTGCCCCCCTGCTGCTTCCTTAATGGTTTTCACTTCGCTCTCAATTAAGCCCACCCTTTGATCTGTTTTGTTCAGCTTGTCAACAAAGGGTTTTATGGCTTCGGTAACCGACCTCCGCACCAGTTCTTTGAGCGACTCTCCCTTCCCCTGCAGGGCAGCCGAAATTGACTTGCCCAGAGCGGGACTCTGTTTTTTCGCTGCCATTTTAGTGGGGGGGGGGGGACTGCCAACCAAATTCTGAGACTCAGCGAGGGGGAAGAACTAGCCTTCTTAGCTTCAGATCCCACCACTCCTTCACATGCGCTTGTAATGACAGAAGGGATTCGCTTACTTGCAGGCTTCCACCTAGTTCTGCTCTTTGCCATTTTCCATGGCCCGGCAGCACACGAGGCGCTGCGCACGTCTGCCGGCCTCCATAGGGACAAATGGGCAATTTACCTCCCGCATAGGTTTTCGGGGGGCTCTTCCCACAGCGTCCCGGACCCTGCCTCCCTCACTGGGAGTCCTGGGGGCTGATCTTCGCAGATCAGCCGCCCGGTCAGAGAGCTCGGGCGCTTCCTCCCGGACCTGCGGAGAGGAGCATCCGACATGGCCGAGAAAACGAAACCGAATCAGACCAAAAAAATTCTTCATCCATATTCCTGAGATGTAACAAAAACATCAAACATAAGGAAAAATTAAGAACTGACAGTTTAGCCAAGTGCAAATAAATTCATAAATCTGAGTATTCCCCAAAATCTAGGAAAGAAACCAAAATCTAGATGAGTCTTATTTGCAGCTCTCCTATGGTGCCATTGTTGCCATACACCCTCTGCTTATGCTCTGAAAGGTCAAGCTCCTAGTTCAATGCAGGTAGTCTGGCATACTAAGTGATGAAGTAAATCCTTAGGACCACCAGGTAGCTACTGAATTATTGTAAGTGATCCTAGCAAAAGTCCCCCTGCCAGAAGAATGATTTCAGTTCTAATACAAGTAAATAGTCATTCCTTCTTTCTCTAGTTAGATCTGAGGATCAAACTACAGTGATAGCTTATTTTATAAAAAAAAAGTGTGTAATGCTTCAGCACTACCTTGAACCCTAGGCCTTCAAACATCAATAAGATGGCATATTGGCAAAACTGAGCAAAATAATTAAAATCAAAGTACCATTCTCATACAGACTTTAGAGCCATTGTACCTCACACTTTGAGTAACAGCCACACGTTATAGCACAATTTCAGCCTTTTCATTTTATTGTACATTTTGTATATTTCAAGAACCTCTATAACAAAGCATGTAAATAAGCCTATTTAAACTATAAAGATTAAAGCATGATTTAGAATTAGTGACTAACCAGAGGATTCTAGGGATTCTACACTCCAACACTTTTCACTTCTTCTCACACATAGTTTGATAATGAAACGTTTCCAATTTGGCAGCAAACCATACTTAGTTGTTATGCCTAAATCATGGTTTGTTCTCTACAAACCACAATTCTCAGAAACAGTTTAATGCAAGGCCACCCCTCCCCAACTCATTCAACAAAGCAGAGTTTGATGTTAATTCAGAACTATGCTAAGTGATCCTGTAGTGAATTCTCTCTGGAGTATCTTTCCCAATGTTAGATAGGTGCAGTGTTGAATCTTTTATTATTTCCTAAAGATTCAATACGATCTTTTCTTGTAGTGAGGCTAGATATAATGCATGTTGCAATTAGGTTGATAGAACATAGGTGCAAAATGTGTAAAATTCACATCTGTAATAAGAAAAAAATCCTGTGTCCCAATTCAACCCTGGAGGATCCATTGTTCCAAATTTGTAAATAAACTCAATTTCAGCAATTTCACATTGTAATTTTCCTTTGAAGTTTCTCTACTTGAGAAATGGTACTCTGAGATCAGAGTTCTAGCAGACTGAAATGTTCTCCCATTGGGTTTTGAATGTTGTGGGTTTTGATATCAGATTTATGTCCATTCATTCTTTTGTGAAGATATTCGCGGGTGGGAGCTGAGGAAGCGCTGCTCCAAGTCAACCATGAAGATGTTGGCATATTGCGGTGCCATGTGAGTGCCCATTGCTGTGTCATTGATCTGAAGAAATAAATCACGACCCAATCTAGTGAGGATGAATTGGCAGAGTTTGGTCTGCCTATGCCAAAGCCAATAGGGTGTCTTGTGTTGACAGGCTTGTATATTTTGGACAGAAGATAGAAAGTGCCTGGTAGAGGTTCCTGTGGTGTGTCTATATAGATTTATTCTTATATGGGTGTGGATAATTCCTTTATAATCCTATTCAGTTCTTTTTTATATTCCCGAGTGGCGTTTGAGGATAGTTGTTTGTAGAAAGTAGTATTGGTCAGTTGTTTTTCAGCCTTCTGAATGTAGTCTGATTTCTCCTTTATGACAACTGCTCCCCCTTTGTCACCCTGTAACACAAAGTTTTCTACCATAGAAAACTCTTTTAACATCAGCTTTCTATCAAAAGAAGATTCACTTTGTTGAAATCTGGGCACTAAATCTTGTGGTTGCAATTTTGTATTTTAGTATTATTGACTAGATATGCTTGCTGAAATGTATTGGTTCTCATATTTTCCTAGTTTTACACAGTGCACATTCAGGTATAGCAGAGATTTAACTAAAAAACCCTGCACATATAAACTCCATGTGCCTGGATTAATGTACTGTATCATGTCTTGCCCAAAGTAATCTATTCAGAAAATACATATTTATTAACATCTGTTTAAACATTAGCAAAAAAAAGTGATATGGATTTAAGCAATGTAGGCCTAAGGATTGTGGTGTTCTTTCCAACTCAACAGTTTATGTACAAAGATAATTCCCCCCATTTTGTTTGTATCGTCACACTTGGGGGACCCACCGCACAATACTTCTGTATGGCAAATGTATTATGATTTTGTCACAATTACTAGAACAGCCTGCAGATCCACTGGAGTCCGCATATTAGTCAATATCAATAGCAAGAAGAAATGTAATGTTACAAAAAAGTTTCCATCAAGCTATTTTGTCTAGTGCAGGCAACCCATTTCAGACTGCTTGAGTGCTCTAATATAAATCAGCTTTGGCTTCAACTCAAATATCCTTGTTGAACAAGAAACAACAAGAATATAATTTCCTTCTGTTTTCTTGTCTTAGATGCATGCAAAGCCTCCGCCTTGCTAATTTTTGCAAATCATATATTAAATTGAATTTTTCTTTTAACTTCAAGATAAAGCATCACAGCTTCACAACTGCACAGGATTTTTCCCTAGTGAGTGTTTACAAACTATTTCCCCTGGGCCTTACCCCTAAAATTCCAAAAAGCACCTTCAGCTCTTAAAGGTGGACGCTTTGGGGAGCAGCAGAAGTGCTGTGCCAATGTATGAACTTAGGCATCATGGTTCAGTGTTCTACTGAGGTGAGACGAAAGGGGGAAGTAACAGCTAATTTATTTCAATCTGTTCACTCTTAGCTGTTTAATCACAGCAGTTAGGCAGTGGCTCAAGATTTCTCCCTCACAGTGAGGAGATTTGGAAGAGAGATTGATTGCTTGATACCTACTTCTGCCTCCAAACATCTCAACAAGATGGCAAGGTCCACTGTATCTAATGCTTCAGCTCAATCCAGTATGACCAACAAAGAGATATGGCCTTTGTTTACATTCAGATGGCGATTGTCAACTAAAGCCATCATCACCATTTCCCTCCCTTAGCTTAGCCTGAAGCCAGACTATAAAGGGTCTAGAGAAGATGAGTTATCCAAGAAGAGTTGGTTTTCTACTGCTCTCATTCACCTTGCCAAAAAAAGGCAGATTAGAGACCAGGCATAACCAAGCACATAATTTTTCTGTAGCAGATAACTGCCTCTATGAGAGACCAAGGGAAAGCACCCTGAGTGAGCAACTAATTTATGATGGACATCAGAGTCTCATTAATGTGATACTTACATGATTTCAGCAACCAGGATGGACAAGCTTCCAGACTTTTTATAAAACTTTTTATAAAAGTAGGACATACCAGCTAATGTAGGCTTCAGCTGCATATTAGAGACGTGAAAAATTCAGAACATCTTAGACGTTATTTGTGAAAATGATCTAATAGCTTCACTTTAGTTAACTTCCCCTTTTCAGAGTAGGAGGAGAACTAAGAAAGGAAACAAAATTCGCCCAGTAAGACCACTCACACTGCACAGAGTGAACAAAATGTTGGAACAGCAAATTAATGAAAAGATCTAAGCATAAGATTAATAGGCTACCCCATGGTCCCCTCCTCCAACCCAGCATGTAGTGAAGCTCTTTAAAGGATCTTTTTGCACTGTAGCCCTCCCGCGGGTCAGCACTTAAATCTTAAAAATATCTTTGAAGCCCATCTGCTGTAGTGCTTCATTTTTAATGAAAATGGAAGGTGCCAGCCATAACTGACTCTGATAACAGCAAAGCTCTTCCATAATGCTAGTTTGTTATATCTCAGAGGAGACAATTTAAACCATGCATATTTCTACGCTAGTTCATAAGCTCATGAACAAATTTCCTAAGAGATGGAGTGTAGGAATGTACTGACAGGTAAATACTCAATGAAGAAGCATCTTGACATTTCATTCACCCAGGTGGGAATGTGGGTAATAATGTATTATCTATGGGGAAAGGGCTGTACCATTAGAAATATCTGCTTGCCCAACATAAAATTTGCTTTCCTTCTCCTTTCAGAAATTAGGTCTGGTTGAGGCAAGGTGAACTTCTTTCGGGCTGGAGACCACCAGAAGGTGTTTATTTGCTGAATGGAGTATCCTCTGAGAAACATAGGGTAAGCCAGTCCTGCAGACATGATGGTCCCAGTCTGCTAAGGGATTTGTAGGTTAAAACCAGAATGAACTAGAATCCCACTGGGAGCCAGTGCAGCTGGCGGAAGACTGGTGTTCTGTGTGACCAGAATAGAGTCCCAGTCAAAACATGTGCCGCCACATTCTGCAGAAGCTTTAGCTTCCAGAGGAGGCCCAGGGGCAGCCCAGTGTAGAGTGTCAGACTGAGTCTTGAATAAAAGTTGCAATCCAGGCTACCCCTTGCAATGAGACAGTATTCTCATTGTATCTTCAGGCTTTACTGAAGATAAACAACCATTATAAGTCCACACTCCCAGATCCAAGGATCAGGGCTGAGCTTAGAAATTGTTACGAATGACAGGCAAAAGCAAAGGTACAGAATAGCAGTTCCCTGCGGGCCCCATCCTCCCCCTCAGTTCTCAAAACAATCGGCCCGAGGGTGAGAAAGTGAAAGTTTCCCAAGGGTGTCTGAAAGGCAGATATATGTAGACATAACATTCCTCTTCTCTCTGTGAGCTTCCAGCGGAAGGCTTGCCACCTGCAAAGAAAACACTTAATATACAGACAGGATCAAAATGGAGTTTCTTTGGTTTAAACACAGTCAGAACCTGACATTCTGCCCCCTCTAAAAATTTCCTCCCCCAGGTTTAAGAGGATATAGAGTGTGAAATGCTTTCAACAATTTAGGGGCTTGAATATGAATAGACTCCACCCACTCATCATGCCCAGAGTCAAAATCCTTCCACCTAATGAGGTAAAACAATTTATTGCGTCTAATTTTAGAGTCCAAAACTTCTTGCACTTCATAGTGGATTTGATCATCAATCAAAGTAGGTATTGGTGGAGAGGTGATACGCCATTGATTTGCAGGGGGAACCTTTTTCAGTAAACTGATGTGGAATGTAGGATGGACTTGATGTAGATTTTTTGGTAAGTCAAGTGCTACAGTAACTTTATTGATCACCTTGCGAACAGGAAAAGGTCCCAGGAACTTCAGAGCCAATTTACGGCTTGTCTGAGTCACTCTGAGGTTCTTTGTTGAAAGGTAAACAAGATCTCCTGGATGTAATTCCCATTCGGCCACACGATGGCGATCGGCATATTTTTTATAATCCTGTTTGGCTTTGTTAAGATGTGCTTGAATTTGAGTCCATTGTTGCGCAGCTTCCCCCCACCATTCTGAAACATCTTTGGGAGCCGTTGGAGGGGGAAGAGCTTCAAAAGGATAGGGTTTAAAGTCATAGCCATAAACTACTTTGAAGGGTGTTTCTCCAGTAGAGGCATGCACACTGTTGTTATAGGAAAATTTCGCCAAAGGTAGTAGATCAGTCCAATTATCTTGTTGAAAATTAATATAACATCTGAGGAATTGTTCTAATATTTGATTAGTTTTTTCCGATTGTCTGTCGGTTTGTGCATGGTGGGCGGAGCCCAAGCCTTGTTCCATGCCCATAAGTTGAAGGAGCTCCCGCCAGAAGTTGGCAACCAACTGTCTGCCGCGGTTAGATATTACCTTCAATGGAAAAGAATGTAGTTTTACAATATGTTTCATAAAAATGTCCGCTAATTTCTTTGCTGAAGGTATAGTGGTACAAGGAATGAAGTGGGCTTGCTTTGAAAATAGATCCACTATGACCAGTATACATGTGTGGTTTTTGGAGGGGGGAAGATCAGTGATAAAGTCCATAGAAATAATTTCCCAAGGTCTGCTTGGGGTTTCAAGGGGTTGTAATAGTCCCGGAGGCTTTTCTTTTCGCGTTTTGGCGCTGAGACAAATTGGGCAGGAAGCTATATACTGGGAAACATCTTTGCGTAAACCTGGCCACCAGAATTGTCTCTGTAATAGGTGAAGGGTTTTTAAATATCCATAATGGCCAGCAGTTGGGGCATCATGACAATGTTGCAATATTTCTTTTCTTAAGCTAGCAGGTACATAAAAACGATTGCCCCAAAGCCATTCCCCCTGTGCAGATTGAGTTAGCTTCTCTTTGGCCACATTTTCCCCCTCCTTTTCCACTTCGTCTTTCAGTGTTTGTCTCCACCCCTGATCTGAGTGAGGAGGTTGGGTTGCACAGCTGCGCGTTGTGACCACACCTCCTAATTGCGTAGGCGAAAATACTGTGTCTACTGTTTCCTCCCTCTTGCTTTTGAGTTGGGGCATGTTCAATAGAGCGTCCGCTAGGAAATTTGTTTTGCCAGGCAAAAACTTGAGAGTGAAATCAAATTTGGAAAAATATTCTGCCCATCGTAACTGTTTTGCATTCAATCTCCTAGGGCTGCGTAGGGTCTCCAGGTTTTTGTGATCCGTCCAAACTTCAAAAGGATGACAGGCCCCTTCTAGCCAATGCCTCCAAGAGGAAAGCGCTGCCTTAACTGCAAACGCTTCCTTTCCCCAGACATTCCAATTTCTCTCTGATTCCAAAAACTTGCGAGACAGATAAGCACACAGGTTCAGGCTATTCTCTTCTCCCCTTTGCAGGAGCACACCCCCTATTGCTGTATCACTGGCGTCTACCTGCACAATGAAGGGGCAATTTTCATCGGGATGTTGTAGTACCGGCTCGGATATAAATTGCTGTTTTAAAAGATTAAAAGCTAATTGGCATTGTCGTGTCCATATTAGCTTAGAGGATGGCTTTTTGGCTTGTTCCCCTTTGTTCTTTGTCTTAAGTAGTTCTGTGAGGGGAAGAGTGATTTGGGCAAAATTCTGTATGAATTCTCGATAGAAGTTGGCAAACCCCAGAAATGACTGTAGTTCTTTACGGGTTGTGGGGGTTTGCCATTCTTGTACTGCTTTAACTTTGCCTGGATCCATTTTTAGCCCATTTTTTGAAATGCAGTATCCTAAATAACTGAGTTCAGACTTGTGAAATTCACATTTGGATAATTTGATGGGCAATTTATTGCACATGAGGGTTAATACTTGTACTAATTGTATATGTTCTTCTTCTGTCTCAGAGTAAATTAAGACATCATCCAGATAAACGACCACCCCTTCATACAAAAATTCATGTAGTAGTTCATTGATCATGGACATGAAAACTGAAGGGGCTCCAGCCAGGCCAAAAGGCATGACTAAATATTCATACTGTCCTAAGGGCGTATTGAACGCGGTTTTCCATTCATCCCCCTCTCTTATACGAACGTGGAAGTAAGCATCTTTTAAGTTCAATTTCGTAAAGATCTTACCTTGAGCCACGACGTTGAGTAGATCTCTGATGAGGGGTATTGGATAAGCATTTGTGGAGGAGACTGCATTGAGTCCTCTGAAATCGGTACATAGTCTTAATCCTCCATCCTTCTTTTTAACAAATAGTACTGGGGCAGCATGAGGACTATTAGCTGGTCGGATAAATCCCCTTTCTAAATTGGTGTCAATAAATTTGCGTAGTTCCTCTCTTTCGATAGGGCTCATTGGATACAACCTGCCCTTGGGTAAGGTGGCTCCTGAAAGAATTTCTACTGCACAATCTGTCCTCCTATGGGGAGATAAGGTGTTAGCTTCTTCTTCTGTGAAAGCTTGTAGGTAGGCTCGGTATTCTTTAGGTATTTGGTTGATTTCCTCTTGGGTTAAGAGAGCCTGTTCCATTAGGGTAGGATTAGTACCCCAATTTTGATTCCAATGGTGATCTCTGCAGCAGTCTTGCCAAAAAGTAACACTTCCGGCCGGCCAATCAATGTCTGGGTTGTGGTCCCACAACCACCTGCTACCCAAAATCAGCGGGTATTTGGCTGTAGAGCTAATCACAAAGGATCTCATCTCCCAATGCTGTCCCATTCCTTTGATCACAGGTATGATTTCAGTGGTGACTGGGTTCATATTGGAGCCGTCCATTTGTTCAAAAATAACCAGAGTTTCTAGTTCCTTCATTAGGAGGACTAATCCATTAACTAGAGCGGGTGCAATAATATCTCAGGAGCATACAGAATCGATGAGTGCTTGTGCACGAATATGAGCCTTTCTTTTGGGATTAACTAATGTAACTGGCACGAATAATATGGACCCTCGTAGTCTTTCTACTATGGGAACGGACTGTTTTTTGATCTGCCGTTTGGGTCCTGTTACGACAGATCCATCTCGTTTCCCGAACTTGGGCTCTCAGGTCCTTCTTCTCCAATTAGAGCGGTTGAATCGAATTCCATAACTTCCTCCAGCTCCAATCCCTTTTCTGGAGGATTTCTTCGGGTGGCGCCGCACCCTCTAGTAGTCCGAGGAGCTGGTGTTGGGCGGTATAGTGGGGGAAGGGTGGTCGAGGTTGTACGTGCTGGCTGGAACGGAGCTCCAGGAATCCTAATCGGATTCTGGAACGGACATGTACCACGGCTGGTTGCTGGCCCGCGCCTTGATCAGCGTTCGGGATTGCTTGGGAAGCTCCCAAATGATGCTAGCTCCTTCCTCCATTGATGAAACGACCGTCCGCCTCATGTCAATGAGCGACCTAGAAAACACCGTGCTTGCTCTCCTCTCCCTCATCACTCTAGGCCTGGAGCCCCACTGCCTCAGTGTAGGCAAGGATATCAGGGGATCTGCCACCGCCCGTGGTTGAGCTCCCAAGTCCCTCCGGACGTCATGGGTGCCAGCTCTGTCGGGTACGAGGGGATACACTGTAGCAAGACCTGACTCCGTTCCCCCTGGAACGGGCTGAACTGTTGTAGTAGGTTCCACTCCTTCCGTGTTGGAGACATATGGATCAAACAAAGGGTCCCTGTTGGGTGCGGCCTTGGTATCCATCTCCTCCGGCCAAGGCATTGGAACAGAGGTGATTCATAACAAAATGTCAGACTGAGGCTTGAATAAAAGTTGCAATCCAGGCTACCCCTTGCAATGAGACAAAAGTCCATCGATTTCAAAAGGCTTTACTGAAGATAAACAACCATTATAAGTCCACACTCCCAGATCCAAGGATCAGGGCTGAGCTTAGAAATTGTTACAAATGACAGGCAAAAGCAAAGGTACAGAATAGCAGTTCCCTGCGGGCCCCATCCTCCCCCTCAGTTCTCAAAACAATCGGCCCGAGGGTGAGAAAGTGAAAGTTTCCCAAGTGTGTCTGAAAGGCAGATATATGTAGACATAACATTCCTCTTCTCTCTATGAGCTTCCAGAGGAAGGCTTGCCACCTGCAAAGAAAACACTTAATATACAGACAGGATAAAAATGGAGTTTCTTTGGTTTAAACACAGTCAGAACCTGACATAGAGTGAGTTGCAGTAGTCCAATCTGGAGGTTACCATTGTATGGATCACCGCAGCTAAGTTGCTGGTTGAAAGGTAAAGCGAAAATTGCCTGGCTTGACAGAGATGGAAAAATGCTGACCTGGCAACCACTGTGACCTGGGCCTCCATAGATAAGGGAGAATCCAAGACCACAACCAAGCTTCTCACCACAAGCACAGGTGCAAGAGACGCCCCATCAAGGGCTGGGAGCTGGATCCCCAAACCTGACAACCCATGGCCCAGGTGCAAGACCTCCATCTTAGTAGGATTCAGTTTCAGTTGGCTCTGCTTTAACCACTCAGTAACGACCTCCAAAGCCCTGGCCAAATTATCTGGGGCAGCACCTGACCATCCGTCTATCTCAGATAAAGTTTAGTGTCAGCCCAACTCAAAACTCCACACCAGCTGAGCAGGGGGGTGCATAAAGATGTTAAACAACATTGGGGACAGTATCGCCAAAAACGCTTGAAATGTGTGGAGCTTCTTAATAACCTCTGGCAGACCATTTCACAATGTAGGAGCCATCACAGCGAATAAACACAAATGAATAATTGCTGGTTTTATTTTTTTGAGGGAGTGGATACCTTCAGAAGGCTTTGCTCAAATGAGCAGAACTGTCACAGTGGAACAGAGCAGAAGCTGATTCTGTGGGTATGAGGGTATAAAGCCTTTAAGGACTTTGAAGGTGATAGCTAACTCCTTGAACTGAACCTTGGAACTAATCAGTAATCAATGGTGTTTGGGAAGAAAGGGATTGATATACAGATTCCACTTGTTGCCTGACAGTAGCCAGGACAAGGCATTCTGTACCAACTGTAGCTTCTTAGTTGTCTTTAATGGCAGACCCATGTATAATGCAATACAGTAGTCTAGCATGGATCCACATGGCCAGATCATCGGAGTTAAGATAGGGGGCATCTTCTAAGTTGAGAGCAGCTGAGAAATACTTCAGCTAGGGCCGGTGCCACTGTTGAGGTGGTGAGGCAGGCGCCATGGGTGCTGGGGCACCGGAGAAGGCGCCGGAGGGGGTGCCGGAGGGGGCTCTGGGGGCGGAGGTGCATGCCACAGGGCTGGCATGCCTGACTCACAGCTGCTGCAGCTGACCAGCATTGCACCGCCGCCGCCACCGCCACACGCCACCAGCTGGGCGCAGCAGCCATGGGCCAGGCACGGCAGGCATCCAGGGCAGCGTGTGGAATGCGAGCAGCATCCGTACACTGTCCCAGCCACCCACTGGCCAATGGGGCCGGCTTTGCTGCATGATGACATCATTGCATGGTGACATCATTGCGCAGTCTGGGGGTGCACGCATGCACTACATGTGCGTGCACATAGGGGCAGCCGCAGGTGCCAGAAACCCTGGCACCGCCCCTGACTTCAGCTAGGAGTGAATATAAAGTGCCATGCAAGATGTGTTAACCAAGAAAGACTTGAAAGATTTTTGTATTGTAACATTGAATCTGAATGCAACTGAATGTCTATAATGGGCTAACTCTGTGGCACATGGTGTTCGTTGCTTGTCTTAAGAACTACTCCAAGAATGACTGCATAAAAATCATTACATGAATGATTAGGAACTGAATCTTCCTTGAAAGTAGGATTACAGCATGCATGGTCAAACCTCTCTCTTTCATATTCACATTCACACACACACACAGAAAGGAAAGCAAAAAAAGAGTTTTGAGAGTTATAATTACATTCACATGTTGGCTAATTGGGCCCTTAGGGGTCTTCTTCCTAATTATAAGAGGGCATGCACAAAAGACATCTCACCAAAAGAACATATGCCCTGAATGAATATGAGTTTAAATAGGTTTACTGACTATATAAAGAGTTGTAAAGCTTGATGGCAAAGGATTGTGGTTACTACCAAACACTGCCTATCAATAAAAAGCTTACTTAGTACTATTGCAAGAAGAAGAGCAGGCAGGGAAAGATTGTTTTGAAGTTGAAAAGTCTTTTAAAAATCTGCAGACATATTTCTTGAAGTTGAAGTTTTCAATAATCATTAAAGGTTTAAAGCTAAAATGGATTTTGAGAATTACTTTGGGATAAACACAACTCTTTATAAGCATGAATATAACAAATTTGGACTAGAGGAAATAAATAAATATAAGATGAGTAGAGGAGAAACACAAAAATAGAGTGTGTGAGAAATTGAAATGAAATGCTTTTAAAACTTTAGACATTCATTAATTAAAATTGCATAAGGTTTAATGACACTGTTTATTAGTTTAGCTATGGGCAACCTTCTTATCTCACGTAATTGAAAGCTGTAGTTTATGGCTTTGATTATACACAAGGTAAAATTTAAAGGCTTTGTCTCTCCCTTTTTCACTCTTACGCTTCTCAGGATAGGGGTTTTTATACTCACTAGAGAGTAAATTATAGAACTTTTACAGGGTTGTAATTCATTTTATTTCAAAACAAATAGTATCCTTTTGACATATCTATAAAAGGCTCAATGTTTCTAATGGATGTGTATGCAATATTAAGTTACACCTCATAACAGAGATAAACTAGCGGGGACCCTAAAGCAGAATACAAACAAGATTGTCTTTATCTCTTAAACCTGTCATTTTAATTTTCCACTCTGGATGGTGCCATACCGACAGCTGGATTTAGGTTCTTGGTGTCTGTTAGTCCCCAGTATAGTAAGATTTCAAATTTAGCATCTAGCCAAATTGCTTTGCATTTAGTATTCTTATCTTGACTTGTATGAGTGGATCTGCAGTATCCTCCATAAGTATACCTAAAGGAATATCCTATTTTTATAGCATTCTAAATGCAAATCCTGTTTTCAGACTTAAGCTGTGGTCAATGCATCTGTATATTTTTTTAAAAAGAAGAATTTAAATGAATTGCTGAAATGGTGAAGTGACAATTTGGGGGACTTTTAAAGCAGTCTCAAACAGGCTACTTGATGATCCACTGATCTGCTCTGGACTATGTTAAAGAACACTTATTCCACAGGCAAACTCTGTTTTCTATGAAGCCAAGATTAAATTGCTCAGTTACTTCAAAATAAAATGTCTTCTCTTTTTATTTTGCCAGATCTACTCAAATTCAGTGTTCCAGTTTACAGCAGTTTTACCCAGAAGCATATTTACAAAATCCTTCAAGTTTTTAATTATAAGATCACTTCATAAAAAGCTGTTCTAATTTCTACAGGATATCCCAGTCAAAACTTTCAAATGTGCATTTAATCGTAACAAATTTCTAATTTCATTATTTTATCTTTTGTATTTAAAGCTAAGGGAAAGGGTAAGTTGATCATAAAGAAAGATGGGCTCAGTCCAGAGAAAATCAGGACTAGCAGGATGGACTGCACCAATACAAAAAGCAAGTGGGAAATCATGTTTTAAAATGCTTTCACATTTTTTAAAAATCCTGCAAATAAAGAAGTAGCAGGTCAGAGATTGTGCTGGTTGCAACATTTCTCTTAGCTTTCTAGGCTTTTACTTGAGAGAGTTTTTTATTAAAAATTATTATTGTTATTATTATTAAAAATGGCAGTTTCCACTTACTCTCTGAAGTGCTTGGTCCCCTCCCCCCCTGCCGCCAGGTGAGTGGTGGTGGCAGGGGACAGGTGGTGGGAGTGGGAAATCTCCTGTCCCTACCAAGGAAATGACAACCTAGAGCTACTGCATCTTCCAAGGAGGGAGAATATGCAAATACTGGTTCAGAAGTACTGTGGAGTAACTGGACACATCTTGTTCCTGTAAAGGTAAAGGTAAACATAGTCCCCTGTGCAAGCACTGAGTTATTACTGACCCATGGGGGGACATTGCACACAGGAAGCTAATTTCCAAAGCTGCTGTTTGATATTGTTGTGTGATTTTGGGGGCTGGTGCGGGTTTGCCGCTGGATTTGGGGTGAATTCTATTGGGGCCAAGTGTTGATTTTCACACCCCTACTAGACAAGCAGACACTGCCTATTTACCCAGCTCAGCCAGCCGGTTCTGGTTCGTTCTGTGGTTCCCCAGCTGGGCAACCATTAATGGGAGCACCTCGCTCTCCATCCCTTAAGAAAGTTAACACTATACACATAATATGATGCTTAAAGGATAGAGTTTATTTTCTACAGAGACTAAGAACACAAAGCAAATCTCTACAAAGAAGACACACTTAACATTACACTTTAAATCAGAATACAACTTAATTGCTATACTCTAATTCAGAATACAGCTTAACACTTTAAACTTATAGCAGGCAATCTTAACACTCTAAATACTTAACCTAAGTCATGACAAAAAGGCAAGGGTCCCCTTGGACTGAGCCTAGCCGGGCAGAGGGGCTTCCAAGCTGGAACCTCTCTAGCCTCTGGCCAGGGCATCAGCCAAGTTCTAATGGCAAGTATCCTCTTTTTAAGGGATCCCATTGGGCTAGGTGTCGTCACTGTTAGAGGGTTCTCATTGGCTGCTGGTCCTAGCCCAGGGACTTCTAAAAGCCCACCTTTTTGCTTATCTGTTTCCTTGAGGGACAGAGACCTTCAGCATTCCTTGCAGCACACTCGGCAGAAAGGCAAAGGCTTTAGGATGAAAAAACGCTTGATGAGCTCTGCAGGCAAAGGCAGAGGACCTTGAGTGTCACGAGGACCTCATGTGCTACATTCTTTTACCAACTTGCTTGTGTGGGAGATAGAGGAAACAAAAGTTAAAAGAAGGGGAGGACAGAGGGGGAAAAAAAGCCTCCACTTTTGGAGTTTTAAAACCTTTTTCACATAAGTCTGGATGGAAAGATGTTAATGGCCTGGGATTTTCAGAGCCAAACTCCATAATTCCCATGACAGATATTAAAATCAGTTGTTGCATTGAAGGAAAGATAGAGGAACTGCATTAATTAGGAAAAGTAAATGAATTTGTGACATTCTAAAACATTATTAAGTTAAAGCAAAGTATAGTTAGTCATTTAAGTGGATACCTTGTTGGATGCTCTTATTACAAACTGTGAGAATGTACTGTGATTTTTTTTGGTATCATTTCTGCCATTATTGATGTACTTCCTGCCTGCCCTTTTCTGATAGAATTTGTTTTTCAAAGATACATGAGAAATATTTAAAGTGGTAGAAAATGAGTCCATATGTGGAGGATCCACTAATGGTCCAGCCTTCAGGCTATTAATTAATTAACTCATTCTATTTAGGACACTTCTAGTCCACCTATCTCCCTACAGGGACAAATGCGCAGAGCACAAGTGGCCATTCACATGCCCTAATGAAGAAGCAAAATTGCTGCCTGAGCGAGAGGGGATGGATCAATAGAAAGCCCAGTGTCTACTTCCAGAAGGACCTTGTTTGTTAATTCATTTCTATGCAAGATACTTGCAAGGGAGCAGGGAGATAGCCACATTTTTAACAAGCCATTCAGTCAGAAAATAAAGTAATATGCTCTGACAGCAATCAACATGGTAAACCTGAAGGCTATGAACATGTCAGCACGAAAGCTATTAACTAATTAGTTAAATCAGGTATGCAATGCTAAATATTAGTTAAATCAGTTAAAGGAAAACCAGAAAATGATAGAGCCTGGAGAGATTTTTATGATCTCATGGACCAAGTGCATAGGATCCTACTCCTGTTAAATATGATTTGTATAAAATAATACTTTTAGTAGGATTACTTGCCTATGTAAAAGGGGGAAAGTTTGGCCCAGATTGATTATATAAAAGCTATACTTTATCTCCTCAATAATTCATTGAACTGTGAGTAATCCTAGATCTATGAGTCCTCTGTATATAGCTATTGTGTATCTTATGACTAATTAAAATTTAAATGCATGTGAAAATAGTTTTCATGGACTACTTTTAAGGATAGGAATTACCCTGCACAGGCCAGAATAACTCTTTATAGTCTGGTGGTTTTTGTTTTCTTGCTCTCCAAACTTTGAAATGAACTGTGTGTTTCCTTTCTGAAGCTGATCAGAGCAATTTGTACTTCCATTTTGATTTATGCTACTCTGTTTTGGAAGGAAACACTATTCAGTCTATAAAATGATGCAGATTACTCTTGTTTTTCAAGAGTTGATTAATGTGAACAGACTTTTTGCAACCTTAGTGGGAATAAAGAGACAGACACAGGCTTGGAACTAAATGGCCATTTATTGAATCATAATAACATAAACAATGGCAAGGGCCAACTAAGCGGTACAGGTCAAGCCACGGGGTCAACCCAGGACCTCCACCTTGACCTGTCTGGGTGAGCCCCACAGCCCCAGGATTAGGCCATCCAAGGAATGGCTGCAGCCCGGCCAGCTAGGCTACTGGATCCCCCCATCAAGCTCCTAACGCCCCAGCCATACAGCATGAGGGAAGGACTTGTGCCTGGGGATCCCCGCAGGTGTCTGTCTGTGCAATGGTAGCTGTCACAAGCATACCGCACTGATGGCAGACCCTGTTTCCCCAATATGGGGAAATGCCTCTGGTTGCTCACCAGCTCGCTCCCTATTTCCCATAAACTCCTGCCACTGCAAGGGTCAAGCCTCTGTTTAGACCCTCACACCCCACAGGTGGCTTAAAGCCAACCTAAACCCTTGCTGAAAATCGTCTAGGAAAATCTCATTGCCCTTGGGAGACAAGTGAACTCCATCATCTCTGTAGAGATGGGCAAATTTGGCCTTAATTCTCGGGTACGGTAAATAAATTCCCAAGCCAGTCCCCAAAGGCTTTTTCATGGCCCTGTTGGCTTTGCGACGGGCCCCCTCAATGGTGCGTGGGTCTAACGCTTCCCTCCAAACCCGACGTTGAAGAATTTCGGACCAGAAAATCAGGACACCTGGCCAACGGCTGCTTATCAACCAAAGGTCATCGGTGGCCTGCAGTGACAGGGCCTTCCCCTGCACCAGCCCTAAGTCATTTCCACCTAGATGGATGACCAAAATATCTGGGGGAGGACCCGTCCTTCCCCCAAACAAGAATGGTAATAAGCCAGGCCAACAAAGGCCACTCCGACCCTGCCATTCAATCGTGGCCACAGCACTGAGCCCCAGCTGAGATCCAATTTGTGTTCTCCTTGCTTGGTGGGCTGCCCAGAAAATCATACTGTGCCCGCAGATCAGGATCCTGCACTTTCCCGTGCCCAATGCCGCACCTAAGGAAAGAACAGTTAGCATGGCTGGTTAAAACTGCAACAGGGGGCAGAGAAAAGACTTAAAAGAGCCAGACCGCCACCTACCAACCCTTCGTATGGCACCCTGGGAATACCCCATGGCAGCTGCCGTAGATGCAGCCCGAATTCTGAAAGAATGGGTGCCGAATTTGACCCCCAAGAGCCCCAGCCTACCAACGGCCTTTTCAGTAACAGCCCCAAATTGGTACCGTGTCAGCGGCGTCTGATCCTCATGTAAAAACAGTACACCCTCTGCCTTACCACAGACCTCAATGTAATCCCTAAGCACCCGTATAGGGCACAGCTCGGAATCAGCACATTGACCCAAGAGCAACGATGCACCCTGCTTCAGCTGATCCGTCTTAGACTGGCGTATCCGAATGGACACTGTATCGCCCACAAATAAGATATCAGAAGACAACAAGGCCCTTCCCGATGCATCTCGCTGAGACTGTACAACCAACTCGCTAACTCTCAGGGCACCAAAGAATGCCACCAAAGCAGCAGCATGAAAAAGCCACCGTTCATAACTGGAAGAACAAACTGCCTCCCATGCTGCCCTCAATCCTCTCAGCACAGATGGAGAAATGGGCTGGAGCAGATCCCGGGATGCGCCAGCTTCCCTAGACCAGCCTTCCAACATCTTGCGCACCCGGAAATCTGCCGTGGCTTCCGGTAGGCCACAGGCTTTGCTGACAAATGCCAATGCAGCCAACTGCCCCCTGATTGATTTGACAGAGAGGTTCCTTCCCCACTGCACAACACAAAATTGCATCAAATGCTCCACAGGAACAGGCCAGTGATCCTGGAGACCGGCCGACTGGCGAAAACCAGTGAACTTCCCTACTGCACGTTGATACGCCCTCCACGTACTAGGGGCAATGGCAAGCAGGATCGCCCGGTCCGCTTCTGCCTTCCAAGCTCCAAAAACTCCCTGGGCATCAGCACAGGCAGACGGTCGGCCTCGGGAGTGAGGTGCCAGAAACGCTCCATCTGTTGGCGAGACAAAGTGTCTGCCACCCCGTTACTAACTCTAGGCACATGTCTGGCCCTAAACAAAATATTCAACTGCAGGCATTTTAGGGTGAAGGAATGCACTAGCCCCATCACCCTAGGCAATTTAGATGTCAATGAATTTACCACATGTACCACCGCCTGGTTGTCACACCAGAAGTGGACTGTGTGGTTAGCCAACTCCTTCCCCCAGATACAAACCGCCACCAGCAGAGGGAAGAACTCTAAAAATGTCAAGTCCTTGGACAACCCCTGCTCCAACCAATCCTGTGGCCATTGCTCCGTGCACCAGTGACCGCGGAAATACACCCCGAAGCCTAGAGTTCCAGCTGCGTTGGAGGTGACCTGTAGCTCGGCCTCCAATAAGAGATCCTCCCTCCAGAAAGTCACTCCATTAAATGCCGCCAGAAATTCCTGCCAGACTCCAAGATCCTCTCGCAAGCCCTTACTGACCCTCAACTTGTGATGGGGCGACCGCAGGGATCTCATGGCATCATAAAGGCATCACAAAAATGCCCTTCCCGGGGCAACCGCCTTACAGGCAAAGTTCAAGTGCCCCAGCAACTGCTGCAATTCAAGAAGGGAAACCTTGCTCTTCCCATGAAAATCAGCGAGCCTACGCTTGAGGTCCTCAACCTTATCCATAGGAAGCCTCAAAGATTGATGTACAGTGTCCAGTTCAATGCCTAAAAAGGTCAGCACCTGGGAAGGGCCCTCAGTTTTCTCATGTGCTAGGGGAACGTCCAGCTCCTCAGCCAGAGAAACAAAACCTGCCAATAGCTGGGCGCACTGCCCAGTGCCTGCTGGCCCCACTAACAAAAAATCATCTAAATAATGAATGGTGTTCGGGCAAGAATATTGGTGCCGCAACTCCCATTCCAAAAAGGAACTGAAGCGCTCAAATGCTGCACAGGATATGGAGCACCCCATTGGGAGGGACCTATCCATGTAAAACTTGCCCTCAAATGCAAACCCCAGAAGTTTAATGGCGCAGCTGCTCCAAACCACGCCACACGGCTGTCCCACACCGCCTTCCGTGCCTCCGCAGCCTCGCCGCCATAGCCGTCTCCACGCCCTTGCTGCCTCGACGCCTCAGCTGCTCGAAGCCTCGCTCCAAGGGAGACCCAGGTAGGCCCCCTTCCTTCACTCGGAGAGAGTAAAGCTGCTTTCCCCTCCAAGTGAAGTTCACGACTGCTGGCTTGGAGGGCAGAGCCGCCTACAAAGGCAGTTAGCTCTGCCCTCCAGCCACAACCCGATTGAATGGGAGGGGGTCTGTCTCCCTCCTCACAATGCTGCAAAGGATGGCCCCAGGCTTAAGCAGCATAGCTGCGGCCTGGAGTGCCGAATTCTTCTCTGTGTGTGTACTTGCAATGCACTAGGGTTGTTATGGAAGGAGGAATTTCTTTTTCTGAATTTTTCTTTTTTAATTATTCAGTTAGTTCCTCTTATTCTCTTTTCCTCTTTCAAAAGACAAATTCTCATTGATTTTTCATTCGTTTATCTTAGAGGTTTTTTAAGCGATATAATAATATAGATTTCTGCAAGTGTGGGTTTCTGTCTGCTGTTGTGCCACAGTAATATGATAAAAAGGGTAAAAAGCAGTCTGATGCATCAAAGATATGTCTTGGTTTGTGTTTAATTTTTTTGTTTAATGGCTCATCTTATTCTTAATTTTTCAACTATGCATGAGGTATATAAATAAATAAACACATTACTTCCTCTTTATGAAAGATGATTGATTTGAAACTGACTCAAAGTCTTTAAAAAAGAAATGGATTGCTGGATTTCAGGGATAAATTCAGCAAAGAGGAATTAAAGAGAATTCCTCTTAATGACCCCAACAGACACACTGACAAAACTTGAATGTTGTTTGAACGTTCTCAATACACCCAAACGTGCAGTTCTTTGGGGAAGAAAAAAGAACCCAGCTCAGCAAATATTGGCCACAGTTGCTCCAGCTTGCATTATATTCATAAGCAATTACACTCCACTTGCTTAGCTTTTCAAATGATGTTGGTACAATACAATATATTGAACAGTTAAGTGGTAGGAAGTTAGCATGTGTGTGGAATCGAAAAGGCTGGCTCCACAGTTCTACATTAAGAACATACTTAAAAAATGGCCCAAATGAAAATTATTTTCACAAGTTTTACATCTAGTTGCCTAAAACCTCTGTCACATTTTGCAGGGTTAGATACCTTTGCAAGCATTTGTGTGACATATTCAGCAGAATCATGACTACAACATAATTACATCACCTGGCATCTCAGGTTAAAATTAATGCTCCTCTCCCATAGAAAATAAAGCTAGATCCCTGGATAAATGCATGCTAACAGTGTCATCCAAAGCACTTACGCACTGGTGATGTGAGGGATTCATTCAAAGATGTCTTACTTGGCCCCTTGTTGCCTCTCCTAATGAACACCTCAAGGGATGAAAAAGACTTTTGGAAATGAAGCCCAACCATCCCTTTCCATACAAATCAGGCTTATTGATATCCAAGCCAAAAACCTCTTTGAATTTTGGTTCGCATTGTAAATAAGCTTATCTCAACTCTATGCCCTGCCCCTGCCCTGGATAGCCCAAGTGAGCCTAATCTCTTCAGATATCAAAAGCTAAGCAGGGTTGGTCTTGGTTAGTAATTGGATGGGAGACCTCCAACGAAGACCAGGGTTGCAGACTCAAGCAATGGCAAACTACCTCCGTTAGTCTTTTGCCTTGAAAACCCCACTAGAGGTCACCATAAGTCAGCTATGACTTGAGGTCACTCTCCACCAACAACTCCTTGCCCTCTTCATTTCTTTCCCCATAATTTATTTTTCAGCTCTAGTGAAAGAAAAGATTATTCCTCAGATGTTTAGCTGGTCCAACCCCCCTAAAAATAGGAACTCCTTAATACAAAGATTCTTAAGAATTACAGCTTTCCAGGATTTCTAGTACCATAGAAGATCTGGCCGATGAACATTCCTAGGCTTCCTTACACTGCAAATTTCCTTTTTGGAAGATTTCAGGACCTAGTGAAAACCTGGCAAATAACCTTCTCTTTTGTGCCTCCCACCTTCCTTGGTTGCTGGTACTAGAACACACATTTAGAGAAAAGGAAGAAACAGAGGGGATTCAAAAAGCTTGTAAACTCAGGATATCATGTGTCTTATGCCATCATGGGAAGCATAATATGGCCTGGTACTGGGAACACGGCAGTTTGAATCAAGCTGAAATGGAAAGCTCATTCTGAATCAAGATGGGAATCTTTCCCACCCTTTGTCTAGAATGCTATTGCCCAGTTCTGCAGTCCAGGAACACTCAAAGTCTCTCAGCAACTCCATCCAAGCACATCCTCTTTTTATGGGGCTATTGTTTCAGTGGAAATAGAGAGCAGGGAATGTGTATGCATATCCTAACACCAGAGAGCATTGGATCAGGCAATTAGATGCATGAAGACAGTCATCAAAATCTCCCTTCAATTTTAATAGGCCTGGGTGGCTCCCTCCATGATCTTTCAGTGAGGTGTATTTGCATCCTCTGAACACATAATAAAGCAAAACTGTCTGGGTTTGTTTTTGTTAAAATACTGTGAAGCCCACAAGCCACCTGGCATTTAATTTAAATCAGGCCTACCATTTATTTTTAATAACATTTATGATTCTCTGAGGTGGAAGAAATCAATACACATTTTTGGGGAAAACAAAATCAGCAGGAAGTAGAAGACCCTCAGCGATACTTTGAGATTCTTTTGAAAGAAAAGTACTAAGATTTTTATTTATTTAAGTGCTCCTGGATGTTGCAGATGCAGAGATGTCTGTTGTTAAAAGAATAGTTTTCTAAAGCTTGCAGCTCTTCAAAGGGATTTGTGACTTGTAATCCTTGCTTCTCAGTCTCACTCCACCTTTGTCTTCCTCGGTTTAATTCAAACAATGAACATGTTGCATGTTGTAAAATAACCAGCCCTTTCCCTTTGTCTAAGGTTTTGAGGAGGCAATTCTTTGTAATGCAATAGAAACTAGAAATGAAATGCCAGTCAGTGCTTTAAATCTTTCATTTCCCACTCCCCCACCTTCAGTTCAATTCTATTCTGAATGCTCAACTATCCAAACAACATTTTAGAAACTGCAGAAATGTTTTAGGCTTTCATAAACAACAGCCACTGACTCACCTGTGGCTCAGGTTGTGACCCGCAGGATGGGGAGGAAGGCATGGCACATGGTGGCCAACATCTTGGGAGCCCAGCAGCTCCCAGTGACTCCATGCAGGGCAGTGTGGGCTGCCTATGATTCTGATTCCAGCTGGCCAATCAGAGCTGCTGGTCAGGCTGTCCAGAAAGCAGGGCAAGCAGCAGAATTGAGGAAGCTGTTCTAACTCAGACCCACAACCTAGGGATTTAAAGGGGAGCCAGCTGTGTGTGGCATCACTTCACTTTCAGCCTGCTTTGAGCGAGGACGCTCTCAGCTAGCAGCAGTGGCCATGAGGGCCTACCTGGCCCTCTGCCCATGACACTCCAGCCCCCTTTTGTATCAATGCCAATCTCTCCCCCTTACCAGGTTACAGTTTGCATGCATTCTCCGGGCATATCTGATGGCTGCTAGGCTCCCAACACTGACTTTGGGACCCATTACTTCTGGATTGGGACTCCCACTGAGCTACAATCTTTGTATCTGCTCTCTTGCTGAGGCAGACCAGAAACTGACAGCTACTAGACTCCCTCTCCATATTCAATTGTCTGTAAAAGGCAATTGGATGTTAGAAGTTCAGAATAATTCCACACTCCAGAAATATGAAATACTCTATTCAACATTCAGGTATACAGAATTTAGCCACAGTTTGGGTTGGCATGCGCCTCTCCCACTGAATACTTGATAAGACAAGTTTAGTTGACCACGAGAATACCAACTGTTTTTTCCCTCCCTCCATTCCTATGGCTAAGTGAATAATCTCCAATTGGTCTTTTCCCCCAAGAATAGTAGCACTTCATGGAAGAAAACTTCATGAAGGCACTTGTGAGTTATATTTTTGCAGTAGCATGCATATTGTTCTTCACATGCTGTTTTCATTTAAAGGACAGAAACTATGCCCAAAGGATAAATTCAACAGGATTTTAGAAATGAGTTGTATAATGTAATTTAGCCAAATTATCTTAAAACAGTTTCTGCAGTATAAGATTATTCCATACAATGCCATCTAAGGTATGTTTAATCATGTGCATTGATGCAGAAAATTAAATAAATCTGATTAGCTGCTGAGAGGAGAGAATTGGTGGAGAGAAAGGTTCTTGTGGGAGATACCTCAGGGAGCCAATAAAACTAAGCAAGTCATGTGAGGGTTTTTTTTACAGGTGAGGTATAGATTGCACTTTAGAAGTATAAAATGGAGTTCAGAAGGAATCTTCCTATGGGGGGCCAGTGATGGCCCTAGATTCTAAACACCATCATTTCCATTTTAAAAGAGGTCACACTAGGGTTGGCAGGCAGAAGTGACATAACAATATGCCTGATTGAGGGTTTTTTTTTCTCCCACTGCTGCTCTGAACAAGTTGTGGCCAGATGGTCTCCCAACATAGTGGGAGATCTGGCAACACTGGGCCATGCAAATATCAGGATGATAATAGATGAGCATTCAGATTGCAGCATGGCTATGGTTGATGTTAAGATACTTCCAGTCAGCTTCTTATTGCTAATAGCTGATTAATCAGTGACACCAGCATTTTAAATCTGTGGTAGCATACTTCCCCAGCTAAACAAATTCATCTGTCATTTCATATACTTTTATGTTATCCAGTCCATGATCATTTAGCATGCAGCATGTACCTACCTACTTACAATATCAGACTCCTGCAGTCTTGGACAATTTTCTTTTCTCCCAGGGAGTTGAAAAGTCCCTAAGTAATGGTATATTTTAAAGTGTCAGAAGTATGGAAAATGTTTACAAGTATTGGATGCCTAATACATTGCTGAATATATGAGTTTAAACTATTGTTCCTTTTTTATTACAGATTTCTGGAAAAAAAATAAAAATACACAGCAGAAAAAGTGCACTGCAAAGCACATAATGGAATAAGAGGTATAAATGCTGAGCCTGTGGGCAATCTTTGCCAGATAATAATGTTTGCCTGTTCTCATTCCTGTCTGCTTCAGCAAGATTTTCTACACTGAGGACCTATAATTTGGCATTCCACTATAGAATTCCAAAGGAGTCACAGATCCAGTAGGTGATAAATCTAGCCCCAAAGATGTCTTTAAGCAAGACATTTACATTTCCACTTACTTGCTTGCAGTTGTTTGTGGAAATTTTGTGTAAGTCACTAACTTAATTTTGTAACATCTGTACTAATAATATTGTTTATGACTCTCTGATGTAGCTACTTGGTGATGACTCTTGCTGTTAAAGTGTGAAGCAAACTAAAATATAAATTAGCCTCTTATCCTGGAAAATGGAAAACATAATAGTGCTTTAATGCAAAAACCATATTTGCAGTCAGAGTGTGCATAAAGAGGGGGAAAAGCCAAAAATATGTCTGGAAATCACTGTTTTATTTTGTTAAAACAGGTTCTGGAACACTGAACCAAATCTGGTAAACTATCAGTGCAATCCTAAACTCAAATCCCTCCCACAAAAGAGTTTGTCTGTTTTGTTTCAGTTTGTAACTTGCAGCAGCAGGCAGGCAGGCAAGCAAACATGGACTCGCCTTGCAAGGCAGCATCTTGTTTTCCTGAACAGCATTTACCAATTAGATTTGAAAGGGAGAGACACTTTATGTTACAAATTAACTCTGTTGGCAGGAAGGGGGAATGAGCACAATGCAAACCCGCCCCCCCCATCACTGTCTGTGAAATGGCATTCTCTCCCTTCCAATCAAGTCCTCACAAGGGGAGACTCCACCTCCCCTCCCCATCTATCACCTTTGGAAATATTTGGAAGAGAGACTGTAATAATAGGCTGCAATTCTAAAGACACTTTCCTGGCAATAAGCACAAGGAAACACATCACCAAAGGAAATAATTATTGGCAGTATAGAAAAATAAAAATTGAACATATAGTGGGATTATTCTTTAATGTTGCTTCCCCACCACCTTCCCCTCAGCCAGCCAATTTCTCCCCATGTACACCTGCTGTCACTCGACTTTTTCATTGTTGTTTGTGTATAGTGTAACTGAAGGAAAACTCAGTGGTTCATAGGCTTAGAGGACGATCTGTTTTCTGTGCAATTTTGGTGCCATTCAGTGCAAAAACAGCTGCCCTAAAGATCCTGGAAGCCCACGTTGCAAAGAGCAGGGCCAAAATTCATGATAATGAAACAAACAGATCAGACCTCAATTGACAATGTCCCAGGTGGCAAAAAACAGTAATGTTGCATAGCTAGTTTGGAACCCCCAGATCCAAAACTGTAAAGGAATTTTTTTTTGGCACACACCTAATCTGCAGCTGTATTGCAGTGGAATATGTGTGTTGTCAGGGTTTTTTCATGTTTCTTTGCCCTTGGAATGAAATGACTTGTTAAAGTGTAGTGTCCAATGTTATGCTTTGATTTTAATTCCTCCAAAATAAAAAATGTGTCAGTATTTGAGGAAGGATTATAGATTTTACCATTACACATACACATACATACACACTCACACATACATACACACACACACACACACACACACACAGAGAGAGAGAGAGAGAGAGAGAGAGAGAGAGAGAGAGAGAGTATTAATAATATATAAACAATGTACAATATTTTTACAATACATTTCTGGCCATTAAATTTGAGGGAGGGACCCAATGGTGGATCCAAACCATGGAGCTGGATCTAAAGGTGCCCTTCCAGTTAATAAGACTCTTTCTTTTAATGGTAGGACATTTTCAGATACAACCCTATTGTTTGGATCCAACCCATTTATATTACTAACATTGCTGTTATTTTTATTTATTCAGTTCAGACCATTAAGTATCACAGCTTCATGAGCAATTTACAATAAATAACAAATTTAAAGACACGTCATAAAATATATAAAATATGACTTAAATTGTTGTGCTGTTCAAAAATTAAGCAATATCATGAATGATGTACAGGTTACTACAATGCTTGGAGCCTTCCTCCAGTTTAAGGAGTCATCCGTTAAATTAAGCAGCTCTTCCAACAGGAGAGTGTAACTTAGATTTAACAAATTAAGAGTAATGAAATCAAGTTAAAACTTTGTTCAACTAAAATTTTATTTTTAAAAATTCTTTGAAGCTAATACTGGGGGTCATTGGCAATAGCTCATTAGTAGTATATTCCTATGCAGATTTATTTAGTCTTAGTTCATTGAAATCAATTGGCTTAGATTTATTTATTTGTGGAATTCTTCATACGATTGCACTAAGTCATTCACATATGGAAAGCCTTTGGATCATTTTATTTGTTTCTATTCCATAATAAATGTCTGTTTTTCTCCCAACTTCGGTGTGAAGAGTAGTCTGAGAAGAGGCAATCTGAGAGTATAGGTTTTCTCTCTCTCGTGGCAGTTCTCGTCTGCTATGTGACACAACCTATATATATATATATAGAGAGAGAGAGAGAGCCTGAGAAAGTTGGTATTCTTCTTCTAAAAACCTGGGGAAAGATGCCTGGGGAAAGGAGGTTTCCCCTCCTGTATGTTAAATTCCTGGTGATGGGGAGGGCAACACCAGCCCTGCTACCCCACTCATATGAGGCTAATGCCTTTATCTACCTCTTGCACAAACCAAACAGAGGCGTCCCTGAGAACAATCTGCAAACCTGAATGGAATCCACGCTCAGGGATAAATGAAAAGTTCTTCAACTCTACTTTTTCTACTAAATTTATCTCTGTATGTGTAAAGTGCTAAGTGCAATGAATATACAAACAATTAATAAGTCTCATATACAATAAATATAATATGCATCAAAATCTTCAATCTTCAAATACAATTTACATACACATTCAATATACCATTATTCCATTCTGAGAAGGAAGAATTATAAGGAGCATAAATATTCAACACAGTCAAAGTAGATCATTCCACAAAATCCTTCAGTGCTGGTTCAAGAGTCTCATAAATAAATAATTGTTAATTCTTCCATTTTCAAATAGCTGTCCCAGCATGAAATACTCCCACGTAGCTACCAAATCAATACATACATGGGATCCAAAGTAACCACTTCTTGCTTTGTGTTTTCTGTTTAGGTGAAGCCAAAAAAGAGAGCCAGAGGACCCCGGAGGATCCCTCACTTGTCCCAATCAACCGTTGTCTCAAGGTGGGTATAACGACGTTGCTTCAACCAAAAGTAATGCTTACTCTTTTAATTTTCCTATAGATGGAGCCAAGAAGACTGGAAGGGGGGACCCTTAGGGATCCCCAGCCCAACAAGTGGCCAGGCTATGATCTCAAGCTTGTTTCATCCAACAGCAACATCCTCAGGGGCTAATAAATCAATCCACCCATGCAAACAACCTTCAAAGTATTAACAATTCAAGTTTCACATGCATAGTTTCAATGCATGGAGCATTAAATAAGAAACTGACACATAATTTTTGTTAAAAGGTTCATTAGTCAGTATATGTGAGACTCCTTGCTTTTATTGTTACTTACCGTGTGTTCTCCTTGTCTAGTTTACTATAAAGGATCAAGACACACTTGTCTTTGTTCTTGAGGACAATAACTTTGCTGAATGGAAAATAAGGCTGAAGTCTAATCTCAAGAAAAAGCACCTGGAGAAACACCTCACAGAAGGCTTACCAGCTGAGGGTGACGAGAGAGTGAAGTGGAGCCAGGAAGACGATGTAGCACAAGCAGTCGTCGTAAGTTTTGTCTCTACCAATTATCTAGAATTGATTCAGGACTGTGAAACTGCTAAGCAGATGTATGACTTTATACTTAAAGAGCATGTGACAGATGCAACCAGGTCACTTTTGCAAGATCAATTGCAAGCGTTAAGATATTCAGACAAACAATGCTTTAAAAGTCTTTCAGTATGCCCAAGTAGGGGAAGGAAAAGATGATTCTGCCAAGGTTGTAGCTTTGTTTAAATCTCTAGACCACACATTTCTGCCAGCAATCTCCCAACTTGAAATAAAGGGAATACAGTAATACAAATTGAAAAGGAAGTTGCAAGACATAAAGCTTTAAACTCAGATTTATGAGAATTGCCTGACCAGTTTGTTCATAAAGTCTCCCTAAGAGCAAAAATGCAAGTTGCCACCTCCAGCCCTGGAGAAAGACATTTCTCAAACTATCAAATTGGCAAGTATCCTAAGGGAACTATGTTGGCCAGAAAGAGAGAATCCTTAAGCAAACAAAGGTTCATTACAGCAACCCAGCATGAGACAGGGCAAAACTCATTTGCAACCACTCCAAAGGCAAAACAATTAACATGTTATAATTGTGGGGGTATAGACCATAAGCAAATCGACTGCTCTTCCCCTAGAGCAATGGGAGCTCCCCCTCCCTCTTCTAACATGAAAGCAAGTAATTTAAGACAGATCAGCAAAAGAAGTTTAGTCTGAATTCAGGCAGCACCAGCCTTATAAATTTATTTACTGGACCAAATATCAGAGACTGTCCAAAATAATTTTTACATGGACAAATAACAAGAAGAATCAGACACAGAGGAAGATGATGAAGAGAAAGACTTTACTGATATGTTGCAGCAAGAGTCCTCTGATTGTAAAAATAGAGAAGAGCAAGTAAATTTTACTACAGCCTGCGACCACAAAGAATATACTACCCTGTGGCACCTACGATTTTGTCACTGGAACTTAGAAACTATAAAAGAAATGCATACAAAGGGGCTTGTCAGAAATATGTGTATCAATGATTGCAAAATTATCCAAAGGTGTGTTTCTTGTTTAGAATGCAAGGCAGTGTGGCAGCCTTTCCCAAAGGGAAGCCAGGAGAAGACAAATGCCCCAATCCAGCTGGTTCGTACAGACTTATGTGGACCACTCCCAACCACAGTGGGAGGAAACAAATACACTCTGAATTTATAGATGATGTTAGCAGATATAATGTTTGCTATCTCTTAAAGGAAAAGTCTCAAGTGTTTTGCAGGCTCAAAGAATACATAGCGATGGTGTCTAACAGATTTGGAAGAAAGCCAGAGGTCCTATGCTCAGACAACGGAGGCAAGTACATGTCCAGTGAGCTCCAACAGTTCCTGAGAGACCAGGGCATCATTTACCAAAGGACCTTCCCCAGATGTCCAGAACAAAATGGTGTAGCTGAAAGGAAGAATCACTATCTACTGTATGTGGTGAGATGCATGATTAAAAGTTCACACCTACCACAAACTTTTGGGGGTGAGGCCACACTTACAGCTAATTACACACAAAATAGGCTACCCACTAAGGCCATAGATGTTACACTAGGGGTGTGCAAGGAAAAAACTTTCGGCTTTCTTGTTTCGGCATTACCCGAAACAAGATTCTCTACCGTTAAAGCCGAAAGTCGAAACAAGAATCTCTTTCGGCTTTCGGCTTTCAGCATTCTTTCGGCATTCTTTCGGCTTTTTTCTATGGGAAAATGCCTCCGTCTTCCAGGACGCCTGGAGGAGGCATTTTCCCACCGAATAAGCCCAAAATTGGTGGGGACCTTCCTCTAACCCTTCTCTAACATCCACCCAAGTTTCAGACAGATTGGACTTTGGGGGGCCATATTATGGCCCCCCAAAGCAGGTCCCCATCCTCCCATAAGAAAGCGAAGGAGCAGCATATTGTTAGCATGCTGCTGCTAATCTTTCTTCATTATTTCTTATGGGGAAAAAATGAAGAGGCAGGCTTCCTTTGCCAGGGGTGGCATTTTGCAAGCAAAATGCCCCCCAGCCCTCAGGGGCCCTTCTCCCACCCCTCCTCCCACCCCCCACCAAGGCTCAGCCTGCTCCCACTTGGGGGGGCCATTTCATGGCCTCCCCAAGTAGGTCCCCTCAGCCCCCAAAGTCCACCCCTCACAGCCCCACACAAACCCAATTCCCCCCCAGCTGCCACACACAGACCCAAATCCCCCCAGTAGCCCCTCACAGACCCAAATCAACCCCCACCTGCCCCACACCCACCATAACCCCAGGAACAGGCTGGCCTGCCCTCCCCTTTTGGGAACCCCTAAACTCTCTTTCCCAGGGCAGTTCCGCACAGACAAGGGGTGCCACAATGGTGGCAGTGCCAAATCGTCCCTGGGAAAGAGCACCTGCCCTGGCACACAGACAACCACCCCCCTGACCCCCCCACCACCTACAGAGAAGGCTGGCCAGCCTGCCCCATTGTTCCCTATGCTGGGAACCAACCTCCCATCAAAGAAGGGAACACAGACACACAATGATTAAGTTTAAAAAACCTTTATTTTATCATTTTCAAATTACAAGTGGTCAACAAATCACAACATATTACACTTATTGTCCCTCACAGCACAACACAACACAATTAACTACACATCAGAGAATCTTAAAAACAATTTTTCTTTTGAAATGGACAATCTGTAAAGTTTTGAACATTTCCACAGGTTACATAGTAAGCAGGTACAACAGGGCATGGAAACAGAAGCCCACACTAGACAAGATGATCATAATAACTACCAGCCTAATACAACTCTCCCTCCATAACATGACTTAATGGGGGGGAACCACTGCAATAAAATCCCCCCCAACCCTCTGGGGCCCTTCTCCCACCCTTCCTCCCACCCACCCCCACCAAGGCTCATCCTGCTCCCACTTGGGGGGGCATTTCATGGCCTCCCCAAGTAGGTGCTCTGCTCTCATCTCTACCACTGACAGCTGGGGGAGGCTTGTCTTGCCAGGGGTGGCATTTTGCATGCCAAATGCCACCCTTACCCTCAGGGGCCCTTCTCCCACCCTTCCTACCACCCCCCACCACATGCATTCCTTGACAATCAAGAAATCTGGAGTTAAATATAATGTGCATGTAAGTCCCTCAAAGACAGAAGCAATATGGAGGTAATGACCCATTTGATTTCCACAACCTCAGACACAATTAGGGATCCGTTTCCCCTTGGTGGGGGATCCCCCACTCTCACCTATCACCCCCTGTCACTGCTTACCTGGCTGGAAGGGGGAAAGTCAGGGAATGAGCCTTCAAGGTACGCTCCTGGGGCTGCTGCCGTGATGTCACTGATGTCATCTGGCTGCCCTGAGAGTATTCCTGTGCTTTGCAGTGGGCTGATTTGGGCCCTACAGGCCAAAGCAGGATCACTTGTGGCCCAAATCTGCCTGCTGTGAATTGTGCGTGCTCCCCAGCCTTGTGTGATGATCACATCACTTCCTAGAACAGACATCATCATGCCAGAGCATTGCCATGAAATGATCATGCGTGTGTGAACAGACCCTAAGTATCCTGTAGGCTTCAGTGATGGTATAGTCTGTCAGTAATGTTTTCACACACATTATAGAGAGAGAGAGAGAGAGAGAAGGGGGGGAGGCACTGAACCTAGATTATTTCTTCTATTTTACTGTCCCCTTCCAAAGCCAGGGTGGCATTGGCACAATGCCCCCCTCCCCCCAGCCAGAGCCTTAGTACCAGTATGCATTGACAGGCCCATGCATCATAGTCCTTTTTGAGACCCAGCCAAGTTGTGTGCCTTTTGGAGAAAAATGTTCAAGTTGCTGGTGGGGGTATGAACAATTTTTAGACATCCACTGTAGTGCAATGGCTAGAGAGTTGGTCTAGAATCTGGCAGACTCTGATTCTGTGCCTTGTAGGCTTGATGGATGTTCTTGGCTCAGCCTAAGTAAACAATTGTGTTGTGTTTTCCAGAGGCAGTCTAGGTGATTTTGGGGCCCTGGACAAATGTTCTGGACGGGGCCCCAGAACCAGTGCCGCCCCACCACTGGCTCCTTGCCAAGGCCAAGCAATTTGGTCACCTAGGCCCCAGATAGAGTGGGCAGGAGTGCGTTGTTTCCTTCCTCCCCCCCCTCCACCCCCTCCAACAACTAAGAAGGCCATCGGTGGATGTAGTCACTCCAATGTGAGGCATGGAGCAGCTGTCTATTGTTAGCCTGGTTGTGATGAGGGTGAAACAAATCAAGGGAGAACAGCAATGTGTAAACCACTCTAGGTTCCCATGGGGGAGAAAACCGGGGAATAAGATAAACCTTTAATTTGGTGGGGAGGGGGTATATACATTTTATGTGTATGTGTCTGTATGTTTTATGCATTCAAATCACTTATGGTGTACTTTAGAATTATTGAGCTCCAAAATATCCCAAAAACCTTGTCCATGTATTGCAAACCGAAGTCAATCTACCACATCTAGGGTATTCTTCTTTTCCCTACTGCCTTCAATTTTTCCTAGCATTATTGTCTTTTCTAGTGAACCTTGTCTTCTCATGATGTGACATTAATCAGTAAGCACTATCATCAACTGATATCTTCAAGGGAGAAAGCAGGCCTGATTTGGTCTGGAGGCCACTTACATGTCTTTTTCGGAGTCCATGGTACATGTAAATTAAAACTTTCTTCCCACTTGACAGTATGAATGCGTTTTCTTCCTATGAGCTTTGTCTAAATTTTACTGCACTGATACTGCTCATTTGGCCAAAAGGCCTGCCCTTGAGCAATACCACATTAAATACTTCATAATAAAAATATGTTTTTAAAACCATTTAAAAGTGTCTTTAAGTGCCATACGCTGATTTAAAAAAACATAAGCTAAATGTTTGGGAACACAACCAGATATGTGAATGACTGAAATGCAGCCCAATCCCACTGCTACTTAAAATCCATTTTTGATGGAGGTCTGGATTGTCTTACATTGGTGTCATTGGGCTTGGAATCAGGAACCTGGAAGTGTTCCATGGGGGCTACAACTTTCATGCCAAGGCTAAGAGGGTGGGAACGGGATCTCTCTGGGGTGGCAAACTCTGGCCTTGGAAGTTACTGGCAATTTGGGGGTGGGACTTGTGGAAAGGGAAATCTGAGTAGGGATCTCCCCCAGAATCCATGATCCACATTTGCCCTCTAAAGAGATTGCCCTTGGAAGCAGCCAGTTTCTCTGTAGGGAACTACTCTCTCTAACCTGAACTCAAGCCCAACCAGGAGTTTGGCAGCCCTAGCAAAAATTCTGAAAAAGATGGCAAAGGAGGGCCAGCAACTGATAGAGGCATGGAAGCCCACACCAGGACAGTAGCAGGGGCCTACTTGGGCACAAAGGACGACCCGTGCTCTCATCCCCCATAGTCCACTCCTTACAGCCCCACACAAACCCAGTTCCCCCACCCCAGCTGGCACACACAGACCCAAATCCTCCACTCAGCCCCTCTCAGAACCAAAACCACCCTCAGCTGCCCCACACCCAGAACCCCAGGAACAGGCTGGCCAGCCTGCCCCATTGTTCCCTATGCTGGGAACCAACCTCCCATCAAAGAAGGGAACACAGACACACAATCATTAAGTTTAAAAAAAACTTTATTTTATCATTTTCAAATTACAAGTGGTCAACAAATCACACAACATATTACACTTATTGTCCCTCACAGCACAACACAACACAATTAACTACACATCAGAGAATCTTAACAACAATTTTTCTTTTGAAATGGACAAACTGTAAAGTTTTGAACATTTCCACAGGTTACATAGTGAGCGGGCACAACAGGGCATGGAAACAGAAGATGATCATAACTACCAGCCTAATACAACTCTCCCTCCATAAAACGACTTAATGGGGGGGAACCACTGCAACAGGGTCCAGCAGAACCTATGTCATTTCCTGTGGCTGTGCTTTCAGTTCAGACACACAAAGCTGAACTGGGCACTTCCAAGGCACTGGACAATGGTATTTCTGGAGCAGTTCTGCAGAGGTCTCCCCCCACCCCCACACCAGCCTCAGAATTTACCTGGGAACATCTGCGAGAGATCATCATTGGCCGGTGCCCATCCACCACTCTTCCCGCATCCCCCAACCATGCAAACCCAACATTAACATCAACAATTTTTTTCTGGTTTTTTTTTTTAAACATGAACATTCAACCAACTTTTAAAAAACATAATCACAACATTTTTTGGGGTTTTTTTTCTTTTTTTTACATGAACAGAACATCAACTTTCAAAAAACAGTACAACAATTCTTCTTCAATTTTTTTTTTACAAGGATTTCATCTGATAAAAACACCTAAGCAATCCCTATCTAACCTGGTTGTTGTGGGTTTTCCGGGCTGTATTGCCGTGGTCTTGGCATTGTAGTTCCTGACGTTTCGCCAGCAGCTGTGGCTGGCATCTTCAGAGGTGTAGCACCAAAAGACAGAGATCTCTCAGTGTCACAGTGTGGAAAAGATGTAGGTCATTTGTATCTACTCAGGAGGGGTGGGGTTGAGCTGAGTCATCCTGTGAGAGTTTCCCAGGGTGTGGAATGCTAATGGCGGGAGGCTTCACTGTATCCTGAGGAGGTTCTTTTGCATATGGATTGGTACTTGATGTGCTAATCTTCTCTGCAGGGCTATTGTCAGGGATAGAATGTTTAGTTAGCCTGGTGTTTTTTCAGAACTGGCAACCATGCTCGGTTCATTCTTAAGGTTTCTTCTTTCCTGCTGAAGTTTTGCCCATGCTTGTGAACTCCAACCTGCTGAATACTGCATGAAGGTTATGCTTTTTCATAAGCTTTCCCATCTGATCAGTAATTCCTTTGATATATGGCAAAAACACTGAAAAAACACCAGGCTAACTAAACATTCTATCCCTGACAATAGCCCTGCAGAGAAGATTAGCACATCAAGTACCAATCCATATGCAAAAGAACCTCCTCAGAATACAGTGAAGCCTCCCGCCATTAGCATTCCACACCCTGGGAAACTCTCACAGGATGACTCAGCTCAACCCCACCCCTCCTGAGTAGATACAAATGACCTACATCTTTTCCACACTGTGACACTGAGAGATCTCTGCCTTTTGGTGCTACAACTCTGAAGATGCCAGCCACAGCTGCTGGCGAAACGTCAGGAACTACAATGCCAAGACCACGGCAATACAGCCCGGAAAACCCACAACAACCATCGTTCTCCGGCCGTGAAAGCCTTCGACAATACATCGAACACCTCTACGGGGAGGAAACATTCCAACAGACCCGGAGATTGGAAACACTTCGGAACAAGAAAGCACATCTACTCTGTTCTTTAACCTTTCTTCTACGCTGCAGGGACACAAGAACTATTCCATCTTTTCTCACAACTAAAAGAATCTTCAAAACCACACAGGCGAACCACATTTATGACCATCTAGAACAGGCCCTCTTACGTGAGAGAATCCACACTACCCGCAGAGAACTTGCTGCCACAGACAAGGAGCTATTTTGCTTGCATATCAACACCAGCCATAAAATGAGAAGTCAGGATTGGGACAAGGTCGATAATCTCACCTACAGGAAGATGGAACAAGTTTTTACCAACCACACATCCAGACAGAAGCAGAAGTTTAACAAACTACAGGAAAAAAGACAGACAAGCCCCATGCTCGACAATGCACGCATTGTCATCAATCTGACAGACCGTCAACTCTCACCAGAAGAAACCTCCATCTTGGCAAAGGGAGGAAACTTTGCAGTCACCCCCACCAGAATTCCTATGGAAGACATCATTGCAAATGTAGAAGCTGCCATTCGTCATCTACCTGAAGAGGAAGCTGAGGAAATAAGAGGAGAGACAGCCAGGATTCTACGAAAGGCAAAGCTTCCCACCAGCAATATAACACGCAAGGAGAGAAATGCCATCAAGACCCTCAATGCAGATCCAGACATCATCATTCTACCAGCTGATAAAGGCAATGCTACAGTGATCATGAAAACAGAGGAATACAAAAAGAAGATTAAGGAACTCCTGGATCCCTCCACCTACAAAAAACTAAAACGAGATCCCACTTGCAAAATCACCAGGCTAACAAATGCGCTGATCAAGAATTCCTCACTACATCCCGACACGCACAGAAAACTATGCAAGACTGAAGCACAGCCACCTAGACTATATGGACTCCCCAAAATACATAAGGATTCAGTCCCACTCCGACCCATTGTGAGTGCCATTGGTTCACCGACATATGAATTAGCTAGACATCTGGCAGATCTCCTGCAGGACCACATCGGGAAAACCTCGGCTTACATCAAAGATTCAGCAGATTTCATCAACAAAATCAGTTCTCTGAAACTCAATCCACAGGACATACTTGTCAGTTTTGATGTTGTATCCCTGTTTACCAAGGTTCCAGTAAAAGACACTATTGCACTGATTAATCAGATTTTCCCAGAGGATGTAACAGCCTTATTCCACCATTGCCTGACAACCAGTTACTTCCAATGGGACAACGAATTCTATGAAAAGATGGATGGGGTGGCCATGGGGAGCCCACTCAGCCCAGTTATAGCAAACTTCTACATGGAACATTTTGAAAAAACAGCTCTAGAATCAGCACCCCACAAACCTAGTGTATGGTTCCGGTTTGTGGATGATACATTTATCATTTGGAGCCATGGGGAGGAAGAATTGATGGGGTTTTTGAATCATCTCAACAACATCCACCTGAACATACAATTCACCATGGAGAAAGAAATCGATGGAAAACTCCCATTCCTGGATACCTGGGTCATCCGCAAAGCAAACTTTCAGTTAGGTCACAAGGTCTACAGGAAACCAACTCACACTGATCGGTACCTACACAAAAACTCCAATCACCACCCCCGACAGAAAAGAGGCATAATGAAAACATTAGTGGATCGTGCAAGACGGATATGTGAGCCGCACTTTCTCAATGAGGAAATTAATCATCTAAACCACGCACTTCAGGCAAATGGCTACTCCAGAAATGAAATCCGAAGAGCAATCAAACCCAGGATGAATCAAACAACCAAAGAAAAACAGTCTCCCACAGGAAAAGTGTTTTTGCCATATATCAAAGGAATTACTGATCAGATGGGAAAGCTTATGAAAAAGCATAACCTTCATGCAGTATTCAGACCCACCCGAAAAATACAACAGATGCTACGATCAGCAAAAGACAGTAGAGACCCCCTAACCTCTGCAGGAGTATACCGTATACCCTGCAGCTGTGGACAAGTTTACATCGGGACCACAAATCGTAGCATCCAGACAAGAATGGAGGAACATGGAAGACACTGCAGACTTGGACAGCCTGAGGAATCAGCGGTGGCTGAACGTGGCCTAGCTCAAACAGGGCACAGTGTCTTATTCCAGGACACCAGGGTGCTGGACAACACTTCCGGCTACTTTGTCGGACTGCACAGGGAGGCCGTTGGAGTTCACAAACATGGGCAAAACTTCAGCAGGAAAGAAGAAACCTTAAGAATGAACCGAGCATGGTTGCCAGTTCTGAAAAAAACACCAGGCTAACTAAACATTCTATCCCTGACAATAGCCCTGCAGAGAAGATTAGCACATCAAGTACCAATCCATATGCAAAAGAACCTCCTCAGGATACAGTGAAGCCTCCCGCCATTAGCATTCCACACCCTGGGAAACTCTCACAGGATGACTCAGCTCAACCCCACCCCTCCTGAGTAGATACAAATGACCTACATCTTTTCCACACTGTGACACTGAGAGATCTCTGTCTTTTGGTGCTACACCTCTGAAGATGCCAGCCACAGCTGCTGGCGAAACGTCAGGAACTACAATGCCAAGACCACGGCAATACAGCCCGGAAAACCCACAACAACCATCGTTCTCCGGCCGTGAAAGCCTTCGACAATACACCTATCTAACCTGTTTCTCCCTCCAGTAGCAATCCATGTTTCTGGGGCATTATTTTTCAGAATAAATTTGGTCCCACAGGGTCTGTCTCAGTGATGGGAGATGTTTTGAATACCCTGGGGGGGGGGCTTTCAAATTGCTGGGTGTTTTCCCTTTGCCACTGGTTCCTAACCACCCTCCCTCTACTGGCCGGTTTTAACTGTATATACAGGGTTTTATACAGGGGAGAGCGCGATTCCAAAGGATTGGACTCACAGAGGATGCAGGCCACAAGTTGGGCTCACCTCAGTCACTCTGGAAGTCCAGTCCTGAGAAATCGAAGAGGCGAGAGTTGACCTTCAGGAAGGTCAACTGCTCGACTCTCCATGGGAGAAGGCGAGTGCGATGTGGGCCGACAATGTCGCCCGCATGTGAAAAGACGCGCTCGCTCTCCACGCTCGTCGGAGGGCATGAGAGCAGCCGCTGCGCCTCGAGGGAGAGGTCCGGCCAGACCGACTCCTTCCTGGCCCAGTAGCTGAGCGGATCGGTGGAGAGCGACTCGCAGGGCTCCGCGAGGTAGTCCCTGACCATCGCCTCCGCCGGATCCTCTCTCACGGTCCTCACGACCCCAGAGGGGACGAGGGCCCACCGGAGCATCTCCATCTCCATCGGTACTCCGGTGGTGGCCGCGGGGGGGGGGGCTGCGCAGAGGGGGCGTCAGAGGGACCCGCACGGCAGGGCCCCTCTTGCATCCCCCCTGTCGACAGGTGTCCCCTCTTGGCCTGCCTGCGCCTCACCCAAGAGCAGAGCCCGTCTCTGGCTTGGGTGAGGTTCCCGTCCCGCTCGGCGAAAGTGCCCTTTATGCGCGGGTCACACACGGTCGCCAACATGTATGACTCTTCCTTAGTGAGAGGAGTTAGCCTGGCAGCTATGCCCTGCTGCAGCCTTCTCACTTATGCGTGCACCGCTGGAACAAGGTCAGCACGGGGCACGACCCGGTCTGCAAGGGTGGCCAGATTCCTCTGGAGCGTGTGCACCAGGGGAATGACCAGACTGAGGGTCGCCGTGTCTGACGAGACCACCACAGTGAAGTCCTTGAAGGGCTTCAGGACCTCCACTGTCTGGGTGACGGTGAGCCAATCCTCCCGGCTGAACTCACCCACCTGACTCGCACCGCGGTTCTCGGAGAGCCACGCGTGGAGTGCGGCCTTCTGCTCCACCAAGCGCTCAAGCATGGCGCAGGTGGAGTTCCAGCGAGTGCTGACGTCAGTGATCAGAGCGTGCTCTGGCACACCTGTCCTGACCTGTGTCTGGCGCAGTTCGTGTGTGGCCTTCACGCTGCACGAGAAGTGACCCGTGATCCTCCGACATTTCTGGACAAGTAACTGGAGTTCACGGGTCCGGGTATCCACGGGTTCCTTCGAGGAGCCCAACCCCAGCGCATCTCTCACCACTAGGTGAAGCTTGTGAGCGGCACAGTAGATGCTCTCTTGGCTCACTAGATGCGCCGCTGCCCTCATGTTCTTGCCACCGTCCGTCACCATGCATCCCACGGTGGCGGGTCCCTGGCCTATCCACTCGTCCAACTGTCTCCTTAAGGTGGCAGCGATGTTCTCCGCCGTGTGGGACACGTCGAGCACCCCGGCGTGAAGCAAGGCCTTGCAGTAGCCGACCTGGCGGTCTCCCATCCTTCCCTGTCTAGCTGCGCTAGGCACCTCCCCCCGGCCCCCACCCAGAACCGACTCGGGTTCCCACCAGTGAGCAGTAAGCGAGAGGTACGCTTGCTGCACACTTGGGCAGGTCCAGATGTCCGATGTGAAGTGCACAGTTCTCCCGGCAACCCGGGACAGCTGTGCCTTCACGTGATCCCTGGCAGCCCTGTAAAACGAGGGCACCACCGATCTGCTCAACGACGTGCGAGCAGGGACGGCGCACCAGGGAAAGCAATCTCGGAGCAGCCCTGAGAAGCCGAAGTCTTCAACTATGGAATACGGTTGCCCATCCACTGCTATCATGTTGACGATGTGGCGCGTGATGCGCCTGCTCGCCCTCCGGATCCCCTCTCTGGGCACACTAGCGCCCTGCATACCAAGCATCTCCGGGAGAGAGGCTTGGCGTCCCTTTCCTGCAGGTACCGTTAGGGGGAGAGCACCAGAGGAGCCTGCCTCCTTCTAGCTAGCTGGCGGCCGTGCGGCGCCACTCGAACCCTCCTCCCGAAGAAGCACCGCCTGGTGGTGCCTCTTCATATGGTACCTCATCCCAGACGTGGAGAGATGCCACACATCTTTGCCATGGCTGACGCGCTGCCTACAATGCAGGCACAGGGCTGCTCGGGGATCCTCCGCTGTCTGGAAGTGCTTCCAGATTTCGGAGGAAAAGGGCAACCCACGCTTCCCAGGAGAAGCGCTTTCCGGATCACCCTGAGGCACCTCCTGTGAGGTGCTCTGGCCGGACACACCGTGTCCCACTCTCGGCCAGGCAGGTGGGGATGGACGAGGCTGAAGGGGCAGAGATGTGGGCTCTTCCACCACAGTCTCTGCCTCTTCCTCCCGCATCCTCTCCTCCTGCACACCCGCGAGAGGGCTGCTGCTGGCCTCAGAGGAAACTGGGGTGGACCGCCCCAGGGGGGGTCTCACGGGCAGTTCCTCCAACATCCTCTGGGTTCCTGGGGTGAGCGGGAGCGCAGGGAAAGTCATGTGCTCCGCGCCCATCCCAGGAGACACCACATGCTGCCCCTCCTCCAGCAGCTGGCTCGCAACCACTGGAGGAGGAGGAGCCTCAGCAGCAGGCCCCCACCCAGTGCCAGCCCCTGCCTCACGCACCCGGGTTGGGGGTGGCCCTCCAGCAGCTGCCTCAGGAAAGAGAGTCTTGCGAACCCTCTTCCTGTCACCAGAAGCCAGGCTGGTGAACGGCAGCAGCACAGGGGAGGGCCTCCTCCGCTCAGATGGGGGGGCTGCCGCAGCAGTCCCCATCCCCTTCCCCTCCTCCCCTCTAGATTTCTCCCTAGCCTTTCCCCCGGGGCCCCTCTCTGCTTTCCTCTCTGACATACTTTCCCCTCCCAAAATCTACCCTAACTAATCAGAAAAGATTTGGAAAACAAAGGTCAACTTTGTTTTCAAGACCTAACTAGCCTGCTCTAAATCTGTGCTTCTAGTGGCTCTGTGACTTGGAGATGAACAATCAAGTGCCTTTTTAAGCAACCCTATTTATGTCAGGGAACCTGAGCCTGCCAATCAGCTGAATTCCTCTGGAATTGAGCTGGCCCTAAACCCCAATAACAGAGGTGACTAAGCCTTAAACACTCACACACTAGTATGCCCGGGCCGGCCTGGCACCACCACGGGTGCCAGAGATGGGCAGTGGAACCCTAGTTATGGGGGCACTAATGGGAAGCCTATTGACAGCTATTACAAATTTTTATATATATATATATATATTAGAATTCAAACCTAACACTCACTCACTAATGCTTTCCCTGCTGAGTCCCTATTTAGTTTTTTTAAAAAAACTAGGCTTGGTTTCCCTAATAATTATGTTGAGGGCAATTATCCACTAATCACCTACCAACTGGCCTACCTACCTAAGAGACACTATTTAGTGGGACCAATGTATCTGTGGTATGTCGGTGTGGGGTGTGGATGTGGTGTTTTGAAGATGAGCCTCCCCCCTCCCAAGCTAGCAAGAACCCACCCCCAAGCCCACCCAAATGTGAACCCGGACTCGCTCACACTAACACCAGTCCTGCAGTCCAGCGATGTTCAGGCGGTCTTGCAGCTGGTCCTCCTCTCCTCCGCGATGCTGTCAAGAAAATTGGAAATGTTAACAGAGTCAACACCACACGCCGCACACGCAACCCCCAAAATTCAAGGCCCCGTTGCACAAGCCAAGTCAGCCCCCCCCCTGAAAGGCTAGGGCCAACCAGCAGCAAAACAAAACACATCCACCCAGCAGAGCTTCTGGCCTGTGCAGGCCAAAAGCTGGCACACTCATTTTTTAGTCCTGTGAAACAGTAGTTTAAGCCTACCCCACACTCAAACTTGACAAATGAAACATGAAAGAAAGCAGGCACTGCAATCAATGCTGCCCCCCCTAACCCCCAAACAATGTCCTCTTGCCCAACCAGAAAATGCCCCCCCTAGCCCAAGCCATAAAGACCGAGCCAAAGCATATGCTCGCAGGTAGGCACAGCAGCAGACATAAGCTCAAAAAACAAATTTTACAACAACCCTACCAGTCCACCACTGCAGATGTCCAGCAATGTTGATCCTCCACGCAGAGATCTGCAGGCCGATGTCCACCAAGTGCAGTCCAGTCCAGAAGAGGTTCACCAACGATAAACAACCTGAATGTGAAGCAAAACAGTGAGTGCCAGGCCAGCAAAACGGGAAGGGTTACCAAAGCCAAAGCAGCATACCTGTGTGTGGGCCGCAGGCTGGCACAGTTGTTCAGGACAGAGCCTGTTGGAAAGCCTTGGAAGCAGGGGGCCAGACACAGGAAAAAGCCCACACCATTCCAGTTTGTGAAGCAAAACTATGAGTGCCAGGCCAGCAACCAAAAAGGGTTACCAAAGCCAGAGCAACAGACCTGTGTGTGGGCCGCAGGCTGGCACAGTTGATCAGGACGGAGCCTGTTGGGAAGCCTTGGAAGCAGGGGGCCAGACACAGGAAAAAAGCCCACACCATTCCAGTTTGTGAAGCAAAACTGTGAGTGCCAGGCCAGCAACCAAAAAGGGTTACCTTAGCCAAAGCAGCATACCTGTGTGTGGGCCACAGGCTGGCACAGTTGATCAGGACGGAGCCTGTTGGGAAGCCTTGGAAGCAGGGGACCAGACACAGGAAAAAAGCCCACACCATTCCAGTTTGTGAAGCAAAACAGTGAGTGCCAGGCCAGAAAACGGGAAGGGTTACCTTAGCCAAAGCAGCAGACCTGTGTGTGGGCCACAGGCTGGCACAGTTGATCAGGACAGAGCCTGTTGGGAATCCTTGCAAGCAGGGGACCAGACACAGGAAAAAAGCCCACACCATTCCAGTTTGTGAAGCAAAACAGTGAGTGCCAGGCCAGCAACCAAAAAGGGTTACCAAAGCCAGAGCAACAGACCTGTGTGTGGGCCGCAGGCTGGCACAGTTGTTCAGGACGGAGCCTGTTGGGAAGCCTTGGAAGCAGGGGGCCAGACACAGGAAAAAAGCCCACACCATTCCAGTTTGTGAAGCAAAACTGTGAGTGCCAGGCCAGCAACCAAAAAGGGTTACCTTAGCCAAAGCAGCATAACTGTGTGTGGGCCACAGGCTGGCACAGTTGTTCAGGAGCCTGTTGGAAAGCCTTGCAAGCAGGGGACCAGACACAGGAAAAAAGCCCACACCATTTCAGTTTGTGGAGCAAAACTGTGAGTACCAGGCCAGCAACCAAAAAGGGTTACCTTAGCCAAAGCAGCATACCTGTGTGTGGGCCGCAGGCTGGCACAGTTGATCAGGACGGAGCCTGTTGGGAAGCCTTGGAAGCAGGGGACCAGACACAGGAAAAAAGCCCACACCATTCCAGTTTGTGAAGCAAAACAGTGAGTGCCAGGCCAGCAACCAAAAAGGGTTACCAAAGCCAGAGCAACAGACCTGTGTGTGGGCCGCAGGCTGGCACAGTTGATCAGGACGGAGCCTGTTGGGAAGCCTTGGAAGCAGGGGACCAGACACAGGAAAAAAGCCCACACCATTCCAGTTTGTGAAGCACAACTGTGAGTGCCAGGCCAGCAACCAAAAAGGGTTACCAAAGCCGGAGCAGCAGGCCTGTGTGTGGGCCGCAGGCTGGCACAGTTGATCAGGACGGAGCCTGTTGGGAATCCTTGCAAGCAGGGGACCAGACACAGAAAAACAAGCCACACCATTCCAGATTGTGAAGCATAACTGTGAGAGCCAGCCAGAAGAAAGGCACCAAAGACACCCAGCAGAGCTTGTGGCCTGTGTAGGCCCAAAGCTGGCACACTCTTGTTTTAATCTTAAAACAGTAGATCAAGCTTAAAGAAGGCAAGCACAACAACCAATGCTGAACCCCCCCCCCCACCATCAAACATTGTCTGCCCAACCTGTCCCCCAGGCCATGCCAAGAATAAACTGCAACACCTTTTTGCAGAGGCAGGCCACAGCAGCACATTGCCCAGCATCAAAAAAATTTTCAAAAATTTTAAAAAGGCCTACCAGGTGTCCTCTCAGGATGTCCAGCAGCACAGTTGATCCTCCAGGCAGATGTCCTCCAGGCTCCAGGTGCAGTGCAGTCTCTCTTCTTCTCCTCTCTCGGTCAGCAGCAGCAGCAACAGAGGTGCTCCAGACAGTCTAGCTCCAAATTTAAACCCCCTGCTGCAGCCTCAGCCAAAGATTTAAATCTATTGGCTGGCATGAAAATACAGCAGAGGGATTGGTGACTCCTAAAGTCCCCCCTCCCCTGCCTTTCCCCACCCACACTCCAAGAGCCACCCTCCTCCTGCTCCCCCTCCCCTACCTGTTAGTTTTGGCGGGAATCTCTGCTGCTTTGCAAATGCAAAGTGCAATGCAATGCTTGCACCTTGCATTTGCAAGGCAAAGCAGGATTCCCTATCCTCCTTTGCAAGAGGGGTGGGGGGTGACAGAAGGAGTGAGTGATTCACTCCTTCTCCCCCCCTCCCCTCTTCTAAGAGCCTGCAGGAAGCCTTTGCTTCCAGCAAGATTTTGCTAGCCGCTTGCTAAGGCAAACGGCTAGCAAAAACAAAATGGCGATTCTCGAATGCCGAAAGAATGCCAAAAGAATCCCGAAACGTTTCGGCTTTTTCTTTCGGCTATACCGAAATGTTTCGGCATTCCCCGAAACGTTTTGGGTTACCCGAAAGAAGCCGAAACACTTTTGTTTCGGCATTCTTTCGGCATTCTGAATGCCGAAACGCACATCCCTATGTTACACCAAACCAACTTTGGTTTGGCTACAAGCCATCAGTTGAGCACTTAAGAGTCTTTGGATACAGAGCTTCTGCACATGTTCCAAAAGAAAATAGGCACAAGCTAGATAATAGAGCAGTGGCTAGCATATTCATAGGTTACACTGCCAGCTGGAAGGGTTACAAAATCCTGACTCTTCAAACCAAGGAAATGATAGTAAGCTGATCAGTTCATTTTGAAGAGATCACAGAACCTCCTGGTTCAGAGGGGGTCACTCCAGATGAAGCCAAGATGCAGCTCCAATATCCTGCCATTCCCAACATCCAAGACACAAGCGAAGAGAAGGAATCAGGGAATCCAGATGTAATCCTGACAGATGAAGCTGCCCAACAAGCAGTGCCTGAACCAGAGAGGGAAAGTGAAGACATTCTACCAGTACCCGAAGAGCAGAGGGAACCCGAAAAAGCCACACAGCAGATGCTGAAACAGTCAGAATGCTCCAACAAAGCTATCCCAGCCCCAAAGTTAAACCTGATTATTAGGGCTGAGGAAGAACTGGAGCCCAGATCCTGGACAGACATCTCAAGCTTGCCACCTGCTCAAGCACAGGAATGTAAGAAAGCTGCAAAAACAGAGTTAAATGTCATGGACAAGAACAACACATGGACACTCACTGAACTCCCTAGAAATAAGAAAGCTGTGTGAAGCAAGTGGATTTTGAAACTGAAACGAGACAACGAAGGTAAAATCCAACGTTACAAAGCCAGCCCTCTTGCCCAAGGCTACACACAAAGGTGTGGTGTAGTGGTTAAGAGTGCAGGACTCTAATCTGGAGAACCAGATTTGATTCCTCACTTCTTCACTTGAAGACAGCTAGGTGACCTTGGGCTAGTCATGGCTCTCTGGAGCTCTCTCAGCCCCACCCACCTCACAGGGTGTTTTGTTGTGGGGATAATAATAACATATGGTTGTTGGGGGTTTTCCGGGCTGTATTGCCGTGATCTTGGCATTGTAGTTCCTGACGTTTCGCCAGCAGCTGTGGCTGGCATCTTCAGAGGTGTAGCACCAAAAGACAGAGATCTCTCAGTGTCACAGTGTGGAAAAGATGTAGGTCATTTGTATCTACTCAGGAGGGGTGGGGTTGAGCTGAGTCATTCTGTAAGAGTTTCCCAGGGTGTGGAATGCTAATGGCGGGAGGCTTCACTGTAACCTGAGGAGGTTCTTTTGCATATGGATTGGTGCTTGATGTGCTAATCTTCTCTGCAGGGCTATTGTCGGGTGTGGAGTGTTTTGTTGGCCTGGTGTTTTTCAGAACTGGAGCCCATGCTCTGTTCATTCTTAAGGTTTCTTCTTTCCTGTTGAAGTTTTGCTTATGCTTGTGAATTTCAATGGCTTCCCTGTGCAGTCTGACAAAGTAGTTGGAAGTGTTGTCCAGTATTTTGGTGTCCTGGAATAAGATACTGTGCCCTGTTTGAGTTAGGCTATGTTCAGCCACTGCTGATTTTTCAGGCTGTCCAAGTCTGCAGTGTCTTTCATGTTCTTTTATTCTTGTCTGGATGCTACGCTTTGTGGTCCCGATGTAAACTTGTCCACAGCTGCAGGGTATACGGTATACTCCTGCAGAGTATGAAATCCGAAGAGCAATCAAACCCAGGATGAATCAAACAACCAAGGAAAAACAGTCACCTACAGGAAAAGTGTTTTTGCCATATATCAAAGGAATTACTGATCAGATGGGAAAGCTTATGGAAAAGCATAACCTTCAAGCAGTATTCAGACCCACCCGAAAAATACAACAGATGCTACGATCAGCAAAAGACAGCAGAGACCCCCTCACCCTTTAAATACCTCAGATAAACCGTATATTCTACCTAAGATAATGCTAGCATAATCATATATTTTAACAATCAAGATATTAAAAATATAACATTACATCCATTTTACTTTATCTAAACTCTTTACTTTCCACAATCCTCCTAATTCTAATATTAACTTAAACTCTAATATTCTATTCTATTACACACCCATCCTTTACTTTTTCTTGTTCTGAGCTTATTTTAAGTCTATAAGGTAACTGTTATACTCAAATATCCATTATATACTCTTTACTTAAACTATATATTGTATATATTGTAAATAATATCTAGCTAGCTTAATCTTATATATCTTATATATCCATAGTAAAACATCTATTATTTAATACTCTATAATTTTTAATTTTATCATAACCCCAATGGTAGCTTAGATTTCTATAATTATATTCCCCCTTTCCCAGTAAAGTCACTTCTCTCTTCTTCTTCTATTACATTTCAGTAATTCTCGAACTGCCACAGTTCCCCTCTCACGTCCCATTTTTTTAATAATAATAATAATAATAATAACAACATTCGATTTATAATACCGCCCTTCAGGACAACTTAATGCCCACTCAGAGCGGTTTACAAAGTGTTATTATTACCCCACAACAATCACCCTGTGAGGTGGGTGGGGCTAAGAGAGCTCAAGAGAACTGTGACTCGCCCAAGGTCACCCAGCTGGCTTTGTGGAGGAGTGGGGAATCAAACCCGGCTCTCCAGATTAGAGTCCCGTGCTCTTAACCACTACACCAAACTGGCTCTCTCTTTTCTAGATATTGTTTCAATTTCTCCCAATCTGCATTAAATTGTCCTGGATCAAGATCTTTAAGTTTTCTTGTCATTTTGTCCATCTCAGCCATGTACAGCAATTTATAGATCCAATCTTCTGTAGTTGGTATTTCTTGTACTTTCCATTTCTACGCATATAAAAGTCTTGCTGCTGTAATCATGTAAAATAACAATGTTCTATACTGCATTGGAACATCCTCCATCCCCAAGTTCAGTAGCAGCAATTCTGGGTTCTTATTTATTTGGGTTTGCAAAACCTCATTAATTACTTCAATTATATCTCCCCAGTATTGCTTCGCTACCTCACAAGTCCACCACATATGGTATAGTGATCCTTCATGTTTTTTACATTTCCAGCATTTATTCGACATATTAATATTTCCTAATGCAATTTTCTTTGGTGTCAAGTACCAAAGATAAATCATTTTGTAGACATTCTCTTTAATACTTGTACATGTTGTAATCTTCAAAGTCGTTTTCCACAGGTATTCCCACGCCTCCATTGTTATTTCTTTGTGAAAATTTATAGCTCACTTCACCATCTGGACTTTTACTGTCTCATCCTCTGTAAACCATTTTAAAAGTACTTTATAAATCCTTGAAATTTCCTTTTTACCTTCTTGAAAAATTACATCTTCTAATTCTGAATTCTCCATTCTTATTCCTCCTTTCAAACAGTCCGAATTGTAAAGATCTCTGATCTGTCTATATTGAAACCATCCATAACATGGAGACAGCTCTTCTTCTGTTTTTATTCTCAATTTTGAAAATTCTACTCGAGTTATCTCCTTGTAGGTTAAACATTGCCGCTCGTTATCAACAGTTCTCGGATCTATTACTTCATACGGAACCACCCAAGAAGGAATTCCATCTTGTAGGTAATTTTTATACTTCTTCCAAATTGTGAAGAGGCTTCTCCGGATATAGTGGTGTAAAAACATAGAGTCTGCTTTTACTTTGTCATACCACAAATATGCATGCCATCCAAATGTTTTTTGTATCCCTCCAAAGCCAATAACTTGCGATTTTTCAACATCATCCATTCTTTTATCCATGCCAAACATATTGCTTCGTGATATAGTCTTAGATTGGGCAGCTGCATTCCACCTCTCTCTTTAGCATCCTGCAATACTTTCATTTTCACACGAGGTTTCTTGCCTGCCCACACAAAGTCCGATATTTTCCTTTGCCATTTTTCAAATTGTTTGGAGTCTCGGATAATTGGAATTGTTTGTAACAAGAACATCACTCTTGGCAATACATTCATCTTTACTGCTGCAATTCTTCCCAACCATGACAAATTCAACTTATTCCATTTTATCAAGTCTCGCTCTATTTGTATCCACAATTTCTCATAGTTATTCTTAAATAAGTCTGTTTTTCACAGTTAGTTCTATACCAAGATATTTCACCTTATTTGTTACTTCGCAGTCCGTTATTCTTGTTGTTTCTGTTTGGACATATTCTCACATAATATCTTTGATTTCCTCTTATTTACAAAAAATCCAGCCAAGTCTCCAAATTCCTTTATTTTCTCCATTACCTTTGGCATGTTCTCAATTGGGTCGTCCACAGTTAACATTATATCATCCGCAAATGCTCTGACCTTGTAGGAAAACTCTTTTATTTTTATTCCTCGGATTGCATCATCTTCCCGTATCTGAATCATCAATATTTCCAAAACCAAAATAAACAACAATGGTGACAAAGGGCAACCCTGTCTTGTACCTTTACCTATTGTTAATTTTTTAGTCACATCATCATTCACCACAATTGCTGCACTCTGGTCCCTATAAATTTCTTTCACTGCTCATATGAACTTTTCTCCCATTTGCAGCTTTTCCATAGTGGCAAACATAAAGTCCCAATTCACGTTGTCAAATGCTTTTTCAGCGTCCGCGAAGAAGAAACCAACTTCTCTATCACAGCGCTTATCATAGTATTCAATAGCATTTATAACTGTCCTTAACTTGTCTTTGATTTGTCTATTTGGCAAAAATCCAGCTTGCTCCTCCGCAATAAATTCAGACATCCATCCTTTTATTCTCTCAGCCAAAATCTTTGCAAAGATTTTGTAATCATTGTTCAGCAACGAAATTGGTCTATAATTTTTAACATTGGTCAAATCCTGTCCCTCCTTAGGAATCAATGATATATTAGCTTCTCCCCAAGTATCGGGGGTTCTCTGATCTCGCATGACTCCATTAATCACTTCTTTCAGGAAAGGTGCCAGTTCATTAGCCATTACTTTATAGAATTTAGCTGTTAGTCCATCCGGACCTGGTGCCTTTCCTAATTTTGTTGACTGAATTGCCTCTTTTATTTCCTCTTCCGTCACTTCCCTATTCAATTTTTCTCTCCAGCTTTCAGAAATTGCAGGGAGCTTCATCTTTTACAAATACCTCATTATAGAGTCTTTATTCACTTCCTTTTTTTGGTACAGCTTTGCGTAAAATTTAAAAAAAAGCTCTACTAATGGCTGCCTGCTCCAAATGTGTCTTATTCTCCTCACAAATTTTATTTATAATTCTTTTCTCTTTTCTTTTCTTCAGTTGCCACGCCAAATATTTCCCAGGCTTATTTGCACCCTCAAACGACTTCTGGTTCATTCTCTTAAGATTCCATTCCAATTCCTTGTTATTCATTGCCGTCAATTGTTCTTGTAGGATTTTAATATCCTGATATATCTTCTTTTTTCCCGGTCTCTTCTTAAATTGGATCTCTTTGGCTTTTATTTTCTCCATAATCTCTAACCTCTTCTCCTCTTTTTTCTTTCTATTTCTTGCATTTAAATCCATTAGTATGCCTCTGGTCACTGCTTTATAAGTGTCCCATACCTTATTAGTCGAAACTTCCTTATTCATATTATGTTGTACAAAGAATCTGGTCTCTCTTTGCAACAACTCAATATTTTCTTCTTCATGCAAAAGATCTTCATTTATTCTCCATCCTTTTCTTTTGTTTCTTTTCCCAAATCTCCACATAATTGGGTTGTGATCTGAGCCTACCATAGGCATTATTTCCTCATCTTTAGTCCATAACGCTAAGTCTTTGGAGGCCCAGATCATGTCAATTCGTGATAAGGTAAAATGTCTTGCAGAATAAAATGTATATTGTCTAGTTTTGGGGTTCTGTCTCCTCCACATATCTTCTAGAGTCTCTTGTTCCTTTATTGCAAAAAAAGACTTTGGTAGTAATCCTCTTTTCTTTTGTGCAGTTCCTGATTTCTTATCTTCATCCAAGTTGGTAACTCCATTGAAGTCTCCAGCTAAAATTATCTGATCATAAAATAGTTCATCCAGTTGTTTTCCCAAGTCCTCAAAAAAAATTTCTTTTGCACCATTAGGTGCATATATTCCAATCACCAACACCTTTTTAAAATTCCACATAATTTCCACTGCTAGATATCTGGCTTCCACATCGCTCACTACTAATTTTGGCTGTAATTCTTCTTTTATATACAACACCACACTTTTTTTCTTTTTTTTTGAAGCAGCCACAAATTCACTTCCCAATTTTGCAAACTTTAAATACTTTATATCTTGCTTTTTAATATGGGTTTCTTGCAAACATACAATGTCACATTTTTGTTTTAATAGCCAATGGAAGATATTTTTCCTCTTATTAGGCGAGTTAAGTCCATTTACATTCCAAGATATTATTTTGCACTCCATAATCATAATCTTGTTGTTGGTAAGTCCTTTACATTGTCCCTAATGAACTTTTCCATCTCCAGTTCAGATCTGATACGCTTTTTAGCTCCTCCAAATTCGAAGGACAGTCCTTCTGGTATTTCCCATCTATATCTTATCTTCATGTCCTTCAAAATCTGGACTAAATCTTTATATTTTTTGCGATCCAACAGCACTGATCTGGGCAATTCCTTCATGATAATCACCACCTTGCCGTCGACCTCCAATGGGTCCTGGAATTGTTTACTCACAATCATTTCTCTTGTGTTTCTAGTCGTGAATTGCACAATCATATCTCTTGGTAATTTCCTCTGGGTCGCGAATCTTGAATTTATTCTGTATACCACATCTAGGAAAGCCGCAATTTCTTCTTCCTCTTTCCCCAGGTATCCAGCCAAAACTTCTGGGCAGATTTTCCTTCACTTTCCGGCAAACCACGAAATCTCAGTTGTTTCTCCATATGTTTACTTTCTGCTACAGCCATTCTGCCTCTCATTGCCCTCATCTCAGTTTGTTGCGTGTCTGCTAAAGTGTCCATTGCATTTTCTACTACATTAACCCTTTGCTGTGTGGCTTGCAAGTCGTTTTGTATTTTTTCCATACCTTTCGTCAGTTCCGCCAATTCCTTCTTAAGTCTCTTTGAACTCTTTCGCCATCTCTTGTATCATATCTTTAACTTCTTTGTTTCCTTCTGAAATTTTTTCATCCAAACTTTCAATTGCTGCTTGCCACTCCTTTTTTGACATCGTGGGGCTAGCTTTGCCTCGCTCCCACGAGTCCGCTCTTTTTCTTAACTCCGTGGCGTTTAACTTTATATACTTTTACTTTTAAAAGTCCCGAATTTGATTTATTCCTTTAAGAAAACACATCTACACAGTCCAAAATGTCGGGCGTCTTTTCTCTATGGTTATTTCAACTATACTTCTAATCCAAGATGGCCTACTTCCTCTTCTGCTGAAGCCACAACTTTTCCCTTCTTCAAAATGGCAATCTTCTACTTCCTGTCACATAGAAAAGGCCGCTTCTCTCTAGCTTCTCTATCGTTCTGACATATTTCCTGTTCCTCTGCCACACACAGCAGTCTCGTGATGTTGAGACTTCCCCACAGTCCACTATCTCTTACTCTCCACAGGTATGTAAACAATAATCAGCTTTCTCTACTAACTCCGTTATACATAGTCCTTTTTAAAAAAAATTTCTTGCTGGAACTTCCCCTCGTTGTAATCAATCTGTGGCAGTTTTTAAATTTCCTTTAATACTTTATTTCTTAAAGCAATCTGTCCCGTTTCAAGAGATAGTAATCTTTACCTTCTTAGTCATTTTCGCGGGTTGTAATCACTGTTTCTATATTCAATTCACTTCAAGTCCCCTTGTCCCTGTATGATGCTTGGGCATGCAGGACTTATGCCAACCAAATTGGCTCCAAAACTGCTGTAGAGATCTTGACAAAACCTTTCTTCAGGTGGGACCTCAAGGGACGGGAGAGAGTCTGTTGCGCAGGACCCCCCCTTGCCTGAGATCAACATGCCCTCAGGTTCTTGAGCGTTCTACGCCTGTTCTCCACCTGAGAACAGTTGGCTACAGGCAAATCCTCGCCCCTCTAGCCTCCAAAACAGCAGCCCAGACAGCTCGGCTCTTAGAGCTGCATTAGACCTTCATGGATCCCAAACCGGAAGTCCAATATCAGAGCTTTACTGAAAGACCTGAAATTGGAAGACAGTGCTCCCAATGGAGCCTAACTATAACAAACAAAATGAGGCATCTGAACAGAGAACAGATATCATGAAATCTTGGGTAAGAACTTATACATTTCAACCCCGACACAACCAGACATTAGTTCAGAAGTAGGACTATTGTGCGGAAAGTTTACTAAACCCACAAAGAAAGACTGGAAAGCCCTAATGACTTTAGCAAGATATTAAAAGCAAACTGCAAGTCTTAAACTCAGGCTACCAGCAGACAACGTGCCTAAATCGACACTTTACATGGATGCAGATCACGCTGGGGACAAATCTAACAGGAAGTCCACAAGTGGCAACATAACCTTCTATGGTGGTGGAGCCATAAGCTGGGCAAGTAAGAAACAGACCATCACTGCTGGATCTACTGCAGAAGCTGAATATGTTTCAGCAGCATTAGGATGCAGAGAAATTCAATGGATACTCAAAATAACTAAAGATCTAGGCCTAAATATACCTACACCTGTTATCATATATGAGGATAATAAAACATGCATTCATATGTCACAAACCAAAGACATCAGTACATCTTTGAAGCACTTTGAAGTACCACATAGTTAAGCATCTGTACAAAGATGGGACTATTAAATTAGTCTACTATCCTAGCAACAAAATGATTGGTGATGTTTTAACAAAACCTCTCCAGAGATAATGTTTTGAAGCTCTCCGAATGAACATAGGCCTGGTACACTGAGCCAAGATCCATCAAGAGGGGGTGTTGGGAGAAGGGACTGATGATGTCTCTTGCCCAGACCTTCAGGACTACAAGCAGAGCAAAAGGAAGGCAACAACCATAAAGTTAGTTAGACAGAGAAGCTAGTATCAGTCTCCTTCCTACCAGGGGAACTTCCTTCCTTCCCTTCTCTCCTCCTCCTCTTCCTTCTTCTTCCCTGCATGCACCAGTTGAGGCAGCATGGTGTCTCCTCCTGAGTGAGATGGCTTATTTTCTATCAAAAGCCATCTTAGTCAGTTAGTTCAGCTATTCATTCTATCTCTCCACTAATCTTAAGTATATGTATTTCTTTAGACAAATAAACAGTTATTGGTTCTCTAACTTGGATGAGAGCTTTCTGTGTGCAGTTTGTTTAGTTAACGTGCCTTAACTAAAACCCAATACATATTACTGAGCTAAATATTTTCTCAGGCTTTTCTCAGGCTTTAGGATGTTTCACCACACCTTGTGCCAATAAAGTTCTGATAAGTAATAGTCAATATTTCAAAAGAAGTCTTTGGCATTTAATCTGACATACAAAAGCACTTTAAATTCAGATATGAAAGGTGAATTTAATATAAATACTCAAAAAGTTGCCATTAAGATATAGATTAGTTGAACTTGTAAAATAGCTTTATGTGTCTGATTGTATACACTTGATTCTTGGACAAAGGCAAATTGGTCAGGGGTCAAAATGATAAATACAGGTTCCAAATTATCCCTGGCAGTCATCAATGGAAATGATGCTGTCGACTCTTCTGGAGACTATACGTTCATTTCCTCACAAGGAGCAAGTGTAATTGATTATGAGCTGATCGGTGATTCTTACCTCTCTTAAGTATTAGAGTTCAGAGTGGAAGACCACGGAATAAGTGACCATCTTCCAATCTTCATCAGAATATCAATGGAGACCACACCTAACTTGAATACTGGCCTAACTAATTCCAAATTATTGCCTTCTAAATGAAGATGGTCCAAAAAATTGGCTGAAGCTGCTATAAAAATGCTGCACACCACTGAACTGCAAAACTTGAAAAGGAAGATTATGGTGGAACAAGACTGCCAATCAGCACTAGAATCCATGACACTGCTCACTAAACTGCTTGACCCAGTTCTGATAAACTACAGGGAAAGTAAGTGGAAGTCAAACAATCCTTATCACCATACAAAGAGCTGGTTTGACAAGGACTGCAGGAAGGCCAAAAACCAAGTTAAGTGGAACTATAAGCTCTTCAGACACTGCAATACAACTATCACAAGACATTCATTGATATGAGCCAGAAGGGAATATAAAACCATAATGAAGCAGAAAAAACTCCAGTCTATGAAATCTCTATGGGAAAAGATAATTGCAACTGCCAAAGAGAAATCCAATGTATCTCTATGGCACCTAATCACACCAATACTGAAGCCATGATGCAACACTGCAACCCCCATACCATCAACTACCTGGGAGAAACATTTTAAAAACCTTTATAAGAAACATAACCTTGAACCAGAATTGGACTTTTAAATCAATCTCAAGCAAGTTCCAAAATGGGAACCTGTAACTTGTCATGAGGTAATTGAATTAATCAAAGCTTTGAAAACAGGGAAGTCCCCTCGTCTTGATGCATTCCCTGCCGAGCTTCTGAAGACAGCCCCCAGTTGATGGACTCAAGTGCTTGCACCTCTATTCACATTTGTAAACTTGAATGGAATTATATCAGACATCTGGAAAACATCACTGATTATGCTCATCTACAAAAAAGGTGATAAAACTGATCCAAGCAATTATCAACCAATCAGCCTCCTGGCAATGATTAACAAACTGTATGCATCTCTTTTACAAACAGAATTGCTGGATTGGATAGATAAAGAGGAGGTACTGGGGGATGAACAAGCTGTCTTTAGAAAGGGCCACTCTTGTGTGGACCACTGCTTTACGCTTGCCTCACTGGTAAACAAATATGCACTAGACGAGCCTGGCTCCCTATATGCAGCATTTATTGACCTAAGAGCTGCCTTCGATTCCATGTCCCATACAAAACTATGGAACAAACTTAACACTGCACATCTACCCAAGAGATTGTTAAAGCTGATAATGAACCTCTTCTCCAAAAATGTATTACACGTCAAAATAAATCAACTGAGATCTGTATCAAGCCAAATACCTATCCAAAGAGGCATACACCAGGGCTGTGTGCTTGCACCTCACCTATTCAACCTATATTTAAATGGCTTTGTTCCAAACTTGCAAGGCATCTCCACCCACACAACATGCTTGGGCAATTACTCAGTGCCTGCCTTGCTATATGCTGATGACATTGTCTTGCTCTCCCGAATTCAGGTTGGTCTTAAGTGAGCTATTAAAGCATTTATTGCCTATTGTAACAATGAACTCTTGGAGATAAATGAAGACAAATCCAAAATCATGGTGTTCTCAAAGTCAACAAAACGATTAAACAACAAATGGAAAATTGGTGCATACGAATTACAACAGGTCAATGAATTCAGATATTTTGGGAGTCATTCTCCAGTCGAATTTATCTTCGTCCAAGTATATTTCAACATCTTACACAGAAAATCAGCTTAGCTCTACTGGCTTTAAGGAAATTCTTCTTTATTCAAGGAGCTGAATACGTACCAGCACTTTTGAAGGCATACAAGGCTCTCATAATACCATACATACTATATAGTTCCCCGATCTGATTCCTGGGCCCAAGAGAACAACCTGACAAGCTACCGTTAACCTTCTTCCAGAAAATACTTGCTGTACAACTATATATAGCCTCCACAGTCATACAACTTGAATTGGGCCTTCCAAAAATCTACACTCTGATTTGGATGGCCATAGTCAATTTCAAATACAGACTGCAAAACTCTGAAGATTTTCACTAAATCACTTACTCTTCACTAAATCAGCAGCTCAAGAGCGCTGCTGGTCAAGGTGGAACAAAATTGTGAACATGGAAATGAACAAATTAGATTCATGCGACCCAGGAGCTTTAACTGGGAAAAGACGAGACTACTTATAGAGAAGCTGCTAAAGCAGGACTGGACTCCCTTCTAAAAGATGCGGCACAAAAATGCTCCCCACTCTACATGGGAATTAAATATCATACCCAGTTCGACCAGCCTCATTACTTCTGTATGCTAGTAGTCCCAAAACAGAGGCGGTCATACATGGTTGCAAATTGCAACACATTGCCGACAGCCCAGATAAAGGGCTACTCCCTCAGGATACCGTTAGATCAATGCTTTTGCAACTGCCCTTTGGCAGAAGTTGGCTATCCCATATTTTCTTTCACTGTCCAAAGCACCAGCCAGCCAGAGAGAGATTCTTTAAAAATGGCTATTGAGGCATTCAAACATCTCTATGCCTCAAAATTAAGATTATTACTGAGTAGTTTTTGTAAAAACTGCATTGCAGACGTGGCAACTATTTCTTTAACTGTAATTTTTAATTCTTAAACTTTGTTAGAATGTATGGCCTGTGGGCTGTTAAGCTGAATAAACTGAAACTAAAACTTGATTCTTGGGAACTCTCTAGTTTATTTGTATGATAAGAATGTCTGACAGAGTATCCAGATATCAGAACCTTGTAATTATGGGTGACTTCAACTTCCCCGATGTGTGCTGGGAGACAGGCTCAGTAAAGCGTCATGAATCACGCAATTTCCTGACCTACCTGGCCGATAACTTCCTTTTTTAAAAGGTGGAGGAAGCTACAAGGGGTTCAGCCATACTAGACTTGATATTAACCAACAGGGAAGAATTGGTAGATGAGATGAAGGTGGTGGGGACCTTAGGGGGAAGGGACCATGTCTTTCTTGAATTCCAGTTGCTGTGGGGAGCCAAGGAAGTTTGTAGCCAGACTCGCAGGTTAGATTTTCGTAGGGCTAACTTCGATGAACTCAGAGGCTTGATGAGAGTCATTCCATGGGGGAGTGTGCTGGAAGGAAAAGGAGCGAGTGAAGGGTGGGCCATTCTCAAACACGAGCTTTTGCAAGCTCAAGCCTTCACTATCCCCGCAAGACGGAAACATGGTAAGGGCTCCAAGAAACCGATGTGGATGCACAGAGAGCTCCAGAATAAGCTAAGGGGGAGAAAGGAAATGTTCAGGAAATGGAGAGAAGGACAGACCTCTAAAGAGGAGTATATGAGGGTTACTAGGTACTGCAGATCAGCCATCAGAGAGGCCAAATCTCAGTATGAGCTGGATCTGGCCAGGAGGGCTCGCTACAACAAGAAAAACTTCTACAGATATGTGAGAAGCAAACACAAGGTAAAAGAGGCAATTGGACCACTGTTGGGAGTAGATGGAGAAACTGTGATGCAGGACAGAGAAAAAGCAGACAGGATTAATGACTTTTTTGCCTCTGTTTTCTCTCTGAAGAACTCAGGCACATCTAGAGATAGTAGAAAATGTGGCAGGACACCTGAGTGGCTAATTGACATTGACAGAGAGGTAGTGGAAAGGCATCTGGCTGCACTGGATGAATACAAATCCCCTGGGCTGGATGGGGTGCACCCAAGAGTGCTGAAAGAACTTTCCAGAGAACTTGCAGAACCCCTGTCCATCATCTTCAAGGCCTCCTGGAGGACTGGGGATGTGCCACAAGATTAGAGAAGAGTGAATATTATCCCAATCTTTAAGAAAGGGAGGAAGGATGACCTGGGAAACTACAGGCCAGTCAGTCTGACTTCTGTGGCTGGGAAGATATTAGAACAGATTTTAAAGGGATCAATCTGTAAGCATCTGAAGGACCGCTCAGTGATCCGGGGAAGTCAGCATGATTTTGTTCCTAACAGATCTTGCCAGACCAACCTGGTTTCCTTCTTTGATCAAGTGACCTGCTTACTGGATCGGGGGAACTCTGTTGACGTGATTTATCTGGATTTCAGTAAAGCTTTTGATAAGGTCCCCCATGACATTCTGATGGGCAAACTGGAAGACTGTGGAGCAGATTATGGGACAGTTCGGTGGATAGGGAACTGGTTGGAGGACCGCACTCAAAGAGTGGTGGTCAACGGCGTTTCATCAGATTGGAGGGAGGTGTCCAGTGGGGTGCCACAGGACTCGGTTTTGGGCCCGGTACTTTTCAATATTTTTATCAATGATCTGGATGAAGGAGTGGAAGGGCTGCTCATTAAATTTGCTGATGATACCAAATTGGGAGGGGTAGCAAACACCCAAGAAGATAGAATTAAAATTCAACAAGACCTGAATACTCTGGAGAAGTGGGCAGCTGTGAATAGGATGCAATTCAACAAAGACAAGTGCACAGTATTACATCTGGGCCACAAAAATGAGAAGCACAAATACTGGATGGGGGATACACTTCTGGGCAGTAGTATATGTGAAAGGGATCTTGGGGTAAGAGTGGACTGCAAACTGAATATGAGCAGTCAGTGTGATGCGGTGGCAAAAAAGGCTAATTCAATCCTGGGTTGTATCAAAGGGGCCATAGCATTGAAATCACAGGAGGTCATAGCCCCTATTTATACTGCCTTGGTCAGGCCACACCTGGAGTATTGTGTGCAGTTCTGGAGGCCTCACTTCAAAAAGGATGTGGACAAAATCGAGAGGGTGCAGAGGAGAGCGATGAGGATGATCAGGGGTCTGGAGACTGAGCCCTACGAGGAAAGGCTGAAGGCCTTGGGAATGTTTAGTTTGGAGAAGAGAAGGTTGAGGGGGGACATGATTGCTCTCTTTAAATATTTGAAAGGCTGTCATTTGGAGGAGGGCAGGGAGCTGTTCCAGTTGGCAGCAGAGGGTAGGATGCGAAGCATTTGGCTAAAACTACATGCACAAAGGTACCGACTGGATATTAGGAAAAACTTTTTCACTGTCAGAGTAGTTCAAAAGTGGAATCAGCTGCCTAGGGAGGTGGTGAGCTCCCCCTCACTGGCAGTTTTCATGAAGAGGCTGGATGAATACTTGTCAGAGATGCTTTAGGCTGATCCTGCACTGGGCAGGGGGTTGGACTAGATGGTCTGTATGGCCCCTTACAACTCTATGATTCTATGATTCTATTCACATTGTCTTTAAGTGATCAAAAAGTAAATATATCTTGAGAAATACTTGAACCCTTCAAAGTACTTCCAGCAGAGATTCCCGGTTTTGCCCAGGGTGCAATATCTCTGAAACTTGGGGGGTCTTTGGAGGACAGTGAGGACTATGTTCTCTGCAAATTTGGTGGGTATTGGTCATTGGGAAGGTCAGTTTGTAACCCCTCAAAGTAGCTGCCTTCCAACAGGCAGTCCCTTTTTTGCCACTGTGAAGAGAAAATGACAGCAAAGGGGGGATACCCATGCATCATGCCTTTCCCGGGGTGCAATCTCTCTGAAACTTGGGGGATCTTTGGAGGACAGTGAGGACTATGCCCCCTGCAAATTTGGCAGATATTGGACATTGAGAAGTCAGTTTTTAACCCCTCAAAGTAGCTACCTTCCAACAGGCAGTCCTATTTTTCCCACTGTGAAGAGAAAATGATAACAAAAGGGGAGACCCATGGATCATGCCTTTCCTGGGGTGCAATCTCTCTGAAACTTGGGGGGTCTTCGGAGGACAGTGAGGACTATGTCCCCTGCAAATTTGGTGGGTATTGGACATTGGGAAGGTCAGTTTGTGGGGGTGTTTAAAGGGCCCTGCTCCTTGCACGTAGCAGGAAAGGGTCCTTTAAACTATCAGCTGGCAGGTGGCAGGGAGAAATCGCCCCTGCCACCTGCCAGCTGATAGTTTAAATGTATCTTTAAAGGGCCATGGACAATGAACAATGAACATGTTTGTGAACAGGGTCATGTTCATTACTGTTCGTTGTTCGTGGATGACAATGAACAACAAACAGCTTGTTCGTTTTTTTTCTGTTTGTGCCCATGTCTACTCATAAGTTCTTCCAAAACCACCGTCCACATATGTTTAAAACACCATTCCTTCAAACATTATGACTGTACATTAAAGAAGCAACAATTTTATTGTTTTCAAATATGAGATTGCCTGTACTTGGGTTACAGATAATGATTCTATGTTATGTGCGGGGAAAACATAGTGTTTCGCAATACAGACGTATGAACAACAAATTCCTTTTCCTAATAAAATGTTTTAAATTACTTTCCCCCTGATTATTTCCCTCTTATTCTTTATATTATCCAGCAATTAGAAACATGTTCTGTCTTCTGGCTAAGTGAATAAAAATAAAATATTCATTTAAATAATCTTCTTGCTTATGTTCAACATCCCAAATCTAAAATATTATTGGTATGCTAAATTATTTAACATAAATCCCAAGGGTAAAACTTTTATCTTGTCCAAGTCACTGGGTTAAGTTCTGGCAGGATAACATATGTTCATTCATTCCTACAAATAGAACATAGAAGTAATGTTGAAGTTTGTGTGTGTGTTTCTTCTTATATAGTTTTGGATCTGTTCTATTAGTATAATTGAAGAAAATATAATGAAGTAGAGTTTACCTTACAGAATTCTCACAGAACCCCTTGCAGTATGTGAGTGACTCTGAGTACTGTAATCTACCATCACATTCAGAGGTCAGGGTTTCCAGGAACCCCTAGGAGTTCCCAAATAGATGCTACTCTTCCTTCACACTATTCAGGTTCAAACTCAACATCGTATAGAAACCAGTCACATGACTTGCTTTGCTTCATGGACTATCAAGGCAAGCAACACCCTCAGAATTTTGTCATCCTAATCCCTCCCACTCAGCAGCCCTGACAAGGATCTCCATTTATTGAAAGAAAAATCCACAGGGTTTAACTGTATCCAGGTTTACTATCACTCACTTGTGAAATTTGGAGGGTATAACTTTGGGCCTAATTCATTCTCCCTGAATAGTGGAGAGGTATAACTTGCAGGCTGCAGGAAAAGTGAATAAGAGACCAAAGAGAACCAAAATCTGCAATAACTAATAGAGCTGCAAAAAAAATCCCTCCTCAGTTTCTAAGGTGCTAAAATTTGATCTGTTTGTGAGGTTAGATGTAAACTATGTAGATGTGTGTATCCCCCAATGGTTTCACACATCCCCCTGCAGAGATGCTATCTTTTTCCCTTGGTGCCAAAGACAAGACAACACTCCAGAAATATGAAGGTTGCACTTCAGTTGTTTGTCTCCTATACAAGGCCAGTTCCAGAGGTTAACTGCCACTCTGTAGCCCAGCCAGTTCACTTTTCATCATCTCCACCTGCTCACATGCAAGTACTAGGGCTGCTTTCACAGAAGTGTAGCCAGGCCCAGTTTGGCATTGAGCAGCAGACTAAGGGGCAGGGATATGGAATTTGAAATAATATCTGGGAGAACTTGGAAGTGACATCCCTAGACATGGGCACAATCCAAAAAAAATACCAATCAAGCTGTTTGTGGATCCATGCTGGTGACGAGTCCAGACCACCGATTCACTCTGATCAAGTCCTGTTTCCGATCTGGAATCTGGGATCAGAGGGGCACCCCCACACACACACAAACACTTAGAGCAGATGGGGGGGAAAGTTTTTAACTCAGCGACGAGCCGTCTCCCCTCAGAGAGGGGACTTTTCTCTCTCTCACACGCACTTAGAGCAGAGGGGGGGAAAGTTTTTAATACGTCCCTGCCTCTCCAAATAGAGAGAGAGAGAGAGACACCCCGTCAACAAGTTTCAGCCAGCTTTTTAAAAAAAGCAGGGATAGAATCCTCCATCCCATCCGATTTTAAAAGCAAGCAGCCAGTCTTCCAAAAGAATATTTTAAACAGGAAGAAAGTGAAACCAGGATCCACACAGATCCTTGTGGATCCTATGGTTTTTTAAATAGGAAAAACACAAATGAAACATCAAATCACATACCAACTTCTTGCAAAAAGCAGGCACTGGGCTGAGAAGCTAGGAGGAGAGAGATATCTCTTTTCAGTTAACTCTTTCAGCACTGAACAAATTCAGGAGAGGAGTGCAAAAAAGCTTGATAGCTGCTCTCAAAGCAAAGGGGTTTTGAAAGAGTTAACACTGAGAAGAGCTTTTTCTCGCTAGGGGAAATATTATTAAGTTTCAAACAGAGCTCAGGCATTCCCCTGCCCCCTTTGGCAGGGGAACAGATTGTTGGCGCCTGAATGTCTAACTTCCTGGTCCTATCACGATCGCCCCGGAGTCCCAACTAGGGGTGTGGAAGGCCAGAGCGATTCGGTATTCCTGTTTCGGTTATAACTGAAACAGGAAACCGTTTCAGTAATCACAAATACCAAAACGGCAAGCCGTTTCAGTATTCACGAAATGGTAATCGTTTCGCTATTTCGGCTTGTTTCGGCCATTGATTTCAATGGGAAAACCCTCTCCCGGGTTTCCGGAAGCCTGGGGGAGGCATTTTCACACCAAATCACACCAAATTTGGTGGGGGCCTTCTCCTAACCCTTCTCTAACTTCTCCCCAAGTTTCAGAAAGTTTGAACTTTGGGGGGCCATGTTATGTCCCCCCAAACAAGGTGCCCCACCCTCCTACACTCTCCATTGTTCTCTATGGGGAAAAAAGTCCTCATCTTGCTAGGTGGCCTGGGGTGGCATTTTGCAAGCAAAATTCCCCCAACCCTCTGGGGCCCCTCTCCCACCTGTCCTCCCACCCTCCATCAAGGCTCAGCCTGCTCCCACTTTGGGGGGGCATTTTATGGCCTCCCAAAGTAGGTGCCCTTTAACCCCCCTCCTTTTCTCCCTTCTTTCCTAGGGGAAAGAAAGGAGAAGCTTGTCTGGCTAGGGGTGGCATTTTGCATGAAAAATGCCCCCAACCTTCAGTGGCCCCTCTCCCACCTGTCCTCCCACCCTCCACCAAGGCTCAGCCTGCTCCCACTTTGGGGGGCCATTTTATGGCCTTCCAAAGTAGGTGTTCTCAGCCCCCAAAATTCACCCCCTACAGCCCCATACAGACCCAAATCCCCCCAGCAGCCTCATACAGACCCCAATCCCCCCATCAGCCCCACACAGACCCAAATCCAAACCCAGCTGCCCCACACCCGCCAGAATCCCTGGAGCAGGCTGCCCAGCCGTCTCCCATTGTTCCCTATGATGGGAACTTTTGAACTCTCTTTCCCAGGGCAATTCTGCATAGCCCAGGGGTGCCACAGTGTTGGGCGCACTCCTGAGTGCGAGCTTGTCCCTGTGAAAGATCACCTGATACACAGACACCCTCCCCCTGATACCTCCACCACCCTCAGAGATGAATGGCCAGCCTGCCCCATTGTTCCCTATGATGGGAACCAACCTCATAACAAAGAATGAACCGCAAACACACACTGAATACAGTTTTAAAAAAATTATTTTCTCACTTTCAAAGTACAATTGGGCAAAGCATCATGATACATCACACTAGCAGTCTCCTACACACAAGAATAACACAATTCACTTCACATCAAAGAATCGCAAAAAACAACTCCTCCTTTAATAAACACTTAATTTTTTGAACTGCTTTAGGTTACACAGTAGGATGGCACAACAGGGCATGAAAAAAGCAGTCTACTGGACAAAAACAACACAAAAATAACACAACTAACTTCAAATCAGAGAATCACCAAAAACACAATACCTTCAGAAAAACACTTTATTTCTTGAACAGCTTTAATTTACACAGCAGGAGGGCACAATAGGTCATGATAGCAGCTTCTTACACAAAAATAACACAACTCACTACAGATTACAGAATTACCGAAAACATAATAACCGTGCAAAACACTTTATTTCTGGGAAAGATGTGGGTTACACAGCGGGAGGGCACAATAGGGCACGAAAGCAGTTCACTACACAAAAATAACACAACTCACTTCAGAACAGAGAATCAACAAAAATGCAATTCCTGTCAAAAACACTTTATTTCTTGAACAGATTTAGGTTACGCAGTAGTAGGGCACACCAAAGGGCATGCCAGCATTATCCTAGCCAAAAAATAACACAACTCACTTCACATCAAGTAAGCACAACACAATTCCTAACAAAAACACCTTAATTCCTTAAGACCTCTAGGTAACACATCTTCCATTTCAGAAAACAAAGACAGATTAACAAAAACCACACACACACTTCCCCCCCCCAAAAGGCTCTTTATTTCTTGGCACATGAGGCCATCACCCATCCCTCCCAAACCAAACTCAGAAGGAGGAAACCATTGCAACAAGGTCCAGCAGAACCATTGTCATTTTCTACAGCTATGCTTTCAGTTCAGCCAGTGGGGAAATGACACGAAGCTGAACTGGGAACTGCCACGGGCACTACACAGTGGCATTTCCAGAGCAGTGTTGCAGAGGTTCCCCCCCACCAGCTTCAGCCTCTATCTAGAAACATCTGTGAGACATCATCATCAGCTGGTGGTGGCCACCCGCAACATCCCCAACTCTCCCCCAACTGTACCCCAACCCCACCAAGCACACCCAAGTTAAACATTTCAACTTTGAAACGACATAGAAAACATTAAAAAACCATTTAACATTTTAACATTGAACATCAGCATCCCTACCTAACCAGTCCCTATCTTAACTTATTTCTCCCTCCAACAGCAATCAACATTTCTGGGGCATGACATTATATTTCAGAATAAATTTGGTCCCACAGGGTCTGTCACAGTATTGGGAGATGTTTTAAATTCCCTTTGGGGGGGAGTTCAAATTGCAGGGTGGATTCCCTTTGCCACTGGTACCTAACCACCCTCCTTCTGCTGGCTGGTTTTAACTGCCTCTAAGAGTTTTATGCAGGGGAGAGCGCGATTCCAAAGGACTGGACTCGCAGAGGATGCAGGCCACAAGGTGGGATCACCTCATTCACTCTGGAAGTCCAGTCCTGAGAAATCAAAGAGGCTAGAGTTGACCTTCAGGAAGGTTAACTGCTAGACTCTCCATGGGAGAAGGTGAGAGCAATGTGGGCTGACAATGTCGCCTGCATGAGAAAAGACACACTCTCTCTCCACGCTCGTCGGAGGGCATGAGAGCAGCCGCTGCGCCTCGAAGGAGAGGTCCGGCCAAACCAACTCCTTCTTGGCCCAGTAGCTGAGTGGATTGGTGGAGAGCAACTCTCAGGGCTCTGCAAGGTAGTCCCTGACCACTGCCTCCACCGAATCCTCTCTCACATGCCTCACGATCCCAGAGGGGCTGAGGGCCCACCGGAGCAACTCCATCTCCATCGGCACTCCGGTGGTGGCTACGGGGGGAGCCCGCTCAGAGGGGGCGTGAGAGGGACCAGCACGGCAGGGCCCCTCTCCCATCCCCTCTGTCGACAGGTTTCCTCTTGTGGCCTGCCTGCGCCTCACCCAAGTGCAGAGGCCGTCTCTGGCTTGGGTGAGGTTCCCGTCCCGCTCAGCGAAAGTGCCCTTCATGCGCGGGTCACACATGGTCGCCAACATGTACGACATGTTCTGTGTGATAGGCGTTAGCCTGGCAGCTATGCCATGCTGGAGCCTTTTCACCAGCGTGCGCACTGCTGGAACGATGTCAGCACGAGGTGCGTCTGGGTCTGAAAAGGTGGCCAGATTCCTCTGGAGCATGTGCACCAGGGGAATGACCAGACCCAGGGTCGCCGTGTCTGACGAGACCGCCACAGTGAAGTCCTTGAAGGGCTTCAGGACCTCCACTGTCTGGTTGATGGTGAGCCAATCCTCACAGCTGAAATCACCCACCTGACTCGCACCACCGCTCTCAGAGAGCCACACGTGGAGTGCGGCCTGCTGCTCCACCAAGCGCTCAAGCATGGCACAGGTGGAGTTACAGCAAGTGCTGATGTCAGCAAACAGTACGTGCTCCAGCATGCCTGTCCTGACCTGCTTCAGGCGCAGTTCGTGAGTGGCTGCCACGCTGTGCAAGAAGTGACTTGTGAGCCTCCGACATTTCTGGAGCAGTAACTGCAAGTCACGAGTCTGGGGATCACGGGGTTCCTTCGAGGAGCCCGCCCCAAGCACATCTCTCACCACTAGGTGTAGCTTGTGGGCCGCACAGTAAATGTGCTCTTGGCCCACTAGTTGCGCTGCTGCCCTCATGTTGCTGCCACCGTCACCGTGCATCCCACGGTGGCGGGTCCCTGGCCTATCCACTCCTCCAACTGTCTCCTTAGGGTGGCAGCAATGTTCTCCACCGTGTGAGACACGTCGAGTACCTCGGCGTGAAGCAAGGCCTTGCAGTAGCCGGCCTGGCAGTCTCCCATCCTTCCCTGGCTAGCTGTACTAGGCACCTCCCCCCGGCCCCCACCCAGAACCACCTCAGGTTCCCACCAGTGAGCAGTAAGTGAGAGGTATGCTTGCTGCACACTTGGGCAGGTCCAGATGTCGGATGTGAAGTGCACTGTTCTCCCGGCAACCCGGGACAGCTGTGCTTTCACATAGTCCCTGGCATCCCTGTAAAACAAGGGCACCACCAATCTGCTCAATGTTGTGCAAGCAGGGACGGCATACCAGGGAAATAAATCGCAGAGCAGCCCTGAGAAACCGAAGTCTTCAACTATGGAGAACGGTCTTCCTTCCACAGCTACCATATTGACGATGTGGCACGTGAGGCGCCGGCTCGCCCTCTGGATCCCCTCTCTGGGCACACTAGGGCCCTGTTTGCCAAGCATCTCCAGCATGAGGCTTGGTGTCCCTGCCCTACAGGAACCCTTGGGGTGAGAGCACCAGAGGAGCCTGCCTCCTTCTGGCTAGCTGGCAGCTGTGTGGTGCCACTCGAACTCTCCCCCCGAAGAAGCACTGCCTGGTGGTGCCTCTTCATGTGGGTCCTCATCCCAGACGTGGAGAGATGGTTCACATCTCTGCCACGGCAGACGTGCTGCCTACAATGCAGGCACTGGGCTGCTCGGGAATCCTCCATTGTCTGGAAGTGCTTCCAGATTTCAGAGTAACAGGCCAGCCCACGCTTCACAGGAGAAGCGCTTTCGGGCCCACCCTGAGGCACCTCCTGTGAGGTGCTCTGGCCGGACACACCATGTCCCACTCTTGGCCGGGCAGGTGGAGATGGACGAGGCTGAAGGGGCAGAGATGTGGGCTCTTCCACCACAGTCTCTTCCTCTTCCTCCTGCACCCTCTCCTCCTGCATAGCCATGAGAGGCCTGCTGCTGGCCTCAGAGGAAACAGGGGTGGACCACCCCACAGGGGGTCTCACGGGCAATTCCTCCAACATCCTCCGGGTTCCTGGGGTGATCGTGAGGGATGGAAAAGTCACATGCCCCACGTCCATCCCAGGAGACGCCCATCCACATGCTGCCCCTCCTCCAGCAGCTGGCTCGCAACCACTGGAGGAGGAGAAGCCTCAGCGGCAGGCCCCTGCCCAGTGCCAGCCCCTGCCTGAGACACCTGGGTTGGGGGTGGCCCTCCAGCAGCTGCCTCAGGAAAGAGAGCCTTGCGAACCCTCTTCCTGTCACCAGAAGCCAGGCTGGTGAACGGCAGCAGCACAGGGGAGGGCCTCCTCTGCTCAGATGGGGGGGGGCTGCTGCAGCAGTCCCCCTCCCCCTCCCCTCCTCCCATCTAGATTTATCTCTGGTCTTTCCCCCAGGGCCCCTCTCAACATTCCTATCTGCCATGCTTTCCCCTCACGTAAGCTACTCTGACTGCTCAGAAATCAAGGGAAAACAAAGGTGAACTTTGTTTTCAAGACCTATCTACCTACTTCTAAATCTGTTCTTCTTGTGGCTCTGTAACTTGTCTTGGAGACGGTCAATCTATTGTCTTTTTAAACAACCTTATTTATGTTGGGGGACCTGAGCCTGCCAAACAGCTGAATTCCTCCAGAATTGAGCTGGCCCTAAACCCCAATAACAAGTGAAAGCCTTAGACACTAACAAGACTAGTATACCCGGACCGGCCTGGCTCCACCACGGGTGCCAGAGATGGGCAGTGAAACCCTAGTAATGGGAGCACTAATGGGAAGCCTATTAACAACTATACCAATATGAATAGCAATCAAATACAACCTAACTGTAACTACTGCTTGATCTGCTGATCCCTATTTACTGTTTTATACAAGCTACGCTTGGTTCCTTATCGATTAAGTTGAGGGCAATTAGCCACTGAACGCCTACAAACTGGCCTACCTTCCTAAGACACTATTTAACAGGAAAATCTTTTCTGTGGTGTGTCTGTGTGGGGTGTGAATGCGATGTTCTGAAAATGTACCACCCCCCACCCAGGCAAGCTAAAACCCACCCCTATGCCCACCCAAATGTTAACCACGGGGAGTCACAGACTCACTTACCAGTCCTGCAGTCCAGCAGTGTTCAGGCAGACAGGTGTGCAGTAAGTCCTCTCCTCCTCGAGGCTGGGAACAGAAAGGTGGGTTGTTAGCAGAGATCCAGAAACTGCACAACCCCCAATAGTCAAGGCCCAGGTCTGTTTTGGGCCTGGCCAAGCCCACAGCCATGATGCAGAGACAGGCCAGAGAGTTAAAAGGCAGGAAACATGCAAGCAGGGGTGCAACCCCGCCCCTACAGACACACAGTAAAAATGCTCCCAGTTTTGTGCCATGGCTGGCCCCAAAAGATGAAACAGGGAACAATGATCCAAGCTATAAGCAACTCAAGGCCCTCCCCGCACTGCAGAGCAAGGCCTGGTTTGTGCCTGGCCAGGCCCACAGCTACAGTGCAGAGCCAGGCCAGAGAGTTAAAAGGCAGGAAACATGCAAGCAGGGGTGCAAACCTCCCCCCCACACACACACAGTAAAAATGCTCCCAGTTTGGTGCCATGGCTGGCCCCAGAAGATGAAACAGGGAACAATGATCCAATCCATAAGCAACCCAAGGCCCTCCCTGCAGTGCAGAGCCAGGTCTGGTTTGGGCCTGGCCAGGCCCATAGCCACGGTGCAGAGCCAGGCCAGAGAGTTAAAAGGCAGGAAACATGCAAGCAGGGGTGCAACCCCCCCCCCACACACACAGTAAAAATGCTCCCAGTTTGGTGCCATGGCTGGCCCCAAAAGATGAAACAGGGAACAATGATCCAAGCCATAAGCAAACTAAGGCCCACCCTGCAGTGCAGAGCCAGTGTCACAGTAAAACATTTTTTAGAAAAAGCCAGCAAATTGGCCCAGCATCAATTTGAACAAACTCTGTGCCTTCTCTTCCTCCCATCTCTCCCCTAAAAAGAAAAAAATATCATACCAGTCCTCTCCTGAATGTCCAGCCCTGAGTTGATCCACAGGCAGAAGTCCACTCCACAGGCAGAAGTCCACTTGGTGCAGTTCAGAAGGCCAAGGCAGAGAAGAAGCAGCAGTCTCTCACTCTCTCCACAAGTCCATAGTCCAGCACAGCAGCAACAGAGGCTGTCCCAAGTCCAGCCTCTAATTTAAATCCCCTGCCTCATCTTCTGCCAAAGATTTGAATCTATTGGCTGGAAGAAGGATGCAGCATTGGGATTGGACACTCCTAATTCCCCCCTCCCTTGCCATACCCCCACATCCCCCTTGGAGTCCTACTCTATCACTCCTTCCTGCTCCTCCTCCCTTTCCTGGGAATTTTGGCGGGAATCTTTTGCTGCTTGCTTTGCATTGCGTTGCAAAGTGCAATGCTAGCAAGCAAGCACCTTGCAAAGCAAGGATTCCCTCCTTTCCTAGCAAGAGGGGTGAGGGGTGAAGAGGAGGTAGTGAGTCACTCACTCCTTCTCCCCCCTCCCCTCTTCTAAGAGCATGCAAGAAGCTGTAGCTTCCTGCAGGATTTTGCTAGCCGCTTGCAAATGCAAATGGCTAGCAAAATGGTGATTCTCTGATTGCCAAAATGATTACCGAAACATACCGAAATGTTTCGGTAATCACTGTTTCGGTAATCAGAAGAAGTTTCAGTAATACCGAAACAAGCTGAAACAGGTTTGTTTCGGTAATTTTTTGGTAATCAGATTACCGAAACGCACACCCCTAGTCCCGACTGCTGGATTGTTTGCCATGGAAGACAACGATCCAACAGGTCACGATTGGGAGATTGCTATTATCATGGGGTTTTTTTGATCATAATCCAGATCGTGCCCATCTCTAGACATCACCCCTCTCTAGAAATTGCTGAAAATTCTATAAGAATTAGTATTTAAAATCTGTAAAAAAAAAATCAGAGATACCAGGGGCCAGGACAAGATCCTAATGAACTTGGAGAAGGCCTCAGTCTGTGAAATAGGTTTCACACACACACACACACACACACACACACACTCCACTCTGCGTGGTGGAAAGAGAAAAATTAAATTAAAAAATTAGGTTGACTGCATGACATGGCTTCTGGGAGAATCTAGAAATGATGTCACAATATAGAGTTTCCAGTGATTTCTAGAGAGGACTGATGTCTCTTCCTGAGAAAACCTGGAAGTGACACCAGTCGTCTCCATGAATCACCCAAACCTCTGTGTTTTTACCAGACTATCAACTATTGATGCCTCCTAGCCATGGTAACTGCAGCCAAATCAGGTATACTACTGGTCATTCATCAACAGTATATCTAACTGGTGCTGAGCTGCCCCACCTTAGCTAACTCCAACAGTTCCCCATTTACAAAGGTACAGAACTTCCATCTCTGTGAGATACCACTTACTGGCTTTAGCCATTTATTCCTTTCTGTACCACCTTACTAGCCACTGCTGAATATAATATGAATATAATTCCAAGTTAACTACCACGTGCTGTCAGATTCTTTATGCAGACCATCATATACTGTCAAACATTCATTTTGAAATTAAGTTTCACTCAATGTTAAATACAAGTTACCCATGTTCAGACAAATATTAAGCATCATAGTTTGTGAAGGCAAATTGGGAGTGGTGGGGGAAAATAGCTTTAGCTATAAGTATGAAGACTTCCACATTTGGTCACTTCCTCACTTCCTTATGTAAGTCCCTACCTGAGAAAACAGACCCTGATCTATCAGTGTTAATAACTTGGATGAGGTCTCTCCTGCTCCAATGGTAATTTATACTAATATAGGAAAAATGAAAATCAACAAAAAAATTCTCTGAAGCTATTAATTAAGACATGCACAGAGTGTAGAAGACATAAGAGGATAAAAGAACCATTACAATCTGATAACAGATGCCAAAGAGCAAAAATATCACATCTTAATGGGTGAATTGGATTAACCTAGAATTTCTAAATGTGGATGTTGATTTAGTGTAGGCCTTAGGGATAATCATCAAAAACAGTTTCCCCATAATTATAACTTAGCCAAAAAAAAGTAGATCCACACTAGTATCTAGCAATAAAAATAAATGCTAGGATTCATTCAAGAGGCTATGCTTGTCTTGCAAGTAGAACTCTTGACAGGCAAGCCAGATACTTTTTGCAGTGCCTTTACACAAACTACTTTAATAAATGATCACATTTGAAAATGTGCTTCTCTCAAGTAAATGATCAAAAAGAACTGTTGTTTAATTTATGATCTGAATATCTTTCCCCATTCAAATAATCTGCTTCTAAGATGTTTTCTTGGTGAAATCCATACATCATATATACATGAACATAGAAGGAAGGAAGAAAATATTTTGGAGAACTTAAAAAAACTTTGTGAGTCTTTAATGAAAAACCTGAATAAGATCCATTACTCTTTGTGTGCAATTCATATTAATGGACATCCCATTCACAATCCCAATTCTTATAGCAGCAAATCCTCCCTGTCTGTCACTTATAGTGCAACTTACAGTGCCTTTTTTTGAAATCTTTGAGCAGAGTGTTTATTCAGGGAACTATGGTATTTTATTCTAATTTTATAGAATGCAAATAACCTGGAGCATTTGGCAGGGAATAAATTAACATAATGTTTCTGAAAAAGGAAATCCTTAAAGACATTGTACCAGTTTGGTGTAGTGGTTAAATTACAGGATTCTAATCTGGAGAGCCAAGGTTGATTCCCTACTTCTCCGCTTGAAGCCAGCAGGGTAACCTTGGATCAGTCGCAGCTCTCTCAGAGCTCTCTCAGCCCCATCCACCTCACAGGATGATTGTCATGAGGATAACAATGACAGTCTTTATAAACTGCTCTGAGTGGGTGATAAGTTGTCCCGAAGGGCAGTATATAAATCAAATGTTGTTGTTGTTATTACCTCTGATCAACACTATCCTAAGCATGTTCATGTATTTCTGCCTAAAAGGATTTATCGAATGATTGAGGTCTGAATGAAATATTTCTTCTAGTAGAAAATTTTATTTACCATTTCATCAGGTTCTTAACTTCAGATTAATTTTATCCTATTATATCACTAATAAAGGCAGAGATGGAAGGAAGGGCTATCAACCTTTTAAACTTTTTCATCTACATGACCACACTCTTTCCTCTCTTTGATTTTTCTTTTCCACTATTTTCTTTCACCTTCATGACAAACTCCATAACCACTTACTAAGCAAGCTAATGTCACCACAGTATATAGCCAATCAGATTGTGCTATACATTTCATTACTAAAGCAAACAAAGCAGCATTGCCCTCACAGCGGAAAGCACTGCTATTTTGCCATTTCCATTTGGCTTGATTCAGAATTGAGCTTGATAAACAGCTGATTAAAAATAAATAAATCGTAGAGGTTCTGATCCCCTCCTCAGTTATTTCTGAGCCTTTAAATCCCTTTATTTGATATCGACATCATTAATAAGAAAACACTTTCTTTCTTCTTTCAATGTTGGAAAGTAAAAGTTATCCTCTGGTTCAGTTTATAACCTGAACTACAGAAAAACTCTCAAGCCATAATGCTCAACTCTATTTTTTTTAATAATTCTAAAAATAATTGAGTTTTTATTCTACTTTTTAGACATTTTAAGTGATTCTTTCATCTTCTTTTCTGTTGAGAATCTAATGCTCACCTCGATTGAAGGTGGGCATTATAGGCTGTCAAACTATGTTACCAAAATTTATAAACTTCAGTGAAATCATTAAACGTAATCAGGTGGCACACTGCTGGCATATCTTCTCTTCCATTGACCCAAAGTCTGTTCTTTTCCTAATTTTTTGAGAGACTCAAGAGCATGTCTTCTTCTGGTTGGTCATTTATTAGTGGTATGAGAAGTTATGGTTCAAGATTATATCACCCGTAAATTATACATCTCACTCATTTATTAACTTCTGTGTGGTTACCTATTGTACTCAGCCTCACACCCTTGCATGAAGCATACTAAGCATATCATTTCAAAACACATTGGTTACATGAACCATCTAGTTCTGTGAAAGGCACATCTTGGCATTACAGCATAGCATGTGCTCTTATCACACACTGAAAATAGCAGTTGTGAAGGACTGCACTTAACAGCAGTTTTCCAAAGTGCAGCAAAATCAGAAAGTTGGAAGGGGAAGGGGAAGGCTGCTCTCTCTTCTCTGATTGGTCAACTAGAACCAGTCTGAAGGCTGTTAGTTGGTTTTTTGACAAGATTTGGAGCCAGGGAGCCTGACAAGAAGAGTCAGACAGGTTCACTTTTAGAGTGAAGGGAGAAGACTATTTTGCTTTAACTGTAGTATTACTGTCCTGAGGAAGAATTCTGTCTAAGAATTTAAAGTCAGTGTCAGCATAAGCTGAAGTACGTTTTACACAGACACCAGAGAACTGGAATTGTATTTTGGCAAGAGTAATTGGGTAGTGGATTGAGACTCCCTTTGAAGCCAAAAAGAAGAGGAGTTGTCTTTGGAGGAAAAGAAGATTAATTCCAGTCCAGTTTAGAAGGGGGGTTGGCTCTGAGGAGGACCTTGGGTCTGTTGTGGGTGTCAGAACTGTGGCTAGATAATGTCCTTACTCCAGACTACCCTCTGCAATCAGACAACAGTCCATTGTTTCCAAAAGGCTTTTACTGGATAAAAAGTTCATTATAGTCCACTAGCCTGAATGCAATATTCAGGATGGTACATATGCATTGTTACCAATGACTAGCAAAGCATGAGGTACAAAGTAACAGATCACAGTAGGCCCAACCTCCCCCCATAGTTCTCAAAACAACCCCTTTGAAGTCAGGAAAGCGAAAGTTCCCAAGGCTGGTTCTTGGTGGAACGTCGGTAGCCAAAACAATCCTCTTCTGTGAGATAGCTGCCTGGGAACCTTGGCACCTGTGGAGAAAGCACTTAAACACTGAAAGGATTAAAAATGGAGTCGGTTAAGCGAAGCAGTACAATACAGTATTCTGAACCTGACATTCTGCCCCCTCTAAGATGCCCCCCCCAGGTTTATGTGGGTAACGAGAGTGAAATGCTTTGACTAGTCTAGGAGCATGTACATGCACAGAATTCACCCACTCATCGAACCCAGAGTCAAAGTCCTTCCATCTGATGAGATAAAACAACTGATTCCGTTTTATTTTAGAGTCCAATATTTGTTGAACTTCATAGTGGGTTTGATCATCAATTAACGTAGGGATGGGAGGAGCACGGGTGTGCCATTGGTCTGCAGAAGGGGCTTTTTTCAATAAACTGACATGGAAGGTATCATGTACGTGGCGTAAATTTTTTGGTAAATCTAAGGCAACAGTCACTTTGTTGATTACTTTGCGAACAGGAAAAGGTCCCAGGTACTTTAATGCTAGCTTGCGGCTGGTCTGAGTTACTTTCAGATTCTTTGTAGAAAGGTAAACGAGATCACCAGGTTGCAATTCCCATTCTGCCGCACGGTGGTGGTCAGCGTACTTTTTGTAATCCTGTTTGGCTTTGATGAGGTGTTTTCTAATTTCAGTCCATTGTTGGGCTGCCTCCCCCCACCATTCGGAAACGTCTTTGGAAACTGCAATAGGAGGGGGGAGCGCTTCAAACAGGAACGGCTTGAAGTGGAAGCCATAGACGACTTTGAAGGGAGTTTCCCCCGTTGAAGCTTGCACACTGTTATTATATGAAAACTCGGCCAAGGGGAGCAAGTCACACCAATTATCTTGTTGGAAATTAATGTAACAGCGTAGAAATTGTTCTAATATCTGATTAGTTTTTTCCGACTGTCCGTCTGTTTCCGGGTGGTGGCTTGAACTCAAACCTTGTTCAATGCCCAGCAGTTGCAAAAGCTCCCGCCAGAAGTTGGCAACGAATTGTCCGCCGCGATCCGAGATCACCTTGGATGGAAAAGAATGTATTTTTACAATGTTTTTCAGGAAGATGTCGGCTAATTTTCTAGCTGAGGGAATTGTGGTGCAAGGTATAAAATGAGCTTGCTTGGAGAACAAATCAACCACGACCAATATACAGTTGTGCCCCTTTGAGGGGGGTAAGTCAGTGATAAAGTCCATAGAGATTATTTCCCACGGTCTACTTGGCGTTTCTAATGGCTGTAAGAGTCCTGGAGGTTTGCCTTTACGGGATTTGGCGCTGAGACAAATGGGGCAAGACGCTACATATTGGGAGATGTCTTTGCGCATGCCCGGCCACCAAAATTGGCGTTGGACTAGGTGAAGCGTCTTTAAGTACCCATAGTGCCCCGCAGTGGGAGCATCATGACAGCGTTGTAAAACTTCTTTTCTTAAACTCTTGGGTACATAGAAGTGATCTCCCCAAAGCCATTCCCCTTGGTCGGAACATTGCAGTTTGTCTTTGGGCACATTTCCCCCCTCCTTCTCCACTTCAGCTTTTAATTTTTGTCTCCACCCTTGATCGGGTTGAGGGGATAGAGTTGTGCGGCTGCGTGTGGTCACCACGCCCCCTAATTGCGTAGGCGAAAAGACTGTGTCAATTGTCTCTTCCCTTTTGCTTTTGTGTTGGGGCATGCATGATAGAGCGTCGGCCAAGAAGTTGGTTTTGCCTGGGAGAAAATTCAAAGTGAAATCGAATTTGGAGAAGTATTCTGCCCACCGCAATTGCTTGGCGTTTAACCTGCGAGGGCTGCGTAGGGCCTCTAAATTTTTATGGTCCGTCCAGACTTCGAACGGATGTCGAGCACCTTCTAGCCAATGTCTCCAGTTAGTGAGAGCCACTTTTACAGAAAAAGCCTCCTTTTCCCAAACATTCCAATTCCTTTCCACCTCTGAAAATTTTCTGGAGAGGAAAGCGCAGGGTCTGAGTTTATCGTCCACCCCCCGTTGTAGCAACACCCCCCCAATTGCAGCATCACTGGCGTCGACCTGCACTATGAAGGGGCGATTTTCATCGGGATGCTGCAAGACGGGCTCTGAAACAAACTGCGTTTTGAGGTGATGGAACGCCGTTTGGCATTCAGGCATCCAAGACAATTTTGCACTTGGTTTTTTGGCTTGGTCCCCCTTGTCTTTGGTTTTTAACAGTTTGGTTAGGGGGAGTGTGATTTGAGCGAAGTTCGCTATGAATTCTCTATAGAAGTTGGCAAAGCCCAAGAAGGATTGCAATTCTTTGCGGGTCGCGGGGGTTTGCCAATTTAAGACTGCTTGTATTTTGCCGGGATCCATTTTCAAGCCCTCCTGGGAAATACAGTAGCCTAAATAAGTAAGTTCAGTTTTGTGGAACTCACACTTGGAGAGCTTTTTGGGCAGTTTGTTATTCATGAGGGTGGTTAAGACTCTTTTTACAAGGTCCACGTGTTCCTCTTCAGTTTCCGAATAGATTAACACATCATCTAGGTACACAACAACACCTTTGTACAAAAATTCATGCAGCACTTCATTGATCATGGACATGAAAACCGAGGGTGCCCCGGCCAGACCGAATGGCATGACCAAATATTCATATTGTCCGAGGGGCGTGTTAAAAGCGGTTTTCCATTCATCCCCCTCTCGGATACGGACATGGAAGTAAGCGTCTTTTAAATCTAATTTCGTAAAGACCTTACCTTGTGCCACGACGTTGAGTAGATCTCTGATGAGGGGGATGGGGTAGGCGTTGCTGGAGGAGACCGCGTTGAGTCCTCGAAAGTCCGTACACAGTCTTAGGCCCCCATCCTTCTTTTTGACGAAAAGCACTGGCGCTGCGTGGGGGCTATTAGCCGGGCGAATGAATCCTCTTTGAAGATTCTGGTCTATGAACTTGCGGAGCTCCTCTCTTTCATTAGGGCTCATGGGATATAGACGGCCTTTGGGCAACAAGGCGCCCGGTAAAATTTCCACAGCACAGTCCGTCCTCCTGTGAGGAGGTAAGGTATTAGCTTCTTCCTCTGTGAAGGCTTGGGTGTACGCTCTGTATTGTTTAGGTATTTGGTTAATTTCTTCTTGGGTGAGGAGAGAGGCTCAGTTACTGTAGGGTTATTACCCCAATTTTGATTCCAACGATGGTCTTTGCATGATTCATGGGTGAATGTGATGCTTCCCTCTGCCCAGTTGATATATGGGTTATGATCGCATAACCACCGGCTTCCTAGGATCAAAGGGTACTTCGCTGTGGCACTAATGACGAATGACCTTAATTCCCAATGTTGCCCCATGCCTGTTATGATCGGAGTGGTTTCGGTAGTGACTGGATTCATATTAGTGCCATCCATTTGCTCGAAAATTACCGGTATTTCCAAGTCTTTTACAGGAAGTACTAGTCCATTTACTAGCGCTGGTGCGATAATGTCTCTGGATCAGCCCGAATCAATTAGGGCTTGTATGCAAATGTGCATTTTCTTGTCAGGATTCACCAACGTTACAGGTATGAAGAGTATAGACCCACGGGGTCGGTTCGAAACCGGAACCGACGGGGGTTTGATCTGCCATTTGGGTCCTTTTACGACAGATCCATTTCGTTTCCCGAGGCGGGGCTATCTGGATTCTCTCCCCCCGTTAGGGCTGTTGGATCATGTTCCATAACTTCTTCCAATTCTAGTCCTCTTTCGGGGGGGTTCCTCCTCGACGCTCCCCTACCTCTTGCGGTTCTCGGAGCTGGGGTAGGGCACGGTGGCACCAGGTAGGCTGCGGGGAATGAGCGTCTTAGCTGGAGCAGAGGTCTTTGCACAGGCCGATAAGGGCATTGCGCCGCAAAATGACCACCTTGGCCACACTGCAAACACAGCCCTTGTTGCCATCTAGCATCTCTTGCTCCACGAGTAGCATATCCAGCCCCCCGGCTCCCTCGGATCGGAGTGGAGGAGCGTCTTTGGCCCGGAGGTTGTTGGTGTTGTTCCACTAAACGAACTTCTAGCAGGCGGTTTTCTACTTTGCAGGTTAATTGTATCCACCCTAACAGCATAGGAGGGTTATCCTGCATGAGAGCTCGGTCCAACAATTTAGGATTTAAACCTTGTTTGTACAAAATAATCTTGGTGGACTCTTCACACCTTGGGCATTTGGCAGCGAGTTGTCGGAATTTGGTGGCATAGTCTCTAGCCGACATGCTGCCTTGCCTAATAGCCTGCAATTCCGTTCGGGCCCTAGTTTCTTCTAGGGGGTCTTCATATTGGGCTTGGATCGCATCCACTAACCCTTGGAGCGTATCTAACTCAGGGGCCCCCACGTTATAAAGTCCAACATACCAGTCGGCAGCTTTACCTTGGAGACGTGATCCCAGATGCTCTATTTGACTGGCCTCACTCTCGAAGAGATGTCCCCATCGATTGAAAAATTGCACTACTTGTACCAGGAAGAATCCCAATTTGGAAGGGTCTCCATCAAACGTAGCGTCCAGTTTGACCCATCTCATGGGAAGATCTTGTCTAGGGGCTGGTGCTGGCATTGGGTAGGCATCAAGCGGAGCGAGTTGTAAAGGAGGCTGTCGCGGCGTTGGCGGTAGCTGTGGCGGAGGATGCTGAGGGTAGGGTTGAGGTTGGTGCGGCAAAGGCACTCCCGGAATCGGCTGGGGAATCCCCGGCGCCCCCGGAATCAGTTGGGGGATTGGCTGGGGTTCTCTTGGTGCCGGATGCACTGGTGCTGGCCGAAAAGGTGTCGGACGCCCCCTCGGTAGGCCCCCAGGTACTGGTTGATGGGGAGTGGGAGCTGGCCGCAACGGCGGCGGGTGAGGAGAGATGGGTTGGAGAGGAACCATGTCCCCTCACGGCCCCGGTGTCGGAAGAGGCCTGTCCGCTCCTGGGATGACCGGGGGTGTGGTTCCTCACGGAAGGCTTGGGGGCTGGCTTGCTTGAGTTGTGGGTGGTGGGACTATCGGGGAAGTTGGCTCTAGCGGTCGTCGAGGTTCTCCCCCTCCTCCTCCAGTCCCACTACCAGCTGGAGTTATAGGGCGATCGGGACGAGGGTCTTCCGGACACGGTTCTCCAGCTCCCCCGTCGGCACCGACGTCTCCTGGTGTGATCGGTTGATCAGGATGGGGTTCATCTGGACAAGGATCTTCTGGGCAGGGTCTTTCCCCGGTGATAGAGTCCTCGTCTCCCGTCTCTGGTGGCTGTTGCGGCCACAGTTGATTTTGCAAGTTAGCCAAACTTTGGTTGATGTCAGGTAGACCAGCTGGCGGAACACGGCCTCTGTCCCCCGCCACTAGCACTGAAAGCAGGTGGACGGCATTGGCCAAACTTTCTTCCATATTTAGGAGTCTGTTCTCCAACAGCTGTACTCTATCCGTAGTTTCCTCCTCCCGTAGTTCAGTGGACCCCACATCTCCCATCGTCTGTGAGGTCAGTATAGTTTCGGGCAGCGGTCCCGTGGTTAGCGTCTGCTGCCACGGTAAGGGTGTTTCTATCCCTTGTTCCTCTTGAGATCTCGCGGCTAAAACTCCTTTTGTCAGGCCAGTGATCGCTGATATTCCTGAATCAATGGCAATCGTCTGGCTCTGGAGCTGCACCCATTGGTGCTCACTTACATCTGGCTGCCCCGACCACGGGGTGACTTCCGCATAATCCCAACTCAGGGCGCCACGGCGGGACATTTCCCATTTCGTTTGTTCGGTCGTCCTGTTCCAGAGCAGCCACAGTCGGCCAGCGGTTTGTTCGGGTATGGATTCCAAACTGCGCTGAGTATCCAGCTGTAGCTCCGTAAACATCGCGCTAGCTCTCCGGTCCCTTGTTTCCCTTGGCCTTGCACCCCACTGCGTCGGGGTGGGCAAGTTGAAGAGTGGCGCGGCTGTGGCTCTAGGCCGAGTATCAGCATTACTGGGAGCGAGGGTATAAATTGTTGTAACCGAGGAGCCATCTCCTCGCGGTACAGGTTCTTGGGCTTCCAAACCTTGAGAGCCGGGAGAGGCATATGGGTCAAACAAAGGATCCCCGTCTGGGACAGCTTTGGAGTCCGTTTGATCCGGCTTAGGCATTGGAAAGGTTGATTGGTAACAAAATGTCAGAACTGTGGCTAGATAATGTCCTTACTCCAGACTACCCTCTGCAATCAGACAACAGTCCATTGTTTCCAAAAGGCTTTTACTGGATAAAAAGTTCATTATAGTCCACTAGCCTGAATGCAATATTCAGGATGGTACATATGCATTGTTACCAATGACTAGCAAAGCATGAGGTACAAAGTAACAGATCACAGTAGGCCCAACCTCCCCCCATAGTTCTCAAAACAACCCCTTTGAAGTCAGGAAAGCGAAAGTTCCCAAGGCTGGTTCTTGGTGGAACGTCGGTAGCCAAAACAATCCTCTTCTGTGAGATAGCTGCCTGGGAACCTTGGCACCTGTGGAGAAAGCACTTAAACACTGAAAGGATTAAAAATGGAGTCGGTTAAGCGAAGCAGTACAATACAGTATTCTGAACCTGACATTGGGGGGGAAACAGTTTTAGACTTCTCAGGAGATAGAAACACCCTCTAGTTTCAAGAAAGGAGTGAGTTAGGTGCACAAAGATAGTGTCTAACTCAGGAAAACCTGAAGTGTCATAGGAAACTTTCTAAAGAAACATTGATGCTGTACCTAAGTTACTAAGTAAAACACCTCTCATTTTTAAGAACCAAGAATATTTGGAAATAACCTTTAAAGATACTATTTTGTCTGTCACACAAAGTGTATTCTGTAATACCAACAACATTTTACCTCTACATTTCCATTGCCTGACTACACTTCCTCAATCCCTGCCTGTTAAATAAAGCTGTAATTTCTTTTTGAATGTTATACAGTCTTCAGTGCCATTTCCAACAGAAATGGCACAAGTCTTACATTCTAGTCCTAGTCCCACATTCTAACCTCCTTTTCCCCATCAAGTTCCTGAGCTGGGATAAAAAGCCAAAATTATATCTTAGTGTCAGGGTGGGACAAACAGATTTTCAAAACCACAAATATTAACATGCTCCTTAGGGCTGCTCAGTCAAATCTGGGAAACTAAATTTCGGTGGGAAAATCTGCCTCACAGAGGGGAGAGTGAAGGGAGGGTGTCTACCATAGCCATCTACATATGTTATTCCGTCATAGCACAAGTTAAGTGATCTCTGGTATATCCCTCCTTATCATTAAGGACTTTTATGCATATTATTGCTCTGGGGCTTCCTGCTAGTTGTTTCACATTTCATTAAAGTTCAGATTTAATTTCTTTTCTCTCCACTATTTCTTCATCTTTTCCATACAACCTGACTATTCAATCAGTATCTCCTTGACCTGAGCTGATTCAAATACTCATTCACATTTCTGCATTGAAAAGACAAGCAGGTAATATGGTCTTCTTACAGTGCAGCACAAGGGGCAATGAAACTGCTGTCACAGCCAGAATAGAAGAGAAAACAATACAATTTGAGGATGCATATTTCCCACATGTATGCACACACTGTGAAAAATATTGCCAAAAGGAAGGAGGTTTTTTTTTTTAGGAGGGTGGTGTAGTGGCACATGTGGAAGACTATCGTGAACTTGAGGAGTTAGGTTTGATTTGCCTCAGTTCCTCCAGCTTGTGCCCAGAATGCTTTGTAGGCCAGGCCTGAACATTCTGTTTTAGCAATGTAAGATGTTTTTCTCTCTTAAAGACATGTTTTCTTCTTATTATCTATCTTATCTGATCACAATATACTGTCCTGTTATTGAGGAAGGACATTGAGGAGTGGGATATTTATGAATTAAACCATGCCCCTGGTATAGGGGTCTTTTAGGACATTTGCCACATACTGCTTATCAGTTGGCCTTGCTCTCCAAGGAATGAAATATTCAGCTATTCACAGAAGAACCTCAGTTCAGGCTTAACTGTGGAAGCAGCACTGTGCAACCAGGGGTCCACCTGTTGTCATTTCCTGTGCTTCCAGCAGCAGTATGTGGGCATAAGCATATTATCTGTTCTGCATGTTAATTTCTTTCCTGCGAATTATTGGAGGGATTTAGTAAGTCTGTTTTCTGTCAACACTTGTGTATTTATTGCCTTCAAATCCAGCAAAACAAGTGCCCCTTGGCAAGACGGGGTGGGGGAGGCAGGGATTGTGGAAAAGTGCCACCTATTTTGGCTCAACTGTAGCTGAGACTAGAATTTGAACGATCAGCTATTCTGAAATATTCTCAAAATAGTAAACGCTATTTAAAAGTAATGATTACATATACAAACCTCTAAAATAAATGGGAAAGGAGTGAAATACCACAAAATATTTGTTTCCAGGTCTTGGGTAGTAAATAACATTTTATAGCTGAATTCATATGTTTTTCCTATTGCTACAATATTTTATTGATGCCTCTAGGAAACAAAAGAGCAAAAGAATAGTGCTGCAGATCAGTTCTGGCTGTATCATTCAAACTTTCTAAAGTATTGTTTATAGTGATTTAATACTCAATCTTGTGTTGCCCTCTCCTCTCCAAGTGATACCCTGAAGTCTTTGTCTTTTGCAATTTCAACTTCTGTTGTACTCCAGTGCCATAAATCTCAAAAGGATAAAGGAGCAAATACTGTCATTTTCTAAGAATTTCTCAAGGAGCTACCCAGGGCTTACTCATTTGATTTCTGTAGTGGCCAGAATCTAGACAAGCTTTTTGTCGGCTGCTATGTAGTAAGGATCTGGAAACTTACAAGAGGGAAATTCTAGCTTGGGATTTCAACATGAAGAGAGATAAACTGTGATATTGGGGGGAAGAATTTATTGGGGGGAAGAATTAGTTGAAAGTGATAACTGATTTACTCTCACTGAACAAAAGAAACATTATGGTTCAAGGTTTTTTATGTTTTCAAATGAAACTACGTACATAATTCAAACTGAGGGAAAGGATGGCAACTATAAACAGCTTGGTGTGAAAGACAATGTGGAGTACTAACACAGTGCAATCTTCATCTCAGTGGTCCTGTTACTCCCTGTAGACATCTCTTACACATAAGTAAATGTGCAACATTAACATTGTAAGAAGCTAGAGGATGCATCGCAGGACTAGGAAGCTTAATACAATCCTATACATAGTTACTCCCAGGGCTTTTATTCGTGGTATGCTCTGGCACACAGTAATGGCACATCTTTCCATAATACTGGTATTTCTTTCAGCTGATGGGCTTGAGCCCCCAAAGCAGTGAACATCATTGATAAATAAATCGTATGTAGGCCCCAGAAACCTAATTAAAGGATTCCATGTTTGGGCCATTAGCAGAGTCTACAGTTTAGCAGAGGAAACATGATTATAGGTGGTTGTGAGCTGGTTCTGCTGGCTAGTGTGTGTGCAGGAGAGAAAATAACAAATCATACACTTTATATTTAGAAAAGAAATAGGAGTTACTTATTGTATCAACTCCATATTCTGACAGGAAAGGAGAGATAGATTGTAACTACCTATCTAGTCTAAGGATAGACATGGATTCTAGGACAAGCCCTGCATTCATGTTTCCAAGATAGAGGGAAGAGAAGGAGGCCTTTTCACACATCTTACTTGCTGCCAGAACATCGTGCAAAACACCTGGAAGACCACGTCTTCTTGCATGAAATCACACCAGGAAGATTACTCGCTCAAAACTCCTGGATGACAGTGTCTTTCCGGCACGATTTTGCATGAGAAGATGCTGTATTCTGGGTGTTTTGTGTGATGTTCTGGTGGCAGATAAGACGTGTGAAAATGGCCGGAGAGAGATGTTGCCTGGAACAATGCCAGGAAGAGGAGAAGTGAGAGGGAGGAAGTCAGGAGGAGGAAATCCTGAGAATAGCAATCTGCTTATCAAAGGATAGTCAAAGCAGTAAATAGTAAACAGAGTGCCTTGACCTCTCTATCTTTCAAACTCTTTGGTTTGTCCCCCTCTGAAACCTGAGGAAAGGGACAGCACTGAATCCTTCTCTTCCAACAATCATGAGTATTGACATCTTTTTTTAAAAGCACTGGTTTCTGCAGATTATGTAGATGAATGTGTAAAGATCTGAGTAGGACATCTGTCTAGTTTCTAATTGCTAGGTTGAGAACCCTGACCCCACAGGGCTCTCTCTGTTCTTTTCCTAGAGACTCCACCAGGGAGAGTAGCCACTTCCCTAAATTCTCTACCCCTCACCCAGATATTAGCAATGGCTGTTGAAGTAGAGGAATGCAATATTTATATCCCATATATGTTGCCGCCATCAGACATGTTGGTCATGACCAGATTGAATTGTATTTGTATATGTGCTGATTTCCCCGAGGCCGCATACATCCAGCCTACCAGGGTTAAACAGAGGGAGGAAAATGTGTGAACTTTTATTTACAGGATTAGCAACTTTGGAGTGAGTGAATCAAACATAGGGATACATAGTTCTTAACATGTGAATTCATAATCCCCAATATATATGGCAGCTATTCCTGCTTCCTTCAGCAGCATAAAATCCTTCTCCCTTCACTAACTGTCCTAATGGATCTTAACAGCCAGCAGCTCCAACATTCCACCAGCTCTCATTGGCTGTTCATTGGGAAAGGAGACACTGGACCTCTCCATCACATAAGACTGTTTTTTATTCTTTTAAAGTATGTTCTAAGTGGATTTCCCCTTGAAAATGGCTCTGAAAATTTCAATCAATGGAAAATACAGCAGCTCAAATGTTATATAGTGGAAGTGCTTATGCTCATATTATGTGTATTTTTAAAACTTGATATTGGCTTCCTATTTGTTTTTAAATTCAGTTAATTGTGCTTATAATCTTGGGTTAGGGTTGGGGGTCCTTTACATTTCCTGAAATCAGAATATTAGGCATAACTTACTAAAATACTGCTTGTGGCTTGGATTTATGTGGGGTTTGTTGGAATTATTTGAGATGCCCCAATAAGTATTCCAGTTCTAGCATTTGAACGGGGCTATTTTGTTCACCTCCCTAGTGTCTTCACAACATCCCTTTAAAGTATATTAAGTATGTGTTGTGTAAAGAAATTCACTTTCTAGGAGGGCATTGCTTCTGACTAAAGGATGTGTTGGGGTGTCCCAATTTAAAGTCTCAGTTAAATTCAGGAAGTGCTCCTACTCACTTGCAAGGAATTATGGGAATAAATAGGCTGCAGTAATAAAGCTTGCAGGCTGTATGGAGTGTTCAGTCCTTGTCCACCCTGACAAAGTTAGCTAGTGTGTCTGTTTAACCTGCATGTTTAACTCGCTGTAAAACAATTCATGGGCTTGAAAAAAACATTTGAATGGTGCAGGCAACTAACAATATAGAAGAATAAAATTAGTACAGGATAAAATTAAATTTATTTACTTTAATTTTGTAAATTTTGTTCTTTCCTTCTGCTGTTTTGGGTTGTCCAGAAACTTTCACTGAGATGCTATTAGGGCTGCTAACTCCCCATGGGGGTGAGGGATTTGCCACCAGCAGATGCTTCCCACCAGCAATGCACTGATGTTACTTCTAGGCACACAAGGAGTGAAGTCAGTGCATTGCTAGCTATGGTATTACATTGCTGGTATGGATGTCCACCTCTGGTAATCCCATCCCCATCACTAAGCCCTGTCTGGCTACCCTAGATGCTGTAGGGTAGGAAAATCTGTGTGGGGGGTGTCTCCTTGATTATTATGTAAAGAAATGTTCTTTCTCTAAATAAGATATTCTAGCAACAGATTTCAGGGGAAGGCTATTACCCTATTGGCCTGAACTTTCAGTGACAGCTGCTTGGCTGCTTTTATAAGCAAAATGCCAGTGCATGTGGGTCTTATTGTGACCTCCAAAGGCTACTCTACCTTGGGAAATTCCTGGAGATTTGGGAACAGTGCCTGGGAATGTGGAGTCTGGGGAGTGGAAGAATTTCACCAAGGATGTGATGCCATAAAGTCAGCACTCTGAAGCTGCTATTTCCTCCAGGAGAACTGATCTCTATAGCCAGTACGTAGATCAGCTGTAACTGTGGGAAACTCCATGCACGACTGTGAGATAGGTAATCTTACACAAGAGAGATCTTCCTAAGTGCTAATTCAGCAATAAAACCCAAATACCACTTATTTACCCCACATATACGGAAAATATCTCTCCACAGATACATTTCCTTCCCAGATCACATTCTAAATCATTTTACTTTACATTAATTTTCCTCTATTAATTTTTTTGCCTAATTAATATTCCTCTATCTTCCAACCTCAAAAAGAAAGAATCTCTATTTTTCTCACTCAGCCCACCAGCTTTTATGGATCAGACCTCAAGTCTGGTCCAGAATGCTCCTTTTCAGTGTAGTGCAGTGGTTAGAGTGTCTGGCAAGGATCTAGAAGATCCAGGTTACAATCTCCATTCAGTCATGAAGTTCTCTTAGACTAACCTACCTCATAGGAATGTTCTGAGTATAAATGGTGAAGGCAGTATCATATGTATTGCACTGAGCCTCTTGGAGAAAGGGTGGGATAAATACTAAATAAACAAATGTTTCTATATGCTACTTAAATGAATACACAGGCATGGGATTTAAGACAAGGAGAAGCAGTTGGCCCACCTCAGTGAACCATTACCCATCTCTAGTTAGAACAGCACAGTGGCACTTTTTCACTATTAGGTTGAATTCTATGAATGCTTTTGTACAACAGCACTGGGGTACAAACAGAAGTACAAGCCCTGTGAGGAATGTATCACATGGAAGTAATTTTTACTGACCTTTGTTTCTGTCCTGGAGGTCAGCTGAAACTTGCTTTTTTTGCTTGTAAAGTGGCAGTTTGCTCTCTATGTGCTATGTATATAAATCCACCAATGTAGTTCATATTAGGTTTTTACCCACAAGTGAGCAGCCCGAGCCATAAATATGCCTGCTATTGTGTGGAGAAATGTCAGCATTCAGTACGTTGCTAATGAAAACAGCCAGCAGCAATTTCCGTGTTTGTTAAGAATTTTTCTACCCACCACAATTATGGGAACTGTTTTCTATCCATGATTGGCTATATCTATGTTCTGGCTGGTTCACACTGACATTTTTCCTATGAGTATATCGTTAACTTGCAGTGCTTATGAGAAAATAAAATAGTTCTGTATGAAGTACCCCAGAGAGAAACTCAAATCCACAACACCAAGAATGTATATTAATAACCTAGTTTTGACAATCATTAATGGTGTGCTGAACTTTCATTCTATGGGTTAAAAGTGGAAAAAGCTCCTCAAAGAATTCCCTAACCTACTGGTCTTTGGCAAATTTTTGTGCCATTATGCAACATCATCGAGCTGCTGTTTCTGTTTGAGTTTCTTTCATTTTCACTGTGTGATGCTAACCAATCGGCAGTCATTCAGTGCATGTGATGACATGATGACACTACATGGAAACCAGTTCTGGCAATTTGATGATGTTGTTGGAGTTAAAAGGGATTGAAAATAAAGGGAGTGCAAAAGGGGTTGCAGTAAAAAGGATTGAAAAAAACCCCTTTCATTTTCACTGAGTCCTACTTACTATAGCTTTGGATTACATGCCATTATACCGAATTACAGAATACAGTTCCTAATACATAAGTTCATGTACATGGTTCATGAACCACTTGATCCTAGCATTGACTAAATATTGACATCTCATCATTTTTTCTACTTTACACTGTTTATAGTCAGCTATAATGTGAAAAGCTGTATAAACTACATTGGTAGTTAATTTCTAAAGGGACAATTGCAAATTATATTTAGATTTTGTCTCTTCAACAGTAATTAATTCCAATGAATTCCCACCTCCCGTTCCCATCTGTTTTGTCTCTAGTCCTTCTTTCCTCCTCTCATATTGCTCCTACTTGCTTTTCCCTACTTACTCCATCTCCTTCTTATTTGCATAGGACCATTTAGCTATCAAGTTAAGTTTCCTGCCATAGAAAGGGGAGCCTTTATGCTTAAAAAATATCTCGGATTCACTATTGACCAACCAGTTTATGGGCAGGGGACGGACAATTAGTTAGAAATATATACTAAAGTATTATTGCTTTTTGTTCAGTCTAAGTCCCTCTCTAGGTCTAAGTCTTGCCTTCATGATGTAGCCAGCTAGGTAGCTGTCCTTTGTTTTCCTACCAATGTAACCTTTTTACCCTGATATGTAGTATTTTTCTAGAGCTAAAATGTGAGTCAGTTCTTATTATGATCCAAAGTGCAACATTGCACTCTGGTAATTAATCCTAACATCTTCATGGAGCACTCCTATCACTGCACAATTCCCATCTGCCTGATAAGCTTAAAAACATGGGGTTCCCCCCCCCCCAATAATATCGACTGTATGAAGAATGGATTCAGTTGGGAGTGGGGGTTGACTGCTTTTGGTACATAAGACTGAAGAATATTTATACACAAGAAAGTGAGGTAAGAACTATTTTTTTCCAAATTTTATTTTTGATTTTAAGATTTACAACACATCATATTGACATTTTATATGACTTACAATATAACTGAGAATGAATTACAGATATCAGGTCATATTATCAGAGCCAATCAAACATATTAAGTTTAAGCTAACAGAACAAGCTGCAAATGAGAGAGATATGAGCAGCAACATTCTACTAATGATGTCAGCATGTACTCCACAGCTGAACATTGCACACAACAGAGAGTAACCTTAGATTTCTTATACAATTAAGATAGCTAAATTTTATGAATATAAGTTTCAGATAGACTGGGTTTTGGGGTAACATATCCTCTTTGGTAATGTGCTCCAGAAATGGGAGCCATTTCTCTATGAATCCATTTGTGTTGGGATAAATTTCAGATTGGAGAAGACCATCTGAAATCTTTTCAATTATCAGATGATTCCATATTTTCAAATACCATGTGGATATAGTCAGAGCAGATTGTGAGTTCCATTTTAGAGCAATTGCTGTTTTTGCTTCCACTAAGAGACTGATGATTAATTCACGTCTAATTTTTGGTATAGAGTTATCTTGCCATTGATTTAGAAAAATAAGCAGGGGAAGCAATGGAACTGTATGTCCTGTTATTTAAGTTGTTTGTGAAAGAACCTCATTCCAGAATGCTTTGATATACATACAGCTCCACCAACAGTGTGTGTAGGAACCTACCTCCCCACAATTCTTCCAACAAAGAGGTGACCGTGAAGAAGTAATTATTGCTAGTTTCTTGGGGGTAAGGTACCAACTTGCAGTATTTTATAAGCTTGTAGTTTGGTGCTTATGACAGAGGAATTGAACCATGCGGAGAACCATATAGTTGTCAACTGGTCTTCTGTTAGAGTGATATTGCAATCATATTGCTGATTCAATTGATAATTTAAAAGTTTTGTTTTTTCTATATGGAGTAATATATCATATATTGAATTTTTGTACTTAGATTCTGAGTTTTTCAGCAATCGTTCGAAGTCTGATTCGGGAGTACTCAGAAGTTCTGGGATTCATAGGTAGTTTATCATATGGTTAAGTTGTAAGTAGAAATGCCGTGGAACTTCCTGTTGAATTTTCTGTTACAATTCAGCTTTTGCTAAAATACCCTCCATTGAGGAAACATCAATCAAGCATGTGATCTTAGCTCGTTGCCATATAGGAGAGGTACAACAGATTCTTTGCCTGCAGGAAACCATTCTTGGAATAAGAATAAGGAAAATTGTGATATTTTCGGGGCTAATTTGGACCTAAATGAATCCCACACCCTAAGCATGGGTCTCATAAGATTGGATGAGAGTGCTAACTGTTCTGTATCACTTCTTGAATTGTCATGGGAGCAATGAGTGGATGTAGAATCTTTATCCAGTCAGCTAGGTCTCCCATTCACAACATACTGTGTTTGAAAGATGTCTTGTTTTATAGAAGGTGGTGATATCAGGATAATTTAAACTCCCTGTGCTTTGCGTAGACATAGCATATTGAAGCCAATTATTGGTCTTTTATGTTGCCACAGGAATTTATTAATTGTAGATTGCCACTGTTTCAGTGTTTTGGGGGGCAATGCAATGGGAATAGCTCAGAATAGAATCAGTAATTTAGGAAGAAAAAAAGATTTGATCAGATGGAGAGTCAGTTTGGTGTAGTGGTTAAGAGCACGGGACTCTAATCTGGAAAGCCGGGTTTGATTCCCAACTCCTCTACTTGAAGCTAGCTGGGTGACCTTGGGCTAGTCACAGTTCTCTGGTGCTCTCTCAGCCCCACCCACCTCAAGGGTGTTTTGTTGTGGGGATAATAATAACATACTTTGTAAACTGCTCTGAGTGGGCATTGTCCTGAAGGGCAGTATATAAATCAAATGTTGTTGTTATTATTATTATCTGTATGACCAAGGAAGCAATTGTCTGTCCCATTTTTGTAGATCCGATTTTATTTCTTGAAATTTCCTAAAATGGTTGACTTTTAACAGGTGGTTAAGATTTGGAGGAATATGTATCCCATGATAGGAGAGATGTGTGTTCATCCAATGAAAGCTGTATAGTTGGTGCAACAGTACTTTGGAGACAGAAGATAAATTAATGGGTAAAAGGCATGATTTAGATTGATTTTCAAACTGAGATCCGACTAAAAGCTGTGATGATTTTTTTCAGATGAGGGAAAGATTGTTCCGGTTTGTAATATTAAGAAGCATATCATCTGCAAACATGCGAAGTTTGAAGACATGAGAAGCTATGTTGACTCCATGTATTTGGGAGTTGCAGCCTAATGCTGAAGGGGTGAGGAGGCCGGGGGAGGGGTGTGGCAACAAACTGAGACCACACACGTGACTGGAGAAAAAATTAGGCCATAACTTTATTTAAAACAACAGCAGGTAAGGAGCATTGGCAGTCATGTGGATCGGATCCCTGTGCATCGGCTGGCCCGCCTGCCAGCCGATGGCCCCTCCCCCTTCAGACCCGTACTGAAGGGGGGAACCCAGGAGTGGCATTTGGGGGGGAATCACATGGGTGTACACCCCGGCATGATTCCCCTGCCACCTGGTAGTGAGTACACCCCGGCAGCCCCCGAGCTGGGCATGCACCTCCGTAACTCACTCCCAAGATTCCTTATGGGAATCCCCTTACCGGGAACCAGGGCAGAGGCCCTGATTCCCCCCAAAAGAGATCCGATCCAATGACCAACCGCCAAGAAGTTATGACAAAGGAGCAACACAAGCCAAATACAGGGGGAGCGGAGGGTGGGATTTCGCAGCCAGGAACAGAGTGCGGTAGGGGCCGGGCGGGGACTGTTTAAATAGGAAACCACCGGACCAGAGGGAAGACTGCCTCCCCGAGGTCCGGCAGCAAGCCTGGCCCCGCCCCCCGGCCGCCGCGATTGGCCGGCTGGGGTTTAAACTGATTGGCCGTCGGCTTGCCCAATGGACACCAGGCAAGCCGATTCCGCGGCCGTGGCCCCCCCACCCCACCTCCCCACCCCAGCGGCAGCAAACCGAGCGCCCGGTGAGTCAGGCGCTCGCGCTTGCAGCCTAATGCTGAAGGGGTGAGGAGGCCAGGGGGGAGGGCGTGGCAACAAACTGAGACCACACACGTGACTGGAGAAAAAATTCGGCCATAACTTTATTTAAAACAACAGCAGGTAAGGAGCATTGGCAGTCATGTGGATTGGATCCCTGTGCATCGGCTGGCCCGCCTGCCAGCCGATGGCCCCTCCCCCTTCAGATCCGTGCTGAAGGGGGGAACCCAGGAGTGGCATTTGGGGGGGAATCACATGGGTGTACACCCCTGCATGATTCCCCTGCCACCTGGTAGTGAGTACGCCCCGGCAGCCCCCGAGCTGGGCATGCACCTCCGTAACTCACTCCCAAGATTCCTTATGGGAATCCCCTTACCGGGAACCAGGGCAGAGGCCCTGATTCCCCCCAAAAGAGATCCGATCCAATGACCAACCGCCACCAGAGCCCCCCCGGGGGGGGGCTCCCGCCAACGCTCCTACCGCTGAAGCCACTCCAGCAGGCCGTCCCGCAGGCCTTGCAGCCAGATGTCCTGCCCCCAGCTGGACAAATGGACCCCATCCTGGCAGAACAGCGCTTCGACGCGAAAGGAGATGTCAGGGTGCATGATGAGCAGGCCGCTGGCCGCTGTGATGTACTGTCCCATGGCACGTGCCAGCCTTTGCCGGATACCGTCCACCTTGTCTGGCTGGCGCGCGAAGCGCCAACAGTGCCTCTGGAGCAAGTCCGACCACAGAAAAAAGGTTCCAGGGAATAAGCCCCGCAGATAGTCCAGGTCACTGCACATGGCACGCCTAAGGTCCGGGCCTTCCCGCTTGCCCAGGTCGTTCTCTCCCAGCTGAATAACAAGTGCGTCGGGTGGGCCCTGCCGCCGAGCCTGGTGGACCACGGTGGGGACGAGCGCGTCCCATGTCATGCCCCGGACGCCAAGCCAGCGGATCTCGACGCGGTCGTCCAGCCCGAGGTGTCTTCCCCATCCAGATGATGCCGCGTACTTCCCGGCCCAGTGCACGATGCTGTGGCCGCAAATCCATACCGTCCTCCGCTGACCTGGAAACATGGGAGCACAGAAACATTAGCACATGATCGCCCGGGCCGGGCGGATGTAGGAACGAAAGGCATTGGACCGCCACCGGCCGAGGCGCTGGATGGTGGTGGAGGGAAGGCCAAGGACTGAGGCCACCGTGGCTGCCCCAATGCGGAAAGAGTGGGTTGCAAACTCCTTGGGTGGGAACCCGGCTGCCTGCAGGCACGCCCGCAGGAGGGCCGCGAACTGGTACCGTGTGAGGGGGGACCCGTCTCTGTGAATGAGGAAGGGGCTGGGGGAATGGGGCCGGACTGCCAAGAAGGACCGGATTGCCAGGACCGGGCAAATGGCCCTCTCCCGCGAAGATCGCAGTAGGACCGCGACTCCTCGGCCCTGCTGGTCAGCTTTGGCGTGGCGTATGGTAATGGCCACCTTGCGCCTTGCCAGGGCAACATCCCCGAGGGCCAAGGCCCTGCCCGAGGGATCCCGGCGGGACCCAGCCACCAACTCCCCCGCTCAGAATGCCCCGAAAAAGGCCAAAACAAGGTCGTGTGAAGAAGCTGCGCGTCGTATGAGGACCAGCAAACACCAGGAACCTCCCGGAGTATGGCCCACAGGATAGGCAAGGTGATGGGCCTCCGCTGGTCGGGAACACATGGGGCGGCCCGACCCCACCCTTCCACGGCTCTGCGAGCCTCGAAACAGTCGCAGGGATCAGGGAAGCCCCCCGCCTTGCTGAAGAAGGAAATAGTGGCCAGGGCTCTGCGCATGGTCCCGGCAGCAAGGCCCCGCCCATGCAAGTGGGCCAGGTATTGCAACACCATCACCTGAGATGCTGGCCAGGGGGCCGGCCCCTCCAGTCCCTCAGCGAAGGCCAAGAAGCGTGCCACCGCCTTGGTGTATGATCGCAGGGTCGACGGTGCCACCAAGCTGAGGATTCCTTGCATCACGGCGTCCCGCCAATCAGCCACAGCTCTGCCAGGAATGGGTCAGGTGTGCGGCATACCTCGGGAGCCAGCGTGAAGAACCTCTTCATCTGGAAGCGAGATAGTGCGTCTGCGATGCCGTTATCCAGGCCTGCTACATGACGGGCTGAGAAGGAGATGTTAGCAGCAAGGCAGCACAGAACAAAGTGGCGAACGAGACGCATGACCCGCTCAGAGCGAGAGGACTGCTTGTTAATCACCTGCACAGATGCCTGGTTGTCGCACCAGAAAAGGACCCTCTTATCCCTGAGTTGCTCCCGCCACACCGTCACGGCAAACAGGATGGGGAATAGCTCCAGGAAGGTAAGGTCCCTGAGGATCCCGGAGCTGGCCCAAGAGGGGGGCCAGTGCCCCGCGCACCACCTCCCCTTAAGGTAGACCCCGAACCCCAAGCTGCCGGACCCCTGCAGGTCGGCCCCCAGGTCGAGAGAGCCCTGCCACATGGACACCCCGTTGTAACCGGAGAGGAAGTCCAGCCAGACCCTGAGGTCCTCCTTAATCCCCTTCGAGAGCCTGATGTGATGGTGAGGCGCTGAGGCTCCCCTGCAGGCCCTGGAGAGGCGGGCACAGAAGGCCTGCCCCGGGAGACCACCCTGCAGGCGAAGTTGAGGTGCCTGATAATGGACTGGAGCTCCCGCAATGTACATTTTTCCCGTGCCAAGGTGGCAGTGAGGAGGTCGCGCAGCCGACCCAATTTCTCTGGCGGGAGGCGGGAGAGCCCGGCCTCCGAGTCTAGCTCAATCCCCAGGTAGGTGATGCGGGAGACCGGGCCCTCCGTCTTTTCTTGGGCGAGGGGGACCCCCAGTTCCTTGGCCAAGGACTGAAAAATGTGGAGACGAACAGCGCAAGTGTCACCACCAGGGGGCGCCATAATCAAAAAATCGTCCAAATAATGAGTAATGTGAGGGGACCCCATCCGGCCCTTGGCGGCCCACTCAATAAAGGTACTGAAGGCCTCAAATGCCGCGCAGGCAAAGGAGCACCCCATGGGCATGGCCCTGTCCACGTACCATCTATCCCTGAACCGAAAACCTAACAGGCAAAAGTCAAGGGGGTGAACGGGCAACAGCCGGAAGGCGGATTCCACGTCGCACTTGGCCATGAGAGCCCCCAGGCCGCACGACCGCACCAGGTGAGCCGCGTGATCGAAGGAGGCGTACTTTACAGAGCATAGCTCTTGGGGGATGCAGTCATTGACGGATGAGCCCCGTGGGTATGAAAGATGGTGGATCAGCCTGTATTCCCCGGGGGCCTTCTTGGGGACCACCTCCAATGGGGAGACCCTCAGGTTTGGTAAGGGGGGAGAGGAGAAGGGGCCGGAGACCTGGCCGGCTGCCACCTCCTTGGCTATCTTGGCTGCGACCCCCTCTGGCAGCTCCCTGGCGGATTTAAGGTTGCCTGAGGTGGTGGCTACGCGGGGGCCCGTGAACAGGATTCGGAAGCCCTTCATGAAGCCATCCATTAAAAAGGCAGCCGCTAGTTTGTTAGGGTAGCGCGCCAGGAGAGGGCGCAGGGCCTGTACGCGCACCGGGGTGTGAGCCAAGCCCAAGTCCCAGCAGCCCGAGCTATTTACTGCCACTGGCCGGCTGGGCGGCGGTGGTGTTTGGCCCCCCGTCCCTGTGGGCACCGCTGTTGGAGGACCGGCCCCCCCCGAAAGGGGGCGAAAGGCAAGGACCCGCGTGGGCATGAAAGGCGAGAATGTGGGGCCCCGCAGGCCTCGCAGCTGTACTCGTAGCGGCACTTTGACCGCTGGCACCTGCCCTGGTTGAACTCCCAACAGACCCCCCGGGGCTTCTCCCGCCGGCCCGACCAGCGGCCGCGTGGGGCCTCCCCTTTTGCCCTCATTTGCGGGCCCACCAGCCACAGCCATAGCTTTTGGCTGATGAGATCCCATCTAGATCTGGGAATATGCAAGGCCCTCTTCCGGAAGGCCTCATCATAATCCATTGCCGCTGCCTCCCCCGCCAAGGCCCGGGCTCGCAGGACGTTGCCCAGGTGGTTGGAGAGGTGCCACCCCCTTTCTGGATAGGCCACCTGAACGACCCCCATATATACCGTGAACCCCTCAAGACAATTATTAAAATTGCGCTCGGCAGCCACTTTCCTGGCCCGCTTTTTGCCCAGCGTGGAGGAGGGGGCGCATCTCCCATCCTCCGCCTACGGCCTGAGGAGGGAGAAGACGTCCACATAATAGCCGTTTAAAATCCTCTCACGCACCCTTCGGGCAAGGTGGATTCCCGGGGGGGTCCTCATCGTCCGTAAAGGATCTGAGAGGGGGGGTCATCGCCTGGGTCAGCACCCCACACACCCCGTGGATCGCCCTTCCCCTGATCCAGCCCCCATCGCCGCATGGCCCAGTCGGGAAGCCCCGGGGCGGATGCAGCCACCCCCCAATACTCTTCCTCCTGGCTCTCCTCCTCTGAGGAGGACTCACCTGAGGATCCCCCGCTGTCTGAATCCTCCTGCCGCCTGTGCCTTCGGTCCTTCTTCCTAGTGGCCTTCCTCCTCTTGGTGACCGGCCGCCGCTGTGGACTGGAACTCCCAGAACTGGTGCTAGTGGCCCTCTCGGCCTGGCGCCCCCTCGCTGATCTGCTCTTCCTCGGCTGGTTGCCTGTCTTTTCTTGGACCTCGACAGACTCTGGGGGAGCCCAGGCCCCCCCGGGCCTGGAGTTCCCCAGGCTCTCGACCCGGGCAGTGAGCAGCTCCAGCGCCCGGCTGATGCTGTGAAGGGAGCTGGGCGGTGTCTCTGCGCCTTCAGAGGGCCCCCCCTGCCTCCTGGCCCCCGCCCGGGAAGGGGGTCTGGGCTGGGCCTTTCCGGCTTGCCCTTTCCTCCCTGCCCCGGCGGAAGCCTGGGGTTGCCCCAAGGGGGAGCGCGGACCACGTGACGCCGCCCGCTGCTGGGGACCCGTAGCCTGTTTTCCCTTCCCCTTGCTGGGCACCCTGTCCCTAGGGGTCCTCTGCTGAGGGCCCCCTTTTCCCTTGGCCCCGGAGGGGGCTGCCCTAGTCCTGTTGCCAGCATGGGGGGGGTGGCTGCCTTACTGCCACCCCTCCCCCATGCCTTCGCTTCCGCTCCCCCAGCCTTCCTCGACGGCGCCATCTGTCCCTCCGGCGATTGCTGTCTTCCTCGCACTCTTCACTGTGCCGGGCCCGGGGCTCAGCTAAACCCCGGGGCCTCCGGACACAGCGCTCCCACCTGCCTCTGGGCGAAGCCTAGGGCAGGGAGCTGCTCGGCCATGGAGACGGGCGTCGGTGAGGGGCTCAGCTCCAACTGCTCCGACCTCCGCCTTCGTCTCCGCTTGCCGCTTCTGCTCCGCGTCTTCGCTGCTCTTCCTTTCGCAGCCAGGAACAGAGTGCGGTAGGGGCCGGGCGGGGACCGTTTAAATAGGAAACCGCCGGACCAGAGGGAAGACTGCCTCCCTGAGGTCCGGCAGCAAGCCCGGCCCCGCCCCCCGGCCACCGCGATTGGCCGGCCGGGGTTTAAACTGATTGGCCGTCGGCTTACCCAATGGATGCCGGGCAAGCTGATTCTGCGGCCGCGGCCCCCCCGCCCCACCTCCCCACCCCAGCGGCAGCAAACCGAGTGCCCGGTGAGTCGGGCGCTCGCGCTTCTCTTGTACTTTCGCAGCTAGAGGTTCCAAGGCAATAGCAAAAAATATGAGTGATAGAGGGCATCCTTTTCTAGTCCCTGTATGTAGTGTGATAGATTCTGAAGCCACTCCATTTACCTTTATTTGTGCTGTTGAGTAAGAGTATATGGTTTTCACTAAACGAAGGAAATTTTATCCAAAGCTCATATGTTGAAGTAAAGTCTGTAAGTAGGATGTTTTGAGTGAATCAAAGGCTTTCTTGATTTCTAATGAGAGGAAGATATTCTCAGTATGTGCATGCTTACATGAGGAAAGGACATTAAGAGTTTTTTAGATGCTGTCTGTTAGGTCCCTTCCTGGTATAAATCTTGCTTGATCTTGATGTACATATCCTTCCACAAATGAGTTTAGACGTTTGGCTATGATGTCCGTAAAAATTATATAATCCTGGTTCAGAAGTGATATCGGATGAAAGGATGCTGGGTTTGAAGATCTTTATCATGTTTGAGGATTACCACTATAAATGCAGAGCTCCATGAAGGTGGGAGGATCCCTGCCTCTAGAATCATATTACATGCTTCTATTAGAGGTTATGCCAGGATAGAAGCAAAATTTTTTGCTGATTTTTTTAAAAAAATTAAAAATAATTTCCAAGACCTCTTGATTTTTCTAGAGCTTGTTGGTGAATATCTTCTAGTCTAGTCTTCTAATATGTTTATTTGAGTGCAGATATTCCTCTATGGTTTTAGAGCTCAGATTTTTGGATGAGTATAATGATCCTTTCCCCCCCTTTTTGGGGGTGGTGGTGAGTAGAATTTTCTTTATTTAAACTATAAACTATAAACAATAAACATAGAAGATAAAAAACAACATTCTGAAAAGAAGACACACTAACAATACATATACAAATTTAAAAAACCCTAAAACTACACAACAGGTTGAGTTTCAATTATCTCCGCAACAAATATGTATCAAGAGTGTCACTTATTCTAAGTTAAACATAAGAGCCCTCTTTTTTCTATTGTTCATACTTCTTAATCCATAAATCCAGATATCATCAAATCCTTGTAATCCATTTCATGTAAAAAGTCAATAAATGGTTTCCATTCAGTCAAGAAGTTAACTAATGTCCTTTCTCTAATCAATGAATTAAGTTTTGCTATTGATGCAAACTCCAAAACTTTTGTCCACCATTCCTCCACTGTAGGCAATGTTGGAGTTTTCCACTATTGTGCATAAAGTACTCTTGCTGCAGTAATAAAATATAAAAGTTCCAAAGCTTTTTTCCAACTGGCTGTCCATTATTCCCAACAGAAAAGTCTCTGGTTTCAACTGGATTTTAATCTTCAAAATCTTCTGAATCGATGATTGTATCTGCAACCCGAAACTCTTTGCTTTCTTACATGTCCACCGCATATGATAAATTGTCCCTTCTTGTCTAGCACATTTCCGATATACATTTGAAGCACCTTTATACATTCTAGCCAATTTTTCAGGAATCATATACCAATGATACATCATCTAGTAAAAATTTTCTTTGATACTAGAGCTTAATGAAACTTTCAACCCCCTTGTCCACTTATTTTCCCATTGCTCCATTAATATGTCATGTCCACAATTTTTTGCCCATTTAATCATACATTCTTTAACTTGCTCTTCTTCCTTCTCAAACCTCAAGAAAAGTTTAGACAGTTTAGAAATAACATGTTCATCATTGTACAAAGGGCAATTTCAGATTCAATTTTAGATTGCTCAAAGTTATAATAACTCTTGTCAATTTTAAATCTCTCCTAGATTTGCATATAGGGAAACCACTGGCAAGTGTGCCCTTCTGCTGCTAAGTCTTCTCTAGATTTAATTTTAACTTGGCCTTGAGAAAATTCCAATAAGTCATGATAAGTTAACAATTTAGGTGGACTCACCATTTCCCTTCTAAAATGAGCTTCTTGCGATGACAACCAGGGAGGTAATATTGAACAAAACCTAGGTTTGTATTTATTCCATACTCTCAAAATGGCACACCTTACATAATGATTATTAAACTCTGCATTGGCCTTAACTTTATCATACCATAGATATCCATGCCTCCCAAATTTTGTGCCTTTCAAGGTCCGATAGTCTTCTATTTTTTAATAGTATCCATTCCTTCATCCACACCAGGCAATTAGCTGCAAAATATAATCTGGTAGACCCAAACCTCCTCTTTCCTTTGCATCCTGAAAAACCTTAAATTTAACCCTTGGTTTTTTGCCTTGCCATATAAATCTCGATATATACTTCTGCGATTGCTTAAATGGTGCCTCAGATTGTAGGTATTCTTCCCAACAATGATAATTGAATCTTATCCTGTCTTAACATATCCCTTTTAATTTCATTCCAAGTCTTAATATAATTATTTTGGAATAACATGCAGTTCATATTTGACAAAATAATACCCAAGTATTTTACCTTTTTCTCAATTTTGGACCCTGTTTTGCTTTTGAGTTTCATTTGGTCCTGTATTTTCATATTTTTAGTTAACACTTTGGTCTTCTGGTTATTAACCTTAAAATCAGCCACTACACCAAATTCTTTCAGCTTTATCATTAAAGTTTCAATTCCCTTTAAAGGGTCCTCCAAAACCAACACCAAATTGATGGTTGTTGTGGGTTTCATGTCCAAGAACATGAAAGACACTGCAGACTTGGACAACCTGAAAAATCAGCAGTGGCTGAACATAGCCTAACTCAAACAGGGCACAGTATCTTATTCCAGGACACCAAAATACTGGACAACACTTCCAACTACTTTGTCAGACTGCACAGGGAAGCCATTGAAATTCACAAGCATAAGCAAAACTTCAACAGGAAAGAAGAAACCTTAAGAATGAACAGAGCATGGTTTCCAGTTCTGAAAAACACCAGGCTAACAAAACATTCTATCCCCGACAATAGCCCTGCAGAGAAGATTAGCACATCAAGTACCAATCCATATGCAAAAGAACCTCCTCAGGATACAGTGAAGCCTCCCGCCATTAGCATTCCACACCCTGGGAAACTCTTACAGGATGACTCAGCTCAACCCCACCCCTCCTGAGTAGATACAAATGACCTACATCTTTTCCACACTGTGACACTGAGAGATCTCTGTCTTTAGGTGCTACACCTCTGAAGATGCCAGCCACAGCTGCTGGCGAAACGTCAGGAACTACAATGCCAAGACCACGGCAATACAGCCCGGAAAACCCACAACAACCATCGTTCTCCGGCCGTGAAAGCCTTCGACAATACAACACCAAATTATCTGCAAAAGCTCTTAATTTATAAGTCTCCTGGTTCACCTTTACACCTCAAATTCTCTCATCTTGTCTTATCTCTCTGTTCAGAACTTCAAGCACCAGTATAAATAACAAAGGTGACAATGGGCAACCTTATCTTGTGCCTCTTTTTATTCCACATGATTTGGTTAACTCTCCATTCATGAATATCCATGCAGTCTGGGATGTATAAACCAACTTAGTCCATTTTATAAAATTGTCTCCAAAGTCCATATCTTCCAAGATCTTAAACAGAAATTTCCCATTTAGGAAATCAAAGCAGCTTTTCTTTCATTATGTTTTTCCAAGTATTCCAGAATATCCGATACTGTTCTTACATTGTCCTTCAGTTGCCTCTTAGGTCATCATGAATAGTGTCCTGTATGACACTTTTAAGTCTTCCAGCCAAGATAATTGCAAACAGCTTATAATCAATATTTAATAATGATATTGGCCTATAATTTCTTGTCAATGTCTGATCTTGTCCAGTGTTATGTTGGCTTCCTTCCATGACTCTGGCATTTTACCTCCCTCTAAAATAGAGTTCATCATCTTTTGTAAAGGCTGAAGAAGTTCATCCTCAAAACACTTGGGTGTCCATCTGGTCCAGGCACTTTTCCCAACTTACTCTTTTTTATAGCATCTCTGACTTCCCTTACTGTTATAGGTCCATTCATAATTTGTCTTTGTTGTTCCATGATCTTAGGTAACTTCTGTTTATTAATATATTCCTCTATTTTTTCCACTGAGTCTTCACAACTCTTATACAGATGAGTTAAATGATCTATAATAATCTGCAAATAGTCAAGCTATATCCTTTGAGCTGATGTGTATTCGGCCTTTGATGTCATGAATTGCATTTACTGATTTAGAAGATCTCATCTTTCCCTCTCCAAGAGAGCATTCTAAGTGATTTAAGTGAATTACACCAATTTTTTTAGAAATAAAAGATTTTTTTGTATTTGAATGTGCTACAGAGTTTTTAAAAGCTTGTGTGTGATTAGAAGTTTACAACAAACTTTTTTCTTTCTCTCTCCTTTTATAGTCTCTGTAGGTATTGAATTTTTCCCAATAATTCTGATTTATAAGCATTTCTATGCTTTTTCCAAGTATGATGATATTGAGATTAAATGGCCTCTTAGAATAGCCTTGAGCACATCCCATGTCATGGATGGGGAGGCCATATTGGGGCCATTTTCTTTCAGATATTGCTGAATGTGGAGTTTAATGTCTTTAGAATATTCTTTATTATATATGAGAGATTTGTTTAGCAACCAATGTTTGTCAAGTGTAGATGTGTAGTCCATCAACAACAAGCAATTTACCCAGGCATGATCAGACCATATGATGCTGCCAATTTCAGAGTTTGCCACTTTGCTATTTAGGGATTCAGACATGAGAATAAAATTGATTCCAGTGTACACATTGTGTCTTCATGAAAAATATGTAAAGTCTCTGTCAGAATTGTGCATTAGACACCAGATGTCAACTAAATGAAACTTGTTCAAAAGTTCTGTTAAACATGTGTTTAACTTCCTCCTCTTAGTTTTGCATTTTTAAAGATGCATACGATCTAACTTGTGATTTGCAATATAATTAAGATCACCTCCAATGATCACTTCACCTTCCTGAAATATTCTTAATGCAGATAAAGTTTCCTCTAAGAATGTCATTTGATTGTTGTTTGAAGCATAGAGTGAAGCTAATGTGGTCATTTGTTCATCAAGGAGACCTTCCACAAAGATGAAGCGACCTTGATGATCTCTTATCATAGCTCTATGTTGGAAGTGGACATTCTTGGAGATTAACACTGCTACAACATGTGCCTTTGAGGTACCTTTTGCATGATATTGATATTGTATCCAGTTGGCTTTCAAAATAGACTGATAAGAGGACAAATGGGTGTCCTGGAGTAATGTGACATCTGATCACAATTTAGATAAAGTTGATAGCATGTTTCCTTTTAATTATGTTGTTAAGACCCCATATATTAAAAGAGGTTATATTCAACTTTGAATACATTTCTGATGTGGAATAGATCTACCCACTCTGATTTGTGTGCAGTTAAAAGTAAACACTCAGAGAAGATCACAAGAAGGTTACACTATTGGTTTGTTCAGTGAAGAATGGCTCTGTGGGCACAAAGTGGAAAAACCAATTCACTTTAGTGAAGCAGAGATGAGGTTAATAATATCACAGTACTTCCTTTTTTGTGAAAAATATAATATGCAATTTTTGTTTTATATAAATAAGCTGAAAGAGGAGCTTAGAGCTCTGTTAGTAGAGTGCTAAGCCTTGTGAGTGCAACTAAAGTAACTTAAAGTTGTATCACACACCTACACATTTATAAATTGTCATTGTAAATAAGAAGTTATCCTTGAATCAATATATTGTTATCTAGATTGAACAAAAACAACTTGTATGACAATCACTCCTCCTCCTCCCCTACAAAGATGAATAGCAAAATTAATAAGTGCAATATCCAATTTACTTTTACTGCTAAGGTTACTATCTTAAATATAGCCAGACAAATGTGATTTGAATAATTATATAATACTTCTAATAATTAATTATTTTTTATTATATCTAGGATTGGATAAATGTAAACAGAACTTACAAAAATAACTTTATAGTAGTTAGACTGGAGTAACTATAGTAGCAGACTGGAGTAACTCTTCTTAGGATTGCACTGTAAGTGTTTTGCTTTTTGTCTCAGGACTCCTCCTTTATTTTTGAAACAGTAGAAATAACAAAGTTAGAACACCCACAACAACCATCGTTCTCCGGCCGTGAAAGCCTTCGACAATACATCGAACACCTCTACGGGGAGGAAACATTCCAACAGATGCAGAGATTGGAAACACTTTGGAACAAGAAAGCACATCTACTCTGTTCTTTAACCTTTCTCCTACGCTGCAGGGACACAAGAACCATTCCATCTTTTCTCACAACAAAAAGAATCTTTAAAACCACACAGGCGAACTGCATTTATGACCGTCTAGAACAGGCCCTCTTATGTGAGAGAATCCACACTACTCGCAGAGAACTTGCTGCCACAGACAAGGAGCTATTTTGCTTGCATATCAACACCAGCCATAAAATGAGAAGTCAGGATTGGGACAAGGTTGATAATCTCACCTACAGGAAGGTGGAACAAGTTTTTACCAACCACACATCCAGACAGAAGCAGAAGTTTAACAAACTACAGGAAAAAAGACAGACAAGCCCAATGCTCGACAATGCACGCATTGTCATCAATCTGAACTCTCACCAGAAGAAATCTCCATCTTGGCAAAGGGAGGAAGCTTTGCAGTCACCCCCACCAGAATTCCTGTGGAAGACATCATTGCAAATGCAAATGTAGAAGCTGCCATTCGTCATCTACCTGAAGAGGAAGCTGAGGAAATAAGAGGAGAGGAGAGGATGGTTCATCTCAGAGAGATGAAGGGCTAGGCATAACACTTCTACAGGGAGATAGATTAGAGTTGTCAACTGAGATGGAGACAAACAGTGCAGATGACCTAACTACGTCTCGAGGCAAAGTGTGCCGGGGAAGTTACAGGTGTTTATAGACAAATGCTAGAAGTGTCCGAGGTAAAATTGGGGAGCTGGAATGTTTAGTGTTGGGCGAATCCATAGACATTGTGGGCATATCAGAAACTTGGTGGGATGAGGAAAATCAGTGGGACACGGTGATTCCTGGATATAAATTATATCGGAAGGATAGGGAGGGAAGGGTTGGTGGTGGGGTGGCTCTATATGTCAGAGAAGGTATACATTCCAGTAAGATTGAGAAGGTAACTGAATTAGATTCGCTTCTGGAAATGCTATGGGTTGAAATTACGGGCCCAAATGGAAACTTAACTGTGGGAGTTTGTTATCGCCCTCCAGATCAGAAAATAGAGGAGGATTATAAAATGATGACAGGATTAAAGATGGCTGCTAAACAAAAAAACTGTGTTGTAATGGGTGATTTTAACTACCCACACATTGACTGGGCCAATGGGTGTTCGAATTGGGGGAGAGAAAGTGAGTTTCTAGACTGTCTCAATGACTGTGCTATGGAACAGATGGTTACAGAACCTACTAGGGGAGAGGTGATCCTGGATTTGGTCCTCAGTAATGCTGAAGACCTGATGAGAGATGTAAATGTGATTGCACCACTTGGGAACAGTGACCATAATGTTATTGAGTACAACATATGTATAAATAGGAAATTGCCAAATAAGACCAACACAGCCATGTTTAACTTCAAAAGGGGTAACTTTTCTGAGATGAGGGGGTACGTGAAGAAGAAACTGAAAGGGAAAGTAAAAAAGGTCAAAACACTTGGGGAATCTTGGAGACTATTTAAAGCTACAATCCTGGAAGCTCAAATTAAATATATACCGCTGGTTAGGAAAGGCACAAATAGGTTTAGGAAAAGGCCAGCATGGTTAACAAGCAATGTAATAGAAGCTGTAAAAGGTAAAAAGGATTCTTTTAGGCAGTGGAAAACTAGTCGGAGTGAGGTTGATAAAAAGGAGCATACGCTGTGGCAAAAAAAGTGCAAGTCTGTGATCAGACAGGCAAAAAGGGAATATGAGGAGCATATTGCAAAGAACATAAAGAAAAACAATAAACAATTCTTTAAATATATTAGAAGTAGGAAACCAGCTAGGGAGGCAGTGGGGCCCTTGGATGACCAAGGCGTAAAAGGATTACTAAAGGGTGATAGGGAAATGGCCGAGAAGCTGAATGCGTTCTTTGCTTCTGTAGAAGATAAGAAGTGCATACCCACTCCGGAAGCACTGACTTTGGGAGGGGTTTTGAAAGACCTGAGTCACATTGAGGTGACGAGAGAGGAGGTTATGCGACTGCTAGATAATTTAAAAACTGATAAATCACCGGGCCCAGATGGCATACATCCAAGAGTTCTGAAAGAACTCAAGTGTGAACTTGTAGATCTCCTCACAAAAATATGTAATCTGTCATTAAACTCTGCATCTGTTCCTGAGGACTGGAAGGTAGCTAATGTTGTCCCCATCTTTAAAAAAGGTTCCAGGGGAGATCCGGGAAATTACAGGCCAGTCAGCCTGACGTCAATACCGGGTAAGTTGGTGGAAACTATTATCAAAAATAAAATTAGTGGGCACATTGATGACCAAAAGCTGATGAGGAAAACTCAGCATGGGTTCTGTAAGGGAAGATCTTGTCTCACCAATCTGTTAGAGTTCTTTGAGGGAGTGAACAAACAAGTGGACAAGGGAGACCCGATAGATATTGTTTATCTTGACTTCCAGAAAGCTTTTGACAAAGTTCCTCATCAAAGGCTCCTAAGTAAGCTCAGTAGCTATGGGATAAAGGGCCAAGTCCTCTTGTGGATCGAAAACTGGCTAATTAATAGGAAACAGAGAGTGAGTATAAACGGGCACTTCTCACAGTGGAGGGTGGTGAGCAGTGGGGTGCCACAGGGGTCGGTATTGGGTCCAATGCTTTTTAACTTGTTTATTAATGATTTGGAATTGGGATTAAGCAGTGAAGTGGCTAAATTTGCAGATGACACGAAATTGTTCAGGGTGGTGAAAGCCAGAGAGGATTGTGAGGCACTCCAAAGGGATCTGTCGAGGCTAGAAGAGTGGGCATCCATGTGGCAAATGAGGTTCAATGTAGCCAAGTGCAAAGTAATGCACATTGGAACCAAAAATCCAAAATATAAATACAAGTTGATGGGGTCTGAACTGGCGGAGACTGACCAAGAGAGAGATCTTGGAGTCATGATAGATAACTCACTAAAAACGTCAGCACAGTGTGCGACTGCCATAAAAAAAGCTAATGCTATGCTAGGGGTTATTAGGAAAGGGATTGAAAACAAATCAGCCGGTATCATAATGCCTCTGTATAAATCGATGGTGAGGCCTCATTTGGAGTACTGTGTACAGTTCTGGTCGCCACACCTTAAAAAAGATATCATAGCACTGGAAAAAGTACAGAGAAGGGCAACTAAAATGATTAAAGGGTTGGAACACTTTCCCTATGAGGAAAGATTGAGGCGCTTGGGGCTCTTTAGCCTGGAGAAAAGACGACTGAGGGGAGACATGATAGAGGTTTACAAGATAATGCACGGGTTAGAGAAGGTAGAGAAAGATGTGTTTTTCTCCCTTTCTCACAATACAAGAACTCGTGGGCACTCTATGAAATTATTGAGCAGTCGGGTTAGAACAGATAGAAGAAAATACTACTTTACACAAAGGGTGATAAACACATGGAATTCGTTGCCACAGGAGGTGGTGGCAGCTACAAGCATTGCCAGCTTCAAGAGGGGACTGGACAAATATATGGAGCAGAGGTCCAACAGTGGCTATTAGCCACAGGAGATAGATGGTATTCTCTTTGTGGGGAGGTGGTGCTCTGTTGTCTTGGTGCTGGAAGGAAGGCAGTGGGAGGGCTTCTGGTGTCCTGGCCTCACTGACAGTCCTTTAGATGGCACTGGATTTCTAGCCACTGTGTGTGACAGAATGTTGGACTGGATGGGCCACTGGCCTGATCCAACATGGCTTTGCTTATGTTCTTATGTTGTTATGAGAGACAGCCAGGATTCTACGAAAGGCAAAGCTTCCCACCAACAATATAACAATCAAGGAGAGAAATGCCATCAAGACCCTCAATGCACATCCAGACATCATCATTCTACCAGCTGATAAAGGCAATGCTACAGTGATCATGAAAACAGAGGAATACAAAAAGAAGATTAAGGAACTCCTGGACCCCTCCACCTACAAAAAACTAAAACGAGATCCCACCTGCAAAATCACCAGGCTAACAAATGCACTGATCAAGAATTCCTCACTACATCCCGACACGCACAGAAAACTATGCAAGACAGAAGCACAGCCACCTAGACTATATGGACTCCCTAAAATACATAAGGATTCAGTCCCACTCCGACCCATTGTGAGTGCCATTGGTTCACCGACATATGAATTAGCTAGACATCTGGCCTGCAGGACCACATTGTGAAAATCTCGTCTTACATCAAAGATTCAGCAGATTTCATCAACAAAATCAGTTCTCTGAAACTCAATCCACAAGACATACTTGTCAGTTTTGATATTGTATCCCTGTTTACCAAGGTTCCAGTAAAAGACACTATTGCACTTATTAATCAGATTTTCCCAGAGGATGTAACAGCCTTATTCCATCATTGTCTGACAACCAGTTACTTCCAATGGGATAATGAATTCTATGAACAGATGGATGGGGTGGCCATGGGGAGCCCTCTCAGCCCAGTTATAGCAAACTTCTACATGGAACATTTTGAAAAAACAGCTCTAGAATCAGCACCCCACAAACCTAGTGTATGGTTCCGGTTTGTGGATGATACATTTATCATTTGGAGCCATGGGGAGGAAGAATTGATGGGGTTTTTGAATCATCTCAACAACATCCATCTGAACATACAATTCACAATGGAGAAAGAAATTGAGGGAGAACTCCCATTCTGGATACCTTGGTCATCCGCAAAGCAAACTTTCAGTTAGGTCACAAGGTCTACAGGAAACCAACTCACACTGATCAGTACTTACACAAAAACTCCAATCACCACCCCCGACAGAAAAGAGGCATAATGAAAACATTAGTGGATCGTGCAAGACGGATATGTGAGCCGCACTTTCTCAATGAGGAAATTAATCATCTAAACCACGCACTTCAAGCAAATGGCTACTCCAGAAATGAAATCCAAAGAGCAATCAAACCCAGGATGAATCAAACAACCAAGGAAAAACAGTCTCCTACAGGAAAAGTGTTTTTGCCATATATCAAAGGAATTACTGATCAGATGGGAAAGCTTATGAAAAAGCATAACCTTCAAGCAGTATTCAGACCCACCCAAAAAATACAACAGATGCTATGATCAGCAAAAGACAGTAGAGACCCCCTCACCTCTGCAGGAGTATACCGTATACCCTGCAGCTGTGGACAAGTTTACATCGGGACCACAAAGCATAGCATTCAGACAAGAATAAAAGAACATGAAAGACACTGCAGACTTGGACAACCTGAAAAATCAGCAGTGGCTGAACATAGCCTAACTCAAACAGGGCACAGTATCTTATTCCAGGACACCAAAATACTGGACAACACTTCCAACTACTTTGTCAGACTGCACAGGGAAGCCATTGAAATTCACAAGCATAAGCAAAACTTCAACAGGAAAGAAGAAACCTTAAGAATGAACAGAGCATGGTTTCCAGTACTGAAAAACACCAGGCTAACAAAACACTCTATCCCCGACAATAGCCCTGCAGAGAAGATTAGCACATCAAGCCCCAATCCATATGCAAAAGAACCTCCTCAGGATACAGTGAAGCCTCCCGCCATTAGCATTCCACACCCTGGGAAACTCTTACAGGATGACTCAGCTCAACCCCACCCCTCCTGAGTAGATATAAATGACCTGCCAACATCTTTTCCACACTGTGACACTGAGAGATCTCTGTCTTTTGGTGCTACACCTCTGAAGATGCCAGCCACAGCTGCTGGCGAAATGTCAGGAACTACAATGCCAAGACCACGGCAATACAGCCCGGAAAACCCACAACAACCAACACTAAATCTTAGTCAATTCCCCCCTCGTTGTGTTAAACAGAAAAATTCTACTTATTTTTGATTTGAGATACAGTAAACCAACTAGGTACTGAAGAGCCCATAAAGATTAAAGATAAAGTAAATAAAACAGCCCTCTATAATCTTAGTAGCAACAGACTCTACGCAGGTTAGCAGAGTTAACTCCAATACAAAAGGACTGTAAATAAACAGGGAAGCAGCCAGATAAATTCACCTTCCTCCCCTACCCCAACCTCAAATAGCAAGGTAAAGTGGACAATATTAATCTTGACCCTAATTACTTTAGTGTAAACTTAAAAGCAACTAGGAGTGAGCAATAAGAAGTGTTTAACCATTTAGTGAAATAATGGATCAATCAGGCATGACAGACAGGTATTTTACTACCTTTTGGAGGAGTTGATGGTTGCATCACTTTTCCTTTCTAGAAGTTTTGATGAGATCTGTGAATAAGTTGATATTAATATTTTGCAGTAATGCAAAACCCGTGTCTTGATCTATCGCATAGTAGAATTTGTCCTTGTATCTTACTTGCAGCTTCATTAGGTTTATCCACAGATATTCTATATGTAATAACATTATAATAATAACATTTGATTTATTTACCGCCCTTCAGGACACCTTAATGCCCTCTCAGAGTGGTTTACAAAGTATGTTACTGTTATCCCCAAAACAAAACACCCTGTGAGGTGGGTGGGGCTGAGAGAGATCCAGAGAACGGTGAGTAGCCCAAGGTCCCCCAGCTGGCTTCAAGTGGAGGAGTGGTGAATCAAACCCAGCTCTCCAGATTAAAGTCCCACGCTCTTAACCACTACACCAAACTGGCTCTTTTGTGCTTGTGCTTGTCTTAATGCCTCCATGACTGTTTTTAACTCTTGCCGTCTGTATAAGTCCTGTGGGGGAAGATCAGGAAAAAACAAGATTTGTTCTCCTTTGAAATAAAGCAAGCCTCGGAACCTGGTCATTTCTAATATTTTCTTTTGAGTTCTCAGATCAGAGAAGGTTGCTAGAATGTCTCTGGGACCCCTCCACTTTGGCTGATGTATGGGTCCCAGACAATAAGTTTTAGTTATTATGGGGGCCACTCTATTTTCTGTGTAGCTCTCGTGCCAGCCAATTTGCAAAGAAGATTGGTAAGTCCACACTGGCAGTCAGTTGTTCATCAAAGTCCCTACATTTTAAATTGGTCTGCCACATCAATACTTCTAAATTCATTACTCTGTCTTGAAGGCAGTCATTTTCTTTTTGAAGTGTGCATAACTCTTCTTGTAAGGTCATTCCTAATTCTAACACACGGTCTGCTTTCTGAGTGACAGTATTCAGGGAGATTTTAAAGTAAGCAAATTGGTCAATTAAAGGTTTAATATGGGCAGACATATTTTCTAGAATTTTTTATTCCATATTTGTTAAAAATGAGGCTGACTCTATGTCAGATGAGGAAACAGTTATCAGGCCTACCTCACTTTCTTCAGTCGCCATTTTGTTTGCTTCTTCCTTGTTCCTGCCTTGATTTTTGAATGTCTGTGGCATCAAAAAGAAGTCTTGTATTTGTTTGGAAGGTTTAGGATACTATTTATGTTTGTCCAATCCTGGTGTGCCCATATTATTGGTAAGAGAAAAGTCTTTAGGTCATTTATTAATGAGGTTTGGAGATTAAGGAGGGCCAGAGTTCTCTCTTCAGACATCCATATTCTCAGCTGCTGAAACAATGCCCCCCGCCACGGTAAAAACTATTATGGGGTCCAGTTTGGTATAGTGGTTAAGAGTGCGGGACACTAATCTGGAGAACTGAATATGAGCCCCTACTCCTCCACATGAAGCTAGTTGGGTGCCTTTGGTCAGTTACAGCTTCTAGGAGCTCCCTCAGCCCCACCCACCTCACAGGGTGTTTTGTTGTAGGAATAATAATAACATACTTTGTAAACCACTCTCAGTGGGCATTAAATTGTCCTGAAGGGTGGTATATAAATCAAATGTTGTTGTTATTTTGTTGTTGTTGTTGTTATTTTGTTGTTAATGTGTTGACTAGGGACACTGCAGGTAGAGCTACATAAGTGAGGGATCACCATAGGTAATCTACTGATGCAGCCCTGCATATGTCTGCTGCCCCTAATGTTCTGCTTCCATGCTATGTTCACTGCAACAACAGCTGACCATTATCAATACCAGAAGAATCTTTCATAAGCCATGTATAGCTTGTAGCTTGCTTCTCTTCAGACTTTCAGCATGTAAACTATGCATGTTCCCTTCTCTCTTTTTTTTTTTGGTTAATAAATTTTTATTGGATGGGTCAATATATATTCAGGTTAAAACACAAATACAATCCAATTCAATTCCCACAAGTATATTTCCCCACCCCCTCCCCTACCCCTTTTCAGTGTTGACTTCCAACAGCACTCGAACCCCCCCGCTATTAATATCACATTATTTCTATATTATAGTTGTTCTTATCTTGTTATTGGTAAAGATCTTAACTATATCTTATCTTACTTAGTATTATTAAAACCCTTCAAAAGACCATAGTTGTCCCTTAACATCCCATTTCTTTTCCATATATTTTTTCAGCTTTTTCCAATCTTCCAAAAACGTTTTTGGTTCCTGATCCTTCAGGTTTCTTGTTAATTTGTCCATTTCAGCCATGTACAACAATTTGCTTGTCCATTCTTCAATTTCAGGTATTTCTTCTTTCTTCCAGTATTGAGCATATAATATTCTTTCTGCTGTTATCATATAATATAGCAATGTCCTATCATTTCTATTAACATCTTCTAAATGCAAATACAACAACAGCATTTCTGGATTTTTAACCACATTATATTGGAGTATCAAAGACATCTCAGCACATATTCTAGCCCAAAAGTCTCTAGCCCTATGGCAAGTCTACCACATATGAAATAGAGAACCTTCATACTCCTTACATTTCGCATGTTCCCTTATCTCTAAGGGTGTGGGAAACCTTCATGTCATGTCAATCTTATTTAATTTAATTTACTTGGAACTTTTAAATATTACCCCTCCAAAGTCCATGATGAGTTGGTGTCAAGATAAAAACAATACAACAAAAATTATTTAAAAACCAAAAATTATCATTGTTAAAATCAGCAAAGACTCAATTAGGGACATTTAAAAAACTTTAAAACAATATTCAGAAGCTTAAAAAGATGAAGGAACATAAAACAGCATTCATAAAACAGCCCTCAGGCTAGAAGCAGAGCATTAAAATACCAACCAGAAAAGGTAAGATAGAAACCTCTGTAATAAAACCTGGGAAAAAAGAAATGTTGGTGTGACCCAGCCCTTAAAAGACAGTAAAGCAGGCACCAAGTGAGTCTCAAAGGAAAGGGTATGCTAAATAAATAAACTTAAAATGACTTGTGTGTGTGTGACTTGAAGAAATTGATACTGGATGCTGTGTGAATAATATGACACAAAATGGGAGGAGGAGAACAAATTATCTTCTAGATAGCAATTATTGTTATCAGAGCACTTTATTATAAAAAAATTAATAAAATCTTCAGCATTAAATGAAAAGAAGCCTTTGTCAGAAGCTCCTAGATATAGTTTAAGGAGGAGCATTCCCTCCCTTTCATAATCTGTAGCATTGAGTATAACAACATAAAAACCAATCTTCCACCTTGTTCAGGATCTTGTTTCAAACTGTGGCCAACCAGATTTTCACACTATAGTGTCCAAAAGAAACCTGTGGAGGGAGGAGTTTTCTCAGCTGTTCTTCATTCACATTTAGATGAAGCAGGCTTATGAGGAAATGATGATGGGAATGAGGAGAAACAACTGGGTAATAGTGTTATCCAAGAGTGTCACAATCTGTTTGGTATTGTTATCTTCTATATTTACACTGTATGGGCTCCTCAGTTATCTTGCTGATGAGTAAAACTTAGCGAGTTTTGAAAAAACGTGCTTGAAGATGTACAGTGCTCTAAATTATCTTGTTGAAAGTTTTTCTCTTTACACAATATCATAAATATGGTGGAGCTACTTAGTTCCTACACAACAATGTAAGCAATACAGAGAAGCTGAGATCTGGAAGTTCTATATTTTGCTGGAAAGAAAATCATATGTATTATGAGCAAAAAAAACAGGTAAGCTTTTGTTTCATCCATTCTTTTGCAAATCAATAATGCAACAGTAAGCCCCCAGGATCCATGCTGTGAAGCTACTGTGCTGTAGTATAGTTTTCACTACACTAGTGAAAGTGTACACTACACTAGTGTAGTGTAGTGTAGTGTAGTGTTCCCTGTGAAGCTGTCACAAATTTAACACTAGAGATTAAAATTTTGTTCAGGATCTCTGACGTGGTAAAAGCAAACAGAGATTAAAATTTTGTTGAGGATCTCTATGAGGTACGAAAAGCAACCACCTTACAACCCTCCTCAGTGGAAAGTTTCATGGTTAGAACCATTCATTCAGCATAAGAGGGTAAACAAAATGGGAGAGGGGGGGTACAGACCGGAAAATGGACCAAAATTTGACACGGACTGGCCTGATTCGGCGTTCACGAACCGGCAGGTCATGGGACATGTGTTTTCCATGGACCTGATGACTTCTGGGCTGGTCTGTCAATCCATTGGTCCATGAATACAGATCAGATTTAAAGCTTCAGCTGACTGGTGGACTCTGCAAATCAGCTGAAGCAAGGGCTAAACTTAAAGGGCCCCCTGTGCCACTTGTAATCAGCTGGGAGCACTTTAAAGTTTAAACCTCCCTTGCTCCTGTTGACTGACGGAGCCCACCAGTCAGATGGAGAAACAGTGCAAAGTTAAAACACCTCCATGCTGCTTGAAAGTGGCATGGGGGTCCTTTAAAGTTTCACCTCCCTTTGCACCAGCTGACACTCTGGCAGGGAGTGGGATGCCCCCTTGAAACAGCTGGGATTCACGTCCCCAGCTCCACTCCACATTCCCCATGTCTGGCCGTGAGTGGGATTGGGATTGAATGGGAGTCAGTTCAGGTGCCCCCCTGGTTTTTCTGTGCCCACCTTGAGGCCCTGTGCCGGAAATGAAGGATGAGGCCTTAGGCTGCTGCTCCACCAGGTGGCACATGTGTTTGCACCATGGCCTTCCGTCTGGGGCGAGAAGCTGAACTGCAGCCTGGCCAGGCAGCACTGATTTACCCAGTGGCCACCTTACCCTCCCAGGCTGAGAGCAGCCGGGACCACAGCTGGGATTTTTTTGTTATCATGAGTTTCAGCCCTATTCTTTGCAATGAAGGCTTCCAGGCTCTTAATGGCACCAAAATCTCACAGGATACAGTCCTCTTTCTAAAGCTTCAACTCAACAACTTTGAACACACACAACAATGGGGTTTGGTGTTTATGGGCCCCCCAAGAATTCTTGGAGAAGGAATCAAAGCAAGTGTTGTTTAGATGAGTGGCTGCACATGCACAATACTGTTCTTTTTAGAGTAGCTGTTTTTACACTTAATGGCACCAAAATCTCACAGTATACAGTTCTCCTTCTTAACTATTGACCCATTGAGTTTTTCCTCAAGTACACTACACACACACACACACCACCATCACCGCCGCCACTGCCACCGCCACCAACAACAACAGACTCCCCAAAAGATGAGTGTCAGGGGATCATGCCACGGTGGGATATTGGCTGGCAAACTGGTAATGGAGCAGTTGCAGCAGTGTCCAGACAGAAGAGTGCTCCAACCAGCGCAGGGCAGCAACATTTTAAAAAATCCTGCTTTATGTCCACTTTTTTTCTTTTTCAAAGTGATGATAGTGTCAACAAATTATTACTTTTGTATCCTACTATTGCCTCTTGCTGCCATGTTTCATTATGGTTTGCAGTTTCATTCTCGGAATGAGGGGCAAATGCTTTCTTTTGACACTCAGCATTCTGCTGTAAAACAGGTTGTTCTCACATTAATTGCTGCCAATCTCCGTTGTACAAGTGCAGGCAGGCAGCACAATTGTTTGACCTCCTCCCAAACAGACCTATGTTTTTTCTATACTTTTTCTGTTTGCTACCGGCAGGCAGAATTGTTTTAAAGGGCAGAGTAGGCCAGTGACTTGCATGGAGCTTGACTTAAGCTTGATGTAGAGAATTTGTTTTAAAATATTATTTTGGCAGGTGAAAGCTGGATTGGGAATACTGGTAATAAGATGGAAAGCTGAAGAGAAAAGTAGATTGATCATTATGTAGGAGGAACTGTGAAGTAGCTGAAGGTTCATTGGGGTACACATTTGCCATTTGACTAAGAAAAAGAGAACTCCGAAAGGCTACGGAAGCAATTCTAAACAGGTCTACTCAGATGTAAGTCTCATTCAATAGCACTTGCTTCCAGGGAAGTGTCTTTAGTATTCCAGCCTATAACTGAATTCTTATATGGCTTTTATCAAGTTCAATTGATAGACCACTTGTACCCTTCCCAGTGGCACTTCTCTTCAAAGTGACTGACCATCCAAGTGACTTGATGTGAGTGGGTGAGACAGACCAGTGACTGGTTACTGCTGCAAAAAAGCCCAAGATGCACATTTACCCTTACTTCTAATAGAGTTAAACAAATATTACCAAAGCTGATAGGCAGGAAGTGGTCTCCCAGCAAGAACCTGATTGGCAGAGGCAATGCCGTTGCTCAGGTACCATTGCTCTGGGGGGCAGGGGAGATGCACTCATGTGCATTGCACAAATTCTCCCTTCCCACCAATAGACTTAAGGATTTGGTATTCAATTGGTGAATGCTATTAAAGAAAACAAGATGCTGCTGTGTCAGCCTAGGGCCTGCCTGGCAGCTGCCATGGTAAAGTAGCAACTAAAATGAAAATCACAAACTTTTAGGTGGGACTGTGGCTTTATTTTTTGTTTTCCTGGATTTGGTTCATGGTTCCAGAAATTGCTTTAATGAAATAAAACAGAGAATTCCAGGTGTATTTCTAGCTCATTTGTTCAGTTTTCCACACCCATATACTCTACAAAATGACTACAGACTCGATCAGCTTAGACTGGAATAACTCTGCATAAGATTGTGTTAATTGATCTGTGCTTATCATAGAATCATAGAATTAGAAGGGGCCATACAGAACATCTAGTCCAACCCCTTGCCCAGTGCAGGATCAGACTAAAGCATCTCTGACAAATATTCATCCAGCCTCTTCTTGAAAACTGTCAGTGAAGGGAAACTCACCACCTCCCCAGGCAGCTGATTCCACTTTTGAACTACTCTGACCATGAAAAAGTTCTTCCTAATATCCAGCCAGTACCTTTGTGCATGTAATTTAAGCCCATTATTTTGGGTCCTACCCTCTGCTGCCAACTGGAACAGCTCCCTGCCCTCCTCCAAATGACAGCTTTTCAAATACCTAAAGAGAGCAATCCCCGCTTCTCCAAACTGAACATTCCCAAGGCCCTCAGCCTTTCCTCGTAGGGCTCAGTCTCCAGACCTCTGATCATCCTCATCGCTCTCTTCTGCACCATCTCGATTTTGTCCACATCTTTTTTGAAGCAAGTCCTCCATAACTGCACACAGTACTCCAGGTGCAGCCTGACCAAGACAGTATAGAGAGGGGCTATGACCTCCTGCGATTTTGACACTATGGCCCCTTTGATACAACCAAGGATTGAATTGGCCTTTTTTGCCACCTCATCACACTGACTGCTCATATTTAGTTTACAGTCCACTCTTACCGCAAGATCTCTTTCACATATACTACTGCCCAGAAGTGTATCCCCCATCCAGTATTTGTGCTTCTCATTTTTGTGGCCCAGATGTAATACTGGGCACTTGTCTTTGTTGAATTGCATCCTATTCACAGCTGCCCACTTATCCAGAGTATTCAGGTCTTGTTGAATTTTAATTCTATCTTCTTGGGTGTTTGCTACCCCTCCCAATTTGGTATCATCAGCAAATTTAATGAGCAGCCCTTCCACTCCTTCATCCAGATCATTGATAAAAATATTGAAAAGTACCGGGCCCAAAACCGAGCCCTGTGGCACCCCACTGGACACCTCCCTCCAATCTGTTGAAATGCCATTGATCACCACTCTTTGGGTGCAGTCCTCTAACCAGTTTCCTATCCACCAAACTGTCCTACAGTCCAGTCCACAGTCTTCCAGTTTGCCCATCAGAATGTCATGGGGGACCTTATCAAAAGCTTTACTGAAATTCAGATAAATCATGTCAACAGAGTTACCCCGATCCAGTAAGCTTGTCACTTGATCAAAAATCTGTTCTAATATCTTCCCAGAAACAGAAGTCAGACTGACCGGCCTGTAGTTTCCTGGGTCATCCTTCTTCCCTTTCTTAAAGATTGGGATAACATTCGCTCTTCTCCAATCTTGTGGCACATCCCCAGTCCTCCAGGAGGCATTGAAGATTATGGACAGGGGTTCTGCAAGTTCTCTAGAAAGTTCTTTCAGCACTCTTGGGTGCACCCCATCCAGCCCAGGGGATTTGTATTCATCCAGTGCAGCCAGATGCCTCTCCACAACCTCTCTGTCAATGTCAACTAGCCACTCAGGTGTCCTGCTACATTTTCTACTATCTCTAGATGGGCTCGAGTTCTTCAGGGAGAAAACAGAGGCAAAAAAAGTCATTAACCCTGTCTGCTTTTTCTCTGTACTGCATCAGAGTTTCCCCATCTACTCCAAAAAGCGGTCCAACTGCCTCTTTTATCTTGCGTTTGCTTCTCACATATCTGTAGAAGTTTTTCTTATTGTAGTGAACCCTCCTGGCCAGGCCCAGCTCGTACTGAGCTTTGGCCTCTCTGATGGCTGATCTGCAGTACCTAGTAACCCTCATATACTTCTCTCCATTTCCTGAACATTTCCTTTTTCTCTCTTAGCTTATTCTGGAGCTCTCTGTACATCCACATCGGTTTCTTGGAGCCCTTACCATGTTTCCATCTTGCTGGGATTGTGAGGGCTTGAGCTTCCAAAAACTCATGTTTGAGAAGAGCCCACCCTTCACTCACTCCTTTCCCTTCCAGCACACTCCCCCACAGAATAACTCTCATTAAGCCTCTGAATTCATCAAAGTTAGCCCTACGAAAATCTAACCTACAAGTGTCTTCTGAGTGTCTTTGTACTAGACCCCTCGTCCCCTGACGAGTCTATGTCTGAGGGCCCCGATGTTTCTAATTCCGCAACACGGGTTAGTGGTTGCGCCCAAGTCAAACGCTTTTGTGGTACTATCTTGGATGAGTCCCACCAAGAATAAACTTTTCCCGCGGCATAATCTGCACTATCTCTCTTTAACTTCTTAATTTTGGTTTCCTTCGTCCGGTGTTCAAATTCATGGACCAATTTTTCCAATTCCTTCAACTTACTCTCAAATTCCAAAGTGGTGTGCTGTCCTTTCAATATATCATTAACCCTGTCTATCTCCTTAGTCACTTCCTCATACTGTTGTTGGCATGTCTCTACAATAAGCACCATGAGGTCAAATGAGCATTTATTGAGAATAGCTGCCTATCTTGGATCTTTTGGATCCATTAGCCCAATTCCTGGATTCATTTTTACAACCATTTGTATCTAAACTTCCTGCCTATTTAAAGGATACATGTATGTTCATCAATGAAATTGAAGGGATGGAAATAGGGAAAGATTGGACATTCATCACTATGGATGTTGCATTGCTTTATACGTCCATACCCCATGAGGGTGCAAGAGAAGTGATTGAAAGAAATTTACATCAGAGGTTACAGTGTATACCAAGTACTGAATTTCTTTTGCAGTTGACTGACCTCATATTAGAAAAGAATTATTTTCAGTTCAAGGACCAGTATTACTATCAAATCAAGGGGGTGGCCATGGGGTGCGCGGCCGCCCCCAGTATTGCTAATCTTTATATGGGACAATTAGAACTTGAACACATTTTGGCCCCTGACCGGAATCCTTTTTTTGACAAAATAGCTAAATACTTTAGATTTATTGATGACGTGTATGTTCTATATAAGGAGAGAGAGGCAGTGGAAGCCTTTGAAATGTGGATGAATCAATTGGATTCCAGCATTAAATTCACTATGGTGACCAACACGTCTTGCATTAGCTTCTTAGATGTTGTTACCTTTCGAGATAAGTTGAATAGGATTGGGGTCAGACCATATAAGAAACATACAGATAGGAACTCATACTTGAACTACACGTCTCACCATCCTAGACACCTGGTCAGAAATATTCCGTATGGCCAATTATTGCATTTAAAGAGAAATTCGACCTTAGCTAACGATTATCAAGCAGGGAGTAGAGAGATGTGCCAAGCCTTTTGGGAGAGAGGCTATCCCTTTAAGATCGTACAACGGGCTAAGAGGAGGGCGGATTTAGCCGTAAGAAGGAATCTTTTGGAGCCAAAACCTAAGACTACACAAACTGCAATTACATGCTTCCTGGAATATACTCCTTTGGCTATAGAAATTAAAGAGATAATCCTGCAACATTGGCATATAATATCGGAAATATCCGGGTGTCATCATCCCCCCATTGTTGGATTTTAGAAGACCGGGAGCATTGGAGATCGTTTGGTACACACTAGATTCAGTCCGAGAGCAAATAGCACCAACCTCCCTAAAGGGCATTTTGCGTGCGGCCACTGCAAAGTGTGTCCGCTGGTGTGGCCACAGCATGACATTCAGATTGATGGGAGGTTTTAAAATTATAAATTCAACCATTTCTCTACATGTCAAACAGATCAGGTTGTGTATTTAATAAGATGCCCATGTGACAAGTTGTATGTCGGTAGTACCACTCGTCCGATACGTGTTCGGATTAGCGAACATATCTCAAGAATACGTAATAGAGTCAAAGAGGCACCACTAGTGGAACATTATTTATCCCAGCACAGCGGCTCTACCTCTTTAACTTACACGATCTTGTATGTAACGCGGAATGAAGAGCATTGGAACTCTCAGCGGGACCTCTTAAGGAGAGAGGAGGAATGGATCTTTCACCTTCAAACCTTACAGCCAAAGGGTCTCAACTCAGATTGGAATTTGAGTTGCTTCCTAGGTTGAATCAGGAGTATAGATAGTTTCTCTCTCTCATAATATTTGCACCACTTCAATTGGCAACCAGTCGATTGAATATATATAGAGGCGGGTGTAGCGTCTGCGACCTGATCCCTGAAGGTGCATTGAGAATCAGCACGTGAAAGTTCGTTTTCGTGAAGGAGAGTTGGGTGAGTTTATGGGATTTTGAGGGAAAGAGAGAGTATGGGAGGTGAGAGCAGATATTTATTTTAGTGTTTTATGTTATAGAGAGATCGTATTGTGGTGGGAGGTAAATCGCCCCATGAGGAAGTGTATATGAAATAAGCCCAAGATAACCGGAAGCTTGCCGGGCGAAGGAGCCCCCTTTGGGGGTTTCCAGGCAGTTCATCGCATACCCACCTGAGGATACATCATCTCCTCCCAGAGGTTACATCTAGGGGTGGGCAAGGAAAAAACTTTCGGCTTTCTTGTTTCGGGATTACCCGAAACAAGATTCTCTACCGTTAAAGCCGAAAGCCGAAACAAGAATCTCTTTCGGGATTCGGGATTCGGGATTCTTTCGGCATTCTTTCGGCATTCTTTCGGGGTTTTTTTTTGGGAAAATGCCTCCGTCTTTCAGGACGCCTGGAGGAGGCATTTTCCCACCTAATAAGCCCAAAATTGGTGGGGACCTTCCTCTAACCCTTCTCTAACAACCACCCAAGTTTCAGACAGATTGGACTTTGGGGGGCCATGTTATGGCCCCCCAAAGCAGGTCCCCCCATCCTCCCATAAGAAAGCGAAGGAGCAGCATATTGTTAGCATGCTGCTGCTGATCTTTCTTCATTATTTCCTATGGGGAAAAAAATGAAGAGGCAGGCTTCCTTTGCCAGGGGTGGCATTTTGCATGCAAAATGCCCCCCTACCCTCAGGGGCCCTTCTCCCACCCCTCCTCCCACCCCCCACCAAGGCTCAGCCTGCTCCCACTTGGGGGGGGCCATTTCATGGCCTCCCCAAGTAGGTGCTCTAATCTCTACCACTGACAGCTGGGGGAGGCTTGTGTTGCCAGGGGTGGCATTTTGCATGCAAAATGCCCCCCAACCCTCTGGGGCCCTTCTCCCACCCCTCCTCCCACCCCCCACCAAGGCTCAGCCTGCTCCCACTTGGGGGGGCATTTCATGGCCTCCCCAAGTAGATGCTCTGCTCTCATCTCTACCACTGACAGCTGGGGGAGGCTTGTGTTGCCAGGGGTGGCATTTTGCATGCAAAATGCCCCCCAGCCCTCTGGGGCCCTTCTCCCACCCTTCCTCCCACCCCCCACCAAGGCTCAGACTGCTCCCACTTGGGGGGGCCATTTCATGGCCTCCCCAAGTAGGTCCTCTCAGCCCCTAAAGTCCACCCCTTACAGCCCCACACAAACCCAATTCCCCCCCCAGCTGCCACACACAGACCCAAATCCCCACATTAGCCCCTCACAGACCCAAATCCACCCCCACCTGCCCTACACCCATAACCCCAGGAACAGGCTGGCAAAGGCCAGCCCTCTCCCTTTGTTCCCTATGCTGGGAACTTCTAAACTCTCTTTCCCTGGGCAATTCTGCACAGCCCAGGGGTGCCACAATGGTGGGCACACTTCTGAGTGCCAGCTGGTCCCTGTGAAAGAGCACCTGAACCACAGACACCCTCCCTCAAATTCCCCCACCACCTACAGAGATGGCTGGCCAGCCAGCCCCATTGTTCCCTATGATGGGAACCAACTGCACAACAAAGAATAAAACAAGAACAACACAAAATAAAGTTTTTAAAAAATTATATTCTCCCTTCCAAAGTACAAGTAGGCAAAGCATTATGACACATTACACCAGCAGTCCCCCACACAGAAAAATTAAAACAAAACTCACTTAACATCAGAGAATCACAAAGCATGATTCCTGTCAAAAACACTTTATTTCTTGAACAGCTTTAGGTTACACAGCAGGGGGGAACACCAAAGGGCATGGCAGCACTATCTTACACAAAAATAACACAACTCGCTTCACATTAAAGAATCACCCCAAAAAATTGCTGTCAAAAAGCACTTTATTTCTGTAACTGCTTTAGGAAGGCACCACAGAGCAGGAAAGCAGTGTACTACACAAAAATAACACAACTCACTTCACATCAGAGAATCACACACACACAATTGCTGTCAAAAACGGTGAAGTGGGTTGTATTATTTTTTGTAGTACATTGCTATCATGCCCTGTTGTGCCCTCCTACTGTGTAACCTAAAGCTGTTCAAGAAATAAAGTGTTTTTGCCAGGAATTGTGTTTTTGTGATTCTCTGATGTTAAGTGAGTTGTGTTATTTTTGTGTAAGATAGTGCTGCCATGCCCTTTGGTGTTCCCCCCTGCTGTGTAACCTAAAGCTGTTCAAGAAATAAAGTGTTTTTGACAGGAATTGTGCTTTGTGATTCTCTGATGTTAAGTGAGTTGTGTTATTTTTGTGTAAGATAGTGCTGCCATGCCCTTTGGTGTCCCCCCCCTGCTGTGTAACCTAAAGCTGTTCAAGAAATAAAGTTTTTTTGACAGGAATCATGCTTTGTGATTCTCTGATGTTAAGTGAGTTTTGTTTTAATTTTTCTGTGTGGGGGACTGCTGGTGTAATGTGTCATAATGCTTTGCCTACTTGTACTTTGGAAGGGAGAATATAATTTTTTTAAAACTTTATTTTGTGTTGTTCTTGTTTTATTCTTTGTTGTGCAGTTGGTTCCCATCATAGGGAACAATGGGGCTGGCTGGCCAGCCATCTCTGTAGGTGGTGGGGGAATTTGAGGGAGGGTGTCTGTGGTTCAGGTGCTCTTTCACAGGGACCAGCTGGCACTCAGAAGTGTGCCCACCATTGTGGCACCCCTGGGCTGTGCAGAATTGCCTAGGGAAAGAGAGTTTAGAAGTTCCCAGCATAGGGAACAAAGGGAGAGGGCTGGCCTTTGCCAGCCTGTTCCTGGGGTTATGGGTGTGGGGCAGGTGGGGGTGGATTTGGGTCTGTGAGGGGCTAATGTGGGGATTTGGGTCTGTGTGTGGCAGCTGGGGGGGAATTGGGTTTGTGTGGGGCTGTAAGGGGTGGACTTTAGGGGCTGAGAGGACCTACTTGGGGAGGCCATGAAATGGCCCCCCAAGTGGGAGCAGTCTGAGCCTTGGTGGGGGGTGGGAGGAAGGGTGGGAGAAGGGCCCCAGAGGGCTGGGGGGCATTTTGCATGCAAAATGCCACCCCTGGCAACACAAGCCTCCCCCAGCTGTCAGTGGTAGAGATGAGAGCAGAGCACCCTACTTGGGGAGGCCATGAAATGCCCCCCCAAGTGGGAGCAGGCTGAGCCTTGGTGGGGGGTGAGAGGAGGGGTGGGAGAAGGGCCCCAGAGGGTTGGGGGGCATTTTGCATGCAGAATGCCACCCCTGGCAACACAAGCCTCCCCCAGCTGTCAGTGGTAGAGATTAGAGCACCTACTTGGGGAGGCCATGAAATGGCCCCCCCCCAAGTGGGAGCAGGCTGAGCCTTGGTGGGGGGTGGGAGGAGGGGTGGGAGAAGGGCCCCTGAGGGCTGGGGGGCATTTTGCATGCAAAATGCCACCCCTGGCAAAGGAAGCCTGCCTCTTCATTTTTTCCCCATAGGAAATAATGAAGAAAGATCAGCAGCAGCATGCTAACAATATGCTGCTCCTTCGCTTTCTTATGGGAGGATGGGGGGACCTGCTTTGGGGGGCCATAACATGGCCCCCCAAAGTCCAATCTGTCTGAAACTTGGGTGGTTGTTAGAGAAGGGTTAGAGGAAGGTCCCCACCAATTTTGGGCTTATTCGGTGGGAAAATGCCTCCTCCAGACGTCCTGGAAGACGGAGGCATTTTCCCATAGAAAAGCCGAAAGAAAGCCGAAAGAATCCCGAAACGTTTCGGCTTTTTTCTTTCGGCTACCCGAAACGTTTCGGCATTCCCCGAAACGTTTCGGCATTCCCCGAAAGAAGCCGAAACACTTTTGTTTCGGCATTCTTTCGGCATTCTGAATGCCGAAACGCACATCCCTAGTTACATCTTCTTTCCACCTGTCCCCCGAGGGACATCACATTGGTTTTTGTAACATCAGCGGGAGTCCTCAACACTGATATTTGGAATGTACTTACAAGAAAACCCATAGGACTGTGCTCATGCTTGAGGACACTCACGCTAGTCGGTTTTGTATCACTCTGTTGGACTCATGAATATTGTAGTGATTTACTAATTATTGCCTTTGGTATGAATTTACATGAACCTTTTGTAGTGAATTGTTGTTCATTGCCTTTTTGTAAGAATTTTTGGTAATCTTTATAAAGTATTTGGATACTAACAGTTGTACCATTTAGTACATATGTGCTGCTCACCTTTTTGTCACCGGCTAGGTTAGGTGAGCCGTGGGATTATTGCCTCTCAATTGTTTCAATAGCAAAGAGACTGGCAGAGGCCAATGAACACCCTAACAAGGCCCAGTTGGAGCCTGGGAAGAGGCTCAGAAAGGTGTGGCAGCCTTGGGATGCACAGGCTGTGGTCTATCTGCTGGGGATGGGACCACGGGAAAGGAGCTGGAATTGTTGTAGGGTTAAAAGCAGAGAGTCTACAACAGAACAGGGATGAAAGGGTAGCATCTGGCCAGAGCACCCAGAGGCCAGAGTCTATCCAAGAGATCAAGAGGGGAGTCATAGATGATGACATAATCTGCCCCGCTCTCTTTTTGAGATCTTCATGACACAGACAGCAGGAGCAATGGATGCAACAATGGACAGTAAGGAGGTGGCAATGGCCAACATAGGGCACCACAACCACCTTCAGAAGACTGCTCAGATCAGCATCCTGCATTAACTGGTACTTCAAGCTGACTTCAAGGGCTAACACATGTAGAGAGCTTTACAACTGTCTAGTCCTGAGGTTACCATGGCATGGATCTGCATGGCAAAAAACAAGAAACCATTGTTGCAGTGGAGGAATTAACTTTAATTCGCTCTGAGAGCCCTACATGTTTCACATATTCTGTACCCATGGAGATCTGTAAAATATATTCTGAACACTTTGCACACCACTGTGTCTGAGCAAATTGCTTTGTGCTTGCGCAGTAGACATTTGTGCTACAGAGTGATGGGCAGGTTGTGTTTGGTCATAAGTAGCAAATGAGTATCAAGTTACAGTCATTTTGACCACTTGCACAGTACATGAATGAAATCTTCTCAGTTTCCAGGAGCACATATTCTGCACATATTGACAAACATGACTTAAACATGACAGGCAGTCATGTTTCGGTCCATACACCAGCTCACTTGTCAAGTGCTGAATCACTCACAATTCATCTATATCCCTGCAATGTTGTATGGATTCTTTAAACAATCCTATAAATAATTAATTGCCTGCATAATCAGTATCATCTATTGTAAACTGACTACAAAAACTGGTTGTAATATTAGCTGGCCTCATTGACACGCACCAAAGGTATGCAGAAACATTTATGTGTTAAGTCTCAAATATTCTCCAAATTGTTTCCTCTTTTAACTATATACTTTTTAACAATTGTAGGTGATGGTGGTAAAATGATTGCAGGGGAGGCAGCAGCTGTGAGACAACCAGACATAGCTGAATACATCTGGATGTATCCTATAGCTCAGTAAATGGTTTCCTGATCTGCAGCAACAAGCAGGACACAAACAGAATTGGTGAGTTACCAAGCTTCCCAGTTACCAGTCGTGCAGAATATGGCCACGACTGTGTGCGGCCTAGCTGTTTAAGCAGGAGGCCGTGCATTTCCTCTCAGGAAGGAGAGAGAGCAGTGCATTTTCCCCGGGCATACGGGTCTCTGCCCGGGGGGCCGGAGCCGGCAGCCTAGTCAGGTGGCTCCACTCTCCCGGCTTCAGTTGCTCCAAATGCTCGGCCCACCCTCCTCACCCTGTTTTTGGTGCAGAATTAGCTGGCTGCTGTATTCAGAGCCAGGTAGGAATTTTCCCCCCTTTTTCTCTAATTGGACATGGGATTAGGGGTTTTTCGCCTACCTTGCACCATGACTTGAGTGAAGGAAACTGGCTTTGTGTGGTGCTTGTTAGTGGTGTCACTGGCGGGATAGTTTGGTAAAAGGCAGCAGGCTGGTGAGCACCCTTGGCGCTTCCCTTGTGGTGGGGAAGAGGGGTCTGCTAGGTGCAGCTGGTACTGCTTGTGACAGCTGCCAGCGTGCGTGGGAAGACTGCCATGTGCAAGTCCTTTCCTCACTGCTGTATGGCTGAGGCTTAGGAGCTTGAAAGGGGGGGGGACCAATTTGCCTGGCCGGCCAAGTTTCCTAGCCATCCTCAGGGAGGGCTCACACCCGGGGCTTTGGGGCTTTCCCAAACAGGTCAAGGCAGAGGTCCTGGGGTGACCACGTGGCTTGACCTGTACCGCTTTTACCTTTGCCGCAGTTATGGGTTAATATTTAAAGTTGAGGTTAATTTAATAAAGTAGCCCTTAGATCCAACATCTGTGTCTGTCTCTTTATTCTGACTTGGGGGGCAAGCTTCTATGTACATAGACTTGTACGTCCATTGGTGCTTACTATGGATAATTGACTGAAAGCATGGGATGTTATCACACTGTGGATGTTATCACACTGCCTTCTATGCACATTCAGTGAACCTGCAGAAAAAGTACGAAGAGGGCTCCTGAAAGTTTCAGTAGCTCCAGTTAATTTTTGAATGCAGTTCAAGTGCTGGTCTTAGTCTTTGAAGCATAAACAATCTGGACCTAGGGTACCTAAGAGAACATTTGCTTCCATATGAATTCTTAAACAGGAAAGGCACTTTACTAAGCACATTGGCTTGTCAACATTTTTACTTTTACTTATTTACTTCATTTATACCTCATAGCTACAGTGAGGAAGTTTTTTTTTCTGTAGCAGTGGAGGCTCCTAGCATTAAGAAAAATTATCTTTTTAAAATGTTTGGAAATCTTTTATAGAAGCCTATGTATAGATTTGCCACCATTTTTGTCTTGTTTTGTTTTTTACTTTCAGCTTTGCATGAATAAATAAAAGTTTAATTTTAAAAAAATTAAAAGTTTTTTAAAAATTCTTCTTTACCCAGTTTTCCCCTGAAATCCAACAGTCCATTTCTTTCCCTCTTTTTAGGAGTTTGCATACTGTTTCTAATTAATTCAGTTTTGATCAAAGATAAATTTGGAGAGAGGAGGGGCAGGAAGGAAGGTTCTGTAAAATGTCAGAATTTCACTCTGTAGATGCTTAGAGGCAAATAGTGTCTTCCCAAACCAACCTATCCTGCTATAACACCTTCCTGTGGCATGTAACATAAAACAACTCCAAGGGCTAAAGCTACAAAACAGTGTGTTGATTTTCTCTACAAAAAGAAATAAAAAATAAATGAAAGAGAAATCCCCATTTTAGAAGAGAAGAAAAGGAGGAATCAATGGCTATATTGGGGAAAAAATATTTTCAAAAAAAGAAATTCTGCCTCCCCATAACAGTATTTAGAGGCTCCTTAAACCAATTCTCTCATGGCCTTTAGGATACTGACCAAGACAATTTAATTTTGACAGGACCTAGCTAAATAATGTGTATTACAGGCTTTAAGTTGTTACCTGTTGAGTTTGTTTTATTTTATCAGTACTTCAAACTGCATTTGGAATGTTTAATGACAGCGTCAGTGAAAGCACCTTCAACTTGTACTCTGTTATAAACAACCCGTAAGGAGCGTTATCTTGTACTAACAAAGCAGATCGAACCTATCCTTTTGATCCTTAATTTTGTGTCTTTGTTTTTGAAATTAATTCTATGACATTTAATGTATTTTGAATGCTGAAAGGAATGCAACATGTGCTCTGGTTGCACAAAGAGATGAAGTCATATGTGAGGGTGTCTGGGACAAGATATAGAAATAGAATATGTCATGTTTTCTGCTGTTCAAAATACTACCTATTTCCTAATATATTTCCCTCTCTCTCCCTTTTCTCTCTCTCTCTCTCTCTTGTATGAAATTTGTTTTCTGTTTAAGAGTTCTGCTTAAGATATTAAAGCTTCTTCCCAAATCTGTTTTCAGTTCATGACAAATATTGAAATTAACACCATGTTAAGGTGTGCATCCATGAGGGTTCTGCCCCTTTAGGTTGCTTTTATTAGGGATACCTGCAGCTCTACAGACTAAAGTTCAGAAATTGATAGCCAGAGAATCCTTCAATTGACTAATCTAAGCCTTTAGCTCCTGATGAAGAGCTCCTCATAGCTGGTTTTAGGAACAGAGGAAAATGTTTTATCACATTTCACCTTTTCATCACTAAAATTCTAATCACAGAATAATCAGGCTTATACATTTTACACATAACTAACTTATGGAACATAGATGAGTTCATAGTCTTTAATGAAAAAGTATCAAAATTAAATGAGTTATTTAAAAAATGATATAGCCATTTGTCTTCTGCTTTCTGGTATTCTCTCTGATAAAAGTCTCACAGATTGCTTCTGTCAGCAGCCAAATGATTCCAGGTTTTTATATTCTATTTCCAACTTGGTATAAATCCCAAAGTTAATAAAATGATATTATTCTCTATTCTGTAATTAAAACAAGGTGATCCTTCTGCAATAATAATGATTTTAAGCTACCAGGATCCAAAATACTGAAGGGATAATTCTCTTCTCAGCAATCTAATGTGTTGGTCAATAAAGAACAGATTGCTTTGAATTGATGAACTAGTAATACTCGTTCTTCTCATCAAAATAATGAACCTCTTCATGGAAAGCAAATTATTATTTGTTTTTGCTTCTGAAAAAAGTAAGATAGGATATTTAATTTTCAAGGATTTTAAAGAAACAACTGCCAACCTTATGATTCTGAGTTTGACATGTAGCATTACAGGAAGAGATAATTACTGGTTTTATTCTGATACATATTGAAAAATATTGAGAAGTATTGAGAAACAAAGAGAAATCAATTGCCCCCCCAGTCAGGAATAAAGAGGCAGACACAAGTGTTTTGGATATTTAAAGGGCCACTTTATTTAAACCATTAACAAACTATAAATACGGCAAGGGATCTAACTGCAGTACAGGTCAGGCACGGCGTCCGCGCCAGGACTGCTGCCCTGACCTGTCTGGCTGAGCCCCGCTGCCCCGGGTGCAAGCCATCCACACGCGTGGCTGCAACCCATCTGACCAGGCAAATGGTTACCACTCCCCGAAGCTCCAACCACTCCACCATACAGCCCAAGTGAAGGACATTTACAGGGGTGAGTGCCAGTAGCAGTCTGCCCTCTCAGCTGGTCGGCATGAAGCCCACCAGCCAATCAGACAGACTCCAATCCCGCTATTGGGGATATGCCAAAGGGTGCTTACTGGCCCGCTCCCTTTTTCCCAACTCTATCCTGCCATGGGCAGGGCCAAGCCTCTGCTTAGGCCCTTGCACCCCACCCAGGTTGGCTTATGGCCAACCTGAGCCCTTGCCGTATGTCACCCCCTGACACCCCCACCACCTACAGAGAAGGCTGGCCAGCCTGCCCCATTGTTCCCTATGCTGGGAACCAACCTCACATCAAAGAATGAAGCGCACACACACACACAACGATACAAATTTTAAAAAACTTTATTTTCTCACTTTCAAAGTACAATAGGTCAACACATCATGGCAAATCACACTAACTGTCCCTCACACAAAAGGACAACACAATTCAGTACACATCAGAGAAACTTTAAAAATATTTTTTTTTTGTAACAAAGTAACAAACTCTAAATTTTTGAACAGATTAAGGTTACATAGTAGGAGGGCACAACAGGGCATGGAAAAAGAATTCCACTAGACAAAATTAACATAACTACTAGCTTCACACAACAAAACCACAAGACCTTTCGAAAACTCCTCACGAACAGCTTAAATTTACACAGCAGTAGGGCACAAAAGGCATGATAACAGCATGCTTGCAGTGAGTCACACTACTCAAACATAACACAACTCAATAAATATCAGACAATCACCAAAGCTTCAAAACATCTGTACAAGATGTGTGTAACACAGCGGGAGGGCAAAATGGATCAAAAACACTTTCGTTCTTGAACAGATTTAGGTTACACAGTAGCAGGGCACACCCACAGGCAGGTCAGCATTGTCTTGGTCAGAAAACAACACAACTATCATGAAATAAAAAAACTTATTTGCTTAACCCCTCAACACCTCCGCCATAACAACAACAAAACACACAAAGACTTTTTCTGTTTCAAAATTTCTTTATCTTCATGCGCGAGAGCCCATCTCCCAACCATCCCTCCATAACCAAACTTAATGGGGGGAAACCACTGCAACAAGGTCCAGCAGAACCAATGTCTTTTCCTGCGGCTATGCTTTCAGTTCAGCCACACAAAGCTGGACTGGGCACTGCCCAGGTACTGCACAGTGGTATTTCTGGAGCAGTGTTGCAGAGGTTTCCCCCCACCCCCACACCAGCCTCAACATTTACCTGGAAACATCTGCGAGAGATCATCATTGGCTGGTGCCCAGCCCCAACTCTTCCCACATTCTCCCCCCCCCCCCAAACAAACCAAACAGTAACATTTCAACTTTTTATTTTTTGGGTTTTTTTTTAATAAATGAACATTTCAACTTTGAAAAAACATTATTATAACTATTTATATATATATATATAAATTAACATTTCAACTTTGAAAAACATTATTACAATTTTTTTTAAATGAACATTTCAACTGTGAAAAACATTTTAAACATTCCAAACAGCTGGATCTGACATTTTCCCATTCCCTAATCCCCACCTAAGCAATCCCTATCTAACCTATTTCTCCCTCCAGTGGCAATCCATGTTTCTGGGGCATTATTTTTCAGAAAAAATTTGGTCCCACAGGGACTGTCTCAGTGCTAGGAGATGTTTTGAATTCCTTGGGGGGGGGCTTTCAAATTTCTGCGTGGATTCCCTTTGCCACTGGTTCCTAACCACCCTCCCTCTGCTGGCCAGTTTTAACTGCGTCTAAAGGTTTTATGCAGGGGAGAGCGCGATTCCAAAGGACTGGATGTGCAGAGGATGCAGGCCACAAGTTGGGCTCACTTCAGTCACTCTGGAAGCCCAGTCCTGAGAAATTGAAGAGGCGAGAGTTGACCTTCAGGAAGGTCAACTGCTCGACTCTCCATGGGAGAAGGCGAGTGCGATGTGGGCCAACAATGTCGCCCGCATGAGAAAACACGCGCTCGCTCTCCACACTCATCGGAGGGCATGAGAGCAGCCACTGCGCCTCGAGGGAGAGGTCCGGCCAGACTGACTCCTTCTTGGCCCAGTAGCTGAGCGGATCGGTGGAGAGCGACTCACAGGGCTCCGCGAGGTAGTCCCTGACCATTGCCTCCGCTGGATCCTCTCTCACGGTCCTCACGACCCCAGAGGGGACGAGGGCCCACCGGAGCAGCTCCATCTCCATCGGCACTCCGGTGGTGGCCGCAGGGGGGGCATGCGCAGAGGGGGCATCAGAGGGACCCGCACGGCAGAGCCCCTCTGGCATCCCCCCTGTCGACAGGTGTCTTCTCTTGGCCTGCCTGCACCTCACCCAAGAGCAGAGCCCATTTCTGGCTGGATGAGGTTCCCGTCCCGCTCGGCGAAATTGCCCTTTATGCGCGGGTCACACATGGTCGCCAACATGTATGACTCGATCTGCGTGAGAGGAGTTAGCCTGGCAGCTATGCCATGCTGCAGCCTTCTCACCAGTGCGCACACTGCTAGAAGAAGGTCAGCACAGGGCACGACCCAGTCTGCAAGGGTGGCCAGATTCCTCTGGAGCGTGTGCTCCAGGGGAATGACCAGACCGAGGGTCACCGTGTCTGATGAGACCACCACAGTGAAGTCCTTGAAGGGCTTCAGGACCTCCACTGTCTGGGTGACGGTGAGCCAATCCTCCCGGCTGAACTCACCCACCTGACTCAAACCGGGGTTCTCGGAGAGCCACGCGTGGAGTGCGTCCTGCTGCTCCACCAAGCGCTCAAGCATGGCGCAGGTGGAGTTCCAGCAAGTGGTTACATCAGTGATCAGAGCGTGCTCCGGCACACCTGTCCTGACCTGTGTCTGGCGCAGTTCATGCGTGGCTTTCACGCTGCGCGAGAAGTGACTCGTGAGCCTCCGACATTTCTGGATCAGTAACTGGAGTTCACGAGTCCGGGTATCAAGGGGATCCTTCGAGGAGCCCAACCCCAGTGCATCTCTCAACACTAGGTGAATTTTGTGAGCCACACAGTAGATGCACTCTTGGCTCACTAGGAGCGCTGCTGCCCTCATGTTCTTGCCACCGTCCGTCACCATGCATCCCATGGTGGCGGGTCCCTGGCCTACCCACTCTTCCAACTGTCTCCTCAAGTTGGCAGCTATGTTCTCCGCCGTGTGGGACACGTCGAGCACCTCGGCGTGAAGCAAGGCCTTGCAGTAGCCGGCCCGGCGGTCTCCCATCCTTCCCTGGCTAGTTGTGCTAGGCACCTCCCCGCGGCCCCCACCCAGAACCACCTCAGGTTCCCACCAGTGAGCAGTAAGTGAGAGGTACACTTGCTGCACACTTGGGCAGGTCCAGATGTCGGATGTGAAGTGCACAGTTCTCCCGGCAACCCGGGACAGCTGTGCCTTCACATGGTCCCTGGCAGCCCTGTAAAATGAGGGCACCACCGATCTGCTCAACGTCATGCGAGCAGGGACGGCGTACCAGGGAAAGAAATCATGGAGCAGCCCTGAGAAGCCGAAGTCTTCCACTATGGAGAACGGTCTCCCATCCACCGTTACCATATTGACGATGTGGCGCAGGAGGCGCCGGATCGCCCTCCTGATCCCCTCTCTGGGCACACTAGGGCTCTGCTTACCAAGCATCTCTGGGAGAGAGGCTTGGCATCCCTTCCCTACAGGAACCCTTGGGGGGAGAGCACCAGAGGAGCCTGCCTCCTTCTGGCTAGCTGGCAGCCGTGTGGCACCACTTGAACTCTGCTCCCGGAGAAGCACCGCCTGGTGCTGCCTCTTCATGTGGTTCCTCATCCCAGACGTGGTGGGATGCGCAGCATCTCTGCCACAGCTGACGCGCTGCCCACAATGCAGGCACTGGGCTGTTCGAGAATCCTCCGCTGTCTGGAAGTGCTTCCAGAATTCGGAGGTAAAGGGCATCCTTTAGTCAGGTAGTATGCAAGAACCCCCCCCCCCAGAAAGGCTAGGGCCAACCAGTGGTAAAACACAACACATCCACCCTGCAGAGCAGGCCTGTGTGTAGGTCCGAGGCTGGCACACCCATTTTTTAGTCCTGGGAAACAGTACATCAAGCCCACCCCGCACTCAATCATGACAAAGGAAACATTAAAGAAAGAAAGCACAAATCAATACTGCTAACCCCTCCCCCCAACCCCCAAACAATGTCCTCTTGCCCAACTAGAAAAGCCCCCCCTAGCCCAAGTCATAAAGACCAAACTAAAGCACATGCTAGCAGATTGCCACAGCAGCAGCAATAAATTATAAAAAAAAATTAAAAAAAACCCTACCAGTCCTCCTCTCCAGATGTCCAGCAGCAAAGTTGATTCTCCACATGCAGAGGTCTCCAGGCCGATGTCCTCCAAGTGCTGTCCAGTCCAGAAGAGGTCCACGAACGGTCAGCAACCTGTTTGTGAAGCAAAAATGTGAGAGCCAGGCCAGCCAGCACAAATACTCCAATGCCAGAGTGGCAGGCTTCTGGCCTGTGTAGGCCAGAGGCTGGCACACTTGTCTGAGAGCCTGGTGGGAGGCATGGGAGGAAGGGGACCAGAAACAGCAAAGCAAGCCACACCAATCCAGTTTGTGAAGCATAATTGTGAGAGCCAGGCCAGCCAGCACAAAAACTCCAAAGCCAGAGCGGCGGGCTTCTGGCCTGTGTGTAGGCCAGAGGCTGGCACACTTGTCTGAGAGCCTGGTGGGAGGCATGGGAGGAAGGGGACCAGAAACAGCAAAGCAAGCCACACCAATCCAGTTTGTGAAGCATAATTGTGAGAGCCGGGCCAGCCAGCACAAAAACACCAAAGCCAGAGTGGCAGGCTTCTGGCCTGTGTGTAGGCCCAAAGCTGGCACACTCATTTTTTACTTAGGCCTGGGAAACAGTAGATCAAGCCCACCCCACACTCAAGCAAGACAAAGGAAACATTAAAGAAGGCAAGCACAACACAACCAATGCTGAACCCCCCCCCCACCCAAACATTGTCCTCTTCTGCCCAACCTGTCCCACCAGGCCATGCCAAGACAGACTAAACTGAAGCATCTTTTTGCAGAGGCAGGCCACAGAAGCACATTGCCCATCATCAATAAATTTACAAAAATTAAAAAAGGCCTACCAGGTCTCCTCTCAGAATGTCCAGCACAGTTGATCCTCCAGGCAGATGTCCTCCTGGTGCAGTCTCTCTCCTCTCTCGGTCAGCAGCAGCAACAGAAGAACTGTTCCATCCAGACCAGTCTTGCCCCAAATTTAAATCCCTTGCTGCAGCCAGCCCTCAGCCAAAGATTTGAATCTATTGGCTGGCAGAAGGATGCAGCAGTGGGATTGGTGACTCCTAAAGTCCCCCCTCCCTTGCCTGTTAATTTTGGCTGGAATCTGGCATTGCTTTGCAAATGCAAAGTGCAATGCTAATGCACCTTGCATTTGCAAAGCAAAGGATTCCCTCCTATGCAAGAGGCGTGAGGGGTGAAAGAAGGAGTGAGTCAGTCACTCCTTCTCCCCCCTTCCCTCTTCTAAGAGCCTGCAGGAAGCCTTAGCTTCCAGCAGGATTTTGCTAGACACTTGCAAAGGCAAACGCCTAGCAGAAACAAAATGGTGATTCTCGGAACCTGAAAAAAACCCGAAACAACCCGAAACATTTCGGGTTTTGTTGTTTCGGATAACCCGAAATGTTTCGGGTTTCCCAAAACGTTTCAGATAACCCGAAACAACCCGAAACAAGTTTGTTTCGGGTTTTTTCGGGTTGCTGAAACCCGAACTGCACACCCCTACAACAATGGCATCAACCCCGGCCACCGAAGGCCACGACATCCCTGCCATTCCACCATGGCCCACTCACTGAGCCCAAGTTGGGACCCAATCTGTGTCCTCTTGGCTTGGTGGGCCACCCAGAACACCATGCTGTGCCCGCAGATGAGGATCCAAAGCCTCCCACAGCAAGCCACAGAACCTACAAAAGAAAACAGCATTAACAACATGCCCTCTCTAAGGGAGAGGATGAATATATGACCGATACACCAAAGATCACCAACGCCCAACTTTTTGAATGACTGGTCCTAAGTAACCCATGGCTGCCGCCGTGGAAGCAGCACCGATCCGGAAGGAATGTGTTGCAAACTTGACGCCTGCAAAACCTAACTTGCCAAGTGCCTTCCCGGTTACTGCCCAAAATTGATATTTCGTCAGGGGACCACCATCACCATGACAAAACAGGACCCCTGGCTTCCCCCCCCCTGACTTGTACATACTGACGCAGAGCCCTAACCGGGCACAACTCCTGGTCTTCACAGGGGCATAGTGTTATCTCCATCCCACACCCTTTTTGGTCCATCTTGGAACGGCGAGCCTTGAGCACCACCGCCTCGCCACCGAATTTGAGGTCCTGTGCCAACAGTGCTCTCCCTGACGCATCTTTGCCAGAAAGGGGGACCAGCTCACTCACCTGTAGGGCCCCAAAGAATGCCGTCAAGGCAGCAGCATGAAATAGAAGCACCTCATAACCAGAGTGACAAACTTCACCCCAAACGGAACTCAAGCCCCGAAGAATAGAGGGGGAAATAGGCTGTCTATCATCCCTTGGTACCACCATCTCTCGAGACCACCCTTCCAATATTTTCCTTGTTCTGAAATCCCCAGTGGCATCCGATAGACCCTGGGCCTTACTAGCAAAAGCCAACGCTGCTAGCTGACTCCGAATCAACTTGACTGCCAGACCCTTACCTTTACGATCGATGCAGAACTGCATAAGGTGAACAGCTGGAATTGGCCATTCCTGCCGCAGTCCTGCCTCCTGCCTAAAAGCAGCAAACTGACTCACTGCCCAATCATAAGCCCTCTGGGTACTGGGGGCAATAGCTAAACGAATCGCCCTGTATGCCTCTGTCCTCCAATCTGCCATAGAAAATGCGACATCAGAGCCAGCTGCCAGTCGGCCTCGGGGGCAAGCTGTCGAAATCGTGTCATCTGCAAGCGAGACAAAGCGTCCGCAATGCAGTTGTTCACACCAGGAACATGCCTTGCCAGGAACAGTATATTTAACCGGAGACACTGTAAGGTAAAAACAAGTGGTGCAAGTTAACTACTTGCACCACTGCCATGTTATCACACCAGAAGTGCACCGAGTGGTTAGCGAGGTCCCCCCCCACACACAAACAGACTGCTACCAGGATGGGAAAGAACTCCAAGAACATAAGGTCCTTGGTAAGCCCTCGAGTAGCCCAATCAGCAGGCCATTGCTCTGCACACCAGTGCCCATGGAAATATACTCCAAAGCCAGTGGAACCTGACGCGTCTGAAGTAACTTGAAGCTCAGCTTCAAGTAACAGCTTGTCTCTCCAAAAGGTAACACCATTAAACGAGTTCAAAAAGTCTGCAGCGCCGAACTACCCTGACCACCTGGTCAAAGGAAGTGTAGTGCACTGAGCATAAGTGCTCCAGGATAGAGTCTTTCACTGAGCCACCTTTGGGGTAAGACAGGTGGTGAATTAAATGGAACTCACCAGCTGCCTTTTTGGGAACAACGCCAAGAGGAGAGACCCGCAAACAAGGAACTGGCGGGGAAGAAAAGGGGCCTAAAACCCGACCCTCGGAACACTCCTTGGCAATTTTTCCCCATACCACCCCCTCCATGCCAACCACAGACTTCAGGTTGGATGACATGAAGGGAGCTCTAACACCCTGAAACGGTATTCAGAGACCAAACTGAAAACCCTGTAACAAAAACAACGCTTCCCTGCGCTTAGGATAAAATTTCAGCATCTGCCTAAGGACCCTCAGTCTTATTGGACTGGGGCCCTTTACCAGCAGGCTGCTGGGATCCACCTGCTGAACCTCCACCACGCCTACTCCCTTTTTTAGGTTGCCGGGGACATGCTGTAAAAGGATGGGGACCCCTGTAGAAGGGACACTGATGCCTAAAGGAGCATGATTTCCTTGAGCACACCCCTTGGGACCCAAACTCCCAGCATAACAGGCGGGGTTGAACCGACTGACCCGCAGCATTGCGGGGAGCAGAAGGGGATTGGGACTTGTGCAGCAAGTGACCGCTATCAGAATGATCTCCCGAACTGGGCTTGGCGGGGGACATGACCTGCAGCCACAGCTGCTGGTGAATGCGGTCCCACGGCATGGCTGGGTTAAGGGCTGCCCGCATACGGAATTCTTCGTCATATTGCACCCATGCAGGCCCAGAAAATTCTGTATAGCCCTTGTTGATAATGTCCATATATTGAAATAGCGGAGCAGCCCGCCATGGCTGCGCCCGAGCAATGACCCCCACAAATATGAACATTCCAGGTAGCCAATTGTGCCAGTTCCTATCAACCTTTCTACGCTTAAGCTTCTCCTTGTCCCTTTCATCTAAATCCTCTTTATCCTTCTTCTCTATCTCCCTAAATAGGAGGGTAAAGATATCAACATACTCGCCACACAGAATTTTATCCCTGGTGGCTTGTGTCAAATGGTCGCCAAGGGGGAGAGCCATGTCACCAAATGGTAGCGCAGTAAAAGGAACCATACCATAGCCACCTGCCCCTAGCTGAGGATTCCAATAACCGGGAGGATAAGCCATGCTGAAGGTTGCCCAGCTGCTCCCTGCGTCATACCCCCCATACCAACTGACAGAAGGGGCCCAAGGCTGCCCCTGGCCAGAGAGAGCACTAGCCCCAGACTGCCCCCAGGTATTAGACTGAGCCCAAGATGGATGAACCGTGGCCGTGGCCAAAGCCTGAGCGGGGCCAGCCTGAAAGCCTGGCACCTGTGTCTGACTGGACCATGTAGAGGAAGCTCCCTGAGGCAGAGGGCCCCAAGGCCAAGTGTGGGTCAGTGGTGTGGAAGTGTTCTTACCAGAATCCTCAGCAGGTTCAGCCACTGTAACCGGAGGTTCCACGGCCAATGCAACGGGCCCACCTTCGTCAGCCCAAGCTTGCTCATTCTCACCAGGTCCTTGCGCCTCCATCGCAGGTCCCAACGGTTGGACACGATCACTCGCCGAGCCAGCCATCACACCTGTGGACTCCTCAAGAGCAGAGAGATGTGTCAGTATATCTTGACGAAGGGCCGACTTCGCAGCCACTCTGCTGGATTTGTGCCTCATGATCCCACGCGACTGGGCAGGAGTGACACTCCTGGCCTTTTCCACAGCTGCAATCTGCGCCAAAATTTGGGAAGTAGACACTCCCCCTTCCTCATCATCTGAGGAAGACAGTAGTGGGGCACTGCGCTTCGCAGCAGGCCTTTTTGCCGGCTGCTTGCCCTTAGAAGGGCCCTTGGCTTTCCCTTTAGGCATGGTTGAATCAAAATGGCCCCCGTGTGAAAACCGGCAAATGGCCGCTATAAGAAGGGCCCACACTACCCTATCAAAAGGTCCTTACCAGGTATAGCAATAAGCCCCTGTTCCACACCCTGCATAAGGCAGAGGTAAAAGCGCCACACCAAAGAAGTGGAGTGGGTGATTGATACCCAGTACCACAGCACAGCCCCACAAGAGCCTGCAAGGCTATAACTAGGGCCCAACCAAGCCTCCGGTAAGCCCCAAGGAAACCCCCCCTTATAACGCCACCACAGACTGTCCTGGAAGCTTTGGGGGGGGGAGGCACATAAGCCACCTAGCTGCCAACCGGAGGGGGGGTGGGGGGAGAGAAGGTGTCCATAACCCGACCTTCCCAGCACGAAAGGCCCCCACCCCAGCCACCCCCACCACCAAGGGGCAACCTCAGGGCGCAGCGCAACGGCCGCCGCCCTCCAAAAGCGTCCCACGTCGGTTCCAAAAAGCGCCTGCCGCGCCGGAGCGTCTGCGGCGAGTCGGCCCTTTAAGGTGCAGCAGTCTCCCCGAGACTGCAGAAGGCTCCGCCGCTGCCGAACACCACCTCTAAGGCCCTGCTTCGCCGCTCGAGGAGAGGAGCAAGCCTGCAACCGTCTCCCTCGAGTGCGTGAAGTCGAATGCCGGGCTGAAGAAATGGAGCCGCCTTGCAAAGGCTTGGCTCCGCCCCCTTTGAAAGCCAGAAGGAGCAAAGCAGCCACTTTCTCCTTCCGTGGCTGCAATTGCGGCCCCCATCCTAACAGCTTTAAGCTGCCAGCTGGGAAGGGGCCATATTCACACTGACAGGAATATAATAGCGACCTCTAAAATTAAAGTGAAGAAGATTAATTTAGTCTCATTTCCCATGGCATTATCTATTCAGGCATGAATACACTAGATATAAACATGTACAATTTATTCTTCTTATAAAAATAAAAGTTTTCTTGGTTTTTTTTTCTGTTTCCCAGGGTATCTGTTATTCCTATATCCCATTCCTATCCTCGGGGCCACATAGTACTATGAAAAGGCCTGACTGTTGGGCACATTACTAAAAGGAGAAATTTAAGTTATTCTGGAATTTAATTCCTGGTGGCAGCAATCTACCAAAAGAGGGCAAGAATACAAGCCTTAATAAAAGGAGTTGAGATTTCTCTTCTTCTTTCTGCAAACAACTGCCATTAAAGGCAAGGGAAAAGAAGGGGAGGAGAAAGCACTTCCATAGCCTGTTGAGTGGGTGTGTGATAGGAGTTCCTCTCTGGCTTTGATTAAATCTTGAGATGTAGAAGAACTGATGGAGCTGTAATGCTCATTTCACATTTAAGCAAAGAAATTGTGTACATTGGTCACTTGATTACTACCTACAGGGCCCTCACTTTCTTGTTCATTTTCTTTTTAAAATACAATTTAGCTCAACTTTATTGTTATGCTACACACCTAGGGTTACCAGATCCCTTTATCCTCTCAGCGGCAGCGAGATGACATCACTTCTGTAAGTGATGTCATCGCACCAGCCATGGGAGCACTCCCGCGCTCTGATTTGGCCAGTTTGGGGCCAAATGGGAGCACAGGAATGCTCCCACGGCGAGCATGAGGGGTGGGAGCGCGCGCATGGCACACACTCCTGAGGTGCATGCCAGTGGCAGGCACGCTCCGGGAATTTGCCCCCTCCTGCCAATTGCTCAGTGATCAGCGGACAAGGGGGCAAATCCCCAAGAGTTTGCCTGCCACTGGCGGGCACCTGGTAACCCTATATGCACCCTCTTTTTTTTGCTGCCAATACAAATTCACTTCTACACTTAACATAAAATAATCGGCAGCTTATATTCAGACATGACAATAAGAAACACTGAGCTTTTCCAAAAATATTTATGTTGCTTTTATTGTATTGGAAGGCTATTTAGCTGTATGAATATGTCTGTGGAGACGAGCAGTACTTTGAGAAATTCTTAAGGTAGACTTGTACTCTGAAAGAATAATGTAATTCCTCATGGTCTATTCCCTATTGTTGTAGCAGTTCCCTCTGATAGCAAGTATGTGTTTTGAATATGAAAATGGCCACACTATTTCTCAATTGGACTTGAGAGATCTGATGCTATTAGGGCTGACAGGTTTTAAGGGAGCAGCTGTAGAAATAAACACACTTTTGAAGTATTTCCTCAAAGAATTTGTTCTGTCAAGAAAAGTTTCCAAATATGTTAGGGCATATAAACCTTTCTCAAGTGGTTTACCTTATCAAGAATAAAATGATATGGTTAGGGGATTACTAGGGTTCTGATTTAAAACAATGCATAACCCTTTGGATTCTTAACCAGCAGTTGTCAATTCTCATCAGCCTTAATTCAAAAATGAGAATAGTCAATGCTCAGAGCTCTAAATTAGGGCAATGTTAAAGATGAGATGCTCATTGAATAGCAATCAAATGTTGATATGGAGCACACTTACCCATCCAAATCTTTAACAATGCCTATTTTATTTATATGATATTTCTATCCCTCCTTTCACAACCTAATTGTCACCCAAAATATTTCTGATATTATAAAACTCAATCATACATTTTAAAAGCTCCCAAAGACATGCTAAAATCATCAGCATAAAAGGCTAAAAACCAATCAGCCTGCATTAAAAGTAGAGATGGGCACAAACAGCAATACAGACAAAAAAAAGCCACGAACAGCCCATTCTGCTGTTTGCGAACAAGCTGTTTGTGAGGCCCCATTCTAAACGAACAGGTGGTTGTTGCAAGCCTCATTCGTTGCTGTTCATCTTCCTGTTCGTTAAGCTAGACAGTCTGGCACCTGCAATCAATTCCCTTGGCAACATAGGCAGAGATTGTCTGAACACTGTCTGAACTCCTGCTGTTGCCCTGGAAACCCCAATCTAAGCCCAATTTAGCTTGATAGGCAGGTCTTCCTTTCAAGTGTGGAGCTCCAAATTTGTTACAACAAGGGAGCAAAGACCAGGGGGGAGGGGGTTCCCAGCTCTGACTTTGCAGACAGTGGAGAGGGAGAGAGACGCTGTTGGCATTTTGATAAAGAGAGTGCATTGGAGCTTGAATTTTCTTTGTGTGTGGTGGTATAGGGATCTACTCCTTCAAGTTCCAGGGCTGCTGTCAAGCTCTGGGCCAAGCTATTATTTATTATTGGTACCTTTCCTGCTTCCTGCTCAGGTAAGGTTTCTGGGAGTGGTGCAGTAGGAATCTTGACTTGGATGATGGCTGGAGGAGAGCCTGCTGGCCCCCACGAACAGCCAACCATGAACATATTAGTAAACAGGGCTATGTTTGTGGTTGTTCGTGAATCCCTGTTAGTGGATGGCAAGGAACAATGAACATCATGTTCGCTTGTTTTTCTGTTTGTGCCCATCTCTAATTAAAAGCCCCCCTATAAACTGTTGCCAAAATGCCAAGAGGAAAACATGTAGGCATTATTGAAGTGCTATAACAAAGAAAGCATAAATTTGTGCTCTATAGATTCTATTTTGCTCTCTAAGGGCTCAACTAGCTGATACATGTAGCACAAGTCCTCCTAACTCAACTTTTTAAAAATATTTAATATCAGGGAGGAACTAATATTCCTAAGCACAGCAGCATCAGAGTTGGCTTACAAAGAGGGGCTTCAGCCTTTCCTTCCCTACCAAACTATTTTCCTGAGCTGAAATGACTGCCAGAGTGGGGATGTCTGCTTCACTGTGGACTGCCATGTGCTAGAGTCAGATCATAGGAAGATGCAGGAATATATGGAAGAAAGCATGCCTAAAAGTACACAGGCACTAGACCCTGAAAAGTTTTAAAGGCTTTTTAGGTTTTCAAGGCTGAACACATTCTGAAGAGTGTGAAATAATCCTCTACCCACCTTCCGTTTTCTAGACAAAGAAAAAAAATCACAGCTATGATTCATCCCAACTGACAAGTTTTGGTGTGGTCTGCAAAGAAAAAATGGTAAAGTCTTTATATGAGCAAGGAGTTAATAACAAGATCCTGATCTTTTCCTGTTGTGGCAATTTTCAGTAAAGAAAATCTCAAAGCAATCAGCGGACAATGCAAAAGTTAACAAGCTTGAGTTACATTATTAGCAAAAAATGCATAAATTTGTACAGTAGGAAGATGACAAGTCTATGCAATACTGACCTACTCCTACATTGAGTAGCGATACCACTGCACTGAATAATTCTGATTCGAAGTACTTTAAAAGAAAAAAAAAACAATGTAGTACAGCAGAGTCAAGTATATAATAGTATGTTGTTTCTCCTGCCTTCATGGTTTGTCCACGGAAGGAATTTGCCCCCCCCCCAGTAAGAATAAAAGACAGAGACTGTGTTGGGATATAATAAGGGCCACTTTATTAACTACAATATAACATAACCTGTCATTGTGGCAAGGGATCGAACTGCGGTACAGGTCAAGCCCTGGGGTCACTATGGACCTCCGCCTTGACCTGTCTGGGCAACCCCCGCTGCCCCGGGGGTGTTCCATCCATAGGATGGCTGTGACTCGGTGGCCAGGCAAGTGGTTCCCCTTTGAAGCTCCGTCCCCCACAACTGTGGAGCCTGGGGGCGGCCTTGTCCAGGGTTCCCCACCAGGCAGTCTGCCCTCACAGCTGGCAGCCGTACAGCCTCACCAGCTGCTCCTGACAGACCCCCAATTCCCGACTAATGGGAATGTGCCAAGGGGGTTACCAGCCCGCTTATTTTATCCTATCCTGCCACCGCCAGGGTCAAGCCTCTGCTTAGGTCCTTGTGCCCCACAGGTGGCTTATGGCCATCCTGAGCCCTTGCCGCAAATCATTCAGGAAAATATTATTACTGGTCACAGAGATGTGGATCCCATCACTATGATAGAGGTCAGCCCCCTCGGCCCTTATATTGGGATGTGGGAGAAAAATTCCGAGACCTTCACCCAAAGCTTTCTCAAGGGCCCTGGTAGCCCTATGCCTAGCCCTTTCAATCCCAGCTGGGTCCAAGGCTTCCCACCAGACTCGGCGCAGAAGGATTGCAGACCACATAAGCAGGGTACGGGGCCATCGCTCAGCAATAAGCCGCAAATCATCCACTGCCTGCAAAGAAAGGACCTTATCCTTTACCAGGCCGAGGTCATTGCCACCGAGGTAGATGACCAGGATGTCCGGCTGTGGACCACTCCTCCCCTGGAAGAGTAGTGGCAGGAGACCAGGCCACCTCAAGCCCTGGCGGCCCTGCCACTCAACTGTGACCCACCGGCTGAGGCCCAGCTGTGAGCCAGTCCATGTCTTCTTTGCCTGGTGAGCAGCCCAAAAGATCATGCTGTGGTCGCATATAAGGACAGTCATCCTTCTGCAGCAAGCCACAGCACCTGAAAAGAGAGCAAAATCAAGAAGTGCTCGCAAAATCATCTAAAGGCCGAACATAGGTCCAGAAGGCAGCTGACTGCCAACGCCCAAGCTTTTGTATGGCTGGCCCAGTATAACCCATTGCTGCTGCCGTGGAGGCAGCCCCTATTCTAAATGAATGGGTCCCAAATATAACCTCAACTAGTCCCAATTCAGCCAGCGCCTTCCACGTGATTGCCCAAAACTGATATTTGGTCAACGGGGAACCATCGCGGTGCTGAAAAAGCAGCCCATCGTCCTTCCCCCGCAGGGCAACATAATGCCGCAGGGCACTAACTGGGCTCAAGCCCAGATCTACACACGGACCCAACTGAATCACGGACCCTCTACCTCTCTGGTCAGTCTTAGACTGCCCTACCTTAAGGGTCACCTTGTCTCCCACAAATTTAAGGTCCTGTGCCATTAAGGCACGACCCGATCGATCAGCCCGGGACAGCGCAACTAGTTTGCTCACCCTCAGTGCCCCAAAGAAAGCAGTGAGGGCTGCTGCATGAAACAGAGCTGACTCGAAATCCGAGCTGCACATCCTTGCCCATGTGGCCCCCAAACCTCAAAGAACAGCAGGGGAAATAGGTTTTCTGTCGTCCCGGCGCACACCCACTTCCCGGGACCAACCCTCTAGCATTTTCCGCAACTGGAAATCACTAGTGGCATCCGCCATCCCCCGAGCCTTGCTGGCAAAAGCTAGCGCTGCCAGCTGACCCCTAATAGACTTAACAGCCAAACCCTTACCTTTCTGCGCCACACAGAAATGCATAAGGTGCCTGACCAGGATGGGCCATATCTGCTGGAGTCCTGCTTCCTGCAAACTGGTGCACTGCCCAATCGTATGACCATTGCATGCTGGGGGCAATTGCCATTTGTATGGTCCTTTCTGCCTCTAGCATCCAAGGTTCCACAGTTCCAGGGGCATCGCGGCCAGAAAAGCATCGGCCTCGGGGGCAAGCTGCCGAAACCGGCCCATCTGAAAGCAAGATAGAGCATCTGCCACGCTATTGTCCAACCCCAGAACGTGCTTGGCCATGAACAGCATATTTAACTGCAAGCATCGCAGCATTAAGTACTGGACCAGTCTCATTACCCTCTTGGACCTGGATGAAAGGGACCGAAGGACATGAACCACTGCCTGATTGTCACACCAAAAGTGGACGGAGTTCGTTCCCCCACAAACATACTGCTACCAGAATTGGAAACAGTTCCAAAAAGGTAAGGTCCTTGCCTAGGCCCTTTCTGATCCAAAGTGGGGGCACCTCTCGGCACACCAGTGCCCCCCAAAATAAACCCCAAAACCAATGGAGCCAGAAGCATCTGAGGACACCTGCAAGTCAGCTTCCAGCAGGAGGATCTCCCTCCAAAAGGAAACCCCATTGAAATCCCTGAGGAATTCTTCCCAGACTTCCAGGTCAGCCCTGATTTCCCTACTGACTTTAAGCCGATGGTGGGGAAGCTGAAGTCCCCCCATGGCGTCACACAGGCGTCTGAGAAAACGCCCTGCCTGGCGCAACCACTCTGCAGGCAAAATTTAAATGCCCAACCAGTTGTTGAAGTTCCCTCAACGTGACCCTCCGCTTTTCCTTAAAAGAGGCAATGTGCTCATGGAGCTCACAAAGCTTTGTAGCTGGCAACCGAGAAGTCTGCCTGACGGAGTCAAGCTCTATTCCCAAAAAGGTGAGAGTGGTTGCTGGGCCTTCCGTCTTCTCGTGGGCAAGAGGTACCCCCAACTCCTCTGCAAGATTAACAAAACCAGTCAACAGGCAGGCACACTGTCCCCCTCCCGCGGGCCCAACAAAAATAAAATCATCTAAATAATGGGCCGTGTCCCGGCACTGAAGCCGTGACCTGAGGGCCCATTAAAGAAATGAGCTGAAACGCTCAAAGGTAGAACAGGAAATAGAGCAACCCATAGGGAGGGCCCTATCCATATAGAACTGGCCTTCAAATGAGAAACCCAGCAATTCAAAATCCTCCTGGTGGACTGGCAAAAGGCGAAATGCAGACTTAATGTCGCACTTGGCCATCTCAGCCCCCACCCCAGAGCAACGCACAATCTTGACTGCCTGGTCAAAGGACATATATCTTACTGAGCACAAATGCTCAGGGATGGCATCGTTCACTGACCCCCCTTTTGGGTAGGACAGGTGATGGATGAGTCTAAACTCCCCAGCCGCTTTTTCGGCACCACAACCAATGGGGAAACCCTTAAACTTGGGACAGGGGGAACAGAGAAAGGGCCCAAAACTCGCCCTTCAGAACATTCCTTGACTATCTTATTCCTAACCACTTCCTCCATGCCCACAACCGAACGTAAATTGGCGGACATGAAAGGGGTCCTAGGACCCTGGAATGGTATCCTAAACCTAAACTGGAACCCTTCCAACAGAAAACGTGCCTCACGGCGCCTTGGATAATTCACCAATAATTGCTCAAGAACCCTCTGGTTTATGGGGCTGGGGCCCTTTTCCAGATGAAGACTGGGCACCACCACCCCCTCCTCCATGCCTGTTTCCTCTTTTAGACTGGCGAAGGCAGGACATGAATGGGTGAGGGCCACCACAGATTGGGCATTGATGCTTGAAGCTACATGCCTTTCTGGAGCAGACCCCTTGGGAGCTAAAATCCCAACAAAGGAGCCAGGGTTGAACCGGCTGCCCCGTGGATATGCGGGGACTTTGAGCGCTTTGATTCTGCTGTACCAGGTGGCCACTACTGGAACGGTCCCCCATATTTGGTTTGGCAGGGGACATAACCTGCAACCAAAGTTGCTGGTGAATCTTATCCCACTGCCAGGATGGGTTAAGGGCAGCACGCATCCGGAATTCTTCGTTGTATTGCAGCCATGCTGCACCAACAAAGTCCGTGTGGCCCCTGTAAATAATGCCAATATATTGAAAAAGCTGTGCAGCCCTCCAAGGTTGAGCCCTGGCAATCATGCCCGCATAGATCAACATGCCAGGCAACAAATTATGCCAGTTACGCTCAATTTTCCTCCTCTTTAAGCGCTCTTTGTCCCGATCGTCTAAACCCTCCTTCTCCTTTTTCTCCAGATCCCTGAATAGGAGAGTGAAGACATCTCCACGCAAATTTTTTTCTCTAGTAGCTGGGGTCAAATGATCCCCCAGAGGCATTGCAGCGTCTCCAAAGGGTAACTCCCCAAATGGGACAGACCCATAGCTGGGTACCCCAGCCATGGAGAAACCCCATGGGTAACATCCCCAAGGTGGGAACTGGCTCATGGAAGGCTGGAGCTCCCCAACCTGCCATGCTGCAGGCCCAGCAGTAGCTGTCATAGCTGAAGTACTTGGCATTTCCCTATGCAGTGTCGGCCATGGCGGCCAAGCACCTGGTGACCAAACTACATTGGGACCCTGTTGTTGTGGAGCCACCCCTGATGTATGTGATGGGTGTGCTGAAGTTGAAGAGGAGGGGGCAGAGGCAAGTCCCCACTGCCCCCAAGGCCAAGAACCAGCCGGCAAAGGCACAGAAGACTTACCATCTCCCTCAGGCTGCTGCACTACCAAGGCCACCTGTCCCGAATCTGCTGTCCAGTTTGGATCTGCCAGGCCTTCAGGGTCCAACACCACATCCTCCGTCACCCGAGTGCCACTGCTCAATTCACCTCTTTCAGCTCCCCCAGCTCCTTCCAAAGCAGACAACCGCTGTAGAACTTCTCTCTGAAAAGTAGACGCCAATGCAGAGTTAATTGATCGTACCCGCTTTTCCCTGGTAGAGGAAGCACTCGTGCCACCCCTGGCCTGTTCTAATGCTGCTAAGCGGTCAAGAATCTCCTGCCTACTTTGGGCCTTGCCCTCATCCTCTGATGAGGACAATGCAGGAGCAGGCCATTTTGCAGGAGGGCGCTTTGCTGGTTGCTTGCCCTAAGAGGGCCCTTTTCCTGGCATCACTTTTGTCTATTCAAAATGGTTGACCACCCTAACAGATGTCCACCCCAGAACACAGTGAGCTGCCTTAACAGCCTTGATGCCAGATAACCTGTGCTGTCATCACACAACTGTGGGGGGAGGGGGGCGAGGGAGGAAGGCAGCACTGCTATTAAAGTGTTTTGCCCTAGCAAACCACCGTGCCTTTATCCTGGCCTTCTCAGGCAGACTCAACTCTAATTACCACCCGAGGTGGCTCAGTAACAAGTTCCAAAGTGGCATAGGCCCCCTTTGCTATAAGTTACACGAAACGGGGGGGGGGGGGAGAGAATAACTTCAATATACCCCCACAGTATCCACACCCCAAAAGAGTATGCCAAGCCCCCAAGGGCTGCCCTCACCACTAGAGGGCCTTAAACCAAACTCCCATTCACTAGTCTACCACACAATGACCTAGGGGCTGCCTATCTCCAGGGGGGGGGGCGATGCTAGAAGCCCACCCTATCCCAGAAATGGTTGCCCACTGCCCAGCCCTGCAGCCACAGGGCAAGAAGAAGGGCTACCACCCCTTTGCGGCGTGCCCCAGCCCGTGAAAAGAAACGGGGGGTGCAAGAAGCAAACACCCCCGCGCCGTTTGGGCACAGCCGAAGAGGCCTCCCGTGGCCTGCAGGAAGGGAGAGCCGACAAGCCCTACAAACTGTGCAGCTGTGTAGCGCTGCAGCAGCCGCCGCATGCTCAGGGCCGAGCCAGCTGAGCGGAGGCGAGCAGCGTCAGCACAGGCCACTTAGGCATGAGCCACGCAGAGGGGCAAGCCAGCTGGGAACGGAGCGCCGCTCAGCCGAGGCTGCCCACTCTCTTCGCCACTTCACTCCATGGCACCGCTTCTCCTCTCTGCCGCCAACAGCCGCTTCTCTGCACTGCGCTCGTGACGGCTGCTTCTCCACCCCTCTGCCAACACCTTCCCAGGGGCTGAAGCTAGCAAGCCCCTAAACGCCGCCACCTTGTCTCGCAGAGAGGGGAACGCAACACACTCCTCTCTCTGCCGAGCACGAGGCAACTACTGAGAGCAAGAAAGGGCAGAGAGGGCTAATAAGCCCACAGCTCCACCCCCTCCTGCAATGCCCGGATGGCCGTGAAAATGCCTGCCTTTATCTGCCGGCAAGGCAAACCCGGCCCCCAGTCTTAGCAGCTTCAGCTGCCGACTGGGAAGGGGCCGCATTCCCACCATAGGAAATAATGGCTAGTGGCTGGGGGTACCTTGTTCAGGGCCAATAGAATTGGATCCCAGGTTCCAGTCTTCCTGAAACTTGGGGGGTCTTAGTGGACAGTCAGAAATGGTTTTCCGGCAAATTTGGTGAAATTTTCTGGAAAATTACACACACACACCCCACACACACCCCACAGCTGCTCTAGATTGGTTTCCCCATAGGGTATAATAGCTGGATAAATTTGGGTTTCTCTAACTTAACCAAACTGGTTTAGAAAATCTGATCCAGATTTCAGGGATACTAAATTTTTATGGTCCCTGCATCATCTTTTGAGGAAGATTCACTAGAGGCTCCCATGCTGTCTAAGTCCTCCCTCCTGCAGGATGCCTTCTTGGGAGTCGTGCAGCTCCCCTTCTTTGTAGGTCTTTGACTCCAGGAAGATCTCCTGCTGCTGGAGTTGCTAGAGCTGCTGGAGTGTGTCCAAACATGTTGTTGTCCCCTTGTGGACTTCCTGCTCCTGGCTGCCTTGTCACCATCCCAGAGCACAGGAACGGCTGCCTCAACAGCTGGCCCAGGCTGGAAGGCTTTGAGCTGCTCCATCCACTTGGAGAGGAGATGCAGGGTCTGAGAGAGGCTGGATGGTACAAACACTCTTGGCATTCTCAGGGCTCCCCAGAGGTTGCTTGGATAGCCGGGTGGATGCCATCTGCCCCCTTGAGCCAGCACTACCCCAAAAAACTGGGTGAGGCTGCCCAGGCCCCTGGTCTTCAGGAGGGCACCAAAGTCTGTGCCTATATAGCCTCTTGCAATGAGGCTGAGGCCTTCTGCCCTTGACAACCCCGAAGACTGGCCAGCTCAATGCTGCTTGACTGGCCAGACATTTTTAATTTAAAAATGCCTGTACTACCTCACAGGAGCTCTTGGAAGCTGTCCAGCCATCAAGAAAATGGAGGCTGCCATGCACTGTGCCTGCCCCCGGCAGACCCATACAAAAAGTCCTAGGTAAGTCTGGGACTGGGGCTTCTTTTACATCATCAATAGGAATATTGCAAGCAGCCAGGCTGTCAGAAGGACAGTATTGTGATTTTTCCCTCTGCTGTGTAACTGTTTATGGATCAGATGGGGAGGTTCAGCTATTCTGCAGAAAAACAGCAAGCAAGACCGGTTGGGAATGTGGGCATTCTTGCAGCTGAAAGATGTGTTGCCCCCCCTAAATTGTTTCAACTTGGGCTCTACAGTCCAGGACTGGGAAAGTCTTCCCCCACCCCAGTTAATACATTTCCCTTTTTGCTCAGTTTCTTCATAGAAACTGCCCTGCCCTAATTACCTGGTGAAATAGATTGCTTCCATTGGCACTTTCCCAGCATGGGGAAAGTCTGTCTCCCCACTTCTGGTTTAAATCTACTAATAGCAAAGTATCTTTTAAGTTAATGAATTGTTTCTACTTGTGCTTTACAGTCCAGCTCCAATGCATTTCTTACAAAGCAATGGGATTGTGCTATTTCTGTACAGCTGCAAACTTTCAAAAAAAGGATGGGTGGAGAATCATGACAATCAGGTGACAAAACAGAAGCAGAGGGGGGAGGTTCAATACACATGGGGTGTGATTGGATGTGAAAGGAAAACTGTGGCTGACAACAGGCAGAAAATGGATTGCCCTGAGTATTCTGGAACCTCTGTTACAAAGGCAATTTCAGTTACAATCGTTCTGGCAACATGACCACCACACATGACCACCTTTATTTTATTTTATTTTATTTTATTTATTTATTGGATTTATTATCCACTCTCTCTGCAAAAGGGCTTGGTGTGAAAGTAGTCCATGAGAGGTTGACTGGATAATAAAGGGGAACTCATTAGGAGAGAAGATTATGGAAAAGAAAGGCTGAAACAGAGGAACTATTCTTTCAATTATACATTTTATTGGAGCTAGCTGCTTTATACTTCCTATATTCTGACTGGCCTTGGATAGTTTCCTAGTGAATAGTTCCCTTTTGAGAGCAATCAGCGTGAGTGTCAAGTGGTTTCACTGTGTCTGTTGTTTGCATTTGTCCAATAACTTGCAATTTTTCTTCTTAATTTGTGGCTAACGAGGCACAATGCACTGGGAAGTGCCAAATACCACTCAATATGATTCCCTGATATTTTGGGGGTAAAAATGTCTAAAAATAAATTCAATTTTTTTGCAAATGTCCCATCTCTCAATCCACCATGAATGTTTAATGTAAACAAGATATCTATGCTTGTAAGCTTGATCGTTAAAGGCATTAATTTTATAACAATTCTCTTAAAATTTCTCTCCATCCACCTCTGACCACTCTAAAGTACATCTGACCACCATTTGCAGGCGAGTGCTAAATGGGGGGAGGAGAGCGGGGAGGGGACATGGCGACAAGAAACACACAGACACAGTGCTGGAGGTAAAGAGGCCACAACTTTATTGAGATTACAGCTCGGGAGCAAAGGCGCGCATAGGGCACAGATCCGAGCATCGGCTGACCCGCCTGCCAAGCCGATGAACCACACGCCCCCTCAGACCCCTGCTGAGGGGGGGAACCATGGGATGACAGTCAGTGGGATGCCAGGTGGGTGTACACCCCTGTGTGGATCATCCCCTGTCACCTGGGAGTGAGGCGGACTGACAGCCCCCGTCTGGGCATGCACCAGCCATTCCTCACTCCCCAGACCCCTTATGGGGATCCCCATAATAGGGAAACTGAGCCTGAGGGCCCTGTTTCCCCCAAAACGGATCGGTGCCCAATGCCCCAATCCGCAGCCTGCGCAGTCCGAAGTTGTGACAAAAGGGAGGGCTGGGCGGGTTGCCGCCATGGGCCAAGTGCTGAGGGGTGGGGAAGAGCCCTCTGACTAGGGGCCCACGCCGGATGTGCCTGGGTGGAGTTACCTGGCCCCTGGACACCCCCCACCCCTCCCCAACATGGCGGCCACCATGCTGCTTCCCCGCTCGCCTCCCCCCGCATCGCCCGCAACTCAGGCCCCCAGGTGAGTCTGGGAGCCGTTATTTGCAGGCGAGTGCTAAATGGGGGGAGGAGAGCGGGGAGGGGACATGGCGACAAGAAACACACAGACACAGTGCTGGAGGTAAAGAGGCCACAACTTTATTGAGATTACAGCTCGGGAGCAAAGGCGCGCATAGGGCACAGATCCGAGCATCGGCTGACCCGCCTGCCAAGCCGATGAACCACACGCCCCCTCAGACCCCTGCTGAGGGGGGGAACCATGGGATGACAGTCAGTGGGATGCCAGGTGGGTGTACACCCCTGTGTGGATCATCCCCTGTCACCTGGGAGTGAGGCGGACTGACAGCCCCCGTCTGGGCATGCACCGGCCATTCCTCACTCCCCAGACCCCTTATGGGGATCCCCATAATAGGGAAACTGAGCCTGAGGGCCCTGTTTCCCCCCAAACGGATCGGTGCCCAATGCCCCAATCCGCCACAAGAGCCATAAAATGGCTCACCGCCAACGCTCCAAGAGCTGCAAAACCAAAACAAGTGGGCTCTTCAGTGTCCTACAGCCACCCATCCAGACCCCAGTTGGAAGGGGCATCACCAGGCAAGAACTACCGCCATACCATGAAAGCTGACCGGGAAAATCACCCCATGGGACTCCACGGGACGCCCCTCAGCCTCTGCCCCCTGCTCAATCAGGGCAGGTCACCGTGAAACTTTCTGAACCGTTGTTCAAGGAGCCGAAGCCCCCTGGTGGTCCTGAAGAATTGTGGGATGCCTGCATGGCCACTGCTATGATCCACTGTGCTGGCACACCCTCTCTAGGATGTGGCCGTCGCCGTCCCTCTGGCAAGTCCATACCAGAACCAGGTCAGAACCTGTAGCTAAAAGAGAATCAGCAGGGAGTTTAGGATCTAACGATGTAGCTCAGCACCTCTGGCTGCGTGGAACACCCCCATCCACAGCAGGGAATCCCTGGACCATCCTGCTGGGGACCACCTTCCCCAAGAAATGGGAGGGGGGAGAAGGCAGACCACACCAATAGCAAGGACATGCATTCCCGGGGGGCGCACCTGGATAACACAGTGATCCCTGCTCTATGCCCAGAGGAAGGCGAAAAACCTCCAAGGCCCCAGAGCCAATCAGGCCTGGAGGAAAATTCCTTCCTGACCCCGAATTGGCGATCGGCATTACCCTGGGCACATGAGAAAGGACCACGGAGCTATACCCTGTATACCCCTCAAGATGTTGGGGGCAAGTCCCCATGCTAGAGGAAGATCAGCAAATGTACAGCCAAGGCTATGGACATTGGGTGACTCAGACCCACCACTGGAGCACCATCTGAGAGGGCTGCTGGGGTGGAGGAAGCATACAGTCCCAGAGCTCCCTTGAACCCATGAGTGGTTACCGGATTCCGCAGTTCGCTGGCAACAGGTCCGGCCCATAATTCCATCCCAGATCGCACCTGGATGGAACCAGCCCCCTAGGGTTCCAAAGTGCAGACTGCACGTCCTGCAGCGTACTGGGTTGAATAAAACTTGTTAGTTGACTACTCGGGAGGTGAGGGGATCATTTACTTATGCTCAGAGGAAGATGAGGGGAGCACCTGATATTGAATCTCCAAAAGGGTGTTGGATGTGCGATCTCATTATTTTATACAGAGGCCAGGAATGCTGCCTCTGATTGCGAGGAAGAATCTCCCTTCCAGGCATGGTCATGAGGTTTTCAAACCGTACCACAGCAGCAAATGCTGTCCCATTCCCGCATAGGGGTTTACCATAGTGTTCCCCTCCAGTTTGGGAAACTTGGAGTGTGCCATTACTGGCCGCCTTGCGCCCCCCGAATCCAGCAATGCACACCGAGGGTGACAGAGTTAATCAACATACATTAACTGCACAGCAATAGACGTGTTCTACCTATTCTGGTATTATACTGTAAAGTAGAAAAGTGAAGGACTCTTGTCACTGTGAAACCTGCAGAGAAGTGACGGGCATGTGTGCTGGAGAAACTATAACCATTCCTCTGTGCAGGAATATGGCAGTGGGTGCAACAGAAAGAGATAGGCCCACCTTGCCAATGCCACCAGGCAGGGGATCATGCCTAGCCTAAGACACTAAAATGGTTGCTCTGCAATGAGTCCCATACCCCACAGTACAAGATAAACATTGCGAACATAGCCACCTGCACTCTTCCCGGCTGATAGTTAGTGTAGCCATGGAACCGAACAGTAGCTCAGATACCTGTACTGAACCTCTTGGGCAGCTATCCAGCTTGGACTCTCTTTTCTAGCCAGCTGCCAAATCTGGTGAGAAACCATGCCCGACATTTAAGTGAACACACCAGAGATGCTAATCTGAAGCTGCCAATTTAAAACTAAAGTCCGGCAGCACCATGGACCACAACAAAATCAATCCCGTATAAGTCTGAGTTCTGTTTTGTTTGTTCAACTCAAGACTCCCTTCACTGAGCTGCCCTCTCCCATTCACATGCTGGAAGTTAAAGATTTTAAGTGCCGCTGGTCATCCTGCTCAATTTTTCTGTACACTATGTCTTCATTTTTTATCTCTGCAGTTTTAAAACAGTTTAAAAAACAAAACAAAACAAAACATCCTTGACACGCAATATGCTTAAACAGAATATATTATACATATTTAAAACTCCTGGGCAGCATGATTGCAGATTGAGTATTTAAACAAATGCTGTTCTGCCTGCCTTCCCTTCTGGTGAGCCTGAGAAGTAAGCCCCTTCTGGATGCTGGTTACAGGGTTAACTCACATTATAGCAAATCTGAAGAAGTGAGCTGTGGCTCACAAGAGCTCATACCCTGCCACAAATTTTCTTAGTCTCAAAGGTGCTACTGGACTCTTGCTCCTTCTACTGCTGCAGAGAGTACCACAGCCACCCATCCTGACAAAGCAGTCTGAGTGCATCTCACCCACCCCCTTCCTGTGGGAACCATGGTTTACCTGCCTCCTTAGTCTGGGATGCAAAGCTCTCTTCCTGCCTGTGCATGAGTGCCAGATCTCTCTAATTTAACTAGTGTTCTAAATACTGCCACAATGTATCTGAAATATATGGCATACTAAGCTCTATGAAAGTTGAGGCTGAGCAAGGTATAGTGCCCTACAGCCAAGAAGCAGTAATCTTCCTGGAAACGGGCCCTGCCCTCTGGAGATCAGTTGTAATACCAGTAGATCTGCAGCCACTACCTAGGAACTGGCTGACCCCATAAGTAGAATAAAGCCCCACTGCAATAAAGCCAGTGGCCGCTTCTCGGCAATGAATGGCTCCTCTTTGAATTGCCTTTCCCTTTTCATACCGCCCCTTCCCAACAAGGGGCAGGGAAGAATAGGACAGAGGAGGAGAGGCAGGCCTGGGCAGCCCCAACAGGCACAGTATTTACCTAAACCTAAGATCTCAGAGAAGCATGCCACACCTCCACTTGACTGCACCCAAGCTCCCTCATTCTCCCCAACTCCCCTGCTTCAGGTGCCCCTGAAACAATAGCTTTCCCAAGCCATAATAAGGTCCACTCAGGGAGAAGCAGCACACATGCATACCCTTTATTAAATATTTCCATTATGAATAGCCCATCTTTCTTGGGGGCGGGGGAGAGATTTCAGGTGCCTGGCTTCTGCTCCCCTCGCTGGGAGATCTCCCAACTGCCATGGTGTCTGGGTGGGCTGCTAGCCCTGTTGGACGAAGGTGAAGCTGGAGAGACCATGCGGTTCCATGCCACAACTCCAGAGGCTGAGAAACCGGTGCGCACATGAGGTTCTCACGCTCACTTGCGGAGGTTCTAATGCTGATACAGCCTACCTGCACAGCGCAGGCCGCAGGGGCCCATGCCCGAAGGCTACCCAGCCTGGCCTTGGCTTCCACACTCACCGCCAGAGCCCCAAGTGAGGGCGAAGAGCCTAGCCCAATCTGAATCCCTCTGCTGACGCTGAGCCTGCGCTGCCAACTCGCTGCTGTGGCACTGGGCTTCCAGCTCAGCCCTCTTGTTGTTGCCGCTGCCTCCGCCTAGCGCAGACTCCAAGTGGCCGCCTCACTGCCCATACTGGCTACTTGCCGCTGCCCCGCGATGTAGCCTCGTGCGGCCAACGGCCCTCGTGCCATCGCTGGCTCGCGCAGCCTCCATGCTGCCGTCCCGCTGACGGCGCAGGCCCTCTGCAGCTGCCTCATGACGGGGACACGCGCTGCTGCCGCCAACAAAGCTCTGCTCCCCACTGGCACTGCCTTCCGCAGCCCACGCACCGCGGAGGACTGCACACCTCGCTCGGAGGCAGCGGTGCTGCCTCACGAGGTGCACACACTGCCAAGGCCTGCGAGGCCCACTCGCCAGCGGCAGTGCTGCCTCGCGAGGTGCACACCGTTGAGTCCTGCGAGGCCCGCTCTCAGGCGGCAGCGCTTCCTCGCGAGGTGCACTCTCCGTCGAGGCCCGCGAGGCCCACTCGCCGGCAGCAGCGCTGCCTCGCGAGGTGCACTCTCCGTCGAGGCCCGCAAGGCCCGCTCGCCGGCGGCAGCGCTGCCTCGCGAGGTGCACTCCCGCCGAGCCCGCGAGGCCCGCTCTCCGGCGGCAGCGCTGCCTCGCAAGGTGCACTCCCGCCGAGCCCGCGAGGCCCGCTCTCTGGCGGCAGCGCTGCCTCGCGAGGTGCACTCACCGCTGAGCCCGCGAGGCCCGCTCAGCAGCAGCGCTGCCTCGTGAGATGCACTTGCCGTGCATCTGCTCAGCCCTGGCGTGTCCTCCTTCCATGCCGCCATGGGCCAAGTGCTGAGGGGTGGGGAAGAGTCCTCTGACCAGGGGCCCACGCCGGATGTGCCTGGGTGGAGTTACCTGGCCCCTGGACACCCCCCACCCCTCCCCAACATGGCGGCCACCATGCTGCTTCCCCGCTCGCCTCCCCCGCATCGCCCGCAACTCAGGCCCCCAGGTGAGTCTGGGAGCCGTTATTTTTAATGCCCTCCCCAATATCTGGACCCACTCCTGAGCTCCACCCAATGGCCTTCCTCTGCTGTTCACCGAGCTCTTCTCATTACCAAGGCATACCCTCCCCTCCTACTGCTGCTGGAGTAGCAAGTGCCATCTTGGTGCTTGCTACTCCATGATTATTCATGGCCTTAGTCTTCTTCAGCTATAACTTTCATGTAGAAAACTTGAGAAAGATTTTGGTTTTGTCTATCATTAGCTTACAGACCTAAAACATTTTCCTGGGAGTAAAGCCCATTGACTAAAATTGGATTTAATTCTGAGTAGACCTCTTTAGTACCATTTTCTTAGATGTGTTTGATCAGAGGCAAATTGTACTGGCGAATTGCAGCTAAGAGGTCTGTGCTACTCCAGTAAAATTTTAAAGTTAGAAGTTATGCCTGCAAGCCTCCATCTCCTACACTGAAGGCCTTCTCCTAGAAGCAGATGTGTAGTTTTCAAGATGCTCAAATATATACTCATATTACTTTGCACAATGCCATGTTGAGCCCTCTCATGCAAAGCAGGTCTCAAGACCTGATGAAACTAAACCCTCACCTCATATTTTATTGCTCAGAAATTTGTGTATTTGTTTCATATGAAGAGAACAAGGAAAGGTGTAAACATGGTTCTTACAGAAAATTTTGAAATGCCATCAGCAATGTATCAAAAAGATGCTTAAGACACTTTTTTTCTTAAAATATAACATGATTTTTGATTATAAGTGGTTCATCCTGGGAAGCCAAAAAGGATACCATCATACTGAAATACTGTACTGTTCTGGATATGTTAGGAAAGCCATCTCAGAAGAGCAGTCTGAGGGCCAAGCTACAAGTGACGAATGACACTTGAACAGCAAGTGGATTGAGTGGAGTGCAAGTGAACAGGGAGAAATACACTTGCTGTTCAAGTGTCATTCGTCACTTGTAGCTTCGCCCTGAGAATGCTAGTGAGAAGCATATGTATGAGTAAGAAGAAGCATATGCATGAAGTGAATTTTATTACGGAACAGATGTCAGATATGTTGAACTGTGATATGATATAGATCATTTTATTGGCTTCTTTGTAAGAGACAATTTTTATAAAGAATACTGACTAATCTCTTTCACTTTCTTGTAAATCATCAAGGGAGGGAGATAAGTCAGCAATGAACTTCTTGAAAGGTTGAGAAGCTCCTCAGAGGTGGGGGGAAAGGCCACTTTTCCTCAGGCAAGGTAACATAACGTGAAGGGGAACCTCATTTTGATTTGGGGGGTGTTTTTAAAGTGTTTCACAAAAGGGCCTCTTGATACCTCCTCCTTTCCTTTTCAAATCCCACTTCCCCAAGCCATCCCCACAGGAGAAAAATAACATGAAAAGGCTCATAGGAAATATAAGTGATCTTTATTGACCTATGACTTTTGTGTAACCATGGCCTGTGGCATATAGCTGCAATGTGCATTTCTTGTCAAAATAGGTAAGGGAATTGTGTAGTGCCTTGAAGGGATGTTTGGTGTGTGTGTGTGCGTGTGTGCGTGTGTGCAAGCAGAAATGCTAAATAACAAGATATTGAAGTACAGGTTGACAAGACGAGGGGAGAATGAAGGCAAAAATCCAGGAGGGAAAAAATATTGTGACATGAATTCATTTTCTTTTTCTCCACTTCTAAATGGCATGTCATTTGCCCTTTCAATTGGTCAACATTGAAGTTTTAAAACATTGTTTCTAAATATTTCAATTGCTGATGCTTTTAGATGAGATCAATGTGATTTTTCCAGGCATTCCTAACTTTAAAAATGCAATACCATATTAAGAAATATATCTCATTTATGTTCTTTATTGTGCTGCTTGTAGATTCCATTTTCAGATTTGCTGACAAAAGAATAGAGGCTTCAAATGAACACACCCTTGAGAGGATCCATTAATTATTTTCATAAGGAGGTTGTATAGTAGGGTAACTATAGTATAGATTGCAGTTCATGCAATCTATGGCCTTACAACTCATTTTGTTAGCAGAAATGCAATTTCATATACTTTCCATCATTCAGCTGCAACGTTTGGATTTGGCAAACTTTTTCTTCTATATGTAGAAAATCAGAAAGAGGTTTTTCTTTATGAAAGCAAATTAGACTTAAAGCTCTTGGAAGAGTAATAAGAACAACATAAAGGGGTTTTGTGAACTGACTTAACCTTTCCGGACAAGTTTTATGTGCATGAATGACAGATATTATCTGACACATTTACAGCCTCTGTCAAATAGAAAAATGAAGTATGAAAGTGGGACTGTACTATAAAATCTAGCTCTTCTTTCCCCATCCTCCTCTTTTTGTGCTTTATCTGTTTCAGAGGAAATATTTCACAGAGACAATTTGAATCTAGTAGCACCTTAGAGACCAACGAGTTTTTCAGGGTATTTTCAGGGTATAGAGACAATTTCTTCTTCTGCTTCAAGCTAACCCCTGCTCTTGCACATCAGTTTTACCTCATTGTTTCTTCCTGGGAGCAAGGGGATCATAATGGAGCACTCATATCAGCAGCAACAGTCTCTCTGCCAGATGTGCCTGAGGGGTAGACAACAAGGTGTTTTTTGCAAGCTTGGAGAAGGCTTGCTTTGCACAACTCAAAAACAAACTCTTCCAAAGAGTTGACAGCAGCTGTGTGTGTGTGCGTGTGCACAGAATATATAAAAAAAGAGGCTTAAAGTATAAAACCCTCCATGAAGTAGCCACCATGGTTGCTATTATTTAACATACAGTGCAATTCTATGAACATCTTCCTGAGATTTAGCCTCAGTAAACAGACATTAATAGGATTTTGAGTTGACTTGTTTAAAGCTGTTCTTATGATTTATGAGCCTGATGGTATATACCTGCTGGCAGGACACTTCTTTCTGTCACAAGATTCTCCTGATCTTCTTCTAGCACTTGAATTGGGACTACATACATGTGTAATTAATCCATGTGATTGGACTTCCAAGCACACTTTAGTTTTAAAAAGTAGTCATAGAGGAGATGGTAGACTTGCTGTTTGACTCAGAAAAAGAGTCAGCCCTGAAAGACTATGTAAGCAATCCTAAACAAGTATACTCATACATAAGTCTCATTTTATTCAATAGTTTCTTTAGGATTGCTGTATGTGATTGAAGTCTTCCAAGGCTTTTACCAGGTTTAATTAACAAGCCACTAGCACCCTGCCCAACAGTACATTTCCTCTAGCTACCTTGATGGGGGTGGGGAAGAAAGACCAGTGCCCAGGTAACATCCCCCCTCCCCAAAAAACCACCCTTGGTGCACATCCCCATTTACTACCAATGAAGTTAAACAAACATTTCCAAAGTTTATAGGTGGGGAACAATCTCCCCTTGTGAGGACCTGATTGGTAGTGATAGGGTAACCAAGGAGGTTGGAACAAAAGGGGGGGGAATGTAAATTGTTAAAAATAACTAAAAATATGAATTAAAAACACTGGCATAAAATTTAATGATTCAATTAGAAATTCATAAATTGGATTAAAAGCATCAAATGGTTCTGCATATATGTACTAAAATCTTGTATATAAACAAAATGAAATCACTAAAACACAGATATAATAGTACATTTCATTGCCATATGTATAGAACCAGAAAACCCAGATAAATTTCAGCCCAAAGGCCTTCCTTCATGGTTTGAAAATGTAACAGACAGGCACTATCAATAAAATACATAAATGAAACATACATGAATTAGCACACAATAAACATTGAGATGAAATATACTTGAAGTTAATTCCTTAGGATTCTGCCCCAAAACAGCATGAAATAAAGACAGGGCAATGTGTTTTAATAGAGCTGTAATTCCTTTGTCCATGAATTTTATATGGGCAGGTCAAGAATATAAAATTCAAGATGGAGTGCTGGATACTAACCAAAGATGAAACAGAAATGAAACCAAAGCTGATAGGCAGGGAGCGATCTCCCCTTGTAAGGACCTGATTGGCAGGGAGACAATGACATTGCCCAGGCAATGCCAGAAAAAAAAAGATGCACTCGTGCACATTGTGCACATTCCCCCTTACTGCCCATGGAGTTAATTAGGTGGTATAACATAACAGAAGGGCTCCCTCCATTTGGGATCTGATTGGTGAATGTGGTTAAGGAAAACAAGGCACTGCCGTGCTGTCCCATTGCCTGCTTACTGCTGCAACCACATGGTAAGAACCAAAATGAAATACATGAATTTCTCAGTGGGACAGTGCCATTATAACTTGGTTTCCAGGTTTGGTTCACCATTTTAGAAGCTGCTTTAACAAAAGGAAACAGTGAATTCTGGCTGTATTTCTAGCTTGTTTCATTTTGCACACCCCTAGTCAGCTACCCACTGCATGAGGAAGCTCTCTGTCTCACTCCAGCACCATGCTTAAATTAAGCCTTTTAATGATGCCAGTGGGATGATGTACTGAGAGGCAACTTAGGAAGTAAAATGGTTGAGCACTGATTCTGCCACTCTACCACCCAGTCCAACAGCTAAAGCAAAAGTCAGAGAGGTGCTTCATTGCTGCCTAAAGAGAGTAACTGTTTCCCTGAGACAGCTGTTTTCTAAGTTGGCCTCAGAAATGCTGCAGCTTACTCTGTCCTCCTGCTGCCCCAGACAGACCAATGACAGAGCCAAAATGTCACTTGCCTAGGGACAGGTCTTATAGCTCAAGATTCCTTGAGAGACTGGCTTTTCTGGCAGAGCAGTCCAAAAGCCCATGCCCACTGCAGACCTCAGAGATACTTCTTACTAGAGATGGGCACGAACAGAAAAAAACCTGAACATGATGTTCATTGATCATTGCCATCCATGAACAGGGACTCACGAACAACCACAAACATGGCCCTGTTCACAAACATGTTCATGGTTGGCTGTTCGTGGGGGCCAGCAGGCTCTCCTCCAACCATCATCCAAGTTTGGTCAAGATCCCTACTGCACCACTCCCAGAAACCTGACCTGGGCAGGCACCAGGAAAGGTACCAATAATAAATAATAGCTTGGCCCCAGAGCCTGGCAGCAGCCCTGGAACTTGAAGGGGTAGATCCCTACCGCACCACTCCCAGAAACCTTACCTGAGCAGGCAGAAGGAAAGATACCAATAATGAATAATAGCTTGGCCCAGAGCCTGGCAGCAGCCCTGGAAGGGGTAGATCCCTATCCCACCACACACAAAAAAAATTCAAGCTCCAATGCACTCTCCCTCTCTCTCTCTCAAAATGCCAACAGCAACTGTCTCTCTCTCACTGTCTGCAAAACCAGAGCTGGGAGCCCCCCTCCCCTCTGCTCTTTGCTTCCTTGTAACAAATTTGGAGCTCCACCTGCCTATCAAGCTAAATTGGACTTAGATTGGGGTTTCCAGGGCAACAGCAGGCATTCAGACAGAGTTCAGACAATTCCTTCTATGTTGCTAAAGGAATTGATTGCAGGTGCCAAACTGTCTGGCTTGATGAAAAGCAAGACGAACACCAATGAACGAGGCTTGCAGTGACCACCTGTTTGTTTAGAATGGGGCCTCACGAACAACTTGTTTGCGAACAGCAGATTGGGCTGTTCATGGCTTTTTTGTTCGCATTGCTGTTCGTGCCCATCTCTACTCCTTACCAGTTACACTTGGCATGTTTCTATGTTGCTGAACTATGCTGCAACCCACCATCAAGGATGTCATCAAGCAGCCACAGAACGCATTTGGAAGTTGGATATTACTTGGACCCACAAAGCATGTGGGCTTCAGCATTCACCAATAATCCCCCTCTCCACCTCCATAGGCACACTTCTGAAAGGGGTGGGTGAGGTGCAATCGTGCTCTCACATGGGGAGATCTTGTCCCCCAATCTTCCCTCTATCTTCTGCCAGAAATGGGACTCAGCCACTTCTCTAGCAGCAGCAGCAGGCCCCACAGGCCCCCAAACAACCATGCAGCATCATCCTGTCCTCCAGCACCAGTTTGCTACATTTGCCCCACTACTGCATGTGGAAAGAAAGATGTGGGGGCACAAATGGGCCATTCCAGAGAAAAGTAAGCAGAGGTCAGTGGCGCTGAAGGAGGAGGAGATGGTGGTGTGGCAAGCCTGAAGCTTCAAGAAGGGAAGGAGCTGAAAACAGCCGGGAGAAACTGGGAGGAAATGACCACCTTAGGGGGCGGTGCAGCTTGGGGCAGATCTTGCGTTCTCTGTGTCTGTGTCTTCTTCTACCAGTGATTAGGAAGGAGACTGCAGCAACCAGACTGTGTGTGGGGGGAGGGGGGAATTGAACACTGATGTGGCTGGCCCTCCCAAACTCAAAGTAAAGCTTGCAAGAAAGCTAGTCAAACCCCACCTCGCCCTCTGCACATGCAATGCCGCCCTCTAGACAACAAGAAAGCCCCAATGAAGAAGGAAGAGGATATAGGCACAAAATCTCTGGGGAGACAGACATTTATCCAAGGCAGGCTGAAGAGGGAATGACAGGCATTGCCCTCAGTGGAGACAGGAAAGCAACCTCAGCACTTTTGGGGAGAAAGACAGGAAGGGACCTCCACTTCTTCCAAGGCCTCTGGCAGTGGCCAGCGGAGTTGCTCAATGCCTGCTAAGGACACTGATGATGGAGAAGGGCGGGATAGAGCAAGGAATGGAAGACCCCAGCCCTCTCAGGCAGCCCAAATTCCAACAGCATGTTCCAATGGCCTGGATCCTGAATGGTTGAAAGATATGCTAGTACTGCATACTGCTATTTACCAACAGGAAAATAGCCTGGGTGGTGATGAGCCCCTGAATAACGGAGTTTCTGACAGAACTCAGTTTGCTCTCAGTATGTCAAAGCGCAACCTTTTATTTCCTACTTTTGATGGCCAGCACATGGAACATCTTCATAAATACACATGTTGGTTTTGGCACTTGAGCCAAAAAGGTTGTCTGCCTTTCACAAGAACATCACATGAGGAACTATCACAAGTAACAACCCTTTCTTGAAAGCAATACTATTCTCTTTGTGAAAAAAGTAGAAAGGTTAATGGAAAATCAGTGTTAGAAAATTATTTATTGCCTACTTAGTTATAAAATTTCCCAAATTTTTCACTATGCATTGCACATCTCTGTTCTTCATCAGCAGAAATTGAAAATAATACAGTTATTAAACTCAGTCAATTCACAGAATCAAAATACAAAACATATCCTTCTGCTATGACCCATATGAAATTATAGCAATTTATGTTTAAGAACACTTCTTTAAAAAAATTAAGGATTATTGGAAAGTTTAAACCCTGAAACCGATTTAGAGTTAAAGAATATCATATTATTACGGATATAAAACCAACATAATCTTTAAACTATAAAAGATAACGTAGCAAAACATCAATTATACTGATTAATCCCAGCCCAGTTGCAGCTTTATACAAAATATCATAATACATTCAAGAGAAAAATCCCACAGGGGAGCAATCAATTGATTGAACAAAAAAAGGAAAACTCATTCTCAGTGGCTTTAAATGCAGTATTTTGTAGAGACTGTCTGTATGAAAAAGGTACATATTCATCTCATAATTATTTAAAATACAAACAACGATTGAAGTATTAACCTTACCAAGAATTGGTAGTCACTATATTATTGTAAGTCATATACCATACAGAAGAATCTATGGCTGCATTTCTTTGTTATGCATGTAAAATAAAAGGTTGTATCATATGAAGTTGCTTTTGAGTAAGGGACATGGAAGAATATTGTAGGTTCCATGTTTTGGTTTTAACTTGGATGATTTCTATGAGTTCTAGAAACAGTCTCTAGACATACTAAACTCACAGATGGACTTTGACAGAAATACTGACACCTTTTGTTCATGGGGTGGGGGAGGTAGTTGTGAATTTCCTCAATTGTGCTGATGTGACCATTGATTCCTGAAGGGAGTGGATGCATCTTAGTCTGGTGTCACAGCTTTGACCATTCCACCTTGAGTGATTATTCCAGGAATTTAGACTCTTGACCAAGCCTGTGCTCCTGATGGTGTTGCTTTCACTTTCACTAGCACACTCAAACCCTCTCACCGAGTTAAGGTGTGTATCCAATTTGTTCAAATTAATTGCTCATAAGAAAATACCAACAACTTTTGAATTAACCCAGTAGAAAGAGTAGATCTCCATTCATTTTGAACAAGAAAAAGAAACTCTAGACAGATTTTGTTGTGACAAATTATTTTGTGGCATGATAGTTAATCACAGCCAAAGCTGGTTGACATGTGACATTTAGCAAACATACATTTGTCACATGCATATATGGAAAATACAATGCATACACATAAAGCAGTCCCTAGTTACCATGATCATCCCCTTTGAAATGTCAGGAGGACAAAGAAAGATATATAACTTGTTATTTACTGCCAAGCAAGAATTTGGCCCTCCCGGCACGCAGACCAGGCTGCTTGTGGCTAGGGGCCATGTTTGCTGCCGTGGAGAAAAGAAAGCAGCCTGCCTTTTCTCTCCATCCGGGTATCTGGGTGGGTGGAGCCAAGATGGAGTTACTGGCTCCGCTCGCCCAGCCCCTCTCAGTTGTCGTCACCTCTCCCTATAAGTAGTGCAGGACTAGCCGGTTGCTGTTTATCGGGGCCAGGTAGGAATTTTTTCTTCTCCCCTAATTGGCTCTGTGGGGAGTTGTTTTTCACCTACCTTGCACTGTAGGGATTAATTTTCTTAAGGGTGGTGGGCTTGTAAATAGTTTGGCCACTGGTAGGACAGGATCAAGGGTGAGGGCCGGTGACCCCTCTTGGCACATTCCCATTAGGTGGGAATTGGGGTCTGTCTGGAGCAGTTGGTGAGGCTGTACAGCTGCCAGCTGTGAGGGCAGACTGCCTGGTGGGGACCCTGGACAAGGCCACCCCCAGGCTCCATGGCTGGGGGGACTGGAGCTTTACAGGGGGAACCAGTTGCCTGGCTGCCGGGTCCCAGCCATCCGTGGGATGGAACACCCCTGGGGCAGTGGGGGCTTGCCCAGACAGGTCAATGCGGAGGTCCAGGTGGATCACAGGGCTTGACCTGTACCGCAGTTAGATTCCTTGCCACAATGACAGGTTTTGTTAGGGTTTAATTAATAAAGTAGCCCTTATTTATACCCAAACCTTGTGTCTGCCTTTTATTTTGATGGGGGGGGGGAATCACATTGTGTTTATATCCTGGTTTTTACATATGAACATACAGTAATGAAAAGGACAGTAGAGAAAAAGATCAAAAGCCTGTCCACGTAACAGTTGCAGACACTCTTTAAAGAATGAAGTTAGTAAACAGTTTCACCAATAGGTACACAACTTTTCAAGGACTGTATAATTATCACATTGTGTTACTCTCAGAGTTTCCTTTTCTTTCTAGCCTTCATTTCATTTTCTTTGTTCTAGTTTGCTTAGTGGCTCAAATCCACAAGAACTAGCTGTTCAACTCAAGGAAATGGACTGCTGTATCTTGAAAGGACTACACACAATATATTGTGCTCAAATATACATGACATTTGGGTGTCAGCACAGAAGGGAGGACTAGGGATGCAATACCCATGCAGGTGACTTTCAGGAATGAAAATCTCACAGTAATAGTTACAGTGAGACTCAATCACAACATCAGGAAAAAATGGAGCTGTTTCGCACAATGTTCTGCAACAAGTCCAGTTGCACAAATTCATAATAGCTCAATGTCATGTGAAACTGCAAGAGAGTTGGCTATCTCAATAGTCAACAAGTAATAACAAATTGGTGAGTTATTGGGATAGGAAGCACGAATAAGCAACAGTTTGATCACATGAATAACAGGAAACATACCCTCTTTTCTTGTAGAAGTGTCCTAAATATTTGGCGAGGTGGATGTTTTCACAGAAATAATGGATAAGATTTCACTGGGAAGGAACAGAGCTAAAATTGAAGTTGATTCATCCTTGTACATCTGAATGGGTTAAGGAGTTAGAAAGATTATTACCATACCTGGCATTGCATTCTTTGTAGGACCTGGCAGTTGTCTTCGTGAGGCTACTGAAGATATGAAGAACAAATGGTATCCCGTGTTACAGCTTTGACAATGCTAGATTTTCTTGGGGGAGGCAAATGGAATGGTGGGTCAATAGAAGCAGATTGGGAGGGAAAACTGGCCCTTGAAAAGAGTGAGAGGAAGAGCAGGCCACTTGGCTTGAGCAGAGTGAGGGCTACCAGTTTATGCCTACCTGACTCATGTGAGTCCCACAAGGTGGAGGTAACAATCGACCTCTGTGGGTCAAGCATAGCCAAGCAGGTATTTTCAGAATTCAAACATTTCAAGGCATTAGGAAAGTCCCTTCCTCTACATTTTGATTAGACATGGGCATGAACCAAAAAAAAAAAAACCCGAACCATGAGGTTCGTGGGTTTTCATGAACCAAAAGCCACAAACTGGCACGGAACTGGGGCCAGTTACGAACCAGTTTGTGGTTCGTGGGGTTTAAATAACCCTTTCTGGCCACTTAGCAGCATCAGGGAAAGGGGCATTTAACAGTTTAAAGGGCCCTTTCCTGCCTTGCAAGTGGCAGGTCCCTTTAAACTATCAGCTGGCAGGTGGTCCGGGGGGGATTCCCCCTCGATGCCTGCCAGCTGATAGTTTAAAGGGACCTGCCGGTGGCAGGGACCTTTAAACTGCTCAAACCCCAGCCCCCCAGCCCCCACCCCCGCCCTCCATCCCAAACCCCTGCCCAAGCTCCAGCTGAACCCAAACCCCAACCCACTTACCTTCCCCTGTGGCACGGCTATTTGAGGGGCAGCAAGGCCATTTTTGGCCTCCTCCATTCCTCTGCGGGCCTGCACAGGGTGGCAGAGGAGGCCAAAAATGGCCTTGCCACCCCTCGCAGGAGGAGGAGGAGGATGCCCGGAGCCGCAGGAGTCCTCAAGGTAAGTGTGGGGCTGGGGTGTGTGGGCTGAGGCTGGGGTTTGTGGGCCATTTAAAGGGCCCTGCCACTTGCAAGTGGCAGGTCCCTTTAAACTATCAGCTGGCAGGCAGCAAGTGGGGATCCCCCCTACCACCTGTCAGCTGATAGTTTAAAGGGACCTGCTGCTTGCAAGCTGCAGGAAAAGTTTAAATGGCCATTTCCTCAGGGAAACGGCCATTTAAACTGTCCCTTTCCCAATATGACCCAAACGAACCTGAACCAGTAACCAGTTCGTGAAAGTTCGTAGAAAGGAGCTTCAACGATCTGTGGTTCGTGAATCATGAACTGGCCTGGTTTGTGCAGTTTTTTGAGTCATAATTGGATTCATGCCCACCTCTAATTTTGATACAAAACTCTGTTCAATCATTACAAGAACCAGTCTCTAAATTCCTTTAATTTGTGTGTTTTCTCTTTTGCTCTTGCATACAGCGCAGATTAAATGTTTACTGATTTGATACAAATAACTATTTGTTGTGAGGTCTGAGTTGCTCTCGTTTGTCTGCAAACCAATCTAGGACTAACCAGTGGTTTATAATCATGGTTGGAAGGCAAGATATAAACCAAAGTTTGATGTTGCCTGACTGGCTGTCACAGCAAACTGTGACTTGCATCAAACGAGGAAGTCTTTATCCTGTGCCTTGTGAGGGAATGGGAAATGTGAGCACAAACTATATGACTTTAGATATTTGTTCTAATCTATGTTTGTTTATGAGTTTTAAATGTAGCCAATAAATTATCTAAAGTCCAACAAGGTTGTGAGCAGGTATATCTTGTACACAGCCATCTATATTTTTTAAACGTGCTCTGGTCAGGGACAGACCTGGGGGACATGGATTTCAAATCAATCCTCAACTGTCCTTTTGTTCTGGCTTATTACTTACTTGAGGACTCTTGAGAGGTGGGGAGAAACTCACTTACAAGCAATCAACATATAAAGTAAATGGTAGAGGAGATTATTGCCACTACTCTCCTGACCATGGAAACCTTGTTAATATTGCCAGATCACAAATTGCCATGCGTTACTGAAGCCAACCCTTCTGGGAGCTGATTGTCCCAGTGTCCCATCTGTTAAACTCCTTCTTTCTACTTTCTTTGAAAAGACAGTTTTTCTCTAATGAAGAGTGTCAGACTTGTCCTGTTAGGAGAATCTCTGTCCCTCTGATGTTGGGAATATGCTTAGTTTAGCTTAAGAAATATGTAGGATACAACTAGCATCCATGCAGGACTATATATAATAGTTTTACATTACCACTTTCAATTCCTTTTTTAAATAATTGCTTACTTTTGGATGATTTTTTGTATGTTTATAAAAAAATACTTTTGTTATTTAAAAAAAACGTAAACAGGTAACACTAAAAGCTGAACTTTTCCAAAAGCACTTCAACAGTTTGTATACTAATGATCCGGTTTCTGGTGATGGTCAAGAATATTCCTGTGACCTTAGAATAAGGAGACAGGAACACTGCCCAGGAACAACTTCTTCATGACGCTTCTTCCTAAAAGGCGCCTGTGCCAGGAAAAGAAAACAGGAGGTGATGTCAACTGCTTACCGCTTTCAGAAAAGTGGTTTTAAGTCAAAACACCAAGGGTGTTCAAAGAGAGTATGTTGCACTCTGGTGAGCATGTTCCATGACAAAGAATTATATAAATCTAGGAACTGTGCACAAAACATTATTCCTGGCTCTAAAACAGGGAGATGTTGTCTGTAATGTGAATGGTTGAGTATATGGAAGGCAAACTCTGAGAGCCAAGCTACAAGTGATGCCTGACACAGGTTGAACACTTATCAGCTTCCCTCAAGTTTTGATGGGAAATGTAAGCGTCTTGGTCTTGCAGCTTGGCTCTCCATTTAATTGAAGTTTACAGAGCAGCAGTCTATGGGAGTGAGAACATGCGGTTGGGAGGGGAGCACAGGCGTAGGGTCTCACCAGGCGCCCCCTTCCCCTTCACTCTGTGTGTGTGTGGGGAGGGGTTATGTAAATTTTAATTAAATAGAGAGCCAAGCTGTAAGACCAAGACACCTACATTTCCCATCAAAACTTGAGGGAAGCTGACAAGTGTCCAACCTGTGTCAGACATCACTTGTAGCTTGGCTCTGAGAATCTCTTTGGCAGAAAGTGGGGATGCCCATGTAGGACTCTATCTAGGTCAGGCTGCAGATATTTTAATCAAGTTGCAATCAGGTTACAGTGTTGTCCTTAGACATTTTTCTAACTAGATAAAATGTACAGCTAGAGTATAATGCTGCTGCTCATTTGGTTTTATGACATAAAAGTCAAAATGACTTTTAACTGCACACCCATTCTAGATCAGAATGCATATTTAATAGCAAATAGAGATGTTTTCAATTGCAATTGTATATCACTCATTCTCCAAGGAGTTTAGAGAGGCACAAATGCACCCTCCCCACCACATTTTTTCCAGGTTAGGTTAGGAAAGAGTGACTGGCTGAATCATTCATATCTTAGTGAGAAGTTTAATCCCATTTTAATCACTATAGAACAGAGAATGCAGAAAGGAAACTGTAATCTACCCCAACCCCTTCTGGAATTCATCATTCTAAGGCTGCACTCCTATGTGCACTTACCTGACAGTAGACACTGATGAAATTAGTGGTACTTACTTCTGAGTAGGCATACCTAGCGTATTGCTGTAAGTGATTGCATCACATTATTTCATGCTAAGGTTGGTTCAAGCTAATTAAACACCATTTCTATCACACATGTTCCTTCTAGGTAGAGGGATAATTGAGTGTACAGGAATGCATTGTTAATCTGGATGGTTTCACTGGATTATAACCATGATTTAAACAAAGGTAAGTGAATCTTCCAAAACAATTCATACTTGGATTCCTGTTTAGCATAGTGAACCAGCATTCTGGTTCCAGCATTCTGCTCCCACTACTGCCATGAGCTCAGCAGGTGGCTTAAGCCACTCCTCTCAGCCACAACTTACCAGTTAAGTTGTGGGGATAATAATAGCAGTGATTTTATTAAGTGCTCTGAGTGTGGCACTAATATGTCCAGAAGAGTGGTATATAAGCACATGATTGTTGTTGTGGAGGTGGTGGTGGTGGTGGTGGTGATGATGATGATGATGATGATGATGATGATGATGATGGAACAAATTTTATTACAGGATTAAGCCTGATAGATGAATCAAATGTTCCTAAATTTAAGTACAGCTCTCCAAATTCCATTTTTAATGGTTTGACATTTCTCGAAACAATCTTTAATTCTTCAACTGTCGATATACTCTGTGGTGGAACAGCCCCTGTGACCTGCAGGCCCCACTTCGTACTGCCCTCCAAGTGGCCACCCAAGTCCATCGGGTGTTGTGCCACTCTTCTGGCTTTCTTGAGCCTCAGAGGAGTTCTCTTTCCCTCTTGTAGTTCAGCTGCCAACAACTGACCTTTGTATAAATTATTAGGGGATTGCATTTTGAATTTTTTTTTATGTTTTCAAATTTGTGGTGGTTGAGTAATTGGGTGATTGGATAATTTTCTGGTGGGGCATTGCCAGGGCAGGCTCAAAATGAGTCAGTTTTAACTGTTCTTGTGACTTTTGTGTCTGTTATTTTCAACAGGGAAACCAGTTGGAGGCTCTGGGGGAGCTGTTTTTACACTTAATGGCATAAAAATTGCACAGAACACAACCTCTCTCTAATCTAAAAAAACATTAAATTTCAAGCAGATTGAACAAAAGGGGGGCAATTTACAGACCCCTAAAGTAGGTCTCTCTGCTCAGCCACATTAATTTTTTTCTGGTGGAGAGTGCCCTCAAGTCATAGCTGACTTATGGTGACCCCTGGCGTGGTTTTCACAGCAAAAGACTAACAGAGGGGGTTTGCCATTGCCTGCCTCTGTATCTGTGGTCTTTATTGGAGGTTTCCCATCCAATTACTAACCCAATACCTAAAAGAGCCATCAAGCAGCAGCATTTAAAACAACAAAACCCTGCCTGCATTCATTTAATTTCTCTATTCTTACTAACTGAGAATTTTAAGAAAAATTTCCTTTCCACTGAAAACTCTGCATTTGCCTGCCTTACTTCCTTCTTGTGGTTTGTTGTTTGTTTCTTTTCAGAAAGCCAGGAAGGCTTCTGTTGCAACCCCCCAGCTATCTTTGAACTTTCATCCCTATGAAGGACTGCAGGGACATCTGAAGTCATTGTTTTTCAAATAAATTTCACCAAAATTGCCACAGAGTGTCTTCTACCTGTCCTAGAAATAAACCCCCAGGTTTCAAGCATATTGGGCAAAGGTTCAAATTCTACAGTCCCCTGAAAAAAACCTTCCATTAGGCTTCTCTAACAAGAAAAAAGTCTCTCTTAAGCCCAGAAGGAGGGGAGAAAGGAAAAGGAGGGCAGGAGAATGACAGCTCTCTTTAGGATTGGCTGGGGGTACTCTTTGCTCCTCCCTCGCAACAATCTGATTGGAAGGGATAAATTCAATGAACGCATGCTCATGTGGCCTTGCTTGTAAACAATGGAACTTAGAAAAAGACATGGATTTTTAAAATTTTAAATAGAATGTTTGAATGATGGAGGCCTATATGGCACGGAGAATAATTGCCGGTTCAAATTGAGAAGATATTTATTAAAAATAAAATCTTCATATGCATACTCACTGAGAGCCAGCATGTCATTGTCTGGCAACGCCAGCCTTTTGTCCACCCTCACCACCAGCACTGCAGCAGCAGGCACCCCCTCTAGGTCCTGCAGCACAGCCTCTGGCAGTACCTCAGTTGCAGGTGCCCCTACAGGCCTCCAGGCCTCTTCCACCCTTAGGCCAGTTGCAGCCGACGCCCAGGCACAAATCTGGGGAACAGCCTGCAGCCACTCAGCAGACTCACCTGTCTCCTGCAGTTGCCCAGATGGCTCCACTTCATCCAGGCTCACAGGAGGTTGCCATCAGCACAAGTCAGGCAGGCACAGGCCCCAAGATGCCAAGGGAGCCACTGGGGAAGGTTTCAGAAGCAGTAGGGGCGAGCCAGGCAGAGAGCAGACCAAATGCCACACCCTAGGTGGGGATGGAGTGGGTGGGGCCAGTAGACTACAGAGTCTACCCAGCCCTCCTATCAGATAGGCTGGGAGCCGGGCCAGTCAGGGAGACAGGGTGACGATTGGGGCCAGAGCCAGGGAGGTGGGACCAGGGGAGGCCTTTAAATTCAGGTTCCTATGAAGGCCGAGGAGGATTTTGGAGGGAGAGACAGCTGGAGTGTGCTGCTACTCCCAGGGCAGGAGAAGGAACAAGGTGGTGCAACCCCCTTCCCTGCCCATCTGAGGCTGGAGGACACCTGCCTGGAGAGCTGGTAGGATGGCAGGCCATCAGGAGAGGGCGCCAGTGAGGGAGGATCCTCACAGTCATATTGTTGAATTAGGATCTGGTTTTAATCCTTAGTTTGCCATGGAAGCTTTCTGGGTGACCTTAGGCCGATCACACCTTCTCAGCCTAGCCTACTGTACAGCGCTCTTGTGAAGATAAATGGAGGAGAGGAGAACCATGTGAGCCACTTTGGGTCCCCATTGGGGAGAAAGATGGGGTATAAATGACGAAAAAGAAAATACTCCAAGCACAGCAACAGATGGTGCAAGGAATCCAAAAGAAATCTGTAAACATGAAACTCTTTTGTCCCTTACTCTGTACATGCCTTAACTGATCTTCTTATAAGGCAAGCTTTGTATGTTAGAAGTTAAGAAGTTCCTATTACCTTGGTGTCTTTTTCAAGCAGTCAGCCTTCCACATGGAAATGGCAGCCCTTATCTGGAGCTCAGGCATGGGAGCTTATTCTTCCTAGATGGAATCAGCCAAAAAGAGCTTCCCATCTAGTGCTGAGGAGGTCAAACAAGCCTTTCCTAAAATTTCCAGGAAGTACCATTTTCCCCTCTTTTGCCTCCTGAGTCTCTGTCCTCTCCTAGGTGTCATCTTCTAGCTAGAAGTATAAGCTGGCTATTTCATTGTCTCTAGCTAGGAAGGTCATTAGCATATCTAAAGGACAGCTGGCTGAGGCTGGAGAGTATTTAACTCCACCTACCACCACCACCACCACCACTGGACATCTATTTTCTACTGAGAGAAAAACTTTTTAAAACTAAAAGTGAAGGTTTTGTAAAGCTTAGACCTCCAAATTACAACATATTTCTCCACAATTGCCTCCACAAAGAGGCAACTGTAGAAATCAGTAATGGTGTATTAAAGTGAAGAGAGAAACCTGAGGCCAAGCACAGCAATCTAGAATGGAATGAGTGAATTGGTTAATGACCAGCACTTCACTTTTTGTCTGACTTTTTCATAGTACTCCTTCTAAGATTGGATCTTTTTGTTGATTATGCAAACTTATTGTTAATTCAGAATTAAAGGAAGAATGAGAAGTTAGGTGCTCATCAACAAAAGTTTAGTAATCCTAGAAAAGAACATCAATTAGCATTACACTGTTCTGAAATCTATATGGGCACGATAAGGTTTTATATTATGTACCCTATTCAGTACTATATTTAGCAAGGGAATGAACAATATAATTGACAAACCTATTGTCTATGAATAAACAGCCACTTTACCAAATAAATTTAGCTAAAATGCATAGTTAGATTATAAGCCTGCTGATCCTTTGATTTCCTATCTCATTAATACAACCTAAAGAATAAAGAAAGCTGTAATTATTGTTTAACCAATTTGTTTAAAAAGTCAAAGAAACAAAGCAAAATTTCTTTGACAAAGGCAATTTACAACTTTTGAGTTTTCTCTTGTGTTATTAGTCAGTTCCAAAGCAATATAATTGTTTTAAATTGCTTAATGTACTGTTTTTAACTCTTTGGGTAATAATGTGCAAGAGTAATTACATTAAAGACAAATAAAGAATTCTAAATAATGGTTTGGTTTATCAATAATTTTCCATATTTAGTGGAACAGTCTTGAAAATATACTGTGTCCTTGACATGATTATTGGAAGTTTTAAAAATGTATTAATAGCTATTAAGCAATAGTAACTTCTTAAATGAAAACTTTAACAGATAAAAATCTTTCAACAAATATTACAAAGCAAAAGGCCATTTGAAATGTACTATACAGTCACATTAAACCACCCACCTATAGTATAAATACAAAGAGGAACACAAACAATGGTTGTTGTGGGTTTTCTGGGCTGTATTGCCGTGGTCTTGGCAATAGGAACATAAACAACTTGTAACAACTTGAAAAAAGGAAATGATCACTAGACAGGAACCCATTTCATTTGCATTCCATTTTTAGAGTGAGAATATGCTACATATTTAGGCTGTGATCTTGGAAACATTTTCCTGGGAGTAAGCTTCATTGTATACAATGGGACTTACTGCCATATCAGTTTAGGATTATTCATTAAGAGTTTATCTATATAGTTAATTTAGGCCTATGTATTATTATCAAAAACATGCACAGAATAGGGAAAATTTACCATGGGGAGGCCCTCACTGGTGACATTGTGACCACCTAGTGTAACCTGGAAGTGACATCATTGCATCTGGATAACACTCTAGCATTCACTCAAAACTCTATGGTTTAACCATAGCATTTTGGGCAAATGCTAGAGCATCACCTGATATGACAATGTCACTTCTAGGTTGCATCAAAGATGCAGCCTTAACCCCAGCATTTCCTCCTGCCATCCAGCTGAGTGGTGGTGGGCAGAACTACTGGGGTAGGAAGTGTTCCCCTGAAGCAAGAAACAGGGGAAGCAGGCTTCCCTAACTCAGAACCTGGATTGTTCCCAATATAAAATGCCATCAAATGCATTTTGCTAAAATGAAGAAATCTTTTGTAAATTTTGAAAAAAAATCTGGCTCATACTTTGGTGAAACCTGAGGAAGAGAAGGCCCTAACCACAGAGTAGCCAATGAAAACCCTGCTCTATCCATCCTTTCAATTCTATGTAATAAATGGGTAATACGGGGATTTTTTTTGTAGGACCAGTTCTTTTTGTACTTCTATGAATACAAAATTTGCAAGTGGCAAATTAAATGGAAATAACACTTGAATGAATTAGGTCTCCTGTTCTTCCTTGAAACACATTCTGTGTTGCACATTTTGCACATGATTACTCACACTAAAATTCAAAAGAGTCTCATACAAACTGGCTTTTTTGACCGCAAATAAGTCTAGGAATAAAAGCAGTAAATTTTGGATGCAATCCTAAGAATACTCTCCTGCGAATAAGCAGTATTGAATAAAATGGGATTTATTTCCAAGGAGACCTGTTTTGGATTGCACCCTTAGAATATTTATTTTCTGAAGGTAAATACCAGAATCCAGAAATGTACAGAAATCTTTTACAAGACCTCATGAATGTCTTGGCTGTCACATGACTTGAGTGCCTGTTCCTTCCCTCTGGAGAAGCTTCTCAGAGCAGAGGTCCCTCCTTTGCTGTCTTTTAGAAGACCTGTAAACTGTTTTATTCCTCAAGACCTTTCTGTTCTTGTTTGGATCATTAATGCTGCAATCCTAAGAACATTTTGGGGGAAGTAAGTTCCATTGAATAAATCAGGACTTTCTTCTGAAGAGTCCTGCTTAGAATTACTCTATTTGCCAGGATGCATTATTTTCTAATGCTATTGTTTTTACTGTGTTTTATGTTGAATTGGGTTCCATTTTTGATGTTGTAGGCTGCTTTGTACTTATGACAGAGTTAAGTATGCATTTAAAAAACAGAGGCATCAGGAGACAAACAGTGCAATCCTAAGCAGAGTTACTCCAGTCTAAGCACATTGACTTCAATGGGCTTACACTGGCATAACTCTTTTTAGGATTGCACTATAAGCACAGTGCTAAGCACACCTGCTGGAAGATAAGTCCCATAGAACTCAGTGAGATTTGCTTCTGGATATGCATGCATATGATTGTACTGCCCATATATTTTGTCGTTACTCAAGCAATCTAGTCAGGATTAGGTTTTTTTTTTTTAAATTGTTTCTTCAAGTTTCTAGCACAAACAACAACAAAAGATTTTTTTAAAAAGACATAAAAATTGGAAGGAAAGCAGGAAGCATGGGACTTGATGAAGAGTACTTGTTAAGTTTGTGGATATAGTTATAACTAAAGGATAACAGTTGCTAGATTTGGCCAAGAAATCATAGAAAATGCCTTTGCACACAGAAACAGGGCTAACCATGCTCTAGGGTTGTTTTTTTCCCACTTTTTTTTTAAAATACAACATTTGGTTTCTCTTATTCTCTTCTCTTTCACAAAAATAATTTGCTTTGATCTCTCATTAATTTTGAGGGTTTTTTAAAGCATGAAAAAATCCTCACCTGTGGATTGCTGCCTGTTGTGACACTGTAACTTGATACAAAGGGTAAAAAGCAGTCTGATGCCATAAGGATATGTTCAGACAAGCCCTGGCTTTTGCTTAATTGTTTCTTTAATGGTTCACCTTGTTTGTAATTTTTTCAACTATGCTTGCAATTGATATATAAATAAATATACATTCTTACAGATTTAAATAAGTATTCAGTTTCATGAAAGAGGAATTGATTTGAAACTGACTCAGATTCCTATAAAGAGGAATAGAAATGGATTACCAAGAATGGCAAAAATATCTAATTTCACAGAAAGGAAGATATTATTCAAGAATAAACGTATTGGTGGAGGGTAAAAAGATATTCATATGTATGAGAAACTGATTTTGAAGACATTGTTAAGTTACAATGTAGAATAAATTAACAATTTTATATACTATGTGTCAAATATACATAACCTTGTCTGTTGTTTGATGTTACAAGATAATTAGTTATCATGCACCCTTTGAATCAGGACAGTTATTATTAGAAGATGGTTCTGAAACTCTGATGGACATACATCCTGATTTATGTAGATAACATAATACTTTGCTTTGAACAAGAAGGGACTGTGATAGGATAATACACCAGTTGAATCAAAATTTTGAAGTGAAACAACTGGGAGACATTACATATTACCTTGGTATCCAGATTGAAAGAGCAGCTGATGGGACCTATCTCCTTAGTCAGAAACAAAAAAATAACTGAGATGCTGGAGCGTTTTGGAATGAAAGATTCAAAAGATGTGAAAACATTCAGGAAATTGGAATAATTGAAAAATGACAGAAACCAAGAAGCATTATCAAATAATAATATCATAAGGAAATCAGAAGATGTTTTTATCTAGCCACAGTGTCCAGGCCAGATATAAGTGCTGCTGTAGGATTTCTGAGAGGAAAAGTTTCTGCATTTAGCCAGGTAGACTGGAACAGAGTGAAAAGAGTGATGTAGTATCTGAAAGGAACAAGCTGGTTGAAGCTGTAACTACCAGCAGCTGCAGATCCCAAACTGAAAGCATATGTGGACATTAATTGGACTGGGGGAAACCACTGATCGGAAGTCCACTAATGAATATCTGTTTCTGTATGGAGAAGAAACTATTAGCTAGGCAAGCTGAAAACAGACCATTGTAGCACTTTCTTCAACAGAATTAGAATGTGTTGCAGCTGCCCAAGCATGCCAAGAGGCTATCTGGATTCATCAGTTAATTTTGGACTTAGGACTGGATAGACCTGAACCAATAACAATCTTTGAGGACAATCAAAGGTATATAAAACTGTCACTGACTGAAAAGGTCAACCCCCAGATTCTGCATATCTTCTAAAGAATCTGAATGTTGTGTTCATGTTTACCACACGAATTGGGTCAGTGAAAAGGGAAATTTAAACCACACCCATGGTTTCCACTATACACTGAGAATGGGAAACAAACCAACCAACCTTTGGTCCTAGCCTGCTTTAAGGGTCTTGTTATTGTAGGCAGAGGCCTGTTGATTTTACTTATGGCATTTCGGTGTTGCATCAGTTGTACACCAATGCTGTGTAGAGAATTACAGAGCCATTTCCAACTGTCTCTGGAGGTTTCACAGGATAATACTAATGACTATGAGCTCAAGAGCTAGAATGATGTTCAAAAGCGGGGTAACAAACAAGGCCCCATTTCATGGAATCTTGTTCTGAGCATACATTATAGCTACCAGGACACAGAAGAATGTAAACAAGTAAAGAAAGGCCTTGTTTTAGTGTTATGGTCCTGTCTCTGGGTGAGACAGATCACTGGGCAACATATACAAATATTGTTGTTTTGGTTATTCTAATTAAATAAAGTAAGATTTAGCCTTGGATGAATTCCTTCCCAAGGAAAATATCAGATACATGGCTCCAGCTTCTCAAATGTTTGTATCATTCATTTATCTTTCAAACTTGTCATGTTCTCTAGGAAAATGCATCATTCTGCGTCATTTTGACAAGCTGTATGAGTCATTTTGACAGGGTTTCAGCCTAACCTCTGATCTTTTATTCTGTAAACAAATAGCAATTATTCTGTAAACAGTCAGTATTTAAGGGTATTTAAAGCCCTCCAATGCTACTAGTCTTTATACATGTCTTCCCTAATGGAGAGATGTGTCTGGGCTTATTCAATAAACTCATTTTCCTCTGTATTCGCTGTGTTTGGTGTCTTGAAATATATATGGTTAATGGCAGTAGGAGACTTAGAAATTGGAAGCAGAGTACTATTTTTTTAAAAATCTCCCCTATCAAACTTGCAGTATTTACCAACCGAAGAAATGACTACTGATGCTCTCATTAACCATTGCCTCAAGATGGCCATTGGACCCTTCTAGCAAAATTAAACCTGGTGGAATAGCACACATGCTGTTGAGAAGGGGTGTTGGAGAAGCAACAGCCTGCTAAGAGTCTAGTTATTGTAACTGCTGCTGAAAAAGTAGTTTAGTCCACTTGTACCCTAGAGGGAATAGTGGAGCATTAGGGTTTATTGAATGTTTTCTCTTGCAGTTCAAGCTTCCTCTTGTTGTTTAGTGCTTAGTGCTTGTACTCTGAAGGCCTCTCTGTTGCTTTAATGGCCTGCAGTCAGTTACTGTCTTGCAAAAATCCTGTTGCAGTAAATTCATTGAAAGCAAATTCCAAAATTCAAAGCATTGATTGGATTATTTCCTGCATGCTGCCAACACTAACCACAGTGGCTGTCTATATAAAATGCATTTTTTGTTTTCTGGCAATAACATTGCAGAGAAGAATATTAGTTGCCCCTCCCCACACTCAATCAAGTACAGTTTAATAGCAGGATCTCTACTGAGATGATACTGTATTGACCTTTAAATACACGCTGGGAAGCAATGGATTCCAGGTCCCGAAGCGATGGTATCTATTTCTCCTCTGTGCCTATTTTTCTTCCATAATTTGACTTTGATGTATTTTAACTATCAGTCATCAACATTAACAGGTGGGATGTGAAAATCAAGTGTGAAACATTATCAGCCCTGTAACCACACATCTATTCAACACAGCTCTATTAACTGGAGGCAAAAATGCAATCTGATTGTATTGATTTAATAGCAGAGCAAATTTACACAGTAAGTTATCTGCCTCAGAACTTCTATACAGATGCAGCATCTTATACATCCATGTACATATATGAACACACAATTCCAAGTAAAAGGCCCAGGTTTGCATTCATAAAGTTTAACTTGTTTGTATGATAAACAACTTGTGTAAATGAAAAATTGGAGGAAAAAGTTCTGGCCACAGACAATACAGCCATACCTCCTGCTCTAGGAGGGGAGCATACATTGCTCCCCTGGAAGGAGGAAGAATGGAGCAATTCTCATGCATCCGGATCTTCACCGGGTGGGCAAAGCCAGCAGCCTCCTTAGGAGGCTCTGCCTGCCCAGTTTCAGTTGTGTTCAATGCTCAGGGCAGTAGGATGTCATGCTCCCGAGCAGGGAAGAGCGGAGTTTTGTTGCAGTAGCGGCAGCAGCTTGTGGCGGAGTCTTGGCAGTGGCAGCGGCAGCTTCTCGCCATGGAGGAGGCATTAGTTGCACCGGAGGCTCGGTCGCAATGTGGCGCAGCTGCAGTGAGGCTAGGCGGCGTTTCAGTGGCGGAGGCAGCAGGTTTTATCTCAGCAGCAGCAGCTGCACTCTGCCGAGGGATGGCCTTGGCCCTGTGTTCACTTGGGTGCAGGTGCCTGGGGGTGCTGGGTTGGGCCTCCTTTCATCAGCCTTGCAGTAGCAGCCTTGGGGAAGGGACAGAGTACCTGGTTTGTCCCCCCTGGGGGGGGGGGGTTAACAGGTGGCGGGTGGCTGGGGACTTTTACTCTCTCCTCCCCATTTTCTCTGCTATGTGGCAGGGTTGCGTAGGCTGGGTGGCCTGAGGATATGCCTCGGCTTGTTCCTTGCCCCATCCCCCCCCCACCCTGGATTTACTCCTGCCTCATTCTTGTTGGGCTTGCAGGGGGTCTTCCTGAGGGTAAGTTGTGAGGCCTGCGGCATAAGCCTTTCTTGCCTATGCAAGTAGGCCTGTGCTCTGAGCATTAGGTGGCCATTTTCAGTTTGAGTGTGTCAGTGGCTATTTTAGGTTTCAGGCCTAGGGTGGGTTGGCAGCCATTTTGGGCCTTGTGTGACTGTTGGTGGTGCCTGTTTTGTGTTTTGAGCAACTTCATTTTGTTGCTTGCGGGCTCCAAGTTTGTGCAACCTTGGGGGTACCTGACAGAATTGGATACTAGTGAACATACTAACTGGCAACTAATTGGTTGTTAATATGCCTCCTAAAAAGGGTGCTGGCCCTGCCAAGGGCAAGCAGCCTGCTAAACAGGCTCCAGCTAAGCAGCCAGCACCAGTGTCTACCTCTTCAGAGGATGAGGACTTGTTCCCCTTAGCCATGGTGGCCTTCGGGGCAAGGACCCACTCAGGGGACTTCGGGGATTGCTCTGGGAACTGGCCATCAGTTTTCTGCTGCCTGGGCTGCTGTTGGTCAACACCCATGGCAGCTGCAGGGTATTGGGTTGGCTGGTGTTCAACAGACCCCACCATCACCGCTCACATGGGGAGGAGTGGAATGTGCATGGGGTCAGGGTCAGGTTGGACTGTGACCTGGGTACACTGGCGGGTCATGGAGTTTTTATCCTTATTCTGCCCTGGCCTATGGGCATGTGCCTTTTAATGCTCTCCCGTTTGGTGATACGGCACTTCCCCTGGGTGACCATTTGACACAGGCAATTCATGATAAAATCCTTAGGGGTGAATACATTGATGTCTTTACCCTTCTTTTTTGGGAGTTGGAAAAGAAGGATAAAGAGGATTTCAATGACAGGGATAAAGAGAGGCTTAAGCGGTAGTATGTGGATTGGACTTAGGCCAATTGGTTGCCAGGTTTCTTGATCTATGTGGGTGTATTCATTAGACCGCAGCCTCAGAGGGCTGCTTCCCTGCTACAGTACTTGGACATCATCTATAAAGGCTATACTGGCTTCTTGGGTGCTGCTTGGATGCAGTATGATGAGGAGTTCAGGATGCGGGCAGCCCTTAACTCTGGTTTGCCTTGGGACCGTATTTACCAGCAGCTATGGCTGCAGGTGATGTCCCCAGCGAAGCTTAACTTTGTGGACTGCTCTGACAGTGGTCATTTGGTGCAGTGCTCGGCTCTGGCTACTATTACCCGCGCTACAGTGGGGCAGCAGGTTCAACCCCGGCTGCTTTGCTGGGAGTTCGCCTTTAAGAGACTGTAGCTGAAAACCCTGCAGGTTTAGGCATGAATACCTTCCTGTACCAGGCTGCACCCATACAATGCCTGCCCCAAAGGTAGACAAGACGGGGAAGGCAAGAGGTCCAGAGGTGGGGGAGCTAGTAGTCAGCAGTCTTCTGGTAAAGGGACCCAGCCCAGTAAGGCTGAGGGTACTTGAGCGCCTGCTGCAGGCTTACCCAAGAAAACATGATGCTCTTTTTCTGTTGCAAGGGTTTACTTTCAGTTTCAGAATCCCAGTTCAAGCGCCGTGTTTACCCTATATGTCTAAGCATTTGCGTTCTGGTGTTGGGATGGAGGATATAGTGATGAGCAAAATAGCCAAAGAATGCACTGAAGGTCGAGTCTTAGGCCCCTTTTACACCTCCCCTGTTTCCAATTTGAGGGTGTCCCCATTGGGGGTGATACCCAAGAAGGTGGCTGGGGAGTTCTGTTTGATACATCACTTCTCCTTTCCCCATGGGGAGTTGGTGAATGATGCCATTCCGGAGCATTTATGCTCAGAAGGGTACACATCCTTTGAACAGGCCGTCAGGGTAGTACGCTACTGTGTGGTGGGAGCTGAGATGGTGAAATGTGACATTAAGTCTGCATTTCTCCTTCTTCCAGTTCACCCTGATGACTCTGAGCTCTTGGGGTTTTCTTTTGAGGGGAAATTCTAAATGAACTGGGCTCTCCCAATGGGCTGTTCCATTTCTTGTGCTGCCTTTTGAACGTTTTAGCTCAAACGGGGGGTAGCGGGGTCTGGACAGTGTGCTAGACTGTTAAAGATTTTTGGCCAATTGGTGGAGGAGCTGGGTGATCCTTTGGCGCATGAGAAAATGGAGGGGCCCTCTCAGGTATTTATGTTTTGGGGTATCGAGCTCAACATGGTTCATCAATGTCTTAGGTTTCCCCAAGAGAAAGTTGCTGATCTTAAGGTCAGGCTCCTTGAGTTCACGTCCAAGAGAAAGCTGTCCCTATTGGAGCTGCAGCAGCTCGTAGGCCATTTGAACTTTGCTTGTAAAGCAGTTGCTCCAGGTAGGGCCTTTTTGCAGCGGCTTTGTGATGCTATGTCATCACTGTGGGCTCCGCATCACTACCTTAAGGTCACTAAGGGAATGCAGGACAATTTGGATGTTTGGTCTGAATTCCTCAAGGATTTCAATGGGGTTACCTTTTGGAGGGAGAACCTGCTGCTCGAAGCTGAGCTGCAGGTCATGTCTGACGCATCTGGCTCTTTGGGCTTCGGTGTGTATTTCTGAAGGCATTGGTGCATGGACCAGTGGCCACCAGATTGGCATGTGTCTGGGTTGGACAGGGATTTAACTCTTAAAAAGTTGGTGGCAGTGCACCTGTGGGGGGTGGAGTTTTCCAACCACATTGTCCACTTTTTGTGTGACAATCAGGCTGTGGTTTATGTTGTCAACTCCTTGACTTCGAAATTGAGCCGGGTTATGAGGCTGTTTAGAGCCTTTATGTTGTTATGCATCCGGCAAAACATTTTATTTAAAGCCAAACATGTTCTGGGTGTTAGTAATGCTGTGGCAGATGCTTTGTCTTGCCAACAGATGGAGCGGTTTTGGCAGCTTGCCCCGGAGGCTGACTTGGAACCAGCACAGATGCCACAAGAGTTATGGCAGCTTGGGAGACTGAAGCATACAGGGCCATAAGGCTCGCAGTAGCCCCCAGCATGCAACAATCTTACGACAGAGCTGTAGGGCAATTTGTGGGGTTTAGGAGGGATATGGGCCTTCAGCAGGTATGGCCCATGCCTGTTGAGCATCTGATGCACTTTTGCATGCACCAGAAGGGTCGCGGGTTAGCAGTTAAATCCATTCGGGGTCAATTATCGGCTTTAGCTTTTATAAGCAAGGCTTGGGGGTTTCCTGAGGCTGTGGGAAACTTCTGAAATGACTGATTCTGATCTGTGGACACAGTATGATCTTTTGGGCTGCTCATGAAGCCAGGAGGATGCAGTTTGGGTCTCAGCTTGGTTTGAGTGAATGGGCAGCTGTGGAGTGGCAAGGTCATCATGGCCTCAGGTGGCCTGGTTTGTTGTCACTCTTATTTAGGGAACGGTGGGGTCCTCCACCCCATATATTGGTCATTCACCTGGATGGGAATGACCTTGGGTTTGTCGATGGTGAGTCATTGTCCCTGCAGGCTAAATGGGACATGCAGGTGATACTCCAGCGTTGGCCTGGAGTGCTTATTATGCGGTTGGCTGTTACCTCGTCGGGTTTGGTGGGAGGCAGAGGACCGTCAGGCTATCAAAAGGGCTCAGATGAAGGCCAATAGGGCCATTCAGAAGGCCCTGGGGGAGAGTTTGGGGGTTTATCTACCCCACCCTAGGGTCAGAGCCAAATTTGCTGACCTCTACTGAAGTGGAGGGGTACACCTGTTGGAAACTGGCAACGATATCTTCCTCAATGACTTGTGGCAAGGGTTTAGGCTGGTGCTAGGCCAGTAGTGGGGTGCTAGGGCCAAAGCAGAGGCTTGGCCCTGGTGGTGGCGGTGGCGGGATAGAGTTTGGTGAGAGGCAGAGGGCCGGTGAGCACCCTTGGTGCTTCCCTATTGGTGGGGAAGAGGGGTCTGCTAGGAGTGGCTGGTACTGCTTGTGACGGCTGCCAATGTGCATGGGCAGATTGCCTGGGGGAACCCCATGTGCAAGTCCTTCCCTCACTGCTGTATGGCTGAGGCTTGGGAGCTTGAAAGGGGGGGGAACAATTTGCCTGGCTGGCTGGGTCTCCTAGCCATCTCCTGAGATGACTCGCACCCAAGGCTTCGGGGCTCTCCTAGGCAGGTCAAGGCAGAGGTCTAGGGGTGACCCTGTGGCTTGACCTGTACCACTTTTACCCTTGCCGCAGTTATGGGTTGATGTTCACGTTGAGGTTAATTTAATAAAGTGGCCCTTAGATCCAACACTTGTGTCCCTCTCTTCATTCCAACTAGAGGGACAATGATTAATTTCACAAATTCTAGACAATTAGTTTAATAGCCTGGCTGAAGATAATATACCTGTTCTGTGAAGGTACAGCAAGATAGATGGAACAGTACATCCTTGTTTGTGTTTGGATATGCATGGTGATGCACATCAGCAGTTGGAAATTATGTTCAGAAGCCTGATCACTGATCTCACTTGTTGAATGGGGTTGAAATGTTTAAACATGGAAATGATATCATCCTAATACTCCATTTGTTATTTTATTCATTGTTTGGAGGAGAGGGTTAGGTGATTTTCACCATAATCTTAATTGCCATTGTAACATCACTGTAAAATTATAATTTGTTGTGTGTTGGCACAGAAATCAGCACTCTTCCAAATTATGTACTTAATCACTGGTAATGAGTGTGGTGTGACAATTCGCCTCCTGTATTAGTATGTATACATCTAACATGTATGTGACATGCCAGTGCTCCAAGAATATGCAGAGAGTCATGACTGTCCCTCTATTAAGTGTAATTCCTTTATCCTGGCTACTTCAGATGCAGAGAATACCAAGTCTGGGGCTCCATTTACACACTGCTGGTGGCTAGGAGTCAGACTCCAGAGGTGAGATCTCATGACATTCAGATAATTATCTAAATGAAAAAATCACAAGTGCGTGGCAGTGAAGCTCCGAGGGACAGGGGCTTATATCAGGAAGGGGGGAATGAGTAGGGTTGCCAGCTCCAGATTTGGAAATTCCTGGAGATTTGGGGCAGTATCTGGGGAAGGACTTATGTTTCTACAAGACTCTATGGTATGCCATAGAGTCTCACCTCTGAAGCTGCCATTTTCTCTAGGCAAACTGATCTGTGTAGTCTGGGAATTAGTTGTAATTCTGGGAGAACTCTACTGTCAGTCCTTGGCAAGTAAATCCCCAAGTTCTCCACAGCAATCACACAGGTGTTTTGGTTGAAGTAACTTTTATTAGAGATCTATCAGGTTCAAGGTGCTCAGACAGTAGACTTGGCAGAAGTGACCTGTTAATGGAAAGCATGGTTAGATATAGAGTAAGGTCCCACCCCCAGGTTAGAAGCCTACTGAAATTCTGGCGTAAATGCCAGAGACAAAAAATATTACAGTTTAGACTACATCTACAGAGTAAGCATGAAATCATCCCTGTTCCCAGGAGAAGCATTGTTTGTGTTAGGTGCTGCAGGTCTCAAGGCTGCTCACATTAAAAGCGAAAGTAGGGCCAAGCTACACATGACGAATGACACTTGAACGGCAAGTGGATTGAGTGGAGGGCAAGTGAACAGGGAGAAATACACTTGCTGTTCAAGTGTCATTCGTCATGTGTAGCTTGGCCCGTAGTCTGCTTCTCCCGGAGAGTGTTCAGCTTCAAAGCAGAGATAACACATTTCCAGACAACAGGCATTGAAAGGTATTCAGAATTCTCCATAGTGTCAGAGGATTTATAGGCAACACACAACACACCCATGGCATGTATAGCAGACAGGCATACATGACATCTACCCTCAGCTTGGAGGCTGGCAACTAGGGGTGTGTGTAATGGAAAAAATGAGCTGAAATTACACACAGGACTGACTGGTTCAGCTCATTAAAGCAGCTTCAGAATGTTGAACCAAATTCAGGAAACCAAATAGTAAAAAGTCTCTCTCTCCCAAATGTTGTGTGTTTTGTTGCAGTTTGTACTTTCCAACAGCAAAGATGCACTTGGCTCACCTGGCAGGGCAGAAGCTTGTTTTCCTGAACAGTACCAATCAGATCCCAGGGGAGAGAGACCTTACATTATTAATTAACACTTTTGGCTAGAAGGGAGAATGAGATCAATGAGTGTGGTATGAGTGTATCTCCCCACCTCATAGCTACCCAGGAAATGGCATTCTCTCTGCCAATTAGAGTTGCCAGGTTCCTCTACCCTCCCAGTGGGGGGGAGGGGCAGCACTAACCTCATGCCTCCAGCATGTCTCTCATCATGATAACATAATTTCCAGGAGTGACATCAGGGTGCTGGCTGCATGAGTGCTCCTACACTCCGTGTGGGGTTGATTCAATCCATTTGGATTCACCCCCAAAGAAGCACAAGAGCACATCCGTGGCTGGTGCAATGACATCACTCCCGGAAGCAAGGTTGTTGCCCCCCCCCCCGCCCCGGGAGCACACACAGTATGTGTATTTCTGGGGTGCCTGTTGGTGGTGGGTGCTGTCTGGTGAGTTTTCCATCTCCTGCTGATCACTGGCAGATTGGGGGGCAAAAGGAAAAATCCTCATGTGCTTGCCTGCCACTGGCAAGCACCTGGGAACTCTACTACTAATCTAGTCCTCACCAGTAGAGACTCTTCCCTCCTATCTTCTTTAGAAATGTTTCTAAGGGATCATCATATGGAAATTTCCATAACATTATTCCTTGCCTGTGCAGGTAGGGAGAGTGGCTATCAGGTAGGAAAGACCAATATGATTGGCTCTGTGACTACAATTCTTGTATCCAGATATTCCTCAATCAGCTTGTGTGATCGCTCCTTGAAGAATCAGATCCCATACTACTTCTTGTAAGTATAAATTTGACCTCCTCAAAATTTGTAAGTGTTATAATTTTTTTTTTAAAATCCAGATGATGTTAAAGATTGGGAGGGACAGGAGGAGACTAAGCTGAATGGTTATTACAAATGGAAATTGTTTCACTAGTTGGGCAGTGTCAAAGTCCAGTTGTAGAAATACATAAATAAATGCACACATTTCCAGTTCAGTCCCAGAAACTGAAAGCCAGTTTGGTGTAGTGGTTAAGAGCAATTGGACTCTAACCAGGAGAACCATGTTTGATTCCTCACTCCTCCACTTGAAGCCAGCTGGGTAATCTTGGGTCAGTTACAGCTCTCCAGAGCTCTCTCAGCCCCACCCACCTCACAGGGTGATTATTGTTGTGGGGATAATAATGACATACTTTGTAAACTGAGTAGGTGTTAAGTTGTCCTGAAGGGTAGTATATAAGTCAAATGCTATTATTATTACTACTACTTCATTCTTTGAGAGTGGAGGTAGGGAAGAAGCCCATATAGATAAACAGCTTTCAAGGCAGTACTTAAACCCCTCTAAAATTGCCAACACTGACTAGCTTAGTTAAACAGATAAATTTCAAATCATGATACTGAAACAATAGTGAAATAAAACAAGTACCACATTGACATGTATGTGAATGAACACTTGCTACCTTGCTGTGGAGTACGCAAAATAAAATACCATTAACTTTCTCAATATGAATTACCATTGATTATTCTATAAATAATTGTTGGTCACAGTTAAATATGGAATCTTAGCCCAATTAAACTTATTTGAACTTGAACCAATGATCAAATGTTTGGTTTGGTTTTCATAATAGATTTTCTTCAATGTGTTCTTTCTTTCTTTCTTTCTTTCTTTCTTTCTTTCTTTCTTTCTTTCTTTCTTTCTTTCTTTCTTTCTTTCTTTCTTTCTTTCTTTCTTTCTTTCTTTCTTTCTTTCTTTCTTTCTTTCTTTCTTTCTTTCTTTCTTTCTTTGGGGGGCAGGGCTGCATAATTCATGGTGTATGACATGCCAATTAGTAAACAATAAATTCAATGCAGAACAGAAAAGTAAATTACATTTTCTGTACCATTTGCTTCTCTTTTCAAATAGGCAATAAGTCATCACATAAGACATTCTTCTAGTAAAGATGGGACAGAATGATGGATCACATAGTTAATTTGAATGAGCAAATTCCAGACAGGCCTCGTTTGGCTTTTATCTATAGAATTCTACTTGCTGGTTTCCCCCCCTCATCTTTCCACTGATTTTTTTTTTAAATTAACAAATGTCACAACAAACAATGCATAAAATAGCAAATACATAAATGACTTTCTTTCAAACAAGTGCTTGGATGAATTCTTCACCAAACAGTAATGATGCTATTGTTTATTATAATCACTAAGCCTTAAGCTAGACAAGAAATGACTCTCATAAAAAAACTGAGCTGGCAAATTAAGAGAATAAATGCATCACAAATTGAAACACATTTCAAGTTATTGTCAAACTCATAAAGAAATCATTCTGGCTTCTTCAAGGTAAGGGCGTCCCAAAGTTCCCGGTTCCCTGTGAAATGGCAACCATGTATTCTTTCCAGATCTCCAGCAGTATTTTGATCAATGACACAAGCAGGCTTCTCCATTCAATTTACTCTTAAGGTATCAAATTGATAAAAATCTCATTTTTGAAAAGCTAAATATATTGGGAAGGCAGAAATCCTTCAAAGCAGTCTGTCCATGCTGTCAACCAGGGGGGGAAACACTGGGGTGAGTCAGGATCTAGCTCACATCCAAACTTTCAAGCCCCCTTTATTTTCCTTTATGTGGCTACTTGGCTAGCCTGGACAGCCTTGCAAGGTCCACATAGCATTTCTGCAGCTTCGGCAGCCCACCCTGAAGTAAAAATGGGCAGGCTATTGGGAACATCAGAATGCTGTTATAGGGGTGGAGTCCACCTGAACTAGTTGTGGAGTTTAAAAGGGCAGTGGGTAGCAAGGAAGGTGAGGAGCAGGTACTTTGGAACGCTGAAACATTTTTCAGCTGGAGCCGGGAGATGGTGACAAAGACCTTCAGCAGGCAGCAGCAGTAGCATCATTGGAGGGGCTCCCAGATGATACAGCAGAGCCTGGGCAAAGGGCTTGCTGAAGCCTAAACAGCCAAGTCTGAGAGGCCTAGGTTGGTAGACTCAAGTCCTCATGGGTGCAGAATGGGCAAAGGGCAAGTAAAGCCACTGAAGGAAGTCTCTGCAAGAAGAGCAGAATAAGCCAGAAAATCTTCCTCCCCAAATCACAAGGACTCTGGAAGCAATTCCCCTGGGGCAGATTTGTTGGGCACTGAGGTGTGATGGAAGGCACAGCAGTGAAGAGGCCATTGGAACACAGAAGACTTTGTGGTGGAAGGAAGACAGGTTGGCTGAGGAGAAGCGAAAAAGATGCCAAGGGTGACAGTGACACTTCACATTATTGAAATGTGAAGAGCAGATGAAAATAATTCAAGCAGGGCAGAACTTTGTTTAAAATTGTCATTAGTTTTTTCTCACGTAACATCTTTTCCTACAAAGAGACAGATACCTTTGCCTGATTGCCAGGATGGTTTAATGGTTAAAGAGCCAGTTTGAGAGCCAGTTTGGTGTAGTGGTTAAGAAGAGCAGAAGGACTCTAATCTGGTGAACTGGGTTTGATTTTCACTTCTTCGCTTGAAGCTAGCTGGGTGACCTTGGGTCAGTCACAGCTCTTTCAGAGTTCTCTCAGCCTCACCCATCTCACAGGGTGATTGTTGTGACAATAACAACCCACTTTGTAAACTGCTCTGAGTGAGCATTAAGTTGTCCTGAAGTGCAGTATATAAATTGAATGTTATTATTAAGTTATTATGTTATTAAAGTTTTGGACTAGGATCTTTGGACTAGGTTCAAATCCACAATCTGCCATGGAAGCTTGATGGGTGATTTTTAACCAGTCACACACTCTCAGCCTAACCTACCTCATAGGATTGTTATGAGGATAATATGGAGAAGAGAACAATTAAAGCTGCTTTGAATCCCTACTGGGGTGAAAGGTAGAGTATAACTGGAGTAACTAAATAAATAAGAGCCACTTCAGTTGTTACCTGTTGTAGTCGAGAAGCTAAGTATAAACAGTTTGATACATGAATGTTATGTACATGGCAGCTTTGGCTGGAAAAATACAGGCCAACAGTCCTGATACGGATGACAGACCACTCTCAAGCATTGGAGTGAATATAACACTGAGAAAATGTGTTTATTTTTTTCTCCTTGTACTATTTTCAGATGTAAATCGTCATTATTCCAACTGGCTAGTCGTTTTTAAATTCTACCCTGGAATTCCAAGGAACTCAAAGTGATGTACATAGTTCTTCTTCCATATTTTATCTTCAACACAACTCTGTTAGCTTAAGCTGAAAAATGTGATTGGCTAAAGATCATTCTATGGTTGCCAACTCTGTTTGGAAACCCCTGGAGATTTGGGGGTGGAGATTTGAGAGGGTAGGGTATGGGGAGGGAGGGACCTCAGTAAGTATGACATCATAAACTCCACCCTCTAGAGCAGCCATTTTCTTCAAGGAAACTGATTTCATTCGGGAAATCAATTGTAATTCCAAGAGATCTTCAGACCTCATCTTGAGGATGGAGATCCTAGATCACTCAGACAGCTTAATAGCTGAGTGGAGTGGCACAGGAATAGAGTTATAATCTCCATTTGCCATAACAGCATACCCTATCCACCTCCCTTCCCTGGCTGTTTTTTTTTTTTTTTAAATAAGACATCGTGTATCTGGTCATGGCATTCTGGTATCTTTCTTAGTTTGGCACTGAATCTTCAGAGAGCTGATGCCAGTCACCACAGACAGTATAGAGCTAGATGAAGCAATGATCAGACAATTATCAATACATCTTCATGTTGTGGCATAAGAAAATAACACATTGTCATAATGCATTTCTTTTTTCTTCTTACCTGGACCGAATTGATAAAAGGGTATCAAATGACCAGTCTAGTAGTGAATAGGAAAGAATGCAGCACTCCTGGTCAGTGGCTATAGCCCCTTTGGCCAGGGGCGTGATTTGCCTCCCCAAAGGAAGAGGAGGCAGCGGTCCTTTCCCAGCCATCTGAGAATTGCTGCAGGGGCAGAGCTGAAGGCCTTATAAGGCCGCTCTGCCCCTCAGCACCTCATCCACATCTCATGCTCAGCCCACCCACCTCACCCTATTTCAGTGCAGGTTTAGCAGGTCTCTGTTTATTGAGACGAGCTAGGAATTTTTTCTCCTTTTCCCATAACTGGCAATTCAGGGAAGGAGTTTTTTGCCTGCCTTGCACTGTCGACATGGGGAGGTAATTGGCTATGGTAGGTCAAATATGTACACTCCCTGGCAGGTTAAAAGTTGGAGAAAATGAGCAGGCTGGTGCGCACCCTTATCATATCCCCATTGGTGGGGAATAGGGGTCTGTTCAGAGCAGCTGGCTGCTTCACGGCCCAGTTGTGAAGACAGACTGCCTGGGACAAGCCAGGCCTTACCAGCTTTATGGCCAGGTGGTGGAGCTTTAAGGGGGGGACCACTTTACCTGGCCAGGCTGGGCCCCAGTCATACCATAATTGGCTCACACCCGGGCCAGCAGATCTGGGTAGAGGTCCAGGAGTGACCCCCAGGGCCTGACCTGTACCACTAGTTAGGCCCTTTCCATGTTGACAGTTATGTTGTTATTCTTTAATAAAACAGTCCTTTAGTTCCCAGCTCTTGTGTCTGCCTCCTCATTCCAATGGGGGGGGGCAGCAAATGGCAGAGTATTGAGATCAGACTACACTACTTCAGACTGGAGGGATGGGAGTACATCTTTTAAAGTTTCCCTAAATTAATAGTTCCTTGCAAGTGGGGAAAGTAGCATAGATTACAAAGAGGTACTCATACCTTACTCACTGATGTGCTCAACTTTTATTTGTTGGGAATTATTATATTGGGGAGCATTAAGAATGACCTCCCCAGTTGCAGCCACAAATGGTATAGCCTGTTGACATACATCAGAATTTTATTACCATTCTCCTGCATGTGTAGTAGGTCAGATCTTACTTTAATTATGTTCTTTACAAAGTGACTGAATTCTGTACAACAGAAATGGAAATGTCAAGGCAACTAAAATCAATTTCTAAAACGTTTAGGTAAACATAAGCTGCAATAGTTTTTCCAGTGAACTGAATGAAATGAAATAAAAGAAAACACTTTAAAAAGGTGTGCAGTTAACAGTTAAGGAAGAGAGCAAGAAGGCAAATTATCTTAGCAATGCCACTAAGGGTACATTCATGGTAGCAGGCAGTCCATGTTCAGACTGCATCATGCCTACAAATAAAGGAGAGGTTTGTACACACATCTGGTTCTATTGTATTTCTTGTGAAAATTGTACGAAGGCTAATGGACTATTGTAAAAATTACAAAATGTAAAACCTTGGATGTGTACCATTAGACTGTTTATTTAAACTTTAAATGAAGTAGTTTTATTTAAAAATTATATTTTCATGTTTACTTTATTCACTTCATTTCTTTGGTATTTTAGCAAACTCCTTTGAATGCAAATGAGGTAAAAATGCTCTCTACGTTTGCATTAAATCCCTTGACTCTGCTTGTATTCAGGCATGACTTTATCCTGTTAAAATGTGCTCAGCCCAGTACATTATTGCTTAATTAGCTTGCATTGCACTTTCATTGGATAATCAAAATGGAGAATTGCTGACATTACCTTACAAGTAAATGCAAAGACTCTTCTGCTTGCTATAGACAGAGTCAAATCCAAATCACAAGGGCAGAATTCATGGGATAATGTACTCAAATTCAATTATAATTGTAGCTACCATCATTTTAAAATATTTAGTATTCATTTTTACAGTGTTTAAATGTATTGGTTGCTTTTCCAGTTTGTGGAAGAAGGTGCAATTTCTTTCAGCCGATGTATACATACTGGTGCATGTCTTTTATGTTCTGTATTACCATTCAACATTTATGATGTTTTATTCCCCCCTGGTTGACCATGGGTTATGTATACCACAAAATTGATCCTTGCATCTTATATTCCCCATTTTCCCATGCCCTCTGTCATCTCATCAAGTTTTTATTTATTTATTATTTCAATTTATAAACCACCCATCCTCAGGGGCTCTGGGCAGTGAACAAGAGTTAAAATCAATAAAAACAAGAAAATAATTCTAAAATCAACATACAATAAGCAATAATAAAATAAACTAACCAAGTACTTTAAAGTGCAATGGTGGGGATAACCCCCCACCCCAAAAGTGGGAGGCCAACATAGCACCGCCCCCTTCAACCACCAAATGCCTGGCGGAACAGCTCTGTCTTACAGGCCAGGTGGAATGATAATATGTCCCACTGGGCCCTGGTCTCCATTGACAGAGCGTTCCACCAGGCTGGAGCCAGGACTGAAAAGGCCCTGGCCCTGGTTGAAGTGAGGAGGGCTTCCTTAGGGCCGGGCACCACCAGTAATCATTTATCCACTGATCGAAGTGGTCTCCGGGGAACATACAGGGAGAGGCGGTCCTGAAGATACGCCAGTCCCAACCCACTCAGGGCTTTAAAGGTAAGAACCAACACCTTGAACCTGATTCGGAATTCAACCAGAAGCCAGTGCAGCTGGTGCAGGACATGTGTGATGTGTGACTGGTAGGATATACCAGTCAGGACTAACGCCACTGCATTCTAGACCAGTTGTAGTTTCTAGATCAGGCCCAGGGGTAGCCCAGCATAGAGTGAGTTACAGTAATGTTGCCTGGAGGTGACCGTTGCATGGGTCACTGTAGCCAGGTCCTGGAGCGTCAGGTAAGGGGCAAGTTGCCTGATCTGATGGAGATGGAAAAATGCAGACTTGGCAACCGCCGTGACCTGGGCCTCCATCGACAGGGAGGCATTCAGGAACACGCCCAGACTCTTCACCACTGGCAAAGTTGCCAGTGGTGTTCCATCCCGGGCAGGAGCTGGATCCCAACATCTGGCAGCCCCCATCCCAGCTGCAAGACCTCCATTTTCACCGGGTTCAGTTTCAGCCTGCTCTGTTTCAACCATGCCATCACAGACTCCAGAGCTCTGGCCAGATTGTCTGGGGCCGTGTCTGGCTGGCCGTCCATCAACAGAAAAAGCTGGGTGTCATCCGCATATTGATGACAACCCAGCCCAAACCTCCACACCAACTGGGCAAGGGGGCACATGTAGATGTTAAATAACATCGGGGAGAGTATCACCCCTTGCGGAACCCTGCACACCAAAGGGTGAAGGGGCGATAGATCTCCCCCAAGTGCCACCCTCTGTCCCCGACCCTGGAGAAAGGAGACCAGCTGCTGTAAGGCTGTCCCCCTAATCCCCACGTCAGCGAGGCGGCTGGCCAATGAGTCATAGTCGACCGTGTCAAACGCTGCTGTGAGATTGAGTAACACAAGCAGCGCTGACCCACTTCGATCCAGATGCCTGCGAAGGTCATCTGTGAGTGCAACCAAGGCCATCTCCATCCCATGGCCAGCATGGAAGCTGGACTGGAATGGGTCCAGGACTACAGCATAATTCAGGAATTTCTGCAGTTGTACCACCACTGCCTGCTCAATCACCTTGCCCAGGAACAGGAAGTTCAACACTGGGTGGTAACTGGACAGGTTGCTGGGGTCCAAAGATGTTTTTTTCAGAAGGGGCTACACCACCGCCTCCTTTAATGCTCTGGGAAAAACCCCAGAGCTCAGGGAGATGTTAACAATGGCCAGCAAATGGTCCCATAGCCCCTCCAAGCTTGCCTTCACCAGCCAGGATGGACAGGGGTCCAGAGGACAGGTGGTTGGCATGATCCCCTGCATGATCCTGTCAACTTCATCCCGGGAGAGCAGCCAGAAATGATCTAATACAGACCCAGAAGACGGCCAAGGGGTCTCCAGTTCCCTTACTGTATCAACAATGGGTGGCAGGCCACAGCGAAGATTTTGCCCATAAAATAGCTCACAAAAGCCTCACAGCTTTTAATTCGACATAGTCGAATTAAGAATTTGGTGGTCTCCCTGAGTGAGGGAGACCAAGGACTGAACTGTTTGAAATAATTGAGCCGGGCGTGAGCTAGCGGACACAATGGAAGCAGCAAAGAAATCCCTCTTTGCTGCTTTCACTGCCACCTCATAGGCTTTCATAAATGTCCTATAAGAAGTTCCAGAGGTTGTTCTCAGCCCTTCCGGCAAACTCCCTCTCCTTACATCCTGTACTGTAAATTCAAAAGTATTGCCTGATAGCGCTATTTATTTCATGAGGTGTGCAGGTTTGTATTTGGTGTCCATTCAACCCTTCTTGGTAAACAGTCACCTGTTATGTAATTTCAAAGTGCCCCTTCAACTGCACCCATCAGTTCAGAGGCATGAGATATCTGTGAATATAAGCCATGCTTGATGTACAGTTGACTTTGAACCTCCACAAAGGTACTTATACATGCACTGACACTGAACTTGAATGCTGCCTTAAATTCTATCATTTTCCATGTTGATTCCTATTACAGGATGGCAATGCAAAATAGAGACTGGTGTTTTGCCATATTTATATGACTTTTATATTGTACCTCCTGTAATAGCACCTCATTATAAGACTCCGAAATGGCCTGTATTATATTGCCTTCCTGTTCCTTGCTTTGTATTTCAAAATGGTTTTTATTGCCACCAAAGGCTTTTGCCTTAGATCTCTTCAGTTTGTCTTATAGTATAGGAAGGCTTAGTTATAGATAGTAGTATGACAGAACAGTCAGTGCATGGGGGTGGCTGTGAAGTAAAAAAGGGATCTTGTATTCCAGATGAAACAGGTGTTTTGCTTAACTAGAAATAGAATTTATTTTTAAGTATATATGTGTAATGGCTGCAGTGCATTAGCACCTTGGTGGCCCTTATGAGGGCAGAAATATACATGTTGTTAAATAAATTTTAAACGTTGATAAGCGTATTGGTTTCTAAATTGGTTCATAAGCTTGGTGGTTTCAAATTAGGTATAGATATTTAAATTAAATCCCAGTCACAAAGACTAATTTCCCTCATTTGCCAATTAGTCTGAGTTTATCCACAAAATAGAACACAGCTCACCTCTCAGCTCACAGAACAAAAATAACAGGATGACAGATTAAATACTCCTTTCACCCACAGAGAAACAGATTTACTCAGGCTTTTCCACACACACTTACTGAAATTGACAAACTGTCTGAACCAGACTTTCTGTCAGATTGACTGAACTCCACTTATTACACTTTCCCTCAGCACTCAGACTAAAAACTGCAGTTCAGTCCACCCCCTAGGGTTCAGCTACCATTCAATCACAGTACAATTCAATCACACATCTAGACCCTCTCCTCTTTACATTAGAGGCTTGCTTTTAATCACTTTATTAAATACAACAGGGCACCTGCCACCTTCTTTGGGACAACATGTAAAGGGGAAACCCTCAAACAAGGGACTGGAGGGGGAGACAAAGGGCCATCCACAGACTCCTTGGCAATCTTGCACTGAAAAACGTCCTCCATGCCAACCTGAAATGGTATTCTAAAACTGAGGGTAAAACCCTCTAAAAAAATAACCCGCATCCTGCCACCTCAGATAACCAGCTAAGAGCCTCCTAAGGATTTTCAGCCTTGTGGGGCTGGGACCCTTTTGCAGACAAATTCTGGGAACTGTCACCTCCTCCACCCCACTTACCCCATTTTTTGACTGCCTGGGGCAGATAGTAAAAGGGTGGGGGCATCACAAATAGTGGATTCGTGCTTGAAACTACAAGCTTTTCTTGAACAGACCCCTTGGGAGCTGTAATCCCAACACAGCAGATGGGGTTGAACTGGCTACCCTGCTGGGGTGTGGGATCCCTGAGTGGCCTGCTGCCACTGTACCAGATGGCCACTATCAGAGTGGCCATCTTGATTAGACATGGGCACACATCGAAATACGAAGCAATTTTTGTGACGAATCAGGCCGTTTCAATGGCATTTTGTGGGGCCACGGTTTTCACAAAATTCATGACTTTTGGGCTGATTTTGTTAGATTCGTGAATGATTCATAATCTCAGACAGGCTGGTGCCGATCCATTGATTCCCTAGGCAATAATGGGCCCAGACCTTTTGTTGCCATTGGAAACCCCAATTGTAGCCGCTTAACCTTGAGAGGCAGCTCTCCTAGCCAACTGGAGAGCTTCCATTCTGCCCTATATCGCAAGGAGCAGGGGGTTAATCCCTTAGGCAACCAAGGAGGTGGGCCTTCTGTAGCCATGGGCACACCAATCTTACCTCTCCAAACACTTTTAGGCAGGTTGGTCTGCCAACCACAGACCTTCTGTTCTGTTCTATGTCAGCGTTTGTTATAGAAGACACCTCTCTCTGCCTCATGCTTTTCAGTCCCAGTAGACAAAGGGAGAGGGAGGACCTGTTGCTAGGATTGGAGTGAGAGAGAGAGTGGAATTGTGCTTTTGGCGGCTGCTGCTTTAAAAGAGACTGGCTCTTGGCCTTGCTGTGGGAAGGTCTTTGGGTCAGGGTGCCTTTTTTCCTCCACCCCACCCTAGTCTCAGGCCTTAGACTGGCTCTGGGGCCTAGACATCCCATTTTTTATTTGCTTGTCTTTATTTCTTCTCAATTCTTTCTCTGCTCTTTTGAGGGCTCACTCTCTTGCTGTTTGGCATCTCTGGGTGAATGGGGCCATTGAAATGCCCCTGGTTGTGATGAATCATGAAACTAACGAATTGTTTCATGAAACAGGTCAATTTCATTAAAAATTTGTGATTCGCGATTAGTGAAACAGGTCAATTTCATTAAAAATTTGTGATTCGCGATTAGTGAAACATGACAAAACACAAACCTCTCATCCCCCCCCCCATTTTGTGCCCATGTCTAATCTTGATTAGGCCTGGCAGGGAACATCACCTGCAGCCAGAGCTGCTGGTGAATCTGATCCCACTGGAGATTGGGATTCATGGCTGCCCGCATATGGAACTCCTCATTGTACTACAGCCATACCGCAGCGATGAAGTCCACATAGCCTTGATAGATGATATTTATATACTGGAACAGAGAAGTGGCCCTCCACAGCTGTGCCCTAGCAATTACCCCTGCATACCTGGTAGCCAATTGGCCCAGGTACGATCAACCTTTCTGCTCTTCAAGCATTCCTTCTCCTGTTCATCAAGGTCATACTTTTCCTTTTTTCCCAACTTCCTAAACAGGAAATTGAAGACATAGACATATTCTCCTTTGAGTATTTTCTCACTAGTAGTAGGGGTTAAATGGTCACCTAATGGCATCACGGTATCCCCAAACGGAAGTGACCTAAAAAGTACCATGCCATAAGCTGATGCATACGGTATTGAAGAGTTTCATGATGAACCTCCAATTAGCCTACTGCCCCAAAAGGGGCTGGCATTGGCCATCATCACTGAACCAGGCAAATGGGCCAGAGGCCCCCTGTGTAGCTTGAGGGTTGGTGGATGGCTGCACCCAAAGGGGCCATGCTGAGGGTGGGCTTTGTAAGTGAATTGTGTTACCAGATGTGTGTGGTGATTGCATCATTGTTTTTGACAAGGGGGAAGGAACCTGGCCCCATGGCCAACAAGGCTAATGAGTTAATTTCTGCTGCCAAACTGACTTACCCTCACCTTTGGCTGGCTCCACTGCAATCGCCACTGAGCCTATCTCTGTCATCCATTCCTGCTCTGCTCTGCCCAGGGGCTCTGACTCATCAACAACAGTCTCCTGTGCTCCCACAGCTACGCTTCCAGAAGATACAGCTGTCCCTTTAAGGGCAGAAAGACATTTAGAAACCACGCACCGAAAAGTAAATGCAGAACTTGAATTGGCTAGCCTTGCCCGTTTAAACCTCCCTGCTGAGTTAGTAGTGCCTATGGCCTGCTCTAGAGTTGCCAAGTGGTCTTGCCTTTCCCATTAACCTGCTCATCATCAGAAGAGGACAATGCCGGCATAGGCCTCTTAGGGGGCGGGCGCTTGGCTGGTGGCTTGCCTTTCAAAGTTCCTCTTCCCTTAGGCATAATAAGTTATTAGTATAGGGTGCCAACAAAATGGGTGCCCTACTACAAAATGGCTGCCTGTGAACCAATCTTTACTAACAATATAAAATGACTGCCAAGGCCACAGGCAATAACCTCACAAAATGGCTGTTGCTATAAGCCTCAGTAGGCCCAAAAGATGGCTGCTGTTCTAGGCCTCAGCTGGCCCACAAAAATGCCACCACAGTATGCCTGTTGGTGAATCCACACCCAATTATGACTCAGGGCCCCTGAAACGCTTGGCCTGGCATTTAGCAAGCCCAAGCTACCCCAATTAGCCCTAATTAGCCCGGAAAGGGGGTTATGGAAGTGTGCTTGCCAAATCACTGACATCTTCACAGCCAACCCTGGGGAGAGCAACCACTAGACCCGCTGTACAGCCTGAGAATAACTCCTCCTCCTAACTGGCTTGGATGCTGCTTCAGCTGCTACATGCTCTAGCCAAGAATGGGCTCACAACAGCTGAGCAAAACAAGCAACTGCATCCTGAGGGAAGGCACAGCTGGCTTACATGCCCTCTGCTCTGCCTACCCATCTAGGACCCGGATGCCCGGGAAAGGCTCTAACTGCCTTTACTTCTTCCGGGGAAGCAAACACGACTGTGCTTCCAGCTGGGAATGGTTGATTTCATATGACAAAACATTGGAAAACATTGTTAGTCCTTTGCTTTGATGGTGGCAAGTAGACCATACAGAATTGTCAATTCTTAATTGTTTCTGAAGCAATGCTTCAATGTCTAATTAGAATGAATAATAATTTGGCAAATGTGCTCTTCTGTTAAACCTGTGGTAGTTTAACGTTGTTGAGGTACAGTTGACACATTAATGAAATGTTCTATCCTGTCTGGACAGTATAGAAACAGCACTTAGGAATTAAAAACAGACACATACTGTGTTTTGATACTGCATAGTATGTAAGTGTTTCTTTCAAATTAAGCATGGCATATACCACCAGTGCAAACACATTTTCAATATGATAGATTTTGTCAGTGAAGGGATCTCCTCTCCCTGCTTTCACCCAATTAATTAGTAGTAAATTTAGAATCAGCATTTTGACCTACTTATATATCTCTGTGAGTACATGTATATTTATATAATACGTCTTTGGGCTACTTCATTAGACAGAGTGCAATAAACTAATTTAATGATTGAATAGTACTGAGAGCTGGGTTTTTCTTAGACACTATGAACTCTTTAACTGAATGAGCAAAACTGTATATCCTGTTATCACCTGCCTCAGGAAAGAGAGTCTTGCGAACCCTCTTCCTGTCACCAGAAGCCAGGCAGCAGCACAGGGGCCCCTAGCCTTTCCCCCGGGGCCCCTCTCTGCTTTCCTCTCTGACATACTTTCCCCTCCCGAAATCTACACTAACCACTCAGAAAACCTTGGGGAAACAAAGGTCAACTTTGTTTTCGAGACCTAAGTTACCTGCTCTAAATCTGTGCTTCTAGTGGCTCTGTGACTTGGAGATGGACAATCAAGTGCCTTTTTAAGCAACCCTATTTATGTTGGGGAACCTGAGCCTGCCAAACAGCTGAATTCCTCCGGAATTGAGCTGGCCCTAAACCCCAGTAGGTAACAGACAGACTTAGACACTCACACACTAGTATGCCCGGGCCGGCCTGGCACCACCACGGGTGCCAGAGATGGGCAGTGGAACCCTAGTTAAGGGGGCACTAATGGGAAGCCTATTGACAGCTATTCCAAATGTGTATATATATAGAATTCAAACTTAACTCTCACTCACTAATGCTTTTCCTGCTGAGTCCCTATTTAGTTTTTTTAAAAAAACTACGCTTGGTTTCCCTATCGATTACGTTGAGGGCAATTAGCCACTGAATACCTACCAACTAGCCTACCTACCTAAGACACTATTTAGCGGGAACAATGTTTCTGTGGTGTGTCGGTGTGGGGTGTGGATGTGGTGGTCTGAAAATGTGCCTCCCCCCTCCCAAGCTAGCAAGAACCCACCCCTAAGCCCACCCAAATGTAAACCCAGACTCATTCACCAGTCCTGCAGTCCAGCGATGTTCAGGCGGTCGTGCAGCTGGTCCTCCTCTCCTCCGCTATGCTGTCAAGAAAGGTGGAATCATGTTAACAGAGTCAATAACATGCTGAACACACACACAAAACCCCCAAAAGTCAAGGCCCCGATCTGCTTTGGGCCTAGACAGTCCTGAAGCCATTGTGAGGAAGCAGTGCCATAGTTAAAATTCAGGTCATCCAGGAGCCCCCCCCCGAAAGGCTGGGGCCAACCAGTGGTAAAACACAACACATTCTCCCTGCAGAGCAGGCCTGTGTGTAGGCCCGAAGCTGGCACACTCATTTTTTGGTGGAAACAGTAGATCAAGCCCATCCCACACTCAAGCATAACAAAGGAAATATTAAAGAAAGCAAGCACAACAATCAATATTGAACCCCCCCAACCCCCCAAAAATGTCCTCTTGCCCAACTAGCAAATGTCCCTCCTAGCCCGAGCCATAAAGACCAAACTAAAGCATATGCTAGCAGATTGCCACAGCAGTAGCAATAAATCCAAAAAACATTTTTTAAAGAAAACCCTACCAGTCCTCCTCTCCAGATGTCCAGCAGCAAAGTTGATCCTCCACACGCAGAGGTCTCCAAGCCGATGTCCTCCAAGTGCAGTGCAGTCCAATCCAGAAGAGGTCCACGAATGGTCAGCAACCTGTTTGTGAAGCATGCTTGTGAGTACCAGGCCAGCCAGCAAAGCAAAGAGGCACTAAAGCCAGAGCAGCAGGTCTGTGTGCAGTCCAGAGGCTGGCACACTTGTTTGAGATCCAAGTGGGAAGCATTGGAATTGGAGGAAGGGGACCAGAAACAGCAAAGCAAGACACACCAATCCAGTTTTGTGAAGCATGCTTGTGAGTGCCAGGCCAGCCAGCAAACAGGCACCACAGCCAGAGCATTAGGCCTATGTGTGGGCCAGAGGCTGGCACACTTGTTTGAGAGCCGGGTGGGAAGCATTGGAATTGGAGGAAGGGGACCAGAAACAGCAAAGCAAGGCACACCAACACAGTTTTGTGAAGCATGCTTGTGAGTGCCAGGCCAGCCAGCAAAGCAAACAGGCACCAAAGCCAGAGCAGCAGGCCTGTGTGTAGGCCAGAGGCTGGCACACTTGTTTGAGAGCCTGGTGGGAAGCATTGGAATTGGAGGAAGGGGACCAGAAACAGCAAAGCAAGGCACACCAACACAGTTTTGTGAAGCATGCTTGTGAGTGCCAGGCCAGCCAGCAAACAGGCACCACAGCCAGAGCATTAGGCCTATGTGTGGGCCAGAGGCTGGCACACTTGTTTGAGAGCTGGGTGGGAAGCATTGGAATTGGAGGAAGGGGACCAGAAACAGCAAAGCAAGGCACACCAACACAGTTTTGTGAAGCATGCTTGTGAGTGCCAGGCCAGCCAGCAAAGCAAACAGGCACCAAAGCCAGAGCAGCAGGCCTCTGTGTAGGCCAGAGGCTGGCACACTTGTTTGAGAGCCTGGTGGGAAGCATTAGAGGAAGGGGACCAGAAACAGCAAAGCAAGACACACCAACACAGTTTTGTGAAGCATGCTTGTGAGTGCCAGGCCAGCCAGCAAAGCAAACAGGCACCAAAGCCAGAGCAGCAGGCCTGTGTGTAGGCCAGAGGCTGGCACACTTGTTTGAGAGCCTGGTGGGAAGCATTGGCTGAAGGGGACCAGAAACAGCAAAGCAAGGCACACCAATCCAGTTTGTGAAGCATGCTTGTGAGTGCCAGGACAGCCAGCAAACAGCCACCCAAAGCCACCCAGCAGAGCTTATAGCCTGTGTAGGCCCAGAGCTGGCACACTCATTTTTTATGGCCTGGGAAACAGTAGATCAAGAGTAAGACCACCCCACACTCAAACATAACAAAGGAGACATTAAAGAAAGAAAGCACAACAACCAATGCTGAACCTCCCCACCCCCAAACATTCTCCTCTTCTGCCCAACCTGAAAATGTCCCCCCAGGCCATGCCAAGACAGACTAAATTGAAGCATCATTTTGAATAGGCAGGCCACAGCAGCACATTGCCCAGCCAGCCTCCAAAAATTTATAAAAATTAAAAAAAGGCCTACCAGGTCTCCTCTCAGGATGTCCAGACAAGCACAGTTGATCCTCCAGGCAGATGTCCTCCAGGTGCAGCCTCTCTCCTCTCTCAGTCAGCACGCAGCAACAGAACTGTTCAGACCACTCTTGCCCCAAATTTAAATCCCCTTCCCCTGCTGCAGCCTCAGCCAAAGATTTGAATCCATTGGCTGGCAGAAGGATGCAGCAATGGGATTGGTGACTCCTAAATCCCCCCTCCCTTGCCTTACCCCCCACACTCCAACAGTCACCCTCCTCCTGCTCCCCCTCCCCTACCTGTTAATTTGGGTGGGAATCTCAGAATGCTGGCATTGCTTTGCAAATGCAAAGTGCAGTGCACCTTGCATTTGCAAGGCAAAGCTAAGAATTCCCTTCCCTCCTTTGCAAGAGGGGTGGGGGTTGACAGAAGGAGTGAGTGACTCACTCCTCCCCCCCCCCCTCTTCTAAGAGCCTGCAGGAAGCTTAGCTTATTTTAAATATATTTGGCATACCTGGATAAAGATATATTCAGATATGCTGAATACTATGTCCTGATTAGACATGGGCATGAATTGAAATAGGGATCAAATTTCATGACGAATCGGGACGATTCATGTATCAAAAAAATGCGTTTTGTGGGGCCGCATTTTTCATGAAATACATGACTTTTGGGGCCAATTTTTTCGATTCATGAATGCTTCGTGATGCCTGACAGGCTGGCACCGATTCCCTAGGCAACATAGTCCAGGAATGTCTGCAGACCTTTTGTTGCCGTGGAAACCCCAATCTTAGCCCACATAACCTTAATAGGCAGCTCTCCCTGCCCATAGGAGAGCTGAGCAATGTCGGTCTACGCAAGTATACCTAGGAACTGTAGTCAAAGACTCCTTCCTCTCTCTGTTTCCCTTCTCCATTTTTAAGAATGACATGGTGGAGTAGCAGCGGCAGCGGCAGCCTCAGCAGCTCCTTCTGCCGCTGCTTGCTGCTTGCCAGCTTCGCAAACCCTTCCCTGATTTCTACCTCCTGTCCTCCTGCTGCTTTGACATGCCTTCCCACCCCTCCGCTCCCAAGCTCCCTGGAGTGGACTCTGAGCAGATCTGCTCTGCTCGGTTTTTCCTTCAAGTACTTGGAGGCGGGGGAGGGAGGGCATGTCAGAGCAGCAGGAGGCTGGGAGGAAGGGAAGGAAAAGTCAGCAAAGAGAACCTGAAGAGATCTGCTCTGCTTGACTTTTCTTCCAGCAGTGGCAGAAAGCAGGAGGCTGGGAGGATGGGAGGGAAAAGTCAGCAAAGAGAGCCTGAAGAGGGCTACTTGGAGGGTGGCTGGAGGAAAGCTTTCTGAAGTCTCCCTGTGAGTTTGGCATCTCTGGGTATGAAGGAGGCTGTTGTAGGGTCAGGGGATCTGATGAATCATGAATCTAACAAATCGTTTCGTGAAACGGGGCAATTTTGTGAAAGTTCATGGTTCGTGTTTTGTGGAACACGACGAACCATGAAACTCAGGGTTCATTTTTCCCCTGTTTCTTGCCCATCTCTAGTCCTTTTTTTTTTGATACCTGTTCCTTTTATTTCAACACAAATTTTTACAAAGTAAACTTCCTGGTATTGTTATACAGGTTTCCTTTTTCCTTACCCTCCCCTCCCTCCCCTAATCTTCTTCTGTCATTGCTTCAGCCACGGGCACAAGGTCCAAAGTTTCCAGTTAATATCCTTCTTGGCCTCTTCCTCCATAATCTAGTCAAAATAAGGTCACCACTTCTTATTAATCGAACTCTTCTTTTCCTCCCAGGTCTTCTCTTCAGTAAATGAAGCCACAATATCTGATTGTACAAATTCAAAGAGATAATTGTTCCAATTCTCCATAGTCCATTTGTTCTCGTTTTTCCATCCCAATACTATCACAGCTTTCCCGGCTAATACCATAGCTTTGAGAACCTCTTGATATTTACTCTCTATTTTCTCAGCCTTTAGGGTACCCAGTGTCATTAGATTGTTATCTATTGATATTGATACCCCTATCTTATCTTTTATCCTATCCAATACTTTCTTCCAAAATGTCTGCACTCTAGCGCATTCCCACCACATATGCGAATACGAGCCTTTAGCCTGGTTACAGTGCCAACAGTTCGAACTCATCCCCTGTACCATATTGGCTAATTGGGCTGGTGTCCTGTACCATTTCGTGAAATATTTCAGCTCCATTTCTCTAAACTTATCCATTTTAATCTTTTTCACACCTGCCATTAATTTTTTTAAAGTTATTTCTGAGGTCAGCCCTTCTCTATGCCATTTCTCCTGAAGACTTTTAATTATTGAGTCCTCGTTGGTGGTCATTATTTTATATATCTTACCAACTAGCCCTTTACTTATCTTCCTATTTTCTTTATACAATACTTCTACAATTTCCTCCAAGCACCTTCCCCCCTTTTGCTGTTGCTTTCTTATTACACTATATAATCCCGTCAGTTTCAACCAATATTGTTTTCCTATTGTCTCTATTATCGTTTGCAGGGGTTTAAGTTGACCTCCTTCATCATACATGTCCCTTACTCTAGCAAAGCCTTTTTCTTTAAGTACTTCCCACCAATGCGGGTCATTAGCTTCCTCATATATACTTTCTATTGGTGCCCAATTGGAAGGTTTACTTAACCAAATCGGTTGCCATTTCTTCCAGACCTTCAGTACCGTTTCCCTAGGCCCCCTTGCTTTGACATATTCCTTGTTCACCTCTCTTGTAAAAATACCAAATCTCCCTACCCCCTGGTTTAGCTCATTTTCCAATCTAACCCATTTCTGATCTACATCCTGTTCTATATCTATAAGTGCTTTAATATTGAAGGCTTCATAATAATTTATTATGTTAGGTATACCCCACCCCATTACATTCTGCGGGTTATATATGAACTTCTGTTGAACTCTGGATTTTTTACTTCCAAAAATCCACTCTCTAATTGCCCCATTCCATTTTTCTAGCTGTTTTATATTCAACTCTATTGGGAGTGTTTGGAATAAGTACATCATTTTCGAGATTAAAAACATCTTGACCACTCTAATTTTATTTGCAATACTCAAGTTCTTATTGGCCCATCTTATCATGTCCTTACTAATCTTCTTCCAAACCTTTTTAAAGTTCCCTTCTCCTGTTTTACTCAAATTTTTCCAAATCTCGATCCCTAAATATTTTATTTTCTTTACTCCTAGCCCCATTCCTGTCATCCTTGCTATTTCCCTCCTCTCTGCCTTATCAACATTGAAGTACATAATTTCGGATTTATCCATATTCACCTTCAGTCCTGAATATGCTTCAAAGTCATCCAATATGGTTCTTATTTCTCTAATTCCCTCTTTAGGGTTTGTCAGTGTTACCATTATGTCATCAGTGAACAGATTAATCTTTAGCTCCTCTTTTCCAATACAATATCCATCTATTCTACCATTGTTTCTTATTCTATCTGCTAGTATCTCTATACCCATTATAAAAAGATATGGGGAAAGGGGGCATCCCTGCCTTACTCCTCTCTGTATACTAAACTCCTTCGAATGCCCTCCATTCACTCTTACTACTGCCTTCCCTCCTTTATATACTTCTTGTATAACATACTTAAAGTTTTCACCTATCCCATATCCGTCCATAATCTTCCAAATATATTCATGTGAGAGCGTGTCAAAGGCCTTATACACATCTAGCTTAAGAAGGCCAAGCTTTTTTCTCTGGCCGTGTTCTATTATATTGAGGATGTTTCTAATTGGATGGCCTATATTCCTTCCCTTAATAAACCCATATTGGTCTCCCTTCACTATTTTTGGTATCACCTCTTTTAATCTGTTTGCTAGTATTTTAACAAAAATCTTGTAGTCCTGATTCAATAGGCTAATTGGCCTATATGACGTAATTACTTCTGGGTCTTTTTGAGGCTTAGGGATCACCACTATTTCCACCTTTCTCCACGAGTTTGGGGCTTGTTCCCCCTTCATTATAGCATTAAAAAGTATCTGAAATTCAGGTGCTAATACTCCTACCATTTCCTTATAAAACTCTGCAGTGAAACCGTCTTGCCCTGGAGAGATCCCCCTTTTTAGTTCTTTAATTACTTCAACTATTTCCTGTACTGTTATATCCTTTTCTAACTTTAGTCTATCTTCCTGTGTAACTATAGACTGTATTTTTCCCTCGAACTTTGCCATTCTCTTTCCTGCATATAAATTTTGATAGAATCTTGCGAAAGCCTCCCTAATTTCTTTCGGGTCCCTCAGTATGTTAGGTCCTTCTCTTATTTTCCTCACTCTTTGTTTCTCTTTTCTATTCCTTAGATATTTGACTAGTCTTTGGGTTGATTTTATACTACTTCTCCAATATTCATTTTTAATTAATGTTTCCTTTTTCCATAATGTTATGGCGTCTAGCTTATCTAATTCCTTTTGTAATTCTTTTATTTGGATTTGCACCTTCAGGTTATACCTCCTCATTTGTTGTTGTTGAAGCATTTCCAATTCCTGAATCTTCCTTTGTCTGTTTTGGTACCACTCCCTTTTAATATCTATTTCTTTCCTTATACAATAACCTCTTATTACTGTTTTTGCTGCATCCCACAGGGTGTTGGTAGCTACTGTATTCTGGTTTTCCTTAAAGTATAATTTAATCTGTTTTCCTATATAATCCTTATCCTCTTTTTTGCCATTACTAAGTTATTATATCTCCAAGGTCTCATACTCCGATCCATCTTCAAGTCCACCTCCACCCTTATTGGGGCATGGTCCGAAATCCAAATTGGGTAAGTCCGAACCGCTTCAACAGAGAGTGTTCTTGATTCCTTAACTAGAATGAAATCTATACAAGAATAGGTTCTAAACCTATTTGAGAAGAAGGTAGGAGTGGATTTTTGACCACATGCATCATATACTTCCTTTAATCCCCATTTATCTACAGTACTTTCCCCATATTTTATGATGTCCATATTAAAGTCTCCTGTTACTATTAAGTCTTCTTGAGCAAATTTTTTAGCCTTTTTAATTACTTTATTTAAAAAACCCTTTTGACCTCTATTGGGTGCGTATAAGTTTAGGATTGTAAAGTATGTTTTATTTATTTTACCTCTAACTAATACATATCTACCATCTTTATCTTCCAGCTTATCTACTACCTCTACATTCAAATTTTTAGTAGCTAATATTGCTACCCCCCTTGCTTTATTGGTCCCTCTAGATTCAGCAAGGGTTATCCACCCTGGGTTATTGAGAAGTGATCTGGAATCCCTTTTAGCTTTGTGTGTTTCCTGGATACACATTAGGTTAATAGCTTCTTCTCTTGCCATCTTACCTAGCCTATATCGCTTAAGATTTGAGGATAAGCCATTCACATTCAGTGAAAGCATTTTAATTAATCTAGCCATGATCCTTGGATGACTTCATGCCCCGCCCCCGTAGCCGAAGTTTATTAGCCTTTATTCTGTTATTTCCCCAATCCCATCCCCCCCTCCCTTGTGAAAGATAATTTCTTCTGCGGTTTTCCACCCCTTCTCTCCACATTCTGGAGATCCCGCATCCTCCCCCCTCCCCCACCTCATTCTTCTATAACATTAGTTAGATTTGGCCCAAATAGGGTGGTTACTTCCCTTTAACTTCTTTCGTCTCGGGAGTTTATTCTTGGCTGCTTGGAGCTGCTTGACCTTGATGATCCATCCCCAGCGTCTGCGTTACTCTCCTGGTCCATATCATCCTCTTCCAAATTGCTGGCATCCAGTCCCAGCTCGTTAAGCATTTTAATCGCCTCTGTTGGATTCCTGGCTCTATATCTCTTACCATCTCGGAACACAATCAGGGTTATTGGGTAACCCCATGTTAAGTCAATCCCTTCATTATGAAGTCTTTGTGCATAAGGCTTCAGCAACCTTTTTTCCTGCAATGTACCCTGACTGAAGTCATGGCTCACAAAACTTTTATTTCCTTTGAACTTCAGGTCCTTAACCCTCCTGAGGACTTCAAAGACTTCATCTTTTAATTTTTCTCTTGCAAAAGCAATTATCACCTGTCTGGGTGCTCCTCCTCTTTGTTTTCTAAACAGCCTATGCGCTCTTTCAATCTCCTCCCGCTCCACCTGGGCGCCATTTTCTTTGAAAGTACTTCTTCTAATTGCCTTGGTGTTATCTCTTCACTAATACCAGATATAATCATGTTCCTCCATCTTTGACGATCTGACTGCCTTGCTAAGTTCTTTGCCAACTCATTTATCCTTCTCTCATTAATGTCGGCTTTTTCCTTTGCCTCTTCAGCCATCTCTTTCACTTTGCGCATCTCCTGTGCTATCCGTTCAGTATCTTTTTTCAAAGTTTCTAGGTCTTTTGTCACTCTATCTTCAAATTTAGTTAGCTGTTCTGACAATTCTCGGATGTTTCGAGCCATGATTCGGTTGTTTAGTCTGTATATAGCTATAATTAGCTTGCAGCAGGAAACTCTGGTCGCACGCCCAGCTGCTGTTTTCTCTAAGTTATTTTTCCTTTCCCTTTAGCATTCCAGCTATCTTTCTTGTCTCCTCTTTATCAGAGGCATCCTTTTAACTCTCCCGAGCGATTTATTACCTTTTAGTATCCCTTTAGGGCCATAAATCTTTTAACTTGGTGGAGCAGGTCAGAGGCATGTCTTCTCGTAGCTAGCGCATGCGTGGGTCTCCGCCCATCTCTAGTCCTGATTATTCTGGTTTATCCAGGAATTTCTGCACTGTCCATTTTAAAGCTAACATGGCTTATTCAGTCTCCTTTTCCCCAGGTGTTTTCCTCAAGGCAGGCAGCAGGGAGGAGGAAAAGTGAGAGAGTGAACAATGAGATGTGGCTCTAGTTGTCTGGCCAATCAAAGGGAATTTTTGATAGGAGAGCTTTTTTCAAATTCTTGCAAAAATTTGGACCTGACTCAGAGCAAATTCCATTCTGAGTGAGATTTCTGGAGAGTGTTGTGTGAGTGTTTATAGTCTCTGCATGCTCTGGGAGTCTGCCTTTTGGATTCTGTTTTTTTTTTATTCCTATGCTGCCTGACTGGAACTATGAGGAACTGCTGCCTGCTTAGACTACCTCAAGAAGACTGTTGCCTGTTTTGAGAATTTGCTGGTTTGGGGGGAGTTGTGAGATGCAGTTGGGTTGTGGGGGGTGGGATTAAGGAAACAAGGCAAGCTTTTTCTTTTTTTTTTAAACTTTCTTTTCTTTGGTCTTTTTTTTCTTTGGTATTTTGGTTAGGGGATACAATGTTTTTGAGTTGCTTCTGCCTCTTCGGTTCTTGGGTTGCTTTATCTTTGTCCAGTTGGGGAGAGGAATATTTCATTTTTGTTTTCTGCTTTTTAAATCTTTTATGTGGTGCTTTTGCTTTTGTGTTGGTTTATTTCCCCATTTAAGTCTTTCTTTACATGTTATTGGTGGGAGGGAGGGAGTTGCTTGCTGTGAGTTTTCTGCATTTTGTTGGATGTTTGTTTGTTTTTGACCTAGTATTTAAAGAATTGTTGTGTGGGATCATTTGTTCTGTGGGTGGTGTGGGTGGTTTTTTGTTCTGTGGGTGGTGTTGGTGTTTAATTGCCTTTGCTTTAGTGAGGGATGCTTTCGCTTGTGTTATGTTGTTTGTGTGTGCTGTTGTGGGGGTGCTTTTGCTTGTTTTCTGTGGTTGATGCATGTGTAATACTTGTGGCAGTTTTTTTGTTTGTTTGTGGTTTAACATTTAAGGAGTTGCATTTTATAAGTTTTAAAAGTTGCTGTTGTTATTTTGCAGGGCAATTATTATTGATACCTATGGTGAAGTTTTGGCATGCTCTTGGGTTGTTCTGAGGTGTTCTTGTTGCTAGGTTTTAAAAAGGTTTTAACGTAGGTGGGGCATAGGTGAGACATGAAACAAATTAATTTTCAGCTTAGGAAATAGAGTTTCCCATTGAAGAGGCTTGTGTAGGCATTAAGAAGAGGGCTGATGTTGTAAAAAGTCCCATAGTAAAAAAAAAATAATTAGGCTGCTCACCTTGCTCTTGGGCCTGGCTTCAGTTAAGCCAGGCTGGGTGGTCTAAAACAGCAGTGTTTGTAGCTATAGGCTGACCTTTATTACTCTCCGGGCTTCAAGATGGGAGTTGCTTAATTCTTGAAGAGGAATTAAGCTTCTCACTAGCGTAGTTACAATAATAACATTATCTAAACAAGGCTGCTGCAAGAGCACTGTCTCTCACAGATGCATGAGACGGGAGCTGGCTCTGGGCAGGGACTGCAGCTGGGGTTCCCCTTTCTCCAGCTGTTATGACTCATCAGTGGGAGGAGGAGAAGCAAGAGGTGTCCTTCTGGGTAGACTTGAGGAATATGAGTCTTTCAGTCCTCAAGATCTCCCTAGGGACCCAGATGGTGTTGGAGGAACTCGAGGAGAGGATCTCCACCAGTTTCTTTTCCCCCAATTTCCTCTGAGGCTAGCTGCAGGGCTTCCAAAGAGAGGTAGAAGGAGAGCATGGAGATGATAGAAGAGGGAAAGGAAATGCAACCCATAACGCTGCCATCTCAGCCCCTTCACCCTCAGCCATCTCTTTCTGCCTCCCCTAGACATGGTGTGCCTGCCCTGAGCACCTCACGAGAGGTGATTCCTGGGGTGCCCACAGCTGCAGGGAAGTTTGGGTACCCCTACACCTCTGTCATGTGGGATCACTTCCAGAAGATGAAGGATCCCCACTATGCAAAGTGCCAGCTGTGCAGGATCCAGATCAGTCAAGGGAAAGGCCTTGCTCATCTTTCAACTACCAGACTCAGGAACCACTTGAAGAAGCACCATCAGGAGAGGCTCCTCCCCTAATGGCGACAGATTGAGACTCATTTTATGAGTTCTCTTCCATTTCTGCTTTAAAGGGCTATATAGATAGCCAGGCAGGACTGAATCAATCAGACTGAAACCTGTCTCTTATCAAGAGGCACCCAGCAGGCGATATCAGATAAACTGGGGAATTGTTTGGCTCTCTTTAATTAGAGAGTTAGATATGCCCTGACTCCCAAAGATGCAGGAACATCTCGCAAAGCAGAACTCAGGCAGCCAGAAGCCAGTTAAGTCAGCCGGGGGACTTTTGTAAATATAATTCAGCTATCTATTTGTGCTAGGACCTATCCTTCTTTCTCTCTCTTTCTTTTTTTGCAAGAAGAAGGAAATTGTGCTTCATTTTTTCCTCTTTTTTGCTTTATTTTCCGTCTTAAGATGTAACACTGATCTACTGACTAAAAGACTTTTGAAAACCAGCTCAACTCTGATTCAACTAAGCAAGAGGCACTTAATTTTGTTCAGTTACTGAGAACTATAAATAATTGGGACTTTATCTTTTACTGGTAAGCCACTGATATTTACAGAACTGCCTTAATCTTTATTATATTTAGGAACTTGCCAGGACTAATTTTCTCTCTTTTCTTTCACTTTTCGCCTATTTTATTGCACTCTTGTTTTATGAAGGAATATAACAAGTGACTCTAATATTTTGGCTACTGGATTAATTTGAACTACAAATTACTCAAAGGGAAGGATATAAAACTTTTATATTAGAGATTTAGGTGATTAGTTGAAATAAACAAGTATGGAAAAGAAGATGGCGGAATTTGAAGTACGCAATTATTGAATTGAAAACTATTTCTGATACTTTACTACCATCTACTGGCCTAAAGATGAAAATGGAAATTGCTCAACAATTAATCTCCAAGATCGCACCAAGCTTGGAAGTTTGATAAGCCAATTTAAGCAAGACTATGGAAATATTTTAAGAAAAATATGTCAAGAGGATCAAGACTCCCCAAAACTAAATTTAGAAGATAAGAAACTAGAACTGCAATCACAGCAATTTGACCAGATCATGAAAGAAGTTTCTGGAGATTTGGACTATGGATTTGATGGATTTGGTCTACCTAAAATAAACCTAGCATCTCAAAGAATTAAACAAGCCATTCAAGAATTCAAGGAATAGGGGGGAAAGACTACTGATGTTGGGAAGGGAACTGAATTCCTTGATTCACTACAAGCAGACCCTGAACTCAGGAAAAATAATTTAGGTTTTTGTGAGGACTATGTGAAGACCCATGGCGATTTTGATTCAGGAGTTTTTACCTACTGAAATTTTAAGGGTTAAAGTTGCAAAGAGGATAATAAGGGCATGTATTTTCAAAATGCAATTATAGTTAACTATTTTATAAAAATTGTCATCAATTTATTCTATATATAAAAAGTCAAATAATTCAACCCACAATGTATAATCTGTGCCACAAAGTTTAATTTTAGAATATTTGATATTTATAATGAATAGTAAAATAAGACATACATATAACAATCAAATTTGCAATATATGATTTAATTTTTTAACATATACATAGATTTCTTCTAGATTGAGTAAAAGTTCAGTTTAAATAAATGAAATTCTTCCCTCAGATGAAGCTTCAATTTAAAAAGATATCTTTTAATAATTTATCTGGATTTAGTTCATTTTTGATGGAGGCTAAAATTACTATCTAGCAGTTTATTGATATATTTCTTTAAAGTAACTGTTAAGTTTCTTTCCCTTCTCTCTTTTTATATAATTAGTATTCTTCTTTTGAAGTTTGCGATTCTTCTCTTTTTTTTGTTGTTGAAACATTATATTTCTACTAATGTCTTATCACCCCTATTTGTTAATAGTTAACATATCAAATAAATAATAGGTTAATTCTCTTATTTAAGTTTAAACTAATCTCAGTTTACCAATTATTATATAGTATCTTTTTTAAAAACCTACTTAAAAAGAATTAACTTACTGTTGATGTAGGGGGGAAACTTTGCTTAGTAGATTACATATTTGGTGACTCATCATCATCATCATCACCTCATATTTGGTTACTCATAACAATTTGAATTTTATATTTCCCTAAAGTAAAAGTTAAGTTTTTTATTCCTTTTTTTAAAAAAGTAAGACTCCTCCATATTAGGCTTTTATTAATTACTCCAATTTTGGATTTCAATGGACTAACAGATTATATATAAACGAAGCAAATCTACTAATTCAAGATTACACCAATATCAAGTTTTTAAGTTGAATAATGGGATTAATATTATAGAATTTAAAGTGGACAGTTTAATTTCTGTTAGATTCCAATAATAGGTGGAAAGTATAATTACTATTTGTTTTTATATTTTTTTAAATATATCCTGTATCCATTTACTTCAGATATATCAATCAACTTCTTATGATATTTAAGCACAATCCTTCAGATGTATTTAATATTTTTATGTATAATGTTCTATGTATTAACTGTTTCCCCCCTTTTTCTTTAAATAAAACTTTATTTAAAAAGAGTAAAAAAAAGAAGCACCATCAGTCCCACCTGCAACCTCACACTGAGCAGAAAGTATACAAGTTAGCAACCACATGTGACCAACCACATCAAGGCACCATTGCTGAACATGCTGAGAGGCTCATATCACCTGCCGTCTTAGCTACTGGGCTAAGAAAGAAGTGGTCTGGCCAGACCTCTCTCACATGGCACAAAGGCTTCCCTCATGCCTTCTGATGAGTATGCAGAATGAGTATATTTTCTTCCATATAGGTTACATTATAAGACCTCATCACACATGTCTGATCAATACTTTTCAGCTTGTCATGTGGGTAGTACAGCTGCTGGTGTTTGGTGGGTAAAATTTATAGTACAGAGTGACACTTTTTTCAGCTGTTCAATCAAGTACATGGTTGTAAATTTCCAGGTGGGGCTGGGAGTTCTCCCAGAATTACAACTGATCTCTAGACTACAGAGATCAGTTGGCCTGGAGAAAATGACAGCTTTGAAGGGAGGACCGTATGGTATCACATCTGTGCTGAGTTCCCTACCTTCCTCACATTCTGATGTCTTCAGGCTGTGGCCCCAAATCTCCAAATCTCCACAAAAAGGCCACCCTAATTACATACCATTAATTAGACAAATGTTCCATGCCTTTTGGTGATTGGGGAGGGAAATAGCTTAGAAGTGTGATCAAGGCAAAATGACAATAAGGTAGCAATCCTAAGCAGGTCTACTCAGAAGTAAGTTTCATTTGATTCAGTGGGGCTTACTCTCAGCAAACGGTTCTTAGGGTTGCACTGTCAGGATATCAGGCAGTTGTAATTGAAGGATTGTATCACATGGACTGGAAAATGGAAACAAGAATTAGAAGATAATTCATACTTTTATAACTTATGAAGCTTATATCTTTGGGGTGGTGGTGGGTTCTTTTGTACAGGAAGTAAGATGCATTACACAGAAGCCCACTTCGACCAGGAAACTAGGAATTAGCTTCTAAATACATTATTCCCTTGTGAACACTTGGCAACTGGTTCAGTATAATTAAACTGCAAATGCTACTAACAGAGTACAAATCTAGTGAATAACTCCCGCCCTGCACATATTGTTGTATTTTTACTTCTGTTAGTTTTTATTGCACGCCTCCACTTCCAGACCCAGATAATAAAAGCACTCTATACAATTCAAGATGTACGAAAACGCTATACAATAATTGCTAGACAATTCAAGATGCGAGGAAAAGATAGTTCTCATAAACTACATTTCTAATGTAGAATATGGTTCTCCCTAAATAATAGCATCTGTGAATATGGTGCACACAGATGATAACAGTTTATGGAGAACATAAAAAAACAAAACAGCTCTTTATTTAGGAGAAAGCAGAATATTCAAAGTCAGATTCATCTGCCATCCAATGACTAATCCAACTTAAGTTTTTCTAGCATGACAATTTAGGAACACCGTAGACAATAAAGAACATATAAGACACTGGTGTCTTGTACAGAAGATTAAGCAATGAAGACTTGTCATGATTTCACACCATGAAATTCTCATAGAAATACGACTCAAAGTAAAGTATTTCAAAAATAAGAGATTTTGAAGGAAAAGCTTTTAAAAATGCAAACTTTTTTTGGTTTCCTCTTTGGAGGCCAAATTAGTGTGTGTGTGTGTATTTTGTGGTGAGCTAATGATACCTTTTACAGATTACTCTTATGTGAACACAGTATTACCTAGAAGAGGAAAAATTGGACAGAAGTTTGGTACCCAGAACACAGAGTACATGATTGTAAAATTATATCTACATTGTGTTCAGTTATAATGATAGAAATGTATAAGATCACATGCAGATAGGATTGCCAAGCACAAGACTGTCAACTGCCTGGGTGGGGAGGGCAGGGCACTGGCAATGCTGACATCATTCCCCGTGCACCCAGAAATGACACCAGCATATCACGAGGGATGCTCTAGCATTTGAATGTCACTCCCTGTCATTTCAATGGTACTCACTGGGGACACTTTGAGACTCCCCATCATCCCCTCATTTTCCCACTATTTTTCTCTCACTATCCAGCTGGGTGCTGAGAGGAACATGCACCTCCACTACAAACCTGGCAAGCCTATATATAGAGAAAATCAGAAACCAAAGTCAGGAAGACTGTGTTAGTGAATAAGACCACCTAACCTTCTTGAGACTTCAGGTACAATTTTGACACAGTGATGGGCCTAACTACAAAATGGCTGCCACAAGTGGCAGAACCAACAACAAAATATCAGGAAGTGAGATTATGTTTAACTCTGATAATAAATCTTAAACTTTTCAGTCAGAAGCTCTGTGAACTGGAGATCTTTATGCTGCACTGGTAGCTGCTGCTGAAGCAACTTTTAAAAAAAGCTAATAGCTAATCAAGTCTCCAGAGGCCAATCAGAAAGAGGAGGTTTACAATTACCAAACTTTAAATTATATCATGAAGCGGTATGTTTGGACTGGATAAAAGAATGGTTGACATTGAAGCATTTGAAGCTGTTAGCATTGGAAGGATATAATAAACTATTTGGATGGCATGCATATCTATGGTATGACAAAGTAAAAGCAGACTCTATGTTTTTACATCATTATGTAAGAAGAAGCTTGTTTGCTGTATGGACCAAATACAAGAAATATATGGAAGAGACTATACCAATGTGGATTATTCCTGCTGAAGTAGTAAATCATAATGGTATCATAATGCCTCTGTATAAATCGATGGTGAGGCCTCTTTTGGAGTACTGTGTACAGTTCTGGTCGCCACACCTTAAAAAAGATATCATAGCACTGGAAAAAGTACAGAGAAGGGCAACTAAAATGATTAAAGGGTTGGAACACTTTCCCTATCAGGAAAGATTGAGGCGCTTGGGGCTCTTTAGCCTGGAGAAAAGACGACTGAGGGGAGACATGATAGAGGTTTACAAGATAATGCACGGGTTAGAGAAGGTAGAGAAAGATGTGTTTTTCTCCCTTTCTCACAATACAAGAACTCGTGGGCACTCTATGAAATTATTGAGCAGTCGGGTTAGAACAGATAGAAGAAAATACTACTTTACACAAAGGGTAATAAACACATGGAATTCGTTGCCACAGGAGGTGGTGGCAGCTACAAGCATTGCCAGCTTCAAGAGGGGACTGGACAAATATATGGAGCAGAGGTCCATCAGTGGCTATTAGCCACAGGAGATAGATGGTATTCTCTTTGTGGGGAGGTGGTGCTCTGTTGTCTTGGTGCTGGAAGGAAGGCAGTGGGAGGGCTTCTGGTGTCCTGGCCTCACTGACAGTCCTTTAGATGGCACTGGATTTCTAGCCACTGTGTGTGACAGAATGTTGGACTGGATGGGCCACTGGCCTGATCCAACATGGCTTTGCTTATGTTCTTATGTTCTTAAATCCAAGAACAGAATATGCAGGGGAAGAGTGGCTGACATACAAAGAAATTCTTGAGATAAAACAGAACAATTATTTGCTTAAAGACAATGACGAATTGCCATTCCAATATGGATGGTTTCAATATATGCAGATAAAAGATTTGTATGAGAAGGACAAAAGGAAAAATGGTTTTAGGCTACAAAATTCTGAGATTGAGAACTGCTTGCTTCGGGGGGGGGGGGAAGAAAATGATTTCTAAAATATACAAGATATTATTGAAATGGTTCACAGAGGAGGAAGTTGTTAAAGTTCAGATGGTCAAATGGGCAATAATTTGTAATAAGGAAATTTCAATGGAAGCTTGGGAAAAGGTATGGAAAAATATAGTTAAGATTTCAGCATAAACCATTGTGCGAGAAAATGTTTATAAAATGATGTATAGATGGTATTTAACACCGAAGAAGCTGGCCAATGGTAACAGTCAGATGTCTGATAAATGTTGGAAATGTAAACAACATGAAGGTTCATTTTATCATACGTAGTGGTCTTGTGACAAGGCAAAACAGTTCTGGGGGGATATAGTAAAGGTTATGTCAGATATTTTACAAAGAAATGTAATTAAAACCCCAAGATTGTTGTTATTATGTATGAACCTAGAAGACTTCGATAAAATGGATAGAGTTATGGTATTTTATATGGCCAGAATGTGTTATGCACAGTTGTGGAAGACTCAGGAGATACCATCTATGGAAGACTGGATCTTGAAAATTCTGAATATGGCAGAAATGGATAAACTAACGAGAAAATTGAAAGAGCAAGAAGTATTGGAATATACGTTAAGTTGGGAAAAATTCAAGAAATATGTGGAGAAAAAGTGGGACATGAAGGGGAAATTGTGGTCTTTGGATAGTTGTTAAGGGGGAGATAGAACTTTACTTAAGGTTAGAAGGGGGTATATTTTATTATATTTTATTGGATTAGTATAGAGTTATAGTATTATAGTATTATAAAGTTAAGAGTAAGACAGTGTATTCATATGAGAAGAAATAAGGTTGAATAGGTAATAGGGAGTATATATAATATTTTAGTGATGTATTAGAAGCAATAGATTTATAATATAGATAATAGGTATTTAAGGATTAGTATATTATATATATATATATATATATAAGTTAGAATATGTACCTATTATATACTTATATATATTTTTATACTCTTAATTTAGATAAGTATTATATTAATTTGGTTAATACAACTAAATAGACTAGATTAGTATGTATTATATAGATATATATTATACATATTATTATAGATTTTAAGAGTTTATAGTATATATTCTTTAGGTTAAGTTGGGTATGGAAAACTGTTGGGAGTCATTAGATAAGGGAGGGGGGAAAGGATGGGGAAAATGCAATGGGGTGGAAAATGATAATGATTACTATGTTTATGTTTGTTAACCCATCCAATAAATTTTTTTTAAAAAAAATGCTGGTTGGCAACGCCCCCATCTGGCATCACCTACTTTGTGAAAACTCTTGGTGGACACAAGGAAAGGTTTAGGTAGGCACAATCTTGGGAATCCATAGCATAAAATATACTTCAGATTCTGTTTTTTCCGGTCATTTTTGTGGAGTTCTCTGGAAGGTCTCCCTATTACTATAAATTAAGGAAAAATGATTGTATATATTTTCTGTAACTATCTCTGTTCTCTCTTTCCATAGCATCAGTAATGAAAAAGGAAACAAAATTTGACTTTAAGTGCATTCATTGTTTTATATACCCTATAACAAAATTGAGTTAGTGGGTTTCTGAAGACTCACATTTATCCTGGTGCTCCTGAGCAAACACCAGGATAAAAAGTGAGTGGTTTAACATGGCCTTCAGAGGGTGCTGCTGGTGGCAGATGGCCAGGCTAGCCTGCCCAGCCCTCTGCCACCAGACGACGTAGCCCAGCTGGAGGGGAAGACTGATGCACCTGCAAGCGCCGGTGGAGCTGGGCTGATGGGGCAAGAGCAGGGCACCCACGACCCTGCACTCCCCGCTGAAGCCCGGGCATACCGCTCTCAGTTGAGCTGGGGAGACCGGGTGAAACAACATGCTTGCTGCCCCTTGGTCTCCTCTGGAGCTGAGGCACACCACTCTCTGTGGAGCCAGGGTGGAGCGCTCTGTGGAGCGACACACCCACCATCCTATGAGCCTTGCTGCAGGTGGGGGGGCGCCGCTCTCGGCAGAGCTGGGGCAATGGGGCAAGAGCGAGGCACCCACCATCCTGTGAACCCTGCTGGAGCAGGGATGCACCGCTCTCAGTTGAGCTGGGGTGATGGGGTGAAAGTGATGCACACGCTGCCCTCTGGTCTCTGCTGGAGCTGGGGTGTTCCACTCTCCACAGAGCCAGGGTGACGGGGTGAGAGTGCCACACCTGCCATCCTGCAAGCCCCGCTGCAGCCGGGGTGCACTGCTCTTCGCAGAACCAGGGCAATGGGGTGAAAGCGACGTGCCCACCGCCCTGCGGTCTCCACTGGAGCCTGGGTGGACTGCTCTCAGTGGATCTGGGGTAATGAGATGAGAGGAACACACCCACCACCCTGCGAGGCCCGCTGCAGCCAGGGCAGCTGGGGTGACCGGGAGAGAACGATACACCCTGGCCCTGGACCTCATCCATGTCTCCTGTCTGCTAGCCCTCCCCAGACCCCGCCAGCCTCTCAGACCTTCCCAGTTCCCCCCTGCCTGCCTACCAGCCCTTCCCAGACCTCCTGCTACCTGCCAGCACTTCCCAGACCCCCTGCCTGCCAGCCAGCCAGCCCTTCTCAGACCCCCCTGCCTACCTGCCAGCCCTTCCCAGTCCAACCTAACTACCTGCCAGCCCTTCCCAGACACCCCTGCATTCCAGACAGCCGTTCCCAGTCTCCCCCTGCCTACCTGCCAGCACTTCCTAGACCTCCCGGCCTACCTGCCAGCCTTTCCCAGGCCCCCTGCCTCTCAGCCCTCCCCAGACTCCCTTGACCCCCTACCTCCCTTCCTGCCTCTCAGCCCTCCCAAGACCTCCTTCCCTCCTACCTGCCAGCCTTCCCCAAACTCCTCCTGCCTCTCGGCCCCTCCCAGACCCCCACCTGCCTGCCAGCCCTTCCCAGATCCCCTGTGCCTGCTAGCCCTTCCCAGACCCCCCTGCCTGCCAGCCAGCCCTTCCCAGACCCCCTGTATGCATGCCAGCCCTTCCCAGACCCTTCCCTACCTGTCAGCCCTTCCCAGACCCCCTGTATGCATGCCAGCCCTTCCCAGACCCCCCTGCCTATCTGCCTGCCCTTCCCAGGCCCCCACCTACCTGTCAGCCCTTCCCAGATCCTTTGGCTACCTGCCAGCACTTCCCAGACCCCTGCTACCTGCCAGCTCTCTCCAGACCTTTCCTGCATCTCAGTCCTCTGCAAAGCCCCTTGCTTGCCTATCTGCCAGCCCTCCCCAATCCCCTCCTGCCTCTCAGCCCTTCCCAGACCCCCTGCCTACCTGTCAGTCTTCTCAGACCACACCCACCTACCAGCCAGCTTTTCCCAGACCCTCTGCCTGCCTGCCAACACTTCTTAGACCCCCCTGCCTATCTGCCAGCCCTTCCCAGACCCCCTAACTACCTGCCAGCCCTTCCTAGATCCCCCTGCCTGCCTGCCAGCACTTCCCAGCCTCCCCAGCCCCAGCTTTCTAGAGCCCATTGCATTTATTTGAACAACAGGCTTTGTTTCTAGTTAACTATAATATTAGAATCAGATAAGGGTGTTAACATAAATAGCTTTCATGTAAAACCAGGACTGAGTATGCAGATAGTATCCTTATGCTAAATTGATGAGTGATTATTCTGGCTGTTATTTTTGCCTGCCATGTGTGCACAAATTTTCCCAGTGCAGAAAGGTCTGCACAAGCTGTCACCCACCCACCAAGCTGAATGCAGCCCACCAGCTGTACATAAGACCAGCTTTCCACCCCATATTGATGATCTGATATTCCTGGAAAGCACTAAAGCTAGAAAGTTTATTGAGCCTCTGTGTGCCACCAAACGTGACTCCTCTGTGGCATTCAGCTGGGTGGCCGACAGATTATGAAGATACTCTCTGAACTTTAAACGATGTGTAAGTGTATGTAAGAGCATACTCTGGTTTATTCATTTTTCACAATTCAGGAAGATATTTACATGTGGAATTGATTTTAAGCACATGATCATTTCTATTTAGGATTAAAAATTTGTTGCTACATAGTTATGGGGACTTTTACATGTTGGATGGGTTTAGCAACAAAAAAGAAATTAAGATTATGACCTTAATTTCATTTTTGTACCTGCAAGTACTTTTCAGGCCCAAAATGATATGTCCTTTAAAAATATTTCAGACTGCCAGAGATTTACAATGACTAAAATGCAGAACTCCTTGTTTTACCATTTCCATTAGACTCATGTTTCTATGTTCAGAGCTTACCCCCTTGAACCCCATGTGATAGCACCCTAGATACTGTTGAACCTTGATATAGCTAACTGAGAATGAATTGAGTTAGTCCCCCAAACTCCTGAAATTCTACATAACAAGCACATGTACAGTAGCTTATTCAGCCCTCACAGCAAGTTTGCTTTTAAAGTCATATTAATGTAGTACACTTTAGAGATGAAGTAACCTTCTATTTGCAAATCATATCAGCTAAATAGCTAGTCTAAGGTTATTTTATGAAAAGCCTGTAGAAAATATTCTGATTGGACACTCCAGGTTTTGACACCTAGTTTTGCCCTTTCCTTTATTTTTGATCTATTATAATTTATTTAATGAGCCCTACTCACATAGCATTTTTTAATGAAAAAGTTGACATTCCAGGTTTTACATATTTTACAGCTAGCCTTCACCAGCTAGGGAGCTCATTAGCAGCTATTTCTTGTGGTGAATAAATGCCACCTGAGAACACAGCTACTCCCTAATTCACAAGTTTGCTTTCTTCTAAGAGGTCACTTAACCTTTAAGTCAACTGCAGCATAATAATGGTAAGCAGTTTTCAGTGCGTACTTCTCAGGTTGTACTTTATATTGGAATTTGCCAGTTATACAGAAGCATCAGAATGGTATCTGTTCAAAACTCTTACACACATGCATGTTCCATGTAACTGAAAACTACTCATCACTTTGATGATGGAAGATTTAAATTTGTTTGGAATGAGATGAAATCCTTGAGAGGAAGTACCTCAGATTGGGTTTGACTGCTGCAGTTCACATAATTATCATAATATCTGGAATTAATAATACTATCCCACAGGGGGGGAAATGTTCAGTACAAAAGAATTATTATTTTTTTATTAAAAAGACTCAATTCTGCAGGGTGGTGGACTGTCACTCACCTGGGGAAATAAAACCTCCTGAAAGCGAGAAAACATCAAATGCATCACACTGCAGAGCCTGCAGTTTGGACTCTGTTGGTACATGAACATTGCTTGTGGGGAAAAGCTATCAGTGTTTGTGAATAATTTGGAAGGCCTAACTGGATTCTTAGGAGCACGTGCATACTTCATGTGCTTTGGGTATTTAACCAGTGCCTTAGATATTGAACCAGTCTGTACCACTTGTCAATAGAATCATAGATTATGTAAGCAGGTTATATTGGACCAATTTAAGCCATGGATTGGGCTGAGATGAGAGATTAGAGGGCAATAGGAAAGAAAATATTAATGGAGGCAAAGTTTCTGTATTGTGTGATACCACACCAAAAAAGTTTCTGTTTCAGTTTTGGTTCTGGGGGGTGGGTTCAAAAATCATTCTGCTCCATTACTGGTTTGTTCCCATGCTGGTTCAGAATTGTTCTGGTTGGCTTTTCTGTTTTCATGAGTTTTGGCCTGTTGAGCACACATTGGCCACGCGTGTACCAACATACATTCATCTTTTCAAGAGGGTGGGGAAATTAGGTTCCGGGACATCTGTTTTTGTATGTAACAGCACCAAAATCACACAGAACACAGTCCTCCCTCTAAACCATTGACCCACTGAGTTTGAAAGCAGGGTTCTGTGTTTCATTGTTATCCTCATCAAAAACTTTATTGCATTAGCTCATAGCCTTAGTAAGCAACACCAGGAGAAAACTGCAATACAATTGCAAGACCAATTAAAACCTATGAAATGTCCATTTAAAATTAAAATATATAATAATTAAAATCATAGCAATATAATAGAAAATTAGAGGCAACGTACTGTTCCTATATTAACACTTCGAACTCAACATAGTACCTACAGTTTGTCCATCAGCCACACTAGCAATAGATGGTTTTGACAGATTTGGTTCAGCATTCTAGAAGCTGATTTAATGAGCCAAACCACTGAGTTGTATTTTTGGCTTGTTTTTTTCCATTAAGTACACCCCTAACTGCTGGTATTGCAATGGATTCAGTCATAGGCCACAAAAATACATTGTCTTCCAAAGTGCTGTATCTGAATGTTCTTACTGTGAAGGCAAAAAGCTTCCATCACAAATGGTCTCTCTCTCTTATATACACAAACAAATTATCCTCCAATTCTAAAAGCCTTTGTAGCAAGGTCATTGTAACCTGGATGAAGAGAATATCAGCTCTCACCCCCAGTGTTTTGGGGGCTGTGTTTGCCTCATCTTCCTTTCCAAATAAGGAAGATGCTTGGGAGGGGCATCCTGGGAGGCTGGGTTCCCTGCCAATCAAGGAGCAGACAAACCATGGGTCCCCCATCCAGACTGGAACCTCCAGTTTGTTACATGCAAACACGTGTCCTCAAATGCTTCTAGGCCAGACTCAGAAAAGAAGCAGACAACAGAGTCCAGTGACAAGGGTAGAATTTACTGGTTTATTCGAATAGACAGAAGAGAGTGGCTAGAGAGTGTAAGGCCCTTCAGAACCCAAATTCGGGTTTACAAAGCCATTATACGAACTTTTATCACCTTTGGTTCATTAGCAGAAATTATGCATTCAATAAGTTACTGGTCAAGTTAGTTATGTGTATATATGACCTAATGTCGTTCCATTGGTTTGGCATAATTAGGGGTTGTCCCCTTACTCAATTAACACTTGCAAAAGTTGTTTATCATTTCAAAGAACAAACAGTCCTTTTCTGGCACCTGTAGTATCAATAACGTAACTATCTCGTAGCTGTGTGTCATCCCCAAGGCCTTCAGTTTGCCTGTTCCCATCCCTAAACGCTACAAGAATCCATTGTTAGTCTTCCATCTGTTACCATCAGAATAAACAAGTACCCCAATATGTAGCATATGCTTGGCTATTCAGCTTTCCCAAGAAGTCAATGAAGACAGTTTAGCTAGAGCTAGTACACTATTATCAAGGTTTGAACGTATCTCTTGTGACTTGGCAGAGACCAGGCAGGATGGGCAAGTTGCTTTGTATCTCTAGAATGCGCTTTCGGTTTTACAGCCAACCCAGGCTGAAATGCAAGGCTAGAGAGCTTAAACTAAGGGTCTCTTCCTTGTGTCTGTGACAGAGAGTTAAGCCAATACACAGGTATATTAACGCTAAATTCTTCTAGTTATGTTCCTTCTATTCTATGGCAATGCTATATCTAGTGTTCTTTCATATATGTCGCTCAGGTGTTCTGAGAACTTCTGCTTACTACTCTTTGGGGCAGATTCAAGTGCACCCTACACTTGCTTCTCCCATTTTTTCGGCACTTGCCATCAAAAGCTTCCTGCCCTCCCACTCCAGTATTTTGCCAATGCTGGAGTAGCCGAGGCACTTCAGGGTCAAGCAGTAATTTTTTTACTCTTTCAGATTGACCAAGAAAAGAGGGTTTTTTTTTACTCTCTTTTTTGGCACTTTGCTGGGGCAGGGTGTTTCTAATTAGGCCTGGTTAAGTCTGCTTAGGCCTTACTGGGATTAAGTTGAATAGTGAGGGCTTTTTCTTAAGTGAAGGGACTATGGTGAGTACCCCGAGGCATCTTATGATGGAGAAGAAGCTTCCTAAACTGGCCTCTCATGGGTTACCTGCCAGTGTGGTTGGGACAGGGTGCCCTCAGAGCTATTTGAATCTTAGTGTTTACTGTGCACAGGAAGGCTTGGCAGAGCAATAGCCTGTTTCGGCATGTATTAGTATGTAGGCCATGAAAAGGCCACGAGGTGGATTAAGGCCACCTCAGTCTTGGAGCCAGAGTGGGTTTGCCGGTGAATGCTGGCATGCCTCTGGCAGCTCATTAGGTAGGTGCCTGCACTGAAGGTTGGATAATAATGAGGCTCAGATTGGTTTAAGAAATGAAACCTAGCTGAACCTAATGTTGTGTGTGGCATTTTGGGGTTGGGGGATGGTGGGGCAAAATGAAAATTGCTCAAAACTCAGTAATGTAATATGTTCTTTGAAAATTGTGTTTCCAGTCATCTGAAATGTCAAAGAACTGCCATTTTAAAACTGAAGAGCTGTGTTTAGACATCGAAGGAAATGATACAGATTGGCAAGATAAACCATTCTTTAAAATGCTTGACTGACAAAGAAGTGATGCAGTAGGATACAGAATTCTCAGTAAAAATAAGAAGGTCAAAATCCTACATTACTTGGGATAAAAGCAATCTATCAGGTAAATTGGTGAGTACCCTGTTAACTACCCATTGTGAGTGCAGCTCATTATATATGAACGTCTGTGGTAATGGCACTGATACATCTGTGATATACTGGTGGTTTGATTGGCCTGGTCTATGGTTAGAGACTTTATACTCACTTCCCCCTGTGAGGGGGAGACATAATTAAATTTCCCAGACAGTCCTCATGATGGGGCAATTCACTCACCAGGTGCAGGATATACCACTGTATAGCGGAGTCAACAGAAGAATCAAGTGAGAAGTAAAATCATCTAAGAAGATAATGTTTAACTTCATTTAATAACTATTTACAGAAAAATAAACAACAAACTGTGTGAGAAACATATTCATGGCTTACACACAGGAGAAATAGATCCAGAGGAAAGAGGCAGTTACAGCAACAGATATCTTATCCGACACAGAAGGAATGTTCACTCACAGCAGGGAGGGGCTAGTTCCACAACAACAGATAAACAGATGTATCAGGCCCCTTCTCCACCTGTAAGCACTCTTTACTCTTTCAATTCAAATTAGGCCAGAGTGTCTTATTCCAATACCCCCAACCCCATGTAAGCCTGTCCTGCTGCTATAGTCTGGTAGAAGCACACTTGGAAGAGCTTCTACCCAGACTTTCTAATATTGCACCAAAACCACTCAGTTACTGTTTCTGTACTGCAAGTAAGAATAATATATATAAGACTGAATAAGTAGGAGAGGAAGAAACAAGGGGCATTATTACCCCCAATGGACTATTCATACATTCCCCTTTAGCTATCAGATCCGATGGGAATAATAGCAACATCCTACCACAGAGATTTTTTTAAAAAAATCAGGTTGAACAAAATATAGATCAGATTGACTATATACATAAGGACATGCAAACGCTAATGTAGCAAAAAGTGAACACTGAGCATATCTTTGGAGATCTAAGTGCTGTAAGGAAAACAGTTGAGAGCTTATATCTCTGTGGGAGCATACCGGCCTGTGGGAGGCTATCGGTAGCAGCAGGCGGTCTCGTAAATACCTAGGCCCTAAGCCATGGAATGCTCTAAAGATGGTAACCAGCACCTTGAAGCCTTGAACATTCAGGGCAGATTGGCCATTTACTATACTGGGAGAAATGGTGATGGGCCACTGGTCTGGAAAGCCACTCGACCCAGAACCTCTCCCACCACCTTCACCTCAATATCACCACTCTGCTCCCCTCAGTCTTCTATCCCCCATTTGCTTTAGGTGCTAGAGCATTAATGGATTATAGGATATGCTGCAGCTGCCCAAAGCAGAAAGACAACACAACTGAAGTTGATGGACCTAGGCCAGTAGTGCTGTGATGAAGTAGAATTCTGTTTCAGCCATGCTGCTTTCCTCTGTCTTCAGCAGCCATTGCCAACCTGCAGTTGAAGCATGGCAGCACCTGGCTTTGTGTTTCTGGGCAAGATATAGTGGATCCTGGTGAAGCCAATCAGTAGGAACATGGAGGTGCCCAGCTGGGACCAATAAGGAGGAGCATGATGGCACTTCCTTTCTACTGCTCCAGTCCTCCATCATATGAGGGAGGCTTTCTGGGGAAAGGGGTGAGGGTATTTCCTAGTACACTCTGGCTACATTTACTGTCTGGAATGGTTACTGAATAACCACAATTTTCTCATTTTAGAAATTAAGCCCAGCTGGTTTATATAATAATTCCCAAATAGTAGCTATGTTAGTCTGTTGCAGCAAAGTCTTGTGGCACCATATATTCAACTATATTATGTAGATACCTGAAGGTAAGTATATATTTTGTGCTGTAATAAGAATCAGGTTTTATTAATCTATGACATTTGTATCCCATCCTCCCTCCAAAGAACTCAAGTCAGCATACATATGCACCATTTTATCCTTTCAGTGTCCCTGTGAGATAGGGTAGATTATGCTGAGAAATAGTGATTGGCCAATCACACTGTGAGCTCTTGTCTGAGATGAGATTTGAACCTGGGTCTCCCCACATCTTGCCATTATACCACAATGGAAATTATGAGGCCTACTGTCCTAAGAAATTTGAGGTTCTGAGCACATCAAGACATCTTACAAATGCCTGCTCCTACCTGTAATAGAGCAACTTCAGTATTCATTGATCATTTGAGGTGGACCTTTTGCTGTTACAGGTCTAAGTATTGTGACAGGAATGATGGGTTTCATGCCTGATGCTGACTATTCATTGTGTTTGACACATTTTTTTCTTCAATTTTTAGCTCTATATCTTTCTTAAGATCAATGACACATACCTGTAAACCATTTCTTTTCTCCTCCTGTTTCGCATACATCGCATTTTGGCTTGTCAGTGGAGCAGCATTCTGCCAGTTTTTCACGTATTCTCGAGTTTAATCAATGGGTGTTTATTTTTAAAAGCAGATATTCAAATTATTGTCACATGCCAACTCATTTTCAACTTGTTCTGATAAGCACAGTGAATGTGCATAATATGGTGAATTTCTAGTCTATACCATGATCATACAAAAAACACAACTGAGTTCTTGCTTCCCATTTGGAAAGAAGAGACAGACACAAGGCTTGACCAATGTTGACCAATATTAACTTAATAATGGCAAGGGCATACTAGCAGTACAGGTTAAGCCAATGGGACTTCCCTGGACCTGCTCCTTGACCTGTCTGGAGGACAGACACTGCCCCAGGTGAGAGCCACTGTCCATCCATGCACATGGCTGTAACACAGGTGACCAGGCAAATGGTTCCTCTTTTAATGCTCCAAGTACCCCAATCCCTGGGGCCTGAGGGAAGGACTTGTACTGGGGGTCCCACAGGCAGTCTTCCCTCTCAGATACCACCACCAGCTGATCCCTGACAGACCCCAATTCCCCACCAATGGGGAGGTGCCACTGGGTGCTCACTGGCCCACTCTGTCTACCCCAATCTAACCTGCCAGAGACCTAGGTGAACAGTTCCACCATCTCAAATGACTCTCCTACAGAACAGTACAAGGTAAGCAAAAAACACCTCTTCCCTGAGCCAATTTGGGAAAACGGAGAAAAAATTCCTGCCTGGCCCAGGTAACCAGTGACCAGCTAATCCTGTACTTCTATAGGGTATGGTTGGTGGGCCAAGCTTTCAAAGCCAACTGAGCCCCTAAGGAGGTGGGGCTGCCTTTTATAGGATCAAGCCCCACCTCCACACAGACCCAGATGCCCAGGAATGCAAGGCTGCCTCTCCCTCTGTGTGGGGAGGCAAAAGCGGTCCCCAGCCCGTGCACATTTCCCACATGGCCGGGGGTGCCATCTTCTGTCAGCATGGTTGGCAATTTGGCAACATGAGCTACATCTAAATCAGAAACTTCTAACTAAAATTTGAAATTGAATATGGCGATTAAAGTATAGAATTTTAGAAAGCAGAAAGACTTTGAAGAAATATCAAAATATATATTAAATGTCATATCAATGTTCTCATCTAGTTGATCTTGATCATCTTTATGTTCCTGTATTGATCTTAGTACTTTGCAGACAGAAGTCTCCATATATGGGAAAAGTTTGTTTTTTCAGCAACGTAACAGTGAATGGCATTTAAGCTCTGGGTCGTGTTTGTATGTTATTTTTATCTAAATGGACCATATTCCTAGAAAGGAGCACTCTTTTCATTGGCAATCTGTTGTGTAAGTTTGCTTGTCTGCTTCTTAAAAACAGGGAAAGAAATCAATTTGATTATTTTTTGACATGACCTTTGCTCCTTTTAGTCTGGGTTTGTCTCGAAAGAGCACCATTTGGAATGTGTCTCTTCAGAACACTTTCAATTCTGAGTCTACCCTCATTCCCTTTAGGATGGCTTCATTCTCTGTGTCTGTTTTTTGACTCAACATTGGCAAGTATTTGGTTCTCATACACTGCAGCCATCACGAGATAATATACATTCTAATTTGCTTTCTCTGAGTTTTCTACCACACTACCCTTGTGTCTGAAATTTCTCTTTATTTGCATGCCTCCCATGGGCTTTTGCTGACTACATTTTTTAAGTATCATCCATGGCAATAATGGCTGCTTGACCTTTGTCATATTTCACATTCAGTTCAAGAAAAAGGCAATAAGAAGTTCATCATTTCGCTTCCAAGGAACCATGAAAGTTGATGTATTTTCTATGTTGACAGGTAATTCTATGTATAGCAGTCTCTGGGTCCTTGAGGTCAGCAACTTCTTAATTGGGTAAAGGTCTACTATAGCCACTTCCACTTGAGTTTCTGGCATCTCCGTTTCATCCAGTGACTTGACAACAATACATCCAAGGACCAAGTCAGATAAAAAAATAATTGAATAGTACAGAAAATGCAGAGTAATAAGAAACTAGGACTATATTACTGTGTTTTCAACACTACCACCCTGAGAGAAGTCTCAGGGACTGCTGCACCATATTGAGCTAGATACCCAGAAATATCAATACTGGAAGAGGCCCCTCCATCTTCTCATAAGCCAATGGGATCTCCAGCTCCTCAGCCAGCCCCATAAAGGTGTCCAGAAGCCTGGCACATTGTCTCAATCCCGTTGGCCACATGAACAGGAAATCATCTAAATAATGTGCCGTGTCACAACAAAGCAACCACCGCTGTATTTCCTATTCTAAGAAGGAGCTGAAGTGCTCAAAGGCTGTACAAGAAATGGAACAGCCCATTGAGAGGGCCCAGTCCATATTGTATTTTCCTTCAAAAGAAAAGCCCAGAAGCTCAAAGTCATTAGGGTGCACTGGGAGGAGGTGAAATGCATACTTAATGTTGCATTTCGCCATCTCTGCCCCCACCCCACATCTCCGCACCACTTTGACTGCCTGATAAAAAGAGATATATCTGACAGAGCACAAATGCCCAGATATAGCGTCATTCACTGAACTGCCCTTGGGGAATGACAAATGATGAATTAGGCTGAACTCACCTTCCGCCTTCCTAGGCACCACCCCCAAAGGAGAGACCCTGAGGTTGAGAACTAGAGGGGCTTCATAATCTTTTGCCTAACCATGTCCTCCTTGCTTATCACCAAACACAAATTATCAGACATAAAAGGTGCCCTTGGCCCCTGAACCAGAATTCTAACCCCAACTTTAAACCTTTTCAACAAAAAGAGAGCATCTTGGCTCCTCGGGTATGCACGTAACAAGCATTCAAGGACCCTCAGCCTTAATGGGCTGGGCCCCTTTTCCAGCAGCCTGTTGTCCGCCTGCTCCACTACCCCCTGGCTTCTTACCTCCCCAACCCTGCTTGACCTTGTGACAGGCATTGTAAGGGTGTGACCCTGCACAAGAGGGGCATTCATCCTTAAACCTACAAGGCTTCCAGTTACACACTCCCTTCTAGGCAAACTCCCAGCAAAGCAGCCGGGGTTGAACCTGCTGCCCCGCTGGAGTGTGGGTATGGGTGGCTGGGGCAAGATGCTGCACTAGATATCCACTGTTGGACTGGTCCCCCAGATTAGGCTTAGCTGGGGACATCATCTGCAGCCATAGCTGCTGCTGAATACGATCCCAAAGCCACTCGATCCTGAACTTGTCATACTGCATCCATGTTGCACCTGAGAAGCCAGTGTAATCTTTATAAATGATGATCAAATATTGGAACAATGATGCCGCCCAATGAGGCTGTGCCCTGGCCAGTATCCCAGTGTAAGTTAGAAATTCCAGCAACCAGTTGGTCCAAGTCGAGTTGACATACCTTTGCTTCAACCGTTCCTTGTCCCTATCATCCATCTCATCTTTATCCTTCTTTTCCAGCTCAAGATCACTGGCTAAGGAAAAAAACCTAGCTCCCAGCACAGGAAAGCTTCCAGCAAACCCCCCTCGCCCGGTATGTGCCTCCTCACCTAAGAGCCCAGCAGCCCCACTGGCCAGATGATAGCCAGCACCCACAGGCTGCCACAGAGCTGCCCCCCCCAGCACTGAGGCATGGGGCCCCTGAAAGCTCTCTGCCCCATTAAAGCAAAGCTGCCTCCTTCAACACCGAGGCCCAGGTCCCTTGTAAGCTGTATGCCCCACTAAAAGCCTCACAGTTGCCATGCCTAAATGGATCTGTGCCTCAATGGGCCATACAACTGGAGGGCAGAGGGGCTAAAAGCCATGCCACTGCTGCTGCTGCTCGCCCCCACACTCACCCCCTCAAACTGCCGCACCTCCCCAGCGTCTTCACAGCTTGAATCTGCAAGAATTCTCTTCTATTCTCTGTTCTATTCTCTTCAAAATTCTGATTAATTACTGTCAGGCTACTGCTCCAGTTTCTTGAGAGCTGTTGAGGGAGAACACATTGAACACATTGAAGGTGACAACTGCCTATTGGGAAATAGTTATGGATCCAAAGGAACACTGTCATGGGCTGCTAACTCAATAACAAAGATCTGATATAGTTCATAATTACATTCATATTGCTCAGTCAAATCAGATGGTAGGTGACCAAAACAATACAATGAAGTGTATTGGCTTACAATTAGGCTTACAATTAGGTAATGCTATATATAGAAACCAACTGAATTTTATACTTTGCAAAACTAACTTAGTCTTGGACTACCATTTCTATCTTACCAATGGCTTTCCATTTAGCATAGCTTGGTGTACATTAGGTTCAGCAACAGTTATGTGTCCCTGTTTGAATAAGTATTTGAATGTACCTGGAGCTTTTTGATTGTCTTCCTAAAACACAAAAATACTCACACAAGTGAAAGCCTGACTATGAGAGGACTGATCCATAAGAAAGGGTAGTAGTGACTTACGGCAACCCTGGCGGGGTTTTCATGGCAAGAGAGTAACAGAGATGGCTTGCCATTACCTGCCTCTGTAACCCTGGCTCTGCAACCCTGGTTGGAGGTCTCTCATCCAATTACTAACCAAGACTGACCCTTTTTAGCTGCTGAGATCTGATGAGATCAGGCTTAACTGGGTTATCCAGGTCAGGGCATAAGAAAAGGTATGCCCTAGTAATATATTTATTTAGGAAATGTATATGTCACCTCTCTGGAGTTCTGCTTGAAACACCACAAGTAAAAACAATGCCATAAAATCATACATTATCAATATAAAAACAAAACTTTAAAAATAAGCCGGAGGCACAATACAACCACTAATCACTCTAAACAATAATCATAAAACAGACCTCAGACCTGAAACAGGCCATAAAACAGCTAACAAGATAAAAGCCCTTTATTTAAAAGCCAGGGTTAAAAAAATGTTTTGGCCTGGCACCTAAAAGATTGTGTAGTAGGCACCAAGTGAGCCTTGAAGAATAGGACATTCCAAAAGGAAAGGTGCCGCCACTAAAAATGCTCTCTCTGTAGTTGCCTCTTGCCTCACCTCTTCAGGCAGTGTCACAGAGAGCAGAGCTTGGGAGGCAGATGTAAACTCATAGGCTGGACACTGTGGGACAAGCTGGTCTTCCTCACTCTGGTCTTTGCTGTTTGTAGACTACATGGCTTATGGGGTGTATAAACTATACTGAATTCACAGTACTGAACTGTTTTTCTCTGAGTGATCTACTAAGATATATCTACTAGGACAAGTATTGAATGTAGACATGGGCATGAACAGCATTATGAACGCAAAAAAACAACGAACAGCCAGTTCGTCTGTTCGTGAACAAGCCATCCATGATGCCCCATTGTAAACGAACAAGTGGTCGCCGCAAGCCTGGTTCGTTGCATTTGTCTGCTGTTCGTGAAACCAGACAGTCAGACAGCTTCAATCAATGCCCTTGGCAACAGAGGCAGGGACTACCTGAACTCTGTCTGCTCTCCTTCTGTCGCCCTGGAAACCCAAATCTAAGCCCAATTTAGCTTGATGAGCAGGTCTTCCTTCCAAGCGTGGAGCTTCAAATTGGTTACAATTGGTTACATGAAACAAGAGTCCAGGGTATGGACAACATTCCATCCGTTATCTAGTTCTCCACCTCCTATATTTCATCCTACTATATCTTTAACTGTGAATTCTGTTGTATTATATACTATTACCCAAAATATTACATTTGATCATTATACTTATTTTTCATCCTTTTGTAGAAGGGATCCCATGGGGCGGAAAAGTCTTCTTCCATTTGTCCTTTCATTAACAAAATTTAAGTTGTCCATTTCCGCAGTTTCCATTACTTTCACTATTAACTCTTCTTGCTGTGGAATTCTTTGTTGTTTCCAGCATGTCGCTAATAAAATTCTGGCCACTGTTACTATATGAATTATCAAATGTTTCTGCTCCTTGCTCATATTTGGCATACAATTTAATAAAAAAGTTTCTGGTTTGAGAAGAATTGATATCTGCAAAATAGTTTGTATTAGTTTGTGCACAATTATCCAAAATCTATGCACCTCTTTACAAGACCACCACATATGAAAAAACGTCCCTGTACATTTTTTACATTTCCAACACTTATTTGGCATATTTTTAAACATTTTAGCCAATCTATCTGCTCAGTGGGCACCTCGGTTGAGGGCTCACGCTGATTATTAGTGCCTAATTTGGTCAGGTTTCTGAGAGTGCTGAGCTCAGGCTCTAGCCCCTCCCTCTGGTTCCAGGGCTGCTGCCAGGCCCGGGGGCCAAGCTCAGTGGGCACCTCAGCTGAGGACTCACCCTGATTACTAATGCCTGATCTGGTCAGTTATCTGGGAGTGCTGAGCTAGGGCTCTACCCCCTCCCTCTGGTTCCAGGACTGCTGCATGGCCCTGGGGCCAAGTTCAGTGGGCACCTTGGCTGAGGGCTCACTGATTATTAGTGCCTGATCTGGTCAGGTATCTGGGAGTGCTAGACTAGGGCTCCAGCCCCTTCCTCTGGTTCCAGGGCTGCGGCCAGGCACTGGGCCCAAGGTCAGTGGGCACCTCGGCTGAGGACTCACACTGATTATTATCATTGCCTGATCCAGTCAGGTTTCTGGGAGTGCTGGGCTAGGGCTCCACACGCTCCCTCGGGTTCTGCCAGGCCCTGGTGCCAAGCTCCCTCGGCTGCTGCCAGGCCCTGGTGCCAAGCTCAGCAGGCACCTTGGCTGAGGGCTAACACATTATTATTATTATCAGAGCCTGATCTGGTCAGATTTCTGGGAGTGCTGGGCTAGGGCTCTAGCCACTTCCCTCTGGTTCCAGGGCTGCTGCCAGGCCCTGGGGCCAAGCTCTGTAGGCACCTCGGCTGAGGGCTAACACCGATTATTATTATTATCAGAGCCTGATCTGGTCAGGTTTCTGGGAGTGGTGGGCTAGGGCTCTAGCCCCTTCCCTCTGGTTCCAGGGCTGCTGCCAGGCCCTGGAGCCAAGCTCAGTAGGCACCTCAGCTGAGGGCTCACTCTGCACAGCGGTGCTCCATTTCCAGAAAGAGAAGGCAGGCCTGAGGGAACTGGGGAGGGGTGAGGGGTGGGCAGCGGAGAAGGAGAAGAGGAGGAGGAGGAGGGTGGGAATTGGGAAGAGAGGCACACCAGGAGAGATCCACCCAAATGGTACCACTTGATCTCTGGGCCTTGTTGGTGGGCTGTGTGGTTGGCTGCAGCAGTGGAGGACTCAGCGGGGGCTATGGTGCAAGAGAACCTCCCAGAGCCTCCTAGCCCCCCACTCCAACCCCTTGGAGTATTGGGCGAGTAAATCTGCCATATGGCCAGACCTGTCTATCGTGGCAACCAACATTCTATCCTGCCCTCCCACCAGCGTGCAGAGTAAGCGGGTGTTCTCCCACCTGGGAGACTTCCTCCGTCCCCGCCGCGCACATCTGCATCCAGACCTGATGGACATGTTGACCTTCATCAAGGTCAACCTCAACCTCCTTGGGTATCTCTCCTTGGACCTAAAACTACCTGGGCTCTGAGCGTCCCCAAGTCTACTGTGGTTCTCAGACAAGCTCCTGTGCAGGAGGCTCCAGCACTCCTTGGTTCTCGGGGCTGTTTCCACAGCTGGTAACCTGTTGGTCTCCTCTCCCAGACAAGTTCCTGGATGCACCCTCTTTCAACCTCTCCCTCTCTGGATGGCACCAATAAGACCCTTCCCCACGACTTGTTCTGCCCATCGCGTCCTTTCCCTGACAAGTTCCTGAATAGTCCCTCTTTCATCCTCACCCTCTGTGGCTGGAACCGGAACAACCCATCCCAACAACCTCTCCTGTCCTGCTCATCCTGTCCTGTCCATGAAGGCAGGAAGGTAGGTCATGTCGGCTGCCTCTGCCTTTGGGCACAGGGGACTACCACGGCACTGCCGCCATCTTTGGGCCTTCCCAGTCCTGCTCTGCAATTTGGCTGTGACAAACAACCCTTTGTTCTCCTCTCCCCGACAAGGTCCTGGACGTTCCCTCTTTCAACCTCTCCCGCTCTGGATAGAACCAGTACAACCACTCCCAACGATCAATCTTGTCCTTCCCATCCCACCCATTCCACAAAGGCAGGAAGGTGGGTGATGTCAGCCGCCGCCGCTTTTGACTACAAGGGATGGCTCTGCTGCTGTTGTGCAGGTGGTTGTACTGCCCCAGGCCAATAACTAGCCCCCGGAAAAAGGCGCCATGCTTGACACCGGGCTACAGGGCAATTCTTCTCCAGGCCCGGGGCATGGACGATGTTCATACTAGGAAGAACATTGCCACCACGATAAAGGCGGCTCTGAGGGAGTGGATGGCTGGGGGGGAAGGGTATGTCCATGGCTTCATGGTGACGGACACAGGAAGCAACGTGTTGGCAGCCTTGAAAGAGGCATCCCTCCCGGGCCTGGTGTGTATGGCGCACAAGCTGCACCTAGTGATGAGGGATGATCTTGGGCTAGGGAGCAAGCCGAGGGACAGCTGGGACAAGGGAACTTTGTGGACAAGCAACCTGCTGGACAGCTGCCAGCGCAATGCTTCCCACTTCTCCCGCAGCATCAACTCTTCCCGTGAGCTGCTTCAGAGGCAGGGGAAGGGGGGACCCTGAGCACCACCTCTATCAGGACCTGCCCACCTGCTGGAACTCCACCTACGACATGATAAATCGTCTGGTGGAGCAGAAGGGCCTGTTGCAGGACATCCTGTCATCGCCAGATGTTCTGAGTAAGGGAGAGGAGCTCAGCCTCAGCTCCATGGAATGGAGAGTCCATGAAAAGATGTCCTGGTTGTTGAAATCCTTTAAGGGGGCCACCAAGCTGTTGTGCTCATACAAGGCCAGCCTGGATCAAGTCATCCCCCTGATCCACAGGCTCAACCAGTTCCTGACAAAGGAGCGAGAGCATGAGCGAGAGCAGCTTCCCAGGGTCAGGGACTTTGTGAGGAGAATGCAGGCATGCATGGCCAAGCACTTGCATCCTCTGTGCCACAAGGTGCTGTACCAAATGGCCTTCCTCTGTGACTCCCATATCAAGGGCAACATCGCCATGCGGGGGGGGGGGGAGATGCAGTGCTGGGAAAAGGAGCACCGCAGAGCAGTGCTCTGTTTCCAGGCAGAGAAGGCAGGATGGAGGGAACCGGGCAGGGGTGAGGGGCAGGTGGCAGAGGAGGAGGAGGTGGAAAGAGAGCCACGGCTGGAGAGATCCACCGAAACGGGACCATTCGATCTCTGGTCCTCGTCTGTGGGCTGTGTGGTTGGCCGCAGCACAGTGGGCATGTCTCTCGCAGTGGAGGACTCAGCGGGGGCCATGGTGCGAGAGTACCTTGCGGAGCCCACCAAGCCCCCCCATTCCAACCCATTGGAGTATTGGGCAAGTAAATCTGCCATATGGCCGGACCTGTCCCACGTGGCAACCAACATCCTGTCCTGCCCCCCCACCAACATGCAGAGCGAGCAGGTATTCTCCCACCTGGGATACCTCCTCCGTCCCCGCCACGCTCATCTGCACCCTGACCTGGTGGACATGCTGACCTTCATTAAGGTCAACCTCCACCTGTTTGGATATCCCTCCGTGAACCTGGACCTAGCTGGGCTCTGAGCCACCCTGGTCTACTGTGGTTCTAGGCCAAGCCCCTCTGCAGCAGGCTCAAGATCTCTGGCCCACTACTTGGCTCCAGGGCCAAAGCTACTTACTGATATCACCTGTCTCGTGACTGCTCAGGTCAGGTTTTTGTGAGTGGTGGTGTCATGCTCTAGCCCCCCTCAGTTCTCAGGTCAGCTTCCAATGTCCAGAGCCAAGCTCACTGGGTATCTCGGATGAGGGCTCACACCGGTTTTTATTAGTGCCTGTCCTCCCAGATCTGGTCAGGTGTCGCTGAGTGGTGGGGTCATGCTCTAGTCTCCCTCAATTCTTGGGGCCGCTTCCAAGGTCTGGTGCCAAGCTCTGTTGGTTTCTTGGCTCATGGCTCACCAGTGAATGGGTCTTCCCGGTCCTGCTCCTCAATGCGGCCGGTAACCATTTGTCCTCCTCTCCCTGACAAGTTCCCTGATGGTCCCTCTTTCAACTTCACCCTCTCTGAAACCACTCAGACGCCTCCCAACAATCTCTCCTGTCCATCCCATCCTTTCCGCGAAGGCATGAGGGTGGATGATGTCTGCTGCTGCCGCTGTCCATCCCGTCCTTTCCGCGAAGGCAAGAAGGTGGGTCATGTCAGCTGCTGCTGCTGCCCTGCAACTCAATGGGTTTCTTGGCTCATGGCTTGCAAATGAAGGGGTCTTCCCAGTCCTGCTTCACAATGCAGCCGGTAACCCTTTGTCCTTGTCTCCCTAACAAGTTCCCTGACGGTCCCTCTTTCAACCTCTCCCTCCTCAGAACCGCTCAGATGCCTCCCAACCTCTCCTGTCCTGCCCATCCTGTCCTTTCTGCGAAGGCAGAAAGGTTGGTCAAGTCAGCTGCTGCTGCTACCCTGCAACTCAGTGGGTTTCTTGGCTTATGGCTTGCCAATGAAGAGGTCTTCCTGGTCCTGCTCCGTAATGTGGCCGGTAACCCTTTGTCCTCATCTCCCTGACAAGTTCCCTGATGGTCCCTCTTTCAACCTCTCCCTCTCTGGAAGGAACCATTATGACTCCTCCCAAGGACTTGTCCTGCTCATCCCATCCTCTCCCAGACAAGTTCCCGTTCCCGCTTTCAACCTCTCTCTCTCTGGATGGAACCACTACAACCCTTCCCAACCTCTCCTGTCCTGCCCATCCCGCCCTTTCCGCAAAGGCAGGAAGGTGGGTCATGTCTGCAGCCCCCGCTTTTGGCCACGAGGGTTACCTCAGGAGCTGTTGCACGTATAATTGTCTGGTACGGTGGCCCCTGTCAATGGCACCGGCTGTCCCCTCTGAGCAGGGGGGAATGGGTCCCGCAACTCCCTTCCTTTCTGTGAAGGCAGGAAGGTGGGTGATGTCAGCTGCCGCCGCTTTTGGACACAATGAAAATCTCAGGAGCTGTTGCACATATGGTTATACCGCATGGTGCCCCCTATCCATGGCGCCTTCTGTCCACGCTGAGCAAAGTGGAATGGGTCCTGCGCCACAACTCATGTCTTTTCCGCCAAGGCAGGAAGGTGTGTCATGTCGTCTGCTGCCGCTGCCCCATGAGTGGGTTTCTCCGCTCATTGCTTGCCAATAAAGTGGTCTTCCTGGTCCTGCTCCACGATGCAGCCAGTGGTAACCCTTTGTCCCTGTCTCCCTGACATGTTCCCTGATGGTCCCCCTTTCAACCTCTCCCTCTCCGGAACTGCTCAGATGCCTCCCAATGAACTTTCCTGTCCTGCCCATCCCGTCCTTTCCATGAAGGCAGGAAGGGGGGTGCTGTCTGCTGCCACCACTTTTGGCCACGAGGGACAGATCTGCTGCTGTTGCAGATAGGGTTGTACCTCACGGTACCCCCCTTTCCATGGGCACCTGCTGTCTCCTCTGAGCAGAGGGGAATGGGTCCCTCCGACCCTTTCTGTGAAGGCAGGAAGCTGGGTGCTGTCTACTGCTGCTGCTTTTGGCCACGAGGGGCAGCTCAAGAGCTGTTGCACATATGGTTGTAAAGCACGGGGCTCCCTATCCATGGGCACCTGCTGTTCCCTCTGAGCAGGGGGGAATGGGTCCCTCCCACCCTTTCCGTGACGGCAGGAAGGTGGGTGCTGTGCTATTGCTGCTGCTTTTGACTATGAGGGGCAGCTCAAAAGCTTTTGCTGATACAGTTGTGCTGCACAATGCACCCCTATCCATGGAACCTGCTGTGTCCCCTATGCATGGGGGGAATGGGCCCCGTGACTCACTTCCTTTCCGCGAAGGCAGGAAGGTGAATGATGCTGGCCACAGCCTCCAGTTCTACACAGGAGGGGTGGACAAGCCTTTCCTGCAGCAGTCTGAGCGCTCCTTCAGGGCAGATGTTGTTGTCCTCCATCCTGGTCCTGCTGCACAATGAGGCCAGGAAGCCTCTGTCTTCCTCTCCCAGGCAAGTACCAGGTCCCTCTTTCAACCTCTCCCTCTCTGGAACCACTCCAACACCTCCCAATGACCTGTCCTGTCCTGTCCATTCCATCCTTTCCGTGAAGGCAGGAAGGTGAATGATTCTGGCGACAGCCTCCACTGCAACACAGGAGGGGCAGACAAGCCTCTGCCAGAGCAGTCTGTGCAATCCGACACGGTGGTTGTTGGGGTTCCTCTTTGTCCTCCTCTCCCTGTCAAGCTCCCCATCCCTCTTTGAACCTCACCCACTCTGAAACTACTCTGACCCTTCCCAATGACCTCTCCTGCCCTGTCCATCCTGTCCTTTCCATGAAGGCAGGAGGGTGGGTGATGGCTGCTTCTGCTGCTGACAAGATCGGTGGGTTTCAAAGATGAAGGCTTACAAATTTTTGAGTGTTTCCCGGTACTGCTCTGCAAGACAGCCAGGAATGGTAACCCTCTGTCGTTCTCTCCCTGACAAGTTCACCATTCCTCTTTGAACCTCACCCTCTCTGGAACTGCTCCAACCCCTCCCAACAACCTCTCCTGTCCTGCCCATCCCATCCTTTCCACAAAGGCAGGAAGGTGGGTGATGTTAGCTGCCACCACTGAGTACCTCAGTGGGATCCTCGGATGAGGCCTCACAGCAACTGTTGGGATCTTCCCCATTCCCCTTCCCTCTTTTGACCTCTCCCTCTCTGGAACACTCTAACCCCTCCAAACGACATCTCCTCTCCTTCCTGTCCTTTCCATGAAGGCAGGAAGGTGGGTGATGTTAGCTGCCACCACTGAGCGCCTCAGTGGGATCCTCAAATGAAGCCTCACAGCAACTGTTGGCATCTTCCCATTTCCTCTTCCCTCTTTCGACCTCTCCCTCTCTGGAACACTCCAACTCCCTCCAAATGGTATCTCCTCTCCCCCCCCATCCTTTCAGCAAAAGCAGGAAGGTGGGTAATGTTAGCCATCAGAGGCCAGACCACCCTGCCCCCTAGAGGGGAGATGGCCTGCTGCCAGCCCCAAGCCCACCAGGCCCAGCAGCCACACTCATCACCCACATTCCTGTCTGCACAGGAAAGTGCAGTGCAGCGCTCTGAGGCCTGGCAGGTGGGCACATGTGGGGGTGCTAGACCCCCCACCCCATAGAGGGAGGGCAGCCCACTGCCACCTCCCTGAACCCACCAGGCCCAGCGGTCGCACTCATCACCCACATCCCTGTCTGTGCAGGAAAGTGCAGTGCAGTGCTCTGAGGCCTAGTGGGTGGGCACATGGGGGTGCCACCAGTGAGTGACTAAACCCCCCACCCCCTAGAGGGGGTGGCCCACTGCTGTCTCCTCGATCCTACCAGGCCCGGCAGCTGCACTCTTCACTCACATCTCTGTCTATGCAGGAAAGTGCAGTGCAGTACTCTGAGGCCAGGCGGGTGGGTGGGCACATGCAGGTGTCACTGGTGAGTGGCTGGACCCCCTCCCTCTAGAGGGGAGGTGGTCCATCTTTGAGTCTCCCACTTGTAAATGGGGCCAAAGTCAACTGATGGCTCTAATTGTATCGAATGGGAGTTTCCTGGGGGCGTTGGATTTGGGAATGTATAACTTCAAGATCTGTATTGCAATCTTGACCAAACTTGAGTGATGGCTGGCGGGGAGCCTGCTGATCACTCCCTGTGAATATGGGCTCTCTAAGTCCAACGGGGGCCATTCTGGCCCCCATGAACAACAAACACCGAACATGTTCATTAACGGGACATGTTCGTTACTGTTCATCTGTCCGTGTTCATCGACGGCAACGAACTATGAACAGTGTGTTCATTCTCTCCCCCCCCCTCGTTCATGCCCATGTCTAATTGAATGTGGTTTGTTCATGGTGGGGCCAGCAGCACGATCCTGTCATTGCATATGTTCATCTGTATATGCTTCAAACCTCTGCCTGGGACTCTTAGGGCAGAATGGGAAATTAGAAACTTCTATGTTAAGTCAAAAAGGGGATTATTGATTGACCTACCTGCCTAGATTTAAATACTGGATTTTTGTCTCTGTGTATTCATCTTCCAAGTCAAACCTGGGAGACAGAGTAAGTAGAAGCTTACCTTTGGCTAAGTTCTGTAAATAGGATGTAAGTCATTTCAGCATGTTCATACAAATTTCAATGCTGATTGTGCCATTTGCTTTTTCAGTGAACATCGTTTGTGTAATATTATGAAAAAATGAATGCATTTGGTAAATTGCAATTTGATTAGTTCAAGTTATGTAACTTTGTATACTCAATGTTGTCATTGATAAATGAAGTGTGTGTTGGGGGGAGTTACCTTTCTTCTCCTCATAACACCACCAACTGCTCTTATATAATACTCTTCTAGACATATTAGTGCCCCACTCAGAGCGGTGAAGCAAGTCAGTGTTATTACCCCCAAAATACAACTACTGTCATCTTCCAAAGAGCATTATTGTTGGAAGACACGTTCCCAATACATAGCACGTTGCAGGTCTTTTGAGAAAGTGTAATATGCTTGCCATCTGCACATTCCTAAGCAGCTTATTTCAAACTCTGTTGTTTTCACAAACTGTGCCTAGAAAGGAGAGGAAGAGCTGCACCTATCTTGTACTATCTCACAGGAGATTTTTCTGTATCAGCTTGTAGCAATCGTAGGTCTTTGAGAAATGTGGTAGCACATTCAAAGTCCATGCACCAGGGGGAAAGCTTAGTTATCTGTTTTCAGTAATGCTCAGACTGGGGTATCCAAGCAGCACACCTCTGATTCAGTACAGATGTGCTGCCCAAAGCTGGCATTTTGATAGACTATAAGATTATTATCTGCAAATGTCAAGAGAGTGGATTTATATTGTGATATTTTGTATTGTTGTAATAATCTTGGCTGTAGTAATGAAGTCAGGATGTGCACTTGCTGTTCTCTTGTGACCTTTTGCCTCACAAAAATGAAGCACTAGACTTAATGCTGGAAAATATTATCAGCTTTTAACAGATGTAGGAAGGATTATAAGAGTTTTTTTCCCTCTCATTCGCATTTGGGTTATTTTTTTTTACCTGATTGCCCATTGCTTCTTTTTTTCAGGTTCCTAGAGTTAATAAATATAGGTATGTGTATGGACCACAGTGACTGAATCAGACATTGGAGCTTTTAGGAGGTCACAAGAGTGTCTTCCTTCAATGTAACTATCACCACAGTATCTGTGCTGCTATCATTCACAGTAACTATTTGATTTTAGAAGGGAGTGCTTGTCAGTTTGCGCAGTACCCCTCTGTCCTTATATGGGAAAAGTCTAAGTGCCCATATTTGGAGGAGTGCAAGTGCTTCAGTATCATCAACATATGCCTCAATTGTCCCTCACTGTTCTGCCTAACTGGCTGCCTTTTTTGTAAAGTTATCCCATTTACCTCATTTGATTGCATTCTAACATCCCTGAGATTTTTAAAAAAGATATATCCTTTCCTGGGCAGTTTGTACCATCCAGAAATTACAGTTAAAAATACTAAAATAATTCTTGAAATGTTTTAAAATATTTGAACAATTTTACATGCTTAAAATTAGTCTCTAAAAGAATCCTGGAACATACCCTGATCATTAGCGTTACTGCCTTTTTGTAGTTCATAAAATCTAACCCATTGTTATGAAAATAATTTTATCTTATATTCCAACCATTTTTATTTCATTAAAGAGAAATAGTGTATTACATTTATTTAGGAGACTCCAGGAGGTCAAGAGCATGAACTTTTGGAAACACTTCAACTGAAATGGAGTCTGAAAATAGATTTTACGCATATGCTCTTTCACATCAGTGGCCAAGATGGATACACAAGTGCAGAGACTTTCATGTTCATTTTTCTCCTGGCCTATAAAATGGGAAGTGATCATGTGTGGGATGGGTATTTTCTATTGTATCTCATGAAAAGCCTTTGTGTACCATGAATGCATAAGTTGAAAAACAAAATATCAAAATTTGTGGGCCGTTGATTTGGGTTGAGGTCATAGCATCATCCCTTTCTCTGTGCTATTTCACAATAGAAATTTCTCCTCCCTGAAATGCTATTATCAGCAGTAGGAAAGAAAGGGTTAACAGCAGCTTTGTGGAAGGTTCTATAAGAAAAATTACGTGCATGGGGGGAAAACTCCTACTCCCATCAATGTGGCCTAAATGTGTATCTCAACGAGACTTTAGCTACTTCACAGTTTTTACCTACACAACAAAAAAAATCTACATTTCTCTTCAGATTTCTATCATACTGCAAGCCCCCCATGTAGCATCTGCCAAAACATTATTTAATTCTCCACATCAACCTTAAGTATGCCCCACCACAAGCCACTGGCCTACTCTGTCCTTTCAAAAACACTCCTTCCATGCCCACAGCAAAAGAACAACTCATGGAAAAAATCTAAGTCTGTTTAGGTAGTAGGGGTGTGCAACCTGAAAAGATCTGGAAATCCCCGAAATCCGAAGCAGCATGCAACTTCGGATTCAGGATTCCAGGCCGTTTCGGTATGCTCCGTAAAGTTTCAGAGCATACTGAAGTGATGGGGAGGAGAGAGGGGGCAGGGTGCCCCCACCCTTAAATACTCACCCCCACCATTTAACCCCACCCCCCACCCTACTTACCTTGTGCAGCCAGGGCCTTCCCTGACGCCACCGTGGCTGGCGCAGCCAGCCGGCAGACAGGGCCTTCCCTCCTGCCGGCATCACAGCCGGCATGGCTAGACAGCAGAGAGGGTGTTCCTTCTTGCTGGTGCTGTGGCTGGTGCAGCTGGCCGACAGAAAGGGCCTTCCCTCCTGCCGGCACTGCACTGGCATGGCTGGGTGGCAGAGAGGGCCTTCCCTCCTGCTGCTGCCTGGCCGCCACGGCCGGCCGGCAGAGAGCCAGCCTTTCCTTCTGCTGGTGCCAGGTAAGTGAAGGAGTGGCAAGGGTGGGAGGGAATGGTTAGGTTTAAAAGGCCCTGCCGCTTGCAAAAGGGCTCTTTAAACCTAACCCCCCCAGTTCCCCTGAAGCTTCCCGAAACATTCTGAATGCTTCGGGAAGCTTTGCTTTGGGATTTCCCAATTGGGGCCAGGATGCTGGCCCTTATTTGGAAATCCTGAAGCTTTTCAGATCATGTCAGATTCGGGTTTTATACCCGAATTGGATTCCTGAAGCTCACACCCCTATTAGGTAACAGTGGAAGGGGGATTCAGGCAATCATCCTACCTGCCTGGACTTGACCAATGGACATTGGTGGCTATTAATGTGAAATCTTATTTTATAGCAGAATGCTGAGCATTTAAAGCAAGGATTAGCCCCTCAACATGGGAATGAGACTGCAAAGCACAAGGAAACATGGTAGCAACAGGCAACAGCAGAACACAAAGGTAATCATTTATTGGCACTATCATCACTTAGAAAAAGAAAAAATGGATTTAAAAAAAAATGTTGCTGCCCTGCACTGGTTGGAGCACTCTGATGCTTTTGAACTATTGCCACTCCATTACTGCTTTGCTAGCCAGTTTCCTGTCATTGTGTGTGCCTCCTGACACTCACTTTCTTTGGAGTTTGTTGTTGTTGTTGTTGTTGTTGTGTAGTGTACTTGAGGAAAAAATTGGTTGGTCAAGAGGGAGAACTCTGTTCTGTACAATTTTTGTATTGTTAAGTGCAAAAATAGCTACGCCAGAGCCTTGTTTCCTTAACCCATCTCCTGCTTAACCAACACTCGCATTCACACCTTCCCCAAATGTTCTTCGGAGTCCATAAACACCAAACCCCATTGTTGTGTGTCAGTGGGTTGGTGCCATTAAGTACAAAGATAGCTGCCTCAAAGAGCCTGGAATTCCTTATTGCAAAGAATGGTACTAAAACTTATGATAAACAAACAAAACCCTCAAATGGGTTAGATCCAAACCAGCAACAACCCACCGGAAAAACAAAACAAAACAGTAATGGTAGATATTTTTTTCAGAAACTCTGGATTCAATTCAATTCAATTTAATTTAATTTATTACATTTATATTCCACCCTCCCCGCATCAGCTGAAGTTTTCTCAGTGCAAACTGTTCTAGCTGACTTGTGGAACTCATGACTGTGGGCTTAGATGAATTTGGGTTGGACAGATTTATGGAGAGCCAGTTTGGTGTAGTGGTTAAAAGTGTGGGACTCTAATCTAGAGAACTGGGTTTGATTCCCCACTCCTCCACTTGAAGCCATCTGGGTGACCTTGGGCTAGTCACAGTTCTCTGAAGCTCTCTCAGCCCCACCCACCTCACAGGGTGTTTGTTGTGGGGACAATAATAACATACTTTGTAAACCACTCTGTGGGCATTAAGTGGTCCTGAAGGGCGGTGTATAAATTGAATGTTGTTGTTGTTGTTGTTATAGGGCTATCATTGGCTATTAGCCATGATAGCCAGTTCAGAGGCAGCATACTATTGACTGTAAGCTGCTAGGGAGCAGTCAGTACTAGAGGGCTGTTGTCTGATGGCCCTGCTTTTGGGCTTCCCTATGGCGTATAATCAGCCACTGTTGGAAACAGGGCACTGAGCTAGATAGTTCATTGGTCTGATTCAGAAGCCTAACTTTTACCTTGCATGGGCTCAGACTCTCATTTAAAATATGCTGGCATGGTCTATATCCTTCAGCAGCCGTGTCTTATCAAATTTAATTTTACTATTTATTTATTTAAAACATTTCTGCATTGCCTACCACATGAATAGGATCCCCATGGCAGTGAATATTATGAATACTGACACCTCTTTTTCAAGGATAAATGCTCTGCTTACCACCATTGCTTGACCAGACGACTGGCCTTGCATACCAAGCACTGTGCCACAGTATGCAATTGTTCAACACACATGCCAGAGATTGCTAATATGAGTATAAAATTGAATTTTGTGAAAGACAGAAGGCATTCTTGCTTTTCATAGTAAAGCAAGTATTACTGTCATTTATTCTTCACTTGCTGAAAAAAAGGTCATGTTGTTTACTATTTCCACCCTGTCTTGGAAAGCAAGCTAATCCCAAACCAATTTCATTTCCCCACTTTGTTTGATGACAATATGCCTTGACCACAAACCTACCAGTGGCCTGGTTTTCTGGCTGTGGGTTGTAGGGTGTAGGGTGAAGATATGCTTGAGTTGTGTTGGGCTTGGGAGGTTTTGCAGAAGCTTGATGTAATTGCATGAGAGCCATCATTTCAAACCACTCAGCCAGCCAATTGGGAGTGGACTGACTGGGCCCTCGGGAGGAACCTGCCTGATGGACCTGGGCCACACAGTTCCCAGTCAAATCCACACAGCAGGCTCTTATGGGGAGTTGCCCAGGCCACATGTGCACTTGGGCAGAGTCATTATCTCACCCCTCCCTCCCTCCCTCAGCTAGGGCTAGTGTTATATGCCTTCTGGGAAGGTGTGTTTGGCCTATGGCAGGATGAGGGGGGTGGGATTTTATGGTTGCTGTTGTTCATTTGTCACAAATTTGGGAGTGGTGGTTTGGCATCGGGCATGGATCCTTTTGTGGGAGACACAGTCTGTGCGCACTGTTTTTTCTTAGCTGGGATCCCCTTAACAGATTGTAGGAATGATGTAGGGGAGGGATAAGCTTGCATGCTCACTTCCAGGTGACAGGGTAACCACGCAGAGGCATACACCCAGGTGATTCCCACTTTCTGTCATCCCCTGGTGCCCCCCTCAGCTGGTGGTCTGAGGGAGCAAGGGGGTCATCAGCCAGCAGGTGGGTCAGCTGATGCTGGAGATCCTTGCCCCATGCTGCACCAAGGCTCCTTCAAGCTGTAATCAATAAAGTTATGGCCTTTTAATTCCAACAGTGATCTTCCTGTCTTTCTGCCTGGCCCTTGCCCTCACCCTTCAAGCTGGCCCTGCAACCCAGCAGCCACCAAAGATGAATTTTCAATCTGCTTGCTGGTGTCTTTACCATCATGTGCTCTATTTTTCTAATGGCCATGGTTTATACCAAGCTGTATGTGTTGACAACATCACAGCTTTCCCTAACAGAAAGAAAGTCGGTTTGAATAAGTTTTCAGAATACATTTCAGTGATAAATGTGCCCACTATGGAAACAGATGCAAAGTTACAAAATTATACAAGAAGGCTAGACATTGACTAGTTAAGTTGTAGATCTTTAGGTATTTTAGATAAGGGCTTAGATTTTGACAGATTCATTGTCATTGGGACCATGGATGCTATTGTCCCAGCTCCTTTTAAATCAAATGGCCCCCAAGGCTATGGAAATTAGTTGCTAAGCCTCTGGGATGGCCAAGAGGAAGAGCATACAAGTGGCTGTCTGCTGCCTCCATGCAGGCATTTGCCATGTTCTGCTGTCCAATCACCCTCCCTTTGTCAGCATGGGATTAACTGGTCATTTCATGGCTCAGCAGGCATTTAGAAAAGTCTCCTCTGGGATTCGGTTTCGTTTTCTCGGCCATGTCGGACGCTCCTCTCTGCAGGTCCGGGAGGAAGCGCCCGAGCACTCTGACCGGGCGGCTGATCTGCGAAGATTAGCCCCCAGGACTCCCAGTGAGGGAGGCAGGGTCCGGGACGCTGCGGGAAGAGCCCTCCGAAAACCTATGCGGGGGGTAAATTGCCCGCTTGTCCCTATGGAGGCCGGCAGACGTGCGCGGCGCCTCGTGTGCTGCCGGGCCATGGAAAACGGCAAAGAGCAGAACTAGGCGGAAGCCTGCAAGTAAGCGAATCCCTTCTGTTATTACAAGCGCACGCGAAGGAGTGGTGGGATCTGAAGCTAAGAAGGCTAGTTCTTCCCCCTCGCTGAGTCTCAGAATTTGGCTGGCGGTCCCCCCCCCCTAAAATGGCAGTGAAAAAACAGAGTCCCGCCCTGGGCAAGTCAATTTCGGCTGCCCTGCAGGGGAAGGGAGAGTCGCTCGAAGAACTGGTGCGGAGGTCAGTTACCGAAGCCATAAAACCCTTTGTTGACAAGCTGAACGAAACAGATCAAAGGGTGGGCTTAATTGAGAGTGAAGTGAAAACCATTAAGGAAGCAGCAGGGGGGGCAGAGAAGTCTGCTCGGGAAAGTGCGTCACTCGTGAAGGCTACGAATAAAGAGTTAAAGCTGGTGGAGAACCAGCTGATCGGGCTACAAGTGGAACGAACACAGACAATTTTGCGTCTCCAGAATGTGAAAGAGGAGGAAAATGAGGATTTATGGGGTTTGGTCTCGGAACTATTGGCGACACCCGCGAAGGCAACTAAAGAAGAGGTTAAAAGCGCCATTTTGGAGGTCCGTAGGGCTTCTTCAAAATGTGCAACGAAGCGTCAGCTGCCTCGCGAGATCATCATCGATTTCTCATCTAAAAGGATCCGAGACATCATCCTATATAACTCATACAATGCGGATCTGGACTTTTTGGGTTACAAGGTCAAGATACTGAAAGACGTCCCATTTTTAGTTCGGAAAAGACGTTTTAAGTATAAAAAGCTTGCAGCTCTTCTGAGGGAACGTGGAATAAAGTACAAATGGTTATTTCCTGAAGGCATCTGGTTTAGTTACAAAGATCAAGCTTACAAGATATTATCAGAAGATCAACTAAGGGATTTTGAGGATAAAAATCCGGAATTCCAGCGAGACACCAAGCAAGAAGAAAACGAGAAGTCTGAGGGGCGGGGGGAGGAAATGAGCACTGCGGCCGCCGTTGCTCAGAGAGAACTGCGTCTGGGACCCAGGAGGGGGAGGAAAACTTAATTTGAATTTGAATTGTAATTTGCATTATGTAAGGTCGACCACTCCGTCAATATTATACAAAGCTTTAGTTTTTAATAATGGCAGTATGAAGGGAAAGCATTCTGTGTAGTGTAGATGTTATATGTTGTTGTTTGGGTTTTTTTTCTCTTTCCTTTCCTTGTTTCCCTTTTTTCCTTTGTATTGTTAGTTAATGTAGTTAATAGAAAGAATAAAAAATGTTTAAAAAAAAGAAAAGAAAAGAAAAGTCTCCTCTGGATGACACTGGCTTGACCTTATTGCTTGCTTTGTATTGTCTCAACACAAAATAATTAGGCCTGGTTTACATAAAGATTAAGTGTAGTGGTTGATGAGGAATGATTCTCTTACCCTAGAACAGCAGGATTTGAGTCCAGTGGCACCTTAGGGCCCAACAAGGTATAAGGTTTTCTGAATCAAAGCTCTTCAGAGACTGACACTAAGAGAAGTGAGGAGTTTCATGTACTCTCCTGTAATGAAGCCAGTTGGGACTCTAAAGGCAAATCTCTCGAGTTATATGATTTGTTCATAATGAGATTGCCACAATGTGGCTGATTATTTATTTATGTATTGGTTTGAGCACGTAGGGTTAACATCAACACATCTTTCAAGAAGCCAGTTGTGTATTTTTGCAAAATAGATCCTACTTTTCGGCCCTTTTTGCACTTACAGTTTAACTGCCATTTATGAGCATTTTTAAAAAAAAAAACTTTGAGCATGTGTAGTAACATTGCAATGTTGGAACTCACTCACCCCCCTTTTGCTGATTAGGCTGTCCCCTGACCAATGGAGAGGCACTTGGTGGCAGAGATCTGGGGGGAAACATGTACTATCATTTTTTTAAAAAGCCAAGCCAGGAAAGGGTTAAAATGCTGCTGCTTCCTTCTCTTCATGCCGCTTTGATTTGCAAAGGGCTGTGCAAAACTTTTTTTTTTTTTACATTGGCAGAAGACATGGGGAGTGAACGAAAAGCAGCCATTTGACCCTTATCTGGCTATTAAAGCCAGGAGAAATCAGGAGTAACATTACAACACTTCCCTAGCTTTGAAAAAAAAATAAAAGAATGTGCTCATACCACTGAGGGAGGAAGGGGAAAGCAGCCATTTAACCCTTTCCTGGCTCTTAAAGCAAGGAGAGACTAAGCAGTAACATTTCAATGTTACAAATCATTCCTGGCTTTAAAAAGAGAGAGAGCGAGAGAGAGAGTATGCACATACCCTCAAGGGAGGAAGGGAAAAGCAGCCATTTAACCCTTTCCTGGCTTTTAAAGCCAGCAGGGAATTAGCAACAAGCTTAGGAATCATTCCTGGCTTTGGAAAAAACAGTAAGAGAGTACGTGCATACCCAGGAGGAAGGAGGTCAATGGAGAAACAGTCTTACTACCCTTACCTCATTTTACTAAAAAAAATGGCAAACAAGGAGTTCAGAGAGCTGAGGAGGATGGGAGTGGTTAATTCCACACAGACCAATCAGCTCCCAGGGAAAAGTAGAGGAGGGAGAAGAGAAGCAGAAGGAGAATAAAAGTTTTCTCACTAACCTTGATTACATCAGCTGCAACTCGGCAGCAACTTCAAAATAAACTCGAGGTATGTCTGCAGGGGGAAAAATCAATGATGCCATGGACAAACACCGGTTCTGCGTCCTGTGACTATCTTGCAAGTGTGAAAGTACTGCAAACATGAGAAGCAGAAAAGGTGCTGAAACACTTTAAAGTCCCAGCGTGAAAAGGACGTTCCTTTCAGAACTTTTAAAATAGGCTGTGGTCCTATAACATGTGGTTACTCTTATCTTCTCATCTGTCTGCATTTTTATCCGGAATCTTTTTGCAGTATTTTTTATTGTTCAGATTCCCACTTTGGAGGCAAACAGTCCACAAGGTCATTCATACTCACCATAACATGCTTCATGGATAGCATATAAAAGAGGTTGCTTTCTCATCACACAGTTGTTTACTTGCTTGTTTTAGCCTGTACATATCTACTCTACAGTTAAACCAAAACTCACTGGCATTTCCTTCTTCTCTTTAGTTATACTCTCAGATTGGATTTTGTGTGATTGATCAAAGGGCTGCTTTTGGTGTTTCTCAGCTATATGACTTCAAAACACCATGAGAAATAGCCAGTGGCCACTTGCCTCAGAACACACCTGAGGCATGTATTAATGGAGCAGTAAAATATGGCCTGCTATGTCTTAATGTTATAGTCCCATTCCATATGAATGACATTTTCCACAGATTTTTCTGCAGACAGTCAGATATTTCATCTTTCCATCTGATCTGAGGCTTTCTTTCAATCTTTTCAAATTATTAACCAGAAGATGTGCTTTTTCATGTCCATTAATGCACATTTCTAGCTTTTCTAGTCTGGTATTTACATTATATCTTGGCTGTGGGGTTATTCTTTAACCATTCGTTGGTCACTTACAATTTAACTTATTGATTTTCTCTGGTATTTAGCCAAACACTACTCAGATTAGTAGGTCTAAATAGTCTCATTTAATAAAAATTGAAGATTTTCCTCATGAGGTTTGTCTCATCCATTTTTAACAGAGTTTTCTTTTAAATAACCTGTGTTAACTGGTCAAATCAGGTTTGGAAATATGCAGAACATTGGAATCCATGCACATAATACTAGGTGGGTAAAAAGAAATGACAGTTGATGAAAGAGAACTCATGTAGATCCATCTATAAACATGAAGGAGGAAGAACAAGAGAAAAGGACATGAGAAGGACTCAGTCAGAACACCTGCGTTTTCTATCTCTCATCCTAATATTACTGTGGAGAAACGCCATTCTGTTGGTGAATTTAACTTTCTAAGTGCTACAGGAGGGAGGGACCAGTTCTGGAATGGAATTTGATTGGAGGGAGAGTGAGTCAGTTGGGGGAGAGGAGTTGAAAAGTTGACAGTTGGTGGCTGAGGAGAAAGAGGGATGGCTCTGAGGGGAGTGGTAGGTTTGAATTAAAACCCCCGTAACAAAGTATCGTGCCTGCCCTATACAACATCCAGCTAGGGCATGAATATCGAGAAGGAAGGAGAGAGATTAGAGGTTTTGTGTTTTTTTTTCTTATGTTATATATTGTCTTCTGTTCACTGCAAACTTGTCTGGGTGGAGTTATGATCTAAATAAATTTTGTTGATTAATGAAGGAATGAAGACACTGTGTTCTACACAGATCCCCAACTGCTTGGGTCTGCTAGGAGGGGAGAGAGAGAGATCAAGAAATACAAAGGGATGTAAACAGAGGGAGGTTAGGAGGCTGTCCCACCTAACTGGAAACCCATACAGGCAGCAACTACTTGGAGACAGGAAAGTGAGACAGCCCTTTTAGGTGCCTGGCTAGGCAAAAAGGGAGAGGTAGGCAGAGCGGGGTCTACCAGTGGGAGGAAAGGCCCTGATTACAATTACCATTGGGGAATAGATGCTTGCTCTTTATCAATTAAATAACTCATGTCCAAAATGCTTTCCTGGCTGTGGTGTGGTATTGAGCCATATAGTTTTAATTTAACCTCAGTCTAGTTATGTTAATTTGTTACTGTGATGTTATATGAACTACAACGCCAAGTGTTTTGGTTGTTCATGTAAATAAGTTTTTACTTTTCCCCCCAGTAGGGACCCAAAACAGCTTTATTACCAACAAAAACTACACAAGACCTTCTGAGACGATGTCTAGCGGATTAGTCTGCCAAGGCCATGAGCCAAGAGCCCTTCAGTTCACACCCAAGGGCTCACACTCCTGGACATACTAGGTTTTAAACACCTGCAGCAGGAGAGAAAGAAACACTTGGTCTGGATGTTATATGCTGGCAGGCATATTCCCACAGTTCTTCCACCCATTCTTACTTTATTGCCATGAACTATGTGGCCAGACCACTATGGAGGAACACATTTCCCTTTTTTCTGTATTTATATTTTTGTCAAAGGCTACTTTTTATGTTCTGGTAGAGTATAGCTATTCCATTTGAGTGCCAAAAATTTACACACACACACACACACACGAACAAGGGTTTGGTTTATAGTTTTGTGTGGAGGTAGGAGAATGTAGTTGATGTGTATTTGGAGATTGTCTTTCAAAAATTATTTGTTGTGTAAAACAAGGACAAATAATATTTTCTGGTTTCTTAAAAATATTTAAAATAGCACTTATAACTATTATGAGGCAAACTGTGACAACATTCTGATATGTCTGTGTCTCTTGCTTGCTTTCTGCTTCTCTTTAAAAATTTATAAATCGCCTCTTTGCTTTTTCAAGCACCCAAGCATAAAAATACACAATAAAATCCATCTAAAAGCAAATCAAAATGCAATGCCATTTCCAATTAGCATACATTAATACTAACTATCTCCAATGCTCTTGCAATAAAACTAAGAAGCTGAACAAATGAGCAAATATTCAGGTTTCACTGACCACATGTTCATGGCTTTGGTCCCAGTGATGTTGGATAACTAGGATTTGCAGTATCCAAGTGTTAAAAAGGTAATGTGAGAACTTGGCCCTAAGATGATTTGTTTCTTTCTCTCCTGCTGCAGGTATTTAAAACCTAGTATGTCCAGAAGTGTGAGCCCTTGGGTGTGAACTGAGGTACTCTTGGCTCATGGTCTTGGAAAATTGGAGAACTTGGCCCAAACTTGGCTCTAAGAGCTAACAGGAAGCTCCAGGATAAGCAGAAAGTTCTGATCATCAGTTGAGGATCAGGAGCAAGCAAGACAAGAAGAATCAATGCTGTTAAGTGTAGACAGCCTAAGAATGTAGGAGCATATATAAATTCCTGCTGGATTATGCCTTTTCCAGCATTCTATTTTTAATAGTGGCCAACCAGATGTTCTGGAAAACATACAATCAGGGTTTTGGAGGTAAAAGCTTTCCACTTTTGTTGTCCCCTTGCAACTGATATTCAGAGGTATCTTGCTTCTGAAATACTTTTGCTCACCACAATATCACTGAATGAATAAGAAACTTCTTTAGGCTGATGAGGGAACAACTTGACCAATACCTGTATTAGACTTCTGGAAGAGTTGTCCTTTAAATTCACTCAGCTTGCCAAACAGACCACATTCTAAGTGTATAAAACTTTGTCCAAGAAGGGGACAGCTGATATGAATGGTGGGCCATGACACATGTATAGATATGGAAGAACTTGACTTTTTGGTATGATAGTAATCTCAGTCACATTGTTTATCTCAGCTTGGTTTCATATTTCTGCTTGTTTTCAGATTTCCATAGTCTTAATCTTTTTACATTGCTTATTGGGTGTCCCATTCTGTTGACTGAATTGGTTTACACTGGGCAATCTGCCTTGAATGTCAGTGAGAAAGGTGGACCATAGATAAAATAAACAAATAAATAGATTTTTTAAAGAATATTGAACTTGCCTCTATGTGTTATGACTCATTGTACTTAACTATTAGTAGTGCACCTTCATACATTAGATAAAAAATCACAAAATAAACTACATTTAAATGGGATACTCCAAAGTGCTTTGATCATTTTTTTCAGTCCTGTTTACATACTGCCATGCTATACATGAATAATATGCTCCAATTGCTAAATATTTACTTCTCAGATATTCTCACAATTGAAAAATATAAAGATTACTGAAAGGCATAAAAGAACACATAATTTAAGGTAATTAGTGATGTATAGTATTGTCACCTCCTATCACTAAGTAAATGAGCCCTGAAAATGACAAATCTTTATCTTTATTTTGTTTGTTTAAAACATTTAGAACTTCTCCTGCAGACTTTTCAGGCTTTGCTATGATATTCTAGTATTCCTGAACTATTGTTAGATATTAATTGTACTTGATTAGTAATCTAATTTCAGGGATGTTTTTAATTAATCTAACTCCTTTAGCAGTTCAAGTTGGTTTTAATAATAAAAAAATCAGGAGTTACCAAAACAGTGCACTCCTATGCAGTCCCCCTACAGTTTAACCCACTGAATTCAGTGGGCTTAGTGGAGTAGCACTGGATGAAGTATTTTATGAATTTCTTTAGGCTGATGAACACACAGCTGGACCAGTATGTGTATTAGACCTCTGGAAGAGTTGTCCTTTAAATTAACTCAATTTGCCTGCCTACAAGAGCAACAGAGGTTCACATCAAGTTCACATCTCTTTCATGTCACATCTCTTAACTTTAATGGTCCATTTCCTCTCTGTATACTCCTGTAGACCTGTAAGAAACAGAGAAAAATGAGCAATCTTCTAAACAATTTCATAGTGGTGTAACAAACTGAGCCACAAACTGTAACATAAACATCCACAAATATAATGTGCAAACTTTACGGAGAAGCTCTGGAAATCAAATGGATGCATGGGTTGGAAAAGTATGAGCAACCACAAAAATAGAAATAACCTGTGCAATTCCATATAATGAAAATATATCTATCAGATCCAAGTATTTCTTAGATTTGCATAAATTATTTTTCATGTATAAACTTGCTCAGTTTTGTGTCGAGTTCAGATATTCTCTGGGGTCCATACCCTTTTGGTGTGCACTGTGCCTCTGTGGAAGGGGACACAAATAGCTAGACTCATGTAGAAGTGGCATTTATATAGCCCATTGATGGTCCCACAGGTGGTTACATGGTAATCAAGCTAAGGCCATCTACAGCAGGCCTTGAATAGTCCATCAAAGTCAAAGCACACCAAAGCAATTTTAATGATTGCTTGTCGTACGTCCAGTAGGAAGTATGTTGCTGTACTTTCTTGAGATTTCAGAAAGGGAGCTTTCTCAGATGATCATTCGGTATTAATTTATGACATATTTATATAGAGAGCAAGAAGTGGAGATCATATGTCCTGGTTGGGCAGTCAGGTCCCTGAGCAAAGATAGTTTTCCATTATAAAGCATTTTTCTTGATTATTCCCTACCTTCTAGCAAAGCTCTTAATTAGAGATGAGCACAAACAGAAAAAAAACCTGAACATGATATTCATTGTTCATTGCCATCCACAAACAGGAACTCATGAACAACCACGAACATGGCCCTGTTCACGAACATGTTCATAGTTGGCTGTTTGTGGGGGCCAGCAGGCTCTCCTCCAGCCATCATCCAAGTCAAGATCCCTACTGCACCACTCCCAGACCTGAGCAGGCACCAGGAAAGGGACCAATAATAAATAATAACTTGGCTCCAGAGCCTGGCAGCAGCCCTGGAACTTGAAGGGGAAGATCCCTATCCCGCCACACACAAAGAAAATGAAAGTGCCAATGCACTCTCTTGATCAAAATGTCAACAGCAACTGTCTCTCTCCCTCTCCACTGTCTGCAAACTAAGCAAGAGTTGTCAGCCCCCCGTCCCCCTGCTCTCTGCTCCCTTGTTGTAACCAATTTGGAGCCCCACACTTGAAAGGAAGACCTGCCTATCAAGCTAAATTGGGCTTAGATTGGGGTTTCCAGGGCAACAGCAGGAGTTCAGACAGAGTTCAGACAATCCCTGCCTAAGTTGCCGAGGGAATTGATTGCAGGTGCTGGACTTTCTGGCTTGATGAACAGCACCAAACAGCAACGAACGAGGCTTGCAACGACCACCTGTTCGTTTAGAATGGGGCCTCACAAACAGCTTGTTCGTGAACAGCAGATTGGGCTGTTTGTTGCTTTTTTTTGTTCGTATTGCTGTTCGTGCCCATCTCTACTCTTAATCAACAGGCTTATGAATGATGTTCATTTTCCAGTATTTTAAATAACCAGACTCCTATTTTATCTTATATAGATAAAGTTAATGTATCCAAAAACACATCCAGTAAATATTATGATCACCTATCTTCAGATGCTGTAAATCCTGTCTTAGCCGAGCCAGTATTTACAGAAAGCTGATGTATATATTTGATATATGAGCAGGACATGTATCTTGGAGGTGTGCATGCGAGAGACAGAGGGAAAGAGAGAGAGGCAGAGATTGTGTGTAAAAATCATTTATGTAATATCCTCATTACTTTTCCAAATAAAAATATTACAGCCTCTTAGAAATAAAATTAGCACTTACTGCTTTTCTAGTATATGGTAGTACTTACCCATATATTTCTGTGAACTGAGTCTACTTCTCAGTGACATATGAGACCAATTCATTTGTACTCTCACCAGCGCTGAATCCATTTATTTATGGCACAATTTCACACCACTTTGAAAATGTGTGAATGAAGTAAAGGCTTTGTAGGATTCTCTCACATGCATCCTTGGACACTCTTTGAGATTGCCTTGCATGATTGGTTCAAAATGTCAGTCGACAAAATACTATCTGCAGAGAGTTAAAACTTTGGGGTGGGGGGAGATTGCACCCATTGGCCTCACCCTAAGCTAAGCAAATGGAGGGTCTTGATTATGTGTACACAACCTATGTGCTTACACTTGTATGCACATGGGCCCTTCTTTGCAAGATATTCTGAAGGCATGTAGGGGTGTATGCAGGCTCAGCAAGTGCAGTCCTGCTCTTTCCTACACGTGGTTACTTTCCCTGGCAGTGTGAGAATGCACAAAGTATTTGCATTGGAATTTTGGACCCTCAGTTCAGATGAACTCACTTGGCTTTGTGAGTCAGGCAAAAAAAGAGCAACACTGGAAGACCAGAGAGACAAACAAAGCAGATCCTCCTTCCACAATCCCAGCAGCTTCCATACAACCATCTTTGTCCAGTTTTCTTTCTTTGGTCACATCATGAGAAGGCAAGACTCACTGGAAATGATAATAATGCTAGGAAAAGTTGAAGGCAGTAGGATCCAATATGAGATGGATTGACTCAATAAAGGAAGCCATGGCCTTTAATTTGCAAGAACTGAGCAAGCCTGTCAATGATAAGACAGCCTGGAGGTCAATAATTCATAAGTGAGAAATGGCTTGACAGCATATAACACACACACAGGTTTTTTTAGGTGGGTTGGCTAAATAGCAGATGCAGAACCTGTGTGTGAAAGCAGTGCAAGAGCACACATGTCAAAATGTTTTCAATAAGATGTAAAGCAATTTTAAACATTCCATAAAAAGATAAGCATTGGAAACTGATCACAATTTGTGTTTCAGCACAGGACATATCAGATATCACTGGCTGTTATTAATTCACAAAGAAGAAACACATTGTAAGTGATGAAGCAATTGACTGAGCTAGTGAAGAAAGTAGTAGATTGTGGAAACAGGATCTTTAACAGGGATGGTTATGGATAGTTGTCATTATATGAGCAGAGTGATTGATACATTGACATACTAGACTGATATATTGTCATCATGACTGATATTTTTGCTTGATTAATAGATTAATTTTTGGCATGAGGTACTGGATTAACTTACATATAATCAATTCATGTTTTTAATTTGTTCCCAATTCAGAAACAATATTGGCAAATGCATGAGAAATGAAGTTAGAAACTCTGATTCAACAGAGAGGTAATAGATATAAAAGGAACAACTAAAACATCACAAACTAGTGATCAGGTTTCAAACTCTCCAGAAGTCTTCTTCAGGCCCTGTGTTAACTAAAGCAAAATGGAGGGGGGAGGTATATTTGAGGCATTCTAGCAAACCCAATATTGTAACAGTATGAAGATGGAATAGAAGATGTATGCAGAGTTAATTAGGTTAGAACGTAAAAGAGTCAAAGAAAGATATCCTGTTGCACTAAATGATATTGAGGAAAAGATGTAATGGCAGCTCATTTTCTGAAAATGTAAGACCCAGCAGTAAGTTAGATTTGTCTCCAGTGCTAATAAAGATACAGAGACCCCTTATAAGACATAGATCAAACAAAAAGCATGGTGGGCATATCTTAGCAAACCTGGATTTTTAACAAGTATTTTAGCTGAAAATATGTTCAACAGAAAATCAAATCAGCAATCTCACTGCCTTTGCTCCATCTTAATAATGATTTCAAACAGGAGTCTTGGGCTTTCCAGCACACCCAACAACATCTTCTTTTCACCTCACTGGAGTGGTGTGTGTGTGAGTGTGTGTCAGTTAACATCAAACCTAACAAAGAGTTTAATTTCTCTTACAAGATTGTATGCTGCTTTGAGATGGTTTAGTAGGTCCTAATAAAGGTATTATCCTAATATTACTTTTCAATTTTTTTTAGTGGACCACACAGCTACCTACAAAATCTGATGCTGAAGTTGTTTTTATTTGTGATTAGGACATCTCTGCATTATTTTAAGGATATTCCTGCTGCAGTTCTGTATATTCATCACTGATTGTTTGTTAGCAAGCTTTTAAGCTACAAATAGATTTGCAATCTTTATCTTATATATTAGGATTCATATTATACATTAGGGAGCTTTGGTCACTGTATCATATAAAAGGGAGCAGCAGTGGGGGATCAGAGCTGGGGGGATGTATTAGGACATCTGGCCTCCCTATCATGTAACTTCACAGTAAATGTACAAAGTGGGTTTGGTTAAGAAAGTATGTAGTTGCTTGCTGTGGCTATGCAGTGAGCATCTGAGGCCTTGAACCCACAGCTAGTTCAAAGAAGGGATATTTGCTTTTTGATTTGCATCAGTCCCTACTAGGACTACCAACCTCAAGGTGAGGCCTGGATTTCTACCAGAACTGCAACTGATTTCCAGATTAGAGAAATTAGTTCCCCTGGAGGAAATGGCAGCTTGAGAGTGTGCGTGGTATGGCATCATATTCTCTCTGACCTCCCTTACCAAGCACCACCCCAAATCTCCAGGAACTTCCCAAACTGGAGCTGAAGAAACAGTTTAGAAAGGGGTTTATTTCTCTGGCTCCAAAATCAAAAAGGAAAAACACCAGTTTCTCTTCCATGCATTCACTTCATTTCTTTGTATCCACGCCAGCATCCCCTACATGTAACTGTAGTAACTATCCTTTGTGAAGCTGTCTAAGCAGCGACAGTGTACCCTAAAAACTTTTCTCATCTTTTAACCAGAAAATAGCATGTTTGGAATTATCAGTATAGACTTCACTGTTAGCAGCAGATGGGGAGATTTGTACATCTCACGTTACACTCAGAAAATATCATTACACATTTGATAGTGAAATAGGGCTCCAAATAGGGAACCATCTCTCCCCCCCCCATTTAATTTCATTTTTTTCCTAAAAGGAAAACTTTATGCTCCAGAGTATAGCTTGAGGGCATAATGCACATCAATGGCAAAGTTCCCATTGATTTTAATTGGGCTAGACTACAACCTAGGCAGTTAACTGTGTACTGAGAGGTCAGTGAAACACAGAGGGAAATGAATCTGTCCTCCATTATATTTAAGCGCAAAAATAATTTTACATCTTTCAGGTCAGACCCCTTCACAAAGATCTATGATTCCAGAGAAATCTCAGCAACAGGACTAAAGCCACATATTCCTTACCTCTGACTGAAACACAGACTGACCTCAGTGCTACAAATACGGAGTAAAATAACTCTGTTCAGAAGCTTAAAAGATCAATTGGACTAATGTTTCTAGATATTTTATTCTTGCATAGAATGTTTGAATTCCGCCCTGAGCCTGTTTGTGAGGAGGGTGGGGTATAAATTTGATTAAATAAATAAGTAATGTTTTAATCAGACCAGATTGACAAATAAAAATTTAAACCAGAAAAGGATTTCTTTAAAGATGTTATGCAAACCACAGTAATCAGTAGCAGAGATTTTTTAGTTCCAGTTATGATAGCCAACAGAACCGGAATAAGAATACCCTGCAAATAGTTTAAAGGGATTGTTGTGTCACAATGGACTTTTTATTGAATAGCAGCAGTGCTTTGAGACTGGTGAAATTTGAAAGGAAATCAAATTTTGCCTGTATAGAACAGAGAAGCAATATATATCTGTTAAGAAAATTCTCCGGAAACCAAATGATTTCTCCTCTGCATGCATTTTTCACCAGCAGCTTGGGCTTGGTTATAAAATTCCAGACTATCCTCTCAGCCTTCTAACTTATCCTTCTTCCCTCAAATGAACAGCCTGATATGGCCTAGATTTATATTCATACAGTAATTCTACATCCACACATTTGATTCAGACAGATCCCTCCCCCAGGCTACCTCTTCAACTGCAGAAAGGCTAGAAGAATATAGTTTATTGACTTTACTGGAATCACTGGGGAATTTGGGATGTCCAAACATTGCAGCAGCCAACTCAGAAAACAAGGCCTAAAGAGAGAGCTATTTTAAGAGAAAAGATAAAAAGGTTCCATGTAATAGCTCAGCTAATTAATACTGATCACAAGCCGATATTCTACGGAAGTGCTTATCACAGCTACATTAATATCAAACGAGTCCATCAGAATTAATGCCCTTGCAATAAATATCAATGGAGTCAAGAATGATTAGGCCATTATTCTAAAATGTTATGTGGAGAAAAAGCAAAAAGAAAGAAATGGAAAGAGAAAAGGAAGCCTGCCCTTAAAGGAACAGTGGTAACTTCACTCCAGTCTATGCCCTTCATTCAGTTCACAAATTACAACAAGGTACAGGCTAGGTTCCCTTTCTCTCTTACATATATATTTCTCAGTGTTTGAGAAAAGGTCAAGTGAAGGTCACTTTTTCACCTCATACTTATTCATTATAATTTGGCTGACTTAGAAGCCTGTTGTTGATGCACTGTTGGTCACACAACCTTGGGCTTTGTGCCACACACAGAAAGATTATGGAAGCCATGTTTGGCTTATGAGAAAAATAATTTACATAATTGGCACATAACCAGTGGAGGTGGATTAGTGTCCTTGACAGGAATAACCATCCACATTCTGGGATCAGGTATTACAATATGACACTGAAATTAGTGATGATTGATCGATTCCCCTGGCTTGCATCAGTTTTTATGAGCTTTCTTAAGTCAGAACACACAGTTAAAACTCAGCACTTTATCAAGAGTTCTCAGACAATGTTCAGACTATGGTTGTATCTAATTCCCCCTGGGAATTCTGCCTGGTCTTCTGCCTTTTTCAGAACAAACACCCTTGTGAATGGTAGGAGGGATGGCTCTTGATGAGGAGGCCATGTAGACTTGGCCATCTACATAACTGTGAATATGTTCAGTAGTGGCATCCCTTTTTGTAATAGGCTAGGGAGCAAATTGCTGCCATTATTAGAACCCTTATTGCCCCTTATTATGTCAAAGATGAGAAAACAGCAAGCAACCAATGGTGTATTTTCAAAATAATAGTCCATCCCATTCTCTGCTGCAATGCTGGAATGCCAACATGACCATGAGATTTTATATTCTTATAAACAACATATGAGGATGGAACTTAAGTATTCCTTTCCCAAATATTTTAAAGGGAGCTACTATTAGAGACCATCTTGATTAGCTACTGAAGTTGGAAACTTGAGGTACTATTTACATTTGATTGAATAAAGGCAGTGTCACCCCCAAAAGGCTTTATAATAGTCATTGAATTACTTTTACAAAGTAAAGATTACTCTTATTGGGATTTATAGTCTTGGCAAATGCAATGTAGTTACTCAGATTCATGCTGACAACATAAATCTAAACATCTACTTTAATTCAACCTCATGGTGTTTGGGTCACTTCCTACTGAATGATGCGTACACAAGCATGCAAGCATTAGCAACCTGCTTGGATCAGACAAATGAGATGTGAATTTTCTCACGCAAGATGTCTAGAATGAAAGTTATAACTGATTGCAAAAGTTTTGACCTGTGTAATTATATCATGACTGGCACACTTTCAAAAAAAGAAATCCCCCAGCACAAGATCAGTATTCCTAATCATGACTTGAATTTAATATATGAGTAAATTAAAACATTTTCAGCTCTCTCCCTCACCTTCCTTGTTTCCTATCGTTTCATTTAGTTCCTACCAATTATTCTAATCCCATTACTGTAGTAGTTCATGTACAAAGTAGGAGTAATAAACATTGATGCTCTGTATGCTTTTAAGATAATCTATGATCATACTGTATTTTATATAGATTTCTAAAAATATTTGGATTATATATAATTTTTCTTGTTCCACAATGTAGACCCTGGAACCCTTGTCTCATGGGCACCCCTATTTTAATCCCCCATTTTGGTTCTAACATGGACTTAGGGCTAGAAAATAGAATCTGCATCCTGTTGAAGTTAAGCTAACAGCAGTGGCTCATTAAGCAGCAGCTATGACAAGGGCAAGGAGGAGATTCCTTAAGTTGCAATGGAATGCAGACCTGCTCCTCCCTAAAGCCCACCTCAGGCTGATTAAACCTGATGGCAATTCTCCCCAAGGATATCAGAGCCTGTTCCCTGAATAATTTAGCCCTAATAAATGACACAGATCTCCAAGACAATGAACAATGTACTGACCCCAGCTAGGTACTCATCTTAGTGACTGTACAGGAAGATTTCTGCCCTATCCTTGATCTTGTTATTCACCCAGCCATAGAGGTGTGTTTCTCCACTCCCCCTCTAGGACGCATTTTTAACTTTTATGCAAACCAGGAAAACTCCCATTTCCAGTATCATCTTCCTCCCCACTTTAAACTTGAGTTATTCTCCAGAATTAGGTTTTCTGATTGCTTAAAGCAGGCCAGAATATAGCAGGTGATCAGCCTTATCACAGACCTATCATCTTCCCAGAGACAGCCATCTGCCATTTCCAGTTTTTTGTTCAATTATCATTGCCCCACTTTATGTCCAGCACATTCCAGATCATGAACATCATTCTATACTATAAATATAGCACATGAATCCCCAATCCCTTTGCAGCAGTTTTTCCAGCTACTGCCTCTGTGTGGCACAGGTTTCCTGGAGACACAAGCTGGTCTCTATCTCCATCCCCACTCTTCTGCTCTTTGCATCACGATTCTACAGGATTCCCACACTTTACAGGACAGGTCATATGCCCCCCCCCTTTGTTTTCCCTTATAGAGAGGTAGCTGTTAGGGAAAGATTTTTGGTTTGCTGCTTTGCAATCTCTCTCTCATTTCTTGTAATAGTTGTTTAATTTGGCTTATGTGATCTCAATAAAAACCCTTTTCATTTTAAGAGTGCTTATTTTCCCTAGGTGTTCTGAATTCTGGGTTGTATTTAAACCTTGGTATGTTCTGGTTAAAGATCCCCAAATATTGTTTGAAATACCCCGTGATACACTTCTTTGTTTGGGGCCAGCAAGGGGATGCCTTTGATTGTTATAGGGCCTCCATGAGTATAGCAATTTATACCCAAGCAATATAGCAATATAGCAATATAACCCAAGTGCTACGTCAGTCTGAGTTCTGGCAAATAACACGCAGACCGTCCTTTGGTTGGAATGGCCACACTTTTATTGATTACAGCTAGATGGAGCATTGGCCAGGCATATGGGCATGGATCACTGTTGGCATTGGAAGGCCCACTCGCTGTCCGATGCATATCCCTCCAGCCCCATGCTTTTGTACCACAGCAAGTGTTCTTCCACCACCAGCCATTGCTGGATGGCAATTGCCTCCTGATCCATCGGGGTGAGCTGCCCAAAGGCCCCACTCACCTTTATGGGATCTGGCCCATACCTTAAACCGCCAAACCAATAAAGTTGTGACAGCCCCCCCCCCGCTGCCTAGAGAGTGGATGGTGGGTGGGGAATGTGCTGCTACTGCCTGGAGTCCACAGAATGGTGCTGACCACACTGCTGGACAGGAGGAGGGATGGTCACTCCTCCTCTTCTGATCTGACCATGCCTCCACTACATCCTTGCCCTCGGTTCCAACTCAGCCCGCTGGTAAGTCTGTGAGCTTCTTTTACAGAAATGAACCAAGATTGATGCCTTCTTTCATCATTTTGTGGATATGTAAGATATCCACAGTGACCTTTGTTCATTTTTCTCCCTTACACACAATTCAGTATCCTGGTTACCATTCAGATAACTGGCACTGCTATTTTTCTTCATCTCATTCAAGTAAGCTGTAATTTACAGTTTCTGTCAATTATTAACTATGTTACTGTCCTAAAGTATATGGCTCTAAGGCTGAATTTTGGTCAGCATCAGGTAGAATACACTTTATGCAATTTTAAACAATAATACATAAAAGAAAATGTGGGCAGCAATTGCTTTGCTTCTTATGAAACACTTTATTCTTGGAAGAAGAGTATGGTTAAAAAAATAAGTAAATCTGTTTCTTAGGTATGCAAAACTACTGTGATCTCAATGCATCCTTTTTCCAGCTCAGAGTAGAGCCGAATAAAGCTAAAACTGAAATATAAATAAATAAATAAAGCTAAAACTGAAATGAACCTAAGCTCAGAAATACAATCAAACAGTCTTCGTGAATACTGTCCTTAAGCCACAGATTGTTCAGGGGTGCCCTGTGCCAGTTCAGTGGATTAATGGCATAATATAAGAGTGAGGTAGTAGCCTATGGCTGAGGGCAAGGAAGGGGAGAAGGGAAAGTGATAGACCCACAGCTTAGCTGGAGTGAAAAATGGCCACAATTTTATTAAATACAGCATGAAGAAGCATTGGTGATGCATGTGGGTCAGATCCCAAAGCATCGGCTGACCTGCCTGCCAGCTGATGACCCCTCATCACCACCCGGACCGCAGCTGATGGGGTGAACAAAGGAGTGACATTAAGGGAGAGATCACCTGAGTGCACATCCCTGTGTGATTCTCCTGCCACCAGGGAGTGAGTATGCCCCGGCAGCCCCTGAGCTGGGCATGCACCTCCATAACTCACTCCCAAGATTCCTTATAGGAATCCCCTTAATGGGGGGGACTGGGCATGCAGACCCTGCCTCCCCCCAAAAGGGATCCAATCCAATGACAACCGCCCAACGAAGATGTGATGAAGAAAACAACTAACATGCAAAACAGGGAAAGGTGGGTGGGTTTTGCTGGCAGAAAGCAAAGTGCAGGGGGAGCGGAGCCGGCAGCTGAATAAATACCCAGCTGCCGGACCAGAGGGAGAACTGCCTCTCTGAGGCCCTTCATCTATGCAGACTATGCCACCTAACGTTTCTCTACAATGACCATCATCATCATATGAACAACTACGTGTCAGAGTAGGAATTAGAATTGTGGCCTTCTGTGTCATGGAATTGGATACGCATGTACTGAATGTAAGATACCATGGAGGACTGGATATTTCATTATGTACAAACACACTCTAGAAAGTATTATGAGGAAAAATTTATATGGCTGTAACTTAAGTTATGGACATTAGTAGGATCACATCAAGTGTCCCTTAATAATAATAATTCAAGGTCTTGAGGGAAAAAAAGATTTGTTTTTTGCATGTTTATGGTAAAGTCCTTGAGTATATTTTTATCTCATCTTTCCTCCATGAAACTCAGGGAAGCATACATCAATTGCCCTTACTCTATTTTATTCTCACAACAACCCTGTGAAGTAAGTTAGGTGAGAGACTGTGAATGGCCGAAGGTTACCCTGTAAGCTTCATTGAGTAACGGAGATCTGAACCTGGGTCTCCACTTTAAGTAGCACACCAAGCCTGCTGTCTTGGCTGTTCCCACATGCAAACTTATTGGAGTGATCACAGCTCAACCACCAATCTTTTCTGCTGTGGCACCATCCTTGTGGAATGAGGCTAGAAGATTGCTCACTTTGGCTTATTTCCATAAACCCAGCAAAACAAGATTGTTCCAGGAGTCTATCAATGGAGGTATATTTTTCTGTTTAATTTATTTATACCCCACCTTTCTCCCAGTAGGGAACCAAAGTGGCTCACATAATTCTCTTCTCATCCATTTTATTCCCATAGCAACCCCGGAGGTAGGTTAGGTTAAGATGACTGGCCTAAGGACACTGGAGGTAGGTTAGGTTAAGAGTATATGACTGGCCTAAGGACACTGGAGGTAGGCTAGGTTAAGAGTATATGACTGGCCTAAGGACACTGGAGGTAGGTTAGGTTAAGAGTATATGACTGGCCTAAGAACACCAAACAAACTTCCATGGCAGAGTGGGGACTTGAACCTGATTCTCCCAGATCCTAGTCCAACACTCTATTAACTACACCACTCTGGCTTCCATACCGCACTGCTTAATGGTTATTATGGAGGGTGTGAGAAAGGCACACTATTAGTAGTTGAATAATAGATATACTCATGTGTGACTTCTAGTATGGATTAGTAATTGTAGGTACAGAACAAGAGAGTGAACTCCAGATTAGATCCTATATATGTGGAGCTCTTTTTTCATGCAAAATGGATTTAACATAGAAAGATATGTTACGCAAGGTCTAACCTTTGGCTATCAAATGTCTTACTGGAATCCAAGAAAATGAATGAGTATGCATGAAATGAAGCCTTAAACACCTTTTAGTAATGAATGAAGTTGCTTCGTGGCAAGCAGGGAGCCGAGGAGAGCAATCTTTGCCTCATACATCTATATCAGCAATTCTGGAAGCTAATAAAGCCCGAGCTATGGAGTTTTTGTCTCATGCTTTATTTACAATGTGAACATTATCCCCCCTTTGCCTTCTAAGACATCTCAATGTGTATCAATAGATCTCTTTGTAATTTTCACTAACAAAGTTGCCTCCTCCCTTATCAAGTAGTAGGTGTTGAAAAATTTGAATTGGAATGTGAAGGTTCATAACTCCCAGATCAGCAGGAGTTGAGATTTAATTGCTTGGAAATACATTTTCACAGCTGATACTGAAGAACAGAAAAAAATCTGCATGTCAAGAGGCTCTAAACTAATCATTTAACCATAACAGCCACCACCCCACACCTAAGGACAGAGTAATTGAACAGCTTGAAGCTGTTAAAATATACCAATGGGGTGGTTTCCTCCTTCATGCCTCAACCAATACATGTCCTCAGTCTGAATAAATGAATGCAAGGAAAATCTCTTGTTTTCCAGTCTGCTGCCATATATGACAACAATTTGCATCTTCATGATCCTATACTTATCTTCAGAATGTGTTAGATCAGTTACTGTTTATTGAGGTGACAATTGCTGCCTTAGCCAGAATGAAGAGACAGACACAGGCTTGGAGGTAAAGGGCCGTTTATTAATATAACAGTAAACATAACTATAAATAAGGCAAGGGCCAACTATGCGGTACAGGTCAAGCCACGGGGTCAACGCTGGACCTCCGCCTTGACCTGTGTGGGCGAGCCCCAAAGCCCCGGGTGTAGGCCATCCAGAGAATGACTGCAACCCGGCCAGCCAGGCGAATGGATCCCCCCCCCCCGCAAGCTCCTAACGCCCCAGCCGTACAGCATGAGGGAAGGGCTTGCTCCTGGGGATCCCTGCAGGCATCTGCCTGTGCATTGGTAGCCGTCACAAGCATACCGCACTGATGGCAGACCCTGTTCCCACATGGGGAAATGCCACTGGGTGCTCACCGTCCCGCTCCCTATTCCCGAAAATCTCCTGCCACCGCAAGGGCCAAGCCTCTGCTTAGGCCCTGGCGCCCCACAGGTGGCTCAAGGCCAACCTCAGCCCTTGCCGAAAATCATCAAGGAAAATATCGTTGCCCTCTGGTGACAAATGTACACCATCCTTCCTGTAAAGGTGGGCAAGTTCGGCCCTTATCCTAGGGTGCGGCAAGTAAATCCCCAAGCCTTCCCCTAAGGGTTTTTTCATAGCTCTGTTGGCCTTACGGCGGGCACGCTCAACAGCCCGCGGATCTAAGGCCTCCCACCACACCCGGCGTTGCAGTATCTCGGACCAGAAAATGAGCACTCCCGGCCACCGGCGGCTTATTTCCCGAAGGTCATCAGTTGCCTGCAGTGACAGGGCCTTTCCCTGCACTAAACCTAGGTCATTTCCCCCGAGGTGAACGACCAAAATATGCGGGGGCGGACCCGTCCGCCCCCGAAACAAGAGTGGCAACAAACCAGGCCAACGCAGGCCCCACCGACCCAGCCATTCAACCGTGGCCACAGCACTCAGCCCCAACTGGGATCCGATCAGTGTTCTCCTGGCTTGATGGGCAGCCCAGAACACCATGCTGTGTCCGCAAATCAGGATACTGCGCTTCCCCAGGACCGACGCCGCACCTAAGAAAGAGCAGTTAGTGTAGGCAATTAATACTGAGGCAGAGGGCGGACATAGGAGCGAAACGCGCTCGACCGCCACCTGCCCACCCTCTGAATGGCCCGCTGGGTGTACCCCATAGCAGCAGCCGTAGAAGCGGCCCCAATCCGAAAGGAATGGGTACCGAACTTAACCCCAACCAGTCCCAATTTTCCAAGGGCCTTTTCCATAACGGTCCAAAACTGAAACCGGGTCAAAGGTGTCCCATCCTTATGGCGAAACAGGACCCCCTGGGCCTCCCCACGGACTCTCACATAGTCCCTCAAAGCCTGAACCGGGCACAGCTCACGGTCTGCGCACGGCCCCAACAGCAGGGTGGCCCCACGCTGTTCCTGGTCCGTTTTAGACCTACGGATCCGAAGAGATACCTTGTCGCCTACAAAGGAAATGTCCCGTGCTAGCAAAGCCCTGTCAGAGGCATCCCTGCGGGAATGAACCACCAATTCACTAACCCGCAAGGCCCCAAAAAAGGCAACCAAAGAGGCCGCATGGAAAAGCCTCTGCTCAAAACGTGAAGAGCAAACCTCAGCCCAGGTTGCTCCCAGCCCTTTAAGCACCAATGGGGAAATGGGCTGCCTCTGGTCCCTAGAGGGGCCAGCTTCCCTGGACCAACCCTCCAACATCTTACGTATCCGAAAATCCCCAGTGTCTTCACGCAGACCACGTGCCTTGCAAAAGAAAGCAAGAGCAGCTAGCTGGCCCCTAATAGACTTGACAGAAAGGCCGCGCTCCCATTGCGACACGCAAAAGTGAATCAGGTGCTCGGCCGGGACGGGCCAAAGCTCCCGGAGTCCTACCATCTTCCTAAGCCCAGTGAACTGCCTGATCGCCCGGTCATAGGCTTTCCGTGTGCTGTGGGCTAAGGCTAACTGGATTGCCCGCCTCGCTTCTGCCTCCCAAGCTGCCACAGCTCCTTGGGCATCCGCGCTGGACAGTGATCGGCTTCTGGAGCCAGGTGCCAAAACCGCTCCATCTGTTGGCGAGACAAAGCGTCCGCCACCCCATTACTCATTCCAGGAACGTGTCTGGCCTTAAACAATATATTCAGTTGCAAGCATTTAAGGGTAAAGGCCCGCACCAGCCTCATCACCCTTGGTGATTTTGACGACAAGGAGTTAACCACGTGCACCACCGCCAGGTTATCACAACAAAAATGTACCGTGCTGTTGGCCAACTCCTGCCCCCAAAGCCACACTGCCACCAGCAAAGGAAAAAATTCCAAAAATGTCAAGTCCTTAGACAGTCCCCGCTGTGCCCAATCCGCCGGCCAGCGTTCAGCACACCAATGGCCCCTGAAATAAACCCCAAATCCTAAAGATCCAGAGGCATCGGAGGTAACCTGAAGCTCAGCTTCAAGCAACAAGTCCTCTCTCCAAAACTTCACCCCATTGAATGAACACAAAAACTTTTGCCAGACCCAAAGATCACTCTGAATACCCTTGCTCAAACGCAACCTGTGATGAGGAAACTGCCATTTCCCCATGGCATCACAAAGGCGCCTCAAAAATGCCCTACCTGTAGCAACTGCCTTGCATGCAAAATTCAAGTGCCCTACTAACTGCTGCAATTCCAGGAGAGTGGCCTTGCTCCGGCCCTGAAAATCCCCTACTCTCCTCCTAAGTTCCTCAACCTTATCGGCGGGGAGCCGGAAAGACTGCTGGACTGTATCCAGTTCAATGCCCAGAAAAGTTAAGACAGTGGAGGGGCCCTCAGTCTTCTCATGTGCCAAAGGAATACCAAGTTCCTCGGCAAGGCCCACAAAGCCAGCCAACATCCTGGCGCATTGCCCGGTACCAGCAGGCCCATAAAACAAAAAATCATCGAGATAATGACAGGTATCAGGGCAGGCCATGCGGCGCCGCAACTCCCATTCCAAAAAGGAACTGAAGCGCTCAAAAGCGGCACACGATATGGAGCAACCCATGGGTAGGGCCCTATCCATATAAAATTTTCCTTCAAACGCAAACCCAAGCAACTCAAAATCCCTGGGGTGTACTGGTAGGAGGCGAAAGGCTGACTTGATGTCGCATTTCACCAGTTCTGCACCTACACCACACCTACGCACCACCTTGACCGCCTGGTCAAAAGATGTATAATGGACTGAACAAAGATGCTCTGGGATAGCATCATTTACCGAACCACCCTTGGGGAAAGACAGGTGGTGTATAAGGCGGAATTCACCGGCCGCCTTTTTAGGCACCACCCCCAGCGGGGACACCCTAAAACAAGGGACAGGAGGGGAGTCATAAGGGCCGAGCACCCGGCCCTCCACGCACTCCTTCACAATCTTGGCCCGCACCACACCTTCCATGCCAGCCACTGACCGAAGGTTGGCTGACATGAAAGGACCCCGCTGGCCCTGAAAAGGAATACGAAAACCAAACTCAAACCCGGAAAGAAGGTACTCGGCATCTCCGCGCCGGGGATACAAATGCAACAGGTGCCTAAGGACCCTCAGCCTTACCGGGCTGGGTCCCTTTACCAGGTCCTTGCTGATTGCTACCCCCCCAAAGCGCTTTCCCCCACCCCCTTGCCTAGACTTAGGGCACGCTGAGTATGGGTGGGGGCCACTGCAGGAAGGACATTCACGTCTGTACTTACAAGCCTTCCGGTTGCACTGCCCCTTGGATGTGAAATCCCAACAGAGCAGCTGGGGTTGAACCTGCTGCCCCGCGGGGGCGCGGGAACCAGATGCCGGTTGAGAACGCTGAATAAGATGACCGCTGTCGGACCTGTCCCCAGAATTAGGTTTGGCCGGGGACATGACCTGCAACCAAAGCTGCTGGTGCACCTGGTCCCACGGCAAGCCCGGATACATGGCGGCGCGCATCCTGAACTCCTCATCGTACTGGAGCCAGGCCACCCCCACAAAGCCGGTGTATCCTTTATAAATAATGTCTATATATTGAAAAAGAGACACGGCCCTCCAAGGCTGTGCTCTGGCCAATACCCCGGCGTAGATCAGGAACCCCGGTAACCAATTTGACCAATTCCGGTCTACCTTCCTGTGCTTAATCTTTTCTTTGTCTCTCTCATCCAGATCATCTTTATCCTTCTTCTCCAGTTCCCTGAAGAGAAGGGTAAAGACATCTACATACTCCCCTTTCAATATCTTCTCCCTGGTGGCTTGAGTTAAGTGGTCACCGAGGGGTAAAGCCATATCCCCGAATGGCAATGCTCTGTACGGCACCATTCCATAAGGCAATTGCCCACAAGGGGGGAAACCCCACTGACATCCGAAGCCGTAGGGCAAGGCCCCAGTCTGGGGTGCAGAGGATGTAGAAGCGCCAGGTGCCTGTTGTTGGCCAAAAGCGGTCCCAGCCCCACCCTGCCAGGATGCAGGCATCGCAGAAGGCCAAGCAGGGGTAAAATGTTGTGTAGCTGGTGAAGTGCAGCCGGGGGGCGCGGAGGCAGTAGACTGACCCCAGGGCCCCCAAGGCCAGGTGTATGCCTGGGAAGGCTGAACAGACTTACCCTCCTGCACCGCCGGCTCAACTGCTATGGCCACCTGCCCACAGTCCACAACGGACTCCTGCTCAGCTTCAGCCCCTTGTGCTTCTTCAGGCGGCATAGCCACCCCTTGGCTGCTGCTGGGTTCACCATGATCGGATGCTGCTGCTTCCTCCAAGGCAGAAATGCGCTTCAAGATATCCCTCTGAAATACAGCATCAGAAACCTTTTTACTGGGACGCCGCACCCGAACCCCCGAGCTCCCAGGCTGAGAGTTGGCACGGGCTTGTTCCAAAGCCGCTAGCCTGTCCAGCAGCTCCTGCCTGCTGGGTACACCATCCTCCTCATCTGAAGATGACAATGGGGCCGGGGGAGGTCTCTTTGCAGGACGCTTGGCAGGTTGTTTGCCCTTGGACGGGCCACCGCCCTTCTTGGGAGGCATCCTGCAAGCAGTAGCAACCAAAATGGCCGCCGGGCAGAACCCACTCCAAAATGGCCTCCGAAAGAAATGGGCCCAGTGCATAATGCACAAAATGAGGGGGGGGGACTGGGCAGGGACAGCCAAGGGAAAAAACCAGGCCTGACCACTGCCAGACACTAATCACGTCTCTATGGAGTGGGAGGGGGGGCCTGTGCCGTTAACCCCGGGGGGAAGCCTACGGACTAGGCCCGGCCACCAGCGCACACGCAGGTGTGGAACCCGACTGCACGCTCCGCAAAAGGAGCACTCAGGGAGCAGCCCAATGCCCCACTCCCCCCAGGAAGCCCAAGCAAGGCCCGGAGACCGCGCCGCCTAAGGGGCCCCGCCGAGGCGAGCCCCGCCGACGAAGGCGTGCCGCGCCAAAGGGGAGGCCGCAGAGAGCGCCCGAAAGGGTCCGCTCAACCAACGGCCCCCCGGAGCAAGATCCGTTGCAGCCGCGGGGAAGCTGGCGCGCGCAAACAGGCGCCAACCCGCAGCCGCACTCAGCAGCTTCGCCTGCCTCCACCCAGGAGGCCCAGCAAATTGAGGACGGGGGCTGGGAGCGGCCTGAAAGGTACGCTCCCCGACGACCGCGCCGGAGCCAACAGCCAGCAGCTCCACCAAGGGCGCGCAAAAGGCCCCTCAGCAACCCGGAGCCTCCGCTGCCGCTCGCGTCCCGCGCCGCAGGTCCCTCACCGCTCTGCTGCCGCCCACTGCCTCGGAGAGAGGGAAAAGGCTCCTTCTCCTTCCCGAAGCAGAAAGCGACTGCTGGCTGGGAAAGTGGAGCCGCTTGAAAGCATTGGCTCCGCCCCCAGCCAAAATCCCCGTATGCCCGGGAAGGGAGTCTGCCCCTCCCTCCAGGCAAGGAAGCAATAGACAGCACCCAGCCAAAGCAGCTTTGCTGCAGCTGGGTGTGCCGAATTCCAAAGTTGTCCAAATGTGAATCCATTGCATGCACAAACTGAGTCTTCGTTAGACGTGATCACACTTTCATTAGAGAAGTGGCGTGATATCTAGCACTCAAGAGCTGACTAAGATTTGTATTAAAAATTAGTCACTGATTTGTTAGTCACTTCAGCTTGCAAAAACAGGAAGCCATTCTCTCGATCTTTGGGAGGAAGAAAAATTGCTCTCTAGAAGAGCAAAAACTCTTGATTTTTTGGAATTCAGAAAACGTAGGCCTGGAACTTCCAGTCACATGACTGGAAGGAACTGACAGTGCCTCTGGTCTCTTCAAATGTCATATGCTGATGCTTTTTTTTGATGCACTCAGCTATGGAAACCTAATATGTAGTAAGACTGCAGGAATCCATATGAACTACCCTTCTTTTTGTTGTTGCAATCATAGCAGCTGAAGTCATCATCTTTCCCATAGAGTAGATTCTTTCAAATGGCACCATCATATCAGCAGAGCCCATTGCAAGCACCAGGGGGACTCCTTGTAATATATATTTCATGTTTGTTGCCATATAGAGGACAAGAGTCAGGGTCATTTACTTTATAAAGAGGATTGAGCACTTGGATTGAACACCTTTTGAAACTCATTGTTTATATAAAAGAATAGTTTTTTACTATTATTACTATTAGAAGGCAAGATTTAATTCCCTCCTCTCTAAATTCTTTAAATCTATTATTAACATTAATAAATTTAGAGATAATTGATTAGAGTATTGTGAAAACATATTGTATAGAGATTTTAAAAATGAGCAATAGAATGACTGCATAGTGCTCTAACAGTATGAGAGCTACAGCCCTCTCAAATTTCTTTTTTAAAGGAGGAGGTTACAGTTTCTATACTACAAACTCCTTGTGTGTTAGGTGGAAAAGGTATGAAGTGGCTTGGCTTTGTTAAGGACTCTAATCTGTAGTGAAGGAAGTGGGAAGATGTCAGCTGAGACAGTAGATTGCATTTCTGATCAGTCTATCACTTTCTAATGGATTTTAGCCACTCCTGATGAGATTATAAAGGAAGCTTTAAAAGTCTGAGAGCCAAGCTACAAGTGACGCCTGACACAGGTTGGACACTTGTCAGCTTCCCTCAAGTTTTGATGGGAAATGTAGGCATCCTGGTCTTGCAGCTTGGCTCTCCATTTAATTGAAGTTTACAGAGCGGCAGTCATTGGGATGGAGAACATGTGGTCGGGAGGGAAGTGCAGGCGTCGGGCTCTCACCGGGCGCCCCCCTTCCCCTCCACTGTGTGTGTGTGGGGGGGGGGCATTCTGTAAACTTCAATTAAATGGAGAGCCAAGCTGTAAGACACCTACATTTTCCATCAAAACTTGAGGGAAGCTGACAAGTGTCCAACCTGTGTCAGGCGTCACTTGTAGCTTGGCTCTGAGAGACAATATCCTAAGGAAGTGCTCCTTGGAAACAACCAGGGATGATAGACTGGAAAAAACATCCTCATTGATCTATCCAGTCATCAACTGTCAAATAGCTGAAAAGACAGAGGTCTGTACTCTTCATTGGTTCTTCAATATTTATGCTGAGGATTCCCATGGGACTGGTGTGAAAATAAATGGTACAGTTGATGCTCTGATAAGCATGATAAGGATATCTGACCCAAACCATTAATGCTGGCTTTGCAACCAAATGAGAATTAAGCTTGGTTTGGCCATTTAAGATCATACTGAGTTTGTGATCATTCTTAGTAATACTTTATAGGTACGAAATGCAATTTTTACTTAAATGATGAAATGAGAAAAAACAATCAGCAATTTGCCCTCTGCCTAATATATTCTCTTCAAGTAAGTTCTTTGAAAAGATTGCTTGCGTCCCTAATAGTCTCCAACCTGAAATGAAGAACTTTTACACATATCTCTACAGGTATTTATACAAAATACAAAATTTTAAAAAAAGATCTGTGTAAGCTATGGGTGGGGTTGGGGGGATATCTGTAATTTTTCCTCAGTTGTAGCAGTCTACTACTGCCATATTAGTAGCTACTTCTGTGAAATCTTTCTACAAGCAGAAGAGATCTGCTTGTGACACATTATCAGATATTAACAAAAATCAAGAAGTCCTTCCTCATGTGCAACACCAAATGCAAACAAAAGTATCATGGAACTCTGCATCACAGGCATTATCCTTTAGTCATAATGCCATTGGATTGGGGGAGGAGGTAAGCCAAAATGCATCTGAAATTGCCTTTTTAGACAAATGAGCTGTGAACGGCAGACAATCTCTATCCTTTTCACCCTTAATTACACCCCAAGTGATTCCACCTGACTTTTCCCCCAGCATAATCAACACATCTTCCTTCTCTCTAGATAACTTGTGTGTGTGGGGGGGGGGGAGACTTTTCCATTTTTTTAAATATTAGTACTTTAGTTTCAAAATCCGTTTGTAAAATGACCTTGAAAAATAAAGACCGTGCTTGTGTTTTGATGGAGCCCTCATTAGTAATCTTGTGCCTAAGGAATTCTAATAGAACACAGATTAAACATTTCAACATTTTCTTGCTGAAACTTGAAGATTGTAATTTAAATGAAAGAAGTTTGGATTAATCTGTTCTCTCAAAATCCTTAGGGATTGTGTTACAAAGCATAAAAACAAATTTAAAAGAGGGTGAAAGAAGGAAGATCTGCATTTAATTCAAAGCAGTTTAATATTACAGTAGTTATATAATGTTTGGTCAAAACTGAGCAAGATGCTATTATGTGTTGCCTTCGATCCAACCATTTTAAAGATTGTAAACAAGCACCCTTTTATGTATTTTCATCCCTGATGTCAACCTTTAAAAAACAAGGTTGAAAAATAGAGTGAATGCTTTGATGCTTCAGTGTTGTTGTTTTAAATCAAATCAGGATTTCCCAATGTGTAACAAGTCTTGACTTTGCCTCCCCTCCAACTACATCTCTGTCTTCTGAAGAACTCAGTCCATTTGGTTCATTTGATGGGCAGATATATGTCATGCAATCACTGGTGAGAAACTGGTGAGTGTGCATTTGCCTAGCTCTGCCTTGAGCTGTTAAGACATATTTCTCTAGGGCCTCTTTCCTCTTGCTGTGCATCAGAGCAAAATAATATTTTATTGTTCATTATAATTAATAATTCATCAAAGACACCAAAATGAAAGCATGCACACATACACACATGGAATGCAGATATAGGACTTATTAGATCCCTTGACTTACACTTTTCCATTTCAGGATTTTCCAGTATATATTGTATCATCTAATACTGGAACATGTTAAAAATGTAATATAAAAATTTGATAAATTACTTTTCTGTCTGTAAATGAGAAAACAGACTTGTAAAATGTGAAATGTGCCATTCTCGCAAAGTAGAATTTGAGCTTTGAGTGTAAACACTTGAGTTAATGGCCAGGGTATCTCTCCGAGTCTCAGAAGCTGTGGTACAGAGGGAGGGTGAAACTGAGGTTATGGAGGCTCTTCAATATTTTACACTGAACATCCTTACAGGCCGTAATTAGACAGATTACCTGTTATGCATGGTGTAGTGTGCTGAACAGTTTTAAACTAGCTTGTCCTCAAGGCAAATGGAAAGCAAAGTCAAAAAGAATTACACTCTACACAAATAACACTGAATGTTCTATTAATGACTCCAGTAAAAATGAAACCTTCCCGGCCAATGCCATATTTAATTTTTAACTCAATTGACTACAAAAGAGTTTGTTAAATATTTACTGACCATTGGAATATATGTACCTAACCTGTCCCACCTTGCATATTAAAAAAAATAGTGACAGGATTATAAATTGTTGGAGCAAACCATAGCAAAGCCTTCTGTAGCAATGGCTTGAACTTAAATGTGAACATTGGGGTTTGCTCTGTTAAGATGCAAATAATATCAGACCTTCCACTCAGACAACAGATTTATGTGAATTCAGATACACACACTGATGTCTTTTGATGTCTTTTGCATGCTGAGGTTTCCATTCCTTTAAGGAAAGGGGTGATGTGCATGTGAAAAGGCAAGATTTTGGGCTTATAGGGGCGCTCCCGTACTCAGAGCAGAACAAAGAACTGGAAGGAAAGGCTGCCCAGAACCCCCTTCTTTGGCATATTCCTCCACTGTTACTCTGGGCTTCTCTTGTTTTGTTTTGCTTTTAAAGCACCCCCAAAGCAGCTACTTCTTCTGTGACTATTATGTGCTTAGAATTGCAATGAGTACCAGATACATGTCTACATGGAAGTAATCTCCCTAGAAGAAAGAATACATAAATCACCAGAACTGCCTTCAGTTGTGGGGAGAATGTTCTTTATTCTTGGTGTGGGAATGAATTCAGAATTAAAAGAACCTTCCCCCCCCCTTCTATCAACCCAATACGACCTACTTTTTTTAAAAAAAAATCCAGTATACTGTTTTGAGCCCTGACTCATGAAAGCTCATGGTGCAATAAATGCAGCTAATCTTTAAGGTGCCACTGGATATCTCTAGTGTAGGGAAGAGTCTACATCTCATAGATTAGTAGCTGAATGCTTCTGCATTCTACTTCAAATTTACCAGAACCCCCAGCAACAGGCTTGGAACTACCTTTCCTGCTAGTTCCAGAAGGGTGATATTGAGTCTGGCAAGTACTTGTGAAGTAGAGAGGGGATATAATGTATCTTGTTTAGGATGATTTGCCTGTGCCTGACAAGGCTCAAGTGGGGTCTGTGAGGGGGTCCTCAGTCATAGACAGACTCAGCTCTATAGGTGGTAAAGCCATACAGCAACCTCCTGCAAGTAACCTAACCAAAACAGCACAACCCAGGCCAATACCTCACACCTCTGCCAGCAGTACAAGGTAGGCAAAAAAAATTCCCTTCCCAACAGCCAATCACGAAAAAGGGTAAAAAATTCTTACCTGGATCTTGAAACAGCAGCCGGCTAATCCTGCACTAAGACAGGGTGAGGTGGGTGGGCCAAATGAGATAAGCAACTGCAGCCGGGGGGAAATGTGGAGCCACCTGCAAAAGGCTCTTGGCTCTTCCCTCGGCCAAACCCAGCATGCTCAGGAAGGAGGCCTGTCTCTTCCTCTGGATGGGGCTGCAAAGACCGGCGCCCGGCTAAAGCAGCAAAGTTGCTGCCGGGTGAGCCAAATTACAACCCCAGCCGAAATGAAGAGACAGAGACAGGTTTGGGACTAAAGGGCCTTTTATTAACATGACCATAAACATTAACCACAGCAAGGGCTAACTAAGTGTTACAGGTCAAGCCACGGGGATCATCCCTGGACCTCTGCCTTGACCTGTTTGGGCAAGCCCCACAGCCCCGGCTGTAGGCCATCCCTGGAATGGTTGCAACCTGGCTGTCCAGGCAAATGGATCCCCCATCAAGCACCTAACATCCCAGATGTACAGCCTTGTCCCTGGGGATCCCCACAGGCATCTGCCTGTGTTAAGGTATCCATCACAAGCATACCGCACTGTTGGCAGACCCTGTTTCCTACCCATGGGAAGGCGCCACTGGGTGCTCACTGGCCCGTGGCTTATTCCCAAAACTCTCCTGCCACTGCAAGGGTCAAGCCTCTGCTTAGACCCTTGCACCCCACAGGTGGCTTAAAGCCAACCAAAGCCCTTGCCGCAGGTCACTGAGAAATAACTCATTGCCTTCTCTCGACAGGTATACACCATCACCTTGGTAGAGCTGGGCAAATTTGGCCCTAATTCTTGGGTGTGTTAAGTAAATTCCCAAGCCATCCTCCAAGGGTTTTTTAATGGCATGATTAGCCTTATGTTGGGCCCCCTTGATTGCCCTAGGATCTAAGGCTTCCTGCCAAACCCATCTTTGTAGTATCTCAGACTGAAATATAAGCACGTCTGGCCATTGGCTGCTTATAACCCGAAGATCTTCAACTACCTGAAGTGACAGGACCTTTCCTTGCACTAACCCCAGGTCATTACCACTGAGGTGGATGACCAAAATTTGTGGAGGAGGACCCATCCTTCCCCTAAACAAGAGCAACAGTAGGCCTGGCCATGTAAGGACATGCTGTCCCTCCCACTTGACAGTGGTCACAGCACTCAAGCCCAGTTGGGATCCAATCAGTGTTCTCCTGGCTTGATAGCCACCCAGAACACCATGCTGTGGCCACAAATCAGGATCCTTCCCTTGGCCCGACACAGCACCTAAGGAAAGAACAATTAGTATGGACTTTTAAAACTGAAGCAAGGGGCAGATGTAGGTTCAAAATGCCCCCGACCTCCACCTGCCCACACACGGAATCACCCAGTGGGAATACCCCATGGCTGCTGCCATAGAGACAGCCCCAATCCTAAAGGAATGGGTGCTGAATTTGACCCCGGAAAACCAATTTTCTTAAGAGCCATATCTGTCACAGCCTAAAACTGATATTTAGTTAATGGGGACAGATCCTCATGGCAAAACAAAATACCCTGGCCCTCACCACGAAGCTCCACATATTCCTTGAGAGCCGAAACAGGGCAAAACTCTTGCTCCACACAGGTGCCAAGAAGGAAGGTATTTCCCCACTGCTGTTGCTCTGTCTTGGAATGCTTGATCCTAACTGAGACCATATCCCCAATAAATTTAATATCCTGGGCTGTTAAGGCCCAGCCAGAAGTGTACTTATGGGATTGGGATACCAAGTCACTGACCCGGAGGGCCCCAAAAATGCTGTTAAGGAAGCAGCATGAAAGAGCTTCTTTTCATATAGTGAGGAACACACTTCCTCCCAGGCAGCGCTCAACCCTTTAAAAAATGATGAAGAGATGGGCTGCACAAAAGTGCATCAGGTGTTCAGGCGGAATAGGCCATAACTGTTGAAGCCCCGCCACCTTCCTAAATTTGAGAAGCTGCCCTACCGCATGGCTGTAGGCCCTGCATGTGCTAGGGGTAATGGACAGTTGGATCACCCTGTTCACTTCTGCTGTCCAAGCAGTCAAAGCTCTTGGGGCATCCGAGCTGGTTGCCTGTCAGCCCCAGGGGCAAGCTGCCAGAATCGTTCCATCTGTTGGTGAGACAAAGGGTCTGCCACACCATTGAAATTCCTAGAACGTGTCTGGCTTTAAATAGGATGTTTAATTGCAGGTATTTCAGGGTGAAGGCATGCACAAGCCTCATTGCCCTGGGGGATTTGGATGACAGATTGTTGACCAGATGCATGACTGCCAAGTTGTTACACCAAAAGTGGACTGCTTGGTTGGCCAACTCCTGTCCCCAAAGCCAAACTGCCACTAATAAGGGGGAAAATTCCAAAAAGTAAGGGCTTTGGACAACCACTGTGCTATCCAATCTGCTGGCCATTGATTGGCACACCAGTGGCCTCAAAAAAATACTCCATAGCCCGTAGGCCCAGAGGCATCAGAAGTGATTTGGAGCTGTGCCTCCAACAGTAGGTCCTCCCTCCAAAAAGTCACCCCATTGAAAGAACCTAAGAACTCCTACCAGACCTCCAAGTCCTCCCGCATCCCTGTACTAGTTTGTAACTAATGGGGCAACCGCAAAGTCACCATGGCATCACACAGCCATCTGAGGAAAGCCCTCCCTGGGGCAACCACCCTCCAAGCAAAATTTAAATGGCCAACTAATTGCTGCAACTCAAGGAGAGTCACTTTGCCCTTACTCAAACATCCGTGCTCTGAGATCCACCACCTTTTCTAAGGGCAACCACAAAGTTTGTTGGACCATGTCTAATTCTATGTCCAGAAACGTTAGCACTACAGAAGGACCCTTGGTTTTCTCATGTGCTAAAAGAACACCCAGTTCCTTGGCAAGCACCGTGAATCCCGCCAAAAGCCTGGCACACTGCCCTGTGCCAGCTGGTCCCACCAGCAAAAAATCATCTAGATAATGAACAGTATCCCGACAAGCACAATGGTGACACAGCTCCCATTCCAAAAAGGATCTGAAGCGCTGAAATGCTGAACAAGATATGGAACAGCCCTGTCCATGTAAAACTTGCCCTCAAATGAAAACCCCAGGAGTTCAATGTCTTCTGGGTGAACAGGGAGCAGGCGAAAGATAGACTTAATGTCACACTTTGCCATTTCAGCTCCCACCCCACACCGGTGCACCACCTTAACCGCTTGGTCAAAGGAAGTGTAATGCACCGAACAGAGCTCACTGGGAATACCATACAATTCCAGGTTCCCACTGGTGGCAGGCAATCTCCTGGGGATTCCTGCTTCTGCCTGCTGATTGCTAGTGATCAGTAGGCATAGGCAGGCCGCTGCAGATTGCCTGCCATTGGCAAGGCAGGCTAGAGAAATGGCCATATGCTCCTGTGTGCTGTCTAATGACATCAGTTCTGGTGTGACTGGGAGTGAGGGCATCACACCAAGTCCAGAATTCGCTCAAAACATAGAAAAATGTTGTGTGTGTGTGGGGTGGTGGTGGTAATTCTTTATTTTTCACTTCAGATTGTACCAGAAATGACATCATCAAGATGCATCATGGTAGTCCACTGATACACATATGCAAAGTGAGAAGCAGTAAATGAGTGTGCTGCTCTACCTGTTCCACCTCCCACAGTTTGCCAATGGGAAGCTGGCAACCTTACATTTTAAAGATGACCAAGTTTTTTTCTAGCCTAAACTTTCATGAACTAGATAAAGCTCATTTTGTCCCCAAAATGCCTATCCCTAAACTGAGGTTCTGATACCTGGGTGCTTTGGATATAATTAGAGAAATCTTTTTTTTTTTTTTTGGAGTCATAACTCTGATTATTGGCAATAGACATTGCAGAGAATCATGCAATATATCATGGACCAATTTTTCTGTTGTGCAGATGCTTTGTAAATTCATTAATCTTTTTAAAGTATCCTGTTAGGGACAGAATTAATTGATCTGCATCAGAACCTTTCTCCAGTAAAAATGCTCTTATGTATCAACACAAAAACTGCATTGATGTTCTCCCCACAGAAACAGAGAACAGTATTTATGTATCTTGTTGTTATTCAATGTATATATATATTTCTTTGAACGGTTGTATTATTTCAATGTCGAAAGGTGAAAATGTGGAAAACATGATTGCTATATTTTGGGTGTACAAACATACCCACTCTAAACTAGTGGAATATGTATGAAAAGTATCTGTGGTTGCTTACACAGGACAATGTGATTATTCAGGAAATGTTAAGAGGCCATTAAAAAGCTCAAAAATAATAAGACACCTGGCAGAGATGGACTACCTGCTGTATATTACAAAAAGCTAGCCGTCCAATTAGTCCCACCCTTAGTCAAAATTTGTAATTCAGTCCTGTACACAGGCAATCTACTTGACACCTGGTCTGAGTCCAGAATTATAGTCAGCCACAAAAAAGATAGTGATTCAATCAAACCTCAATCATATCACCCAATTTCTCTAATCAATCAAGATGCTAAAATTTTCACCTCAATTCTGACCTCTAGATTAATTAAAATAATCAGCCAATGCATAAACAAAGATCATTCTGGCTTCATCCCCAATAAATCCATTGCTGACAATATTAAAAAGACCTTGAATATTATCAAATCATGTCAAAATAGAAATCTGGAATCCTTGATTTTGGCAGTAGACATCGAAAAAGCATTTGACCATTTGGAAATTCCTTTTTTGAAATCACTATTAATAAATATGGGCTTCGGCTATACTTTTCTCAATGCTATAAATGCCTTATACAAATGCCCTAAAGTCCATGTTAGAGTCAATGGTTATGATTCACCAGATTTCAACCTCACCAGAGGTACCAGGCAAGGTTGTCCCTTGTCCTCATTGTTATTCACACTTTCAATTGAGCCCCTGGCAGAGGCCATTAGATCGGATTCCACAATCCAGGGTATTCAGTTGGGTAACAACTATAAAATTAGCCTGTTTGCAGATGACCTTGCAATATATATTACCAATCCTAAACCATCCCTCCAGGCTCTTAACCTAATCTTTAACAACTTTGCCTTGGTTTCAGGACTTTCAATTAATCCTGTAAAACAGAAATTTATCCAATACAGGTCAATTTTTCCACTCGTGAATCTCTATCAGAATTATTCCCTTACAAATGGTTAGACAAGCCATGGAAATATCTGGGCATTTTTATCCCAGAAAACCTAGACGATCTCCATAAAGATAACTATGTGTCATGTGCTATCAAAATCAGTGCACTTCTTAAGGCCTGATCCAAACAACATTTCTCATGAACAGAAAAAATGGACCTTATCAAAGCTATAATATTGCCCCAATTTCTCTTTCCTTTTCAGAATCTACCTATCTATGTTACAAAGCAAACTCTTAAATTATGGCAGTCAACCTTGAATATGTAAATTTTGGGACTACAAGAAACCCAGAATTAGCTTCCCTATTCTGACCCGCCCATCTCAATCAGGTGGATATGGTCTTCCCTACCTCACATCATATTACAAGGCAGCACAATTGAAAAATATTATAATCTATTTTAAATCTAAACACCTTAAGGATTGGACTGCTATTGAACAGCATGAAATTGGCCCCATACCAGTTGAGGTCTTGATTTGGATATCTCCTAAAAATAGACCAAAATCAATTGAAACGTTTTTATTTTTACACCCAGCGCTAATAACTTGGGACTCACATAGAGCAATATTAGCACCTAAAATATCCCCTGTCTCCTCTTTTCTTAACCAAGAATGGTTCACCCCAGGTAATTCCCCCAATGCTTTTCCTATATGGAGACATCTTAAGCTTACTAGACTATGTGATATCACAACTAAAGGCTCTTTAATTCCCAAATCTAAACTAGAAAAAAAATGCCACCTACAAATTACCATGGTTTGAATATATGCAATTGAATCATCTAGTGAATAGTCAACTACTACAGACCCATATAAAAAGAAAATACACTGATTTCGAGAGACATTTAGTCTTGCAAACTAATACAGGAAAAGGGCTTATCTCTTTTCTTTATAAATTTTTATGTTCCTGTTTTTGGACAAAGAAATCTAGATACCAGACTACATGGCACTAGAATGTGCTTCTACAATTTCTGATTCACAATGGGCCAAGATCTGGTCCTCCAAAATCTGCACAACCAAAGCAATTAATATTCAAACCTCATTCCGCAAAATTCTATACAGATGATATTTCACTCCCCTTAAACTGCATCATATTAATTCATCGTATGATCCCCATTGTTGGCGACGCTGTAATCTGATAGGTTCCTACTTCCACTGTTGGTGGACATGCACTATAATATCCCAATTTTGGTCTAAAATACTAATGATGATATTCAAAATCACGAACTATAATGTTCCTCAATGCCCCAAAATTATCCTCCTCAACTTACGGGAAGATCCCAGTATCCCAAAGATTCGTAAAGAACTCATCGCAATCATGCTTGTTGCAGCTAAAGCAATCCTTACAAAATCTTGGAAGTCAAAAACCTTACCGTCTATCCAAACCTGGTTTAATAAACGATGGGACTATCTAACTATGGATAAGTTAACAGAACGCATTTCTCTGATAGAAAATCCTGATTTCAGTTCAGATTTTTTTCAAAAATGGTAACCTTTCTTAGAATTTATGCAACAAAATGATAAAATACGACAGTCACTGCCTGATAACCTTAAAGTCATAGCAATTTATTAATAACCATTTATTACAGTACAATTGTTGTAGAAATTGTTTTAGCTTTTGTACAATTCACACAGTAAATGTCTCAAACTCCAGGTTTCCACTTAAACTTCCTGCAATTGTTATAGTCATTGTAAGTGTTATATTTGTTGTTTGTTAACTGTTGAAAAAACTCAAAAATATATATTTTTTTAAAAAGTCTATGAAATGCAAGTAATACAAGCTCAATTATTTCTGCATAAAATTTAAATATGATCACCAATTATTTCTGATGTGACTGGTCACTATAAGCCCATTAGCTTCATTGGATTGTACCCAAATGCCATTATTTTGGGAGAACGCTTCTCACTAACCATTTTCTCCACATCATGCACGGTTTTTTTCAAACTTAATCATGCTGCCCAGCACCACCATCTTTTTTTCTAAACACTTTTCATCATGGGAAAGGTGCTCCAAATTGTCTGCCATTTTTGGGTCCCTTCTCAAGTCTGACATGGTAGGGATTTCTGCATACTCAGAGGATGCACAGTCTAGATAGGAAAATATTATAAGGAACTTTTTAAAAGAAAAAGAGGAGGGGAAGAAGTAGTATGAAGAGGATTAAACATGCTCTAGGAAGCATGAAATGCTGAGGGCAGGTGGTGGTTGTTGTTTAAGGGCCTGCTCAAGCCCCTCAGAATATTTGGACCAGGTGGTGATTTCTCTTCCCCTATTACTCACCTGATTCCTTACAGGCCATGAGACCCCCATCCCCAACCTGCAGCTATAATTTTGTTTCTCTTCCCCTGAGTTTTCTAATGAGCACAGTTGCTGACAGTTCACAAAGGGTGTCTGTAGCCTTCTTCTTACAGCCTCTTCAGCGAATCAGTTGGTTACTATCAAGAAAACAATGGGAACACTTGATCATAGCAGAATTAAATTGTTATCTGTCTGCCTTGGTAATACAGTTATTATTTAGGCACTTTTTAAAAAACTCCTTTTAATTAGGCCATTATTATCAATTCTTTGAAAGCTACATACAATTTAACATACTGGGCAGTATCTTCTTCTTACAGGCTTCAGTGTATGGCATTTGCCATATATCCAGGATGTTGTTTCAAAAATCTACTTCCAATGAACAGCAAAACATCTGAAAGAGTTCTATGTAATTATGTAAATTACAAAACGTAATGATGGGGGGAAGTCGACCAATGGCTACAGGATAAATGTGTTAACTTGCTGTATATATGCTGAATTCCCAAATCTCTTTAATGGGTTTATTCAGTCAACCACCTACTGAGATGGGTCATTGTGTCAAGCAATCCTGAATGGTATTTTGTGTGAATTGGGAACAGAGCTTTTTAGAGGCCAGAGGTTTAAGAACATAAACCAGATGTGCTCATTTGAAATAGTCTACTTATTTTTTTTAAAGGTCATACACTTAGATCTTTTAAAAATCTGTCAGGCACATTCCATCTAAATGAAGCTCTTTTACAGGTTAGAGTACTGTGAATTTTGCTGATTTCTAAGATAAAATATGTGTTCTGATCTCTGTATTTAAGTGTTTCTTTCCTTATTTACAGACTGATATTTTTCTTAAGACTTCATTAATTTAGCAAGATAAATTGGAATTTACTTTAACCTCCCTTGGTGTGTTACTATTTTTATACCATAAAATGTGGAAAGTAGTTTATTCATTTATTTTAGGAGACCCCCTCATCCCAACAATTTGCATAGCATAAATCTAGGTCATAGCATTGCTGTCAGAAAGAAGAATTTAAAAAAAAAAGTTTCTCTAAAAGTTGATGTCTTGTCAGTTCCTAGTGGTCATATTATACATAATGTAATGCTATTAGTTTGTCTTCAAAATGGAGTTAGAATATGCTAATTTGAATGAATCACCTGATAGGTGCTTCCTTATTTGTTGTAACATGACATAGGAGACAGAAAGTCAAACTTAGTTTTTCAAGAGATATACCATATATTGTTAAGGAAAGGGTATTGTTCTGTTCCTCCAATTCTAATTTCTAAGTAATAATTTCCTCTTCAATCAGTAACTGATAATGTTAAAGCCCCTGAAATACAATTACTAGTTCTGGTAATTAATGGTCACAAGTGCTATAAAAATGGTGATGTTAGTTAATGTCTACTGAACACACACAAACCATCCTTTTCTCATTTTTATTGCCTGTGACAAAATATTTCACAAATAATGATGGATCTTTCCATAACACTCAACAAATGTGCACTTTATCCCACCATTGCCAGTAAGATTTTGCAAGTGAGCAAGCATGGAGACAAACTCATTACAGTCCTGTTCTGGCAATGTTTCCACATCGGACTAACTGGACCTGGGGTAGTAATCGCCTCATGGGTAGAAGGAATGGTTTTCAGTATCACAGCTAGGAGGAAGACAGGATGCAGGCAAGAGTGGCAAGAAGATGGGGTGGGGATAAATGGATAGGCCAATTCATCATCACTTTTCTTCACTTCACTCACTGCTGTGCAAACATTAGTGCTACAAAATATCACCCACCAAGCTCAATGGATGATGATGTCATTGGTTTCTGACCATGCCATTGAGCAACTTGACCCAGACTTGCTCCTTTCACTCTTGCATTCAGTGGGTTGGATCCTACAGCCTGAAAGTGGAACCAGATATTACTCACCTTCATCTTTGACATTGGTGCCTGAAAAGGCATTGCTGTGGTCAATAGGGCCTGAGTCCGGTGGCACAGGGGGCTGACTTGGGAGGCAAGTCAAAGTCACCCTCCCACAAGCTAAGCCTCTTGTATCAGTGGAATCCCCAATAGCAGAAAAAAGAGGAGGGGCAATTTTTCCTGATTCTCCCCATAGCAGGTGGATCTTTGTCCATGGGGGTCTCCTGATCCCCAGAAATATAATTTCAGGGGTCACAGAGAGATCTATTGCAAAGCTAAAGGGTTGCAATTCACAGGATCCTGCCCAAGCAGCCTGCTTGTGGGATCCATGGAACATGCTTCCCATGGAACATATCTGGTGCTTGAGTCAGGCAGAGATGTATATACCTTTGCCTCCTTCCTCAATACAAGAGACCAAGATCATGGCCATAAAGAATCAAACAAGACAATGAAATAATGAATTCATTATAAGGCTGAGAAAACTCACAATCCTGTCTCCTTGTTAAGTGCAGCAGTGTCTTGTTCCTTGTTTTCAATGATAAGGGCCACCATAGTTACTTATAGCAATTTTTAATAATGTAATGCCAGTCTATTGCATTTATCACATTTCCTGCATAGAGTGGAACATGTCCCTTATAAATGATGAAATATGCATAAGTTTCCATTAGTGGGTCAGAAATAGTATTTGCCATCCAATGTTCACCTCTGTTTAAAATATATATAAATAAATACTAAGTAGTAACTGCCAGTAGTAGAGCTATGAAAAGTTTCATATCTGATTGATTAAAAATGTACGTTTTATAAATATTCTTCCAGTGTCATAATGCTCTAAAATAAGTTTCTTAACTGAAGTTTCTAAATACTGACTTTTAAAAGTGTTAGTTAAATACTGACTTTTTAAAAAGTTAAAAGAATGCTGACAACTGGTGGGAGGGCTGTGGGATGGCAGTGTCATCACTTCACTTCCAGTAAAAGAAAACAGAAGTGACTGAAGTAGCTTTAGGCTGCTGGAAATTCTGTGGTTTTAGCATACCTTCTGACACCACATGATGCTGCATTTTTTTAAAAAAACACTGAAGAATTTTTTAAAAAAAACACTGAAGAAATTGGAAGTTATCTAAGAGGACAGTAATATAGCTTAGTGGCAGAGAACATGAAATGTCCGTTGAAATGTCTAGGTTCCATACCTGACATCTTCCATGAAAATGAACTAAGGAAGCAGGACAGGGAAAGGCTTCAGAACTAAAGGAACCACTGCCCACCAATTAAAATACTAAGCTAGATGGATGTGTTACCAAGGGGCTATGGTTCTTTTAGATTTAATGGCAATAAACAAAAAAAAACAGTTGAAGGAAAAGAGATTTACTAAAGAAATCTAAATAAGTTTACAGAAATAAACAAGTACAGAACAGAGAGTATGCTTATGCCCTTATTTTACTGTTGGGAACCCCAAGAAACCACAACATTCTGGTCAGTTGCACAGCATTGACCAGCAGTTCAGTCTGAGCTAAGGTTCTGCTGTGTAGGGGTTTTCTAAGACTTATACAGGCTCTAAGTTACATGGCTACATTCATGCACTTGTTTTCCCTAACTGGTTTTGAACATAAGTGATATATTCCTGCACAACTGGTAAGCAGTACATGGCCAGTGTCCAATAAGAGGCATGCTTAAGAGAACATCTTACATTGACGAAACAGAGCGGAATGTTCAGGCCTGGCCTGCAAAGCAATCTGAGCACAAGAAGGAGAAATTGCGGCACACCACTAACTCCTTGAGAATACAATAGTCTTCCACATGGGCCACTACAATGGACCAACAGTCTCACAGTGTAAAGCAGCTTCATATGTTCATAGCTTGGTCTTAGACGCTCATTAAAAGAACCATGTTCTCTTGATTAGAAGTCAGACAACTTCAATGATGAATTGATGGCCACTAGTATGTCTTTCAATATGATTCCAAAATCACTATTTATCCTCAATAGGTGCATGGCAGTACTTCATTGTGGACTTACTTGAACAAATAGCACAGCAGCAATATCAAGACTCTCAATGGCTCTTGAAAGTTAGCTGATGATGCTCTTTCTGCTTCTGATGAGGTATGGACAAAAAAGCAAACGAATCTGTTATACTGGTATCTTTAAAATCTTTAAGTCATTACCAAGCCATTTATTTAGTACATTGTTACCAAGGGCCTATTTGGATTGGCTATCAAGCACAAGATAATTGACTCCTAGAAAGAGAGATGGTCTCCAGAAGAGACACTGAGAAGAATACCCTTGGTTAATAAATTGGCATGTGGCCTAAAATATCACATAAAATGCAAGTTAATAGAACACCTCTTCTTCATGGCTCTCTGAAGAGGGGATTGAAGGGCCCAAAGTAATGCTGGGGTCAGCTGCTAGTAGGTTATATTAAAAATCATAAGAGTCATTGGGAGATTTCAAATTAAGTCGAGCAAAATTAAAATATCATAGGGAAGAATTATCCTAGAGCTACTGAGTTTGAGCCATCACATCCATGCTGATAGGCATTCCACCTATAAAGAATTTACATTAATATTGACAGAAGTAAAAGATTGACCAATCCAGGCATAAGATCTATCTTTTGTATTGTCTTAATACACATTTATATTTAGAATGTAACGAACACGTACATAGCCTTCTGGATATAATGTTACATGTTTGGGCTTCCTTCAAATCAAGCTCATGCTTATAGGCTGGGGAGCTCCATGACCAGATCCTCCCCTCTCTTTTGTACACATACACAAAGTAAATTGTAGCCATGCATGGTGCCTTTAGTCTTTAAGGTGCCACAGAACTTCTGTTTATTTTACTACAACAAACTAACATGGCTACCCCTTTACGATCAGCCATACATGACCATCAGTTTGGTGTAGTGGTTAAGAGCGAGGGACTCTAATCTGGAGAACCGGGTTTGATTCCCCACTCCTCCACTTGAAGCCAGCTGGGTGACCCTGGGTCAGTCATAGCTTCTAGGAGCTCTCTCAGCCCCACCCCCCTCACAGGGTGTTTTGTTGTGGGGATAATAATAACATACTTTGTAAACTGCTCTGAGTGGGTGTTAAGTTGGCCTGAATGGTGGTACATAAATCAAATGTTATTGTTATTGTTGTCGTCGTCATCCTCCTCCCCCTCCCCTCCCCCTCCCCTCCCCTCCCCCTCCCCTCCCCCCTCCTCCTCCTCCTCCTCATTATTATTATTATTATTATTATTATTATTATTATTATTATTATTATTATTGACCCTGTTGATATCTGGGCTACATGGAAAGGGGAGCAGGGATTTAATCCTTCCAACCCTGCATTATTTCACCCATCTAAACCATACTCCCTGTGTCATTATTTGCCTTGGAAGGAAATATAGATAGGTTCACCATGGTGGGGCAATTTCAAAGAGGAGAGGAAGTATTAAACCTCTGCTTCCCTCTCCATGCAGTTCTGAAACCAAATGAGGCTGCATTCAACTACAATTTATTTTGAAAAAATGCTGGGATAATTTGATTATCTCTGTCTCTTCCAGTTTGATCCTCAGCCACAGAAGCCTACAGTTCAGTATAATCCAGATACTCACTGACAACTGATCCATCTGAGTGGCCAATTAAAATCTCCTCAGGAAACAGAGCTTGTCAAAATTGCCACAATTGTCAGAAGGAATCATGGGTGGTGAGGGGAAGAGAGAAAAACAATCTGGAAATTTTCTGTCCAGACATCTTCAGGAATCTACAGTCCTTTAGGGGCCAGTTTTTCCTATTCCCTCCATTTCCAGAAAAGGGTTGCCAGTCTCCAAGTGGAGCCTGGAGATCTCTCAGAATTATAACTGATCTCCAGACTACAGAGATCAGTTTTCCTTTTAAAAAATGGCTGCGTTGGAGGGTAAACTCTATGACATTATACCCTGCTAAGCTCGCTCCCCAAGCCCTCCCCTCCCCAGGGTAGGGCCTGGCATTGGACAAGAGGGACACAGTCTTACCACCGGCCAGGGATTTATGATCCCCTGGCCCCATCTTGCCTCACTTGCTTCTTGCTGGCAAATTGCCAATGAAGTTACAGTTGTGGCAGGCCCAGTGATGGGGCCCTTTGGACACCCTGCTCTTCCAGCTGGGAGAGAACAACCTGGGCAAGTGGAAAGGGCTGGACTTGAGATGTTCAATGAGTGTGGATCTGGATCATCTAAAAGGGCTCTTCCCAAGGACCTTCTTCATCAGGTCAGACCTACTTCAAAGGCAAGTTTGGCATGGGGCATTGCACCCAGACAAGGTGGATGGTGTCAGACAGAGGCTGGCCAGGGCAATGGGACAGTACATATTGGCAACAGGGGGCTTTCTTATTATGCACCCTGACATTTTCTTTCAGATGGAGGCTTTGTACCATCCTGATGGGATGCACCTGTCCAGCTAGGGACAGGATATTTGGCTAGAAGACATTTGAGGCGATCTCCTGGATTGGTTGCAGCTGTAGGAGCCATGCCCTCTTCCCCTCCTCTGCCATCAGCATGGGGTTGCAAGTGCTATGTACAAAGCAGTACTTAATTTGGAATGAAAATTGTAAGGCACAGTGCTGCAGTCCCTAATAATTAGTGTCTCATAACTTCTCCTTTCTTTTCTCCTTGTCCAGCCCTGAATTTGTTCTTCCATTTCCCACCCTGGGTGTCTTTATACATCTTCTCATTTTACATGCAGCAGTTTCTGTCTCCCTCTTAGTGATATTCTCCATTAGGCTTCTAATGGAAAACACATTTGCCATTGTAAAAACACATTTGCCATTGAATTTCTTTCCAATGAAATCTATTTTAATTTTATTTTAATTTTTTGAAAATTAATATAATTTCTGTGATTATGGTACATTATGCCACCTTTCAGCCTAAGTGGTTTTCAGCCCAGCATTCCATTTTCCTTTTCTTTCTTATGTACAATGAGCATGGCTGAATTATCTTCCTACTCTCTCTTCTACTTACACATCTTTCTCATCTAGATATGATTTTTTTTTAACTACAAGTTTCTTCTTGTAATTTTTTTTCTACAACAAAATAGGTCTATGCAGAAATCTGCCCTTGAGGGATATCATTGGGAATTTGATACTGCTGTAACCTTTTGTCCAGATACATTTACTTAAAACTCCCCAGGAGCAATCCAAAGAAAGCATAATTAGGGTAACACTCTAAATCAATGGTTTAATGGTGCTTGTGGGTAGCATGTTGCCTACAATTGGCATTCCTGGTGCCTGGTTGGCTCCTCCTCAGAGCATCCAAGAGTATAGTGCCATTCCTGGCTTTCTTTCATTTAATTGGTATAGGAGATGCCTCAGATGTACCCATCCAAGGATTATCACTTTTGGATCTGCAAGGAACATTAATTTGGAAACAGTTGCCTCCATCAGAGCCAGATGTTTGGCTAGTATCCAGACTATATTGCTGTAAACCTCCCTTACATCATTTCATGGACTCTCCTATCCCCCAGAAAAGCATTTCATGGAGATCAGTGAGTTTCGGTGGGTGAGTAAAATTAGGAATATTCAGTTCTTCTGATGGATTTAGTGTAAAATCCTAAAATGAGTTACCCCAGTCTAGATAAGTCTTGAACTCACAGCACTGACATCTGCATATTCTACAGATTCTTAGATCAACTTTTCTGTTTCACTTACTGTTCTCAGCACTTTATTCTAATAGTAGTATTAAATAGTACTAATAGAGGAACGACAACTAAAGGCTAAAATAAATAGGACACAGTTCAGTGCACCTTATACTCAAAAATAACATGATCGAAGAAAATGAATACACAAATAGGGATCTATCAGATAAATCAAAGTTAAAAGGTACAAAACAATTTGTTTCAAAATATAACATAGGTATTAATTAACCTTGAAAGCCTAGAACCTTCAAAATGCAGTAGCAAGTGATTTATTTGGGAATTATTTGAAGATCATATTGCTATGGTTTTATAGCAATTGTAGTGGCTGCAGATTTGTTTCTCACCCTAGTTCAAAGTGCTGCTGATAACTTTTGAAGTCCTGAAATGGCCTTGTATAAGGGTGTTTGATAAATCATGTTAGCCCAAATGCACCTGTCTGAAATTTAAGATGATTTTCTGTTGCCCTGCTCCACGTGACTATGTTAAGTGAAGTGAGGCTGGTACATATACAGAACAGGGTTTTTCCAGTGATGACCCTTAGCTCTAGAACTTCTCGTCCCCTGAGGCACATTTCTACTCTTATTTTTTTGGTTTTCCATAGACTTGTGAAGTTAGTACTTTTCTAGAATGCCCTTAGTAGATAACTGTGACTTGTTAAAATTTTTACTGCTGATTGTTGACTTCCCCCACCAATTCATATTCTATCGCTTTGGCCTTTTTAACTAGCTTGGAATGTTTGGCTTCTTTACTATTTATGCTGCTTGATTATTACTTAGCACTCCATGTTTTATGTTGTTTTTACTACTGTTACAATAGGTTTTTAAAACTTGTGTAAATGGACAAGGATAATCCTTGAAAGATAAGCAACAAGATGGGATAGAAAAGAAAGGATGGATGGTGACAGTATAGAACAGAAGTAACACTGTATCTTAGCAGTGTAGCTGCATTACACTGAGCCCCAGTCTGCTAAATTGTGGTTCTAATTCAGAACAAGAAACAGATACTTCTTCTCCCGTGAGTAGAGGCACCAGGTGGAAAGCTGACAGCAGTAAAGGAGAGAAATTATAAAATGGCAGTATTAAAGTAATCAGCTTGGATATTAAAATTCATTAACAGTGCCATCCTAAGCAGAGTTCCTCCAGTCTACACCCATTTAAATCAATTGGGATGAGACTGAAGGAACTCTGCTTAGGATAGCACTATAAGTAGAAAAATAGCAAGTAAAGAGTGAAAGAAAAAGTGTTAACCAAAAGTTAAAACCTAAAAGAAGGAGAGGGGGACAGAATGATGATAAATAATGGCAAGATTGATTAATGGGGGGGGGGGAGGCAATCACACTGGGTTCAGAAGAAGAAATGGGCCATCATTAGAGTTTTGCCCAGAAATATATGAACACATGCAGACTTGGCCATCCAGAAAAATCAGCAGTGGCTGAACATAGCCTAACTCAAACAGGACACAGTATCCTATTCCAGGACACTAAAATACTTGACAACACTTCCAACTACTTCATCAGATTGCACAGGGAAGCCATTGAAATTCATAAGCATAAGCACAATTTCAACAGGAAAGAAGAGACTTTAAGAATGAATAGAGCATGGTTTCCAGTCCTGAAAAACACCAGGCTAACAAAATACTCTACATTCTGCAATAGCCCTGCAGAGAAGATTAACATATCAAGCACCAATCCATATGCAAAAGAACCTCCTCAGGATACAGTGAAGCCTCCCTCCATTAGCATTCCACACCCTGGGAAACTCTTACAGGATGACTCAGCCCAACCCTACTTTCCTGAGTAGATATAAATTACCTGCTAACTTATTTTCCACACTGTGACATTGAGAGATCTCTGTCTTTTGGTGCTACACCTCTGAAGATGCCAGCCACAGCTGCTGGCAAAACGTCAGGAACTACAACACCAAGACCATGGCTATACAGCCCAGAAAATCCACAACAACCATCGTTCTCCGGCCTTGAAAGCCTTCGACAATACAAGCCTTCGACAATACATGTGAACACATGAATTGAAAATTGTGAAACAAAGCATTTTGTATTGTGCAGAGATGGTTGATCAATCTACAGTATTTGATCAGACAAAATCACTTGAGCAAAACTCTAGGAATAAGTGTGTGCACGGCTGGCTTCACCAACAGAGAGAAATAGAGTTATAAGTAGAGGTGGGCACAATCCAAAAAAAATTACCGATCAAGCTGATCATGGATCCGCGCCGGTGACGACCCCAAGTCACCGATCCACACTGATCATCTCCTGTTTCCGATCTGTGGATCGGATCAGGGAGTAGGAAGGTGGAGGAAAAAGTTTTTAACCCGTCGACGAGCCGCCTCCCCTCAGGGAGGGGACGTTCACACACACACACACACACACACTTATAGCAGGGGGGGGAGTTTTTAACCCGGCGATGAGCCGCCTCCCCTCAGGGAGGGGATGTTCACACACACACAATTAGAGCAGGGGGGGGGGAAAGGTTTTTAACCCGTCCCTGCCTCTTCAAATAGAGAGAGAGAGAAAGACACCCCGTCAACATGTTTCAGCCAGCTTTTAAAAAAAAGCAGGGACAGAATCCTCCAATCCTCCCCACTCAATTTTAAAAGCAAGCAGCCAGTCTTCCAAAAGCATATTTTAAACATACACACAGAGCCATGAATGAGGTTTTCCCACAAAATACAGTGTTTTAAAAGCAGGTTAAAAACAGAGAGTGACAGACAGAAAAACAGCTATTCCTCCTACAAAGCCCCGTTTTTTAAAAAAGCAAAAAATGTTTGGAACACCCCCTTCCCCCTCCCTCCCCTGGGTCTCTTCTCCACGGAGTCTCACGGAGTCTGGGTCTCTTCCAACCATGGAGCAGTGTTGCTGCTCCGTGGTTGGAAGGAAGCCCTGCTGATCAAGGAAAGCTGGGCTTCCATTCAGGTTTCCAGCGCGACAGAAGGAGGGCAAACACAGCTCAGGCATTCCCCTGGCTCCATTGCCCCGGGAATAGATTACTGGCGCCTGATTGTCTGCATCCCCGATCAGATCCCGATGGCCCGAATCAAGCCCCGATGAAGCCCCCCCCCCCGAATGCTGGATCGGTCACCATGGACAGCACTAATCAGCTGGGTCCCGATCGCGCCATTGTTGTGGGTATTTTTCTATCGTAATGCTGATCGTGCCCATCTCTAGTTATAAGTAAATTCTAGACACATGCTCTTCATTGTGACTTAGTGAATTATACTTTATTTTACAAACAGCTATGAATATTGAATACAATATGTACAGGCTCATTTCATTGCTGAAAAAAATACTATTGTACATTTTAAAATACTTGTTGCCATCCATTTGAGCCCACCATTTCATTTTGCAAGTTCCAGAAAATTCCTGTGGTAAAAGTACATATGCACTAGAACAAGGTGTTTATGTGCCCGTGCAAGGCCACCTTGTATCAGTGGAATGGCATGGGTGCCAATGGAGCAAAACAGTAGAATCCAACTCATATCCTACATTTGTTAGTACACTAGAAACATCAGTTATACAAAATTGGCAGACATCATAACAAAATCAAGTTTTAACTCTACAGATGTGTGTGTGTGTGTGTGTGTGTGTTACTGTTAAACAGTGGATCATATTTGGAAACTTCTTGTTTTGTTTTTAAGTGTTACTTTTAATTAATGAAATTCAGGCACCTCTGACATAGAAAAATACATAAAACCTTTTTACCTTCAAATAAATTCCATTTAAACATAGGTTTTATAAACAATGAATTATCTGGTTTGGATTAAGCGAGTCTGGACTATCATTAAATACCCTTTATTTAGTACCAATTTAGTTTTGAGTGATTTCACTAATAAATCAGGTTTGCTGCTGCAATACATTCAAGACAGCTCACATCCTGGGAAAATCAGAAAGGAAAAATCTGCAAGGAGACCCCAGCAAACAAATGCCTTTTGGGATTAAGGGGAAATCTCAAGGAACCACAGAGACTGTTGTCTGGCTGGTTGCTTTTCTGGCAAGAATTTCCACTGGAAACTTGGTAGCACTGACTGTCTTTCAGCCATACTTTATACATTAATTTTTTCTGATGTGGAGACTATTTTTTCCAGGTCAGGAAAAGAGGGTACCTCATAATGTATAAATGGCAATTAGGCTCTTACTTTTGCTTCATGTAACTGTGTTAAGGAGGCAAAACACTTTCAGTTGCTTATGGCTGAGATAAAGATACACAGCCGTTAGTACATTACAAAGTTTTTCAGATATAGAACTTAATTTCCTTATTGAAAAAAGTGTATGGTCAAATGCATGTTTCCCTTGAGTTTAATATTTGTGACTAACAAACTATTTTCATTTATCATATATTTACATATACAGTTTTTCACACCTCATTTTACTCCACAAAAACAGGTAATGAACATTGGATATCGAGAGAGTAATATACACACACAGCCCCACACACCTTGCATGGATTATAGAGAAGCACAAGACCTTGATTATTATCTGGAGACAGGCAGAGCATGCATATTTCTCCTATTCTGCAGTCACTCCATTGGCTACCCATCAGTTACCAGGCTTAATTCATTATTTTAGCTATCTCACACACAAAGCCCTTCATGTTCTTGGCCCCTTATATCTGGGGGACTGCCTTTCTCCCTACATTCTTATCTAATCTTAACAAAGCCTTCTGCAGATATCCATTTCAGTGGGGCAAATTCAACAACTGCCTGTGTATATGAAGGAAGGCTGCCCCATCCAGAATCCCTAGAAAGGCTGCCCTAGTCCTGGAGGGTGACAAAAGCAAAAATGCAAAACTGGGAAGTGAGTCCTCTCTTTCCTGGGTAACAGCCACCACCGCCCCCCTAAGTAGCCCACAGCTTAAGACCAAGGGGTGAGTCACTCTCAAACCCTTTAGGCACTAGAAAAACAGAAGTTAGCCTTGTGAGGTAGACACTTGGCAGGCTGCATCTACAGTCAAGTTAATTGGGTAGCATATGGCAAATTGCCAAAGTACTGGATTCAGATTGAAACTGTAACACAAATGACTCCCCACAAGATATAGCAAATAGAATTTATTAAAGAAGGGGAAAAGCCAATAATCAAAGTGTTCAGAAGAGTGTGATAGGAGAAGTAATAAAACAAAGGTACCGACTGGATATTAGGAAAAACTTTTTCACGGTCAGAGTAGTTCAAAAGTGGAATCAGCTGCCTAGGGAGGTGGTGAGCTCCCCCTCACTGGCAGTTTTCAAGAAGAGGCTGGATGAATACTTGTCAGAGATGCTTTAGGCTGATCCTGCACTGGGCAGGGGGTTGGACTAGATGGTCTGTATGGCCCCTTCCAACTCTATGATTCTATGATTCTATGATTCTATGAAAGGCTAGATAACTAGGCTAGTGTGTATACTAGAAACCCTAAACTTATTCCAGATGTTACCTTCAGGCAGCTAGCAAAATTCAGCAGAGCTTCAAGATGACACATAAAGGGACAACAGGATCAGACTAAAAGGACATTTTTATAAAGGCAACTGCCTGCAGCCAGAACGAAGTAGCCAATCAAAATGGAGCATACCTCTGAGGGCGGTTCTGCAGTAACCAGACTCTTACAAGCGCAATGGAAGAACTCAGCACTGCATTCCCAGGAGGCTATGTACTATTTAGCTGGAATGCTAAAATCGGCCTCCTTAAAGTTCTGTCCTTAAAAAAATTGAAGAGCCCCATGGCGCAGAGTGGTAAGCTGCATTACTGGAGCCCAAGCTCTGCTCACAACCTGAGTTCGATCCTGGTGGAAGCCGGGTTCAGGTTCAGGCTCAAGGTTGACTCAGCCTTCCATTCTTCCAGGGTCAGTAAAATGAGTACCCAGTTTCCTGAGGGTAAAGTGTAGATGACTGGGGAAGGCAATGGAAAACCACCCCGTAAAAGTCTGCCAAGAAAATGTTGTAATGTGATGTCCCCCTATGGGTCAGTAATGACTCAGTGCTTGCACCTTTACCTCTTTACCTTAAAAAAAATAGCACCTTCAGAGACAGGTTCTGTCTTACCAGGCTGGAACAGCAATGCCAGCCAGTCCCAGTCTTCAAAGAAAAACTCTCTCTCTCCAATATCAAAGGAAGGGGGACATAAAGAGAAAGAAAGCAATAAACTTAAGTTCATCCTAGCCAGGCCAGAAGCCTAATTCAAAATGATTGATTGAAACGAGAAACCAACAAAGTGAGTTTCTTGACAGCCTGTACATGTACATTCTCTGTGGTACCCCCACATTATGAAATGGCTTGCCTGAAGAGGTCGGGAAACCTCCCACACTTCTGGCTTTCCTCAAACTGTGCAAAACCAAATTATTCAGGAGGGTCTTCAAACACAGATAATAGGGCTGTGCTCTAAGGAAATGCTTCAGAGAGGTACAGTATATCACTGTGTTCTGCCTGTTGCTGCAAGTATGTTCCTACTAGATAGTTTCCATGCAGTTAATATGTCATATCAATCGTATATGCACCAGTGCTCTTGATTGGGACTCTCACTTAAGAGATTTACAACAAGCATTTTGGGGGCTACGGTACCCACCAAATGAGGTGAGGAAACAAATCAGCAGGGCCAGACTAGTACCCAGAAACAGCCTGCTCCAAGATAAACCTAAAGGAACTAACAACAGGACATCACTGGTTGTCACCTATAGTTCCCAGCTCAAACCCATCCAACATATCATCAGTGATCTACAACCCATCCTGTAAAATGATGCCTCTCTCTCAGAAGCCCTGGGTGGAAGACCTCTCCTTGCCTTCAGACAGCGCCCCAACCATAAACAACTTCTCACTAACAACCATGAACCAACCAAAAGAGTCATCAACACAGGTACCAGACCATGCAACAGACCCAGATGCCAACTCTGCCCTCATATCTACCCAGAATATAGGATTACAGGACCCAATGGCATCAACTACACTATCTCTGGCTCTTACAGCTGCTCATCCTCCAACATGATATATGCCCTCATGTGCCAACAAGTCCATCTGCTCTGTACATTGGAAAAACCAGCCAGCTTCTGAGCAAAAGAATAAACGGACACAAATTTGACATAAAAAATGGCAACATCCAGAAATCAGTGGGAGAACACTTCAATCTACCAGGACAAAGCTGAGCTATCTATTCAGCCACCCAACTCTACCCTATCCCCCACCAGAAACCAATAAATAGTTCACCAAGCAATATATAAATAGAATGAAGACAAAAATGTAATGAAATGACAGGAGATATTTCAGAAAGAGTTAGAACACTAACTAAACTTCTTGCATTCTGTCTCAGTGAGAAAAATCGTCCCTGTGGATAGCTTGCACATTCTTGAAGACAAAGCCAATGCTCAATTATCATGGGGTTGTTTTCTTCCATTTTTTATTGTTCTCATAGTAAGATGTTATTTCAAAATAAATTATTATTGTAGGATTGCAGACTAATAACTGTGTTTGAAACAAGTGGAAATTCAGTGACCTGCTCCAGATATTACCTTTAGGAACAAATATATATATATACATTTTAATTTGGGATAGATTGCATCTGTTCCTTGTTGATGTATGAGATGCAATTATCCTCCTGATAGATTCGCTGCCACTTAACTATAGCATGATGGAATACAAATACAGTCTTTCCTCTAGAACCTAATTTAACAAACGGTGCTGTTGGTTGGTCCAGTAGACTGGCTGATTGGGAGAAGCTTTGGTAAAACCATCAAGCTTAGGACTGAACTATATGATATTTCTGGTGAACCTGGACCTGACTCACTTTCTCTTCACCCACACAACAGCTGTGGGGACTGTCATTTTAAAAACTGGTGGGAGCCCAATTCAACTCGGAACTGTGGGGTGGGAGAAGAAGGGTGCCTTCTCCCCCTCCACCCCTGCCATATTTCTGAGCTCACAGGGAGAAAGGCAGGAGCCTCTCCCCCCGCCTCCCAATACTGCAGTTCTGAAATGAACTGGGCTCTTATTAATTTTTAAAATGACATTCCATGCAGCTGATATGTGGCTGCAGGGAAAGCGAGTCAAGTTCAGGGAACATAGACCTGACACAGCAAAAAGTATTGTGCAGTTTGGCATTTAGACTCTTGCAAACTCATGTAAGTAACTCTGCCCTCCTTGCCCAGAAGAAGACCAGTTCTTCTGATTGCTATGTACAGGAACTTTGTGGCCTATGCTGAGGGCAAGGAAAGGGGGCGGCAGGCAACAAACGGAAACCCACACCAACCTGGAGAACAAAAAGGCCACAACTTTATGGAATATAGCATGAAGGATCATTGGCAATGCATATGGGTCGGATCCCCAAAAGCATCAGCTGACCCACCTGCCTGCTGATGACCCCCTCCCCGACAGCAGCTGAGGGGGGGGGGAACCAAGGAGTGACATTGAAGGGGAAGATCACCTGGGTGTGCACCCCTAGGTGATTCCCCCACCACTGGGGAGTAAGTATGCCCTGGCAGCCCCTGAACTGGGCATGCACCTCCATAACTCACTCCTTAAAGGAATCCCCTTAACAGAGAGACTGGGCATGCAGGCCCTGCCTCCCCCCAAAAAGGGGGGATCCAATGCAAACTGCCCAACAAGTTGTGACAAGGAAAAACAAAGAACAACCATATCAAATGAGGGAGAAGTGGGTGGGTTGACGCTGGACAAGAGCGAAGTGCTGGGAATGGGGCCAAGAGCTGAACTTATACCCAGCAGCCAGACCTGAGGGAGAACTGCCTTCCTGAGCTCCATCACCAGGCCACACCCCTGCCTGCTCTTCCCTGGCTGTTCCTGATAGGACGGTCAGGGAATTTGAACTGATTGGCTTGCCGGCCCACCCAGAGGATGCTGGGCATGCTGGCAACATGGTGGTTGCCATGCTTCGCCCTTCTCCATGCCCGACAGCTGCAACCTGGCCACCAAGTGAGTCTGGTGGTCCTCATTTCTATACAAATACCCTCTGTTCCTTTTTTCATATTGCTGCTAAAGAAGTGGGAATATAATTGCTAAGAAAATTACCTATGATCCAAGAGATTGCTTGCTCAAACTTGCTCACCTTAGCCATGAGCTCACTAGGTGGCTATAGGCAAGGCACTTTCTTAGTCCAGTTTGCAAAATAAGGACAATGATACCTTACTGGCCTATTGTAAGGGTGACTGTAGTAAAATATACGACTCACTTACAACAATGGAGGAGATGTATGGGAATACTTTTCATGAGGGCCATTCAGAAGAATGCAAAATAGTAATCAAGTGTTTGAGCTGTTAAGAGATTTTATCAGGCTAAGTATTAAAGATGGGAGATGTTTTTCTCTCACCCGTTCACACATTTTTGTTTTGTTTTTTAACAGCTGCAGCACACAACAAATAACTGTATGGGAAGGGTGGAGCTTGATTATAACCTCCTCCTTCAAGCTTCCTTTCCCCATTGGCTGAGTGTCAGCCTAGCTCAGCCAATGATGTCTCATGCTCTATTTCATTTAGAGATACTGGCAAAGGACATCCATGGCTCAACTACAGCCATGAATGAATGAATGCCAAATTGGTCAAACGGGGGACCCTGGAATACAGGAAGTCTCTGTATTGGCAGTCTGAGGATGTTAATGGGAAATTGGTTTTAAAATTTGACTAAAAATATTAGCATGTTTATATTTTTCTTTTACAACATTCATCAGAATGTTATTAAGAAGTGACAAATTTTAAAGACAGCAAATAACATCTGAGATGAAAGCTGAGAGGAACCAGTAATTTATTATAAAAGGGGGCTTTGAGGCCATCAGGGAAGTAAAACATTGGAAGATGTATTTATTCTAGCAAAAATAAACTCTGTTTGGGACACATGATGGTAGCATTTGGGAAAAGAAACATTTTATTCTTTGTTCCAAGACTTACAGTGAAATCCTAAGCAGTGCAGCCAAAAGAACAGTACTGTAAGGGAAAAGAAGCTCAAACACACATGAGTGTATGCATGTTCAGTTTAACTCAATTTACTGTCATACTCTCAGGGCAGAAAGCCTTCAGAAATCAGAAAATTGGTTAAGTAGTAGAATTATTTGCAGAGTTACAGGGGGGAATGTGTTCAAAGTTGTGACGACAAGTCACTTGAAATTCAAATATGTAAGGAACTTGTCTCTTTATTTCTGATCAGTTTTCTACCCCTTAGTGTTAGAAAGCTAAAGAAACTCCATGGAATGTTACAAATATCAGCAGTTTTCAGTAAATCCTACTCATATTTGTATGATCCTCCCCTCCCAGCTATTTCCCTTTTCATTTATTTGCACAATTATTGCCTAGCCAGAGATGTTTAGCATTAATTGCTTATTAACCAGACCCTGCACAAAGTTAGCAAAGAGCAACCACAACATTTAAAAATTATCCTCTCTATAGCCAGTCCTGAAATGTTCCTTTGCTATTAGAGGAAATTTTCCTCTAATTATAAAGAAATTTTTCATTATAATTTCTGATCTGATCTTCACGGGTGGTGATTGGGGGAGGGTGCAATTTTTACCCTGATTTCTTATTTCCAGGTAGGATATTACTGATTTGGGAGTCAAATCCATGTGTTTTTTCTTTGAGAACATTATTTTCAATAGGGAATCTGTTCAAGGGTCTGAGGCACTTGTTTATAAAGATAATGTCACCAAATTTGCGTGGAACAGTCTTTCCTATAATCTAAAGAACCCCAAGTTTCAAGCAGATTGAACATAAGGGGGTGATTTTATAGGCCTCCAAAGCAGTCACACTTCTTTCTCTACTGATTCCAATAATGGCAGCAGCCTAGTAGGAAAGCTTCAGAAAGGCATCAGGATTAAAAAAAAACACTGTTTGCATTGATTTCATTTTCCTACTCCTACAGTGACTGACAATGTCAAAATCTTTTCCTTCTGCTGAAAACTCTCCATTTGCCATGCTTCCTTGTTATGGTCTGTTTGCTTAACACAGTAAGGAAGGAGATACGCAGCTGTTCCATGATTCCCTATGGAGGACTTCAGGGGTGGGTGGTTGGGAAGGCAGTTTTTAACTAAACAACACCCAAATGGCAGGTGAGCGACTACTGCCTATCCACTAAAGATCACCCAGGTTCCAAGCTAATTGGACCAAAAATTCCAATTCTATGGCCACCGGTCCCTCCATGCTTTCTACTTTCAGAGGGGAAAAGCCTCTACCCCCACAAGGAAAGGAGGGAATGAGTGAGCTGAAATTCAGTTACTATTCCTTATGGGGAACTTGGGAGTGAGGCGGGGAAGATGCTTAAAATGTCATTCATTGTCCAATGACAGGGGTCAGTCCTGTTGAATTACTTATGGGGTGACATTTCAAAAGTTATCTTGATCGTCTCCGTCCAGATTTAACTTTTTACAAGAAAAATCTGAATTAATTCTGGATGCTGTCCTATCAGCACCATCAAGAGTTTGTTTTTTGATAATAAAGATTTTTTTATTGAGTAGGTTGACATACATATTCCATACTACATAATATAACTGTAATTACCCCTTTGTGTGTGTGTGTATATATATATATATATATATATATATATATATATATATATATATATATATATGCCTCCACCCCTTCCCCCTCCCCCTTTTCTTTTTAGATCCCCAACAGCACTATAACCTCTTTATTTCTTATCATTGTCTCTATTCTAATATTTGTCCCTAATATTAAAGGTAAAGTTCATACATATCTCTATAAATTTTAGTAGTTATCCATCAAGAGTTTGTTTATGCAAAGAATTTTGGATTCAGACCAATTTGGGTTCCTTCTGCCATAACTGAGGTAACTTGGCCCATATACTGCAAGGTTCTGTTTGCAGTTTGCCAGTTGTGAAAGCAATTGTTATCAAGCAAAGAGAAAAGAACAGAATCTTCAGATGCATCAATTGTGCAGCATTCTAGGGTTGTTGTTCTTCCCTCTGAGTCATCTGTTCAGTCACTAGAGCCATCAAAATTAGGGTTGCTAATATGTTCTTGACTGCAGATGTGACTGAATTAGAATCACCTCAAGATCCTACGGGGGCTAAGGGGGTATGGGAGTGTTGTGTCAGTTTGAGGATGCTTTGCCTTTTAGTTGGGGTTGTTTGGATGTTTTCAGTCCCTGGGTAGTGACTGAAAAGAGTGGGGTTCAATGTTGTTGTTAGATCTGTTCTAAGATAGTATTCCATCATATTTAAGGTCTGTTGAACTCAATTCTTACACTTACTAGATCTATCACACAGTTACTTCTGTCTCTAAATCCACAGTCCCCAACATGGTACCAGAGATTTCATTGCAACTTCTGGGCCGAATCCACACTCACCTATTTTCCGTTTTTTTAACGGCAAAAATCCGCGTGTTTCCAACTTGCAAATTTCACCTGTCAGTTCACATTCATGCTGAAACTGCATATTCCTTGCGCAATCTACTGTTCACATATCCGTTGGCAAAGTCGTCTTAGTGGGCGGGAATCAATCTTCCCGCCCAATTTTTTTTTAAACAGATTTCCGTTATTTCAAAATCACCATATACTGAAACATCAGCAAAGTGATATATCATGTGCCACTTTTCATAGCGATTGGTTCACATTTCTGGCGGGGGTACTTAAAAATCCTATAAAAAGGAAGCGCTCAGGAAAGATCTCTTTGTGGGTGGTAGTGGCTGGTAGGATTCATTATCATGGATCCCTTAATAGCTTTGATGGTGCAAGTAGTTTTGATCATGATGCAGTGCACCTCGCAGATGTTGGTTGCCTACAGGCACTATTGTATGCAAAGGTGTTGTGCTGCTGCCCGACTCCTTTTTTTCCGATCAGAAACATGGAAAGTTCGATAGGACGATGCTTCTTAGCTTCGTCGAAGAGATGAAGCTTTGAAGCCACAACAGTGCAGCGACTCCTCAATGCATCTATCTAACTTTCAAGATTGCGTCCAAAAACCAATTTGGGATCTATGCAAAAAGATATCCCATTTAAAATTTCAGTAATTATGAAAATATTTAGGAAGTGGCAGTGCCACGGAAAAAATGGAATCTTTAGTGCCTATGTGTTCCATTATATTCTGAATTGTGCAAGAATATTTAGCGGAATTTCGATATTACATATTACAAAAAAATTTAAAAAGGGAAAAAAACGTGTGGTGGGCTGCATCGCGCCACTGAGGATTGAATTCTCCAGACCACTTTCCCCAGCAACAAGATTTTATTCTGGCAACATCAAAATAATGTTTTCAATAGAACAAAGTAAGCTATGAAAGCCCAGCGTTCATGGAGTATGGAGCATTTGCGGGGACAATAAGCCAATTGACGTGTTAGGAACGGGTTTCCTATTCTGGGTAGAGAAACGGAAGTGGGGGTGGTTTCAAGAAAAGGCGCTTGAAAACCGCTTCTAGGCATTCACGTCCACCGTGCAACTCCCGCAATAGACCAGTAACTGGCAATGAAAACCAAACCGAAAGAGAAGTGAGAGAACTGTGGAATGGAAAACAGGTAGTGTGAACAGCACTGAGATTTGCACAAAAAAAGTTGTAAAACTGCGGGAAAATTTATGTAGTGTGGATTCGGCCCTGGTGTGCTTCACAGTACCTCCTTACCTCTTGAGTTTTGGTGGTAAAATCTTCAGGATCTTGTATTGATCTAATGGGAGGGGGGGGGAGGCATAGAGCTTTGGGTTGCTGTTTATCTGCTGAATGACTAGCAAAGCACTGAGTATATCCCAGTTAAGCATATCAGAGCTATGCATACTGTGCTTGATCATTGATACAAACTTTTGTATGTCTTTGAATTTGGAAATCTCTCTCTGTTGCTCTGTAAGCTTAGGAAAGCTTAAAAGCTTAGAAAACAAAAGAGTCACTTAAAAAACAAAGTCAATTTGATAGGAGTCATTCTGCTGTGGGAGCATACTTGGTGACCACATTGCTGTGGTTACTTTAGGATCAGGATAGGATCAGGCTAAAAAGATACATTAAAAAACAGTGGCTAGGTTTGCTTAGGATGCAAACATTCTAGTTTTGTTATCAGGAAAGCATCAAACATGATTTTTGGCTGCACATTCATTATCATTTAGATGAAAAATACTATATGAGAAAGCCAGAGTACCTGATCTATGTATCTTAGATGACTGCCACCAAGGAGAGAGATATTAGTGAAGAGGCTGGCCTTGAAACTATAAAGGAACGGAAAGGAAGTCAGTCAGGGTCTGCTAACTGAACTGTGGTTGATGAGTTGACTTTGTGTTCCTCTTCTTGTCTTCCTTTTCAGAACAAATGGATGTCTTTTAGTAAATGAGGCATCCTTAAAAACAAAAAAAAGTCTGACTATCTGACTTGTGGGTGTAGGTCAATGGGGTAACAATACCAATCCTACATTTTTATCATCCAACATTACTAATTTGCTTCTTGTATCCCCATTAAGAGTGAGAGATAACATTCTAATTTTAGAACAGAAAAAACTACCATATGCAAAAAGTTACGTGATTGATGCAAGAAGGCAGATTCTATTATCAAAATCCTTGCTGCCCATTTAAATGTAGCCAGGAAGGACATTGCTATCTAGGTTGTAATAATATTATTATTCTCAGATAATAATCTGAGAATGTGCTTGTAAAAAAATTCACTCTGCTTGTTTTGTGTTTAGATCAAATACTTTGGTTCAGGCTTATGGCCTATCTAAGATGCAGCTAAAATTTATTGCCCTCCCTTTTTTGCTTCCATTTTATTTTGGAAAGAAACAGTTATTCTGTTGAAGACTGGGGCTGGGATGGCACTGCTGGTTCTCAGCCTGATAAAAGAAAGCCTTGGCACTGAAGGTGCTAACATCTCAAGGACAGGATGATTAGAGAGGCTATTTTTGGTGTTCCATCCAATTAGCACATGGCATCATGGGAGTGGAGTGATGAGTTCTCCCCCCACTACCCCGTGAAGACAGGTTTCTACAGGGCTTGTCATTAAAGGTTTTTGGCCCTTTTTGATTGGTTAAGTGTTCAGGCTTGCTGCAGGCAGCTGGCCTTTAAAAGTTATCTTTTAGTTCAGACTTCTGCCCTTTTGGGTCCACTTCTGTCTGAAGGATCAGTCTCTTGTTCTGAGGCCCATACTATGGGTGGAATCCTATAGCTAGTATCCATTTTGTCTTTCTCTCTTGGATTTCTGGACTCAATATCTTAAAGCCCTGTTGGATTTTCTGAACTGTCAGAAAGGTAATGTCTGGGTTAGGTTTGTAAGTTTCAAGCGTGTCTTAGCTTAGCTATCTAGTCTTTGTTATTTTGCTTCTCCTTTTTTCCCAGCAGGAACATGGTGGAATGCAGTTCTGGCACCTCTTGAAAGTAATCACGTCTGGTGACCCTGTCCCCTGACCCTGTTTCCTCCGGGCATGCAGCTCAAAGCACCTGCCTCTTTTGTGGCACATTGAACCTCAACAGCGGCAAAACAGAAGCAGGCCCCACACCCCAGCTTGCCGGGGAGTGGCTGCCTCTACCACACTTCCTCACGTGCTTCCCCCCAGCTAGAGGCAGAAGGTCCCGGGAGTGTGTGCTGCCAAGGGCGCCACCTCCTGCTGGGAGTTGCCCCAGGTGCTGGCAATCCACACTGTGCCACTGAGTTCCACCACCTCTTTTCCGAGAAAGAAAGCCCTGAGCATACTTCTATAGATTCTTATAATAGGCATATTGCACTTCTTTTAGTAAACTCTATTAACTATATTTGTGCGAAGTTATTTAGTGTTACTGCTTCAATCTGAATCCAGTACCTTGGCCAATTTGCCGTAAGCTACCCAAGTAATTTGTTTTCTGGACTCAGCCTGCAGAGTGCCTGCCTTGCAAGGTTGACTTCTGTTTGGTTAGTGAGGATTCCCTTCCCAGTTTTTGTACTTTGCTTTGCAACACCACTGGGAAAGACAGCAGCTTTTCTGGGGGAGCAGCCCCTTTTCTCTTACAGTGCTTTCTGTTCTGAAACATTACTGAGAAATTCTGGACTGTAGAGAGGACTAATAAAAAATAATATCATTCACTGATAGCCAAAAAGGGAACAATACAAATTACCCTATTTCCTGTAGAGCTATTTCTGCATAAATGTAAACATTGAGATCCAAACTACACATGATGTTGGGGATCTGCAATCATGTAATTTAGCTCCCCTCCCCCCCAAAAAAAAACAGAAATGGAGGACCCAATATGGATTGTAGCCATGGTGCTAAGCATTGGGGGGAAGGGTAACTCTTTGCCTGCACACTGCTTATTACTGAATATGTTCTCCCCAGGCTGCTTTATGCCCCATTGGAAAAGGCAGGCTTAGACTGGCTTTACGCAGTTTTTGGATATACAGCTACAATTGATGAAATGGTGTGTATGTTGTGAGGGTAGATAAAATCCCTGTCACCCACCACTGTGGCCCACTTCAGCGGCTGCTTTTTGCAGTGATATTGCACATCCTGGGATTTGATCATAGGTACCAACATCATGCATTGCTTATCGTAAATTGGTTAATCAAAAGCATTGTCATCTCCTGGTCATCTTGACTGAATAGCCAATTTATGAATGTACTTTGCAATATTTCCAAAACAGAAACAATGTACAAAAGCAGTAGGGGTGTGCAATCTGGGTTTGTGGACTGTGTCTTTTGGGCTGGGAGAAGGAAAATAGGAGTGGGCTGCTAGGGAAGTGATTGCAACTACACCCATGGCCATTGTCAGGCAAGAGCCATGGGCTGTTGAAATTTAACAACCTCTTCCTCGCTAAAGTCTTTGTCGCATGCCTAAGGGCAAGTGCCAAAGGGATCTTGTCCTTGGCTCTTAGCCTGGGGATCAAGCCTTGGGACCCTGCAAGGCTCCCCCTCTACTTTTTAAAATGTGAACTTCCCTTGTTGTTTTACCACTTTTGCTCTCAGGAGATACTAGATCAGTTTTTGGTGGGAGGGGCAGGGTTCCTCACAGAAAGTAGATCCTAGGGAGAAAATCTATTTTGTATGGCAGTCATAAGCAGACTTCTTTTTTGGAAAAAGATGATGGCTACTGAAGGGTCATTTCTAATTATCTGCCAGGGGTGTGCTATGTTTGCCTTCCTCTTGGAGGACAAGAAGGACTTCACTTGTCACAAGTGTAAGCTGATAGTGTTACTAGAAGAAAAAGTGAAGAGTCTGGAGGAATGGATTGGTACTCTTGAAAAGATCAAAGAAGGAAAGGATTTCATCAACAAAAGTCTTCAGGCCCTGCAAAGGGATGGAGAGAGTGATGGAAAAGACAATACGACAGAATATTTTCCTAATGAACCTCCTCAGAGATCAACAGCACAAGCTAGAAGGCACAGAGCAAGATGGAATGCAATGCCACTGGAGCTAAGAAATTGATTCCAGGACCATGCTGATGTGATGGAATCATTGGCAGATATAAAGCAAGTGACAGAATCACTGGCAGATGTACAACACGGACCAAAAAGAACAAGCAGGGAGGCTATGGAGCTACAAGCAAATAACATTAGAAGGAGAAGGAAAGTCTTGTGATTTGTGACTCTCTGCTAATGGATATGGAATGTCATGTGTCCAGGCGTGACCCATGGCCTGAGATGTGTGCTGCTTGCAATCACAGACTAGATGGCCAACCTAGTCAAACCAATAGACAATTACCTATTCATGAGTGTCCACATGGGAACAAATGACATGGCTGCGAACACCACTGAGCGCATAAAGGCAGACTATGAAGTCCTTGGGAGGCAACTGAAAGGAATGGGAACACAGGTGGTATTCTCTTCAGTCCTGCCAGTCAGAGGAAGTGGAATACAACAGGAACAGAAGATTATTGAGGTGAACCATTGGCTGCATTCATGGTGCTGGCAGGAGCAATTTGGAATCTAGGACCATTGCCTATGTGATGGGCTCAACCAATCAAGGACAAAGAATAATGAATTTGGAAAGGAACTGGGGAGATTTCTTGGGAGGGCTTTAAACTGACATTTCAGGGGAATGGAGACCCCTACATAGAAATTTTATGGAAGGAGGAAAGCAAAGCCGAGGTCTACCTGGAGAGGCCAGATCAAAGAGGGTGAATGTTGCAAGGCTCCCAATATCTATATACCAATGCCCAAAGCTTGGGCAATAAGAAGGAGGAACTTGATCTACTAATGCAGATGGAAAGATATGAATTAATAGGCATTACAGAGACTGGGTGGGATGATTTCCATGTCTGGAATACAGTAGTGTATGGATATGCGTTATTCAAGAGGAACAGGAAGTGTCATAGAGGAGGTGGAGTGGTGCTGTATGTAAGGAAGGGGCTTGATTGTCAGGAAATGCTGGAGGAGGAGAGTGATAATAACTCATGAAAAGTGAATGGGTGAAGATAAGGGAGGGAAGGAAAAGCAATATTATGGTTGAGGTCTGTTACAGGCCATCTTAGCAAGGAGATGAGGTAGCTTCTGCCCTCCATGAGCAGCTTAAGAGGTTAGACTTTATCTTCCCTGATGTGTGCTAGGAGACCAGGGCCATGCAATTTCCTGACCTGCCTGTCCAACAGTTCCCTTTCTCAAATGCTGGAGGAAATGACTAGGGGCTCGGCCATACTGGACTTGATATTAACTAACAAGAAAGATTTGGTTGATGGGGTAAAGATGGTGGGAACCTTAGGGGGAAGTGATAATGTCCTCCTAGAATTCCTTTCGCTATGGAGTACCAAGGGAGTTGTAGCCACACTCATGGGTTAGATTTTAGTAGGGCAAACTTAAATAAACTTAGAGATATGATGAGAGTTATTCCATGGACAAAAATGCTGGAAAGGAAAGGAGCAAGTGAAGGGTGGGCTCTCCTAAAAAAAAAGCTATTACAGGCTCAATCTATCACCATTCCAGCAGGATAGAAATGTGGTAGAGAATCCAAGAAGCCAATGTGAATTAACTGAAATGTACATTTACCTGCTTGCTTTTTTAAATCCTCCAAACCATGTTGTAAAGAACCCCTTTGCTGCAATAAACCTAATTAATATTTAGAAAAGTTACACACAAACCAGACTTTTAAATTTCTTCTGCCAGATAAAAAAAGACAAATAAGTGGGTACTAGATCAAATCAAGCCTGATTTGAAGTTAAAATGACAAAACTATCATACTTTGGTCACATCATGAGAAGACAAGATTCTCTGGAAAAGTCAATAATGCTAGGAAAAGTGGAAGGCAGTAGGAAAAGAGGAAGACTGAAAATGAGATGGTTTGACTCAATAAAAGAAGCCACATCCTTCACTTTGCAGGATCTGAACAACTTTGTTAATGATAGGACGTTTTGGAGGTCTTTCATTCATAGGGTCAAAATAGGTTGGAGGCAACTTGATGACACATAACACACACATTACCAGAGAATATGTTTAGGTTGAACAACTTTCCTTTAAGTGGAAAAAGCTTTTAAATAGATACAGATAACTAGGGCATAAGTTTATTCAGATGTCCTTACTAGAGATGAGCACGAAGCGGAAAAAACGAACAAACCATGCAATTCGTGGTTCATCACATTTCATGAACCACGGACCATGAACTTCCACAAACCTGCTCCGGTTTGTGAACCGGTTCATTTGGTTTGTGAAAACGTCATTTCCAGGTCAGCAAGTTGTCACTTCCAGGTCAGCAGAAGGTCACTTCCGGGCCAACAGAGGGCCATTTCCAGGTCAGCAGAAGGTCTGAAGGAAGTCAATCCCCTGTTGCCTAGGAAACTGATTGATTGGTGCCAGGCTGTCTGTAGTGATGAACCAAAAAATGAACCAAATGAACCATCCTAAAGTTCCTGGCAGTTCATCATAAATGGACTCCAATGAACTGCCAGTTCATGGTTCACAAACCGGCCTGGTTCATCATGAACTTTGGTTCGTATTTTGGTTCATGCCCATCTCTAGTCCTTACTCCTAACTGTTAAGCCTCCTACCTTAGGGTGCTTGTTTATAACATGAGAGAGTGAGCAAAATAGCATTTGCACTTATTTGCATCACAAAAAAATACTTTTATTGTCAAGTCAGTAGTTTGAAAGCTGAATGTTTAATATCTTGATACAAATAGTTTGATAACCATTCTTTAGTCCAAAGTTTGTTTTCTTAATTAAATTTGGAAAAGTAGATTTTCCCACACTCTTCATAAACACAGTATATTCCACTCTTCCATCTGATTACTACCATGAAGTTGCCTTAGCATAGATGCAGCCAAGGGAGAGATGGATTAATATGTCAGTTAAAACTGACAACAGGATGAGTTGTACCCTGACTTGATAGAATTCCTTGGAGTTTCTAGCTTACTATCTGAATGCTTATAGCCAAAAAGATTAAGCCAACTTACATGGTTGCAAAAGGTACCTTATCCTCTGATATTGCTACTGAATTTGATTTTTATAAATTGTTACATTTTTTACTAACTATTGACATTTAGTAGTTTATTTAACCTTTTGTATGCTGCCAGGAACAGATGGAGAAGCAAGATGGAAATATTGAAGCTAATTAATATTTATTTGTGAAAACATACAAATACAACATGTTCTTGGTTCACAAAAAGGGTTAAAAAGGCAAAAGGGTTAAAAAGGGCTAATGAATAAAGCCAATAGTCTAGGTAATGTATTATTCAATTCTATAAACTTTGCTTGGATTTAAAATTTCAGGGTTTTTTGTGTTTTTCGCCACATGCAGGACAAAACTGCAACTGTCCTTTTTCAAAACTGTGCTAATGAAATGCAATGTACTTATTTTAATATTGACATCACTTTTTGTATCAATTGCCTATAAAAGGCACTAAATGACATGCAAAGTAGAAATGGTATAAAATGGCATAAAAACAGTTTTAAGATGCATGAAAAGAAACAAGCGACACAGGAAATTTGCCAAAGCAAGTTGATCGGATGAAAACCGTATTGTCAAACATATTCAAAAATAAAAAGAACTTAAAACCTATATGCACCTCTAAAATATTGCTAATTTTAATGGGTGTGTGTGTGAGAGAAAGAAAATTTCCTTTGTGCCAGCAAGTCATAGCTGAATTAGAGCAACCCCTAGTGGGTTCTCAAGGCAAGAGACTAACATAGGTGGTTTACTATAGCCTGCCTCTGCAACCCTGGCCGTCCCATCCAATAACTAACCAATAAGTAGGCCAACCCTGCTTAGCTTCTGAAATCTGATGAAACTGGGCTTTGCCTGTCCTGGACTATGCAGGTCAGAGTTTCCAAACACTTAACTGATTGTTATTTGTTCATCCATTGATAATGCTATGAAAAGTTGAAGGCAGTAGAAAAAGAGGAAGACCCATAATTAGATGGCTTGACTTAATAGAGGAAGCCACGTACACCAGTTTTCAAGTCTGAGCGAGACTGTTAATGATAGGATGTCTTGGAGGTCTTTGATTCATAGGGTCACTATAAATTGGAAGCAGCTTGATGGCACATAAGGCACATACACACTTCCCATAAATGCTGTTTGGAATAGGGGAGGAATCATATTAATCCACATTATCCAGACAGGAGTATCATGCTACTAGTGACTATGGTACCAAGTCATAAATCCTCCAATGGATTTATGACTGAATGGACCCAGGCCTCTGGGTTTAAAATGACAGCTGTACTGCCACCAGAGGACCTCCAACAGTTGCTAAACCCCACCCAGGAGAACATGGCATGCATGGAATGCTGCACAGGAATGCAGAGTGATTAAGAGGTCATTGGATTTGCAGTCCTGCCAGCCCCATAGGAGTCCAGTGCAACAAAGGTCTTGCAGAGTCATCCCCACTTAACACATTCCCTTTCCTTCTTCCGTGATGAAATCCCCTGTCCTTGATTGAGGAGCTAATCAAATGACATTCATAAATTTATACAGTTGTTCCTGGGAAAGTACAGTCCCCACCTAAAATCTATCAACTTAGCTCTGGTGGAATTCACTGACAAACTATCCCTTTTGTGCAGCGTTAGAACATGCTTTGCATTTGCTTTTACACACCCCAGCAGCTACTGATCAAGGTGATCAACCCTTTTGTCAAACCCAGGAACTGACCGTTGGAACCTTTGTTCTAACTGCTGGGGCTCTCGCACCTCAGGGCACATTTTACCTTTAAAGGTAGGGCCTTGGCCTCATTCAAATTGTGCATGCTTCCTGGCTGCTCCCTTAGGGTCACTTCTTTAAGCCTCCCTCCCTTTGTACATGCTTCTGAATCCACAAGCACTGTTCCCTTGAGGTTTGCCCTAAGCCTCTCGTTCTCTTGGCAGAGGATGCTGAACGTTCGAAGCTACTCTCTTCTCCCATGGACTGGACTACTCTTCAGGACAGGTAGACATACTTACTCCCTCTCTCTATTCCCAATTTCTGGCTAAATTTCCTAGGACTCTGTGTGTGTATGATCATTTTGCCCCCATAATTGCAAGTGTATGTGCATGCCATTTTGTTCTTAATAAAAGTTATTGTTTGACTTTAAGAACCAGCTTTGTTTGCTATTTTGGGAAGGGACCTGGTAGAAATCAGTGATAGATCTCTGCGGCTACCAGCCTCTTGCATAGCTAATTGCCTGCTAATTGCATAGCTAATTGCCTGCTAATTCTCCCACAAATTCTCTTACTTGCAAGGAGACCAATTCCGGTAACAAAAAGTATTGTCAGCAACATGAACACGTCACTGGCACCATTGTGACATCAATGCCAGCAACATGAACATTGCCAGTTTCCTACTGGATGCCAAGGGAGAACTGGCAACTCCCATTAGTACACATAAGATTCCCAAATGGGTCAAATAGCAACTCTATGGGCTACTTCATGTCAGAAAAATAGCACTGGGGAATGGCTTACCCCCCCCTTTCCCCATACACTGTGGTTCCAATCAACACCGTGCGTGACTGGGGGAATTAGTTGCTAACCATTAAACTCTCGGAGTGCATCTATTTATAGGATCACTGGCAGAGACATGGAGGAGTGGATCAAGGCCTTGTAACATCAATTGGCCCCTTCTAAAGATATTTATCTCCACATACTTTTCTTTCCAATGGGGATCCTACTACATTGGGCTCTCCAGGAAACTATTTCTGCTGTGCAGCACAAGTATCAAGCACATCAGTGGTGTAAAAGGATAATTTATGCTTTTGCTTAGATTTTTCTGTGTGGCTGATGGTGACAAATACATTGACTGACTGACTATAAAGGATAATACTTCTTTTGTTATAGCACAGACGTCTGTTTACATTTAAAGAACTAACATGTCTGCACCAGATTGGGTCTCAGGTGAAGTAATCAAGAATGTGAAGGGTGCAATCCTGAATATGGGACACTGATGCTTTTTTCTAGGATTATTTTTAGGTTGTAAAAGTTTTAAGTAGAGCAGTCACCAGCATTCTGTATTAAGTCAAACTTGTGGGAGGCGGGGACTCACATCCCTGGATTTCATCGAAACTGAACTTCAAACCGTATTTGGAGGTTGGCCCTCAAGTGAAATATCTGAGATATTTCAAAGAAGGCTAAAGAGTTTCAATAAGTCTAGCACAATTTCTCAGAGGGGTTTCACATATCCTTCCTTTAAATGATTGCTCCAGGCTGGCCATCATACTACATACCAAATGATAGGTCAGTTGAAGAAATCTCCAGAAGCCAAAAGAGAATGAAAATAAATTCTTCAAAGCCAGAAGGAAAAGTTGTGGAAAGCGGGGTTTTGTTGATAAGAGTCTCACTTACTAAGCTCTAACATAAATGTCATGAAAACATTGTGTGCCTGGCATATCCTGAAATATACGCTCACCTTCCTGTTTTAGTCTTCAAACACAAATCCACAGTGGGCTATCTTGCTATGTTGACTTTAAACATGAATTTCTCTCCGCATCCCTGGAGAAACCAAGATCTGACATTGTCATGACAGTACTTCCTGAATTACATTAAGTACATGCTACAAGATCCGTCTTTACCTGGATTGCAGTGTCTTATCTTACTGAAGTAGGGTCAAGGGGAGCAAGGTGATGACATGATAAATGAGGAAATATTTAATCCAGATGCTACACTTAACAAAGCTGTGATTTGCACATTCCTTCTCCACTGAGATGAGAAAGTGGACTACATTTGTGAAAAGGCACATTCTTTAGCCAATGTAGAATTATTCATAATCCCTTAAATGTAATTTGGGACTTTGTCTAGTCTCATTTTGAAAAGTTCAAGTGGTGAGACTTCCATCACTTCTTAAAGAGGATTATTTCATAGTTCAATAAAGAGCAGCATTCGAACATTTTTCCTTCTAGTTGTCCAAAATTACACATTCTTAATATCAGCATTGTAAGACTTTCCCACATCTGGAGAGTACCTTTAAAAATTTCTCACGCTTTCCTCAGATATTTGTAAGCCATTTGCCATACTCCATCCCAGTCACTGTTTGCAAGAAAATATAGTAGTTTTTTTTGGACTCTGTACAGGAAACATTCCATGGTGCAGTAGTTCTAACTTGCCACTAGCTACTCTCCCAAGCACAATTGTATAAACACTGGAAGACTTTTAGCTTGTTATACCAACCAACCACTGTAACATGGCTACTTGGATTCAAACTGGCAGGTAGTTTGATCTGTCATCTCCTGCTGCTGTTACGGCACAAGACAAAGCTTCTACAACAGATTCCGGGCATCTTGTAAAAAGGTGAATAAGGAAAAGCTGGGCAGCTCTGGAGGGCTAGTACATGTATAAGAAGCCCTAGGGTATGATGCTATGCAGAACCAGTACCAGTGGAAGGTGGTTTTGAGGATAAAATGGATAACATGGAGAAAAGAAAAACTATATAAGCTGCTTTGGGTCCCCATTGGGTCCCCCATTGAGAAGAAAGTTGAGGTATAAATGAATTAGTAAAAATAAATAAAGAAATAAAGATGTCTAGTAGATGCACACCCAATCCTCTAGAAACCCATATGGAGATTCAGCTTCTCTCACTCTACCACTCTAAGCCCATTGACTCCAATCTAAGCTCATTACACTGGAGTAACTATGCTTAGGATTGCATTGTACATGACCTAACTAACACTGTCTCGATTGACACTCCAGTAAAATTTATTTCTACTCTCCCCCACCCCCCACCCCATAAAACAGATTGATTAGAGACTTTATTATTTCCTTCTGAAGGGTAAGAAGAGAAGTGTTTTACAGATACCTGTTCATTATAAAGTGTATATTTCGGGAGAAGAATTAGTGGTTCTCCTCAAAATAGAATTGATGAAACTCTGTCTTCACATATGACACTACCTTATTCTAGTTCTTTTCAGATTACTGGGATTGCACACTACTCGAGATCTCCCCAATGAGTTTGATGGCCATGTTATGCAAACAAGGGGAACATCCATATTTACCGTGTATCTGCAACCTCAGTAAGTGTGATTGCAAACCCTGAAAAATCCAGTAGTCTACTGTATGTATGTGGTGAATACATGAGAGCTAGTTTGGTGTTGCGGTTAAGAGTGACAGGACTCTTATCTGGAGAACTGGGTTTGATTCCTCACTCCTCCACTTGAAGCCAGCTGGGTAACCTTGAGTCAGTCACAGCTTCTCAGAGCTCTCTCAACCCCACCCACCTCACAGGGGTGGTTGTCATGAGGATAATAATAACACACTTTGTAAACCGCTCTGAGTTTGGCATTAAGTTGTCCTAAAGGGTGGTATATAAATCGAATATGTTATTATGTGTTTCCCCTGTTCACATAAGAGACTGACTATGAGTATGAGGAGGATTGTGGGTAGTGTGCTCTCATGTTAGGCACTGCTGGCAGGCTTCTAGTAGGCATGACTGGAATGTCTGAAAAGGATAACTCTCCTAACCACTGGTCAACCCAGCACTGTCTAGTTCAATTAGCTTTACCTCTCAGAGATCTTTTAGGCTGGAGATTGAATTTTGGATCTTCTGCATTCAAAGCATACATTCAACTGCCATGATCTTGCCCCTCCACATAGCTCATAAATCTTTTTTTAAAAGATCCTCTAAAATATAATTTCCTCTGGGTTTGGGTTTTTTTGGGGTATCACCAGTCTTCAGAAATTCTAAACTGCTTCTGTCAGTTTGCAAGTGTCTTTATCCCTGGCCTTCATGGAATCTAGGATACCCTCCCCACTCTTGGCATGTGCAACTGAAACTGTATAATGGGGTACATCAGGAAGAACACAGCTCCCTGGACTTGGAAGCATATCTGCTACACTGAGGACTTAATATACACTGCTTGATGATACAAAGCGAGGTGAGAATCCAAACCTGTCATCCTTGAAACATTATAATCCGCTCCTGATGATAGTTTATAGAAGAAATATTTCATAATCACTGAATTTAACCATGTAGAACTCCTGCTGAGAGGCACTTCCCACTTTATGTCACCAATTTTCAATGAAGTGTGCTTTTTAAGTAGCTCTCTGAAGTTGACACCCACTAGCACGAAGATTTAATGAGATACAAACATATGTAAGAGTAGTTGGAAAATGAAACTCATGTGATTTTTGAGACAGGATGTTCAGTCTCCCATTTTTTTAAAAAAAAAAGGTTTTAACACTGTAATTGTACATTATTAAAATCTTTCTTTCTTTGGGTTACACAAATAGTGTAGTTAGGAACTTCTCAAATGTCAAAATCCCATGGAGATTTGGGTAGTTCTACTCTGACTGATTTAAAGGGGCAAGTATCTTCAGTAAAAGTTGAATCATTATCTGAAATATGAACTGTACAAAAAAAGTGTTTTCTAATGGAGTAGGCTGCAGTGGAGTTTGTGAAAAAGAAATCCCTTGACAGGAAACCTGCATTACAGTAGTGGTGTGTTCACTCACACAATACAAAAAAAAAAAAAAGCTTCAGGAGTGAGGATCTATGGATAGGAATTTGCCATTTATTTATCTTTTTGTGTGCAGTTAGGAAAACCATTTTCATCCCATCTAATTTCTTTGTCAAATTTCTTATTTTCATTTTTATCTTTTATGACTTTTCACATCATTAGACACCATTTTAACATCATTTATAGGCAACTGATGCAAAAGCACATGTTAATTTCATTGGCAATATGTGGTCCCCCTTCTGAAAAGGAAAACACAGGCACCAATATTAGATTAAACTAAGGTTATTTGTTTGTTTATAGTTTCCCTTTCTCAATGAGACTCAAGGCAAAAAAAATTAAAATGAAGCACACACGAAACAGTAAATTGGGCAAAATTGGTAGACAGGTGAAATAACATAGAAGCATAGGCCAAGAAATGCCAGTTGCTAACCTAGCTACACTTGCATTCTGTAAGCATCTTTTCCCTTAAGAGACTGATCAGTGTCCCCCTCCCCTGAATATTTGGGCATGGTAGAAAAGAGAAAAATAGTGATTAGAGGTATGTACCCCCCCAAAATTCCATTTCAGTTTCAGTTCAAGGGTTTCCAAAGGAGGGTTTCCCCCCCCTCCCGGATGGTGGTGGGGGGGGGGGGTTGCTTGGATCTAACCTATTTGGTTTTTATCATTATCAAGAGTTTCAGCTCCATTTTTTGCAATGAGGGCTTCCAGACTCTCTACAGCAGCTGTATTTGCATTTAATGCCACCAAAATTGCATGAAACACAGTCCTCTTAAACCACTGATCTGATGAGTTTCTCCTCAGATTATACACAAACCACCACCAACTGACCCCGAAGAAGGCAAATGTGGGTGGGTACTCTGTGGAGGGAAACTGGCTAGCAAAGGGCTAATGGGGTGGCAGTGACACTATTAAAAACAGTCCTGCTTTATATTCATTTTTTTCTTTTTCTATAGTGCCAATAAATTACCTTTGCATTCTGCTGTTGCCTATTGGTGCCATGTTTCCTTGTGCCTTGCAGTTTTGCTCCCATAATGAGGGATGTTCTTGCATTAATCACTACCAATCTCCATCACCCAAGGGCAGAGAGGCAGGCAGGCAGCATGAATGAATCCCTACCCACACCCCACCTAAAAAGACCTGTGTTTTTCCCATAAATTTTCCGTTTGCTGTGGGATTATTTTGAAAGGGCAGATTAGTTGAATGGCTTGCCGGATGAGGGAGGAAGCAATCCTAAACAAGTCTACTCAGATGTTAGTTTTATAATATTCAATAGTGTTTACTTCCAGGGAACTGTCTTTAGAATTGCAGCCTACGATTTAAGTCTTTTGGGCAGTGCTTTTTTTCTGGGGGAATGCAGGGGTACGCATACCCCTAAACATTTTGTGAATCTAACGGGAGAAAGTAAACGTTTTAAGATGTTGGAATTCCCGCTAAACCAACTTCAAACACATTGGTCAAATCCACATTACTCATTCTAAGTCGCATGTTCCCCGCATTCCCCACGCAATCCCGAGTGCCGGTCACATTACCTCATTAAACAGACGCATTTCATTCGCATTTCTCCCAAATATGTGGTCACAGGTTTTCAACGGGAGTTTCACGGTGGCCGTGAACGGGCCAATGCGCAATTTACATGGTTTTTTTTAAAAACCACCCCCCTTCCTGTCTCTCCGGCTGTTCCGAGAGTTCCTGTTGGCTGATTCAACTTGCAAGTGCTCCGTAGTCTGCAAAAGACTGTTTTTGACTTCATAGCATGGGATTTATTGATTATGCTGTTTCTGAATCAAATCTGGTAGTTTGAAAAATCATTTTGGGGTGAATCCATCCTCAGAACGGACTCGCGAAACGTCCTTTTTAACTGTTTTTTTATTTTTTTTATTTTATATTACTGTAATATCGAAATTATGAAATATTGAAATAATGACACTCCAAGGAAGTGAAACTTCAGTAAAATTCAGGCACTGAACTGTCCTGCGTAGGAAATGCCCACGAAAGCTTCCCACATGCTTCCAAACTCCCCAAAAAGAAACGGGAGAGAGCCATCAGTGCTGTCAGTGGGGGGAAAGAGAGGCATCATTATCTTCAATGATGTTTCTTTATAAGGCAAGATCGAAATAACGGAAAAGTGCGCTCAAAAAAATAAAAAAAAATGGGCGGGAAAAAAAGGTCCCGCCCAAAAAAGCGGTTTTCGAGCGGCCGTGTGACCAGAGGGACGCGCAAGAAAGACGGATTCGAAGCAGGAATGTGAACGAAGAGGAAAAAATCGCGGCTTGGAGGCAAACGGAAGATATTCGATAAACATGTGGGTAATGGGTGAATGTGGATTCGACCATTATTATGGATATTTATGTGATTTGTTAAGTTTTATGTAGTGTATGATGGCAACAAAGATATTTAGTTATATTTAAACTCACTAGGAGCGCTGTTTGTCTTACAAAAAATGGAACGTCTTTGAGCATTGAACACGCCACCGAGATTGCTAGCATATTCGGTGATCGTTAGGGTGCAGACAAATACAAACAAGTCTTCTCTAAGCCACTTGGAACTCTGGTAGTTGGAATCTAGCACAGTGATTGGTCAGTCTTGTTGCTACCCCCAATGGCGGTGACCAATTTGTATATTTGTGTACGTTTTGCACAAAGAGTGCAAAGAGTTTGTCTATACCGAAACGCTTTGGTTGTGTGCACGTGTCACTATAGAAGCCCTCCTTTGAGTTTGTTTAAGCCTTCAGATTATGTAAATTCATGGTTTTTGAAAGGATGACATCTGGCGATGGACACCAAAAGCAAGCAGAGGAATCAGGAAGATGTTAGTGAACACAACCTCATGCCAATCTGGAAGTTGAGAGCTGTGTAATATGAGGTAATGCAAGTTCTTGGTATTTTTGTCCATTGACTGCATTTATTTTTTCTGATTTGAACTATAAAATGGTGATTTTCTTGAGTCAAACTGAGAGTACTCCTAAACAATTTTTTTTTTAGAAAAAAAGCACTGCTTCTGGGGCTATATCAAGTTTGACTGATTGAACAGACTAACCCATCTCCCACCCAGCACAGCAGCACTTTTCCTCACAGTAACTGACCATCCAAGTGCCATGATGGGGTGGAGAAGACAGACCAGTGCTGGGGTAGCATCACAAAACAAACCAAGATGACCCATCTAAACAGGTCTACTCAAATGTAAGTCCTATGTTATTTAATAGTTTGATGAAGGCTTTCACGGCTGGAGAACATTAGTTGTTGTAGATTTTCCGGGCTGTATGGCTGTGGTCTTGGCACTGTAGTTCCTGACGTTTCACCAGAAGCTGAGAGATCTGTCTTTTGGTGCTACACCTCTGAAGATGCCAGTCACAGCTGCTGGCGAAACATCAGGAACTACAATGCCAAGTCCACAGCCATACAGCCCAGAAAATCTACAACTAATTATTCAATAGTGCTTATTCCCAGGGACCTGTCTTTAGAATTGCAGCGTATGGTTGAAGTCTGCACATTCCCCCTTCCAAACATTTCCAAAGCAGACAGATGGGTGAGAGCGTGTTGTTATAATTTAGCTTCCCAGATTTGGTTCACCATTCCTGAAGCTGCCTTAATACAATGAAATAGTGATCTGGGGGTGTATTTCCAGCTTGTTTGTTTCATTTTGTACACTTCAACATTGGTTCCTTTTCAGTCCCCATATCAGATTTATGATTGTAGAAGTTCCCTTTTTCAATCCATCAGAAAGTGGGTGTCAGTTCAAAATTTGCTCCAAAGGAAACTCTACCCCCAAAATTATGCTTAATATGTATTTCATTTATTTGTTTATTTAAATTTATATTCTGCTCTCCCTGCATGCGGGCTCAGAGTGGATCACAGCAGTACGAAATACAGAATAATAAAACTTGGCAGCTTAAAATATAAATCAGCAAATAACAATACAATATTTAAAACAGCCACACACATATTGCACCACCTATTCAGCCTAGACAACCCTGTGGGGCAGAGTAGCTGGTTACAGATGGATACAGAAGACTTTTTGGACATAGTTCCAAAAATGGTGAGGTGAGCAAAGGAAAATGCTGTGCAAAGGGAAGATGGGAGAAGTGTGAGACTATGGCAACCTGTATGGATCCCAACCCCCACCGAGATGACAAGAGACTGAGAAATGATGCCCAAAAGGTATCATATGTGTTCTGACTTTTCTCTCACTCTCCCCCAGTCCATATTTCATAGGACAATTTTTATCACATGACAATAAGGATGTGCACTGAGAAATTTTCTGTTTCAGTTTTGGTTCAGGGAGGTTCTGGAATAATTTCATTCCATTTCTGGTTTGTTCCACCTGGGGCCATGCCAGCTCTGATCTGATCTAGTTTTTTTTTCATTTTCTTGAGTTTTGGCCTGTTGTGTGCATGTTAGTCTCACATCTATAAATGCATAGAATTAACCAAAATCATAAATCCAACATCAGGTAAATATCTTTATTCCAAATCCTTCTCCACCTGCAGCACCTCTAATGTTGTTTACCTCCTGATATGTGATTGCAATCAGTTTTATGTTGGCTGCACAACTCGCCCAGTACGATTACGCATCCAAGAACATATCTCTAGATGTAGAAATCCAAATTTGGACCTTCCCCTTTATGAACATCTTAGAGTCCGACATCCTTCGGACAGACCCTTCCAATTTACTGTTTTGGAAGTTGTTCCGAGACTGGGTTCCCGAAATCGCTTTCTCCTCCAGGCTGAGACTCGGTGGATCTTTAGACTTCATTCTATGATCCCGCATGGCCTCAATAACCATCTGGATCTCTCCTCTTTCTTATGACCCTCTTATGATTTCCCCATCCCGGATTTCTCCCGGGTGGCTAGCATCCTCCTTATATGTAATTTTTCCTTAAATTTTTCCTTAATTTTTCCTGCATTAAATTAAAGATGCTTGAACTGAGTATTATTGAGCAGAAAGTTATAAAGATCTTGGCATATGTTAGCACCTGTTCTGTAACCTTTAATTAACAGTTCTATAACCTTTAATTAACAGTACTGTACCTTTAAATTAATTGCGTGTACGTTACTATTGACCCATCCCTATGTATTTAAGCGCTTGAACTGCCCCATCCCCCTCACTCCGAAAAACTTTTGGGAATGTCCCTGGGAGAATAAAATTGTGATTTGTAATGTAAGTACTATCTTAATGATTGGGGGACGGTTATACATGTATTGCTGTACATTACTGCTTTATGTTATTCTTTAGATATTGTGGCCTGATGAAAGATTTATTCAAGTCTGAAACGAGAAAAAGAGAATGATCTGGCCGGCTCACGCTCGTTGCCTCAGTTGCTTTATTCCCGCTTGTCTTACAGCGGCTTCTACAAGCGTCAGATTGGGACGGCTTGCCTTTCAGCGGCTCTCACGAGCGCCCATTTGGGCTACCGCCCGCCCTGCGGCGGATGTGCAGCACCTATAATCTCTCATTATACACATTGGGAACTATATTGGCTACAGCTGTTTCAAGCAGCAATAATTTGGTGTTTACCGGACTTTGAAATCGCTGATATACAGTGATTCTTGCATGTAATTTTGTATCATGTGCTATTCTGGCTGAAACTTTGTAAATTCGTCTTTGATTAATTCCGCCTTGGGCGTGCTTCCTTTATGTGTGGTGTACTGTTTAGGAAAAAGGAAAAGAATATATATAATGGATACATGACAAACATGTCTACCCAAACCTTAAAAAAAACATGAAATTAAGAATTCTGTTTCTCACTAGGGTTGTATATGTGCTGAAAATAAGCCAGTAGCTGGGGTCACCTCAGGGGTATCTGAAATGATCCCCCATAACCTCCAATTCCAGGAGTAATGAAAATTTATCTCCCAGAATTTTGGGAATCTTTTGGGCTTTGGGCACCAGAAGCCAACAGGGAGAGAGAAGAAGCTGGTCCATCAAACCTCCATTTACATTTTAAAGGATGGTGATTATCAAGAACTGGAGTCCAGGTCTGCCACTTTTTAGAAAATAATGGCCTGAGAGGTCAGGTCAATAATGCCCCTCAGTTTTTGTTCTATGAGTAGACTTGGCCTCTCTACCATCCAGAAATCATGGTTCAATTATTTCCTAGGGGCAGTAGACCTAGCCTCCCAGGCCAGGTTTATTTGATCAGCTGTTAGTTGATCTCTCCCTTTAAATTTTAAAAGGCCATTAATTTTTATGGGATTAGATCTGGCCTCTGTTTTTGAAGGCTAGGTCTACTCACTGAAAATAATGGTTCTTTAAAATTTAAAGGGACTAAAGATACCAACTAACAGCTCTTTGATCAGACCAGTTTCCTCTCTCTTCCTCCCTCCCTGCTCCCAGCTTCTGCTGCCTCTGGGATACAGCAGAATTTGGGGGAGGGGTGCTAAAATGGTCCCTAATTTGTTGGATTCCACAAGAATACCTGAAAAAAACTCAAAATGCTAAGAAGTCCTGAAAATTTAGGATAATAAAAACCATGTCTTCCATAAATCCAGATCTGAAATTAATCTGAAAAATTTTGAGGCACCCACCATTTCTCACACATTGCTGTAAGATTCTTTTACTGTACCACCCTGGACTACTATGTGTCTAATCTTGAAGCATCTCAGTTTTGTTGATTATAAACAAATGTTATATTTAATGTTATATCATGTTATGACCACTTTACCACATGCATGTAGGAAAACCAGACATCAAAAACCACAACAAAAGAAACCACTGAAATTAGGAAAAATATAAATAAGAGTAGGTAAGAAAAATATGGACTTCCTGACCATAAAAGAAACCTTAAAGACTCAAATATTTACATATCTCTAATCAACATGCACATGTGAACAGAGCCAAAGTCAATTTTAGCATCAGTATTTTCAAAACACCAATATGAATTACAAAAGATTTATACTAATGTAGTTAAATAGGTTCAAACAAACACATGACTGCAAGCTTACAGTTTTGTAGAAGTCTGTGTTTGTTCCTTGTATCAGTCAATATTATCAATAAGTACATCATATAGATTTACTTTGAGTGTTTGAACAAGTGCAAACATTTTTACTTCATTTCATACATGGCAAGAATTCCTTAGCTCACTGTGAACCAGAACTTAATTTTAAACATTGCACTAACACATTCAAGTTTACAGTTCTTTTGTTTCTGAATTGATTCCCTGACCTAGCAATGGTTTTTGTGCACAGTTTCTGTGAGAATTATGTTTTCTCTTAAGAAATGCATGAAGGATTACTGCCTAGGGCTGGTCTGAGCCAGAATTGTGACAAATATACTGTAAATGTTTCCTCGTGTTGAATTTGACACAGCAGCTGCATATGATCTTTGCCCCCTCAGAGAATGTCTCAAGAGATATTGGCATGCCTGGAAAATCAGCTTTGCTAACTCAAATTACACCATTTTCTAAACACTTTTAGAACTTAAAATGATTCTATGAAAAGATTATTTCAGTAAATCTGTTCTCTAAATGAAAAAGTTTGGATCATTAGCTGAATATGAAGGACCACCCAGGTATATGTGTTATATGAATAGCACTTAGGTAGCAAATCAGTGATGTCAAGTTCTCTATCCTGAAATTTTTGCTTGACAGCAGAAGGCTTTAGGTGATTGTGACATATATGAAAAGTTTTTGCTGAGTTTCTGATAAGGCAAAAGGTCTACAGCAGAGTAGGCATTCTGGGTGAAAGGGTAATATGGGAAAGGGAGAACAGGACAAGGCATAGGCAGGCGGGCATATACTGGTGGGAGGTAGGCAGAAAGATAGTGACGTCTAGGACTATGGTTGTTGTGGGTTTTCCGGGCTGTATTGCCGTGGTCTTGGCATTGTGGTCTTGCCAAGACCACGGCAATACAGCCCGGAAAACCCACAACAACCATCGTTCTCCGGCCGTGAAAGCCTTCGACGTCTAGGACTATGTTTGTCAAATTTAATGGAAAAACAATGAGTGACTGGGTAGGGCCTCAGGTAGCTGAGGTTTGTCCATACAACTAGGGTTGCCAACCTCCAGAGAGGCCTAGTGTTCTCCTGGAATTATAGCTGATCTCCAGATTACAGGTGTCAGTTCCGCTGGAAGAACTGATAGCTTCAGAAGTGAACTCTATGGCATCACATCTCTGCTGAGCTCTTTCCCCTTACTCTGCCCTCCCTCCCCAGAAACCATCTCTAAATCTCCAGATATTTCCCAAGCTGAATTTGGCAACCCTACATAAAAAGACGTGCCTACTGAGATGTTCTGCTGTGATCCTTCTCTAGGCACCCCTATATTTAACAATTAGGTAGGATGCTACTAGTGACAGGACATATTTATTGGCAGCGTCTGATTGTGAATTCCCTTCCCTGACCTTTATGCCTGGCATATTCATTACTGCCATTTAAACTCTGGGCTGAGGGCCAAACCAGACTTGACACTGAAAGCGGGAGTGTCAGGACTTCTGCAGTTTTTTAAAATGCTTATTTGCAGCCCAAGGTGGCTAGTTTGAAGATCTAGGAAGGGTTGATGTGAAGGAGAGTGGTTAACCCTTTTCTACCCTTCCACAATCTTGAGCCTTAGATGTTGAACCTTAAATGTTGAATCTGAAAGGTTCTGGGGAGCGGGAAGGCCACTGCTTGTTGGCAAGCCTTCTTGGATTTTTAAGCTCTGTGAGAGGGTATTTGGTCTTTTTATTAAAGGCATCAGAGTTCTTGAAACAATCTTCCATAAGTTAACATTATCTTTTTCTCTGGTGGCCTTAATAAGGGATTGCCATAATAAAGAGTCAGTGGCTCTTTTTTAAGCTTTTAACAGCTCCTTTTATTTCTTCTTTTTAAGTTGTAAGTTAAGTTTAGTAGTTAAGTTTGGCTTTTGGTGAAAGGTTCTAAAACATTCTCTAAGAGTCCATTTTGCTTGGATGCACTCATGATCAAATCATTTTTTATTGCCAGGAGTCCTGGCATGTTTGAAGCCTCCAGATCTCGATAGCAGGGGCTGGAGTTTGGTACTTAATAGAGAATAATAATCAATTGAGAGGTCTCCTCATCAATATTAGCTGTTAAAACATATGAAAGGAACTGACCATCAGCTGATTATGTCCAAAGAGAGAATTTCTCTTTAATATAAGAGGACTATTTAAACCTAGTCCTCCTGGTATATTTAGAGGGCTCAAGCTTGGATACATTGAGACAGGGTCGGGCCCCAAAAGATCCTAAGGGACTAAGATTTTTAAGAACTAAGGGTAGATGGGTCACTTTCTGTTCTAGCATCAATCAAGAAATCAATGTGATCATCATAGAGATCTTGAGAGATAAGAATATAATCAATAGTTGAGCATTTTAGGCTGGACCAATAAGTAAATTGGCCAGGGTAGTCACCCGATAATAAATCATTTAAAATAACAAGTTTTAACCTAAAAGCCAGTTGAAAAAGACATGCACCAGCAAAGTTGACAGTTTGATCTAGGGAGAGGCACCTAAAGAGTGGCCAAAATTCATCATCAGAGTTAAGATCACCTAAACCACACTCGGCAATCAATTGTTCATCAGTATGACCTAATCTTGCATCAGCTAATTTAGCAGAGAGAAGCGCAAACGCTATTCTCAGATTGTTCAGAAGGAAGGGTGCAGGCTTCCTTCCAATGGCCCTAAAAATCTATCAAGCAAAACCGTTGGCCCAACTCCTATATGGCTCGCAGATTGGGCTCGCTGCCAACCTTAAGTCACTAGAAATGGTTCAATCCAAATTTCTAAGATCTTTATTTGGCATCCCTAGATGCACTCCCAACATAATACTTAGGCAAGAGGCCGGCCTACACAGAGTTGAAACAAAAGTCTGGGAACAAGCAATATTTCTCTGGCTAAAAAATCATTACAATCCAAAGGGCCTAATACCTTACCTTCTGGCCTCAGACCCTTATCCTATTTGGCTTACACAAATCCTTAATAAGATCAAACAGATTGGCTTAGCTCCAGAAGATCTTTTCTAGGGAAGCATACACAAGGCAAAAACAACTATTATACAGAGACAGATATTGAATCACACAATGAAAAAGCTCTGTTGCCCAAGAACTTTAAATGTCTAAAATCCAGCTCTAATTTTACTGCTGCCTCTTATTTATCTAACATTACCCACAAACCTTACAGATGGGCATTCTCTAGAGCCTGCTTTGAGGCTCTACCTTCTGCCATATTGCAGGGTAAATGTGCCCAAGTGCCAATGCAAGAACAACTATGTCCTTGCATGACTAACATGGTGGAATCGGTTACCCATGTTCTCCTATTTGTGAAGTTTACTAAGAGGAACAGGCCTGCCTCATATTGCCCCTCTTGACCAGATTTAATCCTTTGCAATTGTATCTTGATTTTAGACCAGAAGTTTTGTGTAACTTCCTTTTAGAAGACACTCAGAGCTCAGTAACGTATGTTGTGGCTAAATTTTGCTTTTTAGCTGTTAAAAAACAGATTGCTTTTAGCTGAAAATGTGGTTTAATTGCTTTTCTCTTTTTTTTCTACTCCCACTGTTCTTATCTCATTAATTCCTATTAATGTTTCGCTTACCGCTATGTTTTGATGGGATAATTTATCCCCTATCTCAGAATTGTCTTGTTTTACCGGCTTTTGCTGTAATAATAAACCAAACCAAACAAAGTTATTCACAGCTTTGGTCTGGCATACCTACGGGACTGCCTCTCTCCTTATGTTCCTCCATGGCAGCTTTACTCATCTGAACAGGGTCTCCTGCAGGTCCCAGGCTGCACACGGGTTAAGTCAGCAGCAGCCCATACACGGGCTTTCTCTGTGGTGGCCCCTATCCTGTGGAATGACCTGCCTGAGGAAGTCAAGAGCCTCCACTCTCCTGGCTTTTCATAAATGATCCAAAACTGAACTTTTCAAAAAGGCTTTTTACTCACATGGGAGGGCTGTATTGTAGAGACAGGGTCTCAGATGCTTCGGTAATGAGTTAGAGACCATAGACTTCATCGCTATATTGCCTTTCATATTATCTGCTGCTTTAAATATGTACTCCTATGTACCACCAGTGATCCATGTTGTCTAATGTTAGTCCTAGAAATGATCATGTTCTGCTTCAGTATTTTTTCTACTCTGTATTGGATTTTTGCTAATACTATGTCTTTTAAACTTGTATCTATTTACTCTATGGCATTGTTTATGGAAATGTCCGTGATACTGTATTAAAATGTAGATTGTACTAATCTCATACTGTGTAATCCGCCTTGAGTCTCAGTGAGAAAGGTGGACTATAAATGACATAAATTTCCATTCATGCAAAGCAAGGGCAATGGCAGCCTGAGGGCTGCAACTGAATTGAGGAAGAGAACTGAACCTGGGCCTTCCAAGTGCAAAGCAGGTGCCCTGCCACAGAGCCACAGGCTCCATACCTAATAAGGTGAGTATTATATATTTTCTGCTATGCCCCATACCAATTATGTGAAATAATTCATTATAATACCCAGTTCAAAGTAACCAATATATGTATAGCTAAGCAGTGCAAATAGCTCAACTTAGCCATGTCAGCCCTGGTTGTAGACCACGAAGAGGAATGCTATACAGAGGAAGACAATAGAAAACCACCTCTGAACATCTCTTGCCTTGAAACTATATGGGGTCACCATAAATTGGCTGTGACTCAATAGCACATTATGCCCTGATCTGGATGTCCCAGATAGACCAACCTCATCAGATCTCAGGAGCTAAGTAGTTTCTGTCCTAGTCAGTATTTGGATGAGAGACCACCTAGGAAGGACAGAGTTGCTACACAGAGGCAGCCATTGGCACACCACCTCTGAACGTCTCTTGCCTGGAAAACCTACAGCATTACCATAAGTTGGCTGTGACTGACAGGACAAAGGGAAGAAAAGGCACCACTGGTATATAACAATGAAATCATAAGCAGGTGTACTCAGAATCCAAGTCAGTTCTATTAAAACTGTTCTTATAGGGTTCTCACTGTAAGTCTCCAAATTCCAGGTTAACCTTTGCACCATTTTGTCTCATATCTTGATTACTGGTAGTATTGTCAGTTTCTCTGAGATGTTTGAAATTGGTTTGAGTTAATGCAGTCATGACCTACCACCCAGGCTCTTTCTGTCATAGTGGTTCTTCCTACTATAATATCATCACGATCCAATTGTTTGAACAACTCCAGCATTTAGCACTGCCTTGTTTCGTTTTTCTAAGGCTGAAGAAAGTGAATGGCTATATTTCAACCTTGGAATAATCTGCCGAAGTTTATTTCAGCTCCACATTGAATAATATTCCTTTAGTGTGATGAAAGATTAAATATATTATGAAATGTTTATTTGAAGGAAAATTAATTCTGGTCTCATTTTGCCAATGTGGGTTTGGGCAGATTGCCTAACAGCTCAAGAATTTGTTCTGTGTTTAACTTGGCAGGATGGCATTGGCTAGAACATTTAGGAAGATTTTTCATTACGGCTGCAATCTTTCTCATGCTTGCTCAGAGAATAATTCTCAGTAGTTTGGGAAAGTAAAAGGGTATAAATCTGATAAGGAATTGGCATTACCTGATTACAGTAGACCCTTACCCATGAAAAGAAAGATGTGGTCCAGAGTGGTTGGGCTGTTTTTTTACTGTCAAAGAGAAGGGAGTCTAGGAATGAGTCTGCAAAAAATGGGACGTAGGGCTACCTTCTGTGTTGTAGTCCTACACCAGGATCTGCAAAAACCTCCCACGTGGGAGCATTCCATTCAGGATCTATTTGTAAACTGTTTACCAAATGCATGTTCTTTATTGTGGACAGCAGCCCTTTGTTTAGCAGAATGCTTGAGTGTGGACAAGTGTATGAAAATCCCCAAGCATTCTCTTGCCATCCCAGACAGAGGCTCTGTGCCCTCTGGCTGCATGATAGGTGAATGATAGGCAGAAATCCAGCCAGTATAGCTATTTTCATACTAGGAATGTCAGCAGCTATTGATTTTCTGCTTATCACACAGTCAATAAAGGCACAGAGTCTCTGTCACACAAAAACATGGCCAACCATATGCAATTTGTATATCTTATTATTCTATAGTTCCGTTTTTATTGACTTTTGGACCATGTTTGCAACACAAGTGGCACTGATGCATTTTTTTCCTTCTCAGTTTTCATCTACTCTATGGTCTTTCTCTTGCTCACTGTAACTTCTGTTTTTGGGGTCTTTGCAAGTCCCAGCATCTTTCCTTTTCCTTATACAAATTGCAGTAGTTGAACTGTTGCTACTTATAGTGTCCTCCACAGTATCGAGAAGTCATCTTAGGCAGTCTTAGAAAGCTATCCAGTAATGAGCATCAGTTGCCATAGCCTTGGCTGGGCCCCCTAGAAAGCACTGACCTATTCATTTCAAAGAGTGTCTCAATTATCAACCTGCAAAGTGAATGTGAAATTGAGATATATCATAAATATATTTTAAAAGATTCCGAGTTTGATTTCTTTGTCATATTCTAGCATGACTAAAACATGGACCTCGGGGTAAGCTACGCAGATGTTCAGTAGGTGATGGTGTCCATATATGGTGGCCAGCTTTTCAACACTTTGTGTTGGTTGTTTTCGTAACAGTGCACATTATGGGTATGCAAAATGGAAAAAAAAACCCAAGCCAAAATACACTTGGGTATTGATGTTTTGTTTTGTTTTATTAAAACAGCTCCCAGAACTGTGGATCAAATCCGGGAAAACAAGTTAAATGGCACACTCCCATCAAAATGTTTGTCAGTTTCTTTTCAGTTTGTACCTCACAACAGCAGCAGTGATGGCAGCAGCGGCAGTGGTGCTAGACACTGGGCACGTGTGGTAGCATCTTGTTTTCCTTAATAGCACCAATCAGATCTGAAGGAGAGAAAGCACTTTAGTTATTAACGAACTCTGTTGGTGGGAAGAGGGAATGTTCACAATGTGCACAAATGCATTCCCCCCCCCATCACTACCAGAGCAATGGCATCATCTCCCTGCCAATCACATCCTTGCAAAGAAAGACCTTTCCCCTCCCTGCCTTTCAGCTTTGAACATATTTGAATGGTGGAATGTGAAGACGTCAATCATGGGGTGAAATTTAACTGGGAGCAAGCACAAGGAAAGATGGCATCAAAGGTAACAATTTATTGGCATCACAGAAAAAGAAACATGAACATAAAGCAGGATTGTTTTTAATGCTGTGTGTGTAGGGTAACTGAGGAGAAACTTGGTGGGTTGATGCCAATAAGTGCAAAAACAACTTTCCAAAAGAGCTTGGAAGCTCACATTTCAAAGAACAGGGCCGAACTCATGATAGAGGAAAAACCATACAGATTAGATCCAAGTTGGCCATGCCCCAGCTGGAAAGAAAACAGTAATGGTGCACGTTTGGTTCAGAACTCCTGTATCTGAAGCTGAAATGGAAATTCTTTCAGGGTACACCTCTAGAGTGCATTTTGGCTGGCCACATAATCAGATGCTGACATTTTCTAGATACTGGGCTCCAAGAGTGTCCATATCCAACCCCTGAGACTAGTTACTACACATCAATATTCATCATACAACTCTGTTCCTTGGGTGATAGCAATACCAGAAGCCCTCCACTCTCCCTTGAGGTACAGGATGAGTAGCTTCTATTCTCCGTGTTCCTAATATGCAACAGAGGGAAGATTAGCAACTTATGCATCAAAAGGGACCCCATCCTGATGTTGCTTCCACTGTTGCAACAGTATAGAAGGAAAGGAGCAGGCAGGGAGTGGCAGAATATGCTCATAGGTGTCAATGTTCTTGCTCAACCAGGCTCTCTCATATGTCTCTCAATGTCCCTTTGGGCTTAATAACAGAGGCCTTTCATCAGATCTTCCATTATCTGTGGGAAGGGTACCTGGGGAAGAGGCAGACACGATCCTTCTGTTTTTAGTCTTGCAGATACCTAAAGGAGTCACACTCTATTCTCTCTTCCAGGACGATGTATGTGATTGTATTTGTCTGCATGCATGTACAAACTTGTTAAATAAAACAGGAAAGCATGTTTAATGGGGAAGCCACAATAAGTCATCTTGGCAAGGGCCCCTCAAAATGTAGAGACAGTCCTAATTTTTGCTTTATTTATTTATTTATTTATTGTCCATCTTTTTCACTGAGACTCAAGGTGGATTACATAGTGTGAAATTAGTACAATCAATATCAAGGACATTTCCATACAGTATCAAGGACATTTTCATACACTGTCAAGGACATTTCCATAAACAATGTCATAGGATTTTACAAAGACACAGCATTAGCAAGGATCCAATACAGAATTGAAGAATTGCTGAAACAGTTCTAGGGCTGACATTAGATAACATGAAGCACAGGTAGTAGTTTATCAGTAGTTTGATTAGAACAGAGCTGTAAATTCTGAGGTGAACTTATTTTACTTAAAATAAAAGCTTTCAGGGAGAAGTGAAAGGTCTCCTCCTGCCTTCTTGTTAATTTGACTAACTTGATTTTGTCCTATAACTACTGAGATTAGGCTAGATGATAAAAACAAATAGACGGAAATGGTCCCACAAGCAGCAGAGAGCATTATTGTTGCCAGTGGTAATAGTGGTCAACATCCTGAAAATCAACATACTAAACACTTCACAACATACATGACAGTGTGGTACAGTGGTTAGTGTCAGAGTCGGATCTGGGAAACCTGGGTTCACATCCCCACTCTGCCACTGAAGCTTGCTGGAGAACCTCAAGCCAGTCACACGCTCTTAGTCTGACTTCAGTGTCAGCCCGACAGGGTAGTTGTGAGGGTAAAATGGAAGAGAGAAGAACAATGTAAGCCACTTTGGGTCACATAAAACAGCTGGCATTTTGCTTGTCTTTCATAAAGAAAGCATCACTGCAGTAAACTTGGACACAAATGTTGTGTGTATGAATGTCAAAATGATAGGTCTTTATTCAGATTTTTTCTTCCCATCTGTGGTAAGTTCTGTATCATACAGCGGGCCTCAATAAGCAAATTTGCTAGTGCAATTGTAAGTTAATTAAAATGCTAACCAGCAGTTTGACAAATATTCTAAAGTTGGAATGTCAATCATTCCACGCTGTCAAGATGCACCAGTGGCTTTCAGTGAAAAGGTGTACTGACCTAATCCGATAAACAATCACAAAAAGTGCCAAGCACATAGGCTGGAGCCTTATCTTGTACAGAATACAAGTTGGCATTTGCCCCACTTTGCAAATATGACATGAAGTAATAATTACACAGACAAGTATGTGAGAGTTCAACCAGTTTGTATTTATTTAATCATTTACTTTAACTGGTTGATCTGTCATCACTTATAAGCTGATAATTTGAGGGCAAGCTGCACTAGGCATTCTCCTCAGGTACCCACTCTGGCTCCAAACATGGCTGGTAGTTTGCCTATCTTGTCTATCATAGCCTGCACAATCCTTCTGTGCCAAGAGGTGCCCAGCTTCATCTTTTTCTCCTGATGGGCCACAAGGCACCTACGAGGTTCAAGAGATGCTGCTTAGCTTCTGGGGTGCTCCTTTACAGCACATCCAGCTGCACGACATGTGATGATGGCCTGTTCCATACACCCCCTCCATCACCGAGATGACTCGGGGTGTTTGCTGATAAACCCTATGTGTCCTCCTGAGCAACCTGCCCTATTCCTGCCAAACAAGGGGGTTAGCCTAGCATAACACCCCTTGCCCCACCTGCTGACAATTATGTCCTGAAGGCCCTGATGAAGATCAGACAAACAGAGGTCACAACCCTCCTCAGAAAGGTGAACCCTGTCACTTCTATACAGGTGTGGCACCAGATCAAAACATGAGAAATGCTAGCTTGTTCATTTGCCCTAACAGCCTTTTTAATGACCATGTCAGCATTCCTTCTGGCCTTCTCGATTCCAGCCAGTTTGCTTGCACCCCTCCAGACCCTCCTCTGAAGGAGTTCCATCCAAACTAGCAACAGTCCAGGGCATAAATATCTAATTCTTTCTAAATACTTCTGGGCCCTAATTATAAGTGTAGCTTATAAGACAGCAAGACAGCAAACTGTAGTATTAATCTCAAAGCTGAACAAACTCAAATGGTCAAACAAGCCCCATGTTACTTAATGTAATGCTTGAAAATCCTACATCACCACTGGCCGGTCCTCTGTATAACGTCTCTATGGCCATGTCATCCACTTGCAATGCCCTTTGAGATCTTTCCCACTGAGAGGGCACCAAAGCAGCATAAAAAGTCAGCAGGGAAGCAATTTCTCATACCTACTGGCACAGTGGGACCCATATTCTAAACACAAAAGCTTCAAAAAAGTATGAGTAATTGGCCATTTCTTGTCTGGAATCACTGACATCTCCCTAAACCAACCCTCTAACATACTGTGCACCCCAAAGTCCTCTGAGGAATCCTCTAACCTGTCAGGCTTGGCCTTAAAGGCCAAAGCCACAGAGGTAAGATTGCAGAGTTCTAACTACTAAGCCCCATTGCCTAAGCTGGACCAAGAACTGCTGGACGTGCTTGATAAGCAATGACTGAACATTCTTTGAACCTGCCTTTCCCCTAAAAGCCTCAAACTCATGCACCAGCCTGGAATAGATTGCCCTACTGCCAGGAGCTAGTGATGGCAAAACTGGTTGCTGGCCTTCAATCTCCCAAGTTGCCAGAGGCTCTCAGGAACTGGAGTGGCTGCTGAGTCTGCCTAGGGTGCCAGCTCCTGAAGGCATTCCTGAAAATGAGATTGGCCATTTGCAAAGCTGTTATCCACCTCTGGAACATGCTGCACTCTGAAAAAAATAGTCAGCTGAAGGCAGTGCAAGACCAGCTCCCTAACCACATTAACCATATATTGCATTAAATGGTCTTCAGGAACTGGCAGTTTATCTAACAACCCTACCTGTCCTCTAAACTACTGAAAATCTCTAAGGCTGCTGGCATAAGAGGCTTTGTACTTGGTGCTAATGATGCTTACATCACTGTTTGTGCCTCTCTATACTAAGGCTCCAAAGAAATACTGACATTGGGTCATGATCAGGATTTGCCCCTGGTGTCAGTTCCCTGAAATGGTCCTCCTGGGGACAAGAGGGTGTCTGCAATGCTGCTATCCACAACAGATACATACTGAGCGACAAATAAGACATTAAATTTCAAAGAAGCACAGAACAAACTAATGAACCAATCTCATAACCAAGGGAGATTTGGAAGACTGGGCATTAATAACCTGGATAACTGTCATGTTGTCACACCAAAATTTAACTGTAGAATTCCTAAACAGCTCAGCCCACAGATGTGCTGTAACCACTACCAAAAAAAATTCTAAGAATGTAGAACCTGCTTCAAGCCAATCCTGGGGCCAACACTGGGCACACCACCTATCTTGGCAGAAAATTCCAAATCAAAAGGTGCCTGCTACATCAGACTGGATATAGAATTCAGCTCCCGGTTGATAAATAAATCATGTTAGCCCCAGAAACCTAATTAAAGGATTCCATAGTTGGGCCATTAGGAGTCTATTGTTTGCAGTAAAAGCATGATTATAGGTTGTGTGAGCTGGTTCTGCTGGCTGGCGTGTGTGCAGGAGAGAAAATAAAGCATACACTTGTTTACACTTAGAAAAGAAATATGAGTTCTTTATTATAGGAACTCCATCTTCTGATAGGAAAGGAGGAGAGATAGATCCTATCTACCTATCTAGTTTAAGGATGGGCATGGATGTTAGGACAAGTCCTGCATCCATGGTTGCAAGATGGAGGGAGGAAGAAGGAGAGATGGTGGCTGGAACCAAGCCACAAAGAGAAGAGTAAGAAGGAGGATGTCATAAGGAGAAAGTCCTGAGAATAGCAATCTACATATCAAAGAATAGTCAGAACAGTAGACAGACTGCCCTGAACTCTGTATCTTTCTACCTCTTTGGTTTGTCCCCCTCTGAAACCTGAGGAAAGGGACAGCGTTGAGTCCTCCTCTTCTAAATCTAGTAACCTATTTTGCCTCCACAAAGAAACCCCATTATTGCTTTCTAAGAAATGAACAAATCAGCCTTCATAGCCCTGAGACTCATATATAATGATGGGGACAGGATTCCCCTTTTAGTGCATTGCAAAACTGTCTCACAAAAGTCCTACCTGGGGCAACCACTCCACAGGCAAAGTTCAAGTGCCCTATGAGACTTCAAAGGTCACAGTGTTATTTTACAACTCCTTCCCACCCTTTCTACTAACTCTCATAATGAGCTTACCTTCTCAGCATGTAACCTACAAAGTTCCTGCTCAGTATCAACTTCAATGCTGAGAAAAATATGATGAAGACAAAAGGCCTTCCACCTTTTCGTCAGATAAAGATAACCCTAGCTCTTTAGCTATGTCCTGAAAATGTCTCATCAGCTGCTCTCGTTCTCTTGAATGTGTTATTCCAGGAAACAGAAAATTATCAAGGTAGTGAACAACCTTACACGTGCCTGACCACTCTTTGCCTGTCCTCTTGAGGCATGTACTAAATTGCTCTAAGGCAGCACACAATATTGAGCACCCCATCAATAAGGCTTTTTCCATGTAAAAGTCCCCTTCAAAAACAAAACCAAGAAGTTCAAAGTTCTCAGGGTGGATGGGCAATAAACGGAAAATGGACTTAATGTCACACTTGCCCAATAAAGCTCCTTTGCCACAGCACTGCATCATCCAAATTGCATTATGAAAAGAAGCATACCTAACTAAGGCCAATTCTTTAGTGATACCATCATTTCCATTCTTTGGAAAAGATAAATGGTGAATAAGCCTATATTCACCTGAGGCCTTATTAGGTATAACACCTGATGGGAAAACCCATAAAGTTGGCATAGGCAGACCTTAAAGAGGCCACTCCCCCTACCTTCTTCAATCTCTTTAGCTAACTTACTTTAACTAACTTTTCCAGAGCTGTAACTGATTTAAAGTTCTTGGCCATACAATGCAGCTTTGTTCCCTTAAATGGAAATCTAAAAGCTTCGTAAAAACCCTGACCCAAATACCCCATCAACTTGATTGGGGTAAAACTTCAATGACTGTAACAATGGAGCCAGTTTAATTGGTGTTGTAGCCCTTCCCAGGCCCTGAACTGCTGAGGCCTCCCTTTTTGACCCCACCTTCATCCCCTGTACCTCCACAGAAGTCCTTAAATTTGGAGCACAAGCAGCTAGGAAGGGGGCCACCACACATAAAAAGTCTTGTCAGAATTTATAGTGCTTCCTATTGCATCTACCTCCACCACAGAAGTCCCAACAGACAAGGTAGAATTGAACCCACTGCTTACCCATAGAATTCCAGGGGCTTCAACCAGACCTTTGGAAACTAAGTAGCCACTGTCCATGTAATACCCACCTACTGCCTGAGCAGGGCTGGTACACTGTGCCCATAGCTGTTGATATCCTAAGACAGGCCTAGATCCAGAGCAGCTGAATGTCTCATCTTGGCCATATCATCATACCTAAAACATGCTGGGCCAGCATATTCTGTAAACATTCTATGAATTATGTCTAAGTATTTCTTAAAGTTGGGCCTCTAGTGGGCTGCACTTGCTTAATTATTCCAGCATATATAGCAGGGGTGGCCATACTTGCTTAATGTAAGAGCCATATAGAATAAACCTGAGATGTTTGAGAGCCACAAGACATGACACATTGAAGTGACTTCAGAGGAGGAGGCAGGTTTGGGGGCGTGCCCTGAAATTGACATCATAGGAAGGGGTGGGGGTTTGGCACAGTATGCTGGAAGTGACGTCATCAGAAGTGGTGGAGCTTGGGAAGGACTACCACTTGACCTTTGACCTGGAAGTGACATCACAAAAATGATGTCATCCTTGCAAGGCACCACTTCCAAAGTATTCTGGGTCCATCCCCAAAGACCCCATGTATTTTTTGAGTTGGACTTGGCAACCCCAATGTTTTATAGAAAATAGGAAATACATGGAAAGAAAGAAGGAAGGAAAAAAGGAAAGGGAGGGAAAGACATGGAAAGACAGAAAGGAAGAAAAAGACAGAAAGAAAGATATGGAAAGAAGGAAGGAAAAGACAAAAAAGAACAGATATGGAAAGAAAGAAAAAAGAAAAAGAAAAAAGAAAAAAGAAAGAAAGAAAGACAAGGAAGGAAGGAAGGCATGGAAAGATATAGAAAGAAGTAAAGAGGAAGAAAGAAAGGAAGGGAAAGAAGGAAAGAAATACATGAAAGGAAGGAAGGAAGGAAGACATGGAAAGATATGAAAAGAAGTAAAGAGAAAGGAAGAGAAAGAAAGGATTGGAAAGGTATGAAAAGATATGGAAAGAAGTAAAGAGGAAGGAAGAGATGGAAAGACATGGAAAGACATGGAAAGAAAGAAGGAAGGAAAGAATGAATGGAAAGAAATGGAAAGAAAAGGAAGGAAGGAAAGAAGGAAGATATGGAAAGGTATGGAAAGATATGGAAAGAAGAAAAGAGGAAGGAAGGCTTGGAAAGAAGTAGGAAGGAAGGAAGGAAGGAAGGAAGGAAGGAAGGAAGGAGATGGAAAGAAGGAAAGAGAAAGGAAGAAAAATGGAAAGAAGGAAAGAGAAAGGAAGGAAGGATTACAAAAGCAGAGCTACACCATCTTAAAGCAAGCATTTGCCTCCCTAGTTGGAATGAGAGTCAGACACAGGTTTGGGTAAAATGGGCCGCTTTATTAAATGAAACAGCAACAAGAAAATACGGCAAGGAGCCTAACTAGCGGTACAGGTCAGGCCCTGGGGTCATTCACTGGGACCCCGCCCTGACCTGTCTGGGCGAGCACCCGCTGCCACCGGGTGCGATCCATCCATGAATGGCTGCAACCCGTCCTGGCCAGGCGGAGTGTATCGCCCCTGGAGAGCTCCCCCACCCGGCCGAACGGCAGCGGGGGGAGACCGGCTTGTCCAGGGGTTCCGCACCCAAGGGCGTCTGACCTCGCAGCTGGGCCGAACGGCAGCCTGCTGCTCCTGAAAGACCCCAGTTCCCCACCAATGGGGAGGTGCCAAGGGTGCTCACCGGCCCGCCACAAATATATCCCTAGCTAAATCCTGCACCCATGGCAGCAAATAAGGTCCACCCCTAAATTACACTTCTTATCCAGTGCGAGGTAGGCAAAAAAACTCACAACCCAAGGCCAATCAGGGCAGGGAGACAAAAAATTCCTACCTGGCCCCATCAAATAGCGACCGGCTAATCCCGCACTGAATTAGGGTGAGGAGGATGGGCCGAGCATGAGGAGAGACTGTGCTGTGGAGGGCGGAGCAGCAGGCTGCTGCCTAGAAGCTCCGCCCACCTTAGCTAAGCCCAGGAAGCAGGGCTGATCCTCTCTGGCTTCATCCCGCCAGGGAGGCAAATGGCTGCCACCAGCCTAAGGGGCTTAAGCCCCTGGCTGAAATGGCAGTAATGTCCTCTGAAGCAAACACACTCCCTGCCCCTCCATCCCAGCTGTCCTGCACACACTTATGGGTGAGCCAGTCCTCCGTGCAACGAATGGCGCTTCCACCCATGCAAAAGCAGTTCGGCGCAGGCTGTGCTTCATGCCATGAGCGGCTCTCACCAGCTGCGCATTTGCCTACTTGGGAGTAAGCCGGCAAGCAGGAAGTCCTGGGCCACCTCTGCCTTGGTGCTTCCTCACCGCTTCTTCGCTCCTCCCTTTCCCCTTCCCCTCAAGTGCCCTTCCTGGGCGCTCGCTGCGAGCGCAGGGCTGGCAAAGCTCAGTGCCTGCAGAGGAGCGCCCAGCATGGCGAGGGAGGCTGGGCTGTCCTTGGCCCTGGTCCACCCCTTCCTTGCTCCAGCATTGGGAAAGAAAGGGGAAGCACGCTGGGTGCATAAATCGGGAAAGCGGCTGGTCCACTCTGCTCCTTAATTGAGCCTGGGGGAGGAGTGAACTTGCAAGCCTCTGGGAGCCGCCAAATAAGGCTTGAAGAGCCACACGTGGCTCACAAGCCACCATTTGGCCACCCCTGCTATAATCATTGCTTAGAATGGTGAAAGTATGTATGATGTAGGTTTTAGCTAGCTTTATTATTTTATTCTTTTGCACACTTTCTAAAGTAGAACTTTTAATATGCATTTATAATAACAAAATATTCTTCATAACTGTGTGGTGTCTCTTTGATTCCCAGCTTCAACCGGTGTCCAGGTCAGTTTGGGCTTTGCAACTCAAATAGTAGCTCCGGTAACATCTGGTAAAGCCAGGTGCTTGTTTTTCCCAGTCACTGTGCTAGGGCTTGTTGGGGTAAATGGTGGCAGCACTACCCCTACTGTTTAGGGGTACTCTGTTAGGATTGGACTCTTAATCCCTGATTCTACTGATTCCCCCCTCACCAGGTCAGTGGACTTTTTCTTTACAGATGACATACTACCTTGTACAACAGAAAGGAAGTGGTATGTGAGGCAAGCCTCCTCACATACCTACAACCCTCCCCACTGCCATTCAGGTGCTCTCTGGAGAGGAATGAGAGGAAGAGGGGGATGGAGGATCAAGTTTTTACACTATGCCCAGCTGACTTTTTTTCCCTTTCAGATTGTACAGGAACATGAAAATTGTCATATGTTTATCACTAAGCTCTTTTATTTTTCAGTAACACAGACTTGCAAACAATTCGGTCCCCACCCGGCCGGCAGCCAAGGGCTTGAGGCCGGGGACCACATTTGCCGCTGTGGAGGATAAACGGCAGTGTTTCCCCGGCCTCTCAGGGTCACATGGGAAGGGGACGGGGCTAAGTGCCTTAACAGGACAGCCTTGCCTCTGCATCAGCACTTGTTGCCTCGTGCTTGGCCCACCCGCCCGCCCAGTAGCAGTGCAGTTTTTTGACCAGTTGCCTTTTGGGGGGCCAGGTAGGAATTTTTCCTTTTTTCCCTGATTGGCCTTGGGGAAGGAAGTTTTTTGCCTACCTTGTACCGCTTGCTGGAGCTGTGGCTATTGGACTACGGTGGTGCTGTATAGGCCATCAATGGCAGGATTTAGTTGGGGGGATGTTAGCGAGATGGTGAGTACCCTTGTCACATCCCCATTGGTGGGGATATTAGGGACCTGTCAGGATCAGCTGGCATGCTTTGCGGTGGCCAGTTGAGAGGGCAGGCTGCCTGGTGGGATCTCCTGGACAAGTCCTTCCCTCATGCTCTGTGGCGGAGGTGCTTGGAGCTTTAAGGGGGAAACCATCTGCCAGGCCAGCCAGATCCCAGCCATGCATGTGGATGGCTCACATGCGGGGCAGCGGGTCTTGCCCAGACAGGTCAAGGCGGGGTCCAGAGGAGTGACCCCAGGGCTTGACCTGTACCGCTGGTTAGGCCCTTGCCAGGTTTTTTTAGTTGTTGCAGTTCATGTTGTTGCCTAAATAAAAGTGGCCCTTTATTACCCAAGCCTTGTGTCTGCCTCTTATTCCGACTGGGGTGGGGGTGAGGGCAACAGCAGCTTGATTCATGTACTTATTGTGAAATTCAAACTGCAGCACATTATGAATGGTTCACTGATAAACTATTTTACCTTGCACCTAACTTTAAATCACATTCATTCAAAACACATTTTGAGAATCTTGTAAATCAGCCCTCTGTCCTTTCTGTTTAAATAAACACATTATCTTAAGAAATAGAAGGTTGCATTGTTCTCTCAGTACAACAAAAAAACCATAAAGCTGATCTTAGCCCTCTTTTTTTTCAAAATCTTTTCAGATCAATCGAAATTTCCTTTTTCCAGTCCATAAATGCATTCACCAACCAGTATGTGCCTTTAGTTCTTCTTATCCCTTCAACATATGTCTTGACATTTGAAAAGTATGCTTGGCAGGTGAAAAAGTAAAGAAAGAAAGATCCTTTGTTATTGTGCAGTGAGATTTTGTTCCCTGCTCTGTCTGCCAGACAGCACAGAAACTAAGCCATTCTTTAAGACATGTTCACTGCTGGACAGTAGCTCAGTGACAATGGACAGCACAGCAGCAACTGAAGTGATAGGAGAACCATCTGACTCAGATTTTTCTGATGAATCAAGGTCTACAAGCTTTAGATCTGCGGGAACAGCTGTGGCCAATTTCTCTTTTGCGCTTTCCCTTTATTTCATTATTTCTGACATTGCTGAGTTGAATCTTTGTTATATGCCACAAGCCTGTGGCAGTGGATTGGGAAGATAAGAGTTGACTAAGATAGAGAACACACAAGCTGAGAAAATGTGTGAAAAATTGAAATGACAAGGGTGTGTTGATAGCTTGTTGTTACTGAGCAACAGTGAGTTAGAATGGTAGCTTCTTGGAAACGGGGAAATGAAACACATGCTGACTATGCCTGCAGAGGGGAAAACAAACTGAAATATTTAAACTTCTCAAATCAGGTATTTTATTTAATAACCTAATTCACCTTAAAAATAGTAATGCTATAGCCAAGGAACTTTGTAAGATATCTTTAAGTATCATTCTCTTGTCACAACATGACTTGGTTTCTTCATAACAGAAAAATTATATGAAATAAGAATTCAATATTAGATAGTCTGGGTATGTGTGTATACTCTGTCACACACAAAGACAGACACAAATGCCTTTTATATGAAAAGAGATGGTTTTGGAATTTACATTTTGATTTGTGGATTCACAGACCTTGAGCTGAACATATTAAGCTGCCTCAGACCAGATCACTGATCCAAGTCAAGTCATTGATCCATCTAACTGAGTACTGTCTACTTTCCAGGGTTTCAAGCAGAGGAAGACCTTGGACAACTCCTGCTCCCTGTTTATTTTAACAGATGTGAAAGACTGAATTTAGAACCTTTAGCATTAAAGCAGATGCCCTACCACTAACTAACTATTTTAGTACAGTCCATCAGAAAGTAATTTTCTGCAAGCCAGTTGAAATAAATAGAATATTATAAAAATTCCATAAGACCTGTTTTCAATTCTGTGTTTACTAATGTTTTCACTGGTTCTTAGTATCCCTAAAATAACCTTTATAAGAATTTTGCATCACACCTCCACAGGTAAGTGACCTATATGATAGTCAGTCTAAGAATCATTCTCCAACAACTTTTCAAAACTAGCAGTTAAGCCTTGGTTCAGTCAGTTTTCATATATATATGTAAACACACATACACACACATACAGTGATTAGGATGTTTGACTAAGAGCAGAGAGATCTGGGTTCAAATCCCCAGTCAGACATTAAAAGTTCATTAGGTGATTGTTTTATAAGAGGATGGAAAAGGAATGCTCTGAGGTATCGGAAAAAGGTCACTCTGACTCTAAAAAGATTATATTTGGAAAATTTTCTGGGTCTCTAATATGTTACTGGACTCTGTGATGCCTGCCCCCCTTTGACTTAAGGAAATTAGGTGTTTTCTGCACGGTCATTTTTACACTGTTTCAGAATCTATTCTGCTTCTCATGTTTAAGACACTGCCGGCACATGTTATGTCTGTGCAGAGCCAGAAACTCCTGTTTTGCTTCTCGTGCCCCCTTCTTCCTTTCTCTAGGAGTTGATTGATCTGTCCACTGGTAACCACTCCCACCCTCCTTAGCTCTTTGAATGTTTTTCTGCCATTTTTATCAGTAAAGCAAAGTAAGGATCAAAAGTTTGCTTCTCCATTCACTTCCCTCCTCCTTGGTATGGACATACTCTCTTTTTTTCAAATCCAGGAATGAGTTGCAACATTACTGCGCATTCCTTCTAGCTTTAAAAGCCAGGAAAGGGTTAAATGGCTGCTTTTTCCTCCCTCCCGCAAGCATTTTGCACAGCCCTTTGTGAAACAAAGCAGCAGGGAATCTGTATGGAAGGAATGAAGCAGCAGCATTTTAACTCTTTCTTGTCTTGGCTTTAAAAAAATTAATGAGAGTGTAACATGCATGAAAAGTATATCTTTTCCTCCAGAACTCCGCCACTAATTGCCTCTCCAGTGGACATGGGACAGCCCAATCAGCAAATACAGGGATGGGGGCATGGATTCCAATATTGCAACATTACAACGCATGCAATTTTTAAATAACAACAACAACAACAACAACATTTGATTTATATATGCCCTTCAAGACAACTTAATGCCCACTCAGAGCAGTTTACAAAGTATGTCATTATTATCCCCACAACAATATCACCTTGTGAGGTAGGTGGGGCTGAGAGAGCTCCTAGAAGCTGTGACTGACCCAAGGTCACCGAGATGGCTTCACATGGAGGAGTGGGGAATCAAACTCAGTTCTCCAGATTAGAGTCCCGCGATCTTAACCACTACACCAAACCAGCTCTCCCAAGTGACAGCAGCTCCAGCCACCACAAAATGTGGCTCCAAACAGACACAGCTAAACTCGTCAGAAGACACCAAATTGCCTTGAGGTCATGGAGTGCAGAATGATGGGACCCTAAGCCATTTTAGCACTGAACAGCATGCATGCTCAGCATCACCAGCTTAAATTGTGCCATGCAGAATGGGCCTTAAATGCCACTAGAGACATTTTTAAATTAAAAAAATAACAACATATTTTATTTAACATAGAGGGAAATGGTCAGGTGAAATTAGGGTTGAAAAATTCTGAGGTAACTCAATATAGATAACTCTGAAGTAAAATCAGTACATGCATGGACTTAAGGTCAAATGTTTCAGACTAATGAGAGTTTCTTAAGCTCCTCACAATTACTTATATCTTTATGCTGAGAGCCTTTTGTTTCTAGTGTTTTCTCAAACACTTTGGTACCCTTTCTTTGAGTACTCTCACTAGAAGATCTATCCCCTTTCTTTGGCTTGAATGGGAGTCCGCCCCTACTTCCCAGATTTTCTTGCCAACTTTCCCCCAGTTCTCCTGTCTGTATTAAGCTGCTCTCAGTCAGGGCTGAATCACAAAACTGTCAGTACTGGACTCCTCTCAGTTAGAGCTGAAATCAGACTCTCCTTTCTCAGCATCCAGTTCAGAAGTCTTTCTCTGCTTAGCTCATGCTACCCAATCAGATTTCTTGGAGTAGACTGTCACTCAAGGCTCTCTGTTTCTGTGAAGAATTAACCCTTCACAGTCCTTCAGCTGCTTATACAGCATTTCTAAGCTTTTCAAAAGTACAATCCATCACAGACTCATATTCTGCTGTTCTACTGCAGGCCAACACTGCTACTTACCTGAGGATAAAAAGTATAATACATAAATAGCAATCAACTGAGTTGCAAGCCAAATTTTGAAATCTACTGGCCTTTCCACCATCTATCTGGAATTTACAAGGAGGGTTCTTTAGGTGAAGGTTCCAATCCCTGAGTCTTTCTGGATGTGGTAGAGGCAGTGCCACGGTCAGATCACTTGGTCTTGAAGGCTCAGTTGGACAGCCCCCCCCCCCACAAAGGTGGCAAGCTAATTTATGCTCACCTGCGGAGACTTATGGATCAGATTGGATTCCAGAATGCTCTGTGGGAACTGATGCTCCATGGTGGTTCATTGGATGAGCTGGTGGAGGACTGGCAGGTCCAGCTCTCCTAAGCCATCGACGATATCGCACCCTGTCGTCCTCTTTGCTCACATGTCCAGTGAGCCCCCTGGTATATGGAGGAGCTACATTGGAAGAAACGGAAGCTAAGATAGCTAGTGCATGTGCGGCAGCGAACTCGGGTCAAGGAGGAAAGGACATCTTATAGGCTGTTTATGAAATCCTATGAGGTGGCACTGAAGGCTGTGAAGAAGGAATTTTATGCATCGGCTAGCTAACACCTAGCAAAATGGTTTAATGTGATATGATTCTGGGTCTCCCTGTCAAAGGGAGGCCGCCAAAATTTGAATTCGAACATTAGCTGTGAGGCTTTTGCAAGCTTTTTTTGCTGATAAAATCTTTTCTCTCCACCATGGCTTACCAGCCACAATTAATACAGTACATGAAAAAAAGGCCCCTTGGCTGTCTTCTGGGCCAATATTCGATCATTTCAGCCCACTTTCTGGGGAGGAGGTTGACAGGACCCTGCGGGCAGTGAGACCTACTACATGCCTCATGGACCCATGTCCGTCATGGCTGGTGAAAGCCAGTGCTGATGGACTACGGGATCCTTTAGAGGCTATTGTCAACTTGTCCCTGAGCTCTGGGATTTTTCCCAGGGTGCAAAAGGAAGCCATGGTGAGGTTTCTCCTAAAGAAACCATTGTTGGACCCCACTGACCTGGTCAGTTACCACCCAGTCTCAAACCTCCCATTTCTGGGTAAGGTGATTGAGTGGGCAGTGGAGGAGCAACTGCTGGTGGAGGAGCAACTGCAGGGTTTCTTGAAGGATACCTTGACCCTGAATCCTTTTCCAGTCCAACTTCCACCCAGGACATTGGACAAGATGCTGCTGGTCGCCCTCACGTACGATCTTCGCAGACACTTGGATCAGGCTGGATCAGCCCTGCTAATATTATTAGATCTATCAGCAGCATTCAATATGGTCGAACATGATCTTTTGACCCACTGCCTTGCCGATGTGGGGATTCGAGGGATGGCCCTACAATGGCTTGTCTCTTTTCTCCATGATTGGGGACAGAGGGTGGCGCTGGGGGAGAACTTGTCATCTTGCCACCCACTGGTGTGTGGTGTGCCTCCGAGGGAAATACTTTCCCTATTACTGTTTAATATCTATATGCACCCCCTTGCCCAGCTAGTGTGAAGTTTCGGACTTGGGTATCATCAGTATGCTGAAGACACCCAATTATATCTGTTGATGGATGGCTGGCCTGACTCGGCCCTAGATGTTCTGGAGCATGCTTTTGAAGCAATGACTGGATGGTTGAAGCAGAGTCAGCTGAAATTAAACCCCACGAAGATGGAGATCTTGTACTTGAGTTGCGAGTGTATGGATTTGGGACCTTGGCTTCCAGCCCTAGATGGGGCATTACTCATGCTGGTTCCAAGGGTCAGGAGCTTGAGGGTGATCTTAGATAACTCCTTGAAAATGGAGGCTCAGATTGCAGCAGTTGCCAGGTCATCTTTTTTCCATCTGTGACAGACCAGGTAGCTTGTCCCATATCTCTCGCCCTGCGATTTAACTTCAGTGATTCAAGCAACAGTCACTTCTAGGCTGGACTACTATAACACGCTCTATGTGAGGCTTCCCTTGAGTCTGATCTGGCGATTGCAGCTGATTCAAAATGCAGTGGCGCATGTCATCACCAGAATGCCAAATGGTGTGCACATAACACCAGTATTGCACCAGCTGCATTAGCTACCAGTGGAGTACCAAATCACATTCAAGGTTTTGGTGCTAACCTATAAAGCCCAATGCAGACTGGGACCAGCATATCTACAGGACTGCCTTTCTGCATATGTGCCCCAGAGGACATTACAATGAGGAAATAAACAACTGTTGGTGGTCTCGGGCCCCAGGGAGGCCCACCTAGCCTCGACCAGAGCCAGAGTCTTTTCGGTCTTGACTCCAACCTGGTGGAACTCTCTGTCGGATGAGACCAGGGTCCAGCAGGATTTGTTATCCTTTCACAGGGCCTATAAGACAGAGATGTTCCTCCAGGTGTATGGTTGAGGCTGGGCTTGGCCTTACCGGCCAAATAGAGATCAGATTCTTTCCCAGTCAGATGCATCCACTATCTAGCTCTTTTACCCTGTTACTGAGTGCTGCTATTTTATATTATTTTTATACTATGTTGTTTTATATTGTTTTTTAAACTGTTTGAATATAATTTATACTGTAAATGCTTTTTATCATACTGTAATCCACCCTGAGCCTGTTTGTGCAGGGAGGGCAGAATATAAATCGAAAATATAAACAAACAAACAAATAAATACATTTCATACCAGTTTGAGAAGAAAACATTAGAGCCAGATATGTGTGCTCTGCCTTTAATAAACTCTGGATGCCTTCTCCTATTCAAGTGGCATATGGTGAGCAGAAGAATCTCATGGCTTATAGGCATAATTCTTGAAAATTTCATTCCAACAGGAAAACAAAAAGTTACAACTGAGGATGTGAAAGCAATAGAGCAACAAAGGAACGAATCTGAATAAGTTGTTAAATGAAAATAGAGAAAATGAATTTGTTAAAAAAAAACCAAAGAAAAATTGTAGAAGTGTGACGTGCACCCATATATTTTAACCTGGTTTAACTGCCTTATAGGGAGAAATGAAATATGTTTGGAACAATTTAAGTTTCACACTCTTCTTGAATGTACATTGGTACAAATACAATGGTATGTATTCTGGCTACTACAATGAATCAGTAAGCTACTTTCGTCTTAAACCAAAAGGTGGTAGGAATATTAAGTCTGAAAAACAACTTGGTGCTTGGAAATACACCCAGAGATCACTGATTCAGTTCATTAAAGTGGCTTCCAGAAAAGTGAAATGAATTCAGGAAATGAACATCTAACAACTTTCCCCTATCAAAAAATTTGTGTGTTTTGTTTTGGTTCTTACCGCACAGCAGCAGTTTATGCAGACAGGCAGGCTCTGGGCCAGCAGCAGGCGGCAACATCTGAAACTATTTTCCTTAATGGTGACCACCCAATTGGATTCCAAGGGGAGAAACTGAGCACTACCATAGAGTAACTCTGTTGGCGGGAAGGGGAATGTGCGTGTTGCACTTGAGTGCATTTTTTCTTTGCCACTTCCCAGGCAATGGCATTAGCATTGAGTGGCTCAGAGGGATCAATTTGCAAAAAGCTTGCTTTGGACTAGGGAGGGGAGTACAAGAAGGCATGGTGCTGTCAGCGTTGTTGATCCCTTTCTGTGTGCTTTTACATACAAAGCCAGAAAAGGCCAGTAAGCAACAAATATCCATGCAGGTGTGTGCATGCTGGTTTGAGGATGGAGGGGACTCCTCCAGCCTCTGAGTTCTGGACTGCCACAAGGCCTCAGGTTATGCAGATTAGGGAGAAAAAAGGAACACAAGTCTTATATCCTCCTATATCCTTCAACTCTGGGGGAATGGTATAAGTAAAAAATAAAGGAAAAAAGATGGCCATCTGTTTAGCTGTCGAGTGAAATATCTATCATGATTGGGTAATTTTCCAGTGGGGCACTAATGGGTCAAACTTGAAATTTGTTAGTTTTCATTCATGCTGATGGTTTGCGGGCTGTTTTTTCAATGGAGAACAAGGGGGGGGGAATTTGAGGCTCTGAGGCAGCTATTTTTGTACTCAATGGAAGAAGATGGAAAACAGGCATTGCCACCTGCTTCGCTCCTGATCCTGGCCTGGGCTTCCCACCACTGCATGCTCTCTGGAGGTCTGGCTGCCTTATCTGGGCTTCCTCCCACTGCAGCGCCCTCTGGAGGCACACCAGGGTAGGAAGTGAGTTGTCTTGTATACGCTTAGTCTTTTATATAGCAGGATAATACAAGCTCATCAAATTAGCATTAACATGTTACTCCTGTTAAATAGATCTGTTGAGATCAATATGAAAACCTCAGTGCCTTTTGTATAGCTGTAACGTGCAAAAATTCTTGCATTCTGCATTCTGGAAGAAAAAATGTTTTTTCTATTATGGGATCTATCATGAGTTAATTTTTTTATGTTTGCTGTAAACTGAATATGTAATAATGCAGGTGTGAAGTTTTGCAAAGAAATGTAACATTCAGTCAAAATGTGCATACTTAAAAATATAGCTGAGCTAGAGCAATTTAAGACATTTTGATGCTCCAACAGAGACTTTGCATTCTAACAATGAACTTTTCAGTTTCATGATGAACAGAACAAACTGCCTGAATAAATTTGGCCCCATATACAGAATATAGCTACTGGTGAACACATTCCAATAACATAGTCTATGTAAATACCAGCAGAAGTCAGCTTGTTAGTCATCTTAATGTTTAATTAAATTTATTTATATTTATTTATATTTCAATTTATATACCACCCATCCCCAGGGGCTCTGGGCGGTGAACAATTTAAAATTAATAAAAACAAGAAAACAACAATACTAAAATCAATATACAAAACAATAATGAAATAAATTAACCTAGTGCAATGGTGGGGAGAACCCCCCCCCCGAAGGTGGGAGACCAACATGGCATCGCCCCCTTCAACCGCCGAACGCCTGGCGGAACAGCTCTGTCTTACAGGCCTGGCAGAATGATAATATGTCCCACTGGGCCCGGGTCTCCATTGACAGTCCCACAGTTCCAGCAGCAATCTATCTTCTTGTTTCATTTGTGGACTCAACCCTAGCTGAGGACTGGAATTGCTGATGATCAACACTCCTGCACTCTCCCAGTTGATACACACAAAGCACACATTGAGGCAGAATGGAACAATCAACAGTGACCCATTGCAGCCAGACTAAAGGGCTATAGTGCAGGCAGTGCCGGATTTAGTGTTCCTGGTGCCCGGGACAAGCGAAGTTTGGCAGCCCTCGCATGCGCACGCACTGCGTGCACACTCCCGGTGCAGCGTGATGATGTCACTTCGTGACGTCATCATGCAGGGTGGGCATGCCACCAGTGGAGCAGCGGCAGTGCCGGCGGCTGAGAGACCGCCTGTGCCACTTGCCTGCTCCCCTGAGGGGGTGGCCAGCTTGCCACGCACTCCCTGTCCAGCGGGGCAGGCGAATGGCATGGAGGGCTGGGAGGCCGCCTGCACCATTCACTTGCCTAGCAGGACACAGGGAGCATGCAGCAAGCTGGCCACTCCCTCAGCAGGGCAAGTGAGTGGCGTGGGTGGCCTCCCAGTTCTCTGTGCCACTTGCCTGCCTGGCTGAGGGGGCAGCCAGCTTGCCGCGCGCTCCCTATGTCCTGCTGGGCAAGTGAATGGCACAGGCTGCCGCTCAGCTGCCTGCGCTGCTACTGGCATGCTCCCGGCAGCTGGCAGCTGTGCCTGGCACCCCCTCTTTGGTAGCGCCAGGGGCAGACTATCCCCCTGCCCCCCTCTCGATCTAGCCCTGAGTGCATGCCAAAGGAAGAGCCACAAACTGTTGATGTTTTTAGTAGTGAGGAATGCTTAGAGGTAGTCATAGCACACTGTGACACATTTTCATTGCACAACTCTACTTGTTATACATAACTTTAATAGTCCAGAGCACTGTTGACCCTCCTGCCATTAAAGCAGCTTCTTGTTCCATAGCCACTAAGAAGTCAAATTTTGTCTAAACAATACAGCCATCACAAGGAGACTTCTGTTGCCCACCCAGATGGAATGAAGAGGCAGACACACGTGTTGGGAACTAATGGGCCATTTTATTTTGGCAACAACATAACATTAAACATGATACGGCAGGGTCATAACTAGTGGTACAAATCAGGCCCTGGGGTCACTCGTGGGCCAATGTCCTGATCTTTCTGGGTGAGCCCTTCTTCCCTGAGTGCGAGCCATCCAAGGCATGGCTGGAACCCGGCTGGCCAGGCGTATGGAACCTTCACCAAGCCTAATAACCCCTCTGCCATCAAACATGAAGGGCCATACTTGTACAGGAGGTCCCACATGGCAGTCTGCCTTCTCAGCTGGCAGCCATCAAACAATACCAGTGATCCTGACAGACCCCAATTCTCCCTCAAATGGGGATGTGCCAAAGGTGCTCACCAGCCTGCTCATTTCTCCCAAACCCTATCCTGCCACTGCCAGGGCCAAGCCTCTGCTTAGGCCCTTGTGCCCCACAGGTGGCCTACTGACAACTGAAGCCCTAGCCACAGGTTATCTAAGATGTTGTTGACCTTCATTGATAGTTGAACCCCACCCCTTCTGCAGAGGTCAGCAAATTTGTCCCCTATTTACACGTGGGGCAGATAAATACCAAACCCGCCCTCCATTGCTCTAAATAGGGCTCTATTGGCCTTGTGTCTAGCCCTTTCAATATCTATTGGATCTCAAGTTTTCTGCCACACATGACAAGGAAGCATTGCAGACCACATTATCACCAAAATATGAGGGAGGACTGCACCTCTCCTCAGCCACCAAGCCACTTCTTGCCTATACACTGCAAGTCTGTGTGAGCCTGTAACTAAAGGCCATGCCCTGTAAGCCAAGATCATTACCTCACAGGTTAATGACTGGAAAATGAGGTGGAGGACTGCACCTCCCCTGAAGCCATCAAGCTACTACTTGCCTGGGTGGTGCAAGCCTGTGTGAGCCTGTAAGGAAATGGCTGTGCCCTGTAAGCCAAGACCATTACCACTCAGGTGAATGACCAGAACATGAGGCGGAGGACTGCACCTCCCCTCAAGCCATCAGGCCACTACTTGCCTAGGCGCTGGCAGTCTGTGTAAGCCTGTAAGGAAAGGGCCATGCCCAATGAGCCAAGGCCATTGCCACCCAGGTGAATGAACGGGATGTGAGGTGGAGGACCACACTTCCCCTCAAGCTATCAGGCCACTACTTGCCTGGGTGCTGCAAGTCTGTGTGAGCCTGTAAGGAAATGGCTGTGCCATGTGAGCCAATGTCATACTACCCAGATAAATGACCAGAATGTGAGGCAGAGGACCGCTCCTCCCCTCTAGTGCACCAGGCCAGCTTGCCTATGCATACACACCTCTGGGGCCTCTAACAGAAGGGCCATGCCCTTGGGAAGCCCAGCTCATTACCCCCAGGTAAATGACCAGGAGTGGGGCAAAGGACTCCACCTCCCATCAAATAGTAGTAGCAGCTTAGCCTTCACCAGCCCCATGGCTAAGTGCAGGGTCTTGAGCCTTGGGGCTCAACTTAACCTTTCTTTAAGGGCTTTGGCCATCACTGCGCTAACCCTCAGGATCTAACTCTCACGCCAGCCATTAACGTTGTGTGACCCTGGAATTTGCCCAGGCTTACATCAAACTGGGAGGTTTACTGGCAAACCTAAAGGCACCTAAGCCACTTAATGGCTGCCACTGGATATGAGGCAAGCCCATTAACTTTCCAAGCCCCCATAACTGTAGCAGAGATCCACCAGCTCAGCTATATAGACTGACCTGCGCCCAAGCCTAATGACACCTCAGCCCACCACTGCCGACCACTCGGTCATAGGTTCACCTCATGCTGGGGGTGATGGTGCCCAGTTGCCAAGCAACCATGGCCCTCCCCGCAGGCATAGCTCAAGGAATCCAAGGGAGAAGCTGCACTGTTCCATCTGCAGGCAAGACCAGGTGTTGCCTTGAAACATAAATGCCAGTCTCCAGGACCCCATCTCAGGATCCTATGCAACTTGGATGAAAGAGGGTTAAGTATGGACACTGTGGCCTAATCATCCATGTGAAGTGGGCTGAGAGGTTATCTAGTTCCCTCTCTCACAGTCCAACTACCACGAAGATTGGAAAATTCCAAGCATATAAGGTGTACAGTAAGGCCTCTGTTCTGACTGGTCAATGAGCCACTGCTCAAGTCATTAGACCCCAAGGCAGTGAGGTGCCTAAAACTCCACTTCTAGGTGCCAACACCCTGGAGACAAAGCTTGGTGCCCCGCCAGATACTGGAGCTCCCATAAAGGAGGCCAGCTAACAACCACCTTGCTAAGTGTGGTAAACCTCCTAAATCTCATTCACTTGTTTTCCTCTTCAGGTCAACCTCATCCTTCTCCTCCTCTGAAGAGGAAGGTTAACCCCCGACATGCTGCTCCTTTTATGACTGTTCCTGGTGGTCTTTGTCAAGTAATAACCCCATGGCCAAACTGCGAAACCCGAAAGCAAGACCCAAGACAATACGACCCAGGATTCCAATCATTGGAGCCCGGAGACTGTAGCCTGACCCCAGGAGCCCCCACAGCCATGCACTAGGGGCCAGTGAACTTACCTACCTTGTCAATCAAGTCCACTGTCGCCTCAACAGGTCTGGATTATGGCAGCCTAGGCCAGATCCACTATTTCCCGTCAATTATGCTAATCTGGTAGAAAGATCAGATCTTACACTTCTGTGCCCTGCGTGGCAGCTTTGCAGGTTTCTGCACTCCTCCAGAAGATTCCCCACCTAGCCTCCTCTTCTGGGCCAGGGCTTTTCCTTGGCATCTAGATGTGGCAATAGGTCCATGATGCCTCCTCAAATTGACAAGATAGGGAAACTTACCTCAGGGATCTCCTAGTTCTGCATACATGCTCCCCTTTTCTTTAGGGTGACTTTTGAATGGCTTTCTTTGGTGGCATTCTACCATGCCATTACATCAACCCACAAAGCCTGACACCTAGTAACTGTGATGACTTGTCCCTTAATATCGATTTACCAATCAAATGGTTTACTTCTGCTTTCCTCTTCTAACCCCTACTTCTTTGCACAACCCCAGTTCTTGCTGAAGCAGATGCAATAACACAGTAAAGCAGATGCAATAACACAACATGCTATTAGGTGGTGTGAGTGACAAAACCTAATAGGTCTACAAAGGCTGCAAAATTGAGCAGGAAAAATGGGGAGGAGCCACACCCTGGAACTGTAGATCCTTGCTAAGCCAATAGCAAATGTATGAAGCAATACACCCTTAAGATGACTGCAAGCCCCACCCACCCACCCCCACCCCCGGACTCAGCCAGGCCTTTGCTGCTACTCTTATAAGTACTCTCTCCAAACAAAGTGAAAACAGTGAGGGGGGAGGCCTAGATAGGCTGGAGGCCTGCAGGGGCTGGGCCTAACCTTATTTCAGCCCTCTTGACTGATAGATGCTCAGTATTTCCTTCCTCCCTTTGGCCACTTCATCATCCTCAAAGGATGAGTCTGCAGATAGGGCTGCTTTGCAGGAGGCCTATTCTCTGACTGCTTGCCCTTAGTAGGGCTACTACCCTTTTTGGGTGGCATGATGGAAACATACAGTAATGTAATATAAAATGTTTGCATTATATTCTCTGGAAATGAGGCTGTTATTATCTGTCACTGTTGAGTTTTGGTTTCAAACTGAAAGAACATGTACTGAAGAATCTGAAAGAACACGTACTATCTAAGTCATCTCCTTGAAAGTCCTAGTGGTTATGCAACTTCTTGTCTAAAACTAGTGATTATTTATGGGATATGGAACCTTTGGAGTGCCTGGGCAAGTTTTTTCTTTAAACTCTTATACTACACAATGCAGATTAATATTTGCACAGTGCTCACACTCCTGAAAAGTACTCATGCCAGACTTTATGTTACCACTACCTGGAATGTGTGAGTATATTGTTTATATCAGGCCTCAGCTGATCTTTGACAGAGCTATGGACTTCCACAAAAAATCAGTCTGACTCATTGGACTACTGAATAGTTCTCTGTAGCAGTCATAGTCTTTTTTTAAATATATGCATGTCAATCTTTGCAAAAGTAAACCACTGCAATTATCTCAAGGAATCATGTCAGTTGAAAAAATATTAATGCATCACTATGCTGTATGGATTACCCTATGGTATAGTTTAAGCTCCATGTTACTCTATATGATTAGAGGAGAGGGACAAGAGTTGCATGTAGAAGATTCCATGTTCAGTGTTTGGCACCTTAGTTAAAGGATCTTGGTTCACAAGGCTAGGGATGCAGAGGAGTTAGCCATGTTAGTCTGTAGTACCAAAATCAAAAAGAGTCCAGTAGCACCTTTAAGACTAACCAACTTTATTGTAGTTGTTGTGGGTTTTCCGGGCTGTATTGCCATGGTCTTGGCATTGTAGTTCCTGACGTTTCGCCAGCAGCTGTGGCTGGCATCTTCAGAGGTGTAGCACCCAAAAGACAGAGATCTCTCAGTGTCACAGTGGCACTGAGAGACTGTGACACTGAGAGATCTCCGTCTTTTGGTGCTACACCTCTGAAGATGCCAGCCACAGCTGCTGGCGAAACGTCAGGAACTACAATGCCAAGACCATGGCAATACAGCCCGGAAAACCCACAACAACGATCATTCTCCGGCCGTGAAAGCCTTCGACAATACAACTTTATTGTAGCATAAGCTTTTGAGAATCACAGTTCTCTTCATCAGATGCATGATGAAGGCTAGGGAGCACCTTTGTCAGAGTCTTTGGAAAATCACACCTATTGGGGGAAGGCATTAACAAGCTAGATCATTTTAGACTGACTCATCAAAAAGCAACTACTTATATCTGCACAAAAGATGAGTTTCAGCATTTCTGTGTTCCAGGATCCATATTGGTGCTCAGTTATCCAATTCTCCACTGCTCCTTTTTAAACAGGTACTAATGCAGGAAGGGCCATGCAATTACATTATCTGCTATGCTATGTATTTTCCCTTCTCCAGCAGTATATGCCATTCCCTGTGTGCATAACATGTTCAATTTCTAGCCTTTTCAGGCACTTGACACCAAATATTCTCTGTGCCTGATACAATGCAATCGAGGTATTCGAGGATATGCAGAGTGAACTGGATAGAAATGTTATCGTTCATAAGATCTTGCTGTATAGAAGTGAATTGGGTGTGATGTTTTTAATCATACCATTGTATGATTCTTGTAGAAAAATGAGGGGAGGAGAATTCCTAGAAACCATCTGATTTTCTTTCTAAAGAATACAATCATAGACAAAATGAAAAATCCATAATGGAAATCCAAACTAACAACACGGAGGCACAAATACTTTCTGGCCACTCAGAGAAGTATTGAAAAGACGAGCCTTTAAATATAAGTGTTCATTATTAAAAACCACTGGGAGCTTTTGGAAGAAGACAAACACATCTTATTTAATGGCCTTTTGGGAGCCAATGTATTCATAATAAGAGGATATAAATCTCGTTTCTGGTTCCTTTATCTGATTCATTGGTCCACTGGCTGTTATGCTGTGCCTATCTTCTTCCATCAGCAACCCAGGAGAATCTTTAGTTACTACAAATTCACAGGGAAATTTGTCTGGGGTCTTTAATTGATTTGGAATCCAGCCCATTTTAAAATTAAATGATAAGGGACTCCTTTTTCTCACGACTTAAATAAGAACACAGTTTTCAAAGGTTGTGCCTCTGCCTCTTTGGCCAGACAAATTAGCCATTATGTCCCCTTGAACAATTCATTAGTTACTAATGGCTGCAGTGACATCTGCTGATGACAGCGATGCTGATTGAATGTTACTTTTCATTGCTGGTAAACTCATCCAGAAAGCCACTCATAAAAGTTGGCTATCACTTACATTTTCATACTCTTTGCAATGCTCCTTCCCCATTGTGAGAGCACAAAGGTTTTTAATGATCATTTTTCAGAAATGCAGTCTGTATATCAAAACCAATCCTATTGTATTAATAACTGAGGGTAAATGAAGGGGAAAAAACTGTAAAAACCCGAGGGGGGAAATCAGTATTCTTTATCCTGGCATGCTGGTCCTTATTTTGCCAGTACTGAATTAATGCAAAAGCAACCTAAACCAATTGCATTAACACCAATGGCCTTTTAAATCTCAGTGACTCATGACTCTTAACACCCTCTTTAAAGCCTATTTGCATTGCCAAATCACTGTCAATAAGCCATAGGCAGCAATCCTGAGATCATTTGTACTTGAAGTTAATGGGATTACTCAGGTGATTCACTGTCTGAGGCTTCCAGCACAAGCTGCCAGATTCATTAAGGGACAGGTCGCCAAGCATTAAAGGCTATGCTTACCGTGCCCAATTTTGTGTGTGATTTATTCTGTTCATTTTCTGCTGTTCTTCCTGTTTCTGAATATTGCAAGTGATACTTCATAACCCAACAAACTCCATAACTGTAACAAAAGGTTGTTTGGCCAATGTTTGTTATCTTCCAACTTAAAAAAAGAATTTTCCTCCATCAGGTCATTTAAAAATATTGTAACTTTTTTAAAAATAAAAGTACTACCTGTGTACATATCCATGGAGCTATGTACAGGAAAAATATTTACACTCATGCAGCACATAGATGGCCTCCCTGTGATGTAGTTACCAGATGTGGCACAGGCAGCAGGATGTATGTATGTATGTATGTATGTATAGTCTGCCTTTCTTACTGAGACTCAGTGGGGATTACATAGTGCAAATCAATATGATGAATAGCTAGGATATTCAATGAACAAATACAATAGGGCATGAGTTGCAGAAATTTAAAACAAGCATAAATCTAAACATTGAGGTGAAACATTGCTAAAACAAAGCATAAGTAATTAAACATGACATCTTTAACAATACAGAAATTACCCAGTAGGAGCATATCTATGTCAACAGGCAGCACCCAGTAGAAAAGTCTACAGTCGGGGAACCTTATCAAGGCATCTCTCCAGGCCATTTCATACAACATAGACCTATTATCTGAGTAGAAAAGACATCCTGAATAATTCAGATTTGCATAGTTTGTAGAAAGTCAGGAGACTGGGAGCTTTCCAGATTTCTTCAGGCAGACCATTTCATAATGTGGAAGCTACCACAGATAAAGTACATGTACAGGCAGCTGTTGATTTTGTCCATTTCAAGGGTGGTCTCTGCAGGTGGCCTGTTCAGATGAGCAAAGCTGCCATGGTGGAGCATAGAGGGAAGAAGTGGTTCTACAGATACGAGGAGCCAAGGTCATTGTTCTGAATGACGCTGGTCAGGGATGATTCAGATACAGATGTGCTTATCAAATCACTTACCTACAGGGCTTTTTTTTTTAGGGGGAACGCTGCAGAATGGCATTCCAGCAGCTCTAGAATCTGCTCGCATGATTCCTTCCTCCTTCGGCCCCACAGCCTCTGCAGAGGAGGTTAAGCTGCTTTGAGTTCATTCTGCTTTTTTCATTTCTTGGAGAGAGAGAGAGAGAGAGAGATTGGTCCCAGTGCAAGCTCTGCAGAGGAGGGCTAAGCTGTTTTGAGTTCATTCTGCTTTCATTCAGGGGTTTCTGTGTATGTGTGTGCTGCTTTGAGTTCATTCTGCTTTCTTTTTATTCCTCTATGAGAGAGAGAGAGAGAGAGAGAGAGAGAGAGAGAGAGAGAGAGAGAGAGAGAGAGAGAGAGAGAGTGCAAGCGGAGTTGCTGGGGCTGGCTCTCCAGAGGAGGTTAAGGTGCTTTGAGCTCATTCTGCTTTCATTTCATTCAGGGGTTTCAGTGTATGTGTATGCTGCTTTGAGTTCATTCTGTTTTATTTTCATTTGGGGGTCGGTGGGGCTGTGTGTGTATGTGTGCTGTTTTGAGTTCATTCTGATTTCTTTTCAGGGGTGGGTGGGGCTGTGCATGTATATATGTGTGTGTTGCTTTCATTCTTTTGTTGACTGAAGTTGACATTGTTATGGTTCCCACAGCTTTTGAATGCAGATTGGTTCTGTGTTAGTTAAATACAGGGCTTTTTTTCAGCAGGAACATGGTGGAACGGAGTTCCGGAACCTCTTGAAAATGGTCACATGGCTGATGGCCCCGCCCCCTGATTTCCAGACAGAGGGCAGTTTAGATTGCCCTCCATGCCACTGAGCGGCGCAGAGGGCAATCTAAACTCCCCTCTGTCTGGAGATCAGGGGGAAGGGCCACCAGCCATGTGACCATTTTCTCCAAGGGCAACCCACTGAGTTCCACCACCTCTTTTCCCAGAAAAAAAGCCCTGGTTAAATATATCAGCTATGGTTATTTGTATTAGTTAAAATATCAGTTATGGTTATTCCAGTTTTATGCTAGGAATGGATAGTTGTGTCCAAGTCACAGAAGGCTTTCATCAATATATTCATCAGCATATAGATGTTCTCATGTCTTTAGCTGTAACTGAAATGGTTCTCCCCACCCTCAGCTGATTAGCATCACTGAAATTGCAGTGGACATATGGATGTTAAGGAAGTTTTTATGAATATTGTTTGTCTGAGACATTGGAATATTTATGAGTATTTCACAATGTCACAACAGCTTAGCCATTGGTAAGATAGAGTTGACAGGCAACAAAAAAAGCCATTTTAAACTTATAGATCTAATGCAGCTAAAGTTGAGTATCTAATTTTTATTTAATCCAGTAAAGCAAAACTCTCCCTGAAAATCTGAAAATTCAGTATTCATTAGATTAGGAATTTCAGACTCTGTAGAATTTTGAGAAAGAATTTTGGATTTTTTTTTCTACACTTGCAGAAGGAATCTGTTAGAATTTAGATTTTTGAGATGGATTTTGGATTTTTAGAGGCCCCCCTCCTTCTTGCATATTTTAAAATATGATTCCAAAGAAATGAAATGTTTGGGAAAGGGAATGGAAGATTTCACTTTTTGTAGAGCATACAGAAAGGAAAAAAAAACTTTCTCATAATAGTGTAATTTTCCAAGCTTACTAACATTTATCTTGCCGTAATGCATTGTGCTGGGTTCCGGGAAGCAGCATAACTTCCGGGAGTGATGTCACTTCCACAAGTGATATCATCACGCATTTCTGGGAATGTGCGTGCACTTTGTGTGCACACATGTGATAATAGAGAGTTCCACCACCTCATTTCCTAGAAAAAAAGCTGTGGTATTCACCATATGTCTTTGTCCGGGTAGAGATTACACCCAGATATCTCACTTTCCTAACAAAGAATTATGAATAATTGTGTAGTTCAGTGCTCCAACCATTACATTACTCTATGATCAAGATTATTTATTAGTTACACTTTTATGTCTTAATGACCTTCAGTTTGCAAGACCTGAACAAATCTGTCAATGATACCACATTTTGGAGGGCATTCATTCATAGGGTCTCTATAAGTTGGAAGTGGCATATAACACACACACACACACACAACACACACTTGATGGCACATAACAAAAATACATAATAAATACAGAGCCGCTGTAGCATAATGGTTTAAGTGGCCAGGCTGCGAATCAGCACTGTGCTAGTTTGACTCCCACTACTGTCACGAACTCTGCAGGTGGTATTGAGTAACTCATTCCTCTCAGCTTCAGCTCTCCAGTTGCATTGTGGGTATAATAATTACACTGACAATTCAGCACTCAGTGGCACTAATCTGTCCAGAAGGATGGTATATAAGCACATTATTGTTGGGTTTTTTTTGTTATTATTATTAATATCTTCTGCCATTATGAAACTCATTGCTCCTAGACTTGTGGTTTCTAGAAACTATCCCATCCAGTCACTGATCATACCCAAGCCTGCTTAGCTTCTGTAGTATTGTTGCATTACGTGCCCCCAGACCATATAGTGGAACCAGTAGCAGCGCAGGCTCTTATTTCTCCTCAGCCTCCTAATGGTTTGGCCTTTTGAAATTTAAGACTTGTGTTGTAGATCTTGTCTCAGTCTGCTAGTGTTAAGGTATTGCCACTACAGAGAACTGTTGGCATCTTTGTAATTCCCAGTTGTGCAAAAGAGTACGAGCATATAGCCTGTGTGTACAACACAAAAATATGTCTTCCATTTTAAAGTAATCTGTCAAGTAGTAGAGCAAAGCAAAAGTGCACTGATTCAGGACAGCTAACTTTATTTTATTTTAAGTATGTCTGGGGATGCTGGGATGTTGTTTTGTTAAAGATGGGAGGTCACTGCTACAAAATGTGAGGCTCTCATTGGTTACCCAGAAATGGCTATAATCAGTACACTAAAATAAGAAACAAGGATTTAGAAATAAAGCCCCCTACTGAATTTTAAACTAGAATCTAAACTAGACACTATACACGGTATAGAAAATAACATTTCAAAGGTAATTTGAAGTACCGTCAGGCCACCTCGTGAATCTGTGGCAACAACAAAAATGGATCAATCCAATTTTAGTTGAGAAAAGATAGTCGCATTAATGCAGCTGGTGACTACAAAATCAGATAAAGAATGGTACACAGATGTGTACTTTCCTACTGTCCCCTTCTGGTTTGACTGTGCTCCTGTGGGAACTAGTCTGGGACTGTGAGTAGTGTTTTTGTTGGTGTAGTAAACACCAAAAAGCTCTGTTATCCCATCCACCCATATTTGTTATGCACCCTATAGCTATATTTTTGAGAGTGCACTAAGATGCAGTACCTTGGTCGTGTCAGAGGGGGAAAGCATCCAAAGCACCAGATAAGTCATGGAAGAGATTCTTAGTCCATGTCAGTCCCCTGTCCTGTCTAGTTTGGCTGGACAAGTTTGGTAGCAGTAGAAGTTTGTATGTTAGTGACATACAGCAGTAGAATTGGCTGCCTAGGGATGTGGTGGGTTCCCCCTCATTCAAGGAGTCTTTAAGGAGCAGCTGGACAAAGGCTGTTGGAGATGCTTTAGGTTGTTCCTGTACTGGGCAGGGGGTTGGACTACATGGTCTGTAAGGCCCCTTCCAGCTCTTTGATTCTATGATTCTATTATTATCTTCTCTCATTCTCCACCTCTCTATCTCTCTCTTTCTGACCTCCATGAGTTCTAATCATGACAGCAGGATCCCCAGGCAGCTGCAGTCAAGATGGACCTAGTGATAGCTAGATGCAGGGAACTTCTTCCCTTCTCCTTTTCACCTGTAATTCAAAGGCAATATCAGCAATAAACAGTTTATTTACTCTTTTCAAACACATAAACAATGATTCCACATCAAGGTTATAAACTGTCTCTGCTCAATAGTAAATTCCTGTTTGGGAAATTCCTGGAGATTTGGAAGTAGAGACTGGTTTGGGGAGGGGAGGGGCCTCAGAGGATTATAATACCATAGAGTCGGGAAATCAGTTGCAAGTCTGGGAGATCGCCAAGCCCCACCTGGAGGTTGGCAACCTTACTCCACAAACCCTTGTCCCTTTCCCCACTTTCATCAGCAAATATCACTCTCTCTGAATTAGTCTTGTAATTTGAATCCCATGTCTTAGAGTTTTTGTGATGTAGTGGCTAATGGGTCAAACTAGGACCCAAGCAACCTAAGTTCAACTCCCCATTTGCCTATGAAGAACACTGGCAATACAATACTAAACAGAGTTCCACTTTTCCAAATCCATTGATGCCTCTGCTCAGTATTGCATTTCAAGTGACCTTGGTCATTCTGTCACAGCCTAACCCCCCTCACAGGTTTGTTGTGAAGGCCAGGTAGAAGAGAAGTATGTGTCATGTGCTGAGATCCTTGGATAGATGCCAGAGGGCCATACAAAAGCTGCTGTAACTCCCTTAGTTGATCCAGCACTGTCAGTTTCTAGTGATTGAAGTTAACAAGCATGTTGCAGAACCAGCAAGCACTACAGAGGATTTGACACAATGGTGTTCCCCATTGAGACAATAGGAGGTTTCATCCTGTTAGGGCAGGTCATTGTGTCATGAAAATGCAGACTTAGACTTCTGTCATAGGGATATATTTACTGTTGGGTTGACCCTGATGCTGTTTCAAGCATGCTCATCTGACCTTGGCTTAGCTATCTCATGCATTAGGGATTTCAGTAGAACAGAAACAATGATGTCCCTCTGGCTAGATCAATACATATATTGAGCACAATTTTTTTTTTAAAGTTAAACAACCACATCTCTCACTTCTCTGTCTGCTGAGGAGATGAGTTACCAAGTTCTGCTGCTTGGTATAACCCAGATAACAAACCTATCCCCGCAAAATCTGTTTTGCCTTTGTCAACCATGGAAAGGAGAGATGGGAAGATCTGATTTAAACTGTAGTCTGTAGCACTAACGCTAAGTCACCAGGCCTATGTCACAGAAAAGGCTGATTTTATAAATAGGGATCAGGGATAAGAATACAAAGCAGAGAGGAAGAGATGAAAAGTTTGAAAAAAAATGTCAAAGTTACACTTAACATTAAAGTATTACAACTCTTGGGACAATGTTCTGTACCCAACAGTTGTCTGAGATGCTGGAGACTTTCTACTGTATGGTAAGTACTGGGCTGTATCCAATCACATTTTGAAGATTTAAGGGCATATAGTTTCCCTTAGAGGTGGTGGTTCTGAATGGATTGGATAGAACTGCAGACCCCCCACTAAGCTATTCCTAAATTCACACAAAATACACTTTCTGCCCTTTTTCACCTTTATAATTCTAAGTAGCACTGTGGTGGTGGAGAATGTCCTCAAGTCAGTGTTGACTTATGGTGACCCCTAGGGGGGTTTCATAGCAAGAGACTAAGAGAGGTGGCTTGCCATTGCCTGCTTCTGGTCTAGGTAGCATTGCCACCATGATAATTATAAATTAGAGACTGTGTGTCACATGACTGTACGTATGATTATAACTCTAAATAGAAAAATAATCAATGTTTTCCCAGATTGGTGAAGAGCAAAAGCTATACTGCTGTACATTAAATTGTCAGTCATTGCTGTTAATCTAGTCTGTCTGGTGATTACTTATATTGTGTAGATAGTACCAAGCTACAGGATTTATAACCTCAAGAAGCTCTTCAAATTATTATAACTGGGAAAAATTGGGCATCAAGATTAATTGTAGAAAAAGAAAATGACAATCTGAACAGATGTTTTTTGGTTATAGACTAATGAGATGAATAGACAATACGGCCCTCCCGGCCAGCAGCTTCTACTGATAAGGCTCTTTGCCTCCCTGTATGGAGGAGGAGACAGAGCATTTCCATGGTATCTGGGTCTCAGGCCAGGGGGTGGGGCAGAGAAAGGAGCCTTATGAGGCAACTCCACCTAGCCAGCTGGCAGTTGTTCTTCGTGCTTGGCCTGAGCAGAGCTCATCTCAAGCTCTCTCAGCCAAGCTCCTCTGAGGCTGTTTTCTGAAGGCCCTCATGGTTATGCAGGGATAGCTGCCTGGGAGAAGCTGTGATATTCCCCTGCTTGCTGCCTTCAAACTCCAGGAGGAGAGCCAGGCCCGAGCACCAGGCTCATTGGTTTGGCAGAGACTTTTTCTTACTTACATTTGGGACCTGTTGTCTATCAGTCAGGAGGGCAAAAGCAGGATTATACCCAGCCCTTGCAGGCCTCTGGCCTACCTAGGCTCCTCTCCCCTCCCCACCATTGTACTTTATTAGGAGAGAGTACTTCCAGCAGCAGCAACAATAGACTTTGCTGTAGGCCCTCCCCTGCTGTTACACTTACTTGAGAGGGAGTATTATCAGCAGCAATAGCTTGGCCTAAGGCCTTCAGGCAGCAAGGGCCATTTTGTGGGAGGGCTTAGCAGTTTATTCAGTTGGGTATGGCTGTTTTGAGAGTGGCACCCGGTGGGCTGCTTAGCCTCCTGGCAGTAGCGGCCATGTTGTGAAGGCATCTACAATATGCACGGCTCTGAGGGGTGGTCATTTTGAGTGTGACATTTGTGTGGCCTGATTTACCTCCTGCTTACTGGCAGTAGCAGCCGTTTTAGTGGGGCTTTTGCAGCTTATCCTGTGCTAGGGTGGCCATTTTGAGTGAAGTGGTCTGCTTAGCTTCCAGGCAATGGTGGCCATGTTGTGAAGGCACTTGCAATATGCACAGCACCAAGGTGGCTATTTTGAGTGTGGGCTTTGTGTGGCCTGATTTGCCTCCTGCTTAATGGCAGTAGCAGCCATTTTAGTGGGGCTTTTGCAGCTTATCCTGTGCAAGGGTGGCCATTATGAGATTGGAACCCAGTGGTCTGCTTAGCTTCCTGGCAATGGCAGCCCCGTTGTGAAGGCATCTACAATATGCACAGCACAAGGGGTGGCCATTTTGAGTGTGGGCTTTGTGTGGCCTGATTTGCCTCCTGCTTACTGGCAGTAGGGCCATTTTTGTAGGGTTTTTGCAGCTTATCTTGTGCTGGGAGTGACCATTTTGAGTGTGTCTCACAGTGGCCTGCTTAGCCTCCTTGCACTGGTGGCCATTTTATAGAGGCCTCTGCAGCCTTATGCAGTGTTTGGGCTGCTGTTTTGGGGGTGCTGTGTCCCTATCGGGCTTTGAAGTTCTAAAAGCAGTTATTTTACAGCACATTACCATTAATTTACTGTATGTTTCCATCATGCCACCCAGAAAAGGGTAGTAGTCCTGCTAAGGGCAAGCAGCCAGTGAATAGGCCTCCTGCAAAGTGGCCCTGCAGGCTCTTCCTTTGAGGATGATGAAGTGGCCAAGGAGAGGGGGGAAATACTTCTATTAGTGTCTCTCAGTCAGGAGAGCTGAAGCAGGGTTAGGCCCAGCCTCTGCAGACCTCCAGTCTATCTAGGCTCCCTTGCTATTTTCACTTTATTTGGAGAGAGTACTTACAATAGCAGCAGCAGTGAAGGCCAGGCTGAGGCACAGGTGGGGGGGGGGCTTGCAGTCATCTGAAGGGTGGTTTGCTGCACACATTATTTCTACTGGCTTAGCAAGGATCTACAGTCCCAGGGTGGTGGCTGGTTAAACCCCTCCCCTTTTTCCTGCTCAATTTGCAGTCTGTGGGCCTAAAGAGCTGTTTTTTAGGTTTTGTCACTCAGGCTACCTAATGGCATGCTGTGTTATTCCATCTGCTGAAATCGGCAAAGCTGTCACACGAGGCACCAAAGTCTAAGATGTGATCTGATCTTTCTACCAGATTAGCACAATTGATTGCCAGTAGTGGATCTGGCCTAGGCTGCTGTAATCCAGTCATGTTGAGGTGACAGTGGACCTGACTGACAAGTTAGATAAGTCCACTGGACTCTAGTGCCTGGCTGTGGGGGCTCCAAGGTGTCAGGCGACAGTCTCTCGACTCCCATGTTTAGGCTCCTGGGATGTATTGTCTTGGGTTTTGCCTTTGGGTTTCACAATTTAGCCATTGGGTTGTTACTTGACTCAGTCCTAAAGGGACAGTCATAAAGGGAGCAGCATGTTGGGGGTTAACTTTTCTCTTCAGAAAGCGGAGGAGAAGGATGAGGTGGATCTGGGGAGGGGACAAGTAAATGAGACTTAAGAAAGTTTACTGCACCTGGGCCAGTTGGCTGCTAGCCGGCCTTTCTTTATGGGAGCTCCAGCAGCTGGCGGGGCACCGAGCCTTATCTCCAGGGTGTTGGCACCTAGAATTGGATTTTCCTTGGAGTTTCCACTGCCTTGGGATCCATTGGCTTCTGGGTTTAGTTCAGGGGCACTGGTGGGCTGAGCAGTGGAGTTTCCTTGGAGTTTCTGCTGCCTTGGGGCCCAATGGCTTCTGGGTTTAATGCAGGGGCACTGGTGGGCTGAGCAGTGGCCCATTGACCAGTTAGTACGGGAGTCTTACTATAAACTGTATATGATTGGAAGTTTCCAATCCTCATGGCAGTTGGATTATGGGGGAGGGAACTAGATAGCCCCTCAGCCCGCTTCACGTGGACAATTAGGCAGCGGTGCCCATATCTAACCCTCTTTCATCCAAGTGGCATAGGATTTTGAGGAGGGTTCTGGAGACTGATCCTGGTGTTTATATTTTAAGGCAGTGCCTGGTTTTGCCTGCAGATGGAATGGTGCAGCTTGTCCCTCGAATTTCCTCTGAGCTATGCCTCCAGGGAGGGCTATTGATTCTTGGCAACCAGGTGTGGCTGGCAGTCTCTAGGCCTGAGTACCAGTTGGTACCCCAGTTTCTGGGGTCAAACACCATTAATGGTGGGCATAAGAGTTAGATCCTGGGCGTTAGAGCAGTAATGACCCAAGCCCTTAAGGAAGGGTCTGGTTGACTCCGCATTAGCCATGGGGAAAGTGATGGCTGAGCTGTTACTTCTGTTTGATGGGATGTGGGGTCCTTTGCCTCACCAGGGGGTAATGAGCTGGGCTTCCCAAGGGCATGGCCCTTCTCTTACAGGCCCCACAGATGTACATGCATAGGCAATGTGGCCAAGTGTGCTCAAGGGGAGGAGCAGTCCTCTGCCTCATGTACTGATCATTCACTTGGGCAGTAATGACCTTGGCTTCAGGACATGACTGTTCTGGTATAGGCTCATGTAGATTTACACATAAGCATGGTGCTCATGAGCTGGAAGGGAGGAGTGGCCTCCATTTCATGTTCAGGTCATTCACTTGGGTGCTATGACCTTGTCTCGCAGGGCACGGTCCTTTCCTTACAGGCTCACACAGGCTTGCAAAGCCGAGGCAAGTAGTGGCCTGATGTTTGAGGGGAGGTGTGTTACTCAGCCTCACATTCCGGTCATTCCCCACGTGGTAATGACCTTGGCTCACTGGGCATGGCCTTGGCTGCAGGGCATGGTCCTTTCGTTAGAGGCTTACACACACTTGCAGTGCATAGGCAAGTAGTGGCCTGGTATGTTGGTGATTGGTCCTCAATGCCTCCATGTCAGTGCCTCAGGAAGCTTGGGACTCATTAGCCCCTGAGAGGGCTAGTTGAAAGGCTAACAGAGCCATTGAGAAAGCTTTGCGGGAGGGTCTGGACATTTATTTGCCACACCCCTACATACTAGGCTGAATTTGCCAACCTCTACTGAGGTAATGGGGGTTCACCTGACCACTGAAGGGAAGGACATCTTCCTCAATGACCTATGGCAAGGGCTGGGGTTGACACTAGGCTGCCTGTGGTATGCTAGGGCCTAAGCAGAGGCTTGGCCCTGGCTGTGGCAGGATACAGTTTGGGAATAGGGAGCAGGCCGGTGAGTACTCTAGGTGCTTCTCCAGTGATGGGGAAGAGGGGTCTGCCAGGAGTGGTTGGTACTCCGATGGCTGCCATGCTGCATGGGCAGACTGCCTTGGGGACCCCCATGTGCAAGTCCTTCCCTCACTGCTGTACAGCTGAGACTTAGGAGCTTGAGCTGGGGGGATTCATTTTGCTGGCTAGCTGGGTCTTAGCCATCTATAGGATGGCTCACACCTGGGGCTTCGGGGCTTGCCCAGACAGGTCAAGGCGGAGGTCCAGGGGTCATCCTGTGGCTTGATCTGTACCGCTAGTTGGCTCTTGCCATACTAATGGTTGATGTTATGTTTAATAAAGTGGCCCTTTAGTTCCAAGCCTTGTGTCTGTCTCATTATTCCGACTAGGGTGGCAAAGTATACACGCCAACATGGTGCTTGGTTAAAGAAAATATGATGAGATAACTTGAATCTTTGTGGACAAAAGTATGCAGGTAATATCTCTCCCCCCCACCCCTAATCTGCACTTTTACAGGCCAATCTTTCTTTTAGTATGCAGAATGATCTACAGGTGTTTGTTCAACAGTCGATACTTAGAAAATAAGAACAGTTTGAGGCAACTAGAAGAGGAGAGATTCATGCCACAATTTGTGGATGTTTGCTTTAAAGGAAAGTATTTTGCATTCAGTTTAGCATTTATGCATGCATTTCCACAGAAAATAATTAATTAATTATACAATAGTGAATGTCATTTACACATTAGGCAACTTTACAATCAATTGGAAAACTGCTAAATGCCCACAATAAAAAGGGTAAAACAGGGATAAGTTGATTAAAAGAGATTAAAGAAAAGTTGATTAAAATCTCATAGAAAAGCTGCATTCAGATTTTTGAAAATGAACTTGGGAAGTTGGGAAGAATTTGGGCTCCATAAACAATAAAGAATCCCTGCAGAAACAAATACTGACAGATCTGGGTTTCTCAAAGATGTAGAGATTTTCCTGTAGATATTTTGAGTCACCTTAAAAAAATCAGGCCTAGGCTTTAGACATGGGTACAAAATGGAAGAAAACCAAAACAAGAAGTTCGTGTTTCGTCAGTTTTCACAAATTGCAAACCACAAATTTTAACAAAATTGACCAGTTTCACGAAACGATTTTGTCAGTTTCATGATTCATCAAACCAGGGGCATTTCAACGGACCCCTTCACCCAGGGAGATGCCAAATGCCCACACAGAGGAGAACAGGAGGTCTGTGGTTGGACGACAGACCTGCCTAACAGGGTTTGGAGGGGTGAGATTGGGGGTGCCCATGGCTACAGAAGGCCCACCTCCGTGATTGCTTAGGAGATCGACCCCCAGCTCCTGCTTGTATAGGGCAGAATGGAAGCTCTCCAGATGGCTAGGAGAGCTGCCAATCAAGGGTAAGTGGGCTGTGACTGGAGTTTCCAGTGGCAACAAAAGGTCTGGGCCCATTGTTGCCAAGGGAATCAATGGATTGGCACCCGCCTGTCTGCAATTACGAAACATTCACGAAGCAAATGAAATGGCCAAAAAAAGTAATGAATTTCATGAAAACCTTGAAAACCGCATCCCCATGAAATGGTGCTTTGTGATACATGAAACGGCCAATTTTATGACTAAAATTGCTTCCTATTTAGATTCGTGCCCATGTCTACTAGGCATATACCCAATTTACCTACTGATAAACTCACCTCTTCTTTTAATTAAAGCAAGCAACAGATAAAAGAAATAGAAGTATAATCAGAATCACCACAAAACTTAATGAGGTACTGTTGTGTAGTCCTTTCAAACTGTATTGGCTTGGAAAGGGAAAAAAATGCAATAACTGGTTTAGCTCACATTCATTTCAGTGGGACTTGTGCAGGGGCTCAAGAGCCCCACATTAAAATAAAATAAAATAAAATAAAAAAGAAAGACACAAGATGAAATGTGAGGGTTTAACTAGTTAATTTAAATGTCTGGAGTAAATCATATTTAGATAGGTTAAATGCTAGGCAGCCTGAGCAATGGCTACCTTATTTGGCAGACACATCCAGGCTGCAAACACAGGCAGTGGCTTCCACTGGCTTTTATCCTCACCTACGTACTGTGTGCTACAGGATGCCATGCCCCCTCCTCCTGCTGCGTAAGGCCACTATTAGGTTTGCCCAGGTTGCCCAGCATGAAGGGCCATTCCTGCCCAAGCTCCATCTCATTGTAAAGCCAATAATAGGCTGATCTGGACACTCCCTCCATTCATGATGCCTCAGGGAGTTTGCTGATCATCTCTGCCTATAGTGAGCAGTCCACATTATACCATCTCAAACTAGTTATAGCCAAAACAGTTGGAGAACAGGCCTATTTAAATCTAAAACCCTCCCTTCCCAGTGCACGGCAAAAAAGTTGCCTAGCCAGTCAAGGAAAATCCAAAAAAAATCCTGCTTCGTCCATGAACAGCAGCTGGCTAATCCTGAAATGTACCCAGGGAGGGAAGGCTGGTCAGCATCAAGAGGGAAAAACCTGCTATGAAGGGGTGAAACTTGCTTACATAATCCCCTGCTTGTGCTCCCGGTTGGCTCACCCCCTTCAACCAAGCACTTACTGCCTCAAGCTTTATTTGAACAGGGGCAAGGGCAAATTGATCCACAGCCAAATTGCCATGAATGTGTTTTAGGGAGTGTCCTGGGTTCACAACAATGGAATTGGAAACAGAATACTTTTTGCTAATTTCTCATATAAATGATTATTCCCATACTTAAATCTGAATATCATTTCTTGTAACTGTTCATATTCTGTACTGAGTATCCCCCCGCCAGCTCTCCTCAGAATCAGTCTTTGACCTAACAAACTGTGAATGTATCAGCAAATTGTCCATGTTACCTGAGTTGATTGCCAGTGGTCAGCACAATCGAATACATTTGCACACTCAGTGATATCATCAGGTGTTCCATGGGGTTCTAGACTCTTTCCTCTCTCTTTTGGTCCACCCCCCCCCCTTATTATCTGCCCTGCTGGTGGTGGGTGGGTGACTGGTGGGTGGAAGTCAACCGGAGGGGGAAATGTCTCTCCATTCCTCTGTCATCCACCCCTTCCTCCCAGGTATAGGGTTCCCAGGTGTCCGCCAGTGGTGGGCAAACTCCCAGGGATTTGTCCCCACATCTGCCGATTGCCCAGCGATCAGCGGGAGGGGCAAACTCCTGGAGCTTGCCTGCCACTGGCAAGCACCTCAGGAGGTTGCACTGTGCACGTGCTCCCATCCATCATGCTGGCTGTGGGAGCATCCCCGCACTCCATTTAGGGCCAATTTAGCCCCCAAACCTGCTGAATCTGAGCTGTGCAGAGTGCAGGAGCACTCCTGCAGCTGGCGCAATGACGTCACTTACAGAAGCGATGTTGTCACGCACTCAGTGTGGTGATGTCATTTCTGGAAGTGAAGCCATCACACCGCGGCCGCCATGATGCTGCAAAATCTCCCTGTTCTCTCAACTACCACAGTCACCACTATCAGCAGTGCAAAAGAGTTGAGGAGGGCTAGAAGAGGTGAGAGGAGGAGAAATGTTTCACTGGCTGTGAGCCAAATTATTTTGGGAGCCATGAGGCTTCCTCCATTTAGAAGATAGGCATTTCAAGCAGCTGAAATTCATACTTTGAATATGAATATGAATTTCAGTGGCATCTCTCTTCTGTTGCCTGCAGTTTAAAAGTTGGTATTTGGTACTTCTTTGCTCAAGGAACTAAAATTGGACAATATGGAAAACAACTATCCTCATCCCTACCCTTTGGAATGGCCTGCCTGAGGAGGGCAGAAGATCCCCCAACCTCCTGGCTTTCCGCAAATGATGCAAAACTTCATTATTCAAAAAGGCTTTTTACTCAGATAGGAGGGAAGTATTGTAGGGAGGGGGTCTCAGATGTTTCGCTAATGAGTTAGGGACCATAGACTTCACCACTATGTTGCCTCAAGTACTCTCTGTTGCTTTAAGTATGTGCTCCTATGTGCTACCTGTGCTTCAAGTATGAGCCTACTGGATAGTTATATCATGTTGTCTAATGTCAGTCCCAGAATTACTTATGCTCTGTTTCAACATTTCTTCAACTCTGTATTGGATTCTTGCTAATGCTATGTCTTTGTAACTTGTGTTTATTTAACCTTTGGCATTGTTTATGGAAATGTCCTTGATATTGACTCTACTAACTCCACACTGTGTAATCCGCCTTGAGTCTCAGTGAGAAAGACGGACTATAAATGACATAAATAATAATAAATAATAATAATTGTAATGGAAGCAGTGCTAGTAGAATGATTTGTTCAAAGAATGTAGGCTCTGAGAGAACTGAGGGTCCTCCTGACTGAAGAAGGATCTACTGGTTAGTGTAGATATTCATATTTTATACAAGAGAAACATTTATCCAAATTCCACTGAAATTGTTGCTAGATGTTTTGGATGAATGAAGCCAGTATTGAAAAGCAGATGAAGGTTCCCACACCATTTCAAAATTAATCTCACGAAAGACTAATTTTGCTCTTGACAGGGCACAGATTTTACAACCAGCCATGCAAACTTTGGAATCTATTTTATAAGATACTTCCTGAGAAAATCAGAATGCAAAAGGAAACATTAGCATTACATCGTTGTTCTGCAAAGAAACCACCTGCATTAAAATGGTGTACTTTCAAGTAACAGGTATTAAAAAGTGAGATGGAGGTTAACGAAGGATTTATTAAGAAATAGCACTTATTTTTATTAAACATCTAGATTTCTTTGTACGTCTTTAAAGCTATCCATTTCGGTATCTCTGTACTCTGTGGAATTGTATTTTTGTTCCCTTGAATAGCCTGGAAAAGAAGATATGAACTATGAGAATTGGTAAAGCTACAAAAAAAGTCTCTCCATGTTTCCTTTTGAGGGTAAAGGTAATTTGTTAAGAAACCTCCTTGACAGGATGATGAAGCATACTTCTTTTGTTTTTTTCCCACAGTGTATAGCCAGGAGAGTCAAACAAAAGCTAGGTTTTCTGTAATGCACTGACTGACAATTAGATTTTTAAAATCAAGGAAACAGGATCTCATAATGGTACCTAATGGGATTCTGAAGCAAAGTCTACTGCTCTCAGGTATCATCAGGTAGTGAAATTAAAAGCAAAGCAAAGCAACTCAATTATTACCAAAATAATGGTTGCTGTCACAAATGTAAGTTTCTTTGGCTCTATGACAACATTGCAAATTTTTGGTTTCCTGTACTATTAGAGATTATTATGCCTTATAAAATTAATAAATGTGGCTCATAATTTTGGCATGGATAACACACAAAAGTCTGAAGAGATTTATTTTGGTACTTCAGAAGTGCAGGATAATGAAATTAAGAATCTAACTGAAAGGAATAACAATGTTTGAAACAAGAGTACATTATTAAAATTGAAAATGCCTATTATATGGTAATTGGCTTTCTTTAAATCGGAAGTCTATAACCCTTGTGGTTCTACTACACTTGGTAGCAATTGCCTTATGATAAAAAGACCAGGATGGCTAAATACAACCTCCATGTTTATAACAACAACAATATTCTGTTTACATATTGTCCTTCAGGACAACTTAATTCCTACTCAGAGTGGTTTACAAATTATCCTCATGATAATCACCCTGTGAGGTGGGTGGAGCTGAGAGAGCTCTGAAGAGCTGTGACTGACCCAAGGTCACCCAGCTGGCTTCAAGCGGAGGAGTGAGGATTTGGAATCAAATCTGGTTCTCCAGATTAGAGTCCTGCCGCTCCTAACCACTACACCAAACAAAGACATGTACCGTTACATAGCAGCTGCTGAAGGACAACAGCAAGGGAAAGCTTTGGGAAATAGGATGCTGGACTTGATGGTCTGATACATCATGGCTATTCTTATGTTCTTAGAATCCCCAAGTCATCTTCTTGAAGAATGAATATGTTCTAGCAGTTGTCTCATTCACTTCAGTGGGTTTTGTGCTGTAAGGTTTTTGGTGGATTATGACTCAGAATAGGGCCAACCTGAAATAGATTAGGCCCTTTTGTGCATCCCTACTAACACTTGTCAGCTCGGGTAGAAAGAAAGAGGTCAGGGACTGACAGTTTGATGCCCCAATTTTGCTGCTAAACAGAGGAAAAGTGGTTCTTTCTCTAGAACCATGTTCCCATGTTTCCGTTGCTCCCTAAATTAACCCTTGTAACATCCACTGCTAATTAATGTTCCTGTCCTTTTCTCCTTTGTATCTCCACAGACCTGATGGAAACTTCTTAGTAGAACAAAGATACAAGAGTGAGGACTGACACTTTAGTCCTATAATCCATTGCTGAGAATGACATAGAAATCAAACCTCCCACCTCTCAGGTAGTAGGCTGACCCAGAATCTATTACTATGATTCAAAATACTGAAATTTCAAGACCAACTGTGGCAGCAACCAAATCATGCAAAATCTATTGTAATAATGCCCTTACTGTTTCTTATTTTTTTAAAAAATTGCGCTCCCTTCTGATCCTCCCTTAGGAACATGATAGTCTGGGATTCCATACAGAATTAAGGCTTGTTCCAGGACCTTATACAGCTGCCCTGACCTCTTCTCCATGCAAGCTGACAGTTCAGTTAGTAATGTGAATGAAGTACAATCTCTACTCCTTAATGCACAGTCTAAGCCAAATTTTCTGAGCAAATGATGGATCTTTTTGCTATTATCCTTCCTCAAATTTTTCAACCCTTTCCAAAATTTGCAGCCTCAGTGATTTCAAAGAGAATACTTCTGCATTGCTCATCATGCATCGCTCATCATGAATAATGGAACCAGAATCAGGCCCCTGAGCATTGAGCAATATGCAAAGTCCTTGCTCCAGCTGATAAAAATGGGCTTAAGGTAGTAATGAGGAGATAAGTGTTAATGTGTCCTCATTAACACAATGTGAATTAACTTTAATGGAGTGCAGCAAGAAGTCATGGATAATGTGCCTCCTGATGGCTATGGCTGAATTTGCCTGCAAGACATGACTGCTGTTCCTTGTGGGTCATCCCATGGCAGCTCTCAAGACCTGGCATACAGCCCAGTTTATGCATATCTCAAGCAAAGCCTGGTATACCATATTTCAGTAGATGAAACAAAGCACTGAGTACTGTTATGTGTCTTCTCATCTCTCTGAGCAATCACCATGAGCCCAACTTGTTAATCAGGGCTGATGCACACAACTATGGAGGACAATTCTTTTATCAGCTTATGGCAGCTCCCTGATCATTGCTAGCCGAGTCATCTGGCCCATTTGCTGCTAGCAGAAGATGCAATGTGAAATGCCATTGCACAGTTCACAGTGAGAGTAACACTAAGGAGGTAAGAGAAAGAAAGGGCAAGCTTTAGGAATGGGCTCATAGCTCAATGGCAAGTAGAAGAATAATCTCTTGCTTTTATATAGCTCTTTTGAGTTCTATATGAAGCATGGAGCATGCCTTACCTCCCAATCCACACAGAATGCCTTCTCTACCTCTGATGCCCCTAGTTAGTTAAGTAGTGGTGTAATGTGTGAATTTGAAATCCAGGGTACATAAGCTGACTATGCAGAATTCATTCCCATATCTCCACCCCGCCCCTGTGTATCAACTGCATGCATAGAATTTTCAGGGAGTATATTTTCCCAGATTTGTACATTGTGTCACTGCATGGTCTTTTGGTTTACCACTACCACCTTTTTTGCACACCAGGTCTTTTAATCATCCATTGGCATTTGTAGCTCCACAATCTTTTCAGAAACTGCTCCCACATTGTGTGTGCAACAACACCCTTCCCATATAAGGATGGAATGAACTTATGTGAAGGCTTATTTAACACAGCATGGTACACTACACACCAGTTGGGCAGAGCAACACTAAGTTGTAAATGTGATTAAAGTTTTCCCATATATCTGTCACCTAACACTTCTGGAAAGAAGCTAACTTCTTTTAACTAACTAAAGTTTTTACAGCATAAGTATGGGTGCTACTGAAAAGCCCTTCTTGGGGCAGAACTTGAGGCAGTGAGTGTAATGTTTAAAAACTTTTTTCATCATGTGCATTTTCCCAAGTAATGTCTACATGTCAGGGTTCCTGCTAAAGATATGTAGGATAATGTTAAAATTGGCTTTGTGAGTGAAATGAAACCTTGGCCTATTGGCAGAGGAAATCTGTAAGAAGGCTGATGTATTTGTCCCAAATAAAATCACATCATATGTGGTCTGGTTCAACCACTCTGGAATGTGGCAGAATGTAGTTACAAGATGTTAGTCCCTAAGCTGAAAGATGTCAACTGGATCAATTGCCAAGGCCACTGAAAAGAATACTACAATATACTTGACAGAACATATTTGTATAAGTAACATATGACTACCTGTAGTAAAGAATCAGTTTTCATGTAATTCATTTTGATAAGTATTGAAGAGAGGTCTTTGGGGCTGTTTATGGCACCTCCCAATAAACTTGATCTGAACTCCCGAGCACTGAAGATTTTAAATAGAATAGGATTAGATTCTCCGCTCATCCAAATATTTGGATAAGCATAATCTACCTCCTTAAACACAAAGTCATCAATTCTGATGCTGGAACAAGAAAAGTTAGTTTACATTTTTGGCTGGCCAAAGACTTTTGCGCATTGTAAAGAAGCAAGCATTTATGCCCTTCTCTTTGATGTACTTAAAGTAAAATTAGACATAAGAACTCTCCATGTAAAAGAAAGAGTCACATAGATTTTGTCTATGTGAAAACTATGCATGAGACATGTGCATACAGGGAGATGACCATGCATGAGATTACATTTCATAGAGGGAATCTTTGAGCAGGTGAACAAATAACCCAAGTAATGGATGAGATCTTCAGATGAAATAATACCTTTTTCAATGGAAAAATGACACAAAATATAAAGAGGGCTCAATTGTCCCCATATCCCAAAACAGACCCCAGACAAAATGCATGGGTTGCACTAATTTTAATTCATTACAATATGAACTGTGCATTAAACTCTTGCCCCCCATTGTGCAGGCTCCCTAACTGACTTCCCATTGGGTTTAAAGCTGTAAAGAAATACATTCCATTTGTGAGGCCGCAAAAAACCCATCTTATTTTATGAAGTTTCTCTTTCAGCACAAGGACAGGAAATAGGAGCAATGTTAATTGTTCTCAGGCAGTCCCATGCCACAGATAGCTCTCCCAAGCATCCGGTATTTAAGGCTCAGTCATGCAAATACTTCTAGCTAGCAGAGAACAGTCAAAGGGCCATCACACTCCCTGGCAGGAATATGACAACTGCGAGAGGACAGAGATTTGGCCAAATGCCAGATAGTATCTCTTCCTGGGAAGGACAGGAATTACTCAGAAGGTAGTGGGCAATTTCTTGTATATGAGGGTAAAAAGGCCCATTTTCCAGAGTTCATTTTGGATGATCATCTGAAGGAAGGAGCTGTAATATCTGAGCTCCATCTTGATGGCCTCCATTGCCACATGGAGCTAACAAAGGGCTAGCATCTGGACAAAGGCTCCAAGATAACTGGAAGCTTTTAGAATATTGTAACTTCTAAGTTTAAAGAGCCTGCCTTAGAAAAAGACACCTAGTGCATGTTTAAGGTTGAGGGATAGACGGCTGTTTTTGCACTATTTCTTTGTATTCCTTACTCTATCTGTTGTTGTGCAGAGCATGTGTGTGAACTTCTCTTTTTTAATAAATGCTTTTCTATTTTAAATGCTGATGATAACACTCCATGTCACTGAAACCTCCACCATTCAAGCACTAGGCAGAGCCTTTAAACAACATTGAAAAGAGAGGGCTAGGTAGGGATGTGTGCCGAGAAAAAATACTATAATTTGAGATCTGTATTTGGGGGGAGTGGGTGAACGTTACCCTTGTTGTTTATTTCCAAGTAGGACATTACTGGTTTGGGAGTCAAATCCATATAGTTTTTTTGGGTCCTGGAATTTCAAGAACATTGTTTGCAGAGGAGAATCTATTCAAAGGGCTGGGGCAGCTGTTTATAAAGATAACAACAACATTCAATTTATATACTGCCCTTCAGGACAATTTAGGGCCCACTCAGATCAGTTTACAGAGTATGCTATCATTATTCCTACAACAATCACCCTGTGAGGTGGGTGGGGCTGAGGGAGCTCCTAGAAGCTGTGACTGACCCAAGGTCACTCGGCTGGCTTCAAATGGAGGAGTGGGGAATATGGGTGTGCAATTCGGTAATCAGATTACCGAAAAAACTGAAACATACCTGTTTCAGTTTGTTTCGGTATTACCGAAACATTTCATGATTACTGAAACGTTTCGATAGTACCGAAACAGCGATTACCGAAATGTTTCAGTATGTTTCGGTAATCGTTTCGGTATTTCGGCTTCTTTCGGTAATGCATTTCGATGGAAAAAAGCCTCCCCAGGATTCCCTGAAGCCTAGGGGAGGCATTTTCCCACAGAATCAAGCCAAACTTGGAGGGGACCTTCCTCTAACTCCTCTCTAACAACTCCCCAAGTTTCAGACAGATTGGACTTTGGGGGGCCATGTTATGGCCCCCCAAACCAGGTCCCCCTATCCTCGCTAAAAAGGGAAAGGTTTTCGCTTGCTGCTGCTAATCTCTTATTTTGTGCTTGCTGCTGCTAATCTTCATTATTTCCTATGGGGGGGGGAATGAAGAGGCAGGCTTGTGTTGCCAGGGGTGGCATTTTGCATGCAAAATGCCCCCAGCCCTCAGGGGCCCTTCTCCCACCTTTCCTCCCACCCCCCACCAAGGCTCAGCCAGCTCCCACTTGGGGGGCCTCCCAAAGTAGGTGCCCCCCCTTTCTCCACTATTCCCAACTGGGAAATAACAGAGGCTTGTCTTGCCAGGGGTGGCATTTTGCATGCAAAATGCCCCCAACCCTCAGGGGCCCTTCTCCCACCTTTCCTCCCACCCCCACCAAGGCTCAGCCAGCTCCCACTTGGGGGGGCATTTCATTGCCTCCCAAAGTAGGTGCTCTCAGCCCCCAAAGTCCACCCCCTACAGCCCCACACATACCCAATTCCCCCCCAGCTGCCACACACAGACCCAAATCCCCACATTAGCCCCTCACAGACCCAAATCCACCCCCAGTAGCCCCACACCCATAACCCATTTGTGTAAGAAACTGCTGGCATACCCTTTGGTGTGCCCCCCTGCTGTGTAACCTAAAGCTGTTCAAGAAATATAGTGTTTTTGACAGGAATTGTGTTTTTGTGATTCTCTGATGTTAAGTGAGTTGTGTTATTTTTCTGTGTGGGGGACTGCTGGTGTAATGTGTCACAATGCTTTGCCTACTTGTACTTTGAAAGTGAGAAAATATTTTTTTAAAATAATTTATTCTGTGTTGTTCGTGTTTTATTCTTTGTTGTGCAGTTGGTTCCCATCATAGGGAACATTTGGGCTGGCTGGCCAGCCATCTCTGTAGGTGGTGGGGGAATTTGAGGGAGGGTGTCTGTGGTTCAGGTGCTCTTTCACAGGGACTAGCCGGCACTCAGAAGTGTGCCCACCATTGTGGCACCCCTGGGCTGTGCAGAATTGCCCTGGGAAAAGGGTTTAGAAGTTCCCAGCATAGGGAACAAAGGGGGAGGGCTGGCCAGCCTGTTCCTGGGGTTATGGGTGTGGGGCTACTGGGGGTGGATTTGGGTCTGTGAGCGAAAACCTTTCCCTTTTTAGCGAGGATAGGGGGACCTGGTTTGGGGGGCCATAACATGGTCCCCCAAAGTCCAATATATCTGAAACTTGGGGAGTTGTTAGAGAGGAGTTAGAGGAAGGTCCCCACCAAGTTTGGCTTGATTCTGTGGGAAAATGCCTCCCCCAGGCTTCAGGGAATCCTGGGGAGGCTTTTTTCCATCGAAATGCATTACCGAGACAAGCCGAAATACCGAAGCGATTACCGAATCGCGAATACCGGAACGGTTTCTTGTTTTGGTAATAACTGAAACAAGAATACCGAAACGGTGTGCCTTTGCACACCCCTAGTGGGGAATCAAATCCGTTTTCCAGATTTGGCTCTCAAATTAGCAGAGAACACAGTTCTTCCTCTAAAGACACATTTCACGTAGAATGAACAAAGAGGTTCAAATAGCTGCCTCTCTGCACAGCTGCACTTTTCCCCTACTAATTCTCTTTTCTACTGATTCCCAAAATTGCAGTCAAGTGGCAGCCAACCAAATAGCTCCAGCCACCCACCTGCATTAAAAAACCCTGTCTATATTCATTTCATTTCCCTACTCTTACAGTTACTGTCCTTTTCTTTAACCTTTCAACAGAACACTCTGTATTTGCCATTGTTCCTTGTGGTCTGTTTTTTTCCCCTTTCATAAAGTGAGAAAGGCTTCCTTTGCTGACCCTCTCCCATCACATTGGACTATCATCATTTCCTATGGGGAACTTTTCAGAGGTGTCAGTGGCTGTTTCCTCCCCCCACCCCAGTTAAATAACACCATAATTTCAGTAGAGTGCATTCTGTCTGTCCACTAAGCAATCCCTATGTTTTGAGTGAATTGGACCAAGAGTTCTAATTTTACAGGCCACTCAACAAGGTTCTTCCAGACATCCTTGCACTTGCATTTCTGTCATTCCCAATGGAGGAATCTTTGGAACAGGCATCTCCAACATGGTACCCATAGTGACCCATGGGCCTGGTGTACACCATGCATTTTTAAAAAGTGGGTGGGGCCAGGTGAGACTTTTGCAGAGCATAGCTTCTGATTGGCCATTGGAGTATTAATTAACTGTGCTTTGGCAGAAACTGTTTCCACTGCACAAGGATCTCCACTGTGTGACTGAAGGTAAGATGTAACAGTCTTTTTGTGGCTAGTTTCATCTGCTGAGGCAGCCATATTGTGTGCCACCACACTGTATCAGAATTCCAGATGTGCCCACAGGCTCAAAAAGGTTGGAGACACCTACTTTGGGGGGGAGAGGTTACTGTTTTTCAACCAAATAACATTAAAATTGCACTTAAGAAGCCCCAAGTTTCAAGAAAATTGGACCAAGGGTTCCAATTCTGTGGGCCACTGAATAATTTCCCCCAGGCTTTCTACTTTCAGAGGGGGGAAACCTCTACACTCCATGAAGGAGGAGGAGGAGAACTGCCACTGCCTGCAGATCTCTGCATCATTTGGTTGAGAATGCTCTGTGTTCCTCCCTTTCAAGGATCTGATTGGAAGGGGGAAATGCTATTGACCAGCAAATCAGTAGAATCAAAGAAAACAGGAACTCATGCTACATGGCTGGTAAGCTCCTGTACTTGGAGAAGCAGGAATGGACAGACAAATTCTTCAAGGGAGAGTTTTTTGTAATTCCCAAGCATCTTGGATTTGTGTTACTATGCTGGAAAATCAAGGTAATGACCTGAAACACCTATTTCTGTGTATATCGTTGACTCAAGAATTTCATAATACACTAGGAGTTCCAGCCATCTTAGCTGGTAATACTCTAACTGACCAGCTGGCAGCACCAGCAGTACCAGAGAGAAGCATAAATAGCCCTCAGAGAGTTGGGAGAGTAGAATGTCACCAGATGGAAACTTGAGACAACCATTGATTGCCTAGATGCATCAGGGGATTGAAACAGAATGGGGCTCATAGGTCTGCAGGGCCATTCTGTGACACCAGCATTTGGACAACCCACTGACTCCAAGCTCAACATGGTCATAGGTCACGCCTGCTTTTCCTCACCTACACCAAACTTATGCAGAGAGATGTTCCTCATCAACCCACAACCTATACCATGCAGTGTAAAGGTTCAAGCACTGATGTGCGGCATCTAAGCATTAGCCCCCACCAGCTCTCTGGGACAGTACAAACATCAGTGGCTAGTTTGGTTACTTCCACCCATCCTTGGATGCTTCAAGGTGCTTCCCAATCTAATTAAGCACTAAGCACCTCACCTACACAAATCCTGCTAACTCCAGTTAAATCTTTATCTAACCCCTCCCCTCTCCACCCCAGGATCAGGCCTCTTTATAAAGCCTAACTTCACAACTACAAATGTCAAGTAGGTAAAGAAAAGGTCCTTTTTCTCTGCCAATCAGATATGGACCCAAAAATTCCTGCTTGGACCCAAGGTGACCAGCTAATCCACATTATTTACACAGGGAGAGAAGAGTGAGGAGCTCAGCAGCAAAAATGGATGCACCAAACAACAAGGGAAGAACTTGAAGTAGCTTTTTCTTCTCAGCCCTCTCATAGGTGGTACTACATGAGTCAGACTTTCCTCTTTTCCCACCACTAAAAGCCTCCCCTGCCACTATTTGGGCAGAAATGTTCTTAAGTAGACTCCTTCTTTAGCAGCAATTTCAAGAAACAAGGAAGTATAACTTTTTATATCTATTTTACGTCTTTGAATGCATGCAAAAGAAAAAGGAGTTAGAGTTCATTCCCTCTCTGGTGGTCATCGGTCCAGGCTAGTTTGTTTTCAGTACAAGATAAGTAGTTGTTAAAACTGTCACTTATGTAGAAACATAAGGACTAACTCTCATATATTCTCAAACCAAAGTAAGACTCACATATTGTATAGTGTGCTACAGTAATCATTCGCCTCCCAGATTTTCCTAGTGAATTATTATTATAGCATAATATCCAATGATGTGTAGGTCCAGAGTAAAAAAAACCAAATCCATGACAAGGTGCAGCGGATCTTCCATTATAATCCTGAAAAAATGTATCTTATCTATCAAACACAGTGATCTGAAAACAATTTTTGTTATTCCTTTCCTTGTAAATACTGTCATGCCTATAACTTCAGAACAACAGACACGACTTTTGTGTGTATATGTGCACAAGAGAACTAAAAAAAAATCATCTATACAGATGAAATTATATGCAACAGCTTAGAGTTCTGTTTGACCAGCTATTCCTTTTGCAAGATTCTAGTACATAGTTTTATTCTTTCAGTTTGTGAACATGCACACACATGTGCTAAAATGGAGCTGAAATGATTGCGTGCTGGAGCATGGAGTCCCTTTTGCATAGTACTGATACAGAACAATCTCATATGATGCTTAGTTATAGTCCCTGGCTGGCTGATAAATGAACTCTTACTGGATGCCTTCTCTGACACTCAGGAAAAGAATCTGTGAACCACAGCTGAAGTCATTTAATGTACTCCAGAAAGTCTTATTCCATGCACTTACTAAAACAGATGTACATACATTATTAATCGTAGCTAACCTGCAGTCACGATTAAGGACAGAAAAACTATACCTTCCTCAGGAAAGCATGCAAACATTATGATTAGTTGGAAATACAGACAGATCTTTAAGATGTCTATGCAGGGTGAAATAGTAGATACTTACATGTCTGGCAATATTGATTAAGGAAACCATTCAGAAAGGAATGTCAGCAATCAAGCGAAATCTGTGATTCTCATATAGAATTTTTTCTAAATAATTGAATTGCATCAATATTTAGGAAACAAACCATACAACTTTGTGGAGGAAACAAACCATAAAACTTTGTGGAGACCTAGAGGCCTATTTTAGATGCCTAAGACTGAAAGAATTCTTCAACTACTCTGCTGAACAAAACGATGAACAAAGCACCGAACAGACACCATCACAGCAGCAATCACCCTCCCAACCCAGCAATACACAACCATCGTTACAAAACTCCAGAAAAAAGAATTCCACATGGACACCCCCTGAGGGCTGGAACTCCTCATTGGACTTTTACATTGAATGCTTCCGTCGACGTACCCAGGCTGAGATAATTGACAAACAACAACACCTAAAGCAGAACCTCAGCCATGCAGAAAGAGAGGCCATAAACAGCCTCCAAAATAATTCTGGCATCGTAATCAAGGAAGCTGACAAAGGCAGAGCAGTTGTCATCATGGACAAACAAAACTACCTACAAGAAGCAGAAAGACAACTCTCCAACACAACATTCTATAAAATACTACCTTCTGACCCTATGGAGCAATACAAAAGAGAACTCAATAAAATATTAAAGACTCTCCCCGTGGACATACAAGAATGCATCCATACGGATACACCCCAGGAACCACGACCAGGAAGATTCTACCTACTACCCAAAATCCATAAACCAGGTAACCCGGGACACCTCATTGTTTCAGGAATAGGCACTATCACAGTAGGAGTCTCAGGATACATGGACTCTATCCTCAGGCCCTATGCCACCAGCACACCCAGCTATTTACGGGACACCACTGACTTCCTCAGGAAAATACAGTCCATCGACAACCTACCAGATGACATCATCCTAGCAACCATGGATGTGGAGGCTTTATACACCAATATCCCACATGCAGATGGACTGCAAGCCATAAGGAATATTATCCTGGACAAAACCACAGCACACGTCGCCACTGAACTTTGTCACTTCATACTCACTCACAATTACTTTGAATTTGGTGACAGCTTATATCTACAGGTTAATGGCACAGCCATGGGCACACGCATGGCACCACAATATGCTAACATATTCATGGCAGACTTGGAGCAACGCTTCCTCAGCTCCCATCCACTGGAACCACTACTATACTTAAGATGCTTGGATGACATTTTCATCATTTGGACCCATAGGAAGGAAGCCCTTGAGAGATTTCATCAGGACTTCAACAACTTTCACCCTACTATCAACCTGAGCCTGGACCACTCTACACAACAGGTACACTTCCTGAACACCACTGTACAACTACATAATGGACGGATAAATACCACCTTATACTGGAAATCCACAGTCTGATACTCATATCTACATGCCTCCAGCTACCACCCTAAACATACCACTCGGTCAATTGTCTACAGCCAAGCCTTACATTACAACCGAATCTGCTCCAGTGCTCTTGATCGGTACTCCCACTTAAGAGATTTACAACAAGCATTTTTGGGGCTACAGTACCCACCAAATGAAGTGAGGAAACAAATCAACAGGGCCAGACTAGTACCCAGAAACAGCCTGCTCCAGGACAAACCTAAAGGAACTAACAACAGAACATCACTGGTTGTCACCTATAGTTCCCAGCTCAAACCCATCCAACGTATCATCAGTGAGCTACAACCCATCCTGGAAAATGATGCCTCTCTCTCAGAAGCCCTGGGTGGAAGACCTCTCCTTGCCTACAGACAGCCCCCCAACCTTAAACAATTTCTCACTTACAATCATGAATCGGCTAGCAGAGTCACCAGCACAGGTACCAGGCCCTGCAACAGACCCAGATGCCAGCTCTGCCCTTATATCTACCCAAGGAATACAATTACAGGACCCAATGGCATCAACTACACTACCTCTGGCTCTTACAGCTTCTTATCTTCCAATGTGATATATGCCCTCATGTGCCAACAATGTCCATCTGCTCTGTACATTGGACAAACCAGCCAACCTCTATGCAAAAGAATAAAAGGACACAAATCTGACATTAGAAATGGCAACGTCCAGAAACCAGTGGGAGAACACTTCAATCTACCAGGACATTCCATCAAAGACTTAAAGGTCACTGTAGTTCAACAGAAACCTTTCAAAAACAAAATCCAACGGGAAGCTGCTGAATTGGAATTCATATGTAAATTTGACTCTGTCAAGCTGGAACTGAATAGGGACTATGAATGGTTATCTCATTATCAAAAATAACTGATTTTCTTTACAGAAGCAAACTGATCTCCATATCAGAAGGAGCTGTTTGCATCTCCATATCAGAAGGAGCTGTTTGCATCTACTCTGCCCTCCCCTCTCCTCCTCTATATCTGACCAGTTTCTTTTTGCCCTCCATGCATCTCACGAAGAGAACTGTGATTCTCGAAAGCTTATGCTACAATAAAATTGGTTAGTCTTAAAGGTGCCACTGGACTCTTTTTGATTTTACATTTGTGATGTTACACTAATGATATATTTTAATTTGTTTTTGCGTTAACATCATGTAGTAAATTCAAATATGACTTGGAAGCCTTAAACTGTTGAAGTAATGAGGGTCCATAATTCTGAATTCTTATCACAATCCCGGTGAGAAACAGTGTAGTTCTGCTTATTAGCTTCTGTGATAGATGTGTTGTAATACATCAGACAGCATTGAGCTGCATTGTCCATACTGACAGAATGCTTTTGTCAGTTCCTTTTCTGAGGAAGGCTAGTCAATTGTACACCTGAACTATGGCTGAACACAAAGCTGTTGTGAACACACCTCAAATCCTTTCAATGGAGTGGATGCTGCTGCCTAAGCTTAACACAAGCTAGAAATGCTATCAAACTTCAAAAGCTTGTGAGTTCAGTTTGAATACTGACATTTCAGTTTTGTTCCTCACTCTTGCAAACTGGCCCTGTAAATCCTTATTTTTGTGCCCCTTCCTACTTCCTCCAGCTAAATTTTTCTTGTAAAACATTTTAATATTAGTTGTTTTCAACATTACACATTATATGTATATTATACTTAAAATGGCATTCATTGTACATATACATTTCAAATAAATGACAAGAAAATAGATTCAAGAACCAAATAAATTATCAGTATTTGCAGTGAAAACAGATGGACCAAAACTGACCACAGTGACAACAGACAAACTAAAAGAATTTCTAAATTTTGTCCATAACACAAACATAGTTTCCCATGGAGTTTTGTCCATGAAGCAACATTTACTGTGGCAATCATGCCACAAAGCAAATAGTTGAACCAGGCCACAGACAGTCATATCTTCTTTTACTACTCCTACACAATTAACTGGTGGGAATAGAACTTAACTGTAGTCACCTTATTGTGTTTGTTGCCATGAAGTGTTCCCTGTCCATGTCTCAACAAAGCCCCCTCACAGAAACCTTATGCTTCTCATTAGGGTGGGCACTTGGAGATGTTTGAGTTTTGTCAAGGAGATTTAAAAAAATGCCACTAAAATGCAGTCACCTAAATATGAACATTGCTACACACATTGCATTCTTAATACTGATCTAAAATTATATGTACCTTAAAGAGGTTTTCCTGATATTGTGCAGATATCTCCAAAGTGGCAGCTCTGTACAAGTTCCTTCATCTTCCAAATTCTACTTCTAAAGAGTTCATGCCACATTGCTAGTATGGATTTAGAAGGCAAGGGCGGGGAGAATCCCAATGAGCTGCTGTGGGGGCACGCATGTGAATTTCTTGAGTAGGCCAAAAAGCGAGGTTGTAAATCATGCTCAGAAGGAGATTGATGATGTTTGTGGAATATTCTCTCTTGGTGCCAAAGACGTGTTTGTTCCTGAGGCTCAAGAATTATTTTTTTGTGTGTGGAAGGTTTTTATCATTAAGGTTGATGATGTGTCTGCAACCCAGAGAATAAAAGAGCAATGCTTGCAACACCAAGTGATTTGTTGTCTTCTGCATGACCAAACCCCCCCCCCCCCCCAAAAAAATCCTCCTCCTTCACCTCTGACTGTTATGATTTATTCCTTAAAAAGATGTTCAGGTTGTTTGTAACAAAGCCGTATATCTGTGTATCCTCTGACTTGTGTTTTGCATATTTATTTCTATCATGTATGTGATCTATAAAATTAAATCCATATACCTTCTGATTTCTTCTGGATATGGTAGCAACATTCTAAACAAATTGCTGCCCATGTAATAAACACATCAGTTTAAGATGCTGATTTATTTTAGAAGCTTTTAATTAAAAAATTCTTTCCTCTTCTTGCCTAGAAAAGAAGCAGGACAAAGAAATCCTATTAATTGTGATACCTGAAAAAAATGCTGGATGACAAAGCTATCAATTTGGAAATTGTGGAGGAAGTTGAGATATGCATTGCTAAAACCATATGGAGAATAAATACACCAGTACATGTATATTTTAGCAAATAACATATTTTCAACTGGATGTGCGAATATATATATATATTCTGTATAAATTACCTTGACAAGGATTAATGAAGCAAATTAGCCAACACTAAAATATAAACAGATTGATGCAAAGATTTTTGTTCTGTTTTATCTGGTAGTTTCCTGCTTCCACCTTCCCTGATTGGTGGCAATTCTAGGGAAGGTAAGTTATCATTTGGACAAGGCAGCTGTAACCCCAATCCCAATCCTAGCCATTTAATCGTGTCCGATCCTTGGCTACTCTGTAGATCGTATCCCTCCAGGCCTTTCTGTCTCTGACTGCTTCTTTCAATTCCTTCATGTTCAGTCCAGTGTCTTTCATGATGGTATCCAGCCAGCGGGTTTTTGGTCTTCCTCTCTTCCTCATTCCACTCACCATTCCTAGCATCATTGATGTTTCTAGTGAGTTGGCCCGCATTATGTCCCCGAAATAGCTGAGCTTCTGCTTTGTAATCTTCCCCTCCAGAGACATGTCAGGTTTTATGCGTTCCAAGACAGCTTGGTTTGTTACTTTTGCTGTCCAAGGGATCCTCAGGAGTCGTCTCCAACACCACAGTTCGAATGAGTCAATTTTTCTCCTGTCCATTTTTGTTAAGGTCCATGTCTCACATCCGTAGGTTGTTATAGGAAACACAATGGCTGTGACCAGTCGGCACTTGGTGCTTATTGTGACATCTTTGCATTTCCAGATTGAATCCATGCTGACCATTGCTGAGCGTCCAAGTGTGATTCGCCGCTTTACTTCAGGTGTCCAGTCACCCCTGTTATTGATTTGTGAACCTAGGAAGACAAAGTTGTCAACCACGTCGATCTCATCATTATTTATCTTGATATGGACTCGTTTGTTAGTGTTGGTCATGATCTTTGTTTTTTTGATGTTCAGCTGAAGCCCCATTACTTCACTTGTTGTCTTTAGTTTCATGATCAGAGTCTTCAGATCTTTAGCCTTCTCTGCTAGCAGTGTAATGCCATCTGCATATCGCAGGTTGCTGATTGTTCTGCCACCAACCTTTACCCCAATGTTCATCTCATCCAGGTTGAGCTTCCTCGTGATTACTTCTGCGTATAAGTTGAAGAGGAATGGGGAGAGAACACAGCCTTGTCTGGTGCCTTTTCTGATCTTAAACCAATCTGTGTCTCCATATCTAGTTTGTACTGTCGCTTCTTGGTCAGTGTACAGTGATCTGATCAGTCTGATTATATGGGCTGGTACTCCAATCTGCTTCAATGCAAGCCAGAGCTTGCTATGGTCGACACAATTGAAGGCTTTGGCATAGTCAATAAAGCAAATATAGAGGTCTTTGTGATATTCTTTTGATTTCTCCATAATCCACCTGAGGTTGGCGATATGATCCCTGGTTCCTCTGCCTCTGCGAAAGCCGGCTTGGACATCAGGGAGTTCATGGTCGAAAAAGTTCCCCAAACGCTTCTGGATGATTTTCAGTAAGATCTTGCTGGCATGTGGTATAAGGGCAATTGTGCGATAATTGGCGCAATCCCTGGCATCACCCTTCTTAGGAAGGGGAATGAATACTGATCATTTCCAGTCCTTTGGCCAGGTACAGGTCAGATCGCTCGACATAGAGCTGTTAGTGCCGCTCTAGGGACAGGCTTGAGGAGCTCAGCTGGAATAGTATCAATGCCTGGCGCCTTGTTGTATGGGAGTTGCTGAATTGCCCATTCTATTTCACTCTCCAACAAGTCTGGTTCCAATTCGCTATTATCTAAATAGTCATCTGGTTGATCATTAATAGGGCTGGAATACAGTTCTTCTGTGTACTCTCGCCATCGCTCTTTGATATCATGTTGGTCACTTAGCTCAATTCCATCTCGCCCCTTGATGGTTGCTTGACGAGTAGAAAAAGGCTTTTTTATTTGTTTCACTGTGGCAAATAGTTGTTTGGTGCATCCATTCTTGTATGCTTCTTCGAGACTGGCACAGTGAGCATTCAAATGTTTGCTTTTATCCTTCCGGGCTTCTCTTTGAAATTCTGCATTTAGTCGCCTTGCCTCATCCATCTTACCCATAGCCTTGGAAGCTCTTCTCCTGTCTGCAATCTGGATGGTATCCTCTGTGAGCCATGGTTGGGTTTTGATTTGTTTCTTGAATGGCACATACTCCTGTGCAGTTTCAATGATGATATCCTTGATTTTCTTCCACAGTTCATCTGGCTGGTCATTTTCAATGTTGAGAATGTCAAAATTGTTCTTTACCTCTACATTGTACTGTTTTGGAATGTTGCTCACATCGAATTTTTTCTGTATGATTGGTTTCTTGATCTTGCTGAGTCTTACTCTGATTTGGCGGCAAGAAGCTGATGGTCTGTTCCACAATCTGCACCTGGGAGAGTCTTTGCTGCTTGGATCGAGCCTCTCCACTTTTGTTGACAGAGGATGTAGTCAATTTGGTTTGATGCTGACCACATGGAGATGTCCAGGTATATAGGTGGCGATTTGGTTGAATGAAGAAAGTGTTGGCAATCCGGAATTTGTTCTCTTGGCAAAACAGTACAAGATGGTCACCTGCTTCATTCCGCTTTCCTAGTCCATGACTGCCAACAACTCCTGTGACTTCCCCATTGCCAACTTTGGCATTGAAATCACCAATGATGTAAATGATGTCATTTTGGGGGGTCTGGTTGAGTGTGCTCTGGACATTCGCATAGAATTCCTCAATATCCACCACATCTGCATCTGCTGTTGGAGCGTAGACTTGTATAATGGTTAAATTTAGAGGTTTCCCTCTAATGCGGATTTTCATTACCCTGTCACTGATGTACCTGACATTTTCGACACACTTTGCTAGCTTCTTATTGGTGATGAAGGCCACACCACGTCTTCTTTCGTTGTTGTTACCCGAGTAGTACATAACGTGCTCACCCGAGTTGAAATCCCCAGAACCAACCCAATGCAGCTCGCTGACTCCCATGAGGTCGACGCCAGTTCTGTCCATTTCCTTTTTCACAATGTCTAATTTTCCAATGTTCAATCCTCTCACATTCCATGTTCCAATAGTGAATGATTCTGTGCAGCGCAGGCGATCATTTCTACCAGTCACCCTATCAGCAATCAGGCCCCCATGCGGGTTTGTCCTTTTTGCGTCACACATATTGGTCTGGTTACTTCGGATCGTCCCTTGCTCATCCCCAGCTCATTTGATGCTGTCCAGCCTGGGGGTCCCACCTTCCAGCACCATGTTTGTAGCTTGTTGAGATTGATCCATAGAGTTTCGCAGTGACGTTTTTACAGGGTAGTTCACCATTGCTTTCCCCAACCCAACACTCTTAGCCGTATGACAGCCACGGATGGTAAGTCATACGTTGCCACCCCCTTGGCACTTTGAGCCGGTGTGGGATAAGGGGGGCAGCTGTAACTATTAATGATAAAAGTATCTAAATGACTGAGGCGCACTTTCTAATCTGGACCAAACTCACTCTAAGGAAGTGAAGAGCAAGCAGAAGTTCCTTTCATTGTAAAAGGAGCTGTGGGCTTGGGTTTTATACCCAGTGTATTTGGAATGATGCACAAATACTCTGAATTCACTTTGACTAAATAATAGTCTTAGGCATACTTGAAAGGGAACATGAAACCCACATATATATAGAAAAATAAGAAGAGTTTTATTGAGAAAAATAATCAACTTGCTCAAGAAGTCAGAATAAGATCAAGCATGCCATCATTAAGATGAAAATAGTTTCAGGTGGGTAGCCACATTGGTCTGCACCAGAAGAGCAAGATTTGGGTCCTGTAGCACCTTAAAGACCAACTAGATTTCCAGGGTATGAGCTTTCAACTCCACCTATCTGACAAAAGGAGTTTTGACTCTCGAAAGCTCATATCTAGGAAACCTAGTTGGTCTTTAATGTGTTACTAAAGCCAAATAAGATGAAAGTATTTCAAACGACTGGAGTCAGCTTGCTTAGGAGTTCCAAGGACTTCAAGGTTTTAAAGGTGTGTGCTATGTTTCACTCATGCAGAGCCTTGAGGGATTTGTGAAGGAAAGAAGAATTGGGAAAGTTGAGGTTTATATATCTTGACTGGGGGCTCATCAAAGAGATTACCACAAGAATCCAAATGAGGTCTCAGAACTACCCAAACCAAGACGGTTTGCAGTTTACCTGGGTATGCTTGCCAGGAGCAGAGGCAGTCTCCAGAGAACAAATCCAGGTAAGCGCTTTCTAGATGTTACATTTTGGCACTCCACCCATGTGTAATGGGAGTGCACATTACATGGAATCCTCATAGATGTGGTTGCCATTTTGTATGAATGGGACAATAGATACATTTTCCATACATGCACAATTTCAGTATGCATGAGTGGAATCTGAATTTTTTTGAGGGAATACATTTGTGTATACCAATGTTGTGCATGCGTGGAAGATACATGTATTGCACCATTCAAAAAAAATGCCAATTGCACTTATTGGGAAAATGCACATTGCACATACTTCTGTTATGTGTAGGTGGAGCTCCAAAAAAGAATATCTGAAAAGGGCTATAGAGATCCAAAGAAAAAAAGCATGTGGAATCTGTCACAAAAGGCAGGACTGAGTACAGCAAGGAACTGAAACTCAGGGCACGTGGCAAGACCAGGGAGGAAGAGTAGAGCACAAATTCAGATTTGAGAGAAGATTTTAGTGTTAATTAAAGGACTTGAAATTGAATCAAATGCAAAAAAGTTGATTTACTTAGGCTGCTGCCTGGCTCTGGGGCCAAGCTCAGTGGGCACCTTGGCTGAGGGCTCACATTAGTACCTGATCTGTTCAGGTCTGTGGAAGTGGTGGGCTAGGGCTCTAGTCCCTCCCTCCCTCTGGTGCCAGGGATGCTGCCAGGCCCTGGGGCCAAGCTCAGTGGGCACCTCGGCTGAGGGCTCACATTGATTATTATCAGTGCCTGATCTGTTCAGGTCTGTGGGAGTGGTGGACTAGGGCTCTAGTCCCTCCCTCCTTCTGGAGCCAGGGCTGCTTCCAGGCCCTGGGGGCCTCAGATTGGAGAGGGTATAACTCCAAGATTACTATTGCAATCTTGACCAAACTTGGGTGCTGGCTGGAGGAGAGCCTGCTAAACCCTCCCCGTGAATATGGGCTCTCTAAGTCCAACGGGAGCTGTTCTGATGCCCATGAACCATGAACCTCGAACCGGTTCGTAAGCAGGAAAAGTCCGTCGTGGTTCATGACTTCGGGTTCAGCGGCAGCACCAAACCACGAACTGCGGGTTCATTAATTTTTTTTGGTTCATGCCCATGTCTACTCACAGGTAAATTTTCTGGTGGATGGGAGGAATGTTGAAAGCTGTTGCCATGTCATGCATACCTTTCTAATTAAGGAAACAAAGGAAAATACTTGGGCCAGAGAAGAGGCATGTTGTGGACTGATGTTGTTAAAATATCTTGCCATGATGTTTTAAATGTAACACATTTTAATTAAAATTGTTAATAAAATGTGGGAGGTGGAGGACTGGATTCCATACTCTGAGCTGGGAAGTTCATACTCTGTACAATTTCTTGGCTCTACCTTAGGGCTTTTCTTCCTTCCCCATAACTCTACTGACAATTTGACACATTTATCAGCAACCAGGCCAGCAATTGCCATGCCTGATGGTGGTGTAGATTATGATAGGATCAGCACAAAGTAAGCACAGCTGTCATGTGACAGAGTGCATTTTATAGCCAAATATGTCTTGGGTGGACATAATTTAAATAAGAGAGAATGGATATGGAGGGCTGGCTAGAATTTTGAGTTTGCACAAGGGGAATCAAATTACTGGGAGAAGCTCATTGGCTGGCCGTGGGCTTATTTCATCATAACCTGGAAGATTCCATGGAAGAATATGACATAAAACCAATGATTTGGAACCCTTTCAAGGATTCAAAAAATCTACCAGTGTTTTAAATGTTTGAAGGTGCTTCTTGCAATTTGTAAATCAAACAGTGATTCAAACACAGAGCTTTTATTCCCTTAATAACATTCATAATATACAACAATAATTTGAGAAAGAATATATGAGAGAAGAACAAAAAAGAAATAAGAAAGCAAAACCACACATGATGTAAGTAAGACACAATGGAATTGACTTTGTGAATGAACAACAAATGAAGAGTTTATGAAAGAATTATTTCATACCATGGTACAAAAAAGGAGGATTTATAAAACACTTTCCATGACTATCAGCTCCAGAAACATTGTTTTTAGACTCAGACCTGATATTTTTCTTTGTAATTTGATATGATCAGTATAGAAAATGCTGAATTTTCGCCAGGAGAGAAATATTCTCATCTCCTGTACTGCAGGTTTCTTTTCACATAAGTAAAAAGTTATTATTTATTATGCAATAATAAATTTCAAGAATTTGTTTGCATATAATAATGTTCCAGAATCCTGTATTATTAGACATAGCCTTGATGTTTAACTTCTGTCCTGAAAACATGTTACAATAATAACTTCTCTGGGAAGAAACTTTCTCCTTTCCAATTCACATCCTCCATCTGCTTGCACAGACTGTGAAATTGTAATAATTGATAATTTGCAACAGAGATGTGAGAAACATTCCTAAAACTACTGGGAAATGGACATATTGGAGTTTTGCGATCTGAATGCCATACATGCCATACATGTTCTCATACAGCTCATAATTTTTGACTAGGATACACATCTTCAAGTCTGTTCCATCTCTAAAGGCAAAAGACCTTGTGAGACAATTCACACAATCAGATTGTTTGATTGAGTATAGGAGTTATATGACTAGCTATGCAGAATTCGGCACCCGATGCAGCACTCTGTACTAGATTCCCAGATGGCCATTAATGTTTTGGTTCCAATGTGAGCTGTGAGAGAAAACACACAACAAGAAGATTTATGCCGTACCCATTTCCTGAGAAATCTTTGCGAAACAGGGAAAGAAAGCTAGCCTCTTGTCAAAATGGCATGGTGAGTGGCAAGGCTGTGGAGTGACCTTTTTGTTTTCATCTGAAAGATACAAAGCAAAGGACATATGAGATACAATTGCTAATTTGTAATATTGGCTTTGTAACACCTTCAGTGATTGCATGACACTGTTATGGAACCAATGTTTAGACTGTTACTGTAATAGAGCTATGAGAATGTGGATCCTTTCCTGTCTATGAATTATATGTTGCACCGTGCACTTTATATAAATATTTAAGACTATATAAGGACCACAATTGTGAGTTTGCTCTCCTGTTTATTTTTTAGTCTTCCCACTTTAAATATAAGTTATATCATAATCAGCCAAAAACTTCAGAGGGAGTCAAAAGAAAAGAAGAAATGTCATTACCTCGCCCCCAAGGTATGTTAATTGGCATTTTAAATTTCAAACATGTTATGTAAGGCAGATGTTGCACAGTGTCTCAGACTCCCTGGCTCCACTTTGCACTGGACTTGTGTCCAGCCCAGCTGTTACCTTGAGATCCTGGAAGAGAACATGTATGTGGGCTCACTCATGGAGCCCCAGCTCTGTGCCTCTTGGGACCTGAGCCTTTGTATACACAGATTACAGGTTGGGGCAGTATTTTCCCATAAAACAATGAGGCCATTGTTTTTAAAGGGCTGACTTAGATTAACTGCAAAGGGATAGACTGAAAGTAAAGTAAGACAGAAAGAGAAAAAATTAAAAGGCAGTTGGCAATTAAAATATTTGGCAAGTCAAAATACTTCAAATATCTACTTTGGAAGTCCTCATTCAACAATTGCTAACATTTTTTATATTTAAGATGCCCAACTATATTTCACTCAGGATTAGTCCATGAGAGAGTTAAGTGGATGTGTGCGTGTCTCTGAAGAACAAGAGACAAGGAAAGTTAAATGAAAGAGGGAAAGAGAATGAAAGATGATGCAAGAAGAAGATGTGGGGATTAGAAAAGGAGAGGGAGAGAATTATGCTGGAGAACTGAACAAAAGGGGCAGAGGCAGGAGCCAGAGAACCTGGGGATCTGTAGGCTCTATGGCAGAAAACAGGAGCAGTTTAAGAGCAGTGTGGCGAGTGTTGGGACTTTGGGCCATAGTGAGAGATGGAGGGAGAGATTAAGAAAGAGGGAGAAGTTAAATCACAGCTACCAACCTTGAAGAGACATGCTGTCTACTTAATGTGGAGGTAGATGGGGAAAAAACTTACCGGGAGTGTAAGGCTGAATCCCAGACCTTGTATACTTAATTTCCTCTATTTGAGGGTGAGGGTGTGCCCTTTGATAATGGAGTCAAATTAAAAATTATTTACTAGTTTCAGAATTCAAGAAACTTACTTCTTTTGCCAATGTTTGTTTGAGACATGACACTTTGCTGATATTCTAATTAACTAAAAACAGTGATTGAATATGTGCATACAGATGTGTTAGGTTAGTTTTTGTCCTTATAAATAACTCAGGTAGGAGACTAGGTTGCTCTCTTGGATGTGTGAAGACATTTAGCTTAAGAAAATTCCTTTATGTCTTCTGTAACATTTCTCCTTTGTTGTCACAAAGACCAACCATTTGCCCTCACCAGATGGAATGAAGAGGCAGGTGCAAGTGTTGGGAACTAGAAAGCCATTATATTTGGCAACAACATAACATTAACATAATACAACAATGGCCTAACTAGTGGTACAAGTCAGGCCCTGGGGTCACCCCTAGACCTCCGCCCTGACCTGTCTGGGCAAGCCCCTCAGCCCCAGGCACAAGCCATCCAATGCGTATGGCTGGGGCCTGGCTGGGTAGGCAAATGAAACCCTCACCAAGACTATAGCACCCCACCCATCAAACAATGAGGGCTGTACTTGTACAAGGGGTCCCATACAGGAACCTGCCCTCTCAGCTGGCAGCCATCAAACAATACTGGCGATCCTGACAGAACCCAATTTCCCTTTAAATGGGGATGTGCCAAAGGTGCTTACCGGCCTGCTCATTTCTCCTAAACCCTATCTTGCCAGGGAGCAACCTATTTAAACCTCCATCACAAGCCAATTACTGTAACTAGAGATGGGCACGATCCAAAAAAATTTAACAATCCAGCGGATTGTGGATCGGCGCCGCCGCCGATCCCAAAATAACAATCCGTGTCAATCATCTCCTGTTCCCCAGCTGTGGATCGTGGATCATGATTGTGGAAGCCAAAGCAGGGCACGCTGGTATTATGTGGGAAGGTGGGTGGTGCCGGTGGCTGCCAGGCCTGGCAGGCACAGGGAGGCGGCGACGAGCCACCTCCCCTCAGGGGGTGGGGGTCTGGCCACTTGCCGGCAGCACCCCCCATGTGCCCACCCACCAGGCCAAACTGGAGCGTGCTGGTATTCCCAGAGATACATGAATGGTGGGTGCTGGTGGCAGCCGCTGGGCCTGGCCGGCACGGGGAGGTGGCGACGAGCCGCCTCCCCACAGGTCCCATTCAGTAACACAGGAGGTTGTGTTTGGCCGTCAGAGCTGCCTATCAGGGTTTGCAGGGATGAGATTGGAGTGCCCATGGCTACAGAACACCCCCTTCCCCCTCCCTCCCCTAGGTGTCTTCTCTGCTTTGCTGCTCCGTGGTTGGAAGGAAGCCCTGCTGATCAAGGAAAGCTGGGCTTCCATTTGGGTTTCCAGGGCGACAGAAGGAGGGCAAACAGAGCTCAGGCTTTCCCCTGGCTCCATTGCCAGGGGAATAGATTGCTGACGCCTGAGTGTCTGGATCCCCGATCTGAGCCCGAACGCAATGATCCAGGCCTCTCCTGATCACTGGATCATTGGCCATGGATGATCATGATCCACCAGGTCATGATCGCGCGATCGCCATTATCGTGGGTTTTTTCCGATTGTAATGCGGATCGTGACCATCTCTAAGAAGTGTAAGGTAGGCAAAAAACCTCCACACTCCGTAGAGCAATTGGAGGGAAGAGAAAAAAATCCTACCTGGCCCTGGTAACCAGCGACCAGCTAAACCTACACCACTGCAGGGCAATTGGGTGGGCTGAGCACAAAATGACTGCTCGAGAGTGATGGGCGGAGCTGCCTTTTCTTGTGCCTGGCCCCAGATCCCCAGATGGCTGGGAAGGAGCGTTCTGCCACTCACCCTCCACCAGGGAGGCAAAAGGCACTCCCTGGCCCCAAACAGTTGTGCTGCTGACCAGGAGGGTGGGCATTCTTGTGGCTGGAATCTGAAATGATCTTAGCAAGTCAGGATTCTTCTTACAAAAGGTACCGAGAAACCTCATTTTGCATTTTAACAAATTTTGGCAATTATTTCCTCTGATTAAGCAGCTTCTTCCCCTTGGCCTTGGTGTTTCTTCTCAGGGTATGAACACAAGTTCCATGTGGTTTGTAGCTGCCCCTGCTTCTATTTTCTGGAGCAGCCTGAGGCCCTAGATGACTAGTGTAACACCATAGTGTAACACCATAGTCTCCTCATTGACCCCTCCTCCATCTAATTCTTTCTCCAGTTCCCTTTTAGGTGCTCCTCTGAGTTTGCCATGTTCTTGATTGGGCTGTCCTGAAATCCATGGCTTCAGATGGATATACCTTCTTCCTCCAAAGTTCTCATGCCTCTGGTAAGTATCACTCTTCCTGTGAAATGCCCTGTTGTCTATTTGCATCACCTTCCAGGGGCTTCTTTCTACTGTCCATAGAATCATAGAGCTGGAAAGAGTCTTACAGACCATCTAGTCCAACCTCCTGCCTGATGCAGAAAAAAGCTTAAAGCATCCCCAACAAGTATTCATCCAGGTGTTTCTTGAAGACTGCCAATGCAGGGGGGAAGCCACCACATCCCAAGGCAGCCAATTCCCTGCTGAATTATTCTTAACATAAAGGTTTTCCTAACATCCAGCTGGTACCTTCCCTCTTGTAGTTTAAACCCATTGTTTCGACTCGTATCCAATGTTGCCAACAGGAACAGCTCCCTTCCCTTCTCTAAAGGAAATCCTTTTAAATACTTAAAGAGAGCACTCATGTCTCCCCTCAACCTCCTCTTCCTCATAGGGCTTGGTCTCCAGACCTCTGATCATCCTGGCTGCTGCCCTCTGCATGTGTTCCAATTTGTCCACGTTCTTTTTTGAAGTTAGGCCTCCAGAACTGCAAGAATAATCCAGGTAGGACATTGACCAATGCAAAATATTGTGGATGTTATGCCTTTGTTGATACACCACAAGATTGTGTTCACGCCCTTTGTTTGCTGCTGCATCACACTGACTGCTTATATTTAGCTTTCCATTCACCAGCATCCCAAGATTTTGTTCACACACACTGCTACCCAGAAGAGTATCCTTCATCCAGTATTCATACTTGGCATTTTTGTTACTCGTGTGGAGAACCTGGCACTTATCCATGTTAAATTGAATTTTATTCAAATCTGCCTACTTTTCCAGTGTGGTCAGATTTTGTTGAATTCTTTCCCTATCTTCAAAGGCATTTGCTACTCCTCCCAGTTTGGGAATAATTTAATGAGTAATCCCTTCACACCGTCTTCCAGATCTTTTATAAAAATATTGAAGAGCATTGGGCACAGAATGAAGCTCTGTGGCACTCCACTGGGCACCTCCCTTCAATCAGACATGTTTCCATTGACAACTACTCTTTGGGTGTGGTTATACAGCCAGTTCCCTATCCATATAATCATCCTAGAGTCCAGTCCATAACCCACCAGTTTACCCATAAGAACCCATGAGAAACCTTGTCAAAAGCTTTACTGAAATCCAGATAAACTACATCAACAGCATTCCTGCAATCCAGTAAGCCTGTCACTCGATCATAGAAGGAAATGAGGTTCATCTAGCAGGACCTTTTGGGGAAAAACCTGTGCTGACTTCCCCGTATCACCATGCTATCTATCAGATTGATACCTTTAATTTCTGTTCCAGTATTTTTAGACAATCTCCTCCCACTTCTAGTTTGCACCTCCTTTTGAGGGAAGAAGGCAGGCCAAGAAGGTAGGGACTGTCTACCTGACAGCATCATGAGTCATGACACCACTTCTGGCTTGACCATGTTTACATTCAGGTGAGTCAGTTGGAGTGCCCCATTGCCATTCAGGAGGACTCACGGGTCACCTCGCAGCCTTCCACACTACAATGTTACACTGTTCCATGAAGCTGTATTTGTGTTGGTGGGCTTGATTGAGATGAGAATGTTAGAAGGCAAGAAATGCTGGCTACAGAGATCAGTTGCTGCTTCTCAGTTGATAGAACTTCTGGGCTTCCTTTATCCTGGCATTGCTTTGAAAAATAATAAATATGGAACTAATAAATGGACAAATATGTATTAATCAGGCAGTGAAATAAAGTGGGTGAAAAACATAGTTCAGCTTGTCCTGTCATATCAGGACAAAGCAAATTCAATGGAGCAATTGCATAGTTGAGAATATCTTAAGTACCTGTGATCCAGTTTTGCACAAAACTGAATTTTCTGTAAATGAAATACAGATATAGAAATAACAACAAGCACAGGACTTATTCGAAGGTATTTAGAATACATTGCTATAAAAACAAATGAATACTGTTATTTTTATTTACTTAAAACAAATATAAGACCAATGGCTGGAACAAAATGGTCAAATCATAATTTTTAAGAATGTTTCCTTTGAATGTTCTGTTTTATTGAATATATTTATTTGTTATAAATCAGAGAAGAGGGTTTTTTTAAGTTTGACATTTCTATCACAGGAAATCAAAAAGTCAGCAGTCATGTTTAAAAATATAAATTTCTTTCTTGAAGTGGTCATATTGGCGTAATGGCTGCAATTTCATATGAGGGTCTTCAGAGGTCACCAGTTTTATTCAGCGGATTTTATCCATAAATTGGTCAAAGGTAAGAATTCTATTTATATGTATATGTACAAAATGAGTATAGCATGAACCACTATAAAAAACTGAGAAAAACAGACAACATCTTATTTCTTCTTTCAGGATCCAATTTATAAAGCTATAAAATTATAATTTGCTTCATCAAAGGGAAAAAAATGTTGTTTCCTGAAACAGCATGTCAGCATCATTGACATGGCACACAAGCAGGCTGACAATTTTGTGAGAAACATAACATTCCTTAAAAATTTAATTTTTTTTCAAAACTGTGTTGCCAATCCAGGGTACTTCTATGTGCCCAAGATGAGGGGAAGATTTGTGTTGATATATCTGTCAGGGCTTGCCACCGCTGCCACTGGGCGTGGCACTGGGCGGTCTGCTCCTGACATCATAGGGGGGCCAGGGATTCTGCAGGACCCTGCTCTGTGGAAGGAGGGGCGGTATACCTCACCCAGACTCCCTCTCAGTCCACTCGCTGGCCTGCTCAACCTGGCCTGCTTACCCTCTGCGTCCTCTTTCACTTCTTCCTCCCAGAGCTCTCTTCCAAACCTCCACGCTTGCATTGCACCACTCTCACTCCACATCATCACTCCCTACTCACACCCACCACCACAGGGCTCTTCCCAGCCAGCTTTTATAGGGCTTCCTTCTACTGTCCCACCCCTCTTCCAGCCTGGTCTTGGGCTGCACCAAGCAGTTGCAGCTGGGGTAGCTGATCTGGCCCCACTGACCAGCACCAGCTGTGCCTTGTTCCCTGGCTGCCCAGCCTCCCTGCCTTGGCTGATTGCTGCAGGCCTGTCCAGCTGCAGTCCCCTGGCTAGCAGCCCGGCCTGCCTGGCTGAGCTGATGACTGAAGGTGGGTCCAGCTGCGGCTCCTTGGCTGGTTGCCCAGGGCTTCCTGCAGAGTGCCTCCAATAGCCCCACCTGGAGTGGCTTGGCTTTTGGCAACTCCTGGGCCAGGCTACTATTTTCTAGCTGGGGCGTGGCTTTGGGTTGTTGGGGCTGCTGCTGCTTCTCCTCCTCAGGTAAGGTTTTTGGGTGGGTGACTGCTGGGCCCCCAATCCCTCTGCCCTTGCCCCCTTCTGCCTTGCTTAGTCCCCTTTCCTTCCCCAGGGGAGTGGGACTCGCTGGCCTCCTTCTGTCTCCCCCTGCCTCCTGAGGCCCTGGGCCTTTGCCCCTTGCCCCTGGCACAGGCAGGTTCTGGCTCCATTTGCCCATGGGAGGGGTTGACCTGCTGTCCCCCGGCTGCCCCCTCTGCTTGCCAGTCAGACCGGTTGACCTACTGTCTGCTGGCTGACCAGTTGACCTGCTGGCTGCTGGCTGCCCCCTCTGTTTGCCCGTCGGCCCAGCTGACCTGCTGTTCCCTCTTGTCAAGTCTGGGGGCTGGGGCTCAGACCCCGGACAATATCCATTCCACTACAGCCTTACGTGCCTCATTTTTCACTGTTCCAGACAGTCATCCAATCCACTTTTCATGAAGGGTCTTCCATAAGAAGGGGAGATGTCAAAGATCCAGTCAATAAGTGGATCTCCATTCACTGTTCATTGTATCCAACCTAATATTTCTAACAAAGAATTCCCGCAATACTCTAACTACATGCAACAGTAATTAAAGTGTGCACATACAGTAATTTTATAGGGAAATTTCATCACAAGAGATATCCACAATCCTTATAAGGTTATTAACTGTTAAGGCATCAAGACTTGATATAAAATAGAATTATGAAGGAAGTCATAGCTACATCCAAACTCACTTTTGAATGAGGAAAAGACCCTTAGGTCATGTAGCTGGGTAGATATATGATTTCCTCCTTTAGCTGCAACTTCATACCACATCTAGGACAGTCCATGACCTTCAAGACTGCCTTTCTTCTAAGGGCCAAGCTACAAGTGACGAATGACACTTGAACAGCAAGTGGATTGAATGGAGCGCAAGTGAACAGGGAGAAATAAACTTGCCGTTCAAGTGCCATTCGTCACTTGTAGCTTGGCCCTAAAATTCTAAAAAGATAATGATGAGAAGGATCCATTCTGTGAACAAAGCTTTGTTAACAGTTCCTTGGACCCTGAATATAATTACTTCTCAGTACAGGAAATTCCATGTTGTACTTCCATATCATCATATGTGCTGTATTATTAAGATGTAATCACAGGATGTCAAATTTTCCAGGTGAAAATCCAATACCTCAATACACCACAATGTTCTAGATGCAGAAAGATATTACAGTGTACAGATGTTTCTCCTGACTAAGTGGGATGTGAAAGGACAGTTGTGGTCTCTGGACAATTATTAAAATGTATAGAGAATAAGTAAAAGCTTTACCTTTTATAATAGGGACAAGTATTTGAATAGAGATAATAATAAGAAATAAAGGGGTTATAGTGCTGTTGGGAGTCAAAAAGGGAAAAGGGGGAGGGGGAAGGGATGGGGGCATATATACTGATTTAAAGGGTAAATGTAGTTGTATTATGTATTATGGGAATGTATGTTAACCCATTCAATAAAATTGATTAAAAAAAATGTTTCTCCTGACTGAGTTCCATAAGAAAAAGGTGATGTGTAGAGTAAACTCCTTGGATTTGGATCTGAACTGACAAAAGTCTCTTAGTTCTAGGACATATGCTCAGTCTTATTCTCCATACAGGCAAATTAGAAAAGAGTCCAGTAGCACCTTTAAGACTAACCAACTTTACTGTAGCGTAAGCTTTCAAGAATCACAGTTCTCTTTGTCAGATGCATGGGAAGAGATGTTCTCTTCGCCATGCATCTGATGAACAGAACTGTGATTCTTGGAAGCAGGGCCAGCGCACCCATAGAGGCCAGGTAGATGGTGGCCTCAGGCGCGAGGGCCCTGGAGAGGCGCCGGAGGGGGTGTCGGGGGCGTAGGCATGCGCCATGGAGCTGGCGTGGCTGGCCCGCAGCTGCTGCAGCCAGTCAGCCCTGTGCCGCTGCCGCTGCCGCCGCCACACGCCCCCAGCCAGGTGCAGCAGCCACGAGCCGCTGCCGGGGCAGCGTGCAGAGCGCAGAGCAGCCTCCGCCCGCCACCCCAGCCATCCTCCGGCGAATGCCCCAGCTTGTGCTGGGCGATGACGACATCACGCAGTCCGTGGTGCGCGTGCAGTGCATGTGGGGGGGGGGATTTGCTGCAGGCACCAGAGACCCTGGTGTCAGCAGTGCTTGGAAGCTTATGCTACAGTAAAGTTGGTTAGTCTTAAAGGTGCTACTGGACTGTTTTCTATTTTGCTACTACAGACTAACACAGCTAACTCTTCTGGATCTATATATGCAAATGTTCCATATAAGAGAATGGAGAAGCCTCTGATCATGTGGAGCTCTATACATGAGTCTGAGCTGCTGGATGATAGACAATATATTTTCCTCATAACTTGGAGTTTGGAGAAGTTGCTCAGGTGGTCGAAAAATAACTTTAAAAATGCATGACTTTTTGTGAGTATACATAAATATATTTGCCTATGAAGTTCTAAATATCACATTAATTCATGAAAAATCATTAAAGTTATTAGAGACTCCTTTTTATTTAATAAGATAAAAGCTAATTTTTCCTAAATGAAACCAACAAGGTCTTTAAATACAATTATATTTAAGACATAATAGAAGTGCCAAGCTGTTTTATGAGGCAATAATTTGGTTCCCGAGTGGATAAACTATAAGGCTGATGGCTGCTTAGAGTGTTTCAATAACAGTACCAGATTACTGGCTTGTAAAACAGCTCGGTGCTCCTCTTATTATGCTATTAGCTTTTTGGAGTTTGCTTTCATAGAAATGAAAGAAGCACCAACAAGTCTAAACATAAAAATGAAATCAAACATGGAAGGCAGGAAGAAGAGAGAGTCAAGGTGCTCTGTAAAGGAATCCTACAGATGGCTTCATTGCCAGATACTAACTATTCATAGCCATTTATACATGTTTGGAGAGAAAGTTCTATTTGATAAGAAAAAATAACTGCTTATTTATTTATTTGATGGGCCACCTAGAAATGTGGCAGTCTCAGCAAGGACAGCTGGAGACAGATGCAATTAATATGCTGTTCTTCTTTGATTTTACCATGCAAGCACAGAAGCTGGGATCAAATGACAGAATTCTGCATCCTGAGAAATCTCTGAATCATATTTTTTAAAATCTAAACTTAAACAATAACTTTGAAAGGGCATTGGTAATGCCTGGTGATATCCAAAAGCTGGACAGAGCTATGTTGTGAATGACTCTGGTCAGGCCTGATTCAGATATAGACATGCACTTAAGAAGCTCTAAGCATCTAGTTAATTTTCCTATAGCCTATAGCAGATTATTTAGCTCTTGGCAAAAGTTACATCACAAATAATGTTTCAAGTTCGTTACCAGGTATAGTACATAAGTAATACAATGATAAAATCTCTGCTTCCATTCCTGCAGGGAGAGTGGACGACAAATTGAATAGATAAATAAATAGAAAAATAAATAAATAAACCTTTATGAATGTAGCATAATTATTCAGCATTCTTAAGATCAGCTTAATTAACAGAAAATCATATCATCCAGTATAACTACATAGATATTATAGGAGAGCAATTACATTTGTCCAAGAAAGTATCTTACCCAAAGATAAGCAGGTCACAGGCAAGAAGTCCCTTCTAGAAAGGACTTCCCGATTAATTCAGCTTCTCATAATAAATACAGGGTTTCAAAACCATCTCCTAACAATAACTATCTGTCTTGGCTAATTATCTTATAACTTCAAACACCAGACAAGGTTATCTATATTTGAAACATCTTTTAAAAGTATATAACAACTATTAATTCATTCTTGCTACATTTTATCTTAACAAAGTCCATGGAAAATTAATGATTTCTTATACATATGAATATCTTTTGGCCCTCAACAAATACACCCATCCTTGAATAGTATCTCCAACTTCTTTGAATTAGACTCTCTTTCTGTCATGTCTTGCTATGGGTGCAAGGCTAGCCCTGTATCTTCGTGCAAAGACGTCTTCTATGATTTTCTTAGTCAAATTCAGCAACTGTTCTCATATAGTTCTAGCTGTATCTGTACGATTTTTCCCCCCAGTGGGTAATGGCTTCAGTATTCATCTTTGCCCTCCTTATCGAAAGCAGGCTCATATATGCACATATGCACAAATTTGCTTCATTTATGTCATGAGTTTAAGTTGCAGAATTCAGTTCTTTCCCTTAAAAAAAAACAGGTTCAATCCTAGCATCAGTGCCCTTGATAGATGGTCCTTATGGTTAGAAAACCAATTTCCTTTGGCCCTGCTTCAAGTACTTAAAAAGACAAAATTGAAGCATTTAATGCTCCAAATGTACTGCACCTTAAACACCGGAATGATGTTATAGAAGTAGTTCTCCTATGTCTATATCTTAGACATCACAATCTAGGAAACACAAGCCACACTTTACCTGCCACAGAATTAACAAACCACACATGATGGCGCCCAGGGCTCAATTAAAAATACATTAATATGGGTAGCCATGTTCATCTGTCTGTAGTAGTGGAAAAGAACAAGTGTCTAGTAGCACCTATAAGACTAACAAAATTAGTGGTATGGTATGAGCTTTCTGAAGAAGTGAGCTGTGGCTCACGAAAGCTCTTACCCAGGGCCGGTGCGCCCATTGAGGCCAGGTAGGTGGTGGCCTCAGGGAGTGAGGGCACTGGAGAGGTGCCGGAGGGGGTGTCGGGGCGGAGGCGTGCACCACGGAGCTGGCGTGGCTGGCCTGCAGCTGCTGCAGCCAGCCAGCCAGCCCCGTGCCGCTGCCGCCACCACCGCCACATGCCCCCAGCCAGACGCAGCAGCCATGAGCCGCTGCTGGGGCGGCATGCAGAGCACGGAGCAGCCTCCGCTTACCCCCCAGCCATCCGCTGGCGAATGCCCCCGGCTTGTGTCATGCAATGATGTCATCGTGCAATGACATCAGTGTGCAGTCCGTGGCGCGAGCATTGTGCACGCGGGGGGGGGGGGGGTTTGCCGCAGGCATCAGAAACCCTGGTGCCAGCAGTGCTCTTACCCTACCACTAATTTTGTTAGTCTTATAGGTGTTATTGGACTCCTGCTCTTTTCCATTATTTAAAAGAGTTGGCCTAATTGATAAATGTCAACAGCATGACCTACGTCTTGAAATGGTTACTGGGGTGTTTGATTCTTATCTCACACTTGCTTTGCTTCATAGTAGCGTTAATAGGTGCTATAATTATCATTCTTTTTGACAACATCATACATGGTACATTGTCTCAGAGGCAAGGCACACAAGGGAATCATGTTATTAGTGATGGAGGTGTTTAACCTCATTAGCTGATGCAATAGAACCAAGGACCCCAAGGTACAGCCAAGTCTCATCTCAGTGTAAAACTATTTACTGTAAAAGGAACAGAATCTGTAGGCTGCCTGAAACCTGATATTAGTTAGAGCAACAGCTTCTAATGAACTATGAAGTGAATTTCTGAAAATTTACATAAACTTTCTTGGTCCTCCTGTCTTTAGATTTCTCTTTGATCAAAAAGGAATTGATTAGAAACTGACTGAATTTCTCAAATGAGAAAAAGAAAGGGATTGATGGATTTCAGGGAAAAACTGGGTAAAGAGGAATTAATAGAATTTTTCTTAATAACCATGATTTCAAAGAGTATTTTTATCTCTGCTCATTCTAGCACATTGTCAAGAACACTTATAATGCTTAACATTTTTTGGGATGTTATCTATTTGACAGATGAACACAAATTTATACCCAGTTGTTTCGGTGAACTCTGAATACTTATTTACATTGAAATATTTTGAGAATAAATTTCCATAAATAATACATTTCCAAAATTGGGATTTCGATATGGCTTCATTCATGTTTTTAAAGCTATTCTGAAGAACATATTTGTGCATTTGATTGTGTTCAATACATAGATATACTGGATGTCCACATGGAACCTTTACAAATTTGAATAAGTACTGCTTCCAAATGTGGTTACGTTATGCAATACTTTTTTTCTTTGCATATAGTAAAGCAACTGTGAAAGTTTATTACAGCAAAAACAAAACTTTGTTCTAGGGATTTGAAAAGCCTCATGTTGTGTGAGAGATGGAATGTGACATTGAACAAACCTGGAGTTACAGTATTGACTTGATATCCTCGAGGCAACAAGGGGAGCTCGTTGCAGTGGAATTTGGATAACTGTATGTACAAATAAACTTTTAAACAAACCTTTGGATATGTTCTATTCAGTAAAGCAAATCATCATTACATATGATTTCATTCAATATTTATTGTGATTCAAAGTTGCAAAGTATCATTATTCAAAGTTGTAAAGGTTGTAAAGGTTTAATACACCCTCTACATCTTTTTTTAAAAACGGTGTGTGGAAAACTTCAAAATAACTGTTCTGCCACTCACCTTGTTCACTGAGGGATCTGCAAGTCAGAGAAGCCCTATCCTGAGCATTTCCCAGTAAAGAGCAGTAAAGAACAAACATGTCCAACGTTGAGTTGGTAGATGGCTTTGTGCAAGTAAGGAAATAGTAAGGTAACTGCCTAGTCAGAATGACTGGGTATTAAGGGGGTGGAGCAACCTAAGTGACAACCCCTACCCCAATCAACTGAAAGACCTACCTTAAGTTCTGCCTTCTGCCATATAAACCTACCCATCCTCTCTAGTAATCTTTGGAAGCCCTGCTTTGTGTGCCCCTGCCATCACCATATACTTAAATAATTCCATGTGCATTTTTGAAAAATTACTGAGTAAATATTTAATAACGTATTTTTGGTATGCATCACAAACTTAAATTTTAACATTTAAAATTTCCAGATTTAAGTATCCAGAGAGTTGACCAGCTTGAGATTTAGATATATTTACGGGGGGGGGGGGAGCCAAAAGGAATTGCAGGGGGGCACCTCCTTTCCCTTTCCTTTCCCCCTCCCCCACCATGTCTTCTTTCCCTTCCCTGTTCCCCCATAGCCATTCTCCCCTTTCTTGCCTCCTTTCCACCCACCTTTGTATGCCCCCTACCTTTCCCTCTCTCCCCCTGGTAGCCTCTCCCATATGGCCAAATTGTGTGGTGCCAGCTAAACTGGGCCCAGTTGTGTGGAGGGGAACCTGAAAGGACTTGTGGGGGTACTTCACTTTCCCCTGTATCCCCTCCTGACACTATTTCCTCTTTCAGTCCTCCTGGTAGCCTCCATATGTTCACCTTTCCCAAGTCATTCTCTCCTTCAAACTAAATAACTTACTTTTATCTGTTCCCCCCATCTTCACCTATATTTCTTAATTTGTCATTTATCTATTGCCTTTTTCCACAATGGGGACCCAAAAACCCTATTTCTTCTGGGCCTGGTCCCAATGAGCCCTCACTCGAAAGCCAAAATAGCCCTGGAAAGTGCCCTGCCTCCTCTCCCTGTCTTTTACTTACAGTAACCATGCCTGGAATACTGGCAAAACTCTTATGGTTGTCTAGCTACAGCCGCTGAGGGCATCTGGTTAAAGCTATAGGCATTCTTTTTTATCATTTTTGGGTTTTTTTTAAACCCACAATGTTTTGGGTTTTTTAAGATTTCGGATTTTTCTGCAAAATTGAGGCATTTTTCAGGTGTATAGGAAGTTCTGTCTTGTCCATTCATGACTCCAATCTCCAGATTTAAGTATCTTCAGATTAAGGCCACTTGTATATTAGTATATAAGATGATGAGGAAAGACACAAGGGGCATGGTGATAGTGTTGTGCTTTGGGGAGCAGCAGGAACAAATTAAGAGCAACTTCCACTTTTTCTAACCTGGGAGGAGAGAAATGCCATGGGATAGGCAAAACAATGTGAAGCTTTACTTTAAACAAAATTAAAATGTGTTTGAATAGTACAGAGTTTGTATTTCAATCATAAAATAACTTTCATGCATAAATTCAATCAAAAGGATTTATGAGGTTAGAGCCTGAGAAGCAGGCAGAAGAGCAGACAGGACATTTCTCCATCTTTTAACTTGCTGTTGCCAGTGGCAGATTGGGAAATTAAAATGGCCCAGGAGCAAGTCAAGCTCAGAAGCTCAGGCAAGGCAGGAAGATGCAATAGATGAGCATACACCTGCTGCTGCTATTGGAGACCTTCTAGCTGAGCAGACCCTGTCAGGTAGTACTGAAGGGGCAGCAGGAAATCATGTCAGAGAAGGCAATAGAAGAATGTCCATAGACATCCCCATCAGCTGGGTCCAAGCTGAACAGTTCCTTAAGCATCACCAGCACCATTGAGACTCATCTAGCTTCTAGCCAGTACTGGTCCTCCAGAGCAGCAGTCTGCTCCACCCTGGGCTATTTATCACAGCCCAACCTCAGTTATGCAGGTGCTCTAATAATATAAAATTTAAAAAACGATTTAGATGAATTCTTCATGTTAGATATACTTAAATTTTTACACATTTCAAGAGCTTGAAATATTTTGTGAAAGCATAAGCAGACCTCACCCCAACTCCCCCAGCTATTCAGTGATTCTTTTCCAACCCCTGAAGTAGCCAAATGCCAAATCTGAGAAGTTTGCAATATAAAATCTCAGTTCCAATTTATGTTTTTGTTAATCATTTTACTTAAGGGCCAATATAGTACAAATGAAAGGATTCTGAAACTGCTCCTTCGTGTGGGCAAATTGAATGAATGAACAAATAGAACTGAACAGTGATATCTGTAAATGAACAAGTGTAATTATTGCTCCACACTTGCCTAAGATAAGTCAGAAAAGACAGTAGGGGCCCAAAGTTTTCAAGCCAACAATTTTCCCTGAAAACTAATGCTCATGTATTGTACAAGTTTTTAAAATATTAAAATCACTGCAATCTTTCTTCTCAAATATAGAAATGGAGGAGGGAGGAAGGGTTGTAATAAGCTAATTTAGGTCCCTATTGGGGAGATAAGTGGATAATGTGACACTAAATTATGTGCATTATATAATCATGGTCCTCAAATTAACATGGCCCACTAAACAGGCCATACTTTGTGGGGTAATAAGTTGAAGTTAGAAGACAGGTTTTTTCTTCATTCACTTATAATGGCAGGTGAAGAAGTTGTGGTCCACCCCCAACCCCTGCAGCTGGAATAAAGAGGCAGACACAAGACTTGGGAACTAAAGGGCTGTTTTATTGAATAACAACATAAACTGTCAACATGGCAAGGGCCTAACTAGTGGTATGGGCCAAGCCCTGTGGTCATCCCTGGACCTCTGCCTTGACCTGTCTGGATGAGCCTCGCTGCCCCGGGTATGAACCATCCATGTGCATGGCTGGGATTTGGCTGGCCAGACAAAATGATTCCCCCCTTAAAGTTCCGACCACCCCAAGCTTTACCCAACTTCTAATCTGCCAAGAGTGAAATAATTACAGCCCCACCACAAGCCAATTACTGCTACCTATGCAAGCAGGGCAAGGTAGTTGAAAAATACCTCAACCTTATTTACCAATTGCTGGAAAAGGAGAAAAAATTCCTGCCTGGCCCTGTAAATCAGCGACCGGCTAAACCTGCATTGCGACAAGTCGGGTGGGTGAGCCAAACACAAAGGTGAAACTGAAATGCCGAGGGGCGGAGCAGCCTTATAAGGCATCAAGCTCCACTCCCTGCTTGCAAGTTTACAGATAGCCAGGACAATGCAGCTGCCGCCTCCTCTGGAGACACAAAGGGTGGCCTCCAGCCATAGTTGGTCATGCCACCAGCCAGGAGAGCAGTATACCAGTTACTTTAAGATTTGAATCCAATATATTTCTCTCACTCATCACCAATTAGCCATCTTCCTCTCCCTCTTCTGTGTTATAATTAGAAGTCTTACAAATCTATTACTTGCAGTTTCTCATTTGATACGTCAAATATCATTATACACCACTGGGGAAAAAAAACAGTAAGCAAGAACTTCTGATGTCTTTTGTCAAGCACTGCAAATGCATTTCAACAGCACTTTCATTCTGAAGTCCTTTTTGTTTCTGGATGAGTGCCTGCTTTCTACTATTTGGTGGAGGCTGGCATATGCTGCATCTATGAAGTAGAGAGGCCATTTCACATCTCTGTTGAAAATTAACGCATGCCCTATGACTGGATCAGCTCACCTTTGTGGAATGAAATAATTTATCATTTCTTAAACTGAGCATTTAAAAACCTAGTTACTAACATCCCAGGAATAATTTTACTTTTTAAGCTCAGATACGTTACTCAACTTTCTGAAGCATGAGAAAAAACTAAAGAAAATAGGGTTGGCTACTACAGATGAAAGTCAACTCCATAGTCTGCTACAGTATCTGTTTTGCCAGTGTTTTTTAAAAGATTAAAATGACAGGGAAAGCCATGATCAAATTCCATAAGCTCTAGAGTTTAACCCAGATGTCTAATGGCAGGCTATACTATGCTTGTAGGAATATCAAAGGCTGGGAGTAGGAGTGAAATCAAAGAGAAAAACATTTTATAGTATTATGTTTGTTCATAAAATTAAACTCAAGTAGTTTTGCTTTTATTGATGTTTAAAAAATATGGGGATTTTGGCATATATCATATGGTTTGCATAGTACTACAATTTGATATATTCCCAAGTCTGAAATTAGGATAAAAGGATGTGGTTCTTTAATGATACCTCTCAACTTCTTAATCAGTTAAGGATTCTCTTCTTCATCTGCAGATATCCTAATCAACAGATCAAAAGGAAGAGTGTTACTAATCACCGGAGTCTGTTAATACTAAGGGTGTGAATTCACATATTTCCAGTCTGAAACAGTGCCTTTAATTCCCTGTTGAATTTCAGGTCAGAAGTACAGAATCCAAAACTAAATAGGGAATTCCCAGCTCTGATTTGTATTCGAAATATGCCCCTAGTTAATATCAATTACCAAAAATGAAAAAGGCTTCTAAGTATTTTAGAGTTCCCAAAAAGCAATACACTGGGATTGTTTTGGAAAACATGCCTTCAATCTTGAGCTGAATGTTAATATACTATATGACAATGGCTTGTGCTATTCAACGGCAAGAATACTGAAACCATGAGTGAATCTCCTTTGAGAGGAGGCCTGAACACACACTTTTATTACACTGAAAGGTTGCCTAATTCCCATACTTTAAAGAGTGCTTCTTGTTTTAAAGGAATATCCATTAATCCCTCAAACATAATGGATGTTTCTTATCTCAAACCACTCCAGCTTTATTGAAAAACTCAATCGTGTCGCTTATTTTTGGAATTTCAGTCTGTCAGCCCAAATAATTGTACTTTTCACAGCAGCATAAATCAGTGGTAATTACACCTTCATTGTGAAGTGCCTATTAATTACCACCATGTACTGTTCCATGGGAGAGCAGACATCATTTAAACTTTGGACATATCCATATTTAAAACATTGTTAAACACATCCTGGACCAAGAAACTTAGAACCTGTATCTGTGCTAGGGATTCTAAAAGTCTTTTAAATTACACAAATTTGGAGAATTAAATGATGTAGTCCTCACAAAACTGTCTCCAGATAAAAGGTATCTAATGGGCTTAGAAGGTAGTAATTGTACTGCTTGGAATTGGACTGTTAGAACTTAACCTTGAATCTGATTTGTGCAGAATATAATTCTCTTAATAAAGAACATGTTTAAGACCTTTTCCACATCGGTTGTTACCCTCCCAGTATGATGCTGATGGAAAGCAGACTTTCCCTGACTTTTCTCCAGTCTTTCCACGGATAGCTATTGTGTGAATGGAAAGTTCAGAAGTTTGGATATTCCTGGTGGTACCCTAGAGTATCCATTTCCCCTGCCCCTGACATTGCCCCCCCCCCAGCAGCAATTCTCCCCCACCAGTAACGGGGGGCATTTTAAAATCACCTAAATCAGCAATTAAATACAGAATCATAGAGTTGGAAGGGACTCCAGGATCATCTAGTCCAACCCCCTTCAGAATGCAGGAAATGCACAACTACCTGCACCACACACAGTCCTGCTCCATGCCCAGAATACGGCAAAAAACTTCCAGAATCCCTGGCCAATAACAACAACAACAACATTCGATTTATATACCGCCCATCAGGACAACTTAATGCCCACTCAGAGTGGTTTACAAAGTATGTTATTATTACCCCCACAACATTAATAATTATAATTATATAATTATATAATTATAATGTTATACCAATCTCTATATCAGATTCTCTGAATAGTTAGCATTTGTTTTTTTAAGTAAGTTTCTAGTGTCTTGTTGCTGAGATATGCCTTTCCCCTTACAGCTCCACAATTAAATGGGCTAGAGACTTTTTTAAAAAATGATGAAAGCTAAGAATTTGAACAACCCGATACCTAGATTGTTATAATATTACAATAATATAATGTTGTTAAATTCCAGTTTTTTAAAAAAACCTGAAAAAGCTCTTGCCAATTAAAAACAAAACTAACAAAAGTCCTTGTAACACAGGTCTGGAGTGACAACTGCTAAGGCAATGGAGCAGGGTAAGTGGAAGCCTTGCTGACACTATGCTGTTATCAGCAGCTATGCAACATGGAAAACATATAAACCTGTTCTTATGTGGAAAATATCTAAGTCATGACATAGGGTTTTCAGATCTTTTTTCAAGTGAAATCAAGGGCCAAATTAAATGATATATGGGGCATGATTCAAATTGGGGATTCCCTGATTTAATTTGCAGTCACATGTAACATGGGCGAACTACAGTTCTTATCCACTCAAGGGCTCAATTCATCTGAGGAGCACAATGTGGGGAAAGGAGGGGTTTCTACCTTCCTTCCTGTGCTGTTTTTCCAAGTCAATAGAACCACGGGGCTCCATATACAACAGTCAGTACATAAGGAGCTTCACAGCAGGGCAAACAGGGAGCCCCTGAGGCCAGTTCAGCTTTGGAAAATAGTGCAGTTGGGAACACGGAAGTCCTCCTGCCCCATATCACACTCCTGAGCCAAATCAGGCACCAGAGCACTTTGGAACTCTAGTTGTCCCATTCTCCCATGTTATTTATGACTGCAAACCAGATTAGGGACCCCAGACTTTATTGTCACCTTTGTTGTCTAGTTTGGCTTAAGAACCACTTTACATGTAATCTGGTCCTCCCGGCTGGCAGGCAGAGGCTGCTGAGGTCAGGGGCCACTTTTGCAGCCCCAGAAGGTGAAAGTGGCTCGTCCCTCTCCTTCCAAGCATGCGGAATTTCTGGGAGGCAGGGATGAGCATCTGTAAGGCAGCCCCACCTCCTAAACCCTGCAGTTGGCTTCACATGCTTGGGAAGGAGATAGCTAGCTCCTGGCTTACCTCCGATCAAGTGGCAGAGAGCCCGGCGGCGGCAGCAGCACAGTGAGGGAAGCGGAGAGATGGAGTTGGAGCAGTCGGCTCCCTTTGTTGCGCCTGGTGGGGCTTTGTCACTACTGAGTGGGAGGGTGTGGGGTTTGCTGCTGCTTAAGCGGTGGTGCAGCCATGCCAGTGGACCCTCCCTGCTGAGAAGGCAGGAGGGCTTTAAGCAGCGACTGCGCGGATGATTTCTCTCGCTTTGCCTTGCAAGGCAGTGAGGGGAGGGTGTCCAGTGGTGCAGCTGAGGCAGCTGTGGAAAGGTGCCTGCTAGCCCTCCACGGCTGTAGAGGCAGGAGGTTTTAACAGCCACTGCAGCAGTTTTGGTGGTAGTGGCCCATATCCGAGACTAGGCGGTGGTGTGGTACTCTCCCGGCCTCATTTTGTGGTTCTCCTCCCCCCCCCAACACTCCATTTTAATAGACAGGGGGCTGCCTCATCATTGTAGTGGGGTTTAGTGGGTATTCAACTGGAATTGAACCCCCCCCCCTTCATTACAGCATTGGATCCATATTGGGGCAGTTAGTTAGTGGTAGCTGCTAGGCGGGTGGACTCCTGCGGTTGAAGTTTTGGCCTATCACAGCTTGGGAGTAGAGATGTGCATGAACTAAAATATGACGCAAAACCCCCCACGAAACAGGCTGGTTCGGGGGTCCCGAACCAGGGTTCGTGGAAGCTCCTTTTCCAGAACTTCCACGAACTTTATACTGGTTCATTGAATCGTATTTACAGGGGCAGTTTAAATGGCCATTTCCTGAAGGAAATGACCAGCCCACCAAGCCAAGAGGATGCAGGTTGGGTCCCAACTTGGTCTCAGTGAGTGGGCCACAGTTGAGTGGCAGGGTCGACGTGTCCTTAAGTGGCCAGGGCTACTGCCGCTACTGTTTAAAGAGAAGAAGTGTCCTCCTCCTCCTCTTCATATTTTGGTTATCTACCTCAGTGGCAGTCATCTCAGTTTGGTAAAGGGCAAGGCTCTTTCATTGCAGGCACAGGCAGACTTGCAGCTGATAGGCAAGCTCTGGCCTGGTGTCTTGATTATCTGGTTGGCAATTGGGCCATGTCGTAAGTGGCGGGAAGGCCTGGATGCCAGGATCATGAATGAGGCTAGGTGCAGAGCTAATAATGCTCTCTTGAAAGCCCTGGGGGATGGGATGGGGATTTACTTGCCTCACCCAAGAATTTGTGCCACAGCAGCCCACCTCTACAGGGGTGATGGCGTTCACCTCTCAGTAGCGGGGAATGACATATTTCTGGAGGATTTATGGCAAGGGCTCAGGTTGGCCATAAGCCACCTGTGGGGCGCAAGGGCCTAAGCAGAGGCTTGGCCCTGCCCGTGACAGAATAGAATTGGGAAAAGGGAGTGGGCTGGCGAGCACCCTTGGCGTATCCCCACTAGGGGGATGGGGCCTGTCAGGATCAGCTGGTGGGCTTCACAGAGACCAGCTGAGAGGGCAGACTGCCGCAGGGAACCCCTGTACAGGTCCTTCCCTCAGGCTTCATGGTGGAGTGGTTGAATTTTCAAGGGGGGAACCATTTGCCTGGCCGGCTGGGTTGCAGCCATGTGCATAGATGGCTCACACTTGGAGCAGTGGGGCTTGCCCATACAGGACAAGGCAGCAGTCCTGGCATGGACACCAGGGCTTGACCTGTACCACAGTTTGATCCTTTGCCATATTGACAGTTGTATTAATGGTTTAATAAAAGTGGCCCTTTAATACTCAAAGCCTTGTGTCTGCCTCTTTATTCCTGACTTGGGAGGCAATAACACTTTCCCATATATGATTTTGAAATATGCACATTACATGTGGATATATGTGGGGATTGGTTCTACATGTTGTTATTTTTACTGCACATTCTTTACCTATCGAGTTCTGTCAAGAATTTGGCCTTCCTTTAAGGTAATATAAACCTAATTAAATTAGTGACAACAAGACAAAATAACACTAGTTTGATCCAATTGCAGGGCTCACATTTCTGCCTGGGAAAGGTTGAATAATGCAACAAAATAGAGCAGGCAAAACAGTAAGGCCACAAAATGTTTATGTTCTAAGAAAATCAAATGTTCTGTGAAAAATAGAATTCTTGTTGGTTTCTAGGATAGTCAATCCCTATGTAAAGCACAACTTCATGACAGTGTACCCAAAGAGACAACAGAGCAGGTTGTTACTGTGTCATCAAGACCAATCAAGGCACTCCCCAAAACTGTTTTTGATGGAATGAGAAAGAACAAAGATTATGCATTTGGAAGGCCCACAAAACATGGTTTCCATAGTAAAATTATGCTGTTGACAGGATTTGAAACCCTTTCATGCTTGCATACGTAGTGTGTTTGTGTATGTATGTGTGTGGGGGGGGGGAGATTCATAACCCATTTTCAGCAATGAGTTATTGAGTTGTGCACAAAAATAAAGATTTCAAGACAAGGAAATACTAGGATTTTACAAGATCACTTCAGGGATCAGTGTATTTTTCAGGAATTCAGAAACAGGTTTTATTGCAATGTTGAAGCCACGGCTATCTCTGGAAGCTTTCCATAGCTCATTCCATAAGGGGGGGGAAAGCATTTAAAACAAGTGTGGCTTACACTAAACAAAATCACCATAGAGCTAGAAGGATTGATTAAAAGTGTATCTGAAACAAGAGATATTTTCTCTTGTTCTGTTTTGAAAGGATAAATTTGTTTTCTGGCTACACAGAAAGCCATTTTTCATGTCCTTTCCATGCTGGTTTATGGTTTATGATGCCATGGTAACTTGACTCAGATGCTACCCTGACAGAACTGGTCTTTGGGATGAACAGGCACTATTTTTATGTACTATGATGACATTTTTAAACTTGCAAAATGTTACAGATGTAGGTGGAAATTCTGTTATATTTTTAGAGTGTCAATAGTCTTAGTGTGTGTGCAGTTACATCTGTATATATCCTTTTTACAACTTAACAGCACAGTATGTCCTTTCTGTAAAATATAAATGTTAAAAAAATAACTTCTCTCTCACTGTCTTCTTAATCATACCAGAAACTTGTGAGGTAAAATGGAACAAAGTAAACATATACGCACATTTTCTCTGGGAACAACATTTTAGTCTAGGTTCTTTTGTGATACATAATTCATGAATACTATTAATTCTATATGATACTTTATTCTATATGCTACTTGGTAAAGCAACATAGAAATAATTAATAATGATATTCTAAGATATATTTAAAATATCTGTCCCACTAGTTTATTGAGCCTGCTTGCAGGGAGAGTGGAATTAAATAAATAAATAAATAAAATATGTCCCCAAAATGTTGTTTATAGAGGTCCCTTATCCCCCAAGAACAACAGGGGGAGAACAGAAAGTTTCCCTCTCAACACCATTTGAATTAGTTCAACAATATCTTATTTTTCACAAACATTTCCCATGGTCTGACTGTACAAGTCAAATGTCTGAAATAACAGAACATATATTTTAATAAGTCTTATATACACTACTGTACTATTTCATAATTGCAATGAGAATATTTAGTAATTCCTCTATTACTTAAAAATAACTGGAAGAGCAATTCAAATTAAATGTTGTTTATTCCATTTCCTGTTGCAATGCAGGCTTTTCTTGTCTAACATCAGCAGTTAATAGAAAATGGCTGACTGACTACTTTTTAAATAACATTTTTTCTTATTTTGGAAAAGAGGAAGGAGGAAGTAAAAGGCTTGGATTGCCTCCCATATTTCATTTAGAATATGCCATTAACTTCTCTCCCTCCTCCTCCATTTTAATCCACAGGTGTTACCCATTAAACAAGTGAACTGACTTTAATGGCCTCCAGCAGAGCAGGGGACACAAAATGCCTTCCATGACCTGCCAATAATGATTTGTCCTTGCTTTGTTTCTAGAAAGCCCATTTAAGTTGGTTCAAAAGCTAGTGATCTGTTTTATCCCAGAAGGCCACATAATTGGACAAAATTGTTGTTATTGAATTAGAGAATTGTTTTAAGGTGTAAAGGAAAGAAATGTTGGAACAATTCGTGATATGTATCATTGTCAAGAAAATACCTCTGTCAGTTCTGCCCTCAGTCTATAGATTCAGACATAGGATGGATAATAAATTTATTTGTTATACTTGCATTCTGCTTCCCAGTCAAAATAAATGGGTAGTATTTTTAACCTCACAAAAATTCTGAAGGGCAAAGTAGTTTGAGGGATAGACAAAGCTACCTAGCAAACGTCATAGCTGAGCATGCTGGTCCAACCTGGTCAAACCAAAGCTATCTTTTACTGAAAAATGGAGGGGGAGCAGCATAAGTCATATCCATCCAATCATCCATTTTAATGAAATGAGTTACGGTCATAAGATGAATTTATTAAAGTTCTAGAGAAAGATATGCTTCAGCATGTTTGTAAGGGTCTTTGGATCATAATGAAAATCTTCAAAAGTAGGTTCAGCATCTGTAACCCTAACAACCACCTTCAGAAGATGCAAGTCATAACATAAACAGCCCAGCTTGAGTATTAAATTCATTCCTTGATTTGCCACTCACAGCATCAGAAGAAATAAAATCAGGAATGCAAACTTTTCAGGCCTCCATCATATCTCCTTCCATGCCTTTCAATAATCCGCACGACCAAAGACAATCCCTCACTTCTCAAGAACTTTAGTCCTTTTCAGAATGATCCATAATTCAATTTTTAAAGTCTTTTGCTTGTTTTCTGCATAATCATTTTTGCTCCTGTTCCTAAGTAGAAGGTAGTATGAGGAGAAACCAGATGACTGAGGCAATCACAATTCATAAGCCATTGGGGACTGTATTTAAAAAATCACTGTCTCTCCTGACCAGGTAATTTGTTGGTGCATCACCTTGCCCCTTTTCATGATGGCAACGTAGAATTAGCTATTTGCTTCAGGACTAAGCAAAACAATTTGAGGAACTTTTTTTACCTGCTTCACATTGCCCATGAAGAGGGCTGTTAAAACTAGAACTAGTCAAATAATTGGCTGGTTAGGTCCTCACTAAGGATTACCTAGCAAAAGCAGTGTTGGCTTTGCTAAAAAAGCATCCTGAGACATCCAAGGATGAAAGCAAATTTGATCAATCCAGCCACAAATGACTGATTGGTTTGAGGGAACTGGGAAGGAGACTGTTGTGTTAATCAAATCCCAGTGTAGATGATAGGAGGGGATGATGGGGCTGGGTGTTTCTTGACATGTTTTTAAATGTGCAGGGAATGAAAAATTAATCAGAGCAACTCTGGAGTCAAGGTTTGAGTCAAGATAGGACTGTGCAAGTTTTGGTAGCCTCCAATGTGTGAGGTGTACAATAGGTATTTGTTGCAGAACAGCCACTAGAGGCGGGTGTGAAACAGGAAAATACTTAACCATGCGGTGCGTGGTTCATCGTGTTTCACGAACCACAAACTTTCATGAACCTATCTCAGTTCATGAACCAGTTTGTTTGGTTCATGAAAATGTCACTTCCGGTGCAGTGGAAGGTCACTTCCAGGGCTGCAGAAAGCCCATTCACCCCCTTGCCTAGAAAACTGATTGATCAGCGCCAGGCTGTCTGCAGTGATGAACCCCCCAAAATGAACCAAACGAACCAGCCTAAAGGTCATGTCAGTTTGTTAGAAATGGGCTCTATTGAACCACCAGTTCTCAAACCATGAACTGGCCTGGTTTGTGATGAATTTTGGTTTGCGCCTACCTCTAACAGCCACTAATAAAGCCCTCATCTAAATTCTTGATCTTGTATCTGCATTCCATGGTACAGGGGACAAGTACAAATAATAGAAAAATGAAGTCCCTTGCACACTGTTGAAAAGGTCCAACTTAAATATACAAATTGATCAATACTAAGCCATTTTAAATAGAAGTAAAACATGTAAGGCTTATTCTTATGAAAGATTCCTCTGTGGAATGGGTTTCCTTGGGAGGTGGTAGGCTCTCCTTCATTGAACATATTTAAGAAGAGGCTAGATGGCCACCTGACAGCAATGATGATTCTATTATTAATTTCTATTAATATGAATGTATGCAGACTGGGAGAGGGAGGGAATGAAGGGATAAGCTGCTGCTAGGCTCTCATAGCCCTTTCTTAAATAGTCAGGGTAATGCCAATGACCATTTTGGTGTCAGGAAGAAATTGTCCTCCAGGAAACATTGGAGGGTTTTTGGAGGTGAGTGGGGAAAGTAGCTGTGAATTCCTTGCATTGTGCAGGAGGCTAGACTAGATGACTTGTGGGTCCCTTTCCAGCTCTATGTTTCTATGAAAGTGTCCTTAGGACTGCAGCCAATGTCTTTTCTCTCATCGAAGGAAGTTTAACATAGGGGCTAAGAGAGCCACCTGGGAGGTCCCGAGTTCAAGATTTTATATGCCACCATCCCAATTGGGTAGACAATGGCAGTTCACTCTTTCAATTACACCCTCCCCTTCCCCCATTTGCAATGAGAGGATAATATTACTGACCTAACATGCAGATTTAGTTAGTGGCATGTAAATAAGTATAGTACATAAATGCTAAGTGCAATTAGTTACACAATCCACTCCCTGTGTTACTTTTCAGATGACATTCTCAAAACAGTGGACACACACTTAATTATTCTTTAATTAAGCAGCAAGCTCTCCTTACAAGGACCTGATATTCAAATTAGAGAGAAATGCCGTAGCACATTTGTATATTATGTCCAATGATTAAATACTTGTTCTGCACATCAAGTGCACTTTCTTTGGACAATGCCATCAATTAAAAAATCATCGCTGAGGTACAAGACTGTTAACTCATTTTTATTCATTGTAAGAAAGAAGGAATGAAGGGGTAGAAAAACCTTGAACAGTGTCAAAACAATTTCAATAATGCAACTCCTACCAAATATCATTCATTAACAACTCAGGTGTGCAAAAAGAAACAAATGAGCTGGAAATACTCCTGGAAATCATTGTTTCCAGGATTCTGGAATGGTGAACTAAATCTGAACTAAAACCAAGTTATAATAGCACACTTCCACCAAAAAGTTTGTGTGTTTTGTTTTGGTTTATATCTCACAGCAGCAGCAAGAGACAGTAACTGAGTTAGCATAGCAGCTTCCTGTTTCCCTTAACAGCATTCACCAGTTGGATCCCAATGGGAGAGAGAGATCTTATGTTATAAATTAATTTAGTTGGCAGGAAGGGGGAATGAGCCAGTTTGGTGTAGTGATTAAGAGCGCAGGACTCTAATCTGGAGAGCTGGGTTTGATTCCCCACTCCTCCACTTGAAGCAAGCTTGGGTGACCTTGGGCTAGTCACAGTTCTCTGGAGCTCTCTCAGCCCCACCCACCTCACAGGGTTATTACTGTTGTGGTGATAATTATGACATACTTTGTAAACCACTCTGAGTCAGTGTTAAGTTGTACTGAAGGGCGGTATATAAATCAAATGTTATGAATACTATTATGTGCTTGAGTGCATTTTTTTTTCTGTTGCTACTCAGGCAATGACATTGTCTCCCTGCCAATCAAGTCCTCACAGGGGGAGACCCCTTCCCTCCCCTTCTATCACCTTTGGAAATGTTTGGAAGGGGAAATATGCAAACTTCAATCATAAGTTGCAATTCAAAAGACACTTCCCTGGGAGTAAGCACAATTAAATAGCATAGGACTTACATCAGTAGGCCTGTTAGAATGTATCTTGGTTTGTTCTGCAGTATTGCCCAGGCACTGATTTGTCTCCCCCACACACATCAGTGCCCTTTGTGAGGAAAAGTGCCACTGAGGGAGGGGTGGAAGTGCTCTGATCAATCAATCAAACTTGACAAAATCCCTCGAAGTCTTCAATCATAGGCTGCAATTCTAAAGACACTTCTCTGGGAGTAAACACAAGGAAAAATGGCATAAAATGTAATAATTTATTAGCGCTATAGAAAAATGTGAACAGAAAGCAGGCATGTTTTTAATGCTTCCAATACCTCTGCCCCACTACCCCTTTGACAGCCAGTTTTTTGCTGTAGTGTTCACCTGCTGACCTTTGCCTTCTTCAGGGTACATTGTTGTTGTTGTGTGTAGTGTAACTGAGGATAAACTTGGTGAATCAATGATTTAGAGGGAAGACTATGTTCTGTGCGATTTTCATGCCATCAAGTACAAAAACAGCTACCCCAAAGAGCATGGAAGCCTTCATTGAATAGAATGGGTCCAAAACTCATGATAATAAATAAAGCCCCAAACATATTAGATTTGAGCTGGCAAAGCCCCAGCAAGGAAAAGACTAATAATTAATGAACCCTCGAATTGAAGCTGAAATGGAAATTTTTTTAGTGCCCAGGATTAGTGCATCCACACTGCCTTCTGTACACATATGGTCAAACAACTGAATTGTCTGAAGATCATTAATGCTCCGTATTGAATAATTTCTCAAAATGCTGAAGCAAGCAACAAAATCTCTCTTAGGCAAGCAATATCAGGAGGAAATTGAGTTATGGAATCCCATGAAAGTAAAAGTAAAAAGGCATGAAGGCCTTTTTCAGATTCATGTAGAATTACAAATGGAGAATCACGAGGACTTATGTGAGGCATCTAATTTCCCCCTCCACCATTATTTTCTGATTCTTTTCCCTGAAAGCCCCCATAGCCTCTGCCCTTTTCTTGCTTCCTTCTCTCCTCTCACACTAGAAAACCTATCTTTATCTATCTTCTTGTCTACAGTTTTTCCTCCTTCATTCCTCCTGGCACCCTCTACATGGGAAAACTACTGGCCACCAGGCTGGGACCTGTAGTGTAGAAAAAAAACACAAGCATTTTGCACAGTCGTTTGGAAACAAAGTGGCAAGGAAGCTGCTTCTTCATCCTCTCCCAGCTTTCCTGCTACTTTGTTTCTGAAGGGCTGTGCAAAACGCTTGTTTTTTTCTCTCTTTTTCAAAGCCTGAAACATGCATGAGAAGGAGGGAAAAGGAGCCTTTAATCCTTTCCTGGCTTTTAAAGCCAGGAGGAATGTGTAGTAACATTACAATGTTGCAATGTTACAATGTTATGCCATCCATCAACTCATCACCCTAACTTTATCTGCCCCACTTTCTTCAGCTCACCCTCCCAATAGCCCCTAATTGGGAAAATGCTGTGCAGTGCTGATCATCAGGCCAGGCCTAGTTGCACTATAGGGAACCTACAAGGAGTTGCAGGGAGACACTTCACTTTCCTCTGTATTTCCCTTCACTCCATTCCACCTTTCCCTCCTCTTGGCAGCCCCCATATACTCACTTTTCTTGGTCCCCTTCTTCCCTTCGCACCTACCAAACAACCCACCTTTTATCTTCCATCAATTTCCGTTATATTTATTATTCATTTACTTCATATTTATTATACATTTACATTCACTTTGCTCCTCAATGTGGACTTAAAGCAGCAGCTGACATCATTCTATTCTCCATTTTATCTTCTCAACAACCCTGTAAGGTAAGTTATACTGAGACTATGTGGCTGGTCCAAGGTCATCCAGTGAGCTTCCATGGCAGAAGGGTCTTCCTAATCTGCAACTCTTATCACTATACCACACTGGCTTTTGTGCAGTGGCTAGTGTTGAAAAGTATCAAGCAGTCAGGCCTGGATAAGCCATAGAAGTTGCATGGTAGCAAGTCACCCAGTAATTGCTGCCAGGCTTGGAAACAATGAGTCTTCCTTCAAAGTTCAAAACTGCCTTGGAAAGGGCCCTCCCCCAGCCTTTTACAAACAGAAACCAAGACTTGAAGGCTAGCAACACCTTCTGAGAATATTCTTGAAGCTACATATGCTGCTTTCATTATTTGGGGGAGGGGGTCAATTCTCCAATGTATTTTTATTTAGATTTCAGATTTTTCAGGTTTGTAGAAAAACATTTCTTGTCTGTTCATGGCTCCAGTCTCCAGATTTAAGTATGCACATATGGGGCCACACTAAGAATTAGATATATTGATATAATCACAGAATTGGAAAAGATTTCAAAAGTAATTGTTGCCAAAATTCTTCAAGTGGATGGATTATTTATGTGGTGCCCATCAAATTACCTTCTAGAACCCTCTAAACTAAAGTTCTTAACTTTTGATTCTCCTCACTATCATGTCAGAGGATCTAACTAGTTATGTCCTCTGACCATTGTAATCTGCTTCCTAGGAACGATGCAGATCAAAAGGCCTTAATACCATAGCCTGAAAGGATGTGTGTCCCCCTCTCTTTAAACATCCACCTTTTTTAGAAGTTGTGTTATTTTTGTTTGGTCTTTTAAAAGGGTATTACATAGATTTTGCTTTAGATTCCACTACTGCAACATTATCCATTCTTCTCAAAATGTTGCCAGATTTGCAAATAACACATAAGTAGTTACGCAGTACTGACTAAAGATTAAAAGAGTTTATTTAGGAACTACATATCTGATGTAAAGAGGAGAGACAGAGATAGATGCTGTCTATCTAACTACATCTTAGATAGAGTGGGGTTAGTGGAGAAGAGAGAAGAAGGAGGATATTGCCCTGTTTAGCCTAATAGGAGACAAGAGAAGGAAATGACCGTTAGGAGAAAAGAGAGTTGGTGCCTTCACTATCCTATCACTGATCCTTGCTGCTCCATGTATGGAAGGATCTTCTTCACTCTCTTTTTCTTTTAATTTTTTTTAATTTTATTAAAGCAAAAATGGGGTTCAGAAAAGAAGGGGGAAAGGGACAAGTAAAGCAGATATAAACTTGTTTACTACAAGGATTATTAAAATACAAAATATCAAAGTCATGACTAGACATGACTAACCAAAAAAAAATTAACAAACCAGCGGATCGTGGTTCAGTGCAGACAACGATCCCGAGTTAGCAAACCACAACGAACATCTCCCGTTGCCGAACTGGATCGTGGTTCGTGGTTTGGGGATGGCACAATGCAGCGCATTGGTATTCCCAGCGATACAGAAACGGTGGCTGATGCCTGTGGCCGCCGGTCCTGACGGGCATGAGGAGAGGCCAAGGGGTCTGGCCACTCGCCGGCAGCACCCCCCATGTGCCCACCCACCAGGCCAAAGTAGAGTGTGCTGCTATTCCCAGCGAGAAAGGAATGGTGGGTATTGCCAGTGGCCGCTGGGCCTGGCGGGCACAGGAAGGTGGTGACGAGCCACCTTCCTTCAGGGGGCAGGGGGTCTGGCTGCTCGCCAGTGGCACCGCTCATGTACCCGCCCACCAGGCCAAAAATGAGCATGCTGGTATTCCCAGCAAGGGCAGGAATGTGGGTACTGCTGGCGGCCGCCGGGCCTGGTGGGCATGGGGAGGCCGCAGAGAGCCACCTCCCCTCAGGGGGCAGGGGGTCTGGCTGCTCGCCGGTGGCACCCCCCATGTGCCTGCCCACCAGGCCGAAAAAGAGTGAGCTGTTATTCCTGGCGAGGGTGGGAGCGGACATGACATTCAGATGGGGGCCTGATCCCCCAGCCACCCCGGGTCCTCACCCGAGGGTCCCACCAAGGAACAGTGCAGCAGTGGCAGCCAACAGTACCCACCTTCCTGCCTTGCCAGAAAGTGGAAAGGACGGGAGGGAAAGGCCTGTCATGTGGGAGGTAAGTGGGAAGACTCCCCCCAACAGATGCCAGGCCAAACAGGAGCGCGCTGGTATTCCCAGAATGGGTAGGAGAGGACCTGTCATTTGGACGGGGGCCTGATCCCCCAGCCACCGCAGGTCCTAACCCGAGGGTCCCACTGAGGAACAGTGCAGTGGTGGCAGCCGACAGTACTCACCTTCCTGCCTTACTGGAAAGGACGGGAGTTGCAGGACACGTTCCCACCCAGCTGAAAGAGGTCCCGTCAGTCCCGTTGACAGGGGTGCCGCCACATTGTCAACCAACTGTATCCATACACAATACAATTGGTTGCGTGAATGCCACAGAGCTGTGTAACTAAGGAGGGAGCAGTAACAGGATAGTCCCTCATGAAATGGGCTGACTTGATCCACTGCCCTGCCTTTGTGGAAAGTAGGAGATGGGCAGGACAGGAGGCATTGTTTGGACGGATCAGAGTGGGTCCTGAGAGGGGGAGACGGAAACGGGACAGCAGCAGCAGCAGCTGACATCAGCCACCTTCGCGGCTTTGTGGTAAGGACATCAGTTGAGCAACCCATTCCCCCCTGCTCAGAGGGCTCTGTGTTTGTGATGGATGGAGGCATCATGCAGCTGAACTATATGTGCAACAGTTCCTGAGCTGCTGCGCAAGTGCCCAAAGGAGGCTTCCATCAGCAGCATCACCCACCTTCCTGCTTTGCCGGAAAGGATGGGAGGGAGAGGACCTGTCATGTGGGGGGGGGGGGAGAGTGAGAAGATCCCCCCACAACTTCCAGGCCAAAGAGGAGCGCGCTGAAATTCCCAGCGTGGGAGGTAGAGGACGTGTCATTTGGACCGGGTTCCTGATCCCCCAGCCACCGTGGGTCCTCACCCAAGGGTCCCACTGAGGAACAGTGCGGCGGCAGCTGCCTCCTGAGCCATCAGCCTCGAGGTTGTAAGCGGCGCCGTCCCAGACCCTGAGGGGACAACCTCCGCCAGCATGGCCTGTCGGAGCGCTCTGTTCTCACCAGCATCACCCTCAGGGCAAACTGATCCTCCCACTGACCCCCGCTCACAAGAGCTGGTGGCCCCCTTTCTCCCCCCAATGGATGTTTCACTGGGTGAGGAGGGAGACAGGCTCTGGTGGTGCCTCTTCAGGTGCCGAGTCAGGGCCGTCGAAGACAGGTGCTTCGGGTTTTTGCCCCTCTGCACCAGGACATCACAGGCACGGCACTGCACCACACGGGGGTCATCAGGAAGGGCCTGAAAGTGCCTCCATACGGAGGAGTTGTAGCATTGACTGCTAACTGTCCCAGGGGAAGGAGGAAGAATGGTTACAGGCTGCGTCGTGGGGCTGGACACAGATGATGGCATGAGCGGTGGACTGCAGGAGGGGACACCACCAAGAGTTTGGGATGGGGATGGGAGGGATCTTTCATAACACACATACCATTCCTTCAGGGATACATCGCCCATCCACCCCTCCTCAAAATGTTGAGAGAGATTCTCTCCCCCCTCTGCAAAGACCTCTCGGGCCTCCACAGCCCACATAGGTGAATTGGGGGGGAGCAGGAGGACTCCCTGCGGACCCCAAGGAACACCCAATACCGCTTTCCACAACTGAACCAGGAGGACTGCCATCGCACTTCAACCTACAACCACCCTTGGCAGCCAACACAACAGGAAGACTCATTGTGCCACCAAACTAGAATTAAGGACAGGAAAGGAGATGACTCTGTGTGTCCTCCGCCATGGTGCCCACCGAGCTTGACCCCAGGACCTGGCAGCAGCCCTGGCACCAGAGGGAGGGAGGGACTAGAGCCCTAGCCCACCACTCCCACAGACCTGAACAGATCAGGCACTGATTAATAATCCATATGAGCCCTCAGCTGAGGTGCCCACCAAGCTTGGCCCCAGGGCCTGGTAGCAGCCCTGGCACCAGAGGGAGGGAGGGACTAGAGCCATAGCCCACCACTTCTACAGACCTGAACAGATCAGGCCCTGATCATAATCAATGTGAGGCCTCAGCCAAGGTGCCTACTGAGCTTGGCCCCAGGCAGCAGCCCTGGAACCAGAGGAGAGAGATCCCTATCCCCCAAAGCCAAGCTCAATTGTACTCTCAGTCTCTCTCCCGAAAGGCTAGCAAGTGGCAAGCAAGAGCTCTGTCCCACTCCATTGCTCGCAGAAAGTGAAACCCAGCCTGGGAGACCACGGCTATTTATAAGCAAGGGTCCCATTCAGCAACACAGGAGGTCTGTGTTTGGCCATCATAGCTGCCTATCAGGGTTTGCAGGGATGAGACTGGAGTGCCCATGGCTACAGAACACCCCCTTCCGCCTCCCTCCCCTTGGTGTCTTCTCCCAACTTGTAACTGCTTTGCAGTTCCATGGTTGGAAGGAAGCCCTGCTGATCAAGGAAAGCTGGGCTTCCATTCGGGTTTCCAGGGCGACAGAAGGAGGGCAGACAGAGCTCAGGCATTCCTCTGGCTCCGTTGCCAGGGGAATAGATTGCTGGTGCCTGAGTGTCTGGATTCCCGAACCATGCCCAAACTCCCCGAACCAGGCCTCTCCCGACCGCTGGTTCATTGGCCATGGCCGACCATGATCTGCCGGGTCACGATTGCGTGATCACCATTTTCGTGGGTTTTTATGGTTCGTAATGCGGGTTGTGCCCTTTTCTAGTCATGACATTTATAGATATTAAAATAGCGATTAAATGTTTTTCCAAAATAAACAACACATGCAAAATTCAAACCTATTTCTATTCATTATTTTAGTAATAATAAAGAACGAAAAAAAATTAACACTAACACTGCTTATTACTTAATATAACTGATCATCATAACCTTTAAGGGCCTTAAAATAAAGTACTATTAAGAATTCTAACCTATTTCTACTCCTTATCTTCATTACCTATTATTTATACTTACTTAACAGTAATGTCTGGAGCAGTTCCTGCCCACTCCAGACTCGGGGCTGGGACCAGGCAGGACTGGCTGCCGTGGCCCTGACCTAAGCTCTACCACCCCTTGGTGGGCACCCTCACCTTCTCCCCACTTACCAGGTAGACTGGGGAAGAGGCGCAGCTGGGGCCAGGGCTAGCTGAGGGAGCCAGGGATGACCAGCCATGGGGAAACCCCCACAGCCCAGCTTGGCCATGCAGGGAAGTCCCCATAGCATCGGAGACAAATGGCAGCATGGCAACAAACTACAGGGCCTGCTGCCTGGCAGGGAGAGGCAGCAGTGTGGCTGCTGGTGGGCCAGTGACCAGGGCCCATGGAGACAAGCCTGCCACTGGAGCCGGGGTCATTGGAGCCGGCCAGACACGCCCTCAGCCTCATGGCTGGGAGCCTGGAAAGGAGGATGGACTTTCGTGTGAGGAGCAGGAGGGGAGCCAGTCAAATGGCAACATGCCCAGTGGGAGGAGTGAGGAGAGTTTCAGGGGGCAGGTGAAACCAGAGGGCTGATTGGTGGCCCCGGGGAGTGGTGCAGAGGTGCCATAAAAGGGGGGATTTCCTGGGAAGCCGGGGATGAGTGCACGGGCATGTATGGGCTAGAGAGAGGGTTGAGTTCAGTGGGCAGGGGGAAGATCAGGGTGATGCAACCCCCCTCCCCTGCCAAGCTCTGAGGCTGAGGGAAAGCCCCCAGCAGTGCACCTGGGAGGATGACAGAGGGCAGCGACCTCACCATGGGTGGGATAGCAGCTCACAAGTAACAATGCTGACTTTTTGTCAATATTTCAATATTATACAATCTATTATCTTTATATAGCCAATCTTACAATCAGATTGTCAAATAAATTAATATGCAATCATTTTCATATCTGCAAGACTAAGACATCTTATACATTTTTATCTGTTATAGGCAAAATACTTTCCCCATTTCTCTTCACATTCTTTAATTGGCCTTCTATTTATGTAATTCGTCAATTTTGCCATCACTGCATATTCTGACATTTTATCACTCCAAATTCCCCTGGTTGGGTATTCTCCTTTCCATTTACTTGCTATTACCACTCTTGCCACCATCAGCAAATATCGAAATATATTGTCGAAGGTTTTCACAGCTGGAGAATGTTAGTTGTTGTAGTTTTTCCAGGCTGTACGACCATGGTCTTGGCATTGTAGTTCCTAATGTTTCGGTAGCAGCTGTGCCTGGCATCTACCGAGGTGTAGCACCGAAAGACAGAGATCTCTCAGTGTCAATGTGTGGAGAAGGACAAAATCAGTCCTCTGAAACTCAATCCACAGGACATACTCGTCAGTTTTGATTCTGTATCCCTTTTTACTGAAGTTCCGGTAAAAGACACAATTGCACTTATTTATCAGAGGATGTAACAGCCTTATTCCACCATTGTCTGACAACCAGTTACCTCTAATGGGATAATGAATTCTATGAATTCTAAGATAGATGGGGTGGCCATGGGAAGCCCTCTCAGCACAGTTATAGCAAACTTCTACATGGAACATTTTGAAAAAACAGCTTTAGAATCAGCACCCACAAACCTACAGTCTGGTTCCAGTTCGTGGATGATACCTTCATCATTTGGAGCCATGGTAAAGAAGAATTGATGGAGTTTTTAAACCAGCTCAACAATATCCACCCCAACATACAATTCATCACGGAAAAAGAAATTGAGGATAAACTCCCATTTCTAGATACCTTGGTTCCTCCACAAAGCAAACTTTCATTTAGGTCACAAGGTCTACAGGAAACCAACTCACAGGGATTGGTACTTACACAAAAATTCCAATCACCACCCTCGACAGAAAAGAGGCATAATAAAAACATCAGTAGACCATGCAAGATGGATATGTGAACCATATTTTCTCAATGAGGAAATTAATCATCTAAACCATACATTTCAAGCAAATGGCCACTCCAGAAATAAAATCAGAAGAGCTATCTACAAAGCACAATCTACAAACAGTATTCAGACCCACCAGAAAATACAACAGATGCTACAATCAGCAAAAGATAGTAGAACCCCCTCACCTCTGCTGGAGTATACCACATACCCTGCAGCTGTGGACAAGATTACATCGGGACCACACAGCATAGCATCCAGACAAGAATAAAAGAACATGAAAGACACTGCAAACTTGGCAATCCTGAAAAATCAGCAGTGGTTGAACATAGCCTAACTCAAACAGGACACAGTATCTTATTCTAGGACACTAAAATACTAGACAACACATCCAACTACTTTGTCATATTGCACAGGGAAGCCAATTAAATTCTTAAGCATCAGCACAATTTCAACAGGAAAGAAGATAGAATGAATAGGGCATGGTTTCCAGTCCTGAAAAACACCAGACTAACAAAATACTCTATATCTTACAATAGCAATGCAGATAAGATTAGCACATCAAGCACCAATCCATATGCAAAAGAACCTCCTCAGGATACAGTGAAGCTTCCCCCCATTAGCATTCCACACTCTGGGAAACTCTTACAGGATGACTCAGCCCAAACCCACCTTCCTGAGTAGATATAAATTACCTGCTAACATCTTCTCCACACATTAACACTGAGAGATCTCTGTCTTTTGGTGCTACACCTCTAAAGATGCCAGTCACAGCTGCTGGTGAAACATCAGGAACTACAATGCCAAGACCATGGCCATACAGCCGGGAAAATCTACAACAACTAAAATATCAAAATAGTTCATGTAATATTCTGTCTACATAGTCTGGTATAATTCCCAACAGCATGATCTGGGTTTCACTGTGAAATTGATTTTTAGAATCTATAGAATCTCAGCTTTCCAATTTTTTTTTACTCTTTTTCCATGCCCACCACCTTTGAAAGAAAGAACCGTCTGCTCCCTTACACTTCCAGCATGACCCTACATATTTCTTATCCATTTTTTCAGTATCTTTTGGTGTAATGTACTATCTAAAAAACATACCAATTTTCTCTGAGTGTTTGGTTTGCTGTAAATTTTATTCCCTTAGTCCATAAATTTTCCTACTGTTGAAATGTTATTTCTTCTCCAAAATTTTGCATCCATTTTATCGTACAAGTTTTAACTTTTTCTGTTTCTATATCATATTGAAGTTAGTTTGTAAATGTGGCCCAAAATTAGATTCATATCTGCATGATGATCTTCTCAAAACTAGTAAGCTCCCTCAATTGATCTCTATAACTGGAGGCCCCTTGGCCACCTTCTGGGATGATATTAGACCATTTCAGTCCACTCTCTGGGGATGAGATTGACATGATCCTGCGAGCAGTTAGGCCTACCACATGCTCGTTGGACCCGTGCCCTTCGTGGCTGGTGAAGGCCAGCGTAGATGGGCTACGGGATGCCCTGGAGGCCATTGTCAACATGTTTCTGAGCTCCGGGACCTTCCCAGAAGTGTTAAAGGAAGCTGTGGTTAGGCCTCTCCTGAAAAAACCATCTTTGGACCCTACCGACCCGGTCAGTTACCGCGCAGTTTCGAACCTCCCATTCCTGGGTAAGGTGATTGAGCGGGTGGTGGTAGAGCAGCTGCAGGTCTTCCTGAATGATTCCTCATCCCTAGATCCTTTCCAGTTGGGCTTCCATCCGGGACATGGGACGAAGACATTGCTGGTTGCCCTGATGGATGATCTCTATAGACAGCTGGATCAAGGCAGGTCGGCGCTGCTGATATTGTTAGATCTATCAGCAGCATTCGACATGGTCAATCATGACCTGTTGGTCCACCGCCTTGCCGATGTGGGGATTTGAGGGACAGCTCTGCAGTGGTTTGTCTCTTTTCTCCACTGTCGGGGATAGAGGGTGGCACTAGGGGAGAAGTTGTCATCCTGCCACCCATTGGTGTGCGGTGTCCCTCAAGGGGCAATACTCTCCCCCCTGCTATTTAACGTATATATGCGCCCCCTCGCCCAGCTGGTACGGAGTTTTGGACTTGGGTGCCATCAATACGCAGATGACACCCAACTGTATCTGATGATGGACGGCCAGCCTGGCTCTGCCCCAGATGTCCTGGAACATGCCTTTGGAGCTGTGACTGGATGGTTGAAGCAGAGTCGGCGGAGATTGAATCCCTTGAAGACGGAGGTCCTGCATGTGGGTCTAGGGTCCATGGGTGCGGGACTCTGGTTCCCTGCTCTCGACGGAGCGCCACTTACACCAGGGGTTGAGAGTGAGGAGCCTGGTGGTGGTCCTGGATGCTTCCTTGTCTATGGAGGCACAGGTCGCAGCGGTTGTTAGATCCTCTTTCTTCTATTTAAGACAGGCTCGACAACTTGTCCCCTACCTATCAACCCATGACCTTACAACAGTGATCCAGGCAACGGTCACCTCCAGATTAGACTACTGCAACTCACTCTATGCAGGGTTTCCCTTGGGCTTGATCTGGAAACTGCAGCTGGTTCAGAATGCAGCTGCACGGGTGGTTGCCAGAGCACCAATCATGGCTCATATAACACCTATCCTCCGTCAACTGCACTGGTTACCGGTTGAGTACCGGGTCCGGATCAAGCTTTTGGTGTTTACCTATAAAGCCCTATGCAGACTGGGCCCAGCATACCTTCGGGACCACCTCTCCCCATATGTTCCCCAGAGGTCACTTCGATCAGCTACTACAAACTTGCTGATGGTCTCTGGCCCCAGGGAGGTCCACCTGGCCTCTACCAGAGCCAGGGCCTTCTCAGTTCTGGCTCCGACCTGGTGGAACTCTCTGTCTGAGGAAACTAGAGCCTGGCAGGATTTGTTATCTTTCCGCCGGGCCTGCAAGACGGAGATGTTCCACCAGGCATTTGGTGGGGGCTAGGCTGTCCTCTCGCCGGCCATACCACTGAAGACCTTCCACCACCCATGCAGGACAATGCTGTACTTTAATATTTTATACCCACCAATTTTAATTGTTTGATATGATGTTTTAATGTTTTTATAATGTTTTTATTGTTTTAAGCTGCTGTTAAACCGCCCTGAGCCCGTCTGACAGGGAGGGCGGTCTAGAAATGCGATTAAATAAATAAATAAATAAATAATCCTTAAGAGCTTCCTTCAATCTGGAGACCACTTGAAGATATGTCAGCCATTGTATTTTCTTTCCTTCATCGCAAATTTCTTGCCATGATTTTATCTTTCCTTGAGAATTTATCATATTTTGATAAGTTAAAAAGTCATTGACTTTTGTCTGATTCTTATCACAAAAGGCATCAATCAGTGATATTACTGGTGATATCAGAGGGCTTATCCTTGTTTTTACTGAATTCCAGATTTGAATCAAACTATCTCATATCACATGACTTGTATGTTTAGTCCTTGCTCTTCTCTTCACCCAAAGGTAGTTATGCAGTCCTTCAGATAAATAAGCAGCTTCTAATCGTATTAATTTATCTTTGGGGGTTTCAATCCAGTCTATAATCCAAGCCAAACCAAACTGGCTGCTTCATAATATAACTTGATTGGCACCGCCAATCCAACTCTTTTTTCCCCCCATCAATGTTCATGGTGATTTATAGAATGAAAGATGATGGGTTCCTATCCCAAGGATTTTCAATCTAAAATCTAAAATGGAAGAAAGCAGAGGAATGTAAGCAGAAAGGGGGAAACATTCTGCATTAATTTCTGTTACACATATTTAGATATTGTAGGGAATAGATCATGTGACCAAGCCTTCAAAAAAGATGGGATATCGGACTTATGGGAAATAGGACATATCCTATGTCCTCTCATGAAAGATGGTATATGGAATATATTCTTTCTCTTTGCTCTTTTCCCCACTCAAATGTGAGAAAAAAATACTGCTTTAAAATAAGATGTTATTCTGAGCATAATCAAACCAGAAAATATCTACCTGTATGATCTTTCATTATGTTTTATTTCCCAATCAATTCCCTGAGGAATAAACTGAGGAAGGGAGGGACACAAAATCCAAACAATCCAAGACAACTTAGTTAATCATATTTTAATGTTTAGCTTTCATCTGTTGGTTCATTGATTACATGGCTGTTTGAACCAGCTATGAATCCAAAAGCATTCTGCTGATTTATGCCAGCATGGCTCTTATGTATAAATTTTAGATAAAGTTATATAACAGCATACTATGTTGCAGATGCAACTGAAAGAAAACTATGGTTTTCTTTCTCTAGCAAAGATTTCAGGAAGTTGCGAGGTTGTTTTCCATTTCCAAAAACAGTTTAGATGGGGGAAAGCAGATCATTACAATTAGTCTGCAATTGTGTTACTTTCCAGATTTACAGTTTAAGACCAAATGTCTGGTCTGTAGGAACAAGACACCAAATATTATCTTAGTGTGGAACAGTGCAATAAATAACATGTACTGACCATTTACTTTCAGTTTGAAGCTTTTCATATCTATTTAGCCTGTTGTGGTATGTCTTTGGCCACTATCCAACACAATGTTAAGCATGTTTTAACTCTTAATTTTCACAATCCAGTATGCAGCTCAACTTACTAGTACACAGGCAGTGCAATCTTAAAGTTTGGCCCAAAGCCATTATGGGGCTGCCCACAGATTTAAGGCACCACTTAGTGTCTCCCAAAGGACTTTTGCAAGCATACAGTGCTGGCATGGCAAGCCCAGCCAGGCACGGCCAGGCACAACTAGGAGAGAACGCTCTGTAATTGCCCTGGCAACACTGGCAGAATTCAATATTTGCATGGCAATTGGAGTTGACAGTTCCAGGAGTGGCAGGGAAAGGCATAGCCATTCCATGGGCAGGGCTGCATTTGCTGTTACCAGCTGCCAATGCTGCTCCCCTACCCTGCAGAGAATGGGTGTGCAGGGCAGAAAGAACCCTACAATTGGGCTTGCCATACCCCAGCAGAGGCACCTGCCCTGAAAGGAGCCCTGCCCCATGGGGAGAGTTACACTGAAGGTGCAGACAGGGTGCCCACTCACCAGCTTGCCCAACCCCCATTTATGACAAGGGCTAGACTGGCAGCTGAAGCACCACTCACTTTCTCCTCTTCCACTCTGAGAAATATGTACACTCTTTCTGAAAAGTAAGACAAAAAAGACAGTGGGAGTCAGTGAGGATTGCACCCACAGCACTCAGGCTGAGCCCCCCCCCCCACCCCAGTCTCACAGAGGTAGCTCCTTAGAGATAAGGGGAGGCTGAAATAAATTATGTGAATGCCCAATGGAAACAATGGGAGAGACTGGAACACCCATTGGATATGATGAGAGGCATGAATGCCTATCAACTTGCAGTGGCTCCATTGAAATACATTACTACAAACACACACACACACACACACACACACACACACGCACGGAAAATGTGGGGTGGAACTTGAGAGTTGTGCTCTGGTGCTGAGACGAAGGCCCCCAGAGTAGAATGACAGCCACTGGGACCAGAGAAACTCCTCTGGTGGGCTATCATTTCATCCCTGCAGCAAGATTCTCAAAGTTCACCCCACTGCTTCAAACAGCAAAATGGGGAGTGGTCTGGCCCTGTGGGAAAGGAATCCCATGACAATGCTACACATACACGTCCCACATCCTGGCATCAACCTCACCCCCCACATGCAATTGTCTTCTGCCTGGCTTATCAGACGCCAACAGTGCTGTCAGAGAATGAGAGTCCTCTGTAGTGCCTCCCTCCCACCAGACACACACAGGCAACACTCCAAGTCTCACTCCACTGCCTGAATTTAAGGGAGTGAGGGGAGAGGGAAGCTAAGGGGCACTGGAGAATCCAAGGTGCCACCAGATTCTTGCTCATTTTGGTTGCAGAGTCACACAAAGGTGTGGAGCCACCTGGAGCCTCTTTGTGGCTACCCTATCCTTGCGAACTCAGAGCCAGAGACCACCCTCTGGGATGCGTGAAAGGGCAGCCTTACAGGGGAGTGGGGGGGGGAGCTTCTGTCATCCAAAGGCAGGCAAAGAGACAGGGAGGGAGTTATTGTTTGACACAGGATTTATTGAACTGCCAAAAGTGAAGAGCATGTCTGGATTCATGTGGCTAAATTCCTTCACCCAGGAAGGGAGCTGTGCCTGGCTGTGCAGCAGCTGGAGAGCCATTCCTTGTGCTGCTTTCTCAGTAGCGAGGTTGAGTTGTGGGTTGTTGCTCCTGGGGCTGGGCTTGAATGGCAGTTGAGAAGGCTCGCTGGAGGCTGAAACAGCCATGCTCCTCAGCCTCCCTGACGGGTTGCAAACTGCCTGAAAGGGAAACAGAGACATGTGTGGTGAAGGAGCAAGCTACAGCCATGTCTGCCATGTCCTGGGAGACTGTCCACAGCTGGGGGCAGCAGCTCTATTGTCACAGGTACTGCCAGTAACCACAAGATGGATGCCCCTCCAGCAAGAGTGCTCCTCATCCACATCTGGATGTTTTGCTGCTCCTATGGCTGCTTGGAGCTCTGATCCTGTGAGGGAGATAGTCAAGGGGTTGTGCACCTGCCATTGCAGGGGAATTATGAGAGTGAGCACCCAGTCACCCTCCAACGGCACCTATGGGCTACATGGTCATTTTTCATGGCATAACTTTCCACCACTGCAAGGAGCATTCTCTTTTTTTAAAAAAAAAATTTTTTTATTGGATTAGAAATCACTATAATATCCATTACAATCAATTTCCTTTAAATATTCCAGTTCTAACCCCCTCCCTTTCCCCCCCCTTTTGTTGACTTCCAACAGTTTTCCAACCCCTTATCCATTTTCCCCCCTACTCATTTCAAACTTGTTTTATTCTATTAAACGTATACTTTCACTCTCTTCTAAGCTTCTCTATTATAACACAGTGCTATCTCTGTTCCCTTTCCCACTTAACTTATCAACTAAATATTACATTCCTGGCATATATTCTTTAATAATAACAATCATTTGTCTAATTTTTGTACTCTATATTCTATCTTATTCATTCTTGTCTCATCAATATGGGACAAACAATTTGTCCCTTATTCTACATAACTTTAAGTACTTCTATAAGCATTGTATACATTCACTATAAGTCAATCAATTTAACTTGTACTCTATATGTTGCTCTTTACTCCCTTCTGTCTTATATTCATTCTATTTTAGTTATATTATTTCTCCATTATACAATTATCTGCCAGAAATAAAATTAGTTAGTTTCTATCCTTATAATTCTTATAATAACACCTCTATTACTTAACAAGGAGCATTCTCAAGTGCATAGCAGCTTAGGGAGCAGACTAACTTGTGCTCCACCCCCTGCCTTGCCCTCTGCCCCACCTTCCACCACACTGGCACAGGCAGGGAACCCGGATCTGCAGCACCAGTGAGAACTGCTAATGTAAGTGGGGTTTCAGCTGGAGTAGCAGGAAAATACATCAACTTGGGGGCTTGTTGGTTTCCTTAGCACTTTTGCCACCACCTATGATTGAGCTGAAAATGGCATAGGGAATTCCTGAAAAGTATCTTTGTTGGTTATTTCCTTGTTAACTTTCCCCCATTTTAACCTGTACTAAAACCCAACTTTGTTACAACTCTGATCTGCTCAACTGCCTAATATGTGACATCCTCTATGGATAACAGATACAAACTGCAGCTTCTTGTCAGTTGCAGCAGCAAAGACTTCTGTGTTCATTCTCTTTCCATTTTTTTTCTCCTCTACCATGTGAGCAAAAATTACAGCTTTAAACCTGCTAACTTTGCCAGATCCTTGCTGTCTTAGAGGTGAGGTCATTAAGGTGGGTAGATGGGTAGTCACTAAGAACAGAGCCTTTTTGTTGTGGAAACTCACCTGTGGAATACATTTTTGTAGTCCTCCACCTGGCAAGGAATTTGATGTCTTTTTGGTGCCAAGTCTGTGTGTGGGTGTAGAAGGATACCCTCAAGAAATTCCTTTTTCTCACCATCAACCTGATCCAAGACTAGTCTACAAGTTAATGTGCAACCAATTAATAGACATGCAAGAATCACCTTATACTGAAAACCCAGTGACTGCTTCATATAACTACATGCTTCCAGACAGAATGTTGCAACTACATTTACTTTCATTCTTTGGACACGGACTGAAGAATTTATAGCAACTTTATTGGGATTATATACCCACCAAATCAAGTGAAGAAGCAGATTGACAAAGCTGGACTGGTGTCCAGAAATAACCTAGTATAGACAGGCACTAAAAAGATAACAAGAGAATCCTGCTGGTTGTCACTTACAGCTTTCGTCTTAAACCAGTCTCCAATGCATTATAAATTATCTACAGCCTATTGTGGATAATCTCCTTCCCATCATTTTATTTATTCATTTATTTATTTACATTATTTATAGTCCACTTTTCTCCCTGAGAAAGTATGGAATCAGTATGGTCAATTTCAAAGACATTTCAACAAACCATGTAATATATTATATAAAGGCAAATTTGCAAAGCTTAAAACTAGCAGGAATCTAATGCAGAGTAGAAGAAATGCTAAACAGAACATAAGCAATTCTAAGACTGATATATTAAACAACATATAAGTTATCCAGTAGGATCGTACTTCCAGCAACAGACAGTACATAGTAGTAAGGTCTATAGTCCCTAAATCTTTAGATATGCATCTCTCTGAGACTACTTTCTTACAGTACAGCCCTCCTATCTGAATAAGAAAGCCCTCTTGAATAATTCAGTTTTGTATCATTTGCAAAAAGCCAGGAGAGTGGAAGCTTTCTTAATTTCTTCAGACAGGCCATTCCATAGGGTGAGGCCCACCAAAGAGGATGTACATATATGGCCATCTGTTGAAGGCCCTGTTCAGGTGAGCAAACCTGCCATGACGGGACATAGGGAAAGAGGAGGTCCTGTAGATATGATGGACCAAGGCCATGAAGAGTTTTGTATGTGATAGCTGATATATTGACTTGAACCCAGTAGCTCATAGGTAGCCAGAGGGGTGACTGTAAAATGAGAGTAATATTCATGTTTCCCCTAGCTCCTGATAGTAAATGAGCTGTAGCATTCTGCACCAACTGGAGCGTGAGTTAACATAGAGGGGAGACCTACGTAGAGTACATTTCAGTAGTCAAGTCTCAATGTTACCATGGCATGGATCCAGGTGGCCAGATCAGCTGTGATGAAGTATGGGGCAATCTTCCAGGATAGACTGAGGTTGAAGAAAACTTTTTTTGCTGCTGCCTTAACTTGCTTTTCTAGCAGTAGTACTGGATCCAGCATAACCACTAGGATCTTAATTGACTATGCCAGCCCCCCTCTTTCTTACTTCAGAGGCCTGCACTTCTAACCACAGTAAGTATATGTTCAAACCCCCAAATTAATACACTGAAATAAAATATGCTTTTTTACATTGAAAAATATTACAATATGAGTGATTCCGCACACGTTGGATAATGCACTTCCAATCCTCTTTATAGATCATTTGGAATGGATTTTTGTGTGTGCGGAACAAATAATCCACCTCAAACGATTGATAAAGTGCATTATCCAATGTGTGCGGAATCAGCCTATGTCTGCCTAGTGAGGATCCACTACATGCAGATGACAAAGTGGATTCTAGTCCACAAACCTTAAACTAGAATAAATGTTTGTTAAGCTTGAAGAGCCCCCTTTTTATATTTCCTGAAACAGGGTAATACGGCTACTCCTCTGGAATTATATTGCTGCATATACATTTATATGAGTTATTTCTTCTCTTTTCCTACTGTTGGCTTATTTTATAAGGATTCTCATGATTTTATTCTGCTGGTAATCTATCTTATTTTATTATCATTTGATTTAATTTTAAAAATAGTTTTATTAATTTATATTATTAATTATTGGAAACCTCCAGAAGCCACTTCTGGTATAACAACCAGTAAAACTGTATACTCAGTAAGCATTACTTTTGACCAGAAGGGCAACTAGTTGGGAATGAATTTCAGTAGTCGGGCAGAGTAGTCAAGAATACAAGAGTGATATTTCCTGCCCTTGGACCTTACATTGTTTCCTGTATCATTGGCAGTAAGGAAAAGCATACAAAGCAATTCTTGTTAAGAAAGTGTTACAATGGTTTTGTTGCTTATGAAAAAAATAGGGCTGGGGGGAGAGGAGCAGATGTTTTGAAAACTAGGAATGTTTTTCTTCACATGGAAGAGGGCAAAGACAGTGTTCTATACTTCTCCAGAATTACAGTGAAATGCTAAGCAGAATTACTCCAGTCTAAGCCCATTGAAATCAATGGGCTCAGACTGGCATAACTCTGTTTAGGATTTCACTGTTAATGTGATGGATTTAAGCTGAACTTTAAACAGGTAGATTTATGTTAAAAGTTAGGAGTAACTTCCTAAGAATGAGAACAGTTTGACACTGAAGTCAATAATGGGAAGGGAAGGAGGATTCTCCCTTGCTGGAAACCAAGCAGAAGCTGGATAGCTGAGTGTCAGGGATGCGTTAGTTTTGGATTTCCTGCACTACATAGGGTGTTGTGCTAGATGGTCTATAAGGTCCCTTCTAATGCTATAATTTTATGACTGAAATAAAAAGAAAAATGAAGCAAAGAGTGACAGCAGGGAAGAAATGCTGAGTTAAAACATTAATTTTCTAAAAATGCAATAACCTTTCTTGAATGACTATAGTATTTTGGCAAAAGACAGAAAACATTACCGCTTGAAATACAGCAACAACTATACTCAGGTCATATGCTTCATTTCTTTCATTCGACTCACAGCCTATAAGTATTCTGTAATCATACCTGGTTCTTTCAGTGAAACTTGACCTGTGATGGCCTATGGTTATAAACGAATAAAAGGCCTATGGTTGCTTGTATCATAAATCTCTGGAGAGAGTTAATGTAATTTGACTGTATTAATAAGGAAGTGTAAATATTGTAGATCTCTGGGCACTTGTAACAGCTCTTCAGTGGTACAACTAGTCACTTGGGTTGTGGGAATTTCTTTTGTTAGCTGAAAATTGCTGGCATCACATTTGTGTAACCAGAGTGTGGTAAGTGATTCATTTAAAGCAGAGCATTTTCTTAGAGTACCACAGGAGACAGGACTTTAGTTTTATTGAAGAACTGCTGTACATGATGACTTGCCACATGGGTGGCAGCAATTTAAATTCCATACTGCAATAATAATATGTGAAGTTGATTGGGAAAAGCAAAATTGTGGACACTTCTCTATTTAATTATAAAATTCTTATTAATCAAAGAAAATATTTTAGGCAGAATTACAATGTATCAAGAACACTTAGGTCAATTTGTAGGGATCTTGGGTCCCCACTCCCACCCCTCAACACCCACCACCACTCACCTGGCTGGCAGGGGGGAAGGGCATGGCAATGGACCTCCCGGGCGCTCTCCCAGGGTGGCACGATGACGTAACTTCCTGAGAGTGACGTCGTACCACCCCAAGAGTGCTCCCATGCTTTGCAGCAAGCTGATTTGGGCCCCGAATGCCTTGATTAGGAACCAAATGGTGAATAAAGGGGTAAAGGAATACTCAAGATGATAGGGAGGTGCTCAGAGAAAACACAGGTGATAGTGAAGGAAATATGGTAACCCAAGTAGCATAGGAAATGGCATAAGAGGTAGCATGATAAGGAATAAGGAATGATGTTGAACTCCTGTTTCCATGGACTTTCATATCTGGTGAGAGAAGTCTTTGTCCTATGGAGATCTACCCTTCATATAAATACAGCTGCCAATCTGGAGCCTTCTACAATCATCAGCTTGCTTAAAATATTTCAGAGTCTAGGAACTTAGAACTAGCTTGTCAAAACGCCATAACATAATACATTAATATGAAGATAAGCAATATGATGTCAGTGCCTGGGAAGAATGCATTACCATGCACGATATAAAATGATATCATCACTATTTTGTAAATATTGTTTGTAAAGGTGAAGCCAGGAGATGAGAAAAGCCCCAAAACTAGTCATAAAGGTTTCAGGACAATATCATCACATATCTAAACAGATGCTACTCAGAAGAGCCAAATTCAGCATATGCATTGTATTTTGTAACACCATGAAAATAATATTCAAGAGTGCCTGTTTGCAGCAATGGAAATCTGTAATATGAGGAGTCAAGGTCAATTCTATTTTCCACCATAAACTTGATATTTCATGGGATTGTTATTACATTTTTTAAAAAAATGTGTGGTGGCTTGAAATTTTGCAATCAAATACCCTGAATACAGTGTGGAGATTCCTTACATCATTATTTTAAGAACAACTTGGGGTGGAGTTGTAGTTTGGAATTAGTAGCTTCTGGCTCCATAGTTTTAATATCATCATTTCATTTCATTTTGACATGTTAGAATAACACAGACGGAATTAAGAAAAGAATGACATTTTGCAGATGCTTATCTGATTTCCAGAGTAAACCTACAAAATCAGTAATAAGTGAAATTGTTTCTGTGTGAACAGAATTACTTAGAAGCATACTTTTCAACAGTTTTGCAGTTTATTAAATTGGTCGAAGACTGACCTACAGGTGGCTCCCAGTTCCAATGTTACAGTCTGTTTACAAAAGGGGCATTAAGAACCCACAGTTAAAAACCATTTTTAAAATCATCTTTCTTTACCATGAAATATTAGCTCTTTAAATCAACTTGTGTAGGTACATCAGCAAGGGATTCCTTCCTACAGGTAGTGGGGTAACTTCTCAGGCTGTGGACCTGGTGTCATCCATGGCAGCACTGGGACATCAAGAGGGCCACACGCTGGATCTAATCTTTGGGATGGGGGTTCAGGTGGACCTAGATGCTATTACAGCAGTGCTGTGGTCAGACCACCACGTCCTAAAGGCTCATCTGGGTGTACAAACCCCTTCTGCATAGGCAGCGAGCTGATTTATGCTCGCCTGCGGAAACTTATGGATCCAACTGGCTTCCAGAATGCTCTGCGGGATCTGATCCCCCCTGGCAGCTCATTAGATGACCTGGTGGGAGAGTGGCACAACTGTCTCTCGAAAACCATCGATCACTCCCTGTCACCCTCTCTGTCCCCATGTCAGACTGGCTCTATGGTACACGGAGGAGCTGCGTCAGATGAAATGAGAACTGAGACGGCTAGAGCGAATGTGGCGACGGACTTGTGGTGAAGAGGCAAGATCATCTTATAGAGTGTTTATGAAGGCCTATGAGGTGGCTGTGAAGGTGACGAAGAAAGAGTACTTCGCCGCCTCCATAGCGTCTGCAAGCTCACACCTGGCGAAATTGTTTCAAGTTGTTCCGTCCTTGTCTCCCTCTCGCAGGGAGATGATCAAATTAGAAATTCGGCCATTAGCTGTAAGGCTTTTGGGAGCTTTTTTGCAGATAAAATCCTGTCTCTCCACCGCGATCTGCCGGCTATGGTTGATACAATAAAGGAACTGGAGGCCCCTTGGCCATCTTTGAGTTCAACTTTAGATCACTTCAGTCTGGTCTCCCAAGAGGAAGTAGACAGGATCCTGTGGCTGGTTAGGTCCACTATGTGCTCCCTGGACCCCTGCCCGTCATGGCTGCTGAAAGCCAGCGTCAATAGGATGGAGGCCCAATTGAAGGATATTATTAATTCATCATTAAGCTCTGGGGTTTTTCCCAGGGCATTGAAGGAAGCCATAGTGTGGCCTCTCTTTAAAAAGCCATCCTTGGACCCCACCAACCCGTCCAGTTACCACCCAGTGTTGAACCTCCAATTCCTGGGAAAGGTGATTGAGAGAGTGGTGGTGGAACAGCTGCAGGTTTTCCTGGAAGACACTTCTGTCCTGGACCCATACCAGTCTGGTTTCCGTTCGGGCCATGGGACGGAGACAGTGTTGGTCGCCCTCACGGACAATCTCCGCAGAAACTTGGATTGAGGCGGGTCAGTGCTGCTGATATTGTTAGATCTTTCAGCGGCATTCGACACAGTCGACCATGAGTTGTTGGCCCACCACCTCACCGCTGTGGAGATTCAAGGGACGGCCTTGCAGTGGCTTGTCTCCTTTCTCCATGATTGGAGACAGAGGGTAGTGCTGGGGGAGAGGGTGTCCACGTGCCAGTCATTGGTGTGTGGCATCCCACAGGGGGCGATACTCTCTCCCCTGTTGTTCAACCTTCATATGCACCCCGTTATCCAGCTAGTGTGTAGTTTCAGACTGGATTATCACTAGTATGTGGATGACACCCAGTTGTATCTGTTGATGGGTGGCCGACCTGACTCTGCCCTGGGTGCCCTTTTCAGAGCTCTAGAGGCCGTGTTGGGTTAGGTGAAGCAGACTGAAGCTGAACCCTGAAAAGATGGAGGTCCTGTACTTGGGCCATGGGCTGCCGGATGTGGGGATCCTTTTCCTGGCCTTTGGGGGGCATTGGTGCCCGTCTCATTGGTTAGGAGTCTTGGTGTGATCCTGGTTTCCTCCCTGTCTATGGAGGCCCAGGTCATGGCTGTTACTCAGAATGCTTTTTTCCATCTGCGGCAAGCCAGGTAGCTCACCCCCTATCTCTCAGCCCAGGACCTAACGACAGTGATCCATGTAACGACCACCTCCAGTTTGGACTACTGTAACTTGCTCTATGCAGGGCTCCCCTTGGGGCTGATCCGGAGATTACAGCGGGTCCAGAATGCTGCTGCTCGTGTCCTGATGGGTGTTCCATACAGGGCACGTATTACACCAGTTCTGCAGCAGCTTCACTGGCTCCCTGTAGAATTCCAGATCCATTTCAAGGTGTTGGTTTTGACCTTTAAAGCCCTAAACGGACTGGGGCCAGCATACCTGGGGGACCGTCTCTCCCCATATGTGCTCCAGAGAGCGCTTCATTCAGCAGGTAATAACTTACTGGTAGCCCCTAGCCCTAGGGAGGCTTGCCTGGCCTCAACTAGGGCCAGGGCCTTTTCAGTCCTGGCCCCAACCTGGTGGAACTTTCTGTCTGATGACACCGGGTCCGCCAAGATCTTGTGTCATTTCGATGGGCCTGCAAGACAGAGATGTTCCAGAGATGTTGAGGCTGGCACTAGGACCATCATTGAGCCTCCCAATGGCCCCCCGCAAAGTGTGGGACTATTTAGGACTGTTATGAGCTGTCCCACGTATGTATCTGATTACATCTCACCTGTCCATTTCCCTCCCTCTTTGTATGTTGGGGGCAGAAATGTGGAAGCAGCCATCTATGATTCTGTGTATATGATTTTAATTCAAATTTAATAATTTGTTTTATTGTATTTTATTCCATTGTGGAATTGTACTTTAAGACTGCTGTACCCTGTCTTGAGTTTTCTTGCAGGGAGGGCGGGCTAAAACCCGAATAAACTAAACTAAACTAAACTGAAGGTAGAAATGTTCAGAGACCCTGATCACTCTGTGGACCCATGAAGCCAGGCAAGTCATGTGATTTCTTTTCATATGATATTAGGGCTGAGTCTTGTTAACATAAGGGAAGGGGCTTACAGGGAATCTTCAATGTCCAAATTAGGGAAATATCACTTCTTGAAGAAGATTTCAGTCCATTTTTAAAAAATTATGACCTTGGATTTGTTTTCATCTCTTCCTATGGCGTATAAGGAATTACCACAGCTAGAGACAGGCTATTAAGTGTTGACTTATTCCCTTATAACTTTTCCTGAAGAATGCTCACACTCATGTTTTCAGCAATTAATGTAATTGAAACTGAGATGGATTTTTGCTTCAGGTCTCACTGGAAAGTAGCCTAGAAGAAATGGGGCTTCTTTCTTCCTTTACTGTGTGGTTTGCCACTTAAAGGTGTTAGTACTGAAGTCAAGGAAATCAACAGGTGATAAACTCAATGTAGGGACAAAATACACTCTAATGATTGTAGTGTGGCACAATAATTTGTTTGGTTTGTACAAATACAACCATTTCTGCCTTCTTACAGCTCCCACACACTGGCTTAACACAAGGAGTCTACTGCATACTGCAGTCATTTAGGTTATTGGCCAACTCTGCACATTCTGTGACCTACTAAGGCAAATAGTCCTTGAGGTCCAAAATGCACCACTTTTTTTTACCTACCTGGCATGGTAATAACAGGTGGTTATCAAGCACTTTTAGTAGCTTACATTTGGCTTGGTGGTGGATCACAAGTTGTATAGATCAGTGTTAATTTCTGTAGTTCTTCCATTAATTTTCAGATAACAGTTAAATTTCCAGTGATGTGAAATATATTTTGGACTACATTTTTTATATATGCCATTATATATACTTAGTTATCTATTTACATATGTAAAGATTCTAATTTATTTGAAAGATTGATCTCTGAGTTCTTCAATTTTTTTGCATTAAAATCTATACAGAAGAGATAAATCAGGATGTGAGCTGCAGTATTGCAGGGATTTGATAGAAGAGATGTTTTCCTGGCTTTGGTTTTATCTCTCTAGGGACTGATACTAGAGAAACTCCACATATTATTGCATGGAGTCTTTGTTACCATTCTGCTGGGTTCAAGTAAGGGTTGCGTATTCTCCCATGTATAATAAATGTCACAGCACACGTGGGTGGTTTTCCATTGTATGTGGTCCTGAACATTTATTGCTAAGCTTTGGTTGCAAAATCAAGATTTTTAACAGGGTTACTAGATGGAGACATGATTGGTCCCCTTTGTTGTATGTATCAGGAGATCAGTTTGCGATTGTTTGGCTCTGGAAAAGCACCAAAAGAGACTCTCAGTGGTGCATTTTATAGCTAGAAAACATATTATCGAATTACAGACTATGACACATTTTCTGTCCCAGCAGTTGTATTTTCCTTATTTAACTCCAATATAATTGAAAGAAAACTGCACAATTTCTTGCAGGAGTATATGTGAATTGTTTTACTGTTATTTGATAATTAGCATAAAAATATTGACCACTGGTGAGCAAGATATACTGACTTGATTCAGATGAAAGTAGGCTGCCAAATCACAAGTAATGGTTTGGCAGTCCAGAGTGTCTGCCCCAAACCCACCCCTGCTTGCTTATATACTTACTTTTCTCCAAACCATAATTGGAAATAAATTAGCAAACCATAACTACACTAGTTAGCAAAACATAATTTTATTAATTCAAATCCTTCAGTCAACTATAATTAGGGAAAACCAAGAGAAGCAATTCATGCAGAAGGAAGGATGAAGAATGACAGGAACTCAACTATGGTTTGGTGACCAGACTAAGTTATTGCCAGGTTCCTCCTGGCAACTGGCAAGAGGTGAGGGAAGGGGTGGCGGGAGCTTAACAGAAGGTGGGCACGCAATACTCATCTCTGCATAATAACATCACTTCCAATGCTATGATTTTGGCCAAGTGTAGATCGGTCAAAAGAGGCTTTAATTGCTGGAAGTTTGGTGACCTTAAGTGGGCAAGATCAAAAAAAGGCAACCACCTGCCAGAGGGTGAATGGCAATATCTCTTATGTAGTTATATAAATAATTATTTTGCAAATTTTAAAAATATTTTTAGAGTACTGAAAGTGCTCAATCAGTGCAAAGACAGTTATAAATACATCCAATAAATGCAATAAATATTATACAAAAAGTCAGTAATCCACAATATCAATCCTAGGAGGGGATAATTTTGTAACAAGTAACAATGTACTGGCTATACAAAACAAACACCATTGGATACACAAAGATGCTATTTAGCTTGATACTTTGATTCACTCAGTATTCAGTCTAATGAACAAATAGATATCTTAAAGATGACTTCACAGGTAAGTAATGTGTCCCACTTTTTTTAAGGATGTTTTTTCTTATTTTTCAGGTATACAAAAATAAAGATGTGATGTCAGGCTTCTTCAAGGAAAGCAGCATTGCAACCATCTCTTGAGAATAAATATGGATGGGAGGAGCCTAATGGGTGTTTGCCAGCATTATTGTCCCATTTCGTATTAAAATCTTTATCAAAGGCTCAAAATAACCATGATAATCACAGTAAAACATCATAATAAATACATTAAAAACAAATCGTTTTTACAACGTACTATGAAAGTATCTTCATTGCTTTACTTACATACAGCGTTTTGCCGACCAATATATAGCACCCCGTTGGTGTGTTCTCAACAGAATATTTACCGCAAGGGCACGCTACATCATCCATTGTTTATAAACCCAAGAACATTTACCTACTTCCACCTTTAAAGACACAAATCATTTATAAAAAACATGAGTATTCATTACCATTATTCAGACCATTGGGGACTAATGAGTTTACTTTAAAAATCTACTCGGATTTCCTCTGCACTAATTTTCATTGAATATCAATCCCATCAGTTGGTTTAATTACAGATAGCACAGAGAATTTAAAAATATTATTGCCTGAATGCTTATCTATAAAGTGGGAAACTAGGGGGGGGAGGTGTCCAAATTTTTATTTTTTATCCTTGATCCATGCTCTTGTATCTGGATTTTTAAAGGTTGTGATGTGCTTCCTATATATAATTTCAAACAGGAGCACTGTATAACGTAGATCACATGGGCCATTTTGCAAGTGGAAAAAGTGGAGTCTTGAAATTGAGAGTTGGTACAGGGATTTAGAATATCAGACGCTTTAACAGAAAACTTGCAAACATTGCAGTTTCTACAGGCAAAATGTCCCATTGGTTCCGAAGATTTAACACTAACCTTGATATTTAAGTGGGCACCTGACAAGCTTAGTTATGTCAGAATTGAGCCTCTATGACTTCTAGAAGCAAAGGGATAGGGAAGTAAGAAAACATGATCAAGTCGACATCTAAAGTAATACCAAAAATGTTTGTTGTGAATATGACAATTTTGAAAGAGCTGCTTTTTCAATCTTGCTCTCATTAGGCTGTTACTGTAAACCGATTAACAGGAATCAGACTGTAACCAAATAGCACACATCCTTCTAGAAAGATTAAAATCGTCCATGTTTCCTCACATAATAGGCCTGTACAGTTGGCTAATGTAAAATAATCAATTCAGGGTTTCTTATGTATTCATGAAAACTACATCTCCTGTAGTTCAATTGAAGGACGTACATGAGGAAATACACTTAAATGTAATTGATTGCTACCTTAGGCTCTTTTGGTTCTTGTGGCAAATCAGTCTTATCCCATTGGCGCTGCCACGAGTACCTCACTTTCTGTTGATTGTTTGCCCAAGCAGTGGATCCAGGAGGGTGATTCACTGACTCCGCTTCAACTTCCGTTTCCACCCCTCTGTGTATGAAGTATCAGCTTCAAGCTAGGGGTGTGCAGTTCGGGTTGGACTAGATGGTCTGTATGGCCCCTTCCAACTCTATGATTCTATGATTCTATGATTGGGTTTCAGATACCCGAAAAACCCCCGAAACAAACCTGTTTCGAGTTGTTTCGGGTTATCCGAAACATTTCGGGAAACCCGAAATGTTTCGGGTAACCCAAAACAACAAAACCCGAAATGTTTTGGGTTGTTTTGGGTTTTTTTCGGATACCGAGAATCGCCATTTTGATTTTGCTAGGCATTTGCCTTTGCAAGCGTCTAGCAAAATCCTCCTGGAAGCTAAGGCTTCCTGCAGGCTCTTAGAAGAGGGGAGGGGGGAGAAGGAGTGAGTGACTCACTCCTTTCACCCCTCACCCCTCTTGCATAGGAGGGAATCCTTTGCTTTGCAAATGCAAGGTGCATTGCTAGCATTGCACTTTGCATTTGCAAAGCAAGGCCAGCAATCTGAGATTCCAGCCAAAATTAACAGGCAAGGGAGGGGGGACTTTAGGAGTCACCAATCCCACTGCTGCATCCTTCTGCCAGCCAATAGATTCAAATCTTTGGCTGAGGCTGCAGCAGGGGATTTAAATTTGGGGCAAGGCTGGTCTGGAACAGTTCTGTTGCTGCTGCTGACCGAGAGAGGAGAGAGACTGCACCTGGAGGACATCTGCCTGGAGGATCAACTGTGCTGGACATCCTGAGAGGAGACCTGGTAGGCCTTTTTAAATTTTTTTTGTAAATTTATTGATGCTGGGCAATGCGCTGCTGTGGCCTGCCTCTGCAAAAAGATGCTTCAGTTTAGTCTGTTTTGGCATGGCCTGGGGGGACAGGTTGGGCAGAAGAGGACAATGTTTGGGGGTGGGGGGATTCAGCATTGGTTGTTGTGCTTGCTTTCTTAATGCTTCCTTTGTCATGCTTGAGTGTGGGGTGGGCTTGATCTACTGTTTCCCAGGCCTAAAAATTGAGAGTGCCAGCTTTGGGCTTAAACAGGCCAGAAGCTCTGCTGGGTGGCTTTGGTGCCTTTCTGCTGGCTGGCTTTCACAATTATGCTTCACAAACTGGATTGGTGTGGTTTGCTTTGCTGTTTCTGGTCCCGTTCATCCACTGCTTCCCACCAGGCTCTTAAACAAGTGTGCCAGCCTGTGGCCTACACACAGGCCTGCTGCTCTGCTGGGTGGCTTTGGTTCCTTTCTGCTGGCTGGCCTGGCACTCACAAGCATGCTTCACAAACAGGTTGCTGACCGTTTGTGGACCTCTTCTGGACTGGACTGCACTGCACTTGGAGGACATCGGCCTGAAGACCTCTGCGTGTGGAGGATTAACTTTGCTGCTGGACATCTGGAGAGGAGGACTGGTAGGGGTTTTTTTTAAAAAAATGTTTTTTGAATTTATTGCTGCTGCTGTGGCAATCTGTTAGCATGTGCTTTAGTTTGGTCTTTATGGCTTGGGCTAGGGGGGACATTTTCTAGTTGGGCAAGAGGACATTGTTTGGGGGTTGGGGGGTTCAGTATTGATTGTTGTGCTTGCTTTCTTTAATGTTTCCTTTGTTATGCTTGAGTGTGGGGTGGGCTTGATCTACTGTTTCCCAGGACTAAAAAATGAGTGTGCCAGCTTCGGGCCTACACGCAGGCCTGCTCTGCAGGGTAGATGTGTTGTGTTTTACCACTGGTTGGCCCTAGCCTTTCGGGGGGGGGGTCCTGCATGCCACCTGACTTTTAACTCTGGCACCGCTTCCTCACAATGGCTTCATGACTGTCTAGGCCCAAAGCAGATCGGGGCCTTGACTTTTGGGGGTTGTGTGTGCAGTGTGTTTTATTTACTCTGTTAACATTCCACATTTCTTGACAGCATCGCGGAGGAGAGGAGGACCAGCTGCAAGACTGCCTGAACATCGCTGGACTGCAGGACTGGTGAGTGAGTCTGGGTTTACATTTGGGTGGGCTTGGGGGGGGGTTCTTGCTAGCTTGGGAGGGGGGAGGCACATTTTCAGACCACCACATCCACACCCCAAACCAACACACCACAGAAACATTGTTCCCACTAAATAGTGTCTTAGGTAGGTAGGCCAGTTGGTAGGTATTCAGTGGCTAATTGCCCTCAACGTAATCGATAGGGAAACCAAGCGTAGTTTTTTTAAAAAAAAACTAAATAGGGACTCAGCAGGAAAAGCATTAGTGAGTGAGAGTTAGGTTTGAATTCTATATATATACAAATTTGGAATAGCTGTCAATAGGCTTCCCATTAGTGCCCCCATAACTAGGGTTCCACTGCCCATCTCTGGCACCCGTGGTGGTGCCACGCCAGCCTGGGCATACTAGTGTGTGAGTGTCCTGTCCCCTGTTATTGGGGTTTAGGGCCAGCTCAATTCCGGAGGAATTCAGCTGTTTGGCAGGCTCAGGTTCCCCGACATAAATAGGGCTGCTTAAAAAGGCACTTGATTGTTCATCTCCAAGTCACAGAGCCACTAGAAGCACAGATTTAGAGCAGGTAACTTAGGTCTCGAAAACAAAGTTGACCTTTGTTTTCCCAAGGTTTTCTGATTAGTTATTGTAGATTTCGGGAGGGGAAAGTATGTCAGAGAGGAAAGCAGAGAGGGGCCCCGGGGGAAAGGCTAGGGAGAAATCTAGATGGGAGGAGGGGAGGGAGAGGGGGACTGCTGCGGCAGCTCCCCCATCTGAGCAGAGGAGGCCCTCCCCTGCGCTGCTGCCGTTCACCAGCCTGGCTTCTGGTGACAGGAAGAGGGTTCGCAAGGCTCTCTTTCCTGAGGCAGCTGCTGGAGGGCCACCCCCAACCCAGGTGCGTGAGGCAGGGGCTGGCACTGGGCAGGGGCCTGCTGCTGAGGCTCCTCCTCCTCCAGTGGTTGTGAGCCAGCTGCTGGAGGAGGGGCAGCATGTGGTGTCTCCTGGGATGGACGTGGGGCATGTGACTTTTCCATCCCTCACGATCACCCCAGGAACCCGGAGGATGTTGGAGGAACTGCCCGTGAGACCCCCCCTGGGGCGGCCCACCCCAGTTTCCTCTGAGGCCAGCAGCAGGCCTCTCACGGCTATGCAGGAGGAGAGGATGCAGGAGGAAGAGGCAGAGACTGTGGTGGAAGAGCCCACATCTCTGCCCCTTTAGCCTTGTCCATCCCCAACTGCCCGGCCGAGAGTGGGACACGGTGTGTCCGGCAAGAGCACCTCACAGGAGGTGCCTCAGGGTGGGCCCGAAAGCACTTCTCCTGTGAAGTGTGGGCCTTCCTGTTACTCCGAAATCTGGAAGCACTTCCAGACAACGGAGGATCCCCAAGCAGCCCAGTGCCTGCATTGTAGCCAGCGCATCAGCCGTGGCAGAGATGTGCAGCATCTCTTCACGTCTGGGATGAGGTACCATATGAAGAGTCACCACCAGGCGGTGCTTCTTCGGGAGGAGGGTTCAAGTGGCGCCACACGGCCGCCAGCTAGCCAGAAGGAGGCAGGCTCCTCTGGTGCTCTCCCCCCAAGGGTTCCTGTAGGGGAGGGACACCAAGCTTCTCTCCCAGAGATGCTTGGTAAGCAGGGCCCTAGTGTGCCCAGAGAGGGGATCCAGAGGGCGAGCTGGCACCTCACGTGCCACATCGTCAACATGGTAGCAGTGGATGGGAAACCGTTTTCCATAGTAGAAGACTTCGGCTTCTCAGGGCTGCTCCACAAATTCTTTCCCTGGTACGCCGTCCCTGTTCGCACAACGTTGAGCAGATCGGTGGTGCCCTCGTTTTACAGGGCTGCCAGGGACCATGTGAAGGCACAGCTGTCCCGGGTTGCCGGGAGAACTGTGCACTTCACATCCGACATCTGGACCTGTCCATGTGTGCAGCAAGCGTACCTCTCACTTACTGCTCACTGGTGGGAACCTGAGGCAGTTGTGGGTGGGGGCCGGGGGGAGGTGCCTAGCACAGCTAGCCAGGGACAGATGGGATACCGCCGGGCCAGCTACTGCAAGGCCTTGCTTCACGCCGAGGTGCTCGACGTGTCCCACACAGCGGAGAACATCGCTGCCACCTTGAGGAGACAGTTGGAAGAGTGGGTAGGCCAGAGACCCGCCACCGTGGGATGCATGGTGACGGACGGTGGCAAGAACATGAGGGCAGCAGTGCATCTAGTGAGCCGAGAGTGTATCTACTGTGTGGCTCACAAACTTCACCTAGTGGTGAGAGATGCGCTGGGGTTGGGCTCCTCAAAGGAACCCCTTGATACCCGGACTCGTGAACACCAGTTACTGATCCAGAAATGTCAGAGGCTCACGAGACACTTCTCGCGCTGCATGAAAGCCACGCACGAACTGCGCCAGACACAGGTCAGGACAAGTGTGCCAGAGCATGCTCTGATCACTGACGTAAGCACTCACTGGAACTCTACCTGCGCCATGCTTGAGCGCTTGGTGGAGCAGAAGGCCGCACTCCACGCGTGGCTCTCCAAGAACCGCGGTGCGAGTCAGGTGGATGAGTTTAGCCGGGAGGATTGGCTCACCATCACCCAGACAGTGGAGGTCCTGAAGCCCTTCAAGGACTTCACTGTGGCGGTCTCATCAGACACGGCGAGCCTCGGTCCGGTCATTCCCCTGGTGCACACGCTCCAGAGGAATCTGGCCACCCTTGCAGACTGGGTCGCGCCCCGTGCTGACCTTGTTCCAGTGGTGTGCGCACTGGTGAGAAGGCTGCAGCATGGCATAGTTGCCAGGCTAACTCCTCTCACGCAGATCGAGTCATACATGTTGGCGACCATGTGTGACCCGCTCATAAAGGGCAATTTCGCCGAGCAGGACGGGAACCTCACCCAAGCCAGAGACGGGCTCTGCTCTTGGGTGAGGCGCAGGCAGGCTGAGAGGGGACACCTGTCGACAGGGGGGACGCGAGAGGGGCCCTGCCGTGTGGGTCCCTCTGATGCCCCTTCTGCACAGCCCCCCCCCCCCCGCAGCCACCACCGGAGTGCTGATGGAGATGGAGATGCTCCGGTGGGCCCTCGTCCCCTCTGGGGTCGTGAGGACCGTGAGAGAGGATCCAGTGGAGGCAATGGTCAGGGACTACCTCGTGGGGCCCTGCGAGTTGCTCTCCACCGATCCGCTCAGCTACTGGGCCAAGAAGGAGTCAGTCTGGCCGGACCTCTCCCTCGAGGCGGAGCAGCTGCTCTCATGCCCTCCGACGAGTATGGAGAACGAGCACGTGTTTTCTCATGCAGGCAACATTGTCGGCCCACATCGCACTCGCCTTCTCCCATGGAGAGTCGAGCAGTTGACCTTCCTGAAGGTCAACTCTCACCTCTTCGATTTCTCAGGACTGGACTTCCAGAGTGACTGAGGTGAGCCCAACTTGTGGCCTGCATCCTCTGCGAGTCCAATCCTTTGGAATCGCGCTCTCCCCTGCATAAAAACCTGTAGACGCAGTTAAAACCGGCCAGTAGAGGGAGGGTGGTTAGGAACCAGTGGCAAAGGGAATCCACCCAGGAATTTGAAAGCCCCCCCCAAGGGAATTCAAAACATCTCCCAGCACTGAGACAGACCCTGTGGGACCAAATTTATTCTGAAAAATAATGCCCCAGAAACATGGATTGCCACTGGAGGGAGAAATAGGTTAGATAGGGATTGCTTAGGTGGGGATTAGGGAATGGGAAAATGTCAGATCCTGCTGTTTGGAATGTTTAAAATGTTTTTCACAGTTGAAATCTTTGCTTAGAAAAATAAAAAACCCCAAAAATTGAAATGTTTTTTAAGAGTTGATTTTCTTAAAAAAAAAAAAAAAAAGTTGTAATAATGTTTTTTCAAAGTTGAAATGTTCATTTATTAAAAAAACAAAAACAAAAAAGTTGAAATGTTACTGTTTGGTTTGCTTGGGGGGGGGGAGAATGCGGGAAGAGTTGGGGCTGGGCACCAGCCAATGATGATGTCTCGCAGATGTTTCCAGGTAAATGCTGAGGCTGGTGTGGGGGTGGGGGGAAACCTCTGCAACACTGCTCCAGAAATACCACTGTGCAGTGCCTTGGCAGTGCCCAGTCCAGCTTTGTGTGGCTGAACTGAAAGCATAGCCACAGGAAATGACATTGGTTCTGCTGGACCTTGTTGCCGTGGTTTCCCCCCATTAAGTTTGGTTATGGAGGGATGGTTGGGAGATGGGCTCACGCGCATAGAGATAAAGAAACTTTGAAACAGAAAAAGTCTTTGTGTGGTTTTTTGTTGTTATGGCGGAGGTGTTGAGGGGTTAAGCAAATAAGTTTTTTATTGCATGATAGTTGTGTTGTTTTCTGACCGAGACAATGCTGACCTGCCTGTGGGTGTGCCCTGCTACTGTGTAACCTAAATCTGTTCAAGAACGAAAGTGTTTTTGACCCATTTTGCCCTCCCGCTGTGTAACACACATCTTGTACAGATGTTTTGAAGCTTTGGTGATTGTCTGATATTTATTGAGTTGTGTTATGTTTGAGTAGTGTGACTCACTGCAAGCATGCTGTTATCATGCCCGTTTGTGCCCTACTGCTGTGTAAATTTAAGCTGTTCATGAGGAGTTTTTGAAAGGTCTTGTGGTTTTGTTGTATGAAGCTAGTAGTTATGTTAATTTTGTCTAGTGGACTTCTTTTTCCATGCCCTGTTGTGCCCTCCTACTATGTAACCTGAATCTGTTCAACAATTTAGAGTTTGTTAAAAAAAAAAAGATTCTTTGATGTGTAGTGAATTGTGTTGTCCTTTTGTGTGGGGGACGGTTAGTGTGATTTGCCGTGATGTGTTGACCTATTGTACTTTGAAAGTGAGAAAATAAAGATTTTTAAACTTGAATCATTGTGTATGTGTGTGTGCTTCATTCTTTGATTTGAGGTTGGTTCCCAGCATAGGGAACAATGGAGCAGGCTGGCCAGCCTTCTCTGTAGGTGGTGGGGGTGTCAGGGGGTGGTTGTCTGTGTGTCAGGTGCTCTTTCCCAGGGACAAGTTGGCACTCAGAAGTGTGCTCACCATTGTGGCATCCCTGGGCTGTGCGGAATTACCCTGGGAAAGAGAGTTTAGAAGTTCCCAGCATAGGGGACAAAGGGGGAGGGCTGGCCAGCCTGTTCCTGGGGTTATGGGTGTGGGGCTGCTGGGGGTGGATTTGGGTCTGTGAGGGGCTAATGTGGGGATTTGGGTCTGTGTGTGGCTGCTGGGGGGGAATTGGGTTTGTGTGGGGCTGTAGGGGGTGGACTTTGGGGGCTGAGAGCACCTAATTGGGGAGGCCATGAAATGCCCCCCCCAAGTGGGAGCAGGCTGAGCCTTGGTGGGGGGTGGGAGTAGAGGTGGGAGAAGGGCCCCAGAGGGTTGGGGGCATTTTGCATGCAAAATGACGCCCCTGGCAAGACAAGCCTGCCTCTTCATTTTCCCCCCATAGGAAATAATGAAGAAGATTAGCAGCAGCAAGCTAAAAAGACGTTCACTTTTCCCTTTCTTAGGTGAGGGTAGGGGGACCTGGTTTGGGGGACCATAACATGGCCCCCCAAAGTTCAATCTGTCTGAAACTTGGAAGATTCTTAGAGAGGAGTTAGAGGAAGGTCCCCACCAATTTTGGCTTGATTCAGTGGGAAAATGCCTCCCCCTGCCATCCGGGAAGACGGAGGCATTTTCCCATTGAAAACAACCCGAAACAACCCGAATCAATATCTGAAACGCTAAACCCGCAATGGCTAGCCGTTTCGGGTTTTGCTGTTTCCGAAATGGATTCTCATTTCGGGTAAACCCGAAATGAGAAACCCGAAACGGTGTGCCTTTGCACACCCCTACTTCAAGCAAAGCCTAGTTTGATCTCTCTGTTTCGGGACAAATCATGTTCTGCACAGCTCCCTGATACAAGGGCAATACTCATAGGAGGTTAACAAAACAGATTGTCTCCTGTGGGCTCTTTAAAAAGAAACAATTTATTATAAAGAAAAACACAAACTACTCAAACCTGAGCAAGCAGAATGATTCAGAAGTTAGCACACAAGCTTCTTCATATTTCTCAGACATTTAGACTGATTATATCTTTGTACTCTAACATATCTTTAACTGTCAGTGTTCTAGGCCAGTGATATATTTTAACAGTAAAGACCTCTAGTTCCCTGAACTTTATAAGAAATTATCCTTGGCCTCAGGCAGTATGCTGCCACTGCAGTAATGCCAAGCTATGCAGTCATTCCAGCCTAAGCCCACTGAAATCAATGAGTTTAGATTAGAGTAACTCTCAGTAAAATTGCTACACCCCAGCTCTCAATTCTCCGTTCCCCTAAATTCTAAACAGGCTCTCCCTACCTTTTGGAGGAGACAATATCCATTTAAGCCTTTCTATACCATTTTCCCTTAACCTATAGACTATTGCATTAAAATATTGAGTAAAAAAACCTTAATATTCATTTGGAATATACATATTAAAATGATAATAACAACAACATTCAATTTATATACTGCCCTTCAGGACAACTTAACACCCACTCAGAGCTGTTTACAAAGTATGTTATTTTTATCCCCACAAAAACAATTACCCTGTGAAGTGGGAGGGGCTGAAAGAGCTCTAGAAGAGCTGTGACTGACCCAAGGTCACCCAACTGGCTTCAAGTGGAGGAGTGGGGAATCAAAACCAGATTAGAGTCCTGCCGCTCTTAACCACTATACCAAACTGGCTCTGTTACCCAAAAAGCAGGTCTTCTTGCAAGTTGTGGGGAATTAGCAGCAAGGAGAGGGCAGCAAGAGGGGGTAACTGGGATCTTTTGCACCTATGTATATCCCTTCCTCTAGAGAACCCTTTCAATAAGCAGGCAGATGTTCAATCAAAAAGGGGTCTATTTAAAATATGACAGATTATCTGCACACAAAACACACAGCACACACACAGAACTAACTAGAAAAACAGGGAAGAAAGTTGGAGAGAGAGAGTTGCAGAGTTGGACCTATTGTTACCATACCAGGTCCAGAAAAAAGAGAGTGTCTGAGGGAGAGCAACTTCAGTGACTAGCACTTCATGGCAAGAAAAGGAAGAAGGGGATCAAACATGTCATCTGAGGGTGTGTGAAAGGTCCAGAGCACACACACATCTAAGCACATGGCAGGACAGTCAGATATACTGTGAAACATGCCCAGAGGCAGGACTGAGAGTCTCTGCCCTAAAACAATGTCTTAATGGTTGTTCCCATGGTGGGACAAAGGATTGCAAAGCTGTGGGACAATGAACTAGGAAGGTTTGAATAGATCTTCTTGAGAGGAACTATAGGTGTAAAAATATTATTTGATGACCCACAATGGCTGGATGGGTGAGGTTATACTAGGAGAGTGGGTAAGGGTAGGACTGGCAGGGTGTGTGAATGGATACATTCAACTACTTCTGGAGACTTCCATTGTTCTATGGTTTTGCACACATCCAGGGTGGGGCTGAGTTAATCTTATTTTACCTCTCACATTCCAGTATTTTTTTATCTTATTCCTGGCCAGGCAGCTTGTCTGTGCTTTAAATGTATGAGGAGAGGGGCTTATGATATTACCATATTTATAAGCCTTCTTAATATCATCAGGACAAGTTTGACCACTTGCAGCTTTATATAAAATCTTACATAAAAAGCTGTCTGATGAAGTCATTTTATCACCTTCTTCCTTGGAAAATTCCTTGAGATTTAGTGGTGGTGCCTGGGGAAGGGGACAAGCTCAGTGTAGATATGATACCATACACTCCACCCTCTACAGGTGCCCTTTTCCCAAAGGAATTGATCTCTGGATATCAGCTGTAATTCTTGGAGAACTCCAGCCCCCACCTGGAGGTTGATAACCCTATATGTGTGCCTTTGTATGTTTGTAAACAACTATAAAAATACTATAAGTAGGGTATAGCTGGAGAGAAAAAAACATGGACATCTGCTATGCCACATCCGATCCAGAGAGACAGAAAAAAAGAGAGAGACAAAGAGACAGAGAAAAGAAGAGAGAGAGAGAGAGAGAGAGAGAGAGAGAGAGAGAGATTTTGGATCCTCCAGGACCTTCACCCAACTCCCAACTGCCAACTTCTCACTCTGCTGTAATCTAAAAATGTTCTTTCTGGAAATGTGTGTGAGAGGCAGCTATTTCCTAACAACAGTAGGCAAATTCAATAGATATCTTCAGATTTTTTTTTTAAATCACCATTCCTTTTGTTCTAGGTACTGGCTCCCCTGAGGCATGCTAGTTTAGGCCAAACTCATAGCCAGGGCTGCCAGGTCTCCTGGTATAATAGGAGACTTTCTGGCAGCAGCCCCTGATCCTGCCACCATTCAGGAAAGTAGTTGGATGGGGGATGTGGCAAAAATTACTGTTGCTCTGATGGCAACTTGTCACTTCTTACATAACTTGAACTTATAGAACTTGAACACAGAAGTGACATCATCATATTGGCACAACACCAGAAACTCTGTGGTAAAACTGGTGAAACCTAGAATATTGTGACAATGCAATGCAATGCAATGACAGCACTTCCAAGATGGAAGAGCCATCACACCATCAGAACTCCAGAGCAAGGCTTGATCTTCCCCAATCAAATGTATGCCTTACTGTCATTTGATACAAGCAAAGGAACACAATGCTGCAGCTTTGCCACCTATCCAATATTAGCTTGATTGTAGGAGATGACAATTGCTTTGCTTTACCCACTAGGAAAAGGGAGAAGGGATAGAAACAGTTGTTTCCATTTATCTAATTCACATAGCTTAAGTCTGCCAGCTGGCATCTTCAGGAAGAGGCAATAATTTTGCTTATATGTTCAGTAAGGCAGAAAGCCTGTTATGCCAGTTAGGGAAGCAGCCAAAGAACCAAAGGCTAATTTTCTTTTGTTCTATCCCACCCCTTCACCCCCCACACTCATCATGACAGGCAGCTCATTTGCTTTTCAAATGGATGCTAAGGTTCTAATAGTAAACACACACATAAACTGATGTGAGAGAAAGGTCAGAATTACCTATTTACAAATCCACCCATTTCTATGCAAAGAAAGTGGAACACATGGCAAGGGAATGCAAACCCTTTTCCTCCCTGCCATTCTTCTGCAATGTGCCAATTGCTTGGTTTCTTGAAGTATTTTGAGAGTGTTGGATCAGCCGAAAGCACTAATGGTCATGGATATTTCCTGCATTTCCCTCTCCCCAGTAGACCATTCTTACTCCAAGAATATTGATCTCTGAGATTGTGGGACCTACACAAACTAATAGCTATAAGACCACCCAGGTTGTAGGGGACTGCATTGTGCATGAGGAATTTGGGGATGGGATGAAGTTGCCCTTTCTGCTTCTTCTGTAAGTGAAGCTGTGCTTACAGAAGAGGGAGGAGGCGGTGATTTTGCTTCCTTACCCTACTTCAGAAAAAGCCTCGTGGCTGCACTCACAGGAATTAATATTCCCAGGATCAGAAAGGACTATTGGGGAAGATGAATGCAGGGTAAATGTGCAATCTTCTCACCCTACACATTACTGGTTCCAACCCTTTGTGTTCCCATCAATCCATGAGGAGGAGAACTTTAATTGTCTCTAGAATGGGAATGTTTTCTCCCATTGGTCAGAAATACTTGTTGTGAAGGGTCCTGGAGAACGTCACTCCAGATGGGTGGGAGACTAAAGAGTCACAGGTAAGAGTGTGCTTCTTTTGGAAACCAGTATACATCAAGAACAGTAATGACTCCTAAGATGTGCCATCACAATATTAAAAAATCAGTACAAAAATTGTCATGAACAAGATGAGGTGAACATGAACAAAATCTCTGTATGTGGCCCTAGTAGTTAATCTAGTTCTTCTTCTTTATTCCCTTTATGTTCTCTCTCCCTGAAATTCAGCCTTTTCAAATTTTCCTACAGTTTTGAGTTCTTCAGGTATAGTCCTTAGATTGTCCTATCTCGTTATGCCTCTTTCTTGGCATAGTTTCTTGCCCTGATCCAGTGAAAGTTAATAGTACCTAATCTTATTAAAATTAATTATACAAATTGAACATATTTTCCTACAACTGAATTTCCATGCATTGTGGTTTCTTTACTTGCCTCTCAAGAATAACATAACAAAAGAAATGCTTGGGTGGGATTCAAACAATCGAGTGACTTTATGCTGACTACTTTAAACCTGCTGCACGGGCTAAGCTCATTGTTACCTCCAATCTGTATCATATGCTTGTTGAATGGATCATTTCTAGAAGCATGTTGAACACTGCAGGTTCTGTGCTGGAAGCTTCTGCACACTGATGGGTCCCATGTAGAGCTGCCCTGATATGGCTGGATTTAAAATAGCCACCTCATGGCTGCTTGTCTTTTGAACCCATTTTTGTTTTTGCATGGGATCAGAATGTAGTCACAAGTTTAAGCGTTTTCCTGTTGAAAGGTCTGTGCATTTTTATCCTTGATATGTTTTGACTAACATTTTCATAGTCACCACATGGCCACACAATAGTGGTACTGAGAAGGAGGATTTATTAGGTAACAGCAATGATCTCAGTTTCAGGTAATCAGAAAACAGTAAAGTTATAATTCTCCAGCAGTTTAAAAACAAAACAAAACCTGGACATAGCAAATGAGTAGTAGAAGGAAAGTTAACAGTTTAAGCAGAAATAAAGACAAAATTTATGGAACCAAGCATTATGACTCAGATGGAAATTTTTCAGACAATTAGTTTAGACACCAGTGTTCTCTGAAAGCAAATAAAAATGGTGGATTTGTTCCATCTCCTATTTCATCAAGCAAAGCTTTACTTCTGTTTGGAATACTTCACAAACCGAATCATAGGGCATTTTTTGTTTATTTCAGAAAAAAATCATTTGTAGGGGTTAACTTCTGCCAGTCATCTCATAGATCAATTTGAGAAAGGTAATTACACCAAACCTAATGGCAGCTCAGTGGCACAATGATTTTGAACTCTGAATTCAATTGTTTGATGATGGTCTCTGCTCTAATGAACCCCTTTCTGTTGACCTCAGCAAAAATGGAAATGTGTTTTCTATACACTCTTTTTTTGGAAAAGAATTATAAAACAGATGACAGAAATGAAGTTAGTTTTTGACCATAAAACAGAGAAACTCAGTTTTTGTATGATGTTGTACTAGGACACTCCTGTTTATATGAACGATATGATAAGATTATTGTCCAAAATTCACTATTTAAAAAAAATTGAGGTCTGGATTTGTCCTGGGCTGGAGAGACAGAAAAGGCAGTGTGATGTTGTGTTATACTAGGATCTGGGAGACCCAGGTTTGAATCTACACTCTGTCGATCACATACTTTCAGCCTAACCTACTTCAAAGGGTTCTTATGAAGATAAAATGGAAAAGAGAAGAACTACGTAAGCTGCTGTGGGACTCCAGTGGAGAGAAAGGTGAAGTATAAACGAAGTAAATAAGTAAATAAATAAGCTATGTAATGGAAAGAGAAACTTGGGAGAGAGAAAATGTGGCTTCAAAATAGGTTGCCCAGGCAGAATCCCAGGCTCCATGCAAGAACTAATGGCTGGATCCACTTGGCAACTAGTAGATAAAGAAATGCACACCTCATTCACCTGTTATGTATATGATTCCAACATACCTTTTTGCATGCATTTTAAAGTATGAATTTTACAAAACAATAGCTATAGTATGATTGTGAATATTTTAAAGTTAACTGTGAAACTGTCAAATCACTTTAATAATTTTTAACAATATTATTTCATTTCTATGAAAGATAGCATATTCTGGGGAACCAGATGATGTATCAGGTAGATCTGATGAAGGCAGAGAGGTAGGGGATACGTAAATGAAATAAAAACCAATGTTGATCGGAGCAAATTAGTACTTTAACTTGGTAAGCGCAAGTTTTCTGGTTTAATACTTACCTTTTGTTTTAAGAAGAGCATATATTTATGAATTCAAAATTTGGTAACAGTCCTTCCTGAATGCTCAGGCTGAGGCTGAGCCTCTTATAGCATTAAATGTTCAGCACTGGAAAATCTCAGTGGCTGTTTCCGGTGGATTAATCATAATGCTGTGAAAATATTACTACTGACTTAGCCTTCACAGCTAATAAAGACAGACATAACACTTATGGAACAATGTCACACAAACCCAGGGCTACACCTCATAAACAAACATACCTGCCACCCTGAATGTATCACTGTTCTAGAGAGCAAAACCTTTTCTCTGTTATTAGCAGGTGTTGTAACAAGAGTGAACCGAATATGTATTACAAGTAATTGAATCCCAAGAAATCTCTTATTGTGGAGTATGCTTTCAAAGAGAGGCTTATACAGAGGCTACGATCTCAATACAGATATACATAATGCATTTTTCTCCCCCCTTGCTTTCCCCTCAGCCAACATGACTAAGTCAAACACCGCGTATTGGGCCCCTTGCTGTGAACTGCTGTGTGCCTGAATAGCTGAGGAAGTCAATGGGAGAATGTGCTTGGCAACTTAACAAGATCATTAAACGGTGGGAGAAAGAGTGAAACGTATTTTTCCTGGAGGACTGACAGAGGGGGGAAAAAACTGCTTCTCAACAAGTTGCAAGCTACAAACTTGAGATTAAGCAGTTTGGTTCCCAAGGGAGACTATTAAAATGTTCTCCATTACACTAGATCCTGAAGCATCAGTATGAAGGAGCCTCTTGTCAACTGGTCTGGATGTTTTTGCAACTTATCAAGAAGCAACAAAACCCTTCACAGTCTTATACACAGGAAACTGCCTTATACTGAGTCAGATCATTGGTCCATGAACTCCAAGTTTATCTATTCTCAATGGCAACAGGTCTCTAAGATCTAAGCCAAAGGTCTTGCCTAGCCCTGCCACAAACACCCTTTATAAAGGTGCACACTAGAAATGGCAGGTGTTGAGCCAAATACGTTTTGCAAACTTTACTACTGAGCCACAGCCTGTACCTACTATCTACGTGATACTACTGTCTCACATCCTATCCTCTTTAGCCCTCAGAGAATCCATTTACTTGTGGAAACATACCTTCCAGACCAAACTTTTAGCAGTTGACCGTGACCCTCATGCTAATAGGGAAGCTTACGAATATGGCTATATCATAAACTCCTCTCCTCATGTATTTTAAAAAACACAGAAATACTGTCTGGTGTTGGCTGTAACCCCTGGCTTGGATGTGAACAATTGCAGTCATGAGGCAAGACTAGCTTTCAACCCCACATCCCCAGAGATGTGCAAAAATCTTAAGACAAAAGGGTCTTCCAGAAGTTCCTGAATTAATCACCTTCACACCCTGCCACTCTTTCCTTATCCACTCTGCCAATCTGGGCTATTCAGGGATCTGATAAGCCCCACCCATCCAGCTATCATGGATCATCAAGCACCACTTTCCCTTTAATAACACCCAGGAAGGTTTAATCAAACCTTTCTCGATTTTATTGTCTCACCTCCAGAGACAGCCATTAAGGTATTTTTGGGGGGCAGAAGACACCATCCTGCCTCAGGGTACGTTCCACAGTATAATTGGACTACCACCATAGTTTTGTGTGTGTGTTCTTGGATCTGATACTCACCCTCGGACTAGTGTCTGAGTCTCTCATTCCCTGCCATGAAGCACTGTCACTCAAAGCTACTTTCTCATTTACATTCCCTGTGTTCTAGACTGGTAAATATTACCTAACCCTGGCTGTTTCCACCCTGCCAAATATAGCACAAATTTTGCGGAATGAATCGCTTACCTGCGATCCGCCTTGTTGAGCCTTGTCGCACCTCATCCCGCTCCCAGCAGTTCACACTTGCTTCAGAAATCACGCGGCAGTGGGTGGTACATATTCACATCACAGTTGGTGTCAGGGCTGTACCAACCACTTTCTCCACCTTTTTTTAAAAAAAAAGTAACTAAGATTTGCTCTCTCTTGAAAATTCATTAGGCAAGTTCTGAGCACTCTCATCCTTCCACTCCGCAGGGCTTCCTGGAGACCTTTGCCTGCTCCCTTCCTGCCTCCAATGGCTGCAGCAGGCAGGCTGGCCAGAGGCCCTTCCTCACCTGGTGACCTTCCCCTTCGCCCAACAGCACAGCCCACTCTGCTCCGGTTCCATGTCATCTTGTTTTGAGCTCTCCTGGCAGCTGCCCACCTGCCCCACAGCCCTGGCTCCCCTGAAACATCACAATTGTGCAAATCACTTCCCTTAAAAAAAAAATCTTGTAAGCTTTATTCATTCAGAGAATGAAGCATAGCCACAAGTCAAGAAGGGATGAGGGGACATTTGGCATCCTCCTCTTTGTGCTCCATCTGAACAGCTTCAGGATCTGGGAGGGGGCTCAGCTCCCGTGCGCTCATGCAGGAATTCTCCCCTCTTGAAGCAGGGCATTTCTTCTGGAGCACAGAAGGGCAGCCCTGCCTTTCCGTTCAGCTGGCACTTGAAGAGAGGAGGAAGACAAGAGGAGAGGGGAGAATTCCTGTGTGAGCGCACGGGAGCCAAGAGGGGAGAATTCCTGTGCAAGTGCACAGGAGCTGAGTCCCCTCCCGGATCCTGAAGCTGTTCCGATGGAGCACAAAGAGGAGGGTGCTGATTGCCCCCCCATCCCTTCCTTGACTTGTGGCTGTGCTTCATCCCCCCCCCCTTTGTTCATTCTCTGAATGAACAAAGCTGACCAGGGTTTTTTTTTTTAAAAAAAGGGAAGTGATTTGCGCTATAGCACAATTGTGATGTTTCAAGGGAGCCAGGGCTGTGGGACTGGTGGGTAGCTGCCAGGAAAGCTCTGAACAGGATGGCATGAAGCCGGAGCACAGTGGGCTGTGCTGGCAAGGGAAGGGGAAAGTCGCCAGGCGGAAGGTCTGGTAAGTCCATACCTTCCAGGGGAAGGTTGCCAGGCTGTGCTCGGGCGGGTCTGGTCTGGCCCTCTGCCCACTTGTCCTCTCCCAGCTGGCTGCCCCGGGTGGGGAGTGAGGTGCCTGGGGAGAAGAGGTGGCAATAGGCAGGAGCCCCCCCCCCCAGCTCCCTTGAAACATTGCAATAGCACACGTCACTTCCCTTTTTTTAAAAAAAAACTGGTCAGCTTTGTTCGTTCAGAGAAACATTGCCATAGCACATTTTTTTAAGAGGAGCCCGCAAAGGCTAGGGGGACCCCTGGACTTGCATGGGGAAATCTCTCCCAATGGTTCTGGACAAGAAAACAGGGGAGTGGCTAAGTGGGGAGTCTAGCGGAAGAATAGCAAAAGTATGCACAAGTTTTGCACTGCAATAAGGCCATGCGGAAACGACCCCTGTACTTCTCTCCATGTTTCTTCCCTGTTTTTCCTGTTAGCTCTGTGGTTTGTGTGCAATTTCCTGTGTGTTTGCTTTTGCTACCCCTTCAATAAAACCAGTTTTGTTGACCATCTGCTTGTTTTTATTACGAGTTCTCTAGAGTAACAATCCTTGTACACACAGGTAGAGAAATTTGACTTAGTCACCCCCTCATGCTGCTTTTCCTTGTACACTAATACTCCCAACTCACAAGGAGACCCATCTATTTGGGTATCAAGACCTGCTGTGTGAACTTTCAGGCTTTCCTATCCTCCCTTCACTCCTTTACTATAGAAATAAAAATACTCATATGATATTACCATCTTGCACAGTGAAGGATAACAGTTTGGGATGAATAATCTTATTATATATATTTTACCTAGAACAATGCTTCCCAAGACACTTGTCTAACTTTGCTAAATAGTAAAACTGACTTAACATGGCCAGTATGGCAGCCACACAGTGCAGTCCTAAGCAGAGTCACACCATTCTTTTTTTTTATAATATTTTTTATTTTTAATTACTAACATCCAGACTACAACTAAACTACAAACAGAAAAAGGGAAAAGGAAACAAGGGGAAAGGTAAAAAAACAACATAGAACATAAACTACAACTACAAGTATTGAATTCCCTTCATAATACAATTCTTTAAAGTTAAACTTTCTCATATGCTATTAGATTGACAGATCTTATAAAATACAAACTACAGTCAGGATCAGGTCTTCTCCCCCCCCCCCCCGCGTCTTGATCTCAATTCTCTCTGAACAGCTACACTAGCTGCGCTCACTCCCTCCTCCCCACTCCCCCCTCCAGATTCTGAATCTTCTTCTTGCTGGAACTCTTGATGATTAAGCACAAAATCCCTCAGCTGTACTTCCAATGTTATCTTGTAGGCTTGGTCTTTATATCTGAACCAGATGCCTTCCAGAAATAACCATTTATATTTTATGTCACGCTTTCTCAGAAGAGCTGCAAACGTTTTGTATTTGAATCTTCTCTTCCGAGCTAAAAATGGAACGTCCTTCAGTATCTTAACCTTGTTGCCCAGAAAGTCCAAGTCCACATTAATCGAATTGTATAAGATGGTGCCCCGAGTCTTCTTAGATGAAAAATCAATAATAATCTCGCGAGGCAGCTGACGCTTCGTTGCATATTTTGAAGATGTCCGACGGACTTCCAGAATATTGCTTTTTACCTCTTCTTTAGTTGCCTTTGCAAATGACGCCAAAAGTTCCAACACCAAATCCTTTAAATTTTCACTTTTCCCCTCCTTTACATTCTGTAAACGCAATACTGGCCGATTCCAGACGGGCACAAATAGAGCGAGTGCTTTCACTTTTTCAGCGACCTCACTCGTAAAAACCCGCAATTTCCCATCCCGGCTTACCTGCGGTCCATGGCGCTCAGTTGCGCTCTATAAGCGGACGGTGTGAACGCAGTATTGTGGGTTTGCACACTTCTGGATGCTTCGTCGCCGCGGAGAGGCCCTCCCCTTTCCCTCCTTCCTTTGCCGGCCAGCCGGCAACAATATTCCCTTAATTTTTTTTTAAAAACTGGGCGCCATTTGCGCAGTCACACATTTGCGCACATAGAACTGCGCAAATGTGCACAAATGCACAAACGCACAAAAGCGCACAAAAGTCAATGCTGCATATTCGCATACTTGCACATTTGCGCATTTGCGCAAAACACGTAAAAAATTTTTTTTTAAAAAAACCGAAATGCAAACCAATGAAGGCCCCCGACGTCAACTGTTGCGGGGAGGAAACAACCAATCCCGGGTACCTTAGTTGGCCGTGTGAACATCCGGAAGCGGGACGGCACGGCATGCTGCGAGACAAAGCGGATGAAGACGAAAGTGAACATGTGGCCGGTAAGCAATTATTTCTGCAGAAAAACCGCAATTTCTGGCCATCTGGAATCGGCCACTGTCTGAGTACGATCCACTTGTAGTCCTATCAATTGATTCTCCAAAAGCTTTACTTTGTTTGTAGCTCTCATGAGTGTTGCATTTTCCCGGGCAGATTTCTCTGCTTCGAGCGCTACCTCTTTAATGGTTTTCACTTCATTTTCAACTGAGCCAACCCTTTGTCCGATTTCATTTAGCTTGTCAACAAAGGGCTTCATAGCTTCAACGACCGACCGTTTAACCACCTCTTCAAGAGTCTCTCCCTTCCCCAGCAATGCAGCTGAAACTGATTTTCCCACCGTGGGGCTCTGCTTTTTCGTTGCCATCTTAGAGGAGGGGGGGGAGTCCGCCAACTAGGTTCCAAAACTCAATGAAGGGGAAGATTTCTGAACCTTCTTTAGCTTCAACTCCCACCAATCCTTCGCATACGCTTAGAATAACAGAAGGGATCTGCTTACTTACAGGTTTTCACCTTAAATCTGCTTGTTGCCGTTCTCCATGGCCCGGCAGCATGTGATGTGCTGCGCAAGTCTGCCGGCCTCCATAGGAGCAAACGGGCAATTTACCCCCTGGATCAGATTCAGGGGGCTCTTCCCACAGCGCTCTGGACCCTGGACCCCTAACTGGGAGTCCTGGGGGTTAACCCTCGCAGGTCAACCACCCGGTCAGGCTGCTCGGCCGCTTCCTCCCGGACCTGTGGAGAGGAGCATCCGACATGGCCGGGAAAACAAAACTGAAACCCAGAGTCACACCATTCTAATGGACTTCAATGAACTTAAAAGTGTGTAACTCTGCTTAAGACTGCACAGACCTGAGCCAGTATCAAATAACACGGTTAGATATAAATGCAATCTTAAAAATACTTTCGTAGGAGTAAGCCTAATTGAATCAAGGTTGCCTATTCCCCCCAATCTAAAAATGGGGGGGGGATTTGGGGGGCAGGGGATGACATGTACTTACTTGTGCATGTGTATGAACTGTGTGCTATGTCCCAGTCTGGTGACATCATTTCCAGCATGACCCAGAAGCAATGGCTCATGTCAAGGATGATTCAGTAAAAATTGGCTTAAAACATAGCATTTGGGGGGCAATTTTTACTGAATTGTCCCTGATACAATCCATCACTTCCAGGTCACACCAGTAATGACATCATCAGCTGAGGACATAACTGTGTTCTCACCCCGGCCTGACTTCCAGCTTACCTTCCCCAGTTTTCCCCGTTTCCTCCCACAGGCCAGGGAAGCAGCAGAAGGGGCAGAGGTGGAAGGTTGGCAATCATGCACTGAATCACCTGAGGTTTTTTGCTACACTGAGGTTTTGCTACACTGAGTCAGGCTTGCATAAACTGGCCATTATTTATCTTTTGTGCGAAGTAAAACATGGTTGTTGTTCTATTTTTATTGTTTTTACTGAACTTTATGAAAGAGTTAAGTAACAATATCAGTTGTATCACTTTAACTCTGGTACATAAATGAAACCTCGTGTTGTAATATTTTATGTAGAGCCTTTAGTACTCTTTAACAGATTAATGGAGCTCCCTGCCTATCTCCCTTAAACTAAATAACAACATGCAAAACCAAAATTTCTTTATTACCCGGTGGCTACACATGTCTTTTACAGATTTGATGTATCTATTGATTATTCATGGTGGTGGTGGAGAGTGCCCTGAAGTCATAGCTGAATTGTGGCAACCCCTGACGGGGTTTTCATGACAAGAGACTATTAGATGTGGTTTTCCATTGCTTGCCTCTGCAACCCTGGTCTTTGTTGGAGGTCTCCCATCCAATTACTAACCAAGGCCGACCCTGCTTAGCTTCTGAGATCTGACTCACCTGGGCTATCCAGGTCAGGGCATTGATCCTTCATAAGTCCATGTATATTCTATATATGAATCCAACATATCCAAAAACTATTTTTTTCTTACATAAGCACTTGCTAGTTGGATTTGCCCAGTAAGTTTAATTAAATGCCCCTTTCCATTACAGAACCAGTGGGAGACTATATGGGAGTGAGTGGTTATAATATCATGCTACACAGATTATGACGACCTTGGTATGGCAAAAAATTATCCTGACAAAATTCAGTAGCATTTATCAGAGGACTCAAGGTAATATGTGATCTACATTGACCAAGCATTTCTGTACAATGATGCTGATAGTAAGTCAGACAGACTGGGACAACCAAGATTTGAATCGCCCGCCAGCCAGCCAGCCAAAAACCTTACTGACAAAACAATCATACATAGAGTTACTCCAGTTTAAGTTCATTGTTTACTTAGACTACAGCAGCTCTGCATAGGATTGCATTGTGAATGACTTAGGTGATACAACAATAAAATAGAGGAAGGGTGAATCACATAGGCCATCCAGAGCATCTTGGAGGAGCAAAGGTTTAAATGCAATTGCTAGACAGTATGCAATTATCACACAGAAAAAGAGCTTCCAGTCTCTCAACCTTTCTTCTAGTCTAAACATCTCCCATAATGAAAGGCACAAAGGCCATTCTTTAAACAAGGTAGAAACCTAATTGTGCATCTGCCACAGTAATGTGTTTTACCATTCCTGGTTAACAAATAAAACCACTTGCCAGAATTATTTATGAGGGGAAACATATTTGGCATCCCATAACTAGGGGGGGAAAGAACACCATCTCTGTAAGGAATTCAAAGTAATGAATGATATGATTGTTGTTAATACAGCCTTTCTTACCTAGCAATTATTTGTAGCTAATTACTTCCCAGCATAGCACAAATAGTTGCAAGGGGAGACAGGTGTTTCAGTCACAGAGAAAGACATCATGGTTAGGTAGTAATGGAAGATAGAGGAAACTGAGGTATGCCAGGTGCAGCTGAGGGTTGTGTGATCCAGTGTTGTTTGTATGTGGTAAAGTTCACAAGAGAGAAGGAATTTGGAAATCCACTTTAATTCAGTCTATAAGAAGTAGTGTGGAAGGAGAAATTCATCATGAAACAAAATTTCAGAGTAGAAAATGCCACAAACTGCAATATGGATCCATAGCCTCTGTGTGATGCAAAACACAGCAGTTGTGGGATCAGGCTTCTTTTCATGCTCTGAAATTATTTTTTTCTCAAATAATTTAATTTTCTGACTATGCAAACATAAGATAAAATTCTTGTAAGCCTGGATTAACCATCAGTTTCTGTGAGTTATATTGAGATGATAGTAAAAATAAGGGCTATTTCCCGCAGTCCACTTCCAAGTCAATTTCTCTCTAAATTACAATGCTTCCATATTAAAATCGTGGTGAAAGGTTTCCAGGTTTGGTTTGGTTTTTTTTTTTATGGACAGAAATTCTATGTACAGCAGGTATAAATCAAGCAGAGCTTTTCAATCACTGTTCTGTTCATTCCACAAACAGTTTTGCCTGTCTGTGAGTGTGAGGAAGTAAGGAAATAAGAAACAGTCCTTCTGTTGCATTTTCTGGATATGACAAAATAAAAGGCTGTCTGAACATTTACTCCCATTACCAGTGTTCTTAGTAAGCATTCCAAGAGGAGGTGCTGTGGTCAAGCACCTGTTTTGGATTCAGAAGGTTCCAGATTCAGTCTAGTGGCATCTCTTGTTGAAAAAGGAACAGGTAGTATGTGATGTGAAAGATCTCAGTCCAAGACCCTGGAATGCTGCTGGTGGTCAGTATAAGCAATGCTGACTTGGATAGTCCAACTTAGTACAAGGCAGCTTTCTGTGGAAGAGAGAGGAAAGAGCACCATCTTTCCTACAGGTCTACATTTGTTGCATGTTCTCTAACAGTAAAATCCTAGCAATGCTTTCCTGAAAGTAAGACCCATCAATAGCCCTGAGCAGTTTCTAAATAGACTGCTTAGGACTGCTCTTCACAATGTTTCATTAGTGCAAAGATCAGTGTTATAAACCTCTTTATGGGCTATGGCTTTGGGTTGGCTCTTATGACTTCCTTGGTTTGCACAAATGGCACTTGTACTCATGCAAGATTCCCCCTCCAACTGCAGTCCCCCCTCACATGCTGCTCCCAAAGGCCCACCAGTCCACAGAAGCAGGAAGGGAGAGACAGGAAAGGTCCATTCTGTAACTTCCTGCCACACTAACAATGCACAGGCTCCAAGGAAGTGCTGGTCCTGTCTAACACTTGGGATATAAAGTAAACTTCTATTTTTGTACCAGAGTTCCTATTAGCAAGGAGCTCAAGGTCACCCTCTGAGCTTCAGGGGCGAGAGGGGACTGCCCTGGGTCTCCCCTATCTTTGTCTGGCACTCAAACTATTATACTACACTGACTCTTGGAGGGCAGTTGTGAATGAAAATAGGAGGCCCAGCATCTTCATCCTCTCTCCTGTTTAACAGAATTTAAGGTTAAGGCACAGCTGCTGGGTTAAGAGTTGGTAATTTTAGCAGAGACTGTGCTTATCCTGCTTCTTTATTCCAAGATATTTTTAGAAGTTCCTTCAGTTTCATTTGCCCTTCCCTTTCCCTGATGATTTCTTTGCCATGTTATCAGAGCAGTAGTTACATTCCCTTTTGATTTAGCTGGTGAGAGGTGCCAAATTAAAAGAAAGTTATCTATGTTTGTGCATGAAAGCTGCTATTGCAGAAAGATTTGGGAGTATAAGATCCTAGGAACCAGAAGTGAATGTCTTATTTGATCATACTGCTTAGAAGGAACTGTTGGTCATTGGTGCAGTTCAAGCTGTTTTAAAATTGACCAGCATCAGCTTAACAGTGAAATCCTGAGCAGACTTAGGCCAGTCTAAATCCATTGATTTAGACTAGAGTAATTCTACTTTGGATTTCACTCTAAGTGATGTCAGATATATAAAGTATAGCCTTGTTTACTGAAATGGTAGGTGTGGGAAGGGTTTGAACTATTAGGACAGGCAGATGGGAGCATCATGAATAACATTGGGGGACTACTGATGAATTCAGACATCTAGGAGTTTGGGATACCTGATGCTTGGCTCCTGGGAGCCATTCTTTCCAAATACATCTTTGCAAGGCTCTGGCAAATGAACTCTTAACACTTCCCCAAAGGCACCAGCCCACAAGAAGGGTGACATTTAATACCTTCTTGCTGCTGAGTAATCCAGTCATAAGGGAGGGGGAGCTTTTGGAAAATTAATTATTATTATTTATACAGTGTTGTAACTGTACATTACACTCTGGAGTAGTGAGATACATGAAGCATAAAATGAAATCCTCCTCCAGAAGAACTTATGGCATAAATAAAAGAGGCAGTAGCTGGAGAAACCAACCTCTCTCTCTTTCTTTCTCTCTCTCCCCCCTCCCTCATCCCATGTTTAGGCATTTCAATAGCAGCCAAAAGTACTCTGTATGAACTTTCCCAAGCAATTCCCCTTTGGCAACAAGAATAAGTCTGAGAAATTTCGTCTCTGAATAAGATTGCTTCAGAAGAATACAAAACTCTATAATTAAACTGCCTTCTGGTATCCTATCCTATATACCTGATTTTGTTGTGATGGTGGGGCCTGGAGTTCTTCCAGAATTACAACTGATCAGGCTAAAAAAAAAAGTTCCCCTAGGGAAAATGGAAGCTTCAGAGGGTGGATTCCATGGGATCATATTCCTGCTGAGCTTCCTCCTTCCCTCAAACTCTGCCGTCAGCAGGCTTCACACCCAAATCTCCAGGAATTTCCCAACCCAAAGTTGGCAACATTAATGATATAAATAGTAGATTGAGTTCTGGAAGCTCAAGCTGTGCCCCTGTGCTGGACATAGTGACAGGAGCCTACAAACCAAAAATGATTAGAGTGGATTCTACTTGCCCAGAGTTCCTGAGTGTACAGTAAAGATTTTGTTTCCTCCTACTGCCTCCAATGTACAATTCTGTCACACTTTGAGGTGCGTGCTTGCATGTTCTGTTTTTTTTTTTTTTAACCAGTGTGGTGTAATGGTTAGAGTTCTGGACTGTGGATACGCTTCCATGAAGCTAATTGCATGATCCTGTTGTGAGAATAAAAAGGAGAAGAGGAGAACCATTTATGCCACCCTGAGCACCTTGGGAGATGTCTCTAATATTGTAATTTTATTTATTTATTTGAACTGTTTCTACTCCGCCTATTAACTCTCAGAAGTGGTGAAATATATGTTGTCAGCCAGGGGCAGACTGGCTATTTAGCTTACAGGGAAATTTCCTGGTACTGGACTCCTGTCCTCAAAGCAGGAGGGCTGCTGGCTGGCAGAACAAGCCCAACAGCTCCCACAGCACTGCAAGAGTTGCTTGGCTCAGGCTCTTCAGCAGCGACAATCATCAGTGCCAGCTCACCAGTTGCCTCCTTTCACACTGCCACCAGAGTTCAGAAGTGATCTGATATCATCAGTGCTGCTTGCTGGGTTTGAGCACCCTTGACTTGTTCCTAGATCAGTTAGGTCATGCTGGTAATTTATTGTTTAAAGATGGTTTTAGGATTGTCTTTATTACCCTTACTGATTATGTTATTGCCAACCTTGGGTCCAACAACACTGGAAGAAAGGTGGGTTTGTAACTCTTTTAAATAAATAATCTAAGAGACATACAAAACTAAATTCTAATTTAACTCCTGGCTTGCATCTAAAGTAATTTTCAAAAACATTACGGTGCATCTTTCCAAACCTGTGCTCAGATTCCCAGTTGTAGCAGAAAGTTGTACACCGTAATCTCTCCCCATTATGGCTCCAGCTAACTTGAAATTTGATAGAAAATATTTCTGCAGGGAAGGAATTAGAGAACTAGCAAAATATGTGATGTTACATAAAGTTCACATGGACTTTGTTGGCTGCATCACTGAAATATAACAGAACAGATATTCTTATAAATCTTTTGATGGTATGGCTGGGCATGTCGGAGATAAATCCCCTGTAGTTACAGAGCTGCATGCTCTGTATTGGTCCTCCCAACCCAAGTGGGAAGCAAATTATATGAACATACGAAGTTAAAGGAGCTTTGAAGTACAGGACAACCTAATCTGATATATGATATGGGACAGCTTTGTTACTTCAAAGTAACACATTAGCGTGATGAAAACAATAGCGTTGCTTCTTAATCATGTCTCTTATTCCCACACACCCCAACTGAAGATGGCTGAAAACAGTATGGATTAGACAATTATTAAACAGCTGAACTGAAATTTGTTACATACTCCTTTTTATTAGTGCAGGCTGCCCAGTTTGTTTGCCAGCATTTGGGCAGAACCAATCCATCTCAAAGCTTTTGGTAGTAGGAAAGCATGCCACACTTTTTCTTGCTTGCATACCCTAATGTGCTGAGAGATGCTGTTTATTAATGGCATTCATGCACTGAACTCACACTAATCCTGCCAGCCCTAGGTTAAGGCCTAAGCAATCTCAATGAGACCAGACCTGTTTATAAAGGGAGGGGGGGGGCTCCCTTTAACACAGGCAAAGTGAAGCAGGCGAAAAAAGAAAAAGAAATTTTTCCCTACCAATTTGAGAAGGATTCCTCTGCTTGGCTCTGAAGTCAAGTAGCTATTCCCACACTAGTCAGGTTTAGCCACCAAGCAGCTAGCTCCAAAGGGTAGGAAGGCTTGGGACAAGAATACCCGAAGGACCACCTTGGAATGCAATAGCTTAAAGATGGTTCAGACACTGTCAATAACTTTTTAATAGGTAAAATCAGCAAGTTACTGGGGGGACTGGGAGGGTATAACAAGTTGATTAAATGTTTGTTTTGGTTCAACATGACATGGTACAATATTATTATTATTAACAACAACAACAACAACAACAACATTAGATTTATATACTGCCCTTCAGAACAACTTAATGCCTACTCAGAGCAGTTTACAAAGTATGCCATTATTATCCCCACAACAAAACACCCGGTGAGGTGGGTGGGGCTGAGAGAGCTCCAGAGAACTGTGACTAGCCCAAGGTCACCCAGCTGGCTTCAAGTGGAGGAGTGGGAAATCAAACCCGGCTCTCCAGATTAGAGTCCCGTGCTCTTAACCACTACACCAAACTGGCAAATGGCAGCATGTATGACTGCTTAATTAGGGTTCCTCATGTCCAGTAGTTGGTTGTGTATCAGTTTCTTATTTATACATATATCCTGTTCTTCTTCCAAGGAGCTTAGAACAGTTTAAATATGGCTCCCATGTGCTCTCCCATCCTGGCAGAACACACAGCCAATTTTATTCGATGAAAGCAGTATAATGTGTGTTTCCAAGCCATTCTTTCTTTGGTACTTGCTCATTCTTAAGTTACACAATTAAGAACTGTTCAAGTAAAACGGCAGACAGAGCATTAGTCCTTTGAGTGGAGACATGTAAGACTTTGCCAAGGTAGCAGATGGAGATGGATGAAAAACAGTGTTTTGGCTTAGAATTGAGTATATGTGATAGTAAAATTCAGAACCATTTTGGTTACATTGCTTAGCAAATGGGGGGTTATAGTATTGAGACTTAGGGTTCCCCTCTTTTGTGGCTATGTTGGCCCTGGTTGGTGCAGCCCTTGCTGAATTTCTCCCTCAACTTACTACTAAATTCTGACTTTAAAGGCCAAATACAATACCATCTGCACCAGATCAACGTGTTGACGGCTGAATTGGTTTCTGGAAAAAATATGGGATAGGCAGTAGTGGGATCTTGCAGAAGTAATCTTAAAGCAAAACAAATATTTGGGCGAAGGGGTGGTCTAAGAAGCTCATGACAGCTGAAGACCAAGAATAAAATAGCAGCTGCACAGACAAGTACAGCTGTTACTGCTGCTTACAGGAAAGGATGTGGGAACCCAGCCTGGTAAATTTTCCCTGACTGTTACATATTACCAGAAAGTTAGGGGTTTTTTTCCTTGAAAGATAAAGATGTATCTGCACATTTGCTATATGAAGAAGATGACCTTGCGTGTTTGTACTTTGGACAAGATGGGGTCTTTTTTGTGTTTTCAGGGACCACTAGTTTTGCTGTAACTGGTAGTTGCTCTAGGAAGGACACTCTGAACAAAGAATCCCCATAGGAAGGTGTTTCCCCTAAAATTGGCAGCTGTGAGAATGTGTCTTCATTGGCATGTGTAATGAACTGCACTTGAAAGCAGGTTTCCTCAGCCATTAGAGAGATGGGAGGGAAAGAGTTAACAGGTATACCATCACTCATCCCATGGGATTTACAGGATTTATCTTATTGGACTTCAGCATAAGAGCTGCAGGAAAAGTTGTTGCCTCTTGCACTGATTTGTATGATTTTTATGTGTTAATATGATGTAATGTATGTTTTAATGTAATTTATATATAATGGATTTTAATGTACCTGATCATTGTTTCCTGCTATGATCCTGTGTGAGGAGAGAGCAGCGTACAAATGCAATAAATAAATAAATAAACTCTTGCTTGGAATAGAGAGATCGAGAGACAGGCTGCTCCCTCTACTCTGATTGGTCAGTTAGAACCCAGTGGAAGGGCTGACAGTTGGTTTCTGACAGGATTGTTCTGAGAGTGTTTGTGAGTGAGTCTGACAGGAAAGGTCAGGCAGGTTTCCCTAGGAAGTGAGAGAAGAAACATTTGCCTTAACTGTAACATCACTGTCCTGAAGAAGAATTCAATTTAAGAATTCTTAGTATAAGTGTCAGCATAAGTTGAAACCCACTTGATACAGACTCCATAGAACTAGGAGTGTGTTTTGTCAAGAATGATAGGGTTGCAGGGTGAGACTCCCGTTCAAGCTAAAAGAAGAAGGGTTATATCTTCTTAGGAGAAGATGATTAATTCCTGCCCAGTTTCTAAAGGGAGTTTGGCTCTGAGGAGGACCCTAGGTCTGTTGTGAAAGGAAAACACTTTAAAACTAACTCCAGGAAACCTGAGATGTCATAGGAAACTCTGTAAACAAAGATTATTGCTGTAACTAAAGTATTAAGTAAAACACCTCTCACTATTAAGAATCAAGAATATAAGAAATTAAGCTTCAAGGAAACTAATTTGCCTGTTAGTCAAGGAGTATTCTGTACTACTAACAAAATTTTACTTCAGCACTTTCATTCCCTTACTATACTTATTCAATACCTGCCAATTAAATAAAGTTATTTTCTTTTTGAATGTTATACACTAGACTCCCATGCCATTTCCAACAGAAAGGAAGAGGGCTTCTGCTTCTATCCATTAAGTTCCTGGACTGGGCTAAAATGGTGGCTGCTAGAGGGGGAATTTCTGACTTGGATGCTAGAATTTTTACTAATGGTTTATGATCTGTAAACAAAGTGAATCGTCTGCCAAATAAATATTCATGGCATTTGATAACTCCCAAAATAATATCTAGAATTTCATTTTCAATTTGATAATCATTTCTTTCTGCTTTTGTTCCCTCTAGACACACATGGGAGATTACCATTCCTAGACCCATAGTGAAGCATTACATGCTAGGACCAAAGGAAGTTCTGGATCAATCTGAATTAGCAGAACTGAACTGTTCACTATCTTTTTTGCTTCAATGAAAGCTGAATCTTCTTTCTTTGTTCAAACCCATTTTACATTTTTGCATTAAAAAAACTGTCAGGGGATTCATTACAGTTGCTAATTTTGGGATGAACCTTCCATAATAGTTCAGCATAGCTAAGAATGACATCAGTTCAGATTCATGTGGGGGCACTGGAACACTGAGAATTGCTTCTATTTTTATCTTTATTGGATGTATACGTTCTACTGTTCATGACTATTAACTATAAAAAGACCCAGAACTAGCACCCTAGTTAAGGGGGGGTAGAGCGATGCAGCATATGGTGACCACCATTAATCTTGGGGCTATTGGCTCTCTGCAATCCCCTTCTTCTTCTTCTTCTTCTTCTTCATTATTATTATTTTATTTATAGCCTGCCCTCCATGAACAGGCTCAGAGCCTTGAGACTATGTGGGCACCTGATGGCTGAAAATGCCTGGCCAGCCCATAAGTAGTGGGCAGCAGGGCTTCCACTGGAGAGGGCTTTTCAGCTGGCGGACTGGGAGGATGAAATTTTCCCTCTGGTCCATTGGCTGGGTTTATAATCAGGAGCTGGCTGGGCCCCTTGACAATTTGCTCTTAGCTAGCTTCCCATCCATATTTCACTCTCTGTATTGCCAGTAGTTGGGGTTCCGTTTATCTTTACCCTGATATAACAGGATGCATGTGCTTTTTGGTTACCCTGAATGGTTTTTATAGTGCAGAGACAGGAGTCTTTATTTATTTTATTTTATTTATAGTCCACCTCTCTCCCAAGGTGGATTACACAGTACAAGTCAGTACGATTAATGGCTTGGAGCATGGGAATGGCAGATATCTAGATCTGGGTTTCTCACAGACTCATAGTTCATCTGGTTCCTTTGACTAGTTGTTGATGGCCAGTTGTTCTGCTGATGTACCTGAATATCTCAAGGTGAAACGCAACAAACATGAGCTGCACATCCTTTCTTCCCCAGTTATAGCACTATAGATGGATGAAAGCACAGTTATCAGAATGAGAGATATTTTGAAATAGTGAAAACGTGATTCCTTTCAAGGTGTGGTGACTTGCTTTGTTGCTTTCCTCTGTGAAGCACTTACTTGCATTGCCACTAAAGTTGACAATTCTGGGTCTAGAAATCCCTGAAGATTTGGGGGTGGAGCTTGAGGAGGGTGGGGTTGGTTGAGGGGAAGGACCTTAACTGTGTCTAATACCACAAAGTCCACACTCCAGCACAGCCATCTTCTCCAGGGGAACTGATATCTGTAGTCTGGAGATTAGATGTAACACCAGGAGATCTACAAGTCCTACTTGGGGATGGGCAAGCCTAATTGCCAGTGTTTCCACAGTCTCTTCTTCCCCTAAACATGTTGGTAGTGGCTGTAATTTGTGCTGAAACTACAGAGAATTCTTTTTAGTGGATTCAAACATCAGAGCAATTTTACTGTCTCTTCTAGAGGCAGGGTCTTCTTTTGTACAACACTTAATAGCCTCTCTCTCTCTCTCTCTCTCTCTCTCAGGTCAGAGTTCCTGATGCCAAAAACAAATCAATTTCACAGAGCTTCTTTCAAGAAATCCCCAATTTAAATGTGGCTACCTGCTTCTTTAAACTTGCAAGGAATTCTGACACACTGGCTACTATTCGAAGCTCCTTAAGGAGAATAGCCATATGCCTCGAGAAAAGAAAATTAAAGGATAATTGGTAATAAATTAGCATAAATTAAATAAAAATAAATCAAATAAATTGGTATACATAAAACTGGTAATAAATTATTTATTCAAACATTCAAATTATTCTTCAAAAGTTCACACATGCTACATAGTAATAAATATTTTCCTGTGTAGCACATATTTATGCAATGAACACAGAATGTAGTAAATTGCCCATATTTTATAAACTTATTACTGGTCAGTGGAAATTCAGAACAAGTTAGTTGAATGCCATCAGTCACAACTATTTCTTTCTGCTGCTGGTATTCATATGATATTTACTACTGCTCCTTTTAAAAATTCTGGGTGGAAAAACTGAATTATACATGCACACATATCGGTAGCAGAGAAAGCTAAAATGTACCATTTGCCTGGAGGGCCTGCAATTAGAGATTTGCCAAGTCAGCAACATGCTGTAGGGGAATCAAGGAAATCTCCATTAGAATGCCATTAGAACCTGCTGAGATTATCTGCTTTCCTCATTGTATACACATTCTATTACGATTGGAAAGATTTTTTTTTTTTTGCAGAAACATTCCTTCTCAGTGATCACTATTATTGGCCTTAGCAAGTTTGTTTAGATGAGAGTAAATGTCCTTCATATATCCCACAGAATGTGATGTAGTTAGGCAGGTCTATGGACTTGGCTGGCTTTTTTTGGCTTCTTGGGCTCCTTGCCAATGTGTGTCATGCATAGTTCGAATAAAATTGCTCAGGCAACCAACATTCAACTGAACCTCAATGCTGACCCTACATAATGTGTTCTCAAATATTATAACAAAGCTTCATATACCAAGAACTTTTATCTGAGCTCCTCTAAGTGGAACTGGCCAAGTATATAGTAAAGGTAAATTCTAGCCCTTACAGTTTGTGGTTTTTGTTCCCGCCAAGTTACTGTCCTGTAATATTCCTTGCCTCTCCACATTGTCTCGCTGATATAGAATAAATGATGCAAAATGGAAAACAAAATCATGAAATATAATGGAAGTCATGTAAATCTTCTTAATTTGCGTAATTTATACAGGTCAAATAATTTCACTGTTCCTAGTTCTCCTAAAACAGTGTTATCTCCCCAAATAGGGATAATTTTGAATTTGTTATTCTTGCTGTTTTTATTAGAAAACATCCATTTATTTATTTTATACCATTTATTTTTCACAAAATTTTCAGTTTCCTTGCACTGAATTTTGCCAATGAAATGTACATTTTTGATTTTTTACACATCAGTAAATCAGCATTATACATTATCAGCATTATACATAAACTCTTCAATATTATATGTTAAACACATAAATTACATACGTTGTATGTTAAAATAGCATCCAAATTACATATAAAAATGTCCATAAAATCTGCAAAAATTAACACTGAATGATGGAAGGCTGAGGTGGAAATTATAATCAAATATAAAAAGAAACAAAACAATGAATAATTATTAATTGTTTATGCAGTTTTCTTTTTGCCAGTAAAAGTTTCCAAGTGGCAGGGCTTTGTTTCTGAAATTCTAGAGAGCTGCCATTAGGTGGTAGGAACAGGGCTACCAAGAGACACAGGACAAAAACCCTGGGGCCCAGAGAGGTGGTCAAGTCATGTGGTTTGGGAACATGAGGTTGGATCAGGGTTGTGTGAGGTGGACTCAATAGGAATCTTTATGGGAGGGAGGTGTTCCTCAGCAGCAAATATAACTGAACTTCAAAGCACAGTGGTGTGAATTGTTAAAAGGCTATTTTGTACCCTTGTGTTCTATTTTCAACCTATTATTTTATCAAATTTTCATTAAAAAATAACTAAATTTCCAAAACTACAATCCCATGTCCTCATTCTGCTCAAGAGATTTCAGAGCATTAGGTTTTTAGTAGACCCAAATTTTTCAATATTTGGAGGAACAAAATAAACTCTATCACATCAGCTCCCAGAGGCTGTCTTGTCATATGAATGCAGATACTTTCTTTACAATAGTTATCACCTCAGTAGATTATGTGAACAGGATTTGAAAGCAATCCAGCTGATTATTCCAGATACTTAATTTTGTTGTAGCAGTTTAAAGTCAAATTTTGGGCAGCGGTTTTGGTTTACCAGATGCCAAGCAGAAAATTCAGTTAGGAGTGAATTATAATTTTTGTGCAAAATAAAAATAAAAATAGGGTACATAATGGAAAGCCTGACAGAGCCATAACTGTAGAAATGTTAGCAGGCGCCACTGTAATGCACAACATCATCTGCAAACTTACCTCCCAATTCATGTCTGTTGCTAAGTGTTTAGTTACTGTAAATGCTTTAGATTTTGCATAATTTATGTAAATTATTAAACACCTGTTCTCTTCCCAGGAAACAAGGAGATGGAACTGTCTCCTCGGCTTAATTGATTCTTGGCGTGAGTTAGCATTGTTTTCTCAGTGACTACAGAGAAACCGTAGCTCCCTAATGGTCAGATTTGTTGGTAAGGCACAGATGTTCAGAACCTATCATTCAAAAACCAATCTCTTGTGTTATTGTTTTGGAGGAAACATCCTTAAAACTCAATTTGTGAATCAGCTATAATTGATTATGATAAGAAATTTGGGTTAGCTTCCAGTTACTAATGGATATTTCTCATCTGTGTTATGTATAATATGAGGAATATGTGTATAAGTTTGACTGGCCTGTTTTTAAAGACAACACACATACCTCAACCTTACCTCTTCATTGAATCTCCATTAATTCCACATGGATGTCATTCTGCTGGCCTTTGCAAATGCCATATTTATATTTATTTAACAGGGCTCCAGTTCAGATATTCAGCCGGGGTGGATTGCTGAAATGGGATGATGAAGAAAAGTGAACATTAGAGGTGGGCATGATCCCCCCAAAAATACTGATCAAGCTGTTCATGGATCTGCGCTGGTGACAACCCCAGATCACCAATCCACACCAAACAAGTCCCGTTTCCGATCTGGGATCCGGAATCGGGGAGGCCAAAGTGGAGGGGCGCCCCCCCACACACATACACTTAGAGCAGAGGGGGGGGGAGTTTTTAACCCAGCAACGAGCCGCCTCCCCTCAGGGAGGGGACATTTTTACACACACACACATGCACTTAGAGCAGAGGGGGGGGGAGTTTTTAACCCGTCCCTGCCTCTCCAAATAGAGAGAGAGAGAGAGACACCCCGTCAACATGTTTCAGCCAGCTTTTTAAAAAAAGCAAGGACAGAATCCTCCATTCCTCCCCACCCGATTTTAAAAGCAAGCAGCCAGTCTTCCAAAAGCATATTTTAAACACACACACAGAGCCGTGAATGAGGTTTTCCCACAAAATACAGTGTTTTTAAAGCAGGTTAAAAACAGAGAGTGACAGACAGAAAAACAGCCATTCCTCCTACAAAGCCCCGTTTTTTAAAAAAGTGAAAAACATTTGGAGTGCCCGTGGCTACAGAACACCCCCTTCCCCCTCCCTCCCCTCTCTTCTCCCAAATGGTGATGCGTTGCTGGCTGCTCTGTGGTTGGAAGGAAGCCCTGCTGATCAAGGAAAACTGGGCTTCCATTCGCGTTTCCAGGGCGACACAAGGAGGGCAAACACAGCTCAGGTACTCTCCCCTGGCTCCATTGCCAGGGGAATTGATTCCTGGCACCTGAGTGTCTGCAATCCTGAACAGAAACCGATCAATCCGATCAAGCCCCGAACAAGCAAACCCCCGACCGCTGGGTCGGTTGCCGTGGACAGCACCGATTAGCTGGATCCCGATGGCGCGAACACCATTATCGGTTTTTTTTTTCAAATCGTAATGCTGATTGTGCCCATCTCTAGTGAACATCCCACCTCTGCTACAATATGTAGTTTCCAAACCTTCTATGTTAATGCCTGATCAGGTAAATAAATTCCTGCCACCTCCTCTGAAGCTTTAACCATCTCCACCTTTCTCAATAAAAGGAAGTTTCTACTGGACCAATTCACTTAATATCACTCAATAGCAGAATGTGTCTGTGTAATCTCAGCTCTTATAACATGAGAAGAGCCTTTAATGGAAGATTCAAGATCCATAATGGAATGTACCTTCAATTGGAGGCTTCATTTCCTGGTCAGAAGTTGCCTGAACTGACCCCTAAACTATGGTTTACAGGACAAAAATTAGTTTGAGGTTTGCTACACCTGCAATATTTACAGAGACAAATATGTATACTAGTAATAGTCTTCATTTGTAAGTTTCATTACTAGCTCTCCAAAATATGGAACTTTGGGAATATTGAAAAGATTTATATCTATAGTTATTCATGAGACAAACATAGATATATACTTCGGCCCACCCAGCCAGCAGTGTAGCTGCTTAAGGCCAGGGGCTGTCTTTTGCCTCCCCACAGGAAGAAGAGCTGACAGACAACTTCCCAGCCAATCCAGGGATTAAGGAGGGGGCAGAGTCAAGAGCCTTATAAGGTGGCTCCGCCCCTGCTCCCCTGCAGTTGCCTTGAACTCAGCCTGAGCAGAGCACATTTTAAGCCGAGCTTCTCTGAGGCTGGTTTTATTGCAGGCCCTCAGGTCTAGGCAGCAGTAGCTGCCTTGGAGAAGCTGTGCTATTCCCCTTCAAACTCCACGATGAGAGCCAGGGCCCAGTGCTGGGCTCAGTGGTTTGGCAGGGACTTTTTCTTATTTACATTTGGGGGGCTGTTTTCTATCAATCAGGAGGGCTAAAGCAGGCTGAGGCCTAGCCCCTGTAGGCCTCTGGCCTACCTAGGCTCCCCCCCCCCCAATTTTCATTTTGTTGGGAGGGAATACTTCCAGCAACATCAGCAAGGGCTTTGCTATAGGCCACATGGGTGAATTGCAGCCATATGACAGGAGGATTATTTCATACATTATTGCTACTGGCCTAGTAGGGTGGATGCTGGTAGGATCTGCTCCCTGTTTAGGCTTTTCCTCCCTCCCTCCTCTATTTACATTTTCAGGGGAGGGAGTATTTCCAGCAGCAATAGCTCAGCTTAAGGCCTTCAGGCAGCAGGGGCCATTTTCTGGGAGGGCTTGGCAGTTTATTCAGTTGAGTGTGGCCATTTTGAGACTGGCACCTGGTGGTCTGCTTAGCTTCCTGGCAATGGCGGCCATGTTGTGAAGGCATCTACAATATGCACAGCTCCAGGAGTGGTCATTTTGGGTGTGGGCTTTGTGTGGCCTGATTTGCCTCCTGCTTACTGGCAGTAGTGGCCATTTTGGTGGGGCTTTTTGCAGCTTATCCTGTGCTAGGAGTGGCCATTATGAATGTGTCACATGTGGCCTGCTTAGCCTTCTAGCACTGGCGGCCATTTTATAGAGGCCTCTGCAGCCTACGCAGTGTTTGGGCTGTCATTTTGGGGGTGCTATGTTCCTATTGGGCTTTGAAACTCTAAAAGCAGTCATTTTACATTACATTACATTACTGTACATTTCCATCAAGCCACCCAAAAAGGGTAGTAGCCCTGCTAAAGGCAAGCAGCCAGCGAATAGGCCTCCTGCAAAGTGGCCCTGCAGACTCATCCTTTAGTCATGACTCATGAGTCAAAGACAGATATATACTGAGAAAAAGGGGGAATTCTTAATCAATCTAAAATGAATCTTCACCAAACATTGTGGCAGTATGAATGACAATTTTATGATCTCTGCATTGTAATTTTATATTTGTCTAACATTCTGATAAGTCACTGATAAAGACCCTCTGAGATGAAACATATTTGATTCTAGCTTGTTAATATTATGTATTTTTAATCTATAAGCCTTATGTCGCCTTAAGTTTTGATGGTTATATGCACATTCCATGAAATATTACAAGAAGTAATAAGTTAATGTATGAATTAACTGAGGTTACTGTGTGGGAGGACACTGTTGGGGGGGTGGTGAGTGTGTAGAGCCTGCTGCAATGTGGTGCCAGTTAGAGTAAGTGTGTTTTTCTGTTTGTCTCTTTTGGAACTAAGTGCAAAGGGTAATTGTTAGGGTTTTTTCTGTGAAAAGAGGTGGCAGAACTCTCAATAGGGAAATGAGGAAGAAACACATGGGATTCTTTGAAATCATATTATTTTCAAGAACTATTGCCAAGCATTTTCAAGAGGTGCTGGATCTCCATTCCCCTATGTTCCCCCTGAAAAAAAACCCTGATTGTTACTAATTGGAGAGTCTGTTTTCCCAGAGCTGACTGCCGACTCCGGCCTCTGCTGGGTGAACCTTGAATTGAATTAGGCTCCTCCTCGCTCTTCCTTTTGGTTCTTAGCCTGTGGGCCCTGTTAGAAGCTGAGTATCTCTTACTTTTTACAGATGATAGGCTTCCCCCCCCCCTTCTATCAACCTTTCACAAGTTGTCTTCTGAGACAGTTTGGCAAGGAAATTCTTAGGGAAGTACCATAAAACCTGAACTACCTCTGAAATGGATTGCAGCAGCATGGCTGGTGAGAGAGCTGAGGCAGTGACATGGGCTGTTTTCACATGTCTTACCTGCCACCAGACCATCATGCAAAACACCCAGAAGACAGTGTCTTCTTGTGCAAAATCACGCCAGTAAGACACGATTTCGCACAAAACTCCTGGATGACAGCGTATTCCTGGTGCAACTTCTCACAAGAAGACGCTGTATTCTAGGTGTTTTGTGCGATGCTCCGGCAGCAGGTAAGATGTGTGAAAATGGCCATGTACGGTCTGTGGCATATTTGTATTCTTACCTGAGGGTAACAGCAACTACACTTACAGCAAGTGTAAGTTGGTAGCCCTACTAAAGGAGAAGATACAGGGACTTGGCACACTTGTCTACACTCAATTTAATAAGGGAAGGTGAAGAGTACATGGACGGAATGCATGAAGCCCTTTTCAGAGGTCAACATGAGGAGGAGAGAAAGGTATCTCAGGATTTGGAGAAGCACCCAATACAAGACACAGGCACATAGCTGCCCTGAGCCCATCTGTGGGGAAGGTGGGGTATAAATCAAATAAATAAATAAATGATGGAAGAAAGTAACTCACAGGAGCAGTATAATCAGGAGACATTCTGAGCCTCTGATGCTAAGCAATTGGTTCCAGGATCTCCCCATAGATATTGATTCTGGACTACTGGATCAAGAGCTACTCTCTCAGACTCCTTGGACTTGGAAAGAAATTTCTCAGGCCCCTGCAGATGAGAAGACACGAGCTTCCATTCCTCAACATAGGAGAAGGCATGCGCTGGCAATTGGGGACTCCCTACTAAGAGGGGTAGAGGGTAAAGTGTGTCAACCAGACTTGTCATCTCAAGAGGTATGCTGTCTACCGGGTGCATGCATCCAGGATGTGACAGAAAGGGTAGGGAGACTTATCAAACCCACAGATTATTATCCCTTCCTCCTGATACATGTGGCAACAATTGCCTGGCATAGTCCAGAACTCATTAAAAGAGACTATGAGCTCTGGATAAAAAGGTTAAGGACCTGGGAGCACAGGTTGTGTTTTCATTATTTCTTCCTGTCATAGGCTGTGGTTTAGGAAGGGAAAGAAGAATGCTGCAAATAAATGACTGGCTACATAGATAGTGTCGTCAGGAGTGGTTTGGTTTTTTGGACCATGGCTTATGCTTTCGAGATGAAGTTCTTCTATCGAGAGATGGTTTGCACCTTACGAGGGTAGGAAAAATGTGTTTGGTAAGAGTCTTGCAAACTTAATAAGGAGGGCTTTAAACTAAATCCTATGGGGGTGGGGGAGACAAAAATTCAAAGCCTATAACTGGAGAAGGGAACACTGAAGACATGCAGGGAGTGGAACATATGCTAGGAAACATTAACTCACAAGTAAGCACAGAAACAAACACCTCAGTGCATATAACTCATGACTTCCGATGTCTCTACACTAATGCACAGAAACAAGCTGGAGGAACTTGAAGTCCTAGTACGGGAAGCAGACTATGACATAATAAGCATTACTGAAACTTGGTGGAATAACACTCACAACTGGAATACTAGGATACATCTTGTTCAAAAGAGACAAGTACGGAAGGGGGAGGAGTAGCATTATATGTAAAGGATGTATATATTTGTGAGGAAATACATGTATCTGAGCATGGAAATTCAGAGAGTCTCTGGGTAAAAATAAAAGGAATAAGAAATAATAGTGATATGGTATTAGGGTTCTGCTATAGACCACCAAGCCAAACAGAAGATTTGGATGAGAAACTCCTAGAACAAATTACAAAGTTCACAAAGAGATGGGACACAGTGGTCATGGGAGATTTCAATTACTTGGGTATCTGTTGGAAGCCATACTCTGCAAAAATTAAAGGTCAAATAAATTTCTGACCTGTCTTGCTGACGACATTTTTCAGAAAGTAGAGAGGGAAACAAGGGGTTCTGCTATCTTGGATGTAATACTCACCAACAGAGAAGAACTGGTTGGTGAGGTGAAGGTAGTGGACACCCTGGGTAGCAGTGACTATGTAATTTTGGAATTTACAGGCTTGGGGAAAGCTGTACGTAGTCAGATATATAGGTTGAACTTCAGGAAAGCAAATTTTAACAAACTGAAAGCTAAGCTGGGTAGCATCACATGGTCAGAAATACTTAAGGAGAAGGGAGTTCAAGAGGGGTGGGAGTTTCTTAAAAGAGAAATATTGAAAGCACAATCACAAATGATTCCTATGAGAAGGAAAATATGAAGAGCTTAAAGAAGCCACGGTGGCTTCATAAACAGCTTTCTAATGAATTGAGAAATAAAAAAGACTCATTTAGGAAATGGGAGGAGGGCCTTATAACCAAGGATGAATATAAACAAATAGCCAATGCTTATAGGGAGAGTGTTAGAAAAAGCTAAAGTTCAGTATAAGCTTAGGCTAGCAAGAGATGCTAAAAACAACAAAAAAGGTTCTTTGCTTATGGTTGGTGTGGGTTTTCCGGGCTGTATTGCCGTGGTCTTGGCATTGTAGTTCCTGATGTTTCGCCAGCAGCTGTGGCTGGCATCTTCAGAGGTGTAGCACCAAAAGACAGAGATCTCTCAGTGTCACAGTGTGGAAAAGATGTTGGCAGGTCATTTGTATCTACTCAGGAGGGGTGGGGTTGAGCTGAGTCATCCTGTAAGAGTTTCCCAGGGTGTGGAATGCTAATGGCGGGAGGCTTCACTGTATCCTGAGGAGGTTCTTTTGCATGGATTGGTGCTTGATGTGCTAATCTTCTCTGCAGGGCTATTGTCGAGTATAGAGTGTTTTGTTAGCCTGGTGTTTTTCAGAACTGGAAACCATGCTCTGTTCGTTCTTAAGGTTTCTTCTTTCCTGTTGAAGTTTTGCTTATGCTTGTGAATTTCAATGGCTTCCCTGTGCAGTCTGACAAAGTAGTTGGAAGTGTTGTCCAGTATTTTGGTGTCCTGGAATAAGATACTGTGCCCTGTTTGAGTTAGGCTATGTTCAGCCACTGCTGATTTTTTCAGGTTGTCCAAGTCTGCAGTGTCTTTCATGTTCTTTTATTCTTGTCTGGATGCTACGCTTTGTGGTCCCGATGTAAACTTGTCCACAGCTGCAGGGTATACGGTATACTCCTGCAGAGGTGAGGGGGTCTCTACTGTCTTTTGCTGATCGTAGCATCTGTTGTATTTTTTGGGTGGGTCTGAATACTGCTTGAAGGTTATGCTTTTTCATAAGCTTTCCCATCTGATCAGTAATTCCTTTGATATATGGCAAAAACACTTTTCCTGTAGGAGACTGTTTTTCCTTGGTTGTTTGATTCATCCTGGGTTTGATTGCTCTTCGGATTTCATTTCTGGAGTAGCCATTTGCCTGAAGTGCGTGGTTTAGATGATTAATTTCCTCATTGAGAAAATGCAGCTCACATATCCGTCTTGCGCGATCCACTAATGTTTTCATTATGCCTCTTTTCTGTCGGGGGTGGTGATTGGAGTTTTTGTGTAAGTACCGATCCGTGTGAGTTGGTTTCCTGTAGACCTTGTGACCTAACTGAAAGTTTGCTTTGCGGATGAACAAAGTATCCAGAAATGGGAGTTTTCCCTCGATTTCTTTCTCCATTGTGAATTGTATGTTCCGGTGGATGTTGTTGAGATGATTCAAAAACCCCATCAATTCTTCCTCCCCATGGCTCCAAATGATAAGTGTATCATCCACAAACCGGAACCATACACTAGGTTTGTGGGGTGCTGATTCTAGAGCTGTTTTTTCAAAATGTTCCATGTAGAAGTTTGCTATAACTGGGCTGAGAGGGCTCCCCATGGCCACCCCATCCATCTGTTCATAGAATTCGTTATCCCATTGGAAGTAACTGGTTGTCAGACAATGATGGAATAAGGCTGTTACATCCTCTGGGAAAATCTGATTAATAAGTGCAATAGTGTCTTTTACTGGAACCCACAACAACCATCGTTCTCCGGCCGTGAAAGCCTTTGACAATACATCGAACACTTCTTTGCTTATGTTCAAAGTAAGAAAAAGAGCAAGTGCATGGTAGGCCCATTGCAGGGACAGGGGAGTTAGATTGTAACAGGCGGTGAAGAGAGGGCAGAACTGCTCAATTCCTACTTTTCCTCAGTCTTCTCCTGCGAGGGAAACGGTGCTCAAAAAAGCAATAACAGAATACATGATGGGAGAAGGGTGTTACAGCCTAGGATCAGCATAGAAGTAGTACTTAAACACTTCATTTCTTTAAATGGAACTAAGTCCTCAGGGCCAGGTGAATTGCACCCAAGGGTACTAAAAGAACTCGCAGATGTAATTTCTGAGCCTCTGTCCATTATTTTTGAGAATTCTTGGAGATCAAGTGAGGCGCCAGAAGATTGGAGGTGGGCAAATGTTGTCCCCATCTTCAAGAAGGGGGGAAATGGAGGATCCAGATAACTACCGACTCATCAGCTTGACATCTATACCTGGAAAAGTCTTAGAACAGTCAGTCCTTGAGCACTTAGGAAGGATGGATGTGATTACTAAGAGCCATCATGGGTTTCCCAAGAACAAGTCATGTCAAACTAACCTTATCTCTTTTTTTGAGAAAATTACTACCTTGCTGGATCAGGGGAATCCTGTAGACATAGTTTATCTCAATTTCAGTAAGGCTTTTGATAAGGTTCCACATAATATCCTTGTTGACAAGTTGGTAAAATGTGGTATGGATCCTATTACTATTAAATGGATCTGAAACTGGTTGACAAATCGCACAAAAAAGTGCTAGTTAATGGTTCCTCATCCTCTTGGAGAAGAGTGACAGGTGGAGTTCCACAGGGATCAGTCCTGGGACCTGTTCTGTTCAACATTTTTATAAATGATTTGGATGAAGGAATAGAAGGAATGCTTATTAAATTTGCAGATGATACTAAATTGGAAGGGGTAGTAAATACGGTAGAAAAAGTAAGGATATAGGATGATCTTGACAGGCTGGAAAACGGCTAAAACAAATAAAATGAATTTCAACAGAGATAAATGCAAAGTTTTGCATTTAGGAAGGAAAAATCAAATGCATAATTATAGGATGGGGAGACTTGTCTTGGCAGTAGTATGTGTGAAAAGGATCTAGGGGTCTTAGTAGACCATACACTGAACATGAGCCAGCAGTATGATATGGTAGTTAAAAAGGCAAATGCAGTTTTGGGCTGTATAAACAGAAGCACAGTGTCCAGATGACAAGAAGTGATGGTATCACTCTATTCTGCTCTGGTTAGACCTCACCTAGAGTATTGTGTTCAGTTTTGGGCACCACAATTTAAGAATGATATAGACAAGCTAGAACATATCCAGTGGAGGACAACAAAGATGATGAGGGGTCTGCAGTCCAAGTACTATGAGGAAAGGTTGCAGGAGCTCGGAATGTTTAGCCTGGAGAGGAGATGACTAAGGGCCAAGCTACAAGTGACAAATGACACTTGAACAGCAAGTGGATTGAGTGGAGGGCAAGTGAACAGGGAGAAATACACTTGTCGTTCAAGTGTCATTCACCACTTGTAGCTTGTCCCTGAGAGGTGATATGATAACCATCTTTAAGTACTTGAAGGGCTGTCATGTGGAGGATGGCACAGAGTTGTTTTCCACAGTCCCAGAAGGTCAGGCCAGAACCAACAGCTTAAAATTAAATCAAAAGAGCTTTTGGCTAAACATTAGGAAGAACTTCTTGACAGAGCAGCCTCTCGCTGGAACAGGCTTCCTTGGGAGGTGGTGGCTTTCCTTCTTTGGAGGTTTTGAAAGCAGAGGCTAGATGGCCATCTTATAGCAATGCTGATTCTGTAAATCTGGGTAGATTGTGAGTTCTTGTGGCCTTCTTACATGCCCAGGGTAATGCTAATCGCCACTTTGGGGTCAGGTAGCAATTTTCCACAGGTCAATTTGGCTAGGGATCCTGGAGGTGTTTTGCCATCTTCTGGGCATAAAGCAGGGGGTCACTGGGGCAGTCTAGGGGGGGGGGTAGTTGTGAATTTCATGCATTGTGCAGGGGGCTGAACTAGATGACCCTAGAGGTCCCTTCAAACCCTATGGATCTATGATTCTATATTATAAATAAAATATTTTAAATGCATGGAGATGACTGTGATGGGCTGCACTTTTAAAAAGCTTATAAGTGCTGTACAAACAGCTGACAGATGCTTAAGGGTGAATTCTTCACAAAGACAGCCCTGAGTGACAGACTATTGCAAAGAATTTGATTGGGTAGCATGAACTGAACAGAGAAAAACTTCTGAACTGGATGCTGAGGAGAAGGGAGTATGATTTCAGCCCTAGCTGAGAGGAGCTGAGTACTGACAGTCTCAAGAGTCAGCACTGACTGAGAACAGTTTAACTCAGACACGATAACTGGGTGAAAGCTGGCAAGGAAGTTTGGGAAGTAGGCATAGACTCCCATTTGGGCCAAAGAAAGGGGATAGACCTTCTAGTGAGAAGAGAATTTCCCTATCCCGTCAAATAAGGAGTACGTTCTGAAGAGTGAAGAGATTCGTGGTATGATGTGGTTAGAAACTTGCCTTTGGAGATCTTAAGGGTCAGTTAAAAACTCAAGATGAGTACTAGTGTTTCAAGAAAAGGGGTTAGGATACTTAAAAGAGGGTGCCAGCCTTCTGGAACCCAAAAAGAGTAAGAGAATACTCAAAGAAAGTGTACTAGAGTGTTTAGGAAAACACTGGAACAAAAGCCTCTCAACATAAACATTTAAGTAACTGTGAAGCACTTAAGAAACTTTCATTAATCTGAAACATTAGACCTTAAGTCTGTGCATGTACTGATTTTACCTCAGAGTTATCTATATTGAGTTATCTCAGAATTTTCAACCCTAATTTCACCTGACCTGTCCTCCCTATGTTAAATATTTTTTTTTGTTATTTTTGAATTTTAAAATGCATCTAGTACCATTTAAGTTGTTTAGATTGGGGTGTATGTGTCATTGCATCCCTTTTTATGGAGATGTTACCAATCCTTTCTGTCACAGGTAAAAGGTAGGTGGGTTGTTGAGAGGAAAGGAGAAAAGGGAGTAGGGAAAAGTAAGGATATAGGGGTTGCCAGGAGGAGGGGAAGAGGAATTGTTTGGGAATGAGATACAGGAGGAAAGATGCTTCCTACAAGTCCTTGTGGTGTTCCCACTGCATAGCAGGGGCTTGTGGTGAGCACCTTGCACTTGGGACCAGCCCAGAAACTAGCATCCATAACCAGGCCATAGTTTTCCAGGGTAGAGGATGTTGTGGAACAGTGAATAAAAGGGGAGGAAAGAGAATGGTAGGCTGGCTGATAGGTGGGAAAGAGAGCAGAAAAAGGTGAGAGGCTATGGATTATTTTAGGGAAGGGAAAGAGGATACAGCAAGGAAAGGGAAAATAAGATGTTACTCACAAGTCCTTCCAGGTCATTAACTTGTTTCTTCTAGATGTAGTTCCTTATGGCACATTTATTTATTATTTATAGATTATTTGTGCCAACTCTGCCATAGTATTATTTTCTTGGCTTGCAAAATGGTTCAGTGTGCCAACTCTGCAGGTGAGAAATTTCATTGCTTGTAAATATAAGAATGCTTTCTCTTGTTATTTTAGAATAACAAGAGTGTGAGGGATACAAGGTATATCACCTAATAAGCATATCAGAGAGTAGACTACTATAATGCGGATTTTAGAAGATAAAAGAGATCAGATTTCTGTCTATATTTCTCTGTCCCTCATAACATGTTGCCGTTAAACAAATGATCTTACTTCTAATTATTTAAGCATTTTTCTTAGCTTATTGACTGCAAGGAAACAACAAACCTAATACTTTTGATGTTGTAAGGTCAAGGGAAGCACAGTCAGTGCACACTGTACAGAGAATCAGCAACAACACTTTTGCAGTTATAGTTTGCTCATGATCCCATTTGGGATTTTGTTGCTTGAAAGCTATAAATAGTGTTTCTTTATCGATTTGTAAACAAGACACCACCAAACTCCGCACATCAGTATGCCCGCATTCCCCAGAACCCAGGCCCCATTATGAATGATGATGTGTCAAGAGCCACCAAAAAAAGAGTTAAAGTTCTATTTGTCCTGAGAAAATAGTGCATTTGATGGATCTATGTGAGAGGTGTATTAGTTCTAGCTAGAATGGTATTTCTGTCTCCATTAGCAACAAGCACCCATGAGGATGCACTGCATGATTTAGAGGAAAAGATTGTTGTGGTATAAATCGCAATTTCTAAGCAGCTTACATCATTCATCTCACATTCTTTGTATCCTCACAATGACCCTGTGAGGTATGTTATGCTGAGAATGGGTGACTGGCCCAAGGTCCCCCACAGCAAGTTTCTATGGTAGATTTGAAACTGGGTCTCCAAGATCCTAGTCCCGCACTCTAACCACTACATTGCATCACAATACACATACACATACATATTCAAGCACAAACATCCCAATCCACACTGGTTTTCAAACCAAAAGAAGCATGTTGTATTGGACCACCATTTTTGTATTCAGCTTAAGTTCTGCAAGTGAAAACTTCTAACAGTTTTTTTTTGTGAGCATGATTTGAGTCCATAGCTCCTTAAAGATCAACTAGATTTCCAAGGTTCCAGGGATTTCAAGGCATAATACTCTTTTAAAAAAAAAAGAAATCAGTAGGCTTCTTTCAACACAGTTTGTATATGATCATTTCTTGCCCATTAATTTTAATGGAGTGTTTGCATGTGTGGTGTGATGTGAGGGGGAATTCTGGGCTGCTCAAATATATTACTTTGAGTGTTTAATAGGGTTGCCAGGTCCCTCAAGTCTCCCAGCGGGAGACTGGGACGCTGGCTCCTACCGTGTCGCCGCTCCTGCTGTTGAGACCGCGTGTGTGATTTCATCACGCAGGGTCAAAGGGCGCCCTGCGTGATGATGTCATGCATGCCAGGGAGGGGCAGAAAGAGTGGGCAGCTCTCGCTCGCTCTCCGCCGCCACCATGCCCCTTGTCCCTGCTGGTGCCAGCTGCACAGGGGCGGCCACGGCCTCAGCGAGAGAACAAGCTGTGGTGGCCATGGTCTCCTCTCTCACCATGGCCACTCTTGTGCAGCCGCCGGCGGCAGGGACAGGGGTGGCAGTGGCCATGGCAAGAAAGCGGGCTGCAGCGGCTACAGTGGCGGCGGTGAGAGCAGCCTGCTCTTGCCACCACCGCCTGCTCTCTCTCTGCTGCTGCCGCCACCTGCTCTCGCAGCGCAGGAGCATGCCCCACACCCAGGGGTGTGCTGCGCCACCCGGGGAGGGGGCGCCCCAGGGAGCGTGGCCCCTTGCTGGCCAAGTAAGTGGGCACAGAGGGGAGGGTGGGATCGGGGGATCCCCCGCCCTGGGCGGGGGGATGGCAACCCTAGTATTTAAAATGTATTGTTCTAGAAGAAGTATCTTTAATAGCTGGGATGCTAGTTGTTTTGGCAACTATTTGGCAGGATTTCCTGATACCAACTTTGACAGTCAATGTCAGATGTGCAGTAATGTTGGAAAATACAGATTTCAATATGGTGGCCACATAAAAATGAACTTATCACATTTAAATATGAGTAGGAGAATGCATATTAAGAATTATACAAAAAATTATACCAAAACCTGTATGGTATCATTTCTGTGATTTTTTACTACTGAGTAATTATACAGCTTTAAAGTTGACATGATGAACAGATTGATGTTGTTGAATATTTTCTGTTCCTTGGCTCAACCATCAAACAAGAGGGATAATGTAACTAAGAAATCAAGACAGTGAGACTTGGAAGGGCAGCACTGAAGGAACTAGAAAAGATCCTTAAATATAAGAAAGAGTTGCTGGAGACCAAGATCAAGATAATTCATACTATGGTATTCCTCATTAGTAACTTGGACAGTGAAGAATGCTGAGATGATGAAAATTGATTCTTTTGAAATGTGGTGTTGGAGGAGAATTTTGCATATACCACAGGTGCTCCACCCACCACACTGCCTCTGCCCTCTGTCATCTTCCTGAGTGGCTTGGTGGGAGGGTTCCCTCAGCCTCAGAGCAGAGCAGGGGAGGGGGTTGCCTTACCGTGTTCCTTCTCCTACCCACTGTGTCATGAACCTCCACACTCTCTCTAGCCAATTCACACCCATACTCTCATCACCGGCTTCTTGGGGAACTCTGCCCTTCATCCCCTCTCCCTTGGGCCAGCCAATCAGCCCTCATGCCTCACCAGGTCTCTGCTTCCCTCCCCCTGGCCTCCTGGGGCCTGTCCCTGGGACAGGTTCAGCCCTTGTCTGTCAGACGGGGGTCTATCCCTCCAGGCTCCTCTACCAACGAGCTGAGGACTTCCAAGTTTCCAGGGCTCCGCCTCCCTCACTGGCTCTCCTGCTTTCCTCCCATTCCACACCCAGCCCATCCATGTTGGGTGTGGCCTATCCTCCAGTGCTTGCTGGGCCTGCAACAGTGGCAGTGTCTGCTGCCATGGTGCTGCAGGCCCCAGCTGATGAGCAGTGTGCTGTCGTGCAGCCATGTGGCTCAGGTGTTTGGTGGGGCCCACAGGTTGCTGCTGTGTTACTGCACTTCTTAGCTGGTTGGTGAACCCCTCCAGACTGCTCCTGGCCTGGCTGTGCTCCTTCTCCGGCTCCTACTCTGGCCTGCCCCTGGCCTGGCTGTGTAGCAGGACTAGGGATTTGCCCAAGGACTTGAAACCAAACAGAATTTCAAGAAGGAAAATTTATTAAGCCGGCTGGCTCAGATGTGATATCATATCACTTCAAAATCTCTGAGCCCCAAATAGAGAGAGTTCAGATGCTGAAATAGTCAAGCTTGCTTACATCACATAGCATGTGGTACATAGTTGATTACAAGTTTACAGTATTTTAGCCTCATCATCAAGATTATTGCCCCAGACATGACCTTTACTTAGTGCAGCATAAATCCAGACAAATTCTTTTAAATCATCAGTTTTATCTTTCAAGCAGTCTATTCTGAGATACACAATGCTGTATACTTCTTCTTTTCTCAGGCTACAAGTTTCCTGTTCCAACAGTATCTAGCTGACTTGACAGCTATATTTTACTCTGAAGAAGGATTTTATTTAATCTTTCTAAATGTTAGTTAATCAGAACAATATTATAACACTTATTAGTTAATAATCAATATAATATAAAACATTTTCCTTGAGGCTTGCTACAGCTGCACTCCTTCTCTGGTGGTCTGCAGGCTGGTGAGTGAGGCTGAAGCCCCAGGAGTGGGCGTGCTGGGTCCTGCCTGGCAATAGTTGAGGCTATAAATGCCCAAAATTAAAGACAGCAAAACTGAGTAATACATTATTTGCTTGTGTAAAAAAGAAATTACTGTCCGTTTTATTAGTGCTCAAAATTTAAAGCTACACTGTGTCGGTGAATGTACTGCACATATATCCTACCTGTGCTCATCTGTTTGTAAGAAACAGCCAACATACATTCACTTTACATATGAAACTGGGGGCAGTACCTGGATAAATGTGGGGTTTATATCATATATTCAGCAGTACAACGTATGTATATTATAACGTGAGAATTTCTCAGTACACATATAAAGAAAAATCAACTGGACACTGTACATGGATTGTACATGTGTTCACTGTAATTTGTAAACAGAGCAACTTTGTATGTAGAAATGTAACACCAATTACATTAAAAGTATGGAAGTATACAATCGCCCACTTTTGTTTTATTTGGAATTTTATGTTGGGGCTTCCCAACATTAAAATGCAAACAATATACCTATTCTTATGTATAATACAGAAAGGTTTAAATATGAAAAGCAAGCAAAAGCTGCCTTTTTGTTGCATGGGTGTCATATAAAAATGTCTGCATTTTCCTAGATAGAGCCTCATCTCTGACCATATGTATAACTAATCCTAAAAACCTGGAAATGTCAATATTTTATTATAATTTCTATTATTTGTATCAGTAAATAACAGATTTCATAAGAACTGTACTGAAACTACTTATTACTTTTCAGTTTTTTAAATTGTCTTACAGTTTGGCTTCTTTTCCCTTCAGTTTTTCACTCTCCCATTGAAGTGGTTGTTTGAATTCATTTGGATTTGAATAACGAGAATCTTAACCAAAGCACAACATTATCATGTAATTGTATATTAAGCAACTGGCACTTCAGTGTTTACATCTGATGCAATTTGCAATGTTGCCCATTTAATTGTATGTAGTGACTCTTAAGAGTATAATCCTATGCTAAGTTACTCCAAAATAAACCCCTGAAATCAATATGATTGAACTAGAATGACTCTGCATAGGATTGCACTATTAACAGCAAAAGCACCTGATGCATTATTGCATATCATTTCTTGTATTACAACTTTGTTTACCTCACTAAACAATACTATTGTAAAAGATTTATCAATGATGTATGTTTTGTAGCACCCAATGTCAGTTCAGAGGACAGATGCCACAAATTTCACAGCAAACACACCTGACAATTGAATATACCTTGTTCAACAACTTCAGTCACCTATGAGTCAATCTCTCAATTTGCTAACCTGTCCATTGATTATTCAATGGCTTTGCAACCATGCAAAGCAGTGGTTGTGTAGTTTTCCTACCTTGTGGAGTTGCATTTCTTTGCCTTGTGAAGGCTTTTGCATTATGCAGTAGATGAGATCTAATGCACAATGGGAGAAACAAAGCATTTGGAGTAGATGGAATACCAATAGAGCTATATCAAGCTACAGAAATGGAGTCCGTCAGAATCATAACAAGAATTTGTCAACAAATATGGAAAACAAAACAGTGGCCCACAGAATGGAAATGCTCAATTTCAATTAAAAAAAGGGGAATGCCAAGGAGTGCAGCAACTATGGGACTATCATGTCAATTCCCCATGCAAGCAAAGTGATGCTCAAAATTATACAGCAAAGACTCTTAACATATATGGAAAAAGAAATGCCAGATGTTCAAGCTGGATTCAGAAAAGGAAAAGCACCAGAGATTACATTGCAAATTTATGGTGGCTAATGGAACATAACAGGGAATTTCAGAAGATAATCGGCCTGTATTTTATAGATTACAGCAAAGCTTTTGACTGTATGGATCATGAAAAGCTATGGAGAGTCTTAAAAGAAGGTGGCCCCTTCAGCTGCCGGCACAGCCATGCAGGGCGGGAACCGTTTGTTGCCTCGGCAGATGGAGGAAGGACGGCACTGTTCCCGGGCATCCGGGAGCTTGCTGGGGGGTGAAGCCTGTGCCCGTTTGGGGAGGCTCCGCCTGCCTCCTGGCGCAGTTGAGTTTCGTGCCCGGCCCACCCGTCTCACCCCGTATGGTGTAGGATTAGCCGGCCGCTGTATCCAGGGCCAGGTAGGAATTTTTTCCTCTTTTCACCCCGATTGGCCTGGGGTGTGGGGTTTTTTTCCGCCTACCTTAAACCATGGCTAGGGTAGAGGTAATTGGCAGGGTGGTGTCATTTAGGGTATCACGGGCAGGAAAAAGTGGGGGAATAGAGAGTGGGCCGGTGAGCACCCTAAGTGCTTCTCCAATGTGGGGAAGAGGGGTCTGCCAGGAGCAGATGGCACTGCTTTGACAACTGCCATGCTGCATGGCAGACTGCCTAGGTGAACTCCAGGGCAAGTCCTTTCCTCACTGCTGTATGGCTGAGGCTTGGGAGCTTGAGTTGGGGGGATCCATTTGTTGACTGGCTGGGTCTTAGCCATCCAGAGGATGGCTCATGCCTGGGGTTTCGGGGCTCACCCAGACAGGTCAAGGAAGAAGTCCATGGGGAGACCACGCGGCTTGGCCTGTACTGCTAGTTGGCCCTTGCCGCAGTAGTTAATGGTTGATATCATTTATTGTTAATTAATAAAGTGGCCCTTAGATCCAACTTCGGTGTCCGTCTCTTCATTTCGACTGTGGTGGCAAATGAGGGTACCACAATATCTGATCGTTTTGATGCGCAGCCTGTACTCTGGACAAGAGACTACTGTCAGGACAGAATATGGGGAAACAGAATGGTTTCCAGTTGGCAAGGGTGTCAGACAAGGATGCGTATTATCTCCCTACCTGTTCAACCTCTATGCAGAATATATCATAAGGAAAGCTGGATTAGATCTAGAAGAAGGTGGAGTGAAAATTGGTGGAAAGAATATTAACAATTTGAGATATGCAGATGACACCATGTTACTGGCAGAAAATAGAGAAGACTTGAAACAACTACTGATGGAGGTTAAAGGAGAAAGCACCAAAGCATGATTACAACTGAACATCAAGAAGAGAAATGTAATTACTGAAGAATTACACAATTTTAAAGTTGACAATGAGGAAATTGAAACTGTTCAAGATTTTCTATTCGTTGGCTCAATCATCAACCATGCATTTGATAAGTATCTGTATTATAAGGGAGATGCTTGAGTTGTCCTGCAAACCATGGTTACTAATCAAGGCCAGAAACTGATGAGCCTCAGAGGGCCACATAACAGATATATTATAAGTCTTGATTAAGGCATATCAGAGTTCCCATGGAAACCAGGCTACTTCCTCTCTCAATTGTAATCTATCATCTAGCTTCAATATCAAATATGGACTCTCTACTGCTCAGACATAATGAGGGTCCTGGGGGTATCAGAGGGGGGGGAGGGGAAAGTAGGACTGCCATCAGGCTTGGTGATAATGTGCTTTAGAGATACTACAATTTTTCCAGGGAACCTGTTCGGCAGCTGAATTTACCTTGTTTGACACTCATGATCAGACTTTGAGTCGATCACAGATGTATTAAGATTGTATCAAGTGACTTGAACAGCTACCGAACAGTAAATTTGTAACTATCTCTGGGTCAGAAACACACTTACAGCTTATTGTCGAAGGCTTTCATGGCCGGAGAACGATGGTTGTTGTGGATTTTCCAGGCTGTATAGCTGTGGTCTTGGCATTGTAGTTCCTGACGTTTCGCCAGCAGCTGTGGCTGGCATCTTCAGAGGTGTAGCACCAAAAGACAGAGATCTTTCACGGTGACACTGAGAGATCTCTGTCTTTTTGGTGCTACACCTCTGAAGATGCCAGCCACAGCTGCTGGCGAAACGTCAGGAACTACAATGCCAAGACCACGGCTATACAGCCCGGAAAATCCACAACAACCAACACTTACAGCTGATCGGGAGACCAAGTAAGAGTTAGGTTCTGACCCCAGACACTCAGCAAAATAGCCATGCAGTGAATAATAACATTAATAACATTCAATAAAGGCGTTGTCCTCCCTTCAGGACAACTAACATCCACACAGAGCAGTTTACAAAGCATGTTGTTATTATCGTCACAGCAATCACCCTGTGAGGTAAGAGGGCTCCAAGAAGCTGTGACTGACCCCAAATCCCCCAGTTGGTTTCAAGCAGAAGAGTGGGGAATCAAACCTAGTTCTCCACATTAGAGAGAACTGTGTTTGACCAGTTAACCACTACACCAAACTGAAGTTACGAAAGGCAGAGGGAAAGAGCAAATTTCTTTCTCTCTCCTCCAAGCTGCGCCCAGGCAAATGCAATGCCTTTAACTTCTGTATTTCACAAGGGAGGGCTGTGCAGCCCAAGGCCAAGCTTGAGGTGGTAAAAGGGAAATCAGCTGGGCTTCTGTTCCACCCTCCCAAAATACTGTATCTCAGCAAGTCTGGGAGGTAAGCAGTTTCCATAATGGAAGATCAAAAGACCCTTTCCTGGCACAAAGTGAGGAAGGCTTCCTTTGCTGAAAACCTTCCTGTCCCGCCCTGTCCCATAGCTCAGCCATTATTCCCTATTGGGAACTTTTTTCAACAGGGCTGTAGTGGGTTTTTGTTCAACAAAATGACACCAAAATTTTAGAAAATAGTGTTGCCTGTTCATTAAAAAACACTCAGATTTTAAGAGAATTTGACCAAGAGGTTGAATACTATGGACCCCTGAACAAGATGCCTCCAGCAGAAGGGAAAGGGGCCCATCCCACAAAGTAGGGAGGGAAGGAGCAAGCCAGAACATAGGTCTGCTAAACTCTGTGTCTGGCTTGCACCAGCCAGAAACCACCTTTCCTGCCCCACTGTCCAGGAGATCAGTAGAACTGAAGAAGAACCAGATGCCTGCTGCATTGATGTCAACAAGCTCCTGACCATGAAAAACAACAAGGATTTTTTGGGGGGAGGGTTTTTTGTAATTTCCAAGCATCCTAGATTTGTGTTACTGTTCTGCTAAATTACAGTAATGACACAAAACAGCATTTTGTGTATCTTTTCAGCTCAGAAACTTCATAATACCTCCCCACTACCAAGCATTGTTATTCAGCCTAACATACTCTTAAATGAATGGTGGAATAAAAATGTAATAAATCCACGCCTCATTCTCAAAGTAAGACGAATTTTCTTTTGGAATAGGATTAAATGGTAGTAGTAAATGGTAAAACGATATATTCTATCACAGAATTTACTGAGAATGCAAGTATGTGATGTCTGATGTTAATATACAGAAAGCCAATATAATGCAAGCTGTTCCTTATTTTCTAGTCATCTTTTAAAATTTTTGTCTTTAAAAAGCCATTTATTTATTTTATTTTATTTATACCCCGCCCTCCCCACAGATGGGCTCAGGGTGGCTAACACCATTCAAAAAACACATTAAAAGTCACAAAAACATAAAATCAATAATAATTTTTTAAAAGTCATTAAAATAGTCTAGGAGCAGGCTATTTAAACAAATATTGGGAGTCCGTATATGGGCATAGCATTGATTGAGGTTATCAGCCTTGTATTTGATCCCCCAGAATACCAGTCTGAAGCTAGATTCTTATAACCATTTATACAGCAAAGCTGAACAATAGTCCAACAGGAGAATGGCAGCACTTATTATCAAGTTCTTTCAAGAAAGCCTAAAGAGGATTGTCCGTCACAGTACAGGCATCCAGTTATTAGTCCACTGCAGCACAACCAAGGAAAAGAAAATAAACGACTAACACATGTGCTCTAGATGTAATAATAATTATGACTTTTTCTATGTTTTTTTCCAAGAGGTCAATGAAATTTAGCAACAAAAAGGCACCACCAGACTTCCTGTTACTCGTAATTATATGAATGGGCAATCTTTCATTTTAATAAGGCACCTTTGGGCCATTGTTTCTCAGAAACACACATGCATGTGTCATAAAGTAGCAATCCTTTACTATGCAAGGCTATTCCATTAAATATTAACACATTTACTTAACAGAGATATGTCTTGGTCCCATTCACATGAGTTCAGAGAGCATACTAGGAGTAGAGCTATTAGGGAAGAGCGGTGCAAAGGGTAGTTTTTGTAAGTAGATAATACAGAAATTTTAGATTATCCATAGAAGGCAACTAACATCTTCTTAAAGACTGCATGTTCCTTTTTCACCCTTGAACAGAACTTCTTACATTAAGGGGTAAGTCTGATGCCCAAGAATGGTGAGTGTGTATGATCTTTTTTCTCCATAAATTAAGGCTGCAATCCTGCACATAGGCTACAAAAAATGCTATGGAATTCATTCAGTCGGATTTACCCAGTCCAACTTTCTGCAGGATTGCAATCTAGTTCTAATGTAGATAAAGCCTAGAACCATGTTATGGTAGTTCCTGTGAAGAATAATAATCTGTTGCTTGTTTAGAGCCCTGAAAGGCTGTCTCCCACAAGCATGCCTGCAGGTTAGGGTCAACTGAAGTGTGGGATCAGCCCTATTCTTTACTATACCATGTGGAAGGAAGAGAGAATCCTGGCAAGGCCAGATTCATAGACCAAACAGCACCCTGACAAGAGCCTCTTCCATCTATTCCACTTTTGCATATTTAGGGTTTTTATTGCATTGTAAATATTGCACTACATTCTTGCACAATCTAAACATTTGCGTTAATGTAGATTTGAACATTATTAACCTCAGAACATTTTATTATTGTCATGGAGCAAGTGATACGGTAATCACTCTGTGTGCTACAGTTAGAGATGGGCACGAACAGAAAAAAAACCTGAACATGATGTTCGTTGTTCGTTGCCATCCACGAGCAGGGACTCACGAACAACCAAGAACATGGCCCTGTTCATGAACATGTTTGTGGCTGGCTGTTCGTCGGGGCCAGCAGGCTCTCCTCCAGCCATCATCCAAGTTTGGTCAAGATCCCTACCTCACCACTCCCAGAAATCCTACCTGAGCAGGCAGCACGAAAGGTACCAATAATAAATAATAGCTTGGCCCCAGAGCCTGGCAGCAGCTCTGGAACCTGAAGGGGTAGATCCATATCCCATCACACACAAAGAAAATTCAAGCTCCAATGCACTCTCCTTGTCTCTTTATCAAAATGCTAACAGCAGCTGTATCTCCTGCTCCACTGTCTGCAAAGACTAGTTAGAATTTTTGTCTGTATTGCTGTTCGTGCCCATCTCTAGCTACAGTAAGACAGAAGAAGGGAAACTCTCCCTTGAGATTTATAAGGGCAATGTTAGCTAGAAGATCCTACAGCTCCCTTGTTCCCTCCCCAATGTTTCTCACCCTGTCTTCCTTGAAGATCCTGGATTAGGCTGCCTTCACTGCAAGACACAAAAGGCTTAGTACTCAAGAGAAGAGCTCTCTGAGGAACTACTCCTTTCTTTGAGCTTCTTTAGTCCCTGACAATAATAGAAACAATCAAAGCCTTTTTGAGCAATCTCAAAATATTGCCAATCCACTCTTATTTCAGAGGAATGGTTCCTAGATCATCAGTTAAAGATAGGTTTTGTTTAGCTAACAAAAATAATTGAAAAAAGGATGTGTGAAAATAGGGAGGGGGTCAAAAGGAAGGACTCTTAAATCCATCAAAACACTTTTACAACAAGCAATAGGAAAGGATAGGGTGAGAGGAAGTTTATGCAAAAGGATAGTGCAAAGGTGAGAAGTGAGTAAATAGAAATAAATTTAAACTCTAATGTATCTAGCCCAGTATTCCCTACAGCAGATTTATTGGAGCCTAGCTGATCTGGCTGTCAAGCTCTCCCTGGCCCTCTGGGTGAGCATATCCTAAAAGGAGCACTTAGTGTCACTTCATGGATCCAAAGAAATGAGCCAGGGACGGCAGTATTTCTGAGTTTTACACAGTTGGTCTCATGGTCATATCTTCCCCTTTCATTGGAAAATATTTGGTGTGAGGCTTTGATGAGCCTCAGATTTTTTTTTTTTTTTGCACTTATCAGGGAGGAGAAACCGTGCCCTTTTCCCAACTCACTGTTGAATCTTGATCAAGTTGGAAAAGGAGCTCAATCTACCTCTTTCTTAAGCCAGCAATTCTCCTTTACAAGAATGGCTGCTTACCTGAGGCAGAGTTGCAGAAAGGTTACTAAAAGTGGCTCAGGAGCTTTCTCAGATAAGGAAAGGTTGTTCTAATGGGAATATTAAGGAGGGGAGGGGAAATAGATAGGGGTTTAAGAGATTCGCGTTACATTTATTGAATGGACATTGGTATTGTAAATGTCCTTATGAAAAAAAATACCAAAAGGTTAGCAAAATGTGCGGTGAATTTTCCAAGAGAAGATGAACTTTTGGTCCTGTTTGTTTCAGCTGTTGAATGACAGGGGAACACCAAGCCTTGGGGAACCTGCAGGCTGAAGCTAAATCCAGCTACATCCCGGCTTGTCATATGCATTGCAAGGGCTGCTGGTTAAAGGGAAGTGATCAAGTCCTTGTTGTGCATATATGTGTCAACCTTTTCTAGCAACTGGAAGTTGGAGGAGTAGGGAAATTTGGCAACTTAGGAGTTAAAACTAGTAATGATAACCTCATTCCCACCTTTGGCCAGCAATGAGGACACAACTCTATTTCTCTGTAACAAAGGAATCTGGAACCTGCTGTAATGTGAGTTTGGTGAAGAAGGGCAGTTGTTAAATAATTCTCTTCACAAAACACACCAACCGCTCATTAAGGGTAGAGTAACAATAGTAGGGATATTTTAGCTGCCAGAAGTTATATTTCATTAAACTATCATTGCTTAGAGGTTTTTTTTAAGGTACAAGACAATTAGAAGAAAACATCATCACTGTAAATAATTTTGAAAATGTCAACACTTCTCTAATAAGCCTCTAAGACTACATTTTTAAAAGGTTAACATTAAGCATCTCTTCCCAGGGGTAATGGGCCACTTTGGGGATTATTAATGAGATAAGCTTGTAGCCTTTTGCATCATGGTCACCACTCATGGCTGCAAAGACAAAGAAGAGGGAAATTACACAATTTCACAAGTTTCATATAATATGTGGAGCCTCAGGTTGGAGTGGGATCAGGGAAATGTGCAACGCAACAACATCACATTACACTGTTTCCTGTCTATGGGAAAGAAAGGTGTGGCATTCCTGTTTTCATCAGCTGTGGTGGATTTCCCCACAGTCCTAAAGCATCAAATGTCTTTCAGACTAGCTCCAATTCAAAATTACTTCCCACTTCCTGGCAAAGATGTTCCTCTTCTTCATGATATATAATATTTCAAACTAAGTTGGGTGGATAGAGCCATCTTCCAAGGATCCTTCTACCAATCTAAGGAGACTTCCTCCAGTTTAAGGAGCACTTCCAATGGAAGAGCAACTTAACTGGAGGAAAGCTCCTTAGGCTGATTCTCTGATCCCGAACCCACTTTAACAAAATGAAACTGCAATTTCTCTGCGTATTTCTGGCTCATTTGTTTCATTCTGTACACTCCCGCAACTTGGAATAAATTTAGCAACCAATTAATCCTAAATTTCTCTCCACTTATGCCTCTTAATTTTGATCAAGTCTTTGGCCTTTTTTGCACAAGTGATTTTTGCCACATTTTTGCCAAACTCAGCAGAGCAAACAGATGCAGAGGACTCTTCTGAGGAAGAAGTAACAAGAGAACCTGACCCAAACCCACAGCCAGTGGCAATGGCACTTCAGAAGGAGACAGTCTCTGAGGGGTCAGACATAGATCTGCATCCAGCAGGACCCAGCACATTGGCTCCTCAGCTTCCCAGCGGGCAACAAAGGGCCAGATACTGGACAGCTCTCTCCCCTCATCACCGGAGCCTCGGGAATGCCCTCAGAGAAGGATAAGAAAAGATCTTCAAGTCAGAAGGCACCGTGTCCATCTAACAGCACAAAACTGTCCTGGCATCAACAGCGATGATGAGTGCTTACATGAACAAGACTAAGGCAGTGAGCAGGTGTATGATGCACCATAGCTGGTTAAACAGTGTGGGGCTTAAAAGCAATAGGAAAGGGTGTAGCTGTGTGGAAGAAATGCATTTGCTAACCACTGAACTTACTGCTTGTGTTTGGAATTGATTTCCATGTATCTGACCTCAGCATGTAACTGAGAAGCCTGATTCTGGAATACTCCTTTGGACATGAAGCCATGAGTGTTGTCTAATCCATGCTTGAACCTTTAAACTGTACGTAGATAAACTCAGACACCTAGAAACTACCTCTGTCTGCCAGCTGTGTGTATCAGTAATTGGGACAAGTATATGAATTAAATTGCAAGAAGATTAGGGGTATGCAAAACGAAACACCCAAGCCAAAATTATAAATGGAAATCAATGTTTTGAATCATTACTTTGATTATCTGGAACAGTAACACAAATTCAGGATGCTTGCAATAATAAAACCCCTCCCCCCCAACATCTGTTATTTTTTTCTTTCTGTTCCTATGCTTAACAGCCGTGCAATATGAGCACCTTTTTTCTGTATATTAATTTCCTGGAAATGACATCTCTCCCTTCCAATCAAACTCTTGCAAGGGAGGAGCAAAGAGCACGGTCAAGCACTGTCAACCAATGCCATTCTCCTTCTCCTTTTTTGGGTTGGAGATAGATTTTTTCCTTCTAAAAGTATACATGCTACTGCTCAGAGAGGGATCTACTTCAGTGGGGGGTCCATACAATTGATCTCCTTTGTTCAATCTGCTTGAAATTTAGAAGATGTTTAGATTAGAGGAGGAATGGTATTTTGTACAAATTCGGTGTCATTTTTATAAACAGCTCCCTCAAACCCTTAAATCAGAGGGTTTTTGTGCCATGGATGCCTTTGGCAGTCTGGTGAAGCCTATGGACCCTTTCTCAGAATGTTTTTAAATGCTTAAAATAAAATCCCTAGGGTTACAAAGAAAGCCAATTATATTGAAAAACAGTTATCAATTTTTTCCCCTATCCAAGTTCACAGGCCCCCTGAAGTCTAATCATGGACCCCCAGTTTAAGAACCCCTGCCTTAAATAGATTCCACATTGAAAATCATCATAGACCCAGAGGAGTTGGCCATGTTAGTCTGTAGTAGAAAAATAGTACTTTACTATTGGACTTTTTTTACTATTTTACATTGAAAATAATGGTCTCAAAAGGGGGGGGGAGCAGATTTTACTCCCAGACCAGTAATATCCTACACAGAAATTAGTAATAATGGTAAACATTTCCCCGAAAGTCTGAATCAGAAATTATAATGAAAATCTTCTCAGTACACATTCATATTGAAGATATATTAAATATGTCAATTAATGTTAACATCCAGGAAAATTGTTTTAAATTTCCCCAGATTGGATAAAATGACTAGCTCTGATTTATGCAGGGCCGATTCCAGACGGCCCTCCCCATTGCAAAACGTCGCGCGTCGTCGTGCGTCATCACGCAGAAAACACGAAATATCGCGTTTTCTGCACGACGACGCGCAATGTTTCGCGATGGGGAGGGCCGTCTGGAATCGGCCCTGGTGTTGTTCTCTGACCAAAGGCACCTTAATTCATATTTGGTGAGAGTGTGTCATGGTAAAGAATTTTTGAATTGAAACAGTTAGAATTGTTAGTAAGATTTTGGACTGTTACATCACATTAAGTTCAGTTTTTTTCTTGCTGGTTCAAATGTGGGAGGAGGAAGACTGAAAAAGAAGAACAGAACCTTAGAAATTTAGCTGAAAGTGATCTGACTGCAACTATAAGGTTTCTACCTTATAGTTGCAGTCAGATCACTTTCAGCTAAATTCTGGTTGGACAAAGAGATCTCTTCAAGAGAATGTTGGCTGAGGAAATGTTGGTATTATATGATGTTGGACAAAGTCAAGATGTATAAACAGCTGAGGGACAAAAGGGATCTTTCATAAATATATTTATACACAGATGGACTTATTTATGATCTATTGGAACACAGTAAAATCAAAAATAGTTGTTTATCTGGAAGTATTGTAATGTATATAGTATCTTATAGAGCCAGAGACTTATAGAATCTGGCTTCAGTCAATACGAAGTTTATTTATAATCTGCTTATCTAAGTGCTTAATGGTTTCTTTACTATTACCTGCAGCCTATTTGTCTCACTGAATATTGTTTACTCTAGTGAGTAGAGAGACTGATGTTATATGTGTATTTGTATGTGTGTGTGATTCTTGTTTTTTTCTTTAAAAATAATAATGAATAAGAACAGCCTGATACTATTGGATGATTTCATTTTGGGTAAACTCACTGTACACATGGTAAACGCATCCCAGGTTTTCACTCAAACCCACAGCAGATCTTTAAGTTTCCTTTTTAGATTTTCACAGGAGCAGCCAAGCCAGTGTTTCACAACTGAAACTTCTACAGTCTACTCCTGTATGTGGTTAGCCAGAAATAAATCTCACTTACAATGGGATGTAGTGGTCACTTGTAAATCTTTCCTTCTGTATCTTGTGTATCACTTGTCTTTTACTCTGTTTCCCCTCATCTGCCTTCTCGTTTACCTTAGCTTTAAAAAAAAACCCAGACTTACCTTTTTGTTTTTGTAGAACTACCTCACAATGTCTAGCCCGAAGCTGTCTTCTTTTTTATCCCATCAAGATCTGCACCTTGGCCTTATGAATGATTTCAGAGAACTGCTTGGCCTGTACAGATTGTAAGTGATACATCCATGGATTGATGTGGTTTTGGCTTGACCAAGTATCCTACTTTCCTGGAATACTGTCTGACACTGATAACAGATCAATGTGGTCGACTGATTTATGTGCACTGAGGCTGACCTTTTTCATTGACTACCTGACATCCATGGGACTGCAAACTGATTTCAGATTCAAAACAACCAGGACTGATGTATCCTTATACATCACATCCTTATACAAGGGTTAGGAATGAGGAAGAAGAAAGCAAAGACAACAAGGTTGGTCAAACAGAGGCTCTCCAAGCTGATTAGTGACAAAGGCTGGTGTGGGAATGGGGATGTGCATGTATTTGACATTGATGTAGCAAATAAACATACAAAATTTAAGTAACAGAAATCATATTTGTTAATATTCAAACATCTAGGTATCTCTAGCAGATATGTGCTGGGAATCCCAAATTTAGAGCACCCATTGATTTTTTAAAACATAATTTTCAGGTGCGCAGGGTGACTGATTTGGATCAGGAGTCAGGACTATTAGATAGAGCAGCCGTTGCTGCTTTCCCAAACTCTAACAACCTCTTAGGTTAGTTGTAAATGTAGCCCGATGGAGCAAATAGCTGCTCCATCACCTGTTTCAGATTGGGAAAGTGGTGTGGGGGAAGGCTCCTTGCATACTAAAATTCAGAGTCAAACCTGGTTCTTGACTGCTTGAAAATGTTTTTAAAACACCCCTGGAAGCAGCGAACATAGTGCATGTCTTGTAAGGCAACTAGCATTCATGGAGGTAAGATGTGATTCAGCTGATGTTGTAATTGACAAGGGCATTTTCTAAGCAAAATTGAGACACTGAAGATCATTGTATTGATGGTCTTTCTATTCAGTGCCATGGCAGGTTCGGAGTTTCACAGACCCCACGCTGGTTTCAGCCCATCGGCTGAACCCAGCGCAGTGTCTGTGAAACTGACAGCCTCTTTCTCCTTGTTGTGGAAATCGTCGCTCTGCAACCAGGGGTCAGTCCAGTAGTTGCTGTCGGTTTGCTGCTTGGGTTTTGCCTCTTACCATAGGCATGTAAAAAGTGCAACCTCCCTTGATCTTTCCCTAGTACTAAGCTGATATTTCTGCTAAGAATAACGTGCCAGCAGCAAGAAGATCTTTAAGCAAAAATGGAAGTTTTTATTCATAAAGGTAAAACAAAACAAGAAAAACAGTTGAGCAAGGCACCAGATATGGGCCCAGCTCACTGGCCGCTAGAGCACTATAGAGATAGATACAGAACACGTTAGCATGCAAGATACAATAATATTATAAGATGACTACAGAAAAACAACCTTCCCTCCCCCTCCCATTCCAGAGCTCTGGGACCACTCCGTTGCACAACCACAAGCTCAATCTGGCCTTTGCGTGTTGGCAAGTGAGGGGTACCAAGTTCTTGTTCCATCCCTCTTTTATAGGGAAATATCAAAGACTTGCCTCATTAACATCTTAATCAATCGCATTGTCTTTGTTCTTGAAAGACAGTTCCGTCGAAAGTCCTTCATGTAAACACAAGTCTACACATCTTTTACCTCTGTGATAGACTGCATCTTTGATATGTATTTGACTACATTGTAAATTACACAGGAATGTTCACACTTCACTGGCTGAGGATTTTAGACACCTTGTTTTCCTAAAGATAAGCTGTTTGTTGTTTACCCTTTTGGTGATTTATATGTAGAAGGCCAGAGGACCCTTAAAGAGGTCTCAAACAATTAACTTTTATGGTCTTATCTGTTTCCTGTGCAGGGGTGAGACCTTCCCAGGAACTGCGACTTAATTCTGCAGTGAGGGAGGGAGAGTCTTTGGAAGATTTCTTTCTTTCTTCCTTTTTTTTTTTCAAACTATAGCTGGCTCCCTATTTCTAACATGAGCCAGAAAAGGCCTGGTTCCGACCCACCAACAAATTCTGACAACACTCCTGCCACTCTAGCAGCAGGAAAAGAGGCTATCAGTTTCACAGACCCCGCACTGGAACCTATGTGGGGTCTGTGAAACTGACGGCCAGGCTACAAGTGACGAATGACACAGGTTGGACACTTGTCAGCTTCCCTCAAGTTTTGATGGGAAATGGAGGCAGCTTGGTGGAATGTTGGACAAGTGACAGTTGAAAAGTCCATTGGACAGCAGTCGGAGAACCAAGCTGTAAAACCAGGATGCCTACATTTCCCATCAAAACTTGAGGGAAGCTGACAAGTGTCCAACCTGTGTCATTTGTCACTTGTAGCCTGGCCCTGACAGCCCCTTTCTTCTGCTGCCCGGGCTGTCAGTTTTACAGACCCCACATTGGTTCTAGTGGGTGTCTGTGAAACTGACAGCCCCGGCAGCAGGAAAAGAGGCTGTCAGTTTCACAGACCCCACAATGGGTTCAGCCGCAGGGTCTGTGAAACTGACAGCCTCTTTCCCTGCTGCCTGGGCTGTCAGTTTTACAGAAACCGCATCGGTTCCAGTGGCAGTCTGTGAAACTGACAGCCCGGGCAGCAGGAAAAGAGGCTGTCAGTTTCACAGACCCCGCGCTAGGGCTGAAACTGGTGCATGGTCTGTGAAACTGATAGTCTCATTCTCCTGCTGCCCGGGCAGCATAAGAAAGGGGCTTTCTATTTCAAATGCCCCGCACCAGCTTCAGCAGCCGGTGCAAGGAGGTTGAAATGCCACGGAACAACGAACCACAAACTGGGAAAAGGTCAGAAGTTCGTGGTTCGAGGTTCCAGGGAATGCTACGAACCACGAATCATGTTTCGAGGGTGGTGGTGGTTCATTCCTATGTCTAGTTGGGAGAATAGAAACAAATATTATACTCCTCCCTCCATAACAGGTACTAATGCTGACTGGAAGGCTCAGACAGAAGCAGATATTTATCTTTCCCTCACTGGACGCTAGATGGGCTGCATTTTCTTAATGATGTGTGCTGTTAGGTACAATCATGACACAGACAGACAAACTGGGAGCAAACTAGACAAAATGTGAGATAATCATAATAGTCATAATATCTTTTTATGTGTTTAGTTTTCCTTGAAAACAGCTGTGGGGGGCCTGGTTTCAGACCCTGTATGCTGGATTAGAGGGTAGAATAGCATCTTATTCCTGTAATTAGAAACTTATAAATTTAATATTTAGTTAATATTGAGTTAATTTAACTTTTATTTAAATTAATAAACTTTTTGAGTTTATAAATTTATCCACAAAGGAAAAGGAGGAAAAGCCCACACACTAATGTCACGTAGTAGGGCAGAATGATTGGCCAGTGCAAGCAACTTTGTCTCTGCATATGCAATACTGAGACGGCATCATAGTCCTGCTGAACATGGTACTTGATGGCATTTTCTAGTGTCCATCCTGATAACCTGATTTCTTTGCTTGCCAAAGTTGTATCTCTGCACACTCACCCTTCTGAAGCTGGCATACAATAATATGCCTGCTCTGCAAGTGAGAAGCTGTCCAAAGAATATGCCTATCTGTTAGAAACGTGGTAGGTATGATTCTTGGGTGAAAAGGTACAATTTCTGAAAACAGCATACAAACCTAAGAGAAATCAAGAATGTTACAGCTAGAAATGTTTTCCCAATGAAACTAATGGAAATGTAAAAGAAATTGAATTATAAAAAGCATTAAGAATAGAAAAGGTTCACTGTTGGGAAAAAAAGAAAGCAGGAAAGAGTTTGTATACCTGGTAGTGGCAACTGTCATCAAGTCACAAGTAACTTATGGCAATCTCATAGGGAAAGAGACATTCAGAGATGGTTTGCCATTGCCTACCTTTGAGTAACAAGACCATGGACCAATATACCCTTATACTAGATTCAAAACAGGGCTCAGACTAGTGTTGCCAGGTCCCTATACCTTTCTGCAAGAAGAGGAGGGACCTGACACTTATCAGGGGTTCCTTTCCCAGCACTGATGCTATGACATCTCTTCCACAAAGTGACATCACTGCACTGGCAGTAGGCATGCTCCCACACTTTGTGCAGGGACAATTCAGCCCTGCACAAAATTGGCGCCTGTGAAGCATGGGAGCATGCCCGCCACTTGATGCAATGACGTCACTTGCAGTAGTGATGTCATTGCAGCTGTCAAGGAGCACACCCACTATGTGCTTGCTTGGGAGGTTCCTTGCCTCCCAGGCCTGTTCCCCATGCCTCCTCCCCCATCAGCCAGGTAAGCAGTGGGGGGCAGAGGCTGGGAGTGGGGGCAGTCCTAGCTCAGATGTAGCTTTGAATGAGTATTGGTTTAGATAAAACTCATAAGGAGACTAGTATCTCTCTCAAATATCCCTCAGTGTGAAGTACATCCAACTTTGACAAAGTCTTTCCTTGGCCTCCAGATTTTGAGAGAAGGTATGAGTAGGCATGACTCTGAAAAATCAATGGAAAGGAGAAGAGCTTTGAGGTATTAATACCCACATTCATTTTCTCCCAATGAGAGGCAAAGTTGTGTGTCAGTCATTTGTCTTTTGCAGATATCCAGGGCTTTAACGTTCGGAGCATTACCTGACAGGCATACAGAATGTCCTTGTTCACTATTAAATGCAATGGCATTTCACTTTTCATTTTAATTAAAAAGCACTTTCAGTGGAGTAAGATTTGTGAATGAATCTTTGTATCTAACATGTGGAGCTGCAGCTGTAATATAATTCCAGTTGGAGGGGGAATTCTTGTAAGGAAAAACAAAATGCAGAACATCAGAACAAGGACCTTTTTAAAAAGTACATGTTGTAAATAATTGACCCCATCCACACTTGTGCATGATATAAAACAAATTCAATTTCAGTACCTTGGTGGCATTTAATAAACCACTTTACTTTATTCTGTTGCTTTATGGGATCACCGGCATCCCTCCATGGAATTGCAAAGCCTTTGAAAAGGAAGGTAAAAAAAAATCATTAAGACAGTTTTTCAATATTTTGTTATTGTTTGACCTACAGATTAATATGCCTCTCTAGAATTTGCATCTCCCCAATTGTCTTAGAACAAATTATGGCACAATAAATGTTGTCAAAGTAGAAAAAGCATGTGCCTCTTCCTCCCCCGCTTTGCCACTTACAATATAGTTATGACTGACTTGCCTCAGCAGAAATGAAAAAATAAAACAACTTTGAAGAACTTTAGAATAGCAATGAAGTTATCTATCCAAGGACAGAAGACATCTATAGGATGGTGATGGGAGAGAGATTCATTCTATTGTAGGTCCACACTGAATATTCACGAATTCTTATGCTTGCTTCCAAAACTGCCTATTCGATGCAGTTGAGTTGATGCTATTGGTGGGGTGACTACACAATTGGCTGAATATTTGCACTGTTTGATGCTGTTTGGAACACTTTTGATTTTGGTTCCATTTTTCTTCTTCCTTGCTGACACCATTTTGGCTCTCTTGAGCCCTTACATCTGAATAGTTGTGGCAAGCTATGTGATCTATATACCATCTGTGAGGTCATAGACATAAATGGCAGATCAGCAGTATAGAAAACAAAGGGCATCAAGTACATTGAACTTTAGTTGCCAAGCCCCCTCCCTCAATGATGCTTTGAAATACTCAGTTTTTTACTTGTTTTAAATATACTGTTTTATTCAATTTTTGTTTTTGTTAACTTGTATTTTAACGGCTTTCATTCTGTATGTCTGAGTCACGTTGGAAATGAAAGTGGAAATGGTCACAAGGAAGATGGATGACTACTAAGATGCACCCCACCCCAAACAAATCCAGACTGTTTTGAAGTAGCATGTTCTGAATAATGACCCAACATTACTGAAAATGGGATGTGCATATGTACACCCTCAAAATTTAGCACCAATCCAGGGAGGCATTTTTTGACCAGACTAATTTTATTATGATTGGCATGGAAGAGGAAGACAAGGAGTTGGATCCAGACTAAAATTTCTACTGACAAAGGAGAAGTTGTAATTTTTACTAATTTCCACTTCCTGCTGTAGACCACCCAGTTTGCACCTTGTGTCATTTCTGGGAGGCCTCTGTGCCCCAAATGAAGCATTTTGGAAAGATCAGTGGAGTGCTGTGGAAGTGGGAGAGGCAGGAAATCTCTGTTATTCTTATGGAAGGACCTTCTGTTACTAGTACATTTAGCCGGGATACAGCCTCTGGTTTATTAAATGTTGTATTCTAATTTTTGCATACCACCCCTAAAGATGAAGAATGGTTTCTGTGGCATACCAAAGTTTTGCAAAATATGAAGCAGAGCATTGCATTTCAATGATACATGCTCACATCAGGGGAATCTAAGTTATGCCTGGTGTTTCACTTCTGGCTGGCTGGAACAACTCCCACTGCCACATAGAAAAGCCACTGTGCAGAATAGACAGCAGCTTCTGCTCTCAACACAGCAAACTGCTGAGAAAACAATCAAGTCCCAAGAGTTGTGTGTTTTCTTCCCCTACACATATGCATGTATCACACATTTGGTCTGGAGTAGACATGGGCATGAACAGCATTACGAATGGAAAAAAACAACAAACAGGCCTTTCGGCTGCTCACGAATGGGACATTCGTGATGTGCCATTCCAGCCAAACAGGTGGTCAGCACAAGCTTTGTTCGTTGCACTCGGCCGCCATTCAGGAAGCTAGACACTCAGGTGCCTTCAATCAATTACCTCGGCAATGGAGGGAGAGAGTGCCTGAACTCTGTCTGCACTACCTCTGTCACCCTGGACACCCCAATCAAGGCCCAACTTAGCTTGATGGGCAGGTCTTCATTCCAAGCGTGGAGCTGCAAAATCAGTTACAATTGGTAACGTGGGAGCAGACACTGAGGGGGAGGGAGGGAGGAGGGGGGTGTTCGGTGGCCATGGGAACTCCAATCTCATCCCTGTAAACCCTATTAGGCAGTTCTGCCAACCATAGACCTCCTGCGTTTCTTCATGAGACCTCTGCTTATAAAAGGGCACTGCGTTCCCAGTTCTGGTTTAACTTTCAGCAAGCAGTGGAGTGGGACAGATCTGTTGATAGCCTTTTGGAAGACAGAGAGGGAGAGTGCATTGGAGCTGGGGGCTCAGGGGCAGCAGAGAGTACTCCCGCTCCCCCAGATTCACATGTGGGAGCTGGGGAGGAGGCAAAAAAGGTCTTTCTGCTGGGGGGAGAGGATCTCTCTCAACATTTTGAGGAGGGGGTGGGTGACAGAGCCCTGGAGGAATGGTTTGTGTTTTATGAAACATCCCATCCCCATCCCAAACTCTTGATGGTATCCCCGCCTGCATTCCACCCCTCACTCCATTGTCCATGGCCAACTCCGCAGTGCAGACTGTAACAATTCATCCTCCTTCCCTGGGACAGTTAGTGGTCCACATTTCAATACCTCCGTATGGAGGCACTTTGGGGCCCTTCCTAATGACCCCCGTGTGGTGCGGTGCCATGCCTGTGATGTCCTGGTGTGCAGAGGCAAAACCCCGAAGCACCTGTCGTCGACAGCCCTGACTCAGCACCTGAAGACGCACCACCTGAATCTGTGGTCTCCATCCTCACCCAGCGAAAAACATCTGTTGGGGGGAGAAAGGGGGCGACCAGCTCTTCTGAGTGGGAATCAGTGGGAGGGTCACTGGAATCCACCCCAAGCAAGAATCCTTCTCCTGGGGGTGACGCTGGTGGGAGTGGAGCACTCAGGCAGGCCGCACTCGCGGAGGTTGTCCCCTTGGGGTCTGGGACAGTGCTGCTTAAAATGGCAAGGTTGAGGGCTCAGGAGATGGGCCTTCGCATCTTGGCAGAGACGATTGCCCTACATGGCTTGCCCTACATGGCTTGCCCATATCCATCCACAGGCTACTAAAGCATCTTGCCCCTTGGTTCTCCATGCCATCGCCACACACCCTTGCCCATTGAGTCCTGTGGGTATCTCAAATGAGGGCTGGCATGTTTGGGTCAGGTTTAGTCAGGCCCACTCCCACTGCTAAGAGGCTTCTGAGACCTTGCTAGGCCTTCCTGGCACAGCCAGATCATCATGACACCTCCTTTCTGCGAAGGCAGGAAAGTGAGTGATACAGGCGGCAGTGTCCTTTGAGCACTTGAGCAACAGCTCAGGAGCTGTTGCACATATAGTTGAGCCTCATGTTGCCCCTATCCATTGCAAATGCTGTGCCCTCTGAGAAAGGGGGAATGGGTACCTCGACTCCTGTCCTTTCCGCAAAGGTAGGAAAGTGGCCAATGTCAGCTCCTGATGCTGCCCTGTTTCTTTCTCTCCCTCTCTGGAACCACTCTGACCCATCCAAACAATGTCTCCTGTCCTGTCCATCCCCTCCTTTCGGCGAAGGCAGGAAGGCAGTTGGTGTCTGGCGCTGCCACCCAAACTGTTATGAGTAGTGCCCGTACTGCCTGCTCTGGAGAGGTGTCTCGGAGTGCTGAGGAACTGCTCTTCCCCCCCTCATTTCTCAGGGCTGCTGGTCCCTCTTTCTACCTCTCCATCGGTGGAACCACTCCAACCCTTATGAACAACCTCTCCTGTCCTGCCCATCTCCTTCTTTCTTCAAAGGCAGGATGGTGGGTCATGTCAGCTGCCACTTCATGAGGGACTATCATGTTTTTGCTCCCTCCTTGGTCACGACTGTCACAAGGGACAGCTCAGCTGTGATTGCACAGCCAATTGTATTGTATAGGGATACAGCATTGTTGCGCAGCATGGTGGCTGCCCTGTCAATGGGACTAACTGGACCCCTTTGAGCTGGGTGGGATTGTGTCCCGCAACTCCCGTCCATTCCACAAAAGCAGGAAGGTGGGCGATGGCAGCTGTTGCCGCTGTCCTATTTCTTCCTCTCCCTCTCTAGGACCACTCTGACCCCCCCAACTACCACTCACTTGGAAGCTTTCCAGTTCCTGGTCCATATCTTTCTCTCCCAGGTACTGCCATGAGTCCCTTCCCAATGACTTGCACCACCCCATCCCCTGCTTTCTGTGACAGCAGGGAGGAGGTTGATGCCAGCAGCCGCTGACATATTGGGGTCTTCCAAGCCCCATTGCAGGATCTTCCATGTGCAGCTCATCGCCGTGCCTGGAACCCCGTGGTCCCTCTCTCCCACCCTGATGACTTCGTGTTCCCTCTTTCCACCTCTCCCTCTTGGGTACTGCCATGAGTCCCTTCCCCACCACTTGCACTGCTCCATCCACTCCTTTCCATGATGGCAGGGAGGTGGGTGATTCCTGCAGCCACTGATTCGGGGTCTTCCCATCCCCCTCACAGGATCTTCCAGGTGCAGCTTGCCACCGTGCCTGGAACCTCTTGGTCCCGCTCTCCCATCCTGAGCACTTTGTCTTCCCTCTTTCCTCCTCTCCCTCTTGGGTACTGCCACGAGTTCCTTCCCCACCACTTGCACCGCCCTGTCCCCTTCTTTCTGTGATGGCAGGGAGGTGGGTGATGCCTGCAGCCAATGATTCAGGGCCTTCCCATCCCCCTTGCAGGATATTCCAGGTGTGGCTTGTCACTGTGCCCAGAACCCCTTGGTCCCCCTCCTCCACCCTGACCACTTCATCTTCCCTCTTTCCTCCTCTCCCTCTCAGGTACTGCCACGAGTTCCTTCCCCACTACTTGCACCACCCCATCTCCTCTTTTCCGGTATGGCAGGGATGTGGTTGATGCCAGTAGCAGCTGATTTGGGGTCTTCCCATCCCCCTCACAGGATCTTTGAGGCATGGCTTGTCACTGCACCCGGAACCAATTTATCTCCCTCTCCCTGACCATCTGGCAGCTGCGGTCATCAACCACCTTTCTACATAAGTGGAGACTTTGTCTGCCTCCAACGTGGAGGCCTGGTGGGCGGGCACATGGGGGGTGCTGCTGGTGAGTGGCCAGACTCCCTGTCCCCGAGAGGGGAGGCAGCCTGTCACCACTTCCCCGAGTCCACTAGGCCCAGTGGCCGCAGTTATCAACCACCTTGCTGCGTTAGCAGATAGTGTCCACCTCTGACCCAGAGGCCTGGCGGTCAGGCATATGGGGAGTGCTGCTGGTGAGGAACCAGAACCCCACCGCCGAGAGGGGAGGTGGCCTGCCACCCCCCCCCCCAAGCCCACCAGCCCAGCGGTCACAGTCATCAACCACCTTGCTGCATTAGTGGATAAGTGTCCACCTCCTATCCAGAGGCCTGTTGGGCGGGCACATAGGGAGTACCACCAGCAAGTGGCCAGACCTCATGCCCCATAGAGGGGAGGTGAACTGCTACCACCACCCCGAGCTCACTAGCCCCGGCGGACACAGTCCTCACCCACCTTGCTGCGAAAGCAGATAAGTATCCACCTCTTACCTGGAGGCCCAGCAGGCGGGCACATGCGGGGTGCCACTGGTGAGCTGCCAGACCCCCCACCCCAAGAGGGGAAGTGGCCCACCACTGCCTCCCCGAGCTCACCAGGCCCAGCAGCCGCAATCCTCACCCACCTTGCTGCATAAGTGGATAAGTGTCTGCCTCCTACCCGGAGGCCTGGCGGGCAGGTACAGGTACATGGGGGCTGTCACCAGTGAATGGCCAGACCTCCCACCCCCAAGAGGGGAGGCAGCCCGCCACCACCTCCCCGAGCCCGCCAATCCCAGCAGCCACAGTCCTCACCCACCTTACTGTGTAAGCAAATAAGTTTCCGCCTCCGACTCGGAGGCATGGTGGGCAGGCACATGGGGGGTGCTGCTGGTGAGTTGCCAGACCCCTCACCCCCGAGAGGGGAGGTGGCCCACCACCACCTCCCCCCACCCACCAGGCCCTGTGGCTGCAGTCCTCACCCACCTTGCTGCGTAAGTGGATAAGTGTCTACCTCCGACCCGGAGTCCTGGCGGGTGGGCAGATGGGGTTGCCACCAGTGAGCAGCCAGACCCCACACCCCTGAGAGGGGAGGCAGCCTGCCTTCAGGACCACCGCACAGGGCCAAAGTGAACTGAGGAGGGTGTCTCCATTTGTTTTGAATGGGAGTTTCCTGGGGGCTTCGAATTTGGGAATGTATAACTCTGAGATCCATATTGCAATATTGACCAAACTTATGTGATGGCTTGGAGAAGAGCCTGTTGCACATTCCCTGTGAATATGGGCTCTCTAAGTGCTAAGGGGGCTGCTCTGGCGCCAACAAACACTGGACACTGAACACATCCATTAACGGGACATGTTCGGTTCCGTTTGTCTGTTTGTGCTCGTTGTTGACAACGAACACTGAACAGCCTTTTCGGGGGGCTTTTCCTGTTCATGCCCATGTCTAGTCTGGAGCCTCTGCTGGAGCCATTACATGTTATCCGTATGTGCACGTCAGTATCTATAAAGGTTGGAAATATAAAATGAAACCTAGTAAAAGTTCCATCGATTGCACAGAGCGATTCTCTTCCATGGAAATCCATGGGAATTCAAGTTGGTTACCATTGGCTGGATCATTGCCAAATCTAGATCATTATCAAGATAATTTTATAATTGTATATGTTTATAATCTTGAAGGACTTTGTACTTTCCACTTACAATGGGGTTTAGTTGACCCTGCCTCTTGGTTAAGAGTCAGCATTGCTGCTAGAAAAGCAAGTTAATGCAGTGTGTGTGTGTGGGGGGGGGAGCTTTCTTCCAGTTCAGAACATGAACCCCTACCTTGACATAGCTGATCTGGCCACCTGGATCTATGCCACAATAACACTGAGACTAGACTACCAGAATGAATTCTACGTAGGTTTCCCCTCAAAGTCAATGTGGAGACTTCAGTTGATGCAGAAAGTCACAGTGCAATTATTTATCAGGAGCTAAACATGCATATTACTCCCATTCTGCAATCATTCCATTGGCTTCCATTCAGTCACTGAGCTCAGGGCAAGGTTTTGACTTTCACATACCAAGCACTTCATGGCCCCTCATATCTGCAAGACCACTTCCCTCCCTGTGACCTTGCACAGCAGCTTTGTTCATCAGAAGGCCTTCTTCAGGAGCCACTCAGAAATGAGCAAAATAAACAACTCCCCATACACATGCATTCTTTGTGGTGGCCCCCACTGAATGGAATTGCTTGTTTGATTAATTTAGGAGAGCTTCCACTCTCCCGGCTTTCTGCAAACTATGCAAAACAGTTATTCAGGAGGGCTTTTTCACATAGGTAGGACAGCTGTACTATAAGGAATTGGTTCAGAAAGATGCTTTCGTTCAGCTCTCTGTCAGATTTCTGCTTGTTTTCAAATTTCTGTAATACAAATCCTATTGCATTGTCTATTGGATATCCCAGCAGTTGATTGGATTGATTTATTCAGTAGTCCATCTTCAGTCTGTGAGAAAGGTGAATTATAAATAATGTAATTAGACAGACAGACAGACAATCTCACTCACCAATCTAGAAGCCTGAATGAGTTCTGATGAGTTTACAGAACTCTTGTGTAAGCAATATGTGTACCCAATACAATATAATTTAATGGTTATTCTCTCTTCTAGGAAAGCCATTTAATGTACTTGGTGTAAGGATTTATAAAAGAGAATTATCAGCACCTGATCAAAGCTGCAGCTCCCACGTTTCTTTGGTGGAAGCAAAGATAGTTAAATTGATTTAAGTTTGGTGCATGCCACAATAGTCACAGACCCCCAAGAATAAACTAGAAGCTATAATTATCAGAGTGATGTGGAAAGGAAGAAAAGAGCATCTATAGAAAGAAGAATTCTAGAATCCTGCCAGGAATAACAGCAACATGTGCTGAAGATAGAGACATAAGAGAAAAAGGAAGATCAGAGTGCAGGAAACCTGCTGTCAGCTCCCTTTTTATACCAATATCTGTCTGTAGCATGCCAGCAAATTGAACAGTGATATGTCATTCCTGCCCTCCCTGCTCACTTATCTGCCCAGTTGCTACTTCTTCTGCCTGCTCCTCCAGCTGGGAAATGAAGCAGCCCACAGTTGGGTGCCTGAAAGCAAAGTGATGCTATGTCCTTCCATCTCTGCCATCTGACTGCAGGGCACTTTGCTTTCCAGCCAGTGGAGAAGGAGAAAAGGTGGCAGCAATAGTAACCAAGTCAGTGAGTAAGCAAGGAAAGGCAAGAATCAGAATCTACTTCACCTGTATGCTAGACACATAGAAAGAGGCAGCTGGTTGTGTCTTCATAGTGGCGTGGATTTTTGTCTTCATTCATTCTCAGGTATTATATATAGAGCAGAACTGGCAAATGTCAATAAAAATCAGGTACCAAATTCTTCCCTCAGAAGTTGCTGGGAGCTCATACTAAAAAAAAAAAAGCCTACAAATCAACATATTGAGGGAAGTTTCTAACAATATATTTCCATATTTTGTCACTCTGGATTCTTTTCTCTTACCTTAATTTTTTGCCTAGTTACCAGCTCCTCTCTCCCAGGCTGTAAAGTGTGGTAGTCCCTGCAATCCTTAACACTGAGGATTTAACCATTGCCAGGTTTGTCTTCCAATTCAGAGTCACTTTAAAAGTTACCCCAAGATATTTAAAGGAGCTGCATTGTTGGATTGGGTTGCCAAGGATGCTCCAGCGGGAGATTTTTGGCTTTCTCCTCAAAACCAGGGGTTAGGCTGAACTCAAGAAAATGAAGCATGTATGGATACACAACAGTCCTTAAATACATGTGTATAATGATCATCAGGATTTATAGTAGACTGCTTATAGCTACAATCATACTCTTGTGATGAATTGTTTTCTGTAAAATAGGAACAACTGTGGGGAAATTTTCTGATATTGTAACAGTAACAAGAAGTAACATTGAAGATGGACCTTGAAATAATGTTCAGGTTGGCAATCCATATGCAGCTACCTTTTGAGACTTAATCTAAAAGTAATTACAACTAAGTCCAGCGTTTGCGCCCTAATTTCTCAGTGTTCAACTAAGTTCATAGATCAGACTAGAAGAAGCTTTTTGGAATACCTCCCTGTACATCCAGGAAAGCAGAAATCATATTGACAAGTCTGGTACCAAAAAAGTTTAAAGTGATGAGTTAAGACTCACAGACAAGCATCAGGAAACACAGAATTTTTAAGTGAACAGTGCAATCCTTAGTAGATCAAAATCCATCAAAATTCATCAGTTTAGAAGGGTGTAACTCAGCTTAGCATTGCACTGCAAGTCTCCCACATTAACTTGCACACCCTATAAGCAATGAAGTTCTTGTTGTGCTTACTCATAGCTCAGGTTTCATGTACCCATTTTTGCCTTGGCAGTTTTCTTCCTCTATATGTTGGGGACAAAAAGCTCTACTATGTTTTTTCCCCCTCTTTTTGCCCATGCTTATTGAATTATGAACAAGACATGAAAGTTATCTGTCTCCACTATAAAAGTCTTATTTCAATAAAGACCATATGATAATAACTTTCTAGAACTTTAAGAAAGGGCATCAGGCCATTTGAATGTTTCAAAACAACAATTTGTTGACATGCTGAATTTAACCTCATTGGAAAGAAATTAGGCAAAAGCAATGTTTGCCCTCCTATCTGGAATAAAGAGACGGACACAAGGCTTGGGTGAAACAGGGTCATTTATTGACCAATTCAGTTATAACTAATAACCTAATAACTTAATAACGGCAAGGGTATAACTAGCAGTACTGTTCAAGTGAGGGGTCAACCAGACCAGCTCCTCGACCTGCATGGGCGAGCACTGCCTGTCCCAGGTGAGAGCCATCCATTGCATGACAGTAACCCAGCCGGCCAGGCAAATGGTTCCCCCCTTCAAAGCACCATGCACTCCAGCCATAAAGCCCGAGGGAAGACCTTTTCCAGGGGGTCCCAGGGCAGCCTGCCCTCTCAGCTGGCAGCCGTAAGGCCCGCCAGCCAATCCGAGACAGACCCCCATTCCCCACCAATGGGGATGTGCCACCGGGTGCTCACCGGCCCGCTCTGCCTACCCAAACTAACCTGCCAACACTCAAACAAATAGCGTAGGCCTAACCCAGCAGTACAAGGTAGGCGAAAAACACCCCTCACCAAAAGCCAACCAGGTGAGAAGCGAAAAAATTCCTACCTGGCCCTGAAAACCAGCAACTGGCTGATCCTGTACTGCCAAAACAAGGGGAGCGGAGGGAGGGTGAGCTTGCAAGAGAAACTGCGACACTGGTAGGGCCAGGGCTGGCCTAAAACTGGCCGGCCATGCCCCCTGAGACACCCAGATGCCTGGGAAACAAGCCGCCCGTTATCCATACAGGAGGGCAAAGCAGCAGCACCCGGGTAAGCGCGCAAGCATGCCCTGGGGGTGCCGATTTGCCTTCCTATCTGGAAAAAAGAGACGGACACAAGGCTTGGGTGAAACAGGGCCATTTATTGACTGACTCAGTTATAACTAATAAGCTAATAATTTAATAATAGAAAAGCCAGTAGGTAGGGAGTAGTGCAAGATGTTATTTCTTTCACAGTCCAACAATCTTGAATTAATACATTAATAATCGCCGACGGGAGTATGCAGGCAATTTTTCATTAACCCGTTTCGTGAGTAAAAACTCACTTCATCCTGGGCATAAAACAGTTCGGACCGGACATACTAGCACCATCTAAAGCTGCAGGAGGAGCAGAATCTTCCCCACTTTCTTCTTTTCCCAGCAGCCATTTATGAGTGAACACTCCACTCCACCATGAGGCTCTGTGGTGGGAAGGTCAGTGCCTCAAAAGATACAGACGCTGACTGTCAGCCGCGGCAGAGGCCGCCGAGCCCCACAGGCCCTGCACGCTCGGCCCGCTCTGCGGCCGCTGGAACTGGAGCGCTGTGGCAGAACGCGCCGAGAAAAGCCGCTGAGCACCCGGAGGAGCCGCCGTGGCTGAGAACAACAATGGAAGGCCGAAACCGCCCGGCCTACAGGCCCTTCCCCTGCCCTTGCAAGCTAAGGCAGAGAGGAATAGCTCCCTCTCCTCCAAGCTTGCAAGAGAAACTGCGACACTGGTAGGGCCGGGGCCGGCCTAAAACTGGCCGGCCACGCCCCCTGAGACACCCGGATGCCTGGTCAACAAGCCGCCCATTATCCATACAGGAGGGCAAAGCAGCGGCACCCGGGTAAGCTCACAAGCACGCCCCGGGGGTGCCAATTAGTCACCAAAAAAGAAAAGAAAAAACCTTTTGTCATTGTTTTGTGGCCATTAGGTGTCTATGAACATATAGGGGAACTATAAGACATCAAGGAGGGTAAGTGAAATGTGTGAAAGGACAGGAAGAAATCAGGATTGGGCCCAGCAGCAAAAAATGTTGCCATAATGTAAGGCATGCCTGAAGTAATACATGTGTATGGCCTCTATATATATGCACTATCTGGCTCTGGTATGGGCTCTTAAGTCTGTGTATACATAGTTGTATACTTGAGAAAAGTTTTGGGGAAACAGGAAAGAAAGACGTTTAAATTGTACAAAATTAATATTTATTAAACTCTGATAGAAAAACAAAAGGGGAAGGCAAGAAGAAATGCAATACAGAACACAAAGTCAGACAATGCAATGGCAAAACGGGGAATGCGATAAATACAATTAAACACTACCTGATGGCAGCAGTCATGTCCACCCACAACTGGTCCATGTAGAGCCCACCAATTGAAGTACATGTGGTTTCCCCAAAGACAATGTAGAAGGAGATGAAGCACAGGAAAGAAGCAGTGTGGCAGATTGGGGGGAGGGGTTGGGCTTGAAGCAGGAAGTAAATGTTCAGAAACCTCAGTTAGTGTTCAGAAACACTTGAAATTGTTCTGAAACTTTAATTGGTACAGAATGTTGCAGCCACAATATTGGCTGGAGTGAGTCATAGGGACTGTCTCATTCCAGTATTGGCCCATCTACACTGGCTCTTAATCTGTTTCTAGGCACAATTCAATGCATTGACTAGAGGTGGGCACAAACCAGGAAAATACCGAACCATGCGGTTTGTGGTTCGTCATGTTTCATAGACAGTTGAGCCTCAGAAAACCTAGGTAGTACCTGATGGCCAGATGTAGACTGCAAATATCACTGAGGGCTTCCATGTCTTGGCCATGACATGTTGCAGCTGCTGTTACTGCATCACCAGTTGTTGCAGGGCCACTGAACTGTATATTCTTTTGGATCCAGGGATGTCTGAAGTTTATACTAGAGCTGGAAGGAGGAGAATCATATTGCCTTGTCCCAGAAAACAATCCAGGATAAATTTGGATAACAGATATTTGGACAACATAAAAATACTACATTATTTAAGATGATGAGCTTTATAGAGTCTTCATATTTCCTTTGTGAAATGACCATTGACTTTAAATACATAAATCAACTGAAACTGGAGCAGCAGAGCAGTGTTGTGGCTAACATTATACAGAAAGAAGGATCTTCAAGCATTTTCTCTCTATCAGTGCGCCACGATACAAATCAGTGTTTAGGTGCCTTTTCAAAGCAAAGAGATGCTGACAGCTCAGGCAGCATTGTGCAGTATTATTACTTTTTGCAATAGTTAACCTCTTAAAGGCAATTACTCATTACCTCTCATGAATTTTTCAATATTCTGCCTTGTTCTGGCATTTCTGATCCTTTCTTTGTCTTTGTTTCCATCATTATGCCATTTCTATAATCCCACTGAGGCTTTCTCAAGCAGAATGACAATAGCTCTTAATTACTGGAATTAGAAATGACAAATATAGTTTTTATCTGAGTGATCTTATCTAAGCATTTCAGTCAATGAACTTCAATAATTTAAAATTGCGGCTTTTAACATTTTCCAAGGTCTTTAAAAACTCGATTGGGTTTTTTTTTATTAAAAAAATCTGTACTTATTTCCTGATTCTTTTCTGAAAGCAGACTGCTCCCCCCACCACACACATACATAAAGAGATTAATGTAAAGATGAAGTTTGGTTTGATATTCTTCAGCTCTTCTCCTTTCACATCTTTCAATTGTTTACTTTCATATTCATATTTCATAGCTCACAATTTTATTTAAATTATATATATAATTTTATATATAATTTAAATAAAAACGTGTAATTTAAACCAAATTATATACACACACACACAATGTAAATTTGAACCTAATATTTGACCTAAGTTTATTTCTACTGCATACTGCTGTTCTTTGATACGATTAAATAAATAGCAAAATTATATACAAGGATGTGTGCTGTTTTGGGTGTTACCAGACTGTTCTTTTGAACTATTGAAAAGTTGATGTGAGACTACAGTTAATAGTTTCAAACATTGCTGTGTTGGATGAAATTAAGAATTTAAGGAATTATTGCTTGTATTTTACCTTAATTTCTTCTATACTCAGTTAAGAAGAAGCTTTCTCTCTCTCTCCTACATTTGCTCATGCTAGTATATGTTTTTTAGCAATGAAATATGGCTCTCAAAATTGCAGCCTGCAAAAGAAGCTCAGCTTGCATGGATATTAAAACCCTACGTGTCTTGGGACCAGGGTTTTAGAAGGAACTTCTTTTTCCATATGTTCCTGCCTGTGTATTAAGATCACAGAGAGAGGCCCTCCTCACTGTCTCATCATCAGCTAAAGAATTACACCAGGTGGGTGCATGAAAGAAGGCCTTTTTGATGGCAGTCCCATGATTGTAGAACAGCATCCTCTGGGAGGTGCACCTGGCCTCCTCACTGCTGATCTTCAGGAGGCTGCTGAAGATATTTTTATTTAGGACTGCTTTTAAATATGTAATTTGTTTAATTATATAATATCTTTTTTTTTATGTTACTGGTAGTATTAAACTGTCCTGAGCCTCAGGTTTTAACAGTGAAAAGACATGAATGTAATAGCCATCCAGGATCCTTTCTCATACCTTGAATACAGGGGGAACACATGGGGGGGGGAGTCATCATTTGTAAGGAGGGAGAGAGGAGCCACTTGCTACTGATCAGATGTCCATATTGACCCATGGGCTGTGCCCTCCTCCTCCTTGCCATCCCTCCTCTGTAAAGCCCAGGGCTGGTAGGCAAGAAACATCAGCTGCTGTGCCCATGTGAAGAAGACTCACCAGTGGTTCCCGCACAGTCTGACTCCTCATCCCTACAAGAAGCTCTCCTGGCATTCCTGTGGGTCTTGGATGTAATGTACAAATGGAACAATGGGAAAATATGTGTGTGAAAGGACTGAAATTTAAATTAAACTCTAATCTTAAAGATAATTTTTATAAGATGTATTATCATTGATATATGTCTCTGGAGAAATTGGCTAGAACTTATAAAGGTATTTTGAATGTATGCCGGAAATATGAACAATGTGAAGCGACATTTTATCATTTATGATGGACTTGTACTAAAACCAAAAGTTTTGGATACAAATGTATTCATTAATTCAGAAGATTTTAAAGCTCAATATACAATTGAATCCAGAGGCTTTTCTTTTGGGAGTAAAGGACAGACAGCCGGAAAAGAGTCATGGAATAATGGCAGCGAGATTATTACATGCACAAAAGTGAAAAGGTTTGACAATACCTACAATAGAGGAATGGTTGGTGAAAATGCTGGAACTAGCAGAGATAGATGAACTTACCTTTTTGATTAGAGAAAAGCCAATATCTACATTTATTGTTGGCTAGAAACCCTTTAAAAGTTTTTTTTTCCATGAAACAAATTGATGATTTGTAGTTTTGGCAATTAAGAAAAAAATAGATAAATAGAAAAAAGAGAGTTTTTCTTTGTAACCATATAATTGTATTTGTATTTGCCTCAGAGAAAAATCAGAAATATTTTCTTTTTTCTTTATTTATTTTATATTATATTTTCTTTTTTTCTTCTCTTTTCTGTCTTTCCATTTTTATTTCTCAATTTCCCCATGTTCTATTTATTTTATGTTAAGTTTTGTTATTTGTTGGTTGTCTGTTTAAATAAAAATATTTTTTTAAATAAAAAAAACTTCACTATCCTGGGTTTTGGTTGTACTTTCAGTTGCGCAAACCTAAACCCTGTGTGTGTGTGTGTTATGTGCCATCAAGTCGTCTCCAACCTATGGCGACACTATGAATGAAAGACCTCTAAAATGTTCTCTCCCTTACAGACCTACTCAGATCCTGCAAACTGGAGGACGTGGCTTCTCTTATTGAGTCAAGCCATCTCATTTTAGGTCTTCCTCTTTTCCTACTGCCTTCTACTTTTCCTAGCATTATTGACTTTTCCAGAGAATCTTGTCTTCTCATGGTGTGACCAAAGTACGATAGCTTTAGTCTTGTCATTTTAGCTTCTAAGGAGAATTCCGGCTTGATTTGATCTAGTACCCACTTATTTGTCTTTTTGGCTGTCCGTGGTCTCCGCAAAACTGTCCTCCAGCACCACATTTCAAATGAATCAATTTTTTTCCTGTCAGCTTTCTTTACCATTCAACTTTCACATCCATCCATGGCAATGGGGAATACTATAGTTTGGATTATCTTGATCTTGGTTCAGAGAGAGACATCTTTATCTTTAAGGATCTTATCTAGCTCCCTCACAGCTGCTCTTCCAAGCCTCAATCTTCTTCTGATTTCTTCATTGCAGTCTCCCTGTTGGTTGATGATTGAGCCAAGGAATAGAAAATCTTGAATAACTTCAATTTCCTCATTGTCAGCTTTAAAATTGAGTAATTCCTCAGTAGTCATTACTTTTGTCTTCTTGATGTTCAATTGTAATCTTGCTTTGGCGCTTTCTCCTTTAACCCTCATCAGTAGTTGTTTCAAGTCTTCACTATTTTCTGCTAGTAATGTGGTGTCATCTGCATATCTCAAATTGTTAATGTTCCTTCCACCAATTCTCACTTCACCTTCTTCTAGATCTAATCCAGCTTTCCTTACGATAAACTCTGCATAGAGGTTGAACAGGTAGGGAGATAATATGCATCCTTGTCTGATACCCTTGCCAACTGGAAACCATTCTGTTTCCCCATATTCTTTCTGACAATAGCCTCTTGCCCAGAGTACAGGCTGCGCATAAAAACAATCGAACGTTGTGGAACCCTCATTTCTTTTAAGACTCTCCATAGCTTTTCTTGATCTACACAGTCAAAAGCTTTCTGTAATCTATAAAACACAGGCTGATTTTATTCTGAAATTTCCTGGTATGTTCCATTAGCCATTGTAAATTTGCAATGTGATCTCTGATGCCTCTTCTTTTTTTGAATCCAGCTTGAACATCTGGCATTTCTCGCTCCATATATGGTAAGAGTCTTTGCTCGATAATTTTGAGCATCACTTCGCTTGCATGGGAGATTAACGTGATTGTCTGATAGTTGCTGCACTCCTTGGCATCTCCTTTTTTGGGGATTGGAATGTAAACTGAGTGTTTCCAGTCGGTGGGCCATTGTTTTGTTTTCCATATTAGTTGGCATATTCTTGTTAAGATTCTAATAGACTCCATTTCTGTGGGTTGAAATAGCTCTATTGGTATTCCATCTACTCCAGGTGCTTTGTTTCTCTCAATTGCTTTGAATGCAGCTTTTACCTCACTTTCTAGGATTTCTGGTTCTTCATCAAAAGATTCATCAAAAGTATCTGTCATCTGTCCATCTCTTTTGTATAGTTCCTCACTGTATTGTTTCCATCTTTCCTTTATTTTGTCTTTATCAGATACTGTATTTCCATGTTGATCTTTCAGCGTCCCAAGCCATGGCTTGAATTTCCCTTTGATTTCTCGGATCTTTTGGAAGAAGTCTCTTGTTCTTTGTTGTTCTCTTCTATTTCTTTGCACTGATTATCATAGATTTCTCTGTCTCTGCGTGCAAGCTGTTGGAAAGCTGCATTTAGAGTTTTGACCCTATTTCTGTTGCCTTTTGTTTTTGCTTCTCATCTATCTTTAGCAATTTTAAGAGTTTCCTCGGACATCCATTTAGGCTTTTCCTTCCTTTTGGATACAGGGATAGCCTTTGCACATTCTTCCTTGATAATATCTCTACTTTCAGCCCATAGTTCTTCTGGCTCATGATCAATTAAACTTAGTATTGCAAATCTGTTCCTTACCTGGTCTTTAAATTTTTCAGAAATGTTATTTAGATTGTATTTTGGCACTAGGATTCTTTTATTGTTTCTCTTCAGCTTTATTTTCATTTTTGATATTAGTAACTCGTGATCTGTATCATAATCAGCTCCTGGTCTTGTTACCAGTGCTGTGATGACCCTGGCCCAGACTTAGTGCAGCTAGTCAGCATCCTATATTCTTCCAGAAGGAAAAGTTAAGTTCAAAAAGAGCCAGGAGCTAAGAATACAGCAATTTCACCAGAACCCATAAAAACCATGCCACACCCCATCAGTCATGGAATGACATGCTGTTGATGTCCCCTTGTTAGGTATAAAAGAGAAAAGGGAAAATAAATCTAAAGCTAACACACATCAAAACAATGCACCCCAAATCTTTGAAGAATATTATCAATTCTATCCTTGAAAAAATGTAGTCCAAATAAATCTAATATCCTTTAATAAATAAAGAAAATGTTCATGACTGATAAGGCATTCTCATTAAAAAAAAATATATGGCCCAGATGCTTTTTGAACACAGTCTTCTTCAAGCATCTCTAACATAAATGCACTATTCTTTCCACATATGTTTCTTCCTAATATCTGCATACTTATCAGTTCTTTTGCTTGTAGATCTGCAAAATAGACCTCGTTCTCTCACCCCCACCCAATTTGTTTTTGATGTTCTACCATACCCAGGACATAGTTGGTGACTGTAGTTATCACAGCAATCACTTATTATGAAAACTGACAAAGTTCCACAGAAGATGAAGAGAAGTATTCACAAGAATAGAACAAAGGGAGGTTGTCATGAAACAGTTCAAAGCACATTGGTGAATTTCCTGGAGTCAAGGGAAGTCATTTGCATTTGCAGCCCATCACCCCTAAAACCCTGCCATAGCACTGTTTTGGCTGTTAAAATAACTATTTCCAGAGCCAATTTGTGAATCAAGGCAATTCACAAAGCGGCAGAGCTTCATACCATAAAAATAGATGCCAGAGATAATTGGGCAAGGTGGTGTCATGTCACTTGTGTGCAGTTCATTAATTAACTGCTTGAAACTGCTATAAAATAATAGCCATGTCATCAAGAAGAAAGTACAGAAGTGGGAACTAAAACTGCTGTAAGGAAGAAAACAGAAGCAGCTGTTATTAAAATACCCTCAAGTTACCATTCATTTTTAACGGCCATCCTCTGGCCTTCCCACTGCCAAAACTGAACCTAGACATGAACCTGGCAGGCCTCTTGCTTATACTATTTCTGGCAAGACTAGACTTTTTGGTGCTGAAATCAATTTAGTTTTTGTAGTTTAATATATAGCACACCACAGCTCCAGCCAGGCCATGTTGACAATCAGATAAGCACAGCAATAACAGAGGGTAAGTTAAACCCTTCTTAGCCTCTAGGCTTGCCTACTGGCAAGCCCATCACCTGCCACCACTGAGAATGGCATAAAAAAAAATTAAAAACAGTGATGTTTCTGAAATTACTAAATCACTTCTGGGTACAACTCAGAAGTGGCAAAGGGTAGATCTAGGAATAGCTGGAATCTCTGTGGTTTGTGGTTGGATGCATCCCATGAACACACCCTTGTCCCTGCTTCCAGCCCTTCTGAGCCTGGCAATGCTATAAGCCACTGAAGACCATTGACAGTGCCATCATACTGTTAAGTCTGAGAGTAAACCCCACCAAATACGCTGGTGGTGGAGAGTGCCCACAAATCAGAGTTGACTTATGGGGATCTTTGGTGGGGTTTACAAGGCAAGAGACTAACAGAGGTGGTGTGCCATTGCCTGCCTCTGCAACCCTGATCTTTATTGGAGGTCTCTCCCATCCAATTACTACTCAAGGCCGACCCAGCTTAACTTCTGAGATCTGATGAGATCAGGCTCACCTGGGCTATCCCAGTTAGGACACATTGGAACCTACTTCCAAATAAACTTGCATAAGATGATGTTGCGAATTCATTTAAACATCATCCAGATGAAATCAGATGGGAGATACTGAGAGATCTTTTCATTAGTGGGAGAATGTTAAATCCAGTGAAATTAATGCAATGAAGAGCCCATTTCCATAAACAAACCATGTTTATTGTATCATCAAATACACAGTCACATGGATACAATGAGAGCAGCATGTTAGCATGAAATGTAATAGTTGGTTCATACATCTGGGTGCCTTTTTTCTTAAAAAATAAAGGAGGTGTCGGTACTTATGATGGTTGCCTCCTGGGGCCTCTAAGCCCACTGGAAGAAAGAAGTGTCAGTAATATGGGGAAAGATGCCAGTGCTGCATACTGGCATATACTGGTAGAAAGAAAGTCCTGAATCTGGGACACCTTGAGGATATTAATCCCAACCATCCCATAGAGAAGTGTATACAATTAACATTACGTTGATACAGTTGTGTTTCAATTTCCATAACTGCAGTAGCTCTCCAAAGTGCACTGTGACTACAAAAATCGCAGCAGAAGTGCACAGGTGGAGTGCTGATTCATAAAGCCCCCTTCTCTGATTGATCCCTGCTCCTTCAGCTTCTCCCTTTTGGGGTGTATGTGCTGAAACCATGAAAAGAGCTGCACAAGAACAAATGAGAGAGATTAAATATAAAGATAAATAACAGTATGGGACCATGATATGAACATAACCTATGCAGATTTTGAACCTATCAGGGCTTTTTCACAAATATGACTGGGTTTTTTTGTGATAATAATGAAACCAACAGAATCACTGAGTATTGATGGATTAACTCCAAGGGAAGCACACCATTTTTCATCACAGTTGATCACCTTTCATCTGATCGTTTAGTTAAACTAGGCAGCGCTGAGAGAGGCAACTCATCATACTTATCTCAGAATATTTGTGAAAAGTGTCTAACCTTAATGGAATTTAAGGTTTTGTCAGATGAACTTGTATTTAAACAGATGAAATACTTCTCAGTATGCTGTGCTTTTGACAGCGCTTATATTTGATCAGCTAATGGCATTTCCTTCTTTACTACTTCTAAAGGTCAAATGAGCTAATTTTCTCATGTAGCATATCAGTGATGTCATCCATTTATTGATAACAACTGTTCAGAAACTTCTCCAGGTGTCTTCTCACCTCACATGTCCTCATATGAATTCCCATACAACATTGAAAGTAATCACACAATTGGACACATGTAGGTACATTTCTTCGTCCCCTTCGAGGACAAGACATCAGAATTATAGTCTAACAGTCTATAGTCATACATGACACTTTGCTAGTCTAATCAATCTAGGAATATACAAGCATTTTTGAGATGGTACAAATGATTTTAGCATCATGACATCTACAATGTACTTATCATCACAAGCACAAGTTTCTATTAAACAAATTATTCTAATGTTGGATCCAATTATCCATGGGCACATATCTTTCCCATGTTACCCTTCCCCAACAGCATTTTCCAACCTTGGGAAAGCTTATTCCTTGTTATATTCCTGGTTATTGCTGGTGGGCTACTATCAACATTGGTCAGAAAGCTACAGTGGGGAGGTAGGCAAAACTGTTCTGTCATCCCTGTTCTATCAGTGGACCTACATTGATGGAAGAGGCAGAAAGGGCCATTTTGTCTCATTCCCTCTCCAGTACAACCTTTACAAGACTACTGGTCCATGTGGATCCTATGTCCTATACAATAAGGTATCTTGGGGTTGGAAAGGAATACAGAAAAGATCAATGACACCAGTACTTTCTGCTGATGGATCACTGGATCCAAAATTTATGATTTAAAAACATGTTAATAAAAGTACTAAAAGACCTGATTAAACTACCATAAAAGTATTCTATCTAAATACATGTTGTATGTACCACCCCTTCTATATGAAACAAACCATGTAAGAGAAGGACAGGATATAAATTAAGTAAGTAAAAAAACCTACTTCATCTCTGCATTTTCCAAAGGTAAATTATGCATTGGGTAAATAAATTCTTCTGTTGCTGGTCATCAATTTCTTTGGGTGTCTCCAAGTTCTATATTTGAGGACAGGGTGAAAAAGTTCTCTACACTCACTTTCTTCACACCATGCATCATTTTATAAACCTCAAATATAGTCCCCCTAATGTCCTTTCGAAAACTAGCAATCCCATAAATGTCCTTAGTCTCTCCTTGAATGATCCTTTATTTATGAACAAATTACATAGCACCAGTCCTAACAAAGATCCTTCCATCCCTTCCAATATTGATCTTTGGTGTTCTGTATAATATGTATGCATTTCAAAAGTATTTAAACTACAACTATTAGAGAAAATTCAGAGAACAAAACAAGGTTTTATCATGAAAAACATGATAAAGCTCTGGTCTGACACAGCTCTGCCTCTGGGAAACATTAGTGATGGACACAAACTGATACAAGGTTTATACTTTCCTGCAGCTGAACTATTATTAGCTCTCTGTGTACCTTCCCTTTTTTTATGAAATAGTTAAAATTCTTTATGAATTTCACTTAAATTTCATGACCAGAAAAAACTTTTGTGACTTGCATAAATTATGCAAATAGAGAAAATGAGAACAATCTTTTATTGTATTGAGTTTCTGCTGCTAAAAAGAAAGGCAAAGAGCTGAAACAAGGTATTGAAGCTTCATATTCTGACCTTGGAAATCTTCCCAAGCACTATCCAAGTATCTTCTCAACCATAAAAGATGGCATTAGCACTTAAAACAAAAATTAGCCAATCCCACATTCTGAATTTTATGCAGCCATGGAATCTGTCCAGTTCTATTTGAAAATGAAGTGTATGCAGTGTATATCTACAAAGGTAAAGAGGTTGAGTATTAGCATTAATCATGACTCATGAGGCATTTGAAAATTGCTGATTTTATATTGGATTTTCTTATCTTGTGTATTGGACAAAAAAGATATACATATTTTAGTATAGATTGGGGGAGATATATTAGCTATTCTAAAGTTCTTTGTAACTTCTCATTACTGTTATCTCGAATGTAGTGATAACAAAACACGTAGCACTGCCAAGGATGAATTCAACAAGGTGTGACTAATTGTAGACTTGCTGAGGAATTCCAAAGGCCAACAATGACTCTGAAACACTAGCCAATATTAATCAGCCAGCTAATACGGTATTTTGCTACTTTTATTTTAAAAGTCAACAGTCCAGTCCTAGCCATTCTCATGTGGCAAGGTGTGTGCAGTAAATAGTCAGACCCACGGCAGGATTGGTGCACATTGCTGATGTTTTGTTTTTTGTTTTTTTTTTAAAAAAATCAAACTAAAATAAGACCATCATCAGAACTGAAAAGGAGGAATTGTGATAGATTATAACTGCTCAAATACAAATAAAGTTGGCTAGCAAAAAAATCAAGATGGGTATCCATGTTAGTCTGTCTGTAGCAGTAGAAAAGAGCAAGAGTCCAGTAACACCTATAAAATTTGTGGTAGGGTATGAGATTTCTTGAATCACAGCTCATTTCTCGTCTTCTATCTGAAGAAGTGAGCTGTGACTCACAAAAGGTCCTACCACAAATTTTGTTAGACTTATAGGTGCTACTGGATTCTTGTTCTTTTCTATTACTAGCAAAAAGAGGAAATTGTAATTGTTCCCGCAGCCCCACATTGGGCCCACTGCTTATACCACTGCCCCCACCCCACCCCGGGAGTCAAGAGGCACAGCAGCAACAGCAAGAGGGATGAGCAAGATACAAGCATGCAAGGGTGTGGGAAGAAGATGCTATAGTAGTAGCAAGTGGAAGGACAGGAGCAGTTGCTCTAATGGAGAGCTTGGACAAATACATGAGCAGTAGTTGCAGGAGGGCAAGAAGTGGGCGAGTGCCATTACTAAGCAGGGGATCTACAAACATAAATAACATAACAGTGCAAAAGCAGCCATCTTAGATCAGATCAATAGCCCATCCAGTCCAGCATCACACAGTAGCCAGATACCCCTGCAAGGCCTACAAGAAGGACATAGAGATGAAGTCCTCCCCCTCTTGTTGCTAGTCAGCACTGATATTCACAGGGTTACTGGCTCTAGGCATGGCAGCTTCCCTTTCATATCATGGCTATAGCCCATTCTCCATGAACCTTTCTAACCCCTTCTAAAGCCATTTTATGAGTCACTATCTACAGACTAATTACTCACTGAGCAAAGATATACATCCTTTTTCTGTCCAGGCCCTGCTGCCCATTAACTGTATTGAGTATCCCCCACTGTATTATAGAACCCATGGATAATTTATGAATCTCTAACCTCTAATTCAAGCAGATAAGATCCACTGCACAGTAAAGAATTGTATTGTTCGATAGATTTATTAAATATGTAGTCCTTAGGAGATCAGGAGACTGGATGGAGGTGGGCATAGAAGAGCTGGGTACATCGTTGAAAGTCTGCTGTTCATAGCCATTTTGCTAAGAGAGCATCTTTAAGCGATATAGAAAAGAGTCCAGTAGCACCTTTAGGACTAACCAACTTTACTGTAGCGTAAGCTTTCGAGAATCACAGTTCTCATGGTCAGATGCAATGCAATCAACCTTTCTTTCTAGTATTGTTTTCTCTCCATTTTGGAAACCTGGGTGCTTTCCTGAACCTATTTCTTCCCTCTGCCAAACGTGGATTTTTTTTTTCAAAATATGTGCTTGCTATCCTTATCCAATAAAATTATCCTGCTCTTCAGGATCAAATATCATGATCCTACCTCAGTGTATAATGCATGGCTTAAGCCATGTCCCTACTGCGCTTACAGGATTACAAGGACCATCAAAGAACAGAATCAACAGGTCTAACTGTTTATATGGGAGCTGGGACTATGGGAAAACTATTTATTTATTTATTTATTTATTTATTTATTTATTTATTTATTTATTTAAAATTTCTATTTCACCCTCCCTGCAAGCGGGCTCAGGGAGGATAACAACATAGTAAAATACAACAAAAATTCATCTACATTAAAACAACAGTGTACTAATACACATTTAAAACAGGATGGTGGACAGCCTCAGCTATATGCCTGGTGGAACAACTCTGTCTTGCAGGCCCGGTGGAAGGATAGTAGGTCCTGCTGGGCCCTGATTTCAGCAGACAGAGCATTCCACCAGGTGGGAGCCAGGACCAAAAAGGCCCTGGCTCTAGTTGTGGCTAGGTGGGCCTCCTTGGGGCCAGGGACCACCAACAGCTGTTTGTCCCTGATCGGAGCATCCTCCGGGGAATATATGGGGAGAGACAGTCCCATAGATACACTGGTCCCAGTCTACACAGGGCCTTATAGGTCAATACCAGAAACTTGAATCTAATCCGGTACTCCACTGGCAACCAATGCAGCTCACATAAGAACGGTGTTATATGCACCTTTTTTGGCACTCTCGTAATTACACACGCCACTGCATTTTGTACCAGCTGTAATCTCTGGGTCACAATATGCAAAAAGAGAGAGTAACGGTATAGACCACAATATCACCAAAATCACCATTACCAACTAACTAATCAATTGTAAAAAAAAAACTTTTAGAACACGTTATGTGCAAAATTACAAAATTTACTCACACAATATAAATATCAGCAAGTCATTCTAACCACTTCTGTTAGGACAACTATAACAGTGTGTATATTGTCATTCCAATAAGCATCTTCAACAACTATAACAGTGTGTATATTGTCATTCCAATAAGCATCTTCAAAGGGGTGGTGCAACATTCAAACCAAGCCCCTGTTGTTTGCAGAAACATCCAAGCTTATCAAAGGGCTACAAAAGCCTCTGTTATAACAGTGTGTATATTGTCATTCCAATAAGCATCCTCAAAGGGGTGGTGTAACATTCAAACCAGGCCCCTGTTGTTTGCAGAAACATCCAAGCTTATCAAAGGGCTACAATAGCCTCTGTACAATATCATACAGTTTCCTGCAGAACTCAATATGTACAAAGCACAAAATTGTTGCCCAAGTCGACTTTTAACACAAAATTAACTATTAAATTCAAAATGACATTTTCAGAATTGTAACTGAACGGGTCAGCCAGCAAGAGGTCCCGTTTCTGGTATCCCCTTCTTCAGAGCAGTTACAAATACAGCACGTCAAACAGCATTTCTCTCCTAATTACAGCTTGCTCACCGGCGTATGTGCCACAACATACACACTGGTTATATGTGTGACAATATACACACTGTTATAGTTGTTGAAGATGCTTATTGGAATGACAATATACACACTGTTATAGTTGTCCTAACAGAAGTGGCTAGAATGACTTGCTGATATTTATATTGTGTGAGTAAATTTTGTAATTTTGCACATAACGTGTTCTAAAAGTTTTTTTTTTACAATTGATTAGTTAGTTGGTAACGGTGATTTTGGTGATATTGTAATCTCTGGGTCAGGCTCAAGGGCAGCCCCATGTAGAGCGAGTTATAGTAATCTAGCCTAGAGATGACCGTTGCTTGGATCACTGTAGTTAAGTCACAGGTTGACAGGTAAGGGACAAGTTGCCTGGTCTGCCACAGATGGAAAAAAGAGGACCTGACAAGTGCTGTGACCTGTGCCTCCATTTTCAGTGATGGAGCAATATTAAATAGCCCAAAGTGTCACATGGCAACATTTCCAGCATGGTGAATGCCAAGAATATGAAAAGGGGATGGAAACTGCTTCAGATTTCACATACTTTTTCTTCACCAAATGTTTCTTCAATAAAATGTTTGTGTTATTTATTTCTTGAGCCCTATTTCTTGAGCCAGACAAAACAAAATCTTTTCTACAGTATTTATCTATATCTACAAGTATATTTCAATTTAGATAAACTCAAAATCAGGTAGCTAAATAGGCCATATAATTTCCCTTCCCCCCATCAAATACATTTGTGCTCTATGTGCCTTTCCAAATATTAAAATCCTCTAAGACTTTTCCGACAAGCCTATTGCAACTTCCACAGACAACTTAGGGCTTATCTATACATTATAATGAACATGCGCCATGTAGGGGAACCCTAATATGGCTCATAACTATACATGCTTTGGGGGACTCACTTTACAAAGTAAACCCCATTTGGTGTGGCTCCAGGACTGCAATGGGAAAGAATGAGCTTCAGAGTTCCTTTCCATGCTGATCAGGTGATCAAAGACATAGATCTCTGGGAAGAAACAAATACCCTCCACCTCTATGTCTGTTTCCACTTGAAAAAATGGCATGGAAGGGAACCCTGAAGCCCTTCCTCCCCCTCACAGCTCCACACTAAGTAGTTATGTCTTGTCAGGGGACCTCCAATTCAACTTGTGTCTGTTGTAATGTATACATATGTCCTTAGTCCATGACTTCATTACATAATTTCATGTGGGTAGCCATGTTGGTCTGTAGTAGAAGAGCAAGATCAAGAATCAAAGCTCACACCTTGGTAATCTAGTTGGTCTCTTAGGTGCTTCTGGGGCCAAATCTTGCTCTTCATTTTATAATTGTACTGTATAGAGGTTTTACCATGTCTAGCACATATTATGTGCGACTTATATGAGTTTAAACTAAAATAATAAATATAAGCCACTGGACTTGTATAGTGGTTCGTCAGATACTGTCAGGCTATGGGTAACAGGATATGGTAGACAGATCTCTGTACCATTGCAACAAGAAGTCCAAGTCCAATAAATGATTTTATTCAGAAATCCAATCATTTCCATATATATGTCTATAAAATTACTCAGAAGCAAGAAAGCATCTAAGCAGTACATATTCCTTGATAGGAATAGAAACTTAAAGAAAGTACCTCTCTAAATACCCAATCATCCCCCCCCCCCCACACACACACACCTAGACTACAGGTTTGTGCAGGAAATGGTCTGGGAATTTCCTCCAGGGTTTATTCATCAGCCTAGACAGGACAAAAGGGATAAGATTAAACTGTAACATTTCAGACAGTCAAGGTCGCTTCTGGGAGCTCAAAGGAAGGAGGTAAGACAGCTGCATTCTCAGGATGCTTGAGAAACGAAAGTGATGGTTAGAACATTTGCAAAATGACATTAAGATAGAGCATTAGCAATAGTTCACCACATAGAACAATGGCATGGATGTAGGGGTACAGACATGACATTTTCTGAATAACCATCTGGTTTGCTACCTGTATGGGACTGCAGGACATAATGCATCTGGTGAGCTGTTCAGTTCATTGGGTCACACATTTTTGAGGTCTACCTTAGTTTTTTATCTCAGTGTTGCTTATCTGACCCTGTTGTTTGTCTTAAAGAAATTGATTCCATTGAAGTATGCATATCATATATATTCATCTCAACATTTTCATCAGGGTGGCTGAGCCCTTCCAATCAGACTACAGGGCCTCTTTCTTTTTCTATCTTACTTCTTTGTTCTCATCCATATTTCCCCCATGTGTACTTTGCCTATTCTTCAGTCATCCTACCCTAGGAGCCACCATCTTCGTTTGAATGCAGTAGTCTTTCAAACATTTTGTATTCATGCTCAGGACAAGTACCACTTGCATTGGTGTACTACCAATCAGTAAACATGCAAGGTTCTGTGTTGGCTGTCAGGAGGTGGAATTGGCCCGCTGACAAGCTAAATGAAAAATACTGTTCTAGTACTACATTATCACGCATATTAAAACATATTATTTGTAGTGCACCAATGGTGCTTAGAAATCATGGTATTATTTAGTATTATACAAATATGTGAATATGATCTTCCCATCAACCAGAACAGGTCATCCTGTTACATCACTGTGGGATTTTGGAAAAGAAGTATTAAACTTATCACCCATAAAGCAGATGCTGACACTCTTGGTTACAAATATCACCTTTTTTTTACTTTTAAGATACAGGTGAGGGTGGAATAGTTAACAACACACAAACATCCTAGATGATCTTGTCAAGGGAATGCAGCATCTTGCTTGTTTTGGCCTGCTCTGCTCTGTCCCCCTTTCTTTGCCTTGAAGATGAGGCTGCCAAACTCGGTTCTGCCTCCACTTTCTTCTTTATCACCACCTCTCTACTAGCTTTCATCTCTTTGTTTTCCTCCTTCATCCTCCATCACCTATCAGCTATCACCAAACACCTCTCGTCATCCTCTTTTTAAACTCCTCCCTTCAACCTTCCTTTTGTTTTGCTTTTCCCTACTCCACTCTGCCCCTTCCTCCTTTTTTATGTTTTATCCTTTATCTTCATCAACTTGACTTGACTGAGGTTATGTGGGCAAGCTTGTGCCTTTTTCCCACATCTAGCCTCACATTACAACCTCACTCCATGGCCAGAAATGGTAATCAGACCTCAACCCCAACAAGTAATCTCTTGTTGCTGCTGCTGGCAGAAGAATGGAGCTGATCCACAGCTGGTCCCATAGGCATTCCATGCTGTTGACCCTTCCATAATTACTGGCAACTTCTTGGGGAACATCCTGATCGCTGTCCTTCTTGAACCACCCTTCATATGTCACAGTTAGTAGAGAAATGTAACAGAATCAGGACAATGGAAAGGAAGGATGAACTAACAGCTCTGGTAATGATGATCTATATATCAGGATTCTTTCCAGTGACTAGTGGCTGTTTGAAAACCTCATGGATATTAAGAATATCATCCCCCAACCCCTAAATTTTCATAAACTTTAACTTTAATAAAACTAAGACAACCCAATAATGTAGTCCAGAGTTACAGTGGAGGAGATTTTCTTCATCTGGACTAAAACCACCTAATGAGTTCATGGCAGAGATATGAAACAGGTTCATAGCTCATAGTACACTAGAGAATGGGTAGGCAGAGACTAATAGAACTGTCTCCCAGTGCTATGCTCTCCAAATCTGTGATAGTTTTTTTTATCCTAACTCTGTGAGCAATTGCAATTTTTTTTTCTGTGACCGTAGTCTAATTCTTTTCCCCCTCTCCTTCACACTTATAGCTTTGGCCATAGTAGAGGTCATTTCTGACTTCAGTTGGAGTGTATTGCATTGATTACTCTAGCCCTACTTAAACTTTGCTTGAAAAGAAGGCCAGATTTAATCACATCTTGCTTTACTAGACTGTTTGACATTAATTAGATGCTCATATGGAGTCCAATTTGGCATAAAGGCAAAATGTACACTTTTCCAACTGCAAGATTTGGAACCTGTGCACAGCGGATGCAAACAGCCTAATTAGCAGCTTCTGCATTTCTACCTCCAAGACAAACGTTATTAGATATCCAGCCTCATGTTTGAGATTCTCATTTGGCAGGCAGCATTATGGGCAATCCAATAATACATTTTAAAAGAGACGATAAACTTTAAAGTATCAGTAACATACCTGGTATTGAGAGCTCAGCAAAAAAAAAAAAGAAAAAAGAAAGCCTGTTCTGACTACAGGAAATCTCAGTCCAGAAGCCTTCATTGCTTTAGCATTCAGGGTTCATGTTAAATTAAAAGAAAGAGCAGTGAGTATGAACTAAAGTTTAACTAGCCCGTTTCAGTTTAAATAGCGCATGATAACGACTGTGTAAAGGACAGAATTGCTGCAAAGCAATTTCAGATAATTACTCTTTACACTAAAAACAAACCAGAAAGAACACAGCTAATTAGTTCACAAAGAAAAAAGGTGAGGTTGGCAGCACAGTAAGTGTTCCTTAGAAATAACATTCCCATATACCCTTCCAGGTTCAACACACTACTGATTCCAGCCATCCTCAGTTATCATCAGCCATCTCAAGCCTTTGTTTTTTAAAAAGAAAAAGTATTCAGCCAAATATCAAGAAAGATCAGAAATTTTATTTGTTGCCAAGCAAAACTTGCCACCCAAGTCATTGCACCTAAAAGCATTTGTACATACAACTCAGTTCTCCAAAACTCCCTTTTTAAGATGCCAGTTAAATTCTTGCTCCTGACTTTTGGTGGATCTCTGAAAGAAAAGCTACCATGCATTCAGTCTAATTCACAGCATAGCCCCATGCATGGATACTTAAATCTGGAGAGTGGGCCATGTACAGAAAAGATAGATCTTTCTACAAACCTGCAAAAGTCCCAGATTTGCATAAAAATCTGAAATTTTTAAAAAAATACATTGGGGATTAAGCCCCCCACAAAATAACAGAAGCAGTATCTGTAGCTTTAAGAAACAAATGCTCTCAATGGCTGTTGACAATTGCAGGGCTTTTTTTCAGGGGGAACGCGGGGGACTGGAGTTCTGGAACCTCTTGAAAATGGTCACATGGCCAGTGGCCCCGCCCCCTGATCTCCAGACAGAGGGGAGTTGAGATTTCCCTCCGCGTTGCTCAGCGGCGTGGAGGGCAATCTCAACTCCCCTCTGTCTGGAGATCAGGGGCCGGGGCCACCGGCCATGTGACCATTTTCTCTGAGGGCAACCCACTGAGTTCCACCACCTCTTTCCCCAGAAAAAAAGCCCTGGACAATTGTATTGCAAGCCTTCATGCCTTGGTTTCTGTCAGTAAAAGGCAAGTGTAAGTGGGCAGGGCCCATTCCAGGGCTGTTTTGACCTTTGAGGGATGACTCTTCAGGGCCAGGGCCCACATCAACCATGAGGTGCTTTTTATAACATGACTTGCATGACTCGCACAGGCCTGGCTGCTTGTTACTGTTCAATAGCAGCCACCTCATAATAGCCAGTGTGGTGTAGCTGTTAGAGTTTGAGATTAAGATCTGGGAGACATAGGTTCAGTCACACACTCAAACATACCTCACAGGATTGTTGACAGGATAAAATGGAGATGAGGATGATATTTTGGATCCCCATTGTGGAGAAAGCTCCTATACAAATGAAATAAATAATATAGCTGAAGACGGGAAGCAGATAAAAAGTGGGTGGGTGGGAAGGAGAAAAGGAAGCAGGGAAATGTGAGGATATGATAACTACTTGGAAGAAGAAAAGAGTAAATAGTGTGGGAAAGGAGATCCAAGGGAAAGTAAGGTGATTTTTGTAAGTCCTTATGGGTTCCCCACTGTTCAATTGGGCTTGGGCCAGCCCAGCATCCAGAACTTCAAAGATTAATCCCAGGGAAAGGCTGCTGGGGGAGGGAAGAAGGGAAGGATGAAGACATGTAGGGTAGATAAAGGTAGGTTGGCTGGTGAATGGGAAAGAAGGAAGGAAGTAGGAAAAGGGAAAAAGAAAAAGAGGAAGTAGGTGGGGTAGGGAAAATGAGATGCCCCTCCTGCAAGTCCTTGTGGTTCCCTCTCTTGTATATGCTTAATAGGGGATGAGTCCCACTGAGTTGTGTGGCACTTTTGAATGAGTATCCATAATATCAGTCTGTAATATATGGTCATCCTCCTAGAGGGATAACCCAGTTAGTCTGTTGTCACATAACAGAAGTCCAGTGGCACCTTAAGCAGAATTATCTTTAGCAGAGTTATGCTATTAAGGTATTGCTGATCTCATAAAGAGCAACAAAAGGACATCAACCATGGATTGAGACAAGTATGAGTATATGACCATTATGTTAGAAGCACAGACACAAAGGATCTCCACATACTTTACTGACTCAAGATGATTTGTATCACAGACCGCACTGTACAGTACTGATGGGAAAAGAAACATTGTAGAGGGCAACCAACCAGAGGGCAGGCAGCTAGTCAGATTCTGGAACTGAAAAGAGAACACTCAAAGGCAGTGGGAGTTAATTTGACAAAAGTCCAAAGCTCAACTGAAACATGGTTTTATTGTGTAGAGAATCATGACTAGGGTTGTTCAAAATAAAACAATACACTCAGAAATCACTGGTCTGGTTCCTTTTATTAAAGCAGTTTCCAGAATGATGAACCAAATCTGGGAAACTGAATTATAACAAGATGCTTCCACCCAAAAGTTTTGTGTTTTGTTACATTTCAGTTCTTACCTTGCAGCAGTGGCAGCATCTTGTTTTCCTGACTGGCATTCACCAACCGGTCCTAAGTGGAGCAAGCCCTTACATTATTAGTAAAGAATCCAGTAGTGTTAAGCACACCCCGGTGCTTTGAGTGTCCCTCTAGCCAATCACAATGACGAAGACACGCCAGGAGTCCTGTTGATGAAGCAAGAGAGATTGTTTAATTAAACAATGGAGGAGCAATTACACAGGAGTAGAAGGTCTCCTCATGTCCAAAGCTCATCAGAGCTACAATAGCAGTGCAAAGCAATTAATACTTTTTGGCTAATTATAATATGTGTTATCTTATTGGCTCACAGAATACAGAGGTCCCCCATTGGCATAGAAAGGGGACCTCCTATCTTGACACAAATATCTAGGGGTACTTTGATTGGAAGAAGCAACTTAGGTCAGCAGCATAATTGGAGAAATTGCAAGATTGCAATTTCCTATCTTTCCTTGGCATTATCTCTAGGAAGAACATCTTCCTCCTTTCTCTCACACATCTCCTCTTATGGGCTTATTCCTGCCCCCTCCTTTTTGCCAATGTTACTTTTAACAGTGGCGCCCTGAAGTCGCTGAAGTTGCTTCTTTGCAACCTTGGAGCTTTCAAGGAGCTGGGTTCTGTGGATGGAAAGGAATGTGCCCCCAGTTCTGCAGTTCCTCTCTTTCCCAGCCTTAAGAGAGTGTCAGAATATAAACTCACTTGCACATGTGTAAAGGCTGTTGTCCCCTTTAGCATAGGGTGAGTCAGCAATTTCTCTGACAGTTCACACCTGATCAATTAAGCTGGGATTGCGGCATGATTGCATCAGCCGTGTGCTGGTTGGCTGACTCCAACTCACCCTATAGGCTAGTGGACACTTAAAAGTCCAGCCAAAGGTTTGTGCATCGCTGATCTGCTCAGCTTGGTGCCTGGTGCAAACCTTTGTCGCTCTCTACAAACTCTGATAACTCTGGATACTGACCTAAGGACTGGACTCTGGTTTTTGCTCTCTCTGTATGTATGTATGCTGAGCACCTTTTTGCACCTGTAAATATATGGACTTGTACAATACACCATCTGCACTTTATCACAACGTCTTGGCTCCAGTGTTTTTGTTGTTGGGCAAAGCGGGTCACTTGGCAGCACTAATTACAGACGGTTATTCCGTCAGAGAGATGTTGCTAATTCTGGCTGACCTAATTTGCAATATTTTGCATTAACAGTTCTTACAAAGAGCTTTTTGTATTAGAATCATACAGAATCATTCAGCAGGTGTGTGACAGGTGCATCTCTATCATATAGCAAGCATTGTACTGTTAATTCTCAGTTCTCACAGTGATTAACATGTTTAACATATATTCTTCTTTGGTCCTTTGTTTCAAGTGTCATTTTCTTGCAAGTTGCGTTACAAATACTAGAATAGCTCCTGGGCATAGTAAAAGTGCATATAATACTGAAAGGCACAGAAATGGTATATAAAATCTCTTTCATTAAATCCATATTCCACAGTAGCACCTTTAAGAATAACCAACTTTATTGTAGCATAAGCTTTCAAGAACCATAGCTCTCTTCATCAGATGCATGATGAAGAGAGCTGTGGTTCTTGAAAGCTTATACTACAATAAAGTTGTTTAGACTTAAAGGTGCTACTGGACTCTTTATTATTTTGCAACTACAGACTAACACAGCTAACTCCTCTGGATATATGACCATGGAAAGCTTACATTGTTAATTAACTATGTCAGTGGGAAGAAACTAGGGTTGCCAGTCCCTCTTAACCTCCTGGCAGGGGACTGGTTCCCTGCACTTACCTTTTGGGGTGAGGGGTGCAGACCCGCAAAGTGTGTGTGCGCTCCCGCAAGCACGATGATGTCACTTCTGGGAAGTGATGTCATCATGCAGCCCCCCCGGTAGCATGCCCATGCTCCACAGGGGCCCAAATCAGGGCTGCTGCAGAGTGTGGGAACACTCCTGCACTCCGCAGCGGCCCAAAATGCCCCCAAAATGAGCCTGATTTGAGCCAAAACAGGCCTGTTTTGGGCCACTGTAGTGCGCAGGAGCACTCCTGTGCTCTGCAGTGGTCCCAATCTGGGCCAAAACAGGCCTGATCCAGGCAACTGCTGCGCATGGGAGTACGCAGTGCTACAGGGGAGCGTGCATGGAAGGTGTGTGACCCTGCTGGCCAGGTAAGTGGGGGTGAGGGGTGGGGGGCAAAGGAAGGGATCCTCTGCCCCTGCCGGGGGTCTGACATCCCTAGAAGGGACCAAGGCTCACTAGTAGATCATCTGCTTGGCTTGCAGGAGGCCGCAGGTTCAATCTTTGGTATCTCCAGTTAAAATGATCAGGTAGTAGGTGTTGTGAAATAACCCTATTGGAAATCCTGAAGAGCAGTTGCCAGTCTGATTAGACAACACTGACCTTGAGGAACTAATGGTCTGATTAAGTATAAGGCAGTTGCATCTGTTCATGTGCATTCAACATTAATACTTTTCAGTCAGACTAAGAAATAAGACACATGAAATAATCAAATATTTAGCAGGCCATGTTTATATGGGGGGCATGATGAGGGTAATAATAGCTCATACAGATCTTTTGAAAAACATGTTTTGCAAATTTTAATTACAATGTGTTTACCAGACTTTCAATGTCATAATTAGACATGGTCATGAATGGGGAAAAAAGCCTGAACAGGCCGTTCAGTGTTCGTTCCCGACAACGAACACAAACAGCCAACTGGACCTGAACATGTCCCATTACCTAACGTGTTCAGTATTCAGTGTTTGTTGGCACCAGAGCGCCCCCCCCCCTTAGCACTTAGAGAGCCCATATTCACAGGGAATATGCAGCAGGCTCTTCTCCAGCTGCCATCCAAGTTTGGTCAAGACTGCAGTATGGATCTCAGAGTTATACATTCCTGGAGGGAGGGGGTAGAGCCCTAGCCCAACACTCCCAGAGACCTGACCAGATCAGACACTAATAATCAGGGTGAGCCCTCAGCCGAGGTGCCCACTGAGCTTGCCCCAGGGCCTGGTAGCAGCCCTGGAACCAGAGGGGATAGCTCCCTATCCCACCCACCACACACAGAAAAAATCCCAGCTCCAATGAACTCTCCCTCTCTCTCTCCCAAAAGCCTATTAACAGCTCTGTCCCACTCCACCACTTGCTGAAAGTGAAACCAGAACTGGGAGCACAGTGCCCTTTTATAAGCTGAGGACTGATTGAGAAACTCAGGAGGCCTGTGATTGGCAGTCAGAACTGCCTAACAGGGTTTGCAGGGACGAGATTGGAGTTCCCATGGCCAAAAAACACCCCCCTCCTTCCTCCCTCCCCCCCTGGTGTCTGCTCCCATGTTACCAATTGTAACCGATTTGCAGCTCCACGCTTGGAAGGAAGACCTGTCCAACGAGGCTTGCACCGAACACCTATTCAGCTAGAATGGCGCATCACAAACAGCCCGTTCGCGAGCAGCCGAGTGGCCTGTTCGTGGGTTTTTTTCGTTCATAATGCTGCTCATGCCCATGTCTAGTCATAATATACAACCTGAAAGTACCCCGGACATCATTGTTGACTGATGGTTACGGTATAACAGGCTCAAAGTATTTCACTGGATATCCTTCTTATGAGCAGAATACTGTGAAGTCTAAAATTCAGTGATGTGCAGTCTCTGAGAACAAATGAGCCCAGAGTATAGTTTGAAGGCATCTGATTTGCTGATGCTAAGTAGGCATGGATCAAGTCAGTGCCTGGGAAGCTACATAGAAGTTCCATGATGAAAGAAAGCCAAGGTGTGTGTGTAATGAATTAATGATAAGGGAAAAAATCAAACTTAAAAAAAACCCCTGGCTTGACCTGGAAATTCTTAAGAAGGGAAGTATCTATCACATGACATGCTTCTGTTGACTAAATCCTGGAAGTTTGTCTTTTCTTACTGTAGTTCCCTCCTTTAACAAAGCTCAGCAGCAAGATTTGAGATGTGATGAACTAACACAGATTTAAGCACTATCGGTTCATGGTACTACTTCTTGAATAACTAAAATACTACGATGAATTAACAGGACTAAACTTCACTTGACAACCTTAAGGTATATAAAATGGCCAGAAATACTTATCTCTAGCTTGTGTTAATTTCCTTTTCTTGGCCACAGGCTTGTCCCCTAATATATTCAAAACTCTCAAAGTAGGTCATAGTCACTGACACCATTCCAGATGGGTACTTAATAATTCATGTTTTAAAAGACAATACTTTCTAGCTGCCCTTTAAATATATGGATGTGCTTTTGTTCTCCTATTACTCCCCCCCTGCCCCCCCCCAGGCCGGGCAGCTGCTTACTGGTACTAGAAGCACAACAAAGAATGAGGATGGGAGAAAGCTTAGAGGGTATACATTCACAAACAGTAAATACAGTAAAAGAAAAAAATGTTTGGGGGTATCAGTATCACATTACATAGAAACAATGACTAGAAGGCGTTCCCAAATGTACCTAAACAACAAACTTTGTTTCCTTACTGTAAAAGAAAATATGAGTCATAGATTCTAGACATTACAGTCAATTTTCAAATCTACACTTATCCTATTCTGTCTCTATCTCCTATCCAGTTTATCCTCACAAAAACAGTGTAAGTTTAGCTGACAGGCAGTGACTCCAAAGGCTTCCACTGAACTTCATAACAGAGTGGAGATTTGAACCCACGTTTCACCAATCACCAGCACTTTAGCTACTATATGGCAATAGTTCTGGAGCCCAGGAAACCAGCTGCCTGCCTCCATTATGTCTCAGACTGTTCCCTAAGACAAGCAAACGATACTGTTTTCTGAGATGAAAAGATACACACAAAAGTATATCTTATTATGACTAAAGCCCAAGCATGGGTGTGTGGGGGGATAGGTATACACTGGCAGGCGAAGTGTGTATTTCTCTTTGTAAAGGGTACATAGGGTTCCTGGTCCACACTGCAAATCCACTGATGCAGTATGGTCTAGTTCTGTAAGTTCAGAAATAAAATCAACATTTTCTTTTATGCCTCTTCTACTTGTACAGATGGAATAAATTGTGTTGTGGAAGGGGAGGACATGTTACAAGATTGCACTTGAGATATAATTCTCAGAGGCCTTGATCTGAAAACTAAATCTACCATGTACCTAATGACTCACATAGAAAAGCTATCAGAGGATAACCAGATATAGACCAATAAATTTTGCACAGATGAGCAAGAGGCAAGGCTTGTGTGACGAAACAGTCATGGCAAATGATCCTGGCAAATGAACTAATCTGAACTAAGTTTCCAGGTGTATTGATGTACATGTACATGATGGTACCATGAAACAGTGAGCTTCACCTATAGACATTTTTATTTTGTATTGTTTTCTTTAATTAGCATTAATCAAGTTGATCAAAACACTTATTTTCGAGCTAGATCCCCACATACCTTTCATCACTTCTTTCATTTGAAACCTGAGGTGGAGCTAGAAGAATATAATGAATCCTTGTCACATCTTGAGGAGATTAAGAAATACACAGAACACTGAAGGGCAGACTATATAGGAGAGCTGACAGTTTTCCTTGATTTAGGATTAGATCTTTATAAAATAGGTGCTGGCTAAATTATGGCAAATAAAAGCTTGGATCGTAACAACAACCTGCCAAGAATTTTCTGCCAAAATGAAATGATTGCTTCAATAAATGTACATTAAAGCTGGACTGAAACAATAAGAATATTAATTAATGTTGGGAATTCAGAGGCTGAAATCCCACACTGTGCTTGCATGTGGAAGCAGCCTGTATGTGGATACCTGCTTATTTCAACTTAATTACTCTCTCTCCCTCTCTCACACATATACGCCGTTTCAATATTATTCATTGAATGCACTGTTTAGCAAACAATGGCAAAATTAATTTGAATAATTCATATTTTTATAAAGTATTCAGCTTGTTTTTATTCATACATATGTTTATATAAAATGGTTGAGCAGTTTATAAACGGCACATGAATTATTCAATTGATTTTGCTATTTACTATATATAACGGTATATATAAAATCACTTTTTAAGCTGGGTCTAAAAATAGACCCCAAAACTGCATTGCTCATTCATTGGCAAATTCAGAAATTCACTGAACATCTTTTCTGTCAGCTTTATGTTTGAAATTGTCAGATGGCAGCAGACTGTGAATGACATCACCTTTGATAAATCTTCCGCACTGCATTGGAAAACTTAAACTATTAATGTGGGATTTCTAGGGTGGTGCCCAATCAAGTTTGCCAGCCATTAGGAAGCCTACTCTGGCTCAAAGTTCACCATGGCCAATAGCCACACCTTGCTCTTCCTTGCCAGCATCAGACTGAGCAGAAAGATACTGCCCATTAACCCCCCCCCCCCACACACACACACATCTTGCAGTGTAAGGAATCAAGAAGTTATATGCAGCAAACTCCCTCTCCCCCCACACCCAGTACTGTTCAGCTGATGAGGGCTAGTTTGGATGCCTTCTCCCATCCTTAGATGACTCAGGGTGATGGCAGTCTAAACAACAACAAGCATCATCCCTCATTAATCCTGCCTGTCCCTATAAGGCATGACAAATCCCTAATGGATCAGGGCTATTTAGACTGCCACCTCAGAAACAGTGTGAAGCAGCCTGAACCAAAGGTGAAGCAGAAATTAATGGGAAGGTTCACTCTCTAAATATAGTCTGCACTGCCACCTTGCCTATTGGCCAGACAATTAACAGCAGGTGGCCTACCAACCCCCCATGTTCCAGTTTTCCTTTAGATCTTCCAATAGGATGTAGGCAAATTCTCTCCCTGGGCCTAGCCATGGCAGGAAACATGCATCTTGAACTAGGCTGTGTAGAAATGTTTGAAATCCACCCCCCCCCCCAAATTTTATAAATGTTTGCCTTTCTACTTTTTAAAATGGTATATATTTTTAAATTTTCCTTTTAAAATAAAAAGCATTCATATTGATGGTTGTTGTGGGTTTTCCGGGCTGTATTGCCGTGGTCTTGGCATTGTAGTTCCTGATGTTTCGCCAGCAGCTGTGGCTGGCATCTTCAGAGGTGTAGCACCAAAAGATAGAGATCTCTCAGTGTCACATCATGACACTGTGACACATAGTGACACTGAGAGATCTCTATCTTTTGGTGCTACACCTCTGAAGATGCCAGCCACAGCTGCTGGCGAAACATCAGGAACTACAATGCCAAGACCACGGCAATACAGCCCGGAAAACCCACAACAACCATCGTTCTCCGGCCGTGAAAGCCTTCGACAAAGCATTCATATTATTTATTCAAATACAATACTATTTTTCCATCTTCAATTCACATTTAATTGACAGTTACATCAAACACCAGCAAACATTTTTGAACAACATTTTTAGAGGGAAGGGAGTTATCTTACAATCAGGGTTGTCTTTCTTTAATATTTTTGAATATCAGATTATGACTGTATCCTCAGCCTACCTGTGCTATGCTGTGGTTATGTGTATCAGTTCATGTCTGAGTTAACATTGGAGGGTGTTTTTACTCTTTTGTGAAAGTATTCACCAGGTACCTTAGATAGCATTTAATAGCAAAAGAGGTTAGAAGTTTTTTAGATATGAATACTAAGATGGTAGTGACAAGTAGTTGTTTTGTATAGATAGATAAAGTATGACAGTCCACTCAGAAGTGCAGCAAGTGGTTGCTACAACCTACTCAGCATCAGAGATGGCAAACTTCATTATGGATATATGGCCAAGATAAGCTTTCACATGATCCATTTAGTATCTGAGAGCCTCACAAGAAAACTCAAACATATATTTACAAAATGATCTAGTCCAGTGTAAAATTTAGTTATTCAGATAAATTCCAAAATACTTACCAATTTCTTCCTTATCCTTTTCAGGCCTAACTCCTTTAGGTGAAACAGCAACTGGCTATATACTGGAGGGGCAGCTTTCCTACTAATAGTAGGAAATTTTCTGCCTTGCAGTACTGGTTGCTCACTGCCACTCAATAATGCGGCGGAGGAAAAACTGAGGAGAGGGTAGCCATTCCAGAGATGCCACAATGTCATTTCTGGCACAAACCTGGAAGTGACATCATTGTGTTGGTGCAATGCTCTAGGATTCTACCGAAACTCTATGGTAACAATAGAGTTTCAGTAGAATCCTAGAGTATTACCCCAGCATGATGACATCACTTTCAGGTTTGCATGGGAAGTGACATTGTGGCATTGCTGAAACACCAACTTGATTTTCTCTTCTCCTAAATTTTCTGTTGGATGCCAGCACTAAATTGGCAACCTTACTATGTATTGAAAGCAATCTGTCTCTTGCTGACTCATAGTATAGCAAGACTGCTGTAAATGTGTCATAAATCACACTGTTAGAAAATGCATTAACATTCGACATTGCTTTAATAGCCATTCTGCAATCTAGTTTTTTAAAGTCACCTGTCATGTCATCTGTGATCATACAAGTCAATAGATTCAGACATTTTTAATGCTATGAAATTTTCACGAGTACCAAAAGCCCACTTCATATTCAACCATTCATTACTTTATGATATTGCACATCATAATTTTTAAGATATCACCCTGCATAATGACATTGTTATTTTCCAGATTCTGAAAATGTGTCTGATTCTGCAATTGAGGCCTACATTGATTTTATACATCTTTCAGAAAGAAAGAAAGAAAGAAAGAAAGAAAGAAAGAAAGAAAGAAAGAAAGAAAGAAAGAAAGAAAGAAAGAAAGAAAGAAAGAAAGAAAGAATTCAATGTACTAATCATCAAAAAATTTCTGTCAACATTTACTCTTCCATTTGATGCTAGCATCAACATAGGAATGAAAATACACATCTGATATAAACCTTAAATCAGTTGATTTATTTAGGTACAACCATGCCCATATGCTACCTTGCCCTAAAAGAAAGATTATTATAGCCCAGCACTGATGGCAGAGGCAGAGAGAAGAGTACGGGGACAAATCACTTAACCACACGGTTGACTGAAGTAAAAAATGGCCACATCTTTATTAAATAACAGCAATAGGAGCATTGGCAGAGCATAGGGGTTGGATCCCAAACATTGGCTTACCCGCCTGCCAGCCAATGACCCCTGCGCCCCTCAGTTGCCACTGAGGAGGAGAAACCAAGGAGTGACAGCAAGTGGGAGATCGTGTGGGTATATACCCCTTTGTGATTCCTCTGCCACTTGGGAGTAAGTATACTCCAGCAGCCCCCAAGCTTGGCATGCACCACTGTAACTCACTCTCAAGATTCCTTACAGGAATTCCTTAAATGGCACACAGACCCCGCCTCCTTCCAAAGTAATCCAATCCAAATGCCAAACTGTCAGACAAAGATGAAGGAATATACAGAGAAAATGCACAATATCTCCCACATGCAGAGCCAAACTGCAGTTAAATGGAGGGAGGGCCAGGTGAGATTCACCAGCAGAGAGTGAATGAAGTAAGGTGGGGCCAACTGCAGCTTAAATACCCAGCTGGCAGACCAGAGGGAAACTTTGTCCCTCTGGTCCAACACCAGGTGGACCTGCTGGCAACCTCCCTGGTTGGACGGCTGAGAAGTTTAAACTTATTGGCTGTGAGGAGAATCAGGCAAGCCCGCAAACATGGCAGCTGCCATGCGTCATGCCCCTTCACCACTCGCAGGCTGCAAACCGGGCTCCCAGGTGAGTCGGGGGGGGGGGCGTAGCTTCAATGAAATATTGATCCATGACTTTCAGGGACTAATTACACAGAAAATTATGTAAAAAGGCAGCAAAACCTGGCAGAGGCAATCCACCACTACAGTCGGGTGCTGTTATTTGCTGCCCTGGAAGGAGAAGGGGCAGCCCCTCCTTCCCAGGCACACAAGAGCGAGGGTGGAGACAGGCATGTTACCACACGCCCCACCCATCACCACAGAAGTCCTGGCCACATGCTTGGCCCACCCTCTGCACCCTGTAGCAGGACAGACTTAGCCAGTCGCCTTTTTATGGGGCCAGGTAGGATTTTTTTTCCCCTTTCACCAAATTGGCTGAGGTGTAAGGGGTTTTTCACCTACCTTGTTCTGTGTGCAGTAGTTGTGGTAATTGGACCTGGTGGTGCCATGAGTTAATTAGGTCACTGGCAGGTTAGAATTGGGGAAATGAGAGCGGGCCAGTGAGCACCCTTGGCATATCCCCATTGGTGGGGAATTGGGGTCTGTCAGGAGTGGCTGTGGCTTTACGGCTCAGATGGGAGGGGAGACTGCCAGATGGGACCTCCTAGACAAGTCCTTCCCTCAGGCTCCACAGCTTGAAGTGTTTGGAACTTCATGAGGGGAACCATTCAACTGGCTGGCTGGGCCCAAGCCATGCCTTATGGATGGTTCGTGCCCGGGGCAGCAGGTCTTGCCCAAACAGGTTCAAGGAAGTGGTCCCATGGTGATCACTGGCTTGACCTGTACTGCTAGTTAGCCCCCTGTTGCCATGATAACTTTTCTGTTGTTGCCTTAATAAATTGGCCCTTAGTACTCAAGCCTGTCTCTGCCTCTTACGACTAGGGTAGCAAAAGCCTTTTTTCGCAGGAAAATGCAGCTTTGAGAGAGGATTTGGAGCAGAGAAGCAATAGGGAAGTATTTAATCCTTCTTTCTGCTCACTGTTCCCCTTCTCAGTTTTTTCTGTTTTTTGTGAAGGTTGGAATTGAGTTTCTCTCCAATCATTTGGAATCATGAAGTAGAAAAGCCAGCACTTTGTTATGGATAAGCTGTGGACATGAAGAGAAGTGTGTGTGTGCATGCGTGTCCTTCTTGTTGTGTATTTCTCCATTGATTTTAATGGAAGTGACAAATCTGCAGATGTATTCCTTTGTTCACATGGAACTGCATTGATGTGCTTTCTTTGAAGTCAGTGTGAAAGACCCTACACAGAAGATTTCCAGGAGTAAGTAGTACTCAGAGGCAGCAAGCACAGAGTTCTAGTTGGATGCCCAAAAATGTTTCCATCTGCATTTTTGTAGTGTGTTTTCTGGAAAATCTAGTATGTTAAATAATAAGAGAAACTTCCTTAGGAAATGAACATCGCAGTTCTAAACAGTTACATTCTCCTATGCCTTGACTTCAATGGATTTAGAACAGTAAAACTGTTTAGGAATTCACTGGAAGTTACCCTGTTATATTTTGCTTGTTTGTTAAAAATACCCTTCCTTTGTTTTATTTATGCTGAATCTCTTCTGGTTTGTCATGTTATTATTGAACAAGCTTAATGATTTGCTGAGCACCTCATCTAGCAGTATTACCAAGCAATGTGAGATTAGAAATATATGGGGATATAGGCTCTCTTAAAATGAATGAAAATATTCAACTACTAAGAAGGGTCTCCAGAGATCAAATTAGAAGCTAGCTGTGAAGGGAGATGTTTAGGCATGTACTAGAATTATTTATCAACATTTTCTGCTTATGTGGGAAATAAGCAGACATTAGTTTGAATTAAACAAAGAAGAAAGAAACAAGTGGATTGGTTTGTGTGTGTGCGTGTGTGCGTGCGTGCATGCGTGTGATTTGACTGCTAATGATATTTCTGAATGATTTGCAGTTTAATATTTTAAGTATTTTGCCATGATAATGACTGTTCCTAGTCAGGATCTCATGCTGATAATTCTTTCCATGGTATATTTTTTTTTAAAAAAATATTCAAATGGGCATCTATATTTATTGTGTTTTCTTAACATTTACATTTATTTTCTGCTTGGAATTTGCATGATTATGTTATTTATGGCATGCATCCACAATTTGCCAGTTTGGCTTGAAAGTCCATTAAAAAGAAATTGGGGGGGGTATGTTGAACTAGTTTATCTTTGTTTATAATGAGCCTCTGCAGAAGATAAAGGGATTTTAATTGTTACTTTTGAACATGAATGTATTTTACACAAACACACATTCAAGATAAACATGTTTACATTCTTCCAGCCAGCATGAAATTGTCATCTTAATTTTCTTGCTTCAGTGGTACAAACCTCTTTTTAAAATTCAGAAATATAAAAGGTCTTTCAACTTTGTACACTTGCTGTTTATTGATTGTTCAGTGGCTAATGTCTTTCAAAAACTATACCTACCTAAAAACCTGTACTTTCCTGTGTCTGCCTAAAAACACAGCTAAGTAAAGAGTCTGTACCCCTAACAAAACAACTCAGAAGTTCAGTTATATTAGATGCATGGTGATATTAAGCAAGTTCCTCTGTTTCACAGCAACATGATAGTCATCCAGGCTTTTCTCTGATCATTCCAAAATTTCAGAGCAGTGTCCTTGGTTCAGATTCAAATCTGTTTTTTCAGGTTCTGGAGTTCTGGGGCCATTATTTTCAAAGGGGAATGTATATGAGGGTGCATGGCAGCTGTTTACAAAGATAATGGCACCAAATTTGCACAGAACAGAGTCCTCCCTCTAATCCCCTTAAGTTTCAAGCAGATTTAACAAAGGGGGTTAATTTTACAGACCCCCCAAAGAAGGTCTCTTTCCACGCAGCCACTATAATTTCAGTTTGATAACTCCTAAGATGACTATCAAGCAGCAGCCAGTGGGAGAGCTCCAGTTAGCCATCAGCATTTTTTTAAAAAGCCCTGTGTGAATTCACAACCCCCCCCCCATTCTTACAGAGACTGGCTTTTAAAAAAAGAACTTTCCATTGGAAACTGCATTTTCCTTCCTTCCTTGTTGTGGTTTGTTGTTTGTGTCCTTTCAAATTTTTAGGGCAACCTAGAGTCAACCAAATATCACCAATGCAGTGGCACTTCTTCTGCCTGTCCACCAAAGAATCCTCAATTTTCAAGCAAATTGGTTTTGAATTCTACAGGCTCCTGTACTAGCCCGGCAGGGGGGATGCTCTCTCCACTCCACAAAGATGAGGAAAGGAGAATGGCATCTCTCTGTAGGGATAGGCTGGGAGTACTCTGTGGTTCTCTGATAAGAGGATCTGATTAGAAGGGAGAAATGCCATTATCCAGAAAATCAGTAGACTCAACGGGAAACTCAAGCTCATGCTACATGACTGGTAAGCACTGGAATTTGCAGGGAGAGGGGTGCAAGGAGGGGTTTTTGTGATTTCCTAGCAGCCCAGATTAGCTCATAGTAACTGCAAAAATAGTTATTTTTGTGTTTTTTTTCTCACTCAGCAATTTCATAATGCACACCTCTATAAGACACCAGCATATGGATGCAAATAGTTTTCATAAAGACTCATCTGCATAAAATTAAATATTTCCTCCTCTTTTAGAATGAGCCACAACCTTGTTGGCAGCCTCTACTAGCTACCAGAATTTGGACAACTCCACCCTAGTTCAAAGCTCAGTCAGCATTCCTGCTGCCCTTTTTATCCTTGTCTATAGGTGCCAAGAGGTGCCAATCCTCCTCCTTCTCTTTCAAAGCTATATAGCAACTAGGGTTCATCTTAGGGTTGCCAGCCCACCCCCAGGAGACCAGAGGAGGGGCAAGATGCAGTAAAATGGCAACATGGAATGCCACAATGTCATTTATGCGTATCTACCTGAAAGTGATGTAACACTCAAGTCATGTAACATGGAAGTCATGTAATACTCAGGGATGTCCCCAGAACTCTATGGTAAAAAACATAGAGACTGGGAAAATCTAAGGCATTGTAAATTATTGTGATGTCATTTTGGATTAGGGTTGCTAGGCCTCCTATTATGGCAGGATACCTCTCACCTGCAACCCTCTCTTCCCACTACCTCTCCAAATGGCAGTGGAAGCTAAATAAACAAACCATCATTGGGTTTACAGTATGACATCACTTTTGGGAAAAACTTGGAAGTGACATGTCTTCTCTCGGAATTGCCAGAAACTCTATGGCAAAATCATAGAGCTCCAGAAAATTTCTAAAGAGGACTGACATCACTTCTTGGCTTTCCTTGTTAAAATATATGCTGCAAGGTCTGATATTCAGTCATTATGGGGTTAATGTGTTTACCCAGTGCTCTATTGTTTGTATTGACCTAGAAGAAAAACCTGGCAGAGAGCCAGGCAAAGAGTCTTGTCTATCTGAAAGCCTGGGAAACTGAGATGTGTTTGTAAACTGTTATTGGTCAATAGGTCAGGTGATTTCTTCCATCTGAGGTGAAGAAGAAGAAGAAGAAGAAGAAGAAGAATCTCCATTATTCATGCTGTTTAAGTTTGTAAGCCATAGTGTCAAAATGTAGGGGATAGATTTCTTTATTTTGTAGGAACTCTGTGTACCTTTTATCCTTTAGAGTAAACTTTTCTTAAAAGGCAAACAAGTGTCTAACTATCTATTGATTCAAGATCCATTGCAACTCTGAATTTAAACTATTTTAATCCTTTTCCCAACATTCCCCACCATATTGAGCAGCAGCAGGGGATGGAGCTCCAGGGTAGCAGGTGCCCACATAGCAGACAGCCTGGTCACCTTAGTTCAGCCACTGTTGCTCAGCATCAAAGAACAACAACATAACAACATTCTATTTATATACTGCCCTTCAGGACAACTTAATGCTCACTCAGTTTACAAAGTATGTCATTATTATTATCCCCACAACAAAACACCCTGTGAGGTGGGTGGGGCTGAGAGGGCTCTTGAAGAGCTGTAACTGACCCAAGGTCACCCAGCTGGCTTCAAGTGGACACCAGCGTATGGATGCATATGGAAGTTCTTTCTCCTAGCCATACAGCCAATGAGTGAGCAACTTGAGTAAACCACTCTTCATCCACACTGGATGTTTGCCAATTATCCATGCTTGTGCTGTAGCAACTGGCACTGCTCCTTCCATCCCTAGTTCTGGTCTAACCATTCCCTAAGAAACTGTCTATCTTGTCCAATGTGGAAAAGGCAGAAGAAAACCCATTCACTCCTCAAATGAAAAAAAATCCAAAAACAAACAAAAAATCCTGCTCATCCCCAAGGCAACCTGCTAATCATACATCACCTATATGAGGGTAGACTGGTAGGCAGCTGCCACAATGAAAAAGTCTATGGATAAGAGATACAGTTAGGGTAAACAGTGGTTCCAAGTTTCAGCCACTGCTGGGCTGCACAAGGCATGCAGTTGAGTCATACTCCCACTAAGACTTGTGCTCAATGCTAAAAAAGGTAAGAGTAAAAATGTCCCCCTACGTGAATTATGGCTGGGCTAGTGGATTTCTCTCTTTCAAATGCAGAGATATTTTCCAATGAATGAAAGGCTCTTTTAGTAGCCCAATGGAACATGGAGATGTTAAACTTTCTATTCATATTGAGGAAATAAGGTTGTTCATTCTAGAGTTCCAAGTAGCAACCATTTGCCCCCCCCAATAGGAATGAAGAGGCAGACACAAGTGTTGAAGATTAAAGGGCCACTTTATTGAATTAAAACAACATATTTGTCAACACGGCAAGGGCCTAACTAGCAGTACAGGTCAGGCCCTGGGGTCACTCCAGGACCCCGCCCCGCCCTGTTTGGGCGATCCACCAACAGCCCCGGGGGTGAGCCATCCATGGTATGGCTGTGACCCAGCTGGCCTGGTGAGATGGTTCACCCTCTTGAAGCTCCCCCCCTGCCCGTGCAGCTGCAAGGGAGAACTGGATTGTACAGGGGTTCCCCACCAGGGTGTCTGTCCTCATAGCTGGGCCGTACAGCAGCCAGCCACTCCTGACAGACCCCAATTCCCCATCAATGGAGATATGCCAGGGGCAGTCACCAGCCTGCTCATTTTCCCAGCTCCTAACCTTCCAAGGGAGGTGTTAAACTTGACCCACCAAAGCCAATTACCCTCCTCATGACAGTGCAAGGTAGGCGAAAAAACTCCCCACCCAAGAACCAATGCAGGGTGAGAAGCAAAAAAATTCCTACTTGGCCCCAAAACAGCAACTGGCTCATCCTGCACTGAAATAGGGAAGGGTGGGTGGGCCGAGCATGAGGCGCGCTGAGACGCTGAGGGGCGGATCAGAGGCAACCGCTCTGCATAACTCTGCCCCTCATGCACGTCCCCCAGGAAAAGGGAGGGCGCCAGCACTGCCTCCTCCTCTTCCGGGTGGGCAAAGCACGGCCCCCACCCATAGCGGCTGTTGTCACCGGCTGGGAGTGTCGAATTGCCCCCCCCAGTCGGAATGAAGAGTCAGATACAAGTGTTGGAGATTAAAGGGCCACTTTATTGAATTAAAATAACATATTTGTCAACATGGCAAGGGCCTAACTAGCAGCACAGGTCAGGCCCTGGGGTCACTCCAGGACCCTGCCCTACCCTGTTTGGGCGATCCACCAATAGCCCTGGGGGTGAGCCATCCATGGTATGGCTGTGACCCAGCCAGCCTGGCAAGATGGTTCACCCCCTTGGAGCTCCCCCCCAGCCATATAGCTGTTGGGGAGGACCGGCTTGTCGAGGAGTTCCCCACCAGAGTGTCTGCCCTCACAGCTGGGCTGTACAGCAGCCAGCCACTCCTGACAGACCCCCAATTCCCCACCAATGGAGATATGCCAGGGGTGGTCACCAGCCCGCTCATTTTCCCAGCTCCTAACCTGCCACCATTAAGGCCAAGCCTCTGCTTAGGCCTTCGTGCCCCACAAGAGGCATGAAGCTTCCCAAACCCCTGCCACGTCTCCTCCAAATAGCAGCCCATACAAACCGGGTCCTGCACACAATGAATCCCCGGGTCTTGCCTGCAATAAGAACCAACAAACATTCAGCATATCAATGCCACACCCTCTCCAGCAACAGGAACAAACCTAGGCAAAAAACAGAAACATTAACCATCGGAGGAGGCAACAACTAGAGAACCTGTGAACACAATGCTAGGGCCCCTTGCCCACTTGCTGTTGAGAAGAACCTGTACCCTCTCGACCATGCTTCTTGCCCACATTCACCCGCTTACAGGCCATAAAGGCATGAGGACCCCCACAAACCGGGCACACATGGTGGAATTTGCAAGACTCCCTATTGCAAACACCCTGGTATGTGAAATCCCAACAAAGCATGCGAGACGTAGGCACCTGATCCCCAGAAGGGTGGGTGCCTGGTGATGCAGAGGGTCGTTGAACCAGGTGACCACTGTCGGAGCGATCACCAGCATTGGGCCTAACTGGGGACATGATCTGCAGTCACAGCTGCTGGTGGATTTGGTCCCACGGCATTGATGCACCGTCGAAGTCTGAATACCCCCTGTAAATGATATCAATATTGGAACAGGGGGGCTGCCCTCCAAGGCTGAGCTCTGGCAATAACTCCTTCATAAATGAGGAAGCCTGGCAACCAGTTTGCCCAAGTCCTGTCTACCTTGCGGCGTTTCAAGCATTCCTTATCATGCTCCTCGAGGTCCTCCTTATCCTTCTTTTCTAATTCTCTAAAAAGGAGAGTGAATACATCCACATATTCCCCTCTTAGAATTTTCTCCCTGGTACCAGGCATAAGGTGCATGGCAGTATCTCCAAAGGGGAGTGAACTAAAAGGTACCGACCCATAGGCAGACCATGGTGCACCATAATACGCACCCCACGGTGAAACCCAGCCTATACCCATTTGTGACCAAGATGGCATGAGCGACTAACTGGACACCCCTGGAAACTGACCTGGAAAGGCAGTCTGGCCCCACTGGGGCCACAGGCTGCTAGAACCCACACCTTGTGACTTACCAGGTTCTGTGGAAGGCATGTGAGGCATAGCTGAGGTCAAGGAGGCAGTGGCCTGGCCCCAGGGCCCTAGGGCCATACGCTCCCCTGCTGGGGAAATACTGCCTTACCATCAGATTCCATAAGTTGCACAGCCACCACAACTTGACCAGGCTCCAAGGGCCACCTAATGTCATCACCTGCCGTGGCCGTTTCTTCCGAAGACTGAACACTGGTTCCCTCACCTTCAGGTGCCACTGAAAGGCCACTCCTGGCAGACATACCCTCAAGAACAGAAATACGAGACACCAAATCTTTAAAGAAGGCAGTGGAAGAGGCCATACATACTGGCTTTTTGCAGTTGGCAGTAAAGTTAGCGCCATACACATCCTTGGCCTGTTCCAATGCAGCAATACGCTCGAGCAATTCCTGCCTGCTAGGGCCCATGTCTTCCTCATCAGAGGATGATACCACCACCAGGGGCCACCGAGAGGCTGGTCTTGCTGGCCGTTTGGCAGGCTGCTTGCCCTTTGAAGGGCCAGCTCCTTTTGTTGGAGGCATAGCCATCCCCCAAACACTCCAGCAGTTCTGCTGCTCTTAACACTACACCAATCTGGCAGTATAGCAAACCTCTACTGTGGGCCCTGCTGATCTGACCCCAACTAAACTAAGTTAAAAAAGACAAAATACCAGCCAAAATTGACAAAAGGCAGTGTGTCAATGTCTACTGCCCCCAAGATGCAAAAAATGGGGGGCACCCTAAGTGCCCCCCAAATGGCCCAAAACTTGCTAATTTATACAAGGACCCTAGGCCCCACTCCCTCCAGCTATAAAGGCGACCTGACTTGGCCCCCAAAATGTCCACCTGGGCAACCCAAGCCCCCTTTCCCTAAAATGACCAACAAAGCTAAACAAAATGGCCATCAAGCCAGCCCCTATGAGGGACTCCTAAACTAAAAATAAATGGGCCCTCACCACCGAGCACAAACCCGCTACCCCAAGGGGGGGAATCAGAGTAGATGTGCTGCATCAAGGCAAAAGGGAAGGGGGGCTAAAAACAAAACAAACAAACAAAACAACAAATAAACAAACAAACAAAAACTGCACACGCCACGAGCCAAAAAGGAAGAAAAGTATCAGAGGTGGTTTGCCATTGCCTGCCTCTGCAACCCTAGTCTTGGCTGGGGTCTCCCATCCAATTGCTAACCAAGGCCGACCCATGAGGAGAGAAAAACTGCTGCAGTTTAAGCTGCACACAGCTGAAGTAAAGCTGCACCAGCCAACCCTGCCAGCCGAGGCAAGCCGCACTGCTAAACACAGCTGGAAAATACACACAGCTCTGACACTGGGGCTAAGTGAAACAAACGCGGCTGTTGAAGGCACAAAGCCCTGACACTGGGGCCATACAGGGAAAATGCTGAGCCGGTGAGGACTCCCTCCCTAGAAAGCAGCCCTGACCGCCCACACAAACAGAAGGGGGGGGGGAGACAAACCACCCGTAGCCTGCTGGACCAAAGAAGAAAGGAGGCAATAAAAGCGCTCCGAGGGCCTCAGGCCCGAGCAGCCAGATGCCTCCCCACTGACACACAGCTTCCAACTCAGGCTGAGGGAAGAAGTGCCGACAATCGCTCCTCCACAGCCTCACAGCCAATCCCTCGAGCCGGGAGAGAAGGAACATGTCCTTACTCTGCCCAAGCACAAGGCACACTGAGACACTGAGGGGCAGATCAGAGGCAACAGCTCTGTGTAATTCCGCCCCTCATGTGCGTCCCCCTGGAAAAGGGAGGGCGCCGGTGCTGCCTCATCCTCCTCCGGGCAGGCAAAGCATGGCCCCCACCCATAGCGGCTGTTGTCGCCGGCTGGGAGTGTCGAATTATGGCTTTTGGTATATGTTAAGTGGATGCAGCCATGTTTCTTCTAGAAGGCTATTACCGTAATTAATTATTCCTGTGGTTATTCAACAATGAATTACATAGTTTTACCTTGAGCTATGTGATATACCTAAAATTGAATAAAATAAGAATAGAACTTTACACTATGGCCTTGATCCAGATTTAATGATAGGCTACTCATACATAGCAACTGATGGCCCAGATGCAGATGCACATCAGATTTTGAATGGTGACTGTATACCTTGTGTGAATCTCCCTCACTGGATCAGGAAGAATATACACATATATTACTTATAAGACTTGGTCCATGTTAGTGACCAAGAGTGATCTTGCCTCATTTTCCTTCTCATTATAGATCCCTGATCTTCACAGCTTTTTATCAAAACAGTCCAATGAATCCTAACACCAACTTCCAGGCGATCACATGAGTCCTGTTCACATATGACAGTGAATGGACATACAACTTGCATTTACATGCGTATATCTAATTGTAAAAAAGAACCAACATGAATACACTTTTCAAATGAACCAGGAACCATTACCTGGATAAATCTGGGGGTTCAATCACATGTTCAGCTGTACATATGTTAAAATGCAACATGAGAATTACTCAATTATGCACAGAGAAAAATCAAGTTTACTCTGTACACAGATTGTAATTATGTTCAGTGTAACTTGTGAACAGTGCTAAGATGGTGCTGAGGGTAGAGGAAGGTGGGAACAGATCCATTTCTGTCAGCAGGAAGCTGGATCATCCCATCATATTCTACCCCAGCAAGTTTGCAGTACTGCAACATATACTTGCAGCTTAGAATATGCAGAAAGGAAAATTGGATTCAGACATTCATTAATACATAATCATTGTCACATCGTCGTACTGAGTTGATTGTTATGTGTGACCCTTTGTGCTGAATGGGCCTTCACTTTTAATAAAGATGTTGCCACCATTGTTTGCAAAACAGATAGCACATCTGAGTTTAAGTAAGAACTGAATATGTTAAATATCCAGTTGTTATTCTTAGCTAGTACTGTGTGATACTGAGACAAAGATGAACAATTACATGGCAGAAATGTAGAATATCTATCATACCTACGCAAGGGGAAAAAAACTACAATTAATTAAGAATTCAGGCTGATATATCCAGTATCATAGAAATGTAAAGCCAATAATAATTTTTCTAGCTTTATTTTGTCATTTTGAGCTCAGTGCCGCAAAATTCCCTTGCAGGATAATACATGTAGTACAGAGGACTGAAATGTCTACAAATGTCCTGGCATAATGCAAGCCAGCATAAGCTAACTAGGCTACATTTCAGACTTATTCTTCAAATTAACTGTATTAGAATCCCTAGGAAACAAGAATAAATTAGAAACACTGAAATCATTTGATGTAGCATTTTATTGACGTAGCATTTGGTATTATTATCATTATATCAAATATACCTGTTCAAACATTTTTTTTCAGGCCAGGCAGATGTGTGTTTGGGGAAGCAGCGATTTGAGGAAAGAGTTGTTGTGGAAGGCTTATTGGACATGTGTGACTTGCTGCACAGTGTTTAAAGATTCTTGTGGAACAAAGAAGAAAGGAATTGTATCTGCTTCCGTTCCTAGGTGGTATGGTGCAATGGAGAATGGAGAGCAGTTGACAATTGGGAGGGGGCAGTATCACCAAAAGGGATCTCTTGTTGAGCTGCCACTGTGAGGAAGTTAACCATATCTTGTAAAAACCAGATCCAGCCTCTTTCTCTGTGACTAGGGTGGTTCCATGTGTCAAGAGCTGTCATGGCCACATTTATTCAACATTCCATATGAGAAAAGTCACTGCGAAGCCTCATCACATCCTCAGTCACACATACAGGCAGTTTGAACTTTGTGACTGAACTTGTACCCTTCAAGCCCAAAGTCTGGTGTTAGGCTTAGATTTGTGAGTAAATTTTCCATATGCTCCCTTTCTGAATTATTCTGTCTTTTTAGTGGGGGAAACTTAATGATGCCTTTCCCTATCTTAGTTCTTCTTACACGGAGCTGCTAGATGGTATGTTTCCCCCTCCCCCCTCTTTCTAGCTCCTCTGAAGAGTGCTGAAAGTGGCAGAAATGTTTGTGATATCTTTTGGACTAAAAGCAGCAGGACTGAGCTACTCTCTGAAATTACCAGATTTTGGGAGGAGAAGGAACCATGATAATTACTGATGGTTGTAAGACTGAAAAAGGTGGTCTGCGCACAAGGCACAAAAGTATGAAAACTCTTGCTTCTATTTGAGTTTGCCTCAGATATTTGATTTAGAGCGTGGACAAACATATGACAGATTAGTTGGAAGAAAACATTCTTATTTATCAGCTGCTGCTCCTTCCTGGAAGGCTTGCTTTCTGCATGATTAAATAGAAGCTGTTAACAGTTATTTGTGGGTGGAAAACAACAATCAAACACCCATCTGTATAATATGAATAACGTCGAATGAGCTGAACCTCTTCATTATCCATATATTTCAGACTGGAGAGTGACATTTAAATATTTTTGTAGACTGCTCTGGTGGCTTACAGACAGGCGAGTGTCAGTTTGCAGATAACAGGCAAAGTACAGGAGAAATGTCTGCATCAAGAAGACATGACAGTTTGTGCCCAACCGAGCAACTGTTTGAAAAGAACATCAGAGTCATTACTTGGCATCACTTCCACTTTGGCGGATGAACCACACAGTAATTAATCAATAAGCATTTGATTGAATTAATTTCCTCAAACATGCAAGCTATTATACAAGGATGTTAAACCATTTTAAAGATAATTTGGTAATAATGAGAGGGGAAATGTGCTATTTTTTAAAATGATTTCTCTGATTTTTGTGCAATGGCATGCAAAACAGAAAAAGGATTTCTTGACATAGTGTTGAATCCCAAATAAACTGGCAATTTTCTCCAATTCCCCCTTCCTGCTGCAGATATCCTCATGTTATTTCTCTAGGGGTTTCTATCTTCCAGCAGCAGCATTTGGTGGAGATCAGCAGGCCGCAATGGGCAGAGAAAAGCAGGAAAATTCCATTCTGAAAATGGAAAATTTAGTCAGAATCCATCCAATCCATTGTTAAATGGGGCAATTTGATGAGCTTTTACTGTCCATTGCCCTGATTCATGGGGACTGCCAGCTTGTCCCAGCACAAAGACATAAGGGTTTCTTTGTGCCAAATAATCCAGTATCAATATAAACATAGCAACTGTCTACTTATGTAATAATGTATGTGAGCAAGCATATGTACCCACTTTCTCTTCCTAAACAGTTTCACCAGTACAGATGGAAATACCCTGTTACAGTGAAATAATATGTCCCTTTTCACAATGAAGTCATCATTCTCCACATCATTCTCCTAGCCTCCATATTATCCTCACAACAACCCTGAGAGATAAGATAGGCTGAGAATATGTGACTGGATCAAAGTCAACCAGTGAGCTTCCACAGCAAAGACTCCTGGGTCTCCTTGATCATACTCTGAAACTCTAACCATCACACTACACTGGCTTTTAGGGAGGGGGTACTGCTGTTAAACAGCAGCAAGCAGCCAAGCTTGGGTGAGTAATGCAAGTCATATGGTCTCCAATGCTCTAGTGGTTGCATCTGGTCCAGGACCCAATGAATCCTCCCTCAAAGGTCAAAACAGCCCTAAAAAGGGCCCTGCCCCATCTCCCTGACTTTTCTGACAGCAACAAAACCTGATACTTGCTGAACTGTTTATGGTTGCTTAGCAACAACCACTTGAGGATAAATGGTTAAAGATGCAGGTGCTCTTTTTATTCTTATTATTTTTTTAAAAAAAAAAACCTCAATGTATGTTTGTTTAGATTTCAATATTGTGCAAACCTTGAACATTTTTCAGTTGTGTAGGAAGATCTCCAGATTAAGTATCCTCAGATCAAGGCTGTTTGGCTATTAATATATAAGATGTACATACTTTGGAGCAGTTAGGTATTTTTCATTGGGGAATGTCATAAAAAAGATGCTGCTTCAGGGGGAAGGGGGAAGATCTCTGGTTGCAATACCATAGCTGGAATAAAAATATCTCTAAGATACAGGAATTCCAAGATAGGCCTGAATAGCTCTGTTAGAAGAAAGTGATAAATCCTTTTGAAAGTGGATTGAATAGAAAGGCAGAATGTAGGCACAAATCACAAGGCATTGTTGCTTCATCTTCCATCATAACTTAAATCTTCTTCTGTTGATCTGAACAATATAACTTAAGCTCACATAGTGCCAGCTTACCTTTATGATGTCTGTATGCAGGTAGCTTCAGGAAGATAGCCATGTTAGTCTGCAGTCGAACAGCAGTATTAGAGTTCAGTGATACCTTAGAGACCAACAAAATTTTCAGTGTATATGCTTTCAGGAGTCAAAGCCCCCTTCTTCACACACTTGAAGAACAGATATCTGGAAAAGGGAACTTTCAACTCTTGAAAGCATGTACTCTGAAAATCTAGTTGGTCTCTAAAATGCCACTAATCCTGTATGTAAGTAGGTAGTGTTGGCTGTTTGGAATGGCATTTTTTCCTCACTCTGTACCACATATGCATATATATTTGCAATTTTAACAGCGTAATCCTAAACAGAGTTAAATCCTTTTAAACTTGTTGATTTAGAAGTGTAATTCTTCATAGGATTACACTGTAAAAGCATCAGGACACTCCAACAACGTAATATTTATCCTTTCTGCTTCTGCTATTCGTGAACCAATGAAAAATATACAGAATCACAGAATTACAGAGTTGGAAGGGGCCATACAGACCTTCTAGTCCAACCCCCTGCCCAATGCAGGATGAGCCTAAAGCATCCCTGACAAATATTCATCCAGCCTCTTCTTGAAAACTGCCAGTGAAGGGGAGCTCACCACCTCTCTACGCAGCTGATTCCACCTTTGAATTACTCTGACCATGAAAAAGTTTTTCCTAATATCCAGCTGGCACCTTTCTGCATGTAATTTAAACCCATTGTGTTGAGTCCTATCTTCTGCTGCCAACTGGGACAGCTCCTTGCCTTCCTCCTCATGAAAGCCTTTCAAATATTTAAAAAGAGCGATCATGTCCCCCTTCAATCTCCTCTTCTCCAAACTAAACATTCCCAAGGCCCTCAGCCTTTCCTCGTAGGGCTCAGTCTCCACACCCCTGATCATTCTCGTCGCTCTCTTCTGCACCCTCTCAATTTTGTCCACATCTTTTTTGAAGTGAGGCCTCCAGAACTGCACACAGTACTCCAGGTGTGGCCTGACCAGGCAGTATCGAGAGGGACGATGACCTCCTGCAATTTCAATGCAATGGCCCTTTTGATACAACCCAAGACTGAGGGCCAAGCTACAAGTGACGAATGACACTTGAACGGCAAGTGGATTGAGTTGAGCGCAAGTGAACAGGGAGAAATACACTTGCCATTCAAGTGTCATTCGTCACTTGTAGCTTCGCCCTGAGTTTGCCTTTTTTGCCACTGCATCACACTGACTGCTTATTTAGTTTACAGTCCACTCTTACTCCAAGATCTCTTTCGCATACACTACTACCCAGAAGTGTATCCCCCATCCTATATTTGTGCTTCACATTTTTGTGGTCCAGAGGTAATATGGTGCAGTTATCTATGTTGAATTGTATCCTGTTTACAACCGCCCACTTCTCCAGAGTATTCCGGTCTTGTTGAATTTTAACTCTATCTTCTTGGGTGTTTGCCACTCCTTCCAATTTGGTATCATCAGCAAATTTAATGAGTAGCCCATTTACCCCTTCATCCTGATCATTGATAAAAATATTGAAAAGTACTGGGCCCAAAACCAAGCCCTTTGGTAACCCACTAGATAATCTGATTAAATGCCATTGACCACCACTCTTCGGGTGCGGTCCTCTAACCAGTTCCCTATCCACCAAACTGCCCTATAGTCCAGTTTACCCACTAGAATGTCATGGGGTACCTTATCAAAAGCTTTACTGAAATCCAAGTAAATCACGTCGACAGAGTTCCCACGGTCCCGTAAGCTCGTCACTCGATCAAAGAAAGAAACCAGATTGGTATAACAAGATCTGTTGGGGACAAAACCATGTTGACTTCCCCGGATCACTAAGTGGTCCTTCAGATGCTTACAGATCGATCCCTTTAAAATCTCCTCTAATATCTTCCCAGCAACAGAAGTCAGACTGCCCAGCCTGTAGTTTCCAAGGTCATCCTTCTTCCCTTTCTTAAAGATTGGGATAACATTCGCTCTTCTCCAATCTTGTGGCACATCCCCAGTCCTCCGGGAGGCCTTGAAGATGATGGACAGAGGCTCTGTAAGTTCTCTAGAAAGTTCCTTGAGCACTCTTGGGTGCACATTATCTGGCCCAGGGGATTTGTATTCCTCCAGTGCAGCCAGGTGCCTCTCCACAACCTCTCTCTCAATGTCAACTAGCCCCCTAGGTGTCCTGTCATGTCTACTACCATCTCTAGATGGGCTCAAGTTCTTCAGGGAGAAAACAGAGGCAAAAAAGTCATTAAGCCTGTCTGTTTTTTCTCTGTCCTCCATCAGAGTTTCTCCTTCCACTCCCAACAGTGGACCAATTGCCTCTTTTACCTTGCATTTGCTTCTCACATATCTGTAGAAGTTCTTCTTATTGTAGCGAGCTCCCCTGGCCAGACCCAGCTCATAGTGAATTTTGGCTTCTCTGATGGCTGATCTGCAGTACCAAGTAACCCTCATATATTCCTCTTTAGAGGTCTGTCCTCTCCATTTCCTGAACATTTCCTTTTTCTCCCTTAGCTTATTCTGGAGCTCTTTGTTCATCTACATTGATTTCTTGGAGCCCTTACCATGTTTCCATCTGGCTGGAATAGTGAGGGCTTGAGCTTGCTAAAGCTCACTCGCTCATTTCCCTTCCAGCACACTCCCCCATGGAAAGACTCTCATCAAGCCTCTGAGTTCATTGAAGTCAGCCGTACGAAATCTAACCTACGAGTCTGGCTATGAACTTCACTGTCCCCCCACAGCAACTGGAATTCAAGGAGGACATGGTCTCTTCCCCCTAAGGTCCCTACCACCTTCACTCCATCTACCAATTCTTCCCTATTAGTTAATATTAAGTCTAGTATGGCCGAGCCCCTTGTAGCTTCCTCCACCATTTGAAAAAGGAAGTTATCGGCCAGACAGATCAGGAAGTTGTGTGAGTCTTGTTGCTTTGCTGAGCTTGTCTCCCAGCACACATCGGGGAAGCTGAAGTCACCCATAATTATAAAATTCTGATGTCTGGATACTCTACCAATCTGTTCAAGGAGGGCAGTATCCATTTCCTCTCCCTGGTCAGGTGGTCTGTAGCAGACTCCAACAACAAGGTGGTCTGTAGCATACTCCTTTGTCCTTCCTTCCCTTATTTCTACCCATCTACTTTCCACTGGGCTGTCAACCACATTCTCCAGAACTTACTGACAATCAAGCCCTCTTGTCATATATGCCATCCTGCATATCTGCCATGCATGTATTCAGTGTTATATGCTGATCCTCTGAGGGCATGGGAAGTTTCTTATTGATGCTAAGCTAGTGGGTTATCTTACAAGTGTTTACTTTCTCTTTTCCTGCCACTTCAAGCAAGTGTCCTTGAAGGCCGGCTGCAGCCGGCTCGAGATGTATCCTTCCTGGGAACTGGGATGATTTCATTCTTTGCTCTGTCTAGCCTAAATCTATTTTCTCCCCTTCAACCCCCCCGGCTCCTTCATGTCAGAACCATAACAGTCACTGCCCTGAAGGTGGGAATCTTCCATATAACTAACACTACCAACCCCATTTACATCACTCCTGCCAATTCCATTGTTTGAGCACCTTGAACTTGATGGATCTCTAATAAAGTTACTTCAACCAATACACCTGTGTGATTGCTGTGGAGAACTGGGGGATCTGCCTGCCAGGAACATACACCTCTCCTCACATACAATGCCACTCCACCTCCTCTTCTACCCTTCTGGTTTTTCTTGAACTCGTACCCATTCACTACTAAATTCCAGTCATGGGAATCATCCCACCAAGTCTCAGTAATTCCTACTATATCGTAGCCCTCTGTTTGCAAGAGAAGCTCAAACTCTTCCTTCTTATTACCCATACTTCGGGCATTGGTATAGAGCAGGGGTGGCCAAACTTGCTTAATGTAACAGCCACATAGAATAAATGTCAGATATTTGAGAGCCGCAAGACATGATGCATTGAAGTGACTTCAGATGAAGAGGTGGGTTTGGGGCAGTGTCCTGAAAGTGACATCACAAGAAGGAGTAGTGTTTTGCTGCAGTATGCTGGAAGTGACATCATCGGAAGGGATGGAACTTGGGAAGAGCCATCACCTGACTTTTGACTTGGAAGTGACATCACAAAAGTGATGTCACATCCTTGCTAGGCTTCACTCCCAAAGTCCCCAGGTATTTTCTGAGTCAGACCTAGCAACCCCAACATTTTTATTGAAAATATGAAAGACATGGAAAGAAAGAAGGAAAGGGAGGGAAATAAACTAACCTAAAATAAAATGTATGGCCACAGCGATACTCAGAGATGTCCGGGAGCCGCACAATATGTCTAGAAGAGCCACATGTGGCTCCTGAGCCGCAGTTTGGCCACCCTGGTATAGAGGCACTTGTAGCCTTATACCTTTGTTTGATCTGTCCTACTCAGGTGGGCCCACGCTGGTATCACTTCTTCATTGAAATTCCCTTGTTGATCGTCCCCTTCCCCTTGTGGCATCAGTTTAAAGCTCTCCTAATGAAGCTCTCCAGGTTCTTTCTAAACATTTGTTGTGATGTGCTGCTGGTGGGGAGGAGCCTAATTCAATCAAAAAGAGTCCAGTAGCACCTTTAAGACTAACCAACTTTATTGTAGCATAAGCTTTCAAGAATCACAGTTCTCTTCGTCAGATGCATCTGACGAAGAGAACTGTGATTCTTAAAAGCTTATGCTACAATAAAGTTGGTTAGTCTTAAAGGTGCTACTGGACTCTTTTTGATTTTCCTACTACAGACTAACACGGCTAACTCTTCTACATCTAATTCAATCAAGGCTCACTCAGTAGACGGTGGGGCCAGCAGTCAGCCTCAGGCAAAACAGACACTCTCCAATTAGTAACAATCCCCCTCTTCAATAAGCTCCAACTCAGGCAAAAAAAGACAAACAAACACTTATTCCAACTGGCACCAATTTACAGCAGGTGCTACACACTCACACAGCCCCAAACACTGTCCTCCCACACAGTAACCTCAGCAAACACCCCCAGCAGTTAAGGAAGGCAACAGAAAAAGTCTCACCACTCTAGTAGCTCCCTTTCCTGCTCCTTCTCAGAGGCCAGATGGCTGTGATGGGGGATCAATTTAGGACAGTATTCTTCCGCAAAGGGAAGCCAGGTTGGCTATGTACTGAAATAATTTAGAAAAACAAAACCTAACAAAAATCTAACAAAAGCCAAAGGGAGTGACACTTCTTTTATAGATGAACAGATTCTTTTTAAACAACCACTGAAAAAATTGAAGATATAGAGAGGTAACTTCCAATGTTTCTGATATTTATGAAAACTGACCATCTTTTGGCTTAGCCCTTCATAAGACAGCACTGATTATGAACATCCATTTTGTGACTAGCAAAAGATATTTATTATTTTTATATTCATTTGTAGCATGTTTGTACTCTGTGAAATTAATAAAGTGTAAAAATTTACATTTTACGTTCAGATGAGGGACAATTTTAAATGTTTTCTTAGATTGCTGCTGACATTAATTTATCTGGGGATGAGGATGATGTTATGTACATTTTGTGGCATCATGTTCCAATTACAATGTACATAATACTTCAGCAATTGGCATGAAAGAGGCCATAATGTTACCATGAAGAGATTCACTCTTCAGCAAGTAAGCTTATATATATGAAAAACATTATGTAAATTAATTTTCCGTGTAGAGCTGTAGTCCAAAAGGTCTACTTAGTGGAAAATGAGGATCAATATTTCTGAGGAAAAGCAAATTGAATCACAGCACTTCTTCAATTTTTAATGGTCCTAATGTTGGAGATAAATAACAAAGTTCTTTCAGATTGTTTATTGCTGGATGTTCTAATTTCTATGCTTTGTATATTTTTGCACCATTTATTGCTGACATCAATGCCACACAGCAATTTACTTTGAATGGGAATATGTTACGCATACAAAGCAAAAGTGGGATGTGTGACAAATCTTTTAACCATCCATTTTACTAAAAATTCAGAATGACAGACACTCCATTAGGCTAATTATGTGGTGAATTTATACTGATGCTAACATTTTCTATTGCCTTATGAAAGTCTGCCATGACTTACACTTTGCTAATATTCTAACATCACAATAAGCAGGAGTAGAGATTATCAGAGTAAACTAGAGATCACAAGCACCAGCTACAAGAGAAGGGTTTTCTATTATCCCACCAGAAATCTATTATCCTGGCTCAACAACTCAAGAACAAACTGCCTCAAAATAATCTGTGAAAAAAACAGGGAATTAGGAGGTAGACTTTTTTTAAAAATGTGTTGGCTGGCTCCAATGAAAACATTTGCAGAAGAAGTTGGTGGGGGGAATCTTCCCAACCTCCTTTCCCCTAGCAGCCCCTATGGGCACCGAAAATTCTCCACTGAGACCCTATCTACATATTACACCTTTCCTAGGTATGTACCTGGGTCAGGTCAACTAGTATGGTTTGACAGGGTCATGTTTCTTAGACATGTGAAGGCCTAAATTAGATTTAGACCATGGCACACGGGGTAAATAGGCTCAGATCTTCCACAAGTGTCGCATGTTGTTAGCCCTGAGAGTTGGGGGATGCTTGTAAACAGCATGTAGGCAGCAGCAAGGAGGGGAAATCATGTGAAATTGTCTTCCTCTTCATCTGATAGTGAAGCAAGCTATCTGTCAGAAAGATAGAAAGCCATCTGGACTCTGAGAAGGAGCAGGAAAGGGAGCTGCTAGCATGGTGAGTCTTTTTCTGTTGCCCTCCTTAACTGCTGGAGGAATTTGCTGAGGTTACTGTGTGGGAGGACAGTGTTTGAGGCAGTGTGAGTGTGTAGAGCCTGCTGTAAAGTTGGAGTAAGTGTTTCTGTTTGTCTTTTTTGCCCGAGTTGGAGCTTTTGTAGGAGAAGATTCAGAGCCTGGAAGAGAGGATCACCACCCTTCAGGAAATCAAGGAAGGGGAGGATTTTATTGAGAAGAGCCTGGGGGCTCTGCACAAGCATGAAGAAATAAGTCCAAGAGAAGAAGGGTCTATCTCCCTTCTGAGCCTCCTCTCAGTTCTGCAGTACAAACTGGAAGACGTAGACTAAGGCAACGCTCTGGTCCACTGGAGCTCAAGAATTGTTTTGAGGTGCTTGAGATGATGATGGAGATGAGAGTGGAAGGAGAACCACAAAAACCTGGAGGAGGGAGTGAAGAGGGCATGGAAGTGAAAGAAAATGGAAGGTGGTGGTCATTGGGGACTCTCTGCTCAGGGGTATGGAACATCATGTGTCCAGGCCAGATCCCCTACTCTGAGAGACATGTTGCTTGCTGGGAGCCAGAATTCAGGATATTACAGACCAACTGCCGAAACTGATCAGACCGACTGATCAGTACCTGTTTGTGCTGGTTCACATGGGAACAAATGACACGGCTGTGAATACCATCACAAGAATTAAAGAGAACCATGAAGCTCTTGGAAGGCAGTTGAAGACAATGGGAGCACAGGTGGTATTCTCTTCTATCCTTCCTGTCAAAGGAACAGGAATGCAAAGGGAGCAGACCATACTCGAGGCGAATTGTTGGCTGAGGTGGTGGTGCTGGCAGGAGCACTTTGAGTTCTGGAACTACGGGATAAGTTTCCTTAGAGAAGGCCTTCTAGCACATGATGGGCTTTAACTCTCAAGGTCAGGGAAGAAAATGTTCAGAAAGAACATGGAGAGCTTCATCAGGAGAGCTTTAAACTGATGCCGCAAGGGGAAGGGGATGATCAACAAAGGGATTTCAATAAAGAAGTGATTACAGTGGGGGCCCACCTGAGTAGGACAGATAAAACAAAGGTATAAGGCCACAAAAATGTGAAGCACAAAAAAGGCAAACTCAATCTTAGGTTGTATCAAAAGGGCCATTGAAATTGCAGGAGGTCATAGTCCCTCTCGATACTGCCTTGGTCAGGCCACACCTGGAGTACAGTGTGCTATTCTGGAGGCCTCACTACAAAAAGGATGTGGACAAAATTGAGCGGGTACAGAAGAGAGTGACGAAAAAGATCAGGGGTGTGTAGACTGAGCCCTACGAGGAAAGGCTGAGGGCCTTGGGAATGTTTAGTTTGGAAAAGAGGAGATTGAGGAGAGACATGATCACTCTCTTTTAATATTAAATATTAAATATTTGAAAGGCTGTCATTTGGAGGAGGGCAAGGAGCTGTTCCAGTTGGCAGCAGAAGATAGGACTCAACGCAATGGGTTTAAATTGCATGCAGAAAGGTACCAGCTGGATATTAGGAAAAACTTTTTCATGGTCAAAGTAGTTCAAAGGTGGAATCAGCTGCCTAGAGAGGTGGTAAGCTCCCCTTCACTGGCAGTTTTCAAGAAGAGGCTGGATGAATATTTGTCAGGGATGCTTTAGGCTCATCCTGCATTGGGCAGGGGGTTGGACTAGAAGGTCTGTATGGCCCCTTCCAACTCTGTGATTCTGTGAAATGGCTGATATTACCTTGGATCTGTAATGGATCCAAGAAACCCTAATTTTTAGCTGTATTTGTTTGCCCACAGTGGCCTCATCACATGCTCTACTACATAAATTTATGACATCATACTGTGGATAACTTCTTGTAATTATTTAGATTATACAAATGATCCATTTATGACACAAATAAAATAAAAATGGCATCAAAACAGCGACAGAAACTATAGGAATCAAACAAGAAACAGGAAACGTCAAGTAATATGTTTGACCCCTTCCTCCCATACAGAAGAACATTTTTGAAAGCTCTACTATTAAGTTATCATCATCCTTTAAAAAAAAAGGTCTACCTCCATGATTGCATGAGCCTACTGAACTCAAGAAATCTTTGACAGAGATGCCCTCTGATAACTGGCAGCAGTTATTTCATCAAATAGCAAGTTAACTGCAAACATTGGCAATGAGGCTTTAGAACTTTGGGTTGAATCATGTTTTTATGTTATATCACCTATTCCTCTAGAGCAAGATTCTTGTGTTGATGGAAGAATATCTTATGGCAGAATGTGCTTGCACCAGAGAGCTGACATCAAAATGGTAGGATCTAACCTATTGTCTTATGCTCCTTCAGTTGTTCACATTTCTTTACCAAGATCACATAAAATACAGGGGTCAACAAATAGTATCATGCATGATCTGTTAATAGGATCAATTGATTATGGAAACAATGAAGAAAAATCTGAATAGTACCATCCCATAACATAGGGTTGGGGAGGGTCCCATGTCCAGTCTAACTTTTGCTCAACTTGGTTTAAACATGATGCCTAGGAGAGTCAGAAATATTTTACAGCTGCAATACTGTGTGAATAAAAATAAGTTTATCACAGGAAAGACTTTTTTAGGACTTTTTTATACTGAAGGATCCTAACGCCAACACTAAATAAAATTCCTGTGCCTTCAGAGGGGTGTTTTCTCTTTCTTTTTCTTTTCTGTTATATTTCTTTCATCCATTCTTATGTTTCCTTTTTTTTTACTCTGTTCTCTGCTTTTGTTTATGCCTGTCCTGCTGACTAACTATACTTTCTTAGCAATTTCCTTCTCATGACTAGAGATGGGCACGAATAAACCCGAACATGATGTTTGTTGTTCATTGCCATCCATGAACGGGGACTCACGAACAACCATGAACATGACCTTGTTCATGAACATGTTCGTGGTTGGCTGTTCGTGGGGGCCAGCAGGCTCTCCTCCAGCCATCATCCAAGTCAAGATCACTACTGCACCACTCCCAAAAACCTGACCTGAGCAGGCACCAGGAAAGGTACCAATAATAAATAATAGCTTGGCCCAGAGCCTGGCAGCAGCCCTGGAACTTGAAAAGGTAGATCCCTATCCCACCACACACAAAGAAAATTCAAACTCCAACGCACTCTCTCTATCAAAATGCCAACAGCAGCTGTCTCTCCCTCTCAAAGCCAGAGCTGGGAGGACCCCCTCCCCATGGTCTTTGCTTTCTTGTAACAAATTTGGAGCTCCACACTTGAAAGGAAGACCTGCCTATCAAGCTAAATTGGGCTTAGATTGGGGTTTCCAGGGCAACAGCAGAAGTTCAGACAGAGTTCAGACAATCCCTGCCTAAGTTGCTAAGGGAATTGATTGCAGGTGCCAGACTGTCTGGCTTGACAAACAGCAACGAACAGCAACAAACGAGGCTTGCAATGACCAGCTGTTCATTTAGAATGGGGCCTCACGAACAGCTTGTTCACGAACAGCAGATTGGACTGTTTGTGGCCTTTTTTTTTGTTCGTATTGCTGTTCATGCCCATCTCTACTCATCTGCAGCTCCTCAGGACTTTTAGCCAATTCACAGGTTCAAAACACAAAAGATGGTCTCATGGATGCACCTTCACAGAGAACGCAGAGAGATTCAAGTTAAGTAGCAGCTTAAAGACCAAAAAGATTTTCAAGATAGTCTTCTGGAGACAAAACTCCATTTGTCAAATAGAGGAAGCTATTTCTAAACTAACATGTCCACCAATGTAGACCTTGCTACTCAATAGTTACTCACACTAGTGAAGCAATTATAATGTAGTCACCAACACTAGTGAAACAGCACCAGAAAGTGAAGACATTTCCTCTCTGAGTTTATTCTTTCTGGATTTTCAAAAATCCCAATCAGTGTTTTGAGAATTTGAATGTGAGATAAGGGAAAATATATGGTTAGGCTGGTGATAGGCAATCAAGATAAATAAGCAACTCTTGTATTCAGTACTCTATCCCCAGTTTGCTCTTCTAAAATGCATTGCAGAATATCATCAGCATACAGTTGCATTGATGCTTGCAATAACTGAAGTTCTCTCTCTTTTCACACACACACACACACACACACCTTCTATGTTATTTTCAGTAGCCATGGCAATAAGGCCAAAAGAAAGGTGACAATCCTGTTTAGTCCCTGATGTAATTAAATTGTTTTCAAAATGTCCCTCTTCCTGCAAATTCTAGCTACTAATCTGGTGTATAACTGCACAGTCTCAAACTCTTGAGGGCTAAATTTAATTTAAGGGATGCTCCTATAGAATCTAATACCAAAAAGGAAGGAAATAGCATTGCTTGCTGTCACCACTACTTGAAAAATCTCCTTCCATGATTACTTTTAAATGCTAAATGCATTTAAAATTCAATCATATAACACATAATCACGTTGCACATACACATGCAACCATACTTTATTTTTTAATTTATTGTTTACTAATTATATGCATTTTATCAAGGCTTTGAGAGGCATTGAATGTGAAATAATCTGTTTATGATCATAGGCTGCTTTCCCCTCTAATTCTGCCAAGTATCTTTGCACTCACATTTAAGTCCAGATAGATTCTTTTCCCAGTGCCTGTATTATGGTGATCTTGCAACTATGTCATAGCGATATACAGATACTAGAAAAATGGCTCTCACATCTGAAGAAACACAACTGTGATGAGGAGAAATTGGCTGTTTGCAACTGTGGCCCAGTTCCACTGTCTATTTGGTATTCTTCATGTACTTACAGTGGCCATGAGGTTATCTGGTAATATAATCTGCAATATACATTTAATCATGCTCCCCAGGAAAACTGAATTAGATAGGGTCACTTCTCCCCAGCCTTCTTCCATATAATCTTAAGTCATTTTCCCTGAAGAACTGTTTTAAATCTTCTTAATGTTCACAGCATCCTGGAGACCATGTACTTTAAGCCCTACATATTCTTGCGGAATGATTTGAAATTCATCTGTGAAAATATATCCATCTTCATCTTTTCATTTCTTCCACTCTCACTCAGGTTTTATTATATTCTCACTTTTAATACTCTTGTTCTTTCAGAGAAACTCATTTGTTTATACTATATATTTCATTACCTTTGTGAGTAGCTGACTCTGAAACATTAAACTTGTTTCTATATGATTTGGTAAAGCCATCATTTTGCTGCATGCATCTACACTTTATTTTCTTCTTGGATTCAGTGAGGATGACACAGTTTGAAAATTCATCAAAGCCATTTGAATAGTTATCCTGTTCATTAGATCTGGAATTGCAAAATCAGTTTTAGGTTCAGAATTCATGTCACAATTGCAGACAAAGAGATTGTCTACACTGCAGCTTATTGAAGTTAAAATTAGAAAGGTACTGATTCCCAAGGCCTGCAGATTTTGAGTACATTGGGGAAACTACTAATAGAGAAGTTCTAAAAATAACTCTGCTGCACTATGCATACACCTTTGACTTACACTTTTAGAGATTAGCCACTTATAGCAGCTAGAACTTGAATAGTGTTCATTCACGGTATTTGCCATTCAGGAATTTAGTATGGGAAACTCCACAGCCTCTAGATGATGCCCCTAGAAATTAATTGTGGCACAAGCTTTTAAAGGAACTATCTCTGTCATGTCATGGATGAAGAGGAAAGACAAGATGATAAATATGCATTGCACACAGTACACAAATAGTTTGAGATCTATTGAAGCACAATCTAGGTTAGGTAAAAAGGTAAAAGTAGTCCCCGGTGCAAGCACTGAGTCATCATAACATTTTCTTGGTAGACTTTTTACGGGGTGGTTTGTCATTGCCTTCCCCAGTCATCCACACTTTACCCCCAGGAAACTGGGTACTCATTTTACTGACCTCGGAAGGATGGAAACCTGAGTCAAGCTTGAGCCAGTTATCTGAACCCGGCGTCCGCCAGGATCGAATTCAGGTCATCATGAGCAGAGCTTGGGCTGCAGTACTGCAGCATACCACTCTGTGCCACAGGGCTCTTTTTAGGTAAAGGTAGTTCCCTGTGCAAGCACCAAGTCATTACTGACCCATGGTGGGATGTCATATCACGACATTTTCTTGGAAGACTTCTGTTACGGGGTGGTTTGCCATTGTCTTCCCCAGTCATCTACACTTTACCCCCAAGAAACTGGGTACTCATTTTACCAACCTCGGAAGGATGGAAGTCTGAGTCAACCTTGAGCTTGCTACCTAAACCCTACTTCCACCAGGATTGAACTCAGGTCGTGAGCAGAGCTTGGGCTGAAGTACTGCAGCTTACCATTCTGTGCCACGGGACTATGGAAGCACAATCTAAGTTAATAAAATAAAATAAAAAGTTTAGAAAGTGAACACCAATGGTCAAAGCACAAATGTTCATATGTAACAGTACAGAAAGCCACCTTTTATATTAGAGAATCCTGCCATCCTGGCCAGTGGCAATAGCCACTCAGGCAGGTGGCAGCTTTTGCCTCCTTGGAAGGAGGAAGGCAGAAGGCATGCCCTGCATACGGGGCTCAGCTCGGGGGGTGGAGTTTGGTAGCCTTGGTTGTTTTCTCCGTGCCTGTTGCTTCAGTCGCACCTCATGCTCAGGAATAGCTGGCTGTGTCTTAGCTCTCCCGGCATGAGGAGTTGAAGGAGCGCGTCAGGGGCTCACAGGGACGAGGACGCGCTGAGCGTGTCTGCATCAGAGCCAAGTTTGCAGCTGGGCTAGGGCTTTTTCGCCCAGCTTTGGCCCCTGCTGCAGCGGCGTTGGAGGCGAAGGGCGACATTGCACTCCAGCACAGCATACTTTACACGCTGCACCTTTTTGAGCACAGCTGATCGGCATGCTTTCCACCACGCTCTTTCCACCGCGGGTGTGTTTTTTGGGCGGCTGTGGGGGTGTTTGGAGCCACGCAGTTATAGGTGGCACAGGGGGCGATTTTGTAGCTGCGGCATTTTAGCACGGCTTGTGGCAACTTCAGAGCCTCATCTTCTTGGCACAGCTCAGGGGGATCAGGCGCTGCATGTCTTGCAGCTCCTTTTAGCTTCCCTCCTAAAGCCGCCTTGTTATCCTGCCGGCAGTGGGTGGTTTCTGGGGGGTAGTTAGCGGGTATTTTGCCCCCCTTGTGACTGGGGCTTAGTGGGCTCCTAGGAAGGGCATCTGGCAGATTTTTCTGTCTCCCCCCCTTTTTGCGGAGCTTTATCCAGGCAGCCATTTTGGGTTCCTGGTGCTGTGAGGCAACTGGTAGCCATTTTGTGTATGCTGCTGGTGGTGGCCATCTTGAGACACAGTGCTACAGCCATTTGCTTCCCATCCACTTACTTCGCCTGGATCTTGGGAGCAATTGGTAGGGGTGACTTCTGGCCTTTTCAGCCCTTATTGGTAAACTTGGGTACAGCTATGCCACCTTAGAAAGGAGTAGGCACTTCCAAGGGCAAGCAGCCAGTAAAGCGCCCACCCAAGAGGCCTGTAGTGGCTTTGTTTTCCTTAGACGAGAATGAAGGGGGACCATCAAGGCAGGATATTTTGGCTAGAATAGCAGCACTGGAGCAAGTGCGTGGTATGCCAGCCCCCTTATCCGGTGCACAGCATAAGAGGCCACTTAGGGCTGCTTCCAAGTCAGCTTATTAACTGACATTCTTTCTTGTTTGGCTGCTTTGGAAGGTTCATCTGGCCTTGGAGTGTCGCCTGGGGTGCATGAAGGTGGTGCTACTGGTGGTCAAGCCACTGACAAGCCAGCCTCAGAATCAACCGCGGATACTGGACAATCTGGGGTTGACGGCACCGGGTTGCCAGAAGCAGGGCAAGTGGTGTTGGTGGTACAACCTCCAGAGGCTGACGGTAAGTTGTCTTGGCCCCAGGTGGGGTGCACATAGCCTTGGGGGCAATGGGGTCAGGCTGCGGCCTCCTTGCCCCCCAACACGCCTCATTCTAACTACACTCAGATCGCACCTCATTCTAGCTACATGCAGTCAGGTTCAGCGGGTATGTCTTAGGTCACTGGTGAAAGTGCTGGATATCCTCAGTGGGGTCAGCAACCTTTATCTGGGCTGATTTCTGGGCCTGCTGGTTGGCTGCCTGTATCTTCCCAGGCACAATCGGGGATAGGACTGGTTGCACCTTGGGATGCCTACCAGGGGGTTCCTTGGGCTAATTATGGAGTGGTGCCCTTTGGAGCATTGCCATTTGGCGATACAGCTATGCCCCTAGATGACCACCTTACCCCTGCCACTAGGGAAAATTTTTTGCAGGGCAAGTACATGGATGTCTCTACCCTTCTCTTCAGGGACCTGGAGAAGAAGGATAAAGAGGATTTGGATGAGAGGGACAAGGAACGCCTTAAGCGCTGCAAAATCGACAGGACCTGGGCCAATTGGCTACCTGAATTCCTGATTTATGCGGGGGTCATTGCTAGGGTCCAATCTTGGAGGGTGGCCCCCTTATTTCAGTATATGGATATCATATACAGGGGGTATACTGACTTTGCTGGTGCAGCTTGGCTGCAATATGACGAAGAGTTTAGAATGCAGGCCACCCTTAATCCATTGTTGCCTTGGGACCAAGTTCACCAGCACTTATGGTTGCAGCTGATGACCCCGGCTAAGTCCAGTTTTGGGGATCGATCTGATAGTGGGCATATTGTTCAGCGATCCTCTTCTGTTACTTCAGGTAATTCTGGCTCCCGTGCCTATGCGGGGCAGTCGGTTCAGCCCCGGCTGCTTTGCTTTGAGTTTACCTTGCAAGGTGTGTGTAGCCGGAAGAACTGCAGGTTTGTCCATGAGTGCCCAATCTGTAAGGGCCCGCACCCCTTCACTTCCCGCAAGCAACAGAAATCCTTTGCCAAAAAAGGGGTGGCCCAGGTGGGCAGCAGGGTTATGGAAAAGGGCCGCAGCCCAATAAAAGTGAGGGTACTTGAGGCTATGTCGGCTGATTACCCACGGCAAGCTGATGCCCAGTTTTTGTACCAAGGTTTCCTGTTTGGTTTTTGGATCCCATTTCAGGGTCCCAGAAGGGCCTTCATGTCTCCCAATTTGCGTTCAGTGGTTGGCATGGAGGATGTTGTTAGGGCCAAGATAGCTAAGGAATGTGCTGAAGGTAGGGTTTTAGGCCCTTTCCCCTCCCCTCCCATTCCTCGCTTGTGGGTCTCCCCCTTTGGGGTGGTACCTAAGAAGGCAGCTGGTGAATTTAGGCTGAATCACCATTTGTCTTACCCCAGGGTTCTGTTAATGACACAATACCTGAGCACTTGTGCTTGGTACGTTATACGTCATTTGACTAAGCGGTCAAAGTGGTTAGATGTTGTGGGTGGGGACCGGAGATGGCAAAATGCAACATTAAGTCGGCGTTTCACCTTTTCCCAGTCCTCCCAGAGGACTTTGAACTTCTGGGGTTTGCCTTTGAGGGTCAGTTTTATATGAACAGGGCCCTCCCAATGGGGTGTTCCATCTTGTGTGCAGTTTTTGAACGTTTCAGTACGTTCTTGGAATGGGCATTGCGTCGTAGGCAGTGTTGCCGTGACACCGTCCACTATTTAGATGATTTTATCTTGGTGGGGCCCCTGCAGTTGGGGCAATGTGCTTGACTTTTAGGCAACTTTATTCATCTTGCGGATGAGCTGGGGGTCCCCCTTGCACATGAAAAGACAGAGGGCCCAACGACAGTCCAGATCTTCCTTGGTATTGAATTGGACACAGAGCAGCAAACTTCAAGGCTGCTGGCTGAAAAGCTCCAAGACTTGAGGGCACGCTTGCTGACCCTTATGGGTAGTTGGAAGGTGTCCTTATTGGAGCTGCAGGAGGTGGTGGGTCACCTTAATTTTGCGTGCAAGGTGGTGGCACCTGGCAGGGCTTTTCTAGGCTGCCTCTGTGATGCAATGGGGACCCTTAGGCCCCCCCATCACAGGATTCGTATTTCTTCTGGGATGAGGGAGGACCTGGACGTTAGGCACCGGTTTTGGGGTGTCTTTAATGGTGTCTTCTTTTGGAGACAGGAACTGTTGTTGGAAGGGGACCTACAGATTTCCTCCAACACTGGTGTGCTGCCCGCTGGCCCGCCGATTGGGTGGAGGCGGGTCTGAGTAGAGACCTAACTTTCCTTGATTTTTTCCCAATCTTAGTGGTGGTTCACCTGTGGGAGGAGGACCTAGCTAACCACTCAGAGCACTTTCGGTGCGATAATATGGCAGTGTTGCAGGTAGTAAACTCCCTTTCTTCTAAATTGCCCAGGATCATGAAGCTGGTCCGAGTTTTCACGTTAAGGTGCTTGTACCTTAATATATTGTTTTCAGCCAGGCATATCCCTGGGGTAAACAATGAGGTGGCAGATGCCCTGTCTCGTCTGCAGATGGACCGGTTCTGACAGCTTGCCCCTGAGGTCAATTTGGTGCCAGCCCCAGTGCCCCAGGAGCTGTGGAGGATTGGGAATCTGAGGCCTTCAGGGCCATCCAGTTAGCCCTTGTCCCTAGTACCAGGAGAACCTATGATCGGGCTGTATGGCAGTTGGCTGGGTTCAGGTTGGAGGTAGGTCTCTGCCAACTGTGGCCTATCCCTGTCAAGCACTTGGTGCATTTTTGTGTGGCCCGAAAAGTTAAGGGGCATGGGATCAAATACATTCATAGCCAACTTGCTGCCTTAGCTTTCGCTTCCAAGGCCCGGGGCTTGGAAGATACCACTGGGGATTTCCAAATTCGGAAGATGCTGGAGGGCTGGTCTTGGGAGTCTGCTACCCCCAGGGATGTTAGACAGCCCATTTCTCCAGGCATTGTTCAGGGTTTGAGAGCTATGCGGTCCATAGCTTGTAATTCACCTTTTGAGGAGCTGCTGTTCCATGCTGCTTCTCTGATCGCATTTATTGGTGCTCTCAGAGTCAGCGAGCTTGTCCCCCAGTCCCTGAAGGACGACTCCAGCCATGCCCTTATGGTGGTGGATGTTAAATTTAAAGGGGAACAGGTAGTTCACAGGATTTGGCACTCCAAAATGGACCAGCAGCAAAAGGGGGAGGATGTTATACTTGCCCAGTGTGCCCTCACTGATTTGTGCCCTGTGGCGGCCCTAAGGAGGTATGTCAATGCCCGGGAAGAAGTGCCAGGAGTCCTATTTCACCACATTGATGGTGCCCCATTGACTAAATACCAGTTATGGACAGTCACGGGCAAGGCACTTCAGAAGCTTGGCCTGGGGAGGATAGGGGCTGCATCTACAGCTGCAGCATCTCGGGGCCCAAGATTCAGAGGGTGGGCCGATGGCTGCTTACAGAGCATATGTGTGGCCTTTGAACAGTGGTCAAGCATTTTTACATTGTTTACATTTAGGTGCTGTGGTTCGACAGGAGAGGCTGCAGATCCTCATCTGTGGCCACAGCATGCTCTTTTGGGCAGCACACCAAGCAAAGAGGATGCCAATCGGGTCCCAGCTTGGACTCAGCCAGTGGGCCACTGTCAAATGGCAGGGCAGAAGAGGCCTGCGCTGGTCTGGGTTGCTACTGCTGTTGTTTGAGGGGAAGAGTGCCCCTCCGCCTCACATCCTGGTCATGCACTTGGGAGGTATTGACCTGGTTATGATGAAGGGCATGGCTCTGTCTTGGCAGGTGCGGGACGACTTGCTCGATATTTGCAAGCGATGGCCCAGCGTCCTAATTTTTTGGTCTGCAATGCTTCCGCACTGGGTGTGGTGGGATGCATTGGACCACCATGCTGTAGAACAGGCTAGGCAGAAGGCCAACAGAGCCCTATTCAAGGAGATGACAGGCACTGGCAGGATTTCAGTTAGGGGAAATTTGAGTGGGCCAGTGAGCACCCTTGGCACCTCCCCATTGGTGGGTAATTGGGGTCTGTCAGGAGTGGCTGGCTGCTGTACGGCCCAGCTGCGAGGACAGATGCCCTGGTTGGGGAACCCCTGGACAACTAGTCTCCTCCCGCTGCTGTACGGCAGGGTGGGGGAGCTTTAAAAGGGTGAACCACTTCGCCTGGCCAGGATCTGATGTACACTAAAGCAGATATATACCAATGTTGAATCACCCACAGGAGTTGAGGTAACTATATATTTCACGGTAGTGTAAACAAGATCTTTTTATCCTTTTTCATATCATGGCACTTACAAATAAAACAAACAAAACAAATTAGCCAAAACCAACCAAAACACAATTTATTAAAACCTGGGGCATTTAATTAATTAATTGGTTATTAATTTTAATTTTAAAAGCTTAGTCTTGTAGAAAAATCTGAAATATAAAACAAACAAAAACCACGGAGTTAACCCCCCCCCCCCGGCCGCCGCCGCCAGTAATACAAGCAGTACCTTTTGCTTTAAGGAACAAATCCTCTCTGTGGCTGTTGCCAGGCAATCACAAAAATGTTGCCCATTTCCAAGTCTTAGTTTCAGTAAGTACAAGGTATGGCCCTTTCCAGGTATGTTTTGACCTTTGAAGGGGGACTTATTGGAGCTAGGTCTGACAGCAACCATGCAACTTGCTACTAGGAGTGCACACCAAGAAAGTTTTCATTTCAGATTCAGTTCTGCGGTGGGGGATTACAGAATCATTCCTTTACATTACTGGTTTATTCTGGATTGGCTGGTGCCTCCTCAGCACTGATCCGTTTGGTTTTTTGTTTTCATGATTTTGGGACTGTTGCACATGCATTGATCATGCATGCAAAATGTATGCTTGTCTTTTTGAGGGGAGGTGGGTAAATGAAGCTCTAGGTCAGCTGTTTATGCACACAACAGCAGCAAAATCACACAGAACACAGTCCTTCGTCTAAACCATTGACCCAGTGAGTAAGAGAGCCTGTAACAATGGCATTCCATGTTTATGAACTCTGAGGAATGCTTGAGAAAGACACACACTAGTGTTGAGCTGCTCACACACACACTGTTCTTTTCAAGGGGGGTAGGGGAGTTGAGGAAACAACCAAAAATGACATCATTCAAAAACTCTTCAATCCAATGAGTTTCTCCTCAAGCACATGAAAACTCATACAAAAATGGAACCCAAAGAAGGCAAGTGTTGACAGGAGTACACAATGGAGAGAAACTTACTGGCAAAGCAGTGCCAACATGGCATGCCAACATGGTGCACAAGCAGGAAAGCACTCCATTGTCAACCTGCTCAGTGTAGCAAAAAAAAGGGGCCTCTTTATGATAGTGACAAAAACAATAAATTATTACTTTTGAGTCCTGCTGTTATACCATGTTTCCCTGTGCCTTATAGTTTTGTTTCCATGATGGGCAGGGGTATCCTCCTTTCTTTTATAGGAGCCCAGGACTTCAAGTCCCTGTCCCTGTTTAAATCTGTTAGCTGCTGGCTTATCCTTGCATTGTGAATAAAAGTATGCAGAAAGGGAGGACTAGATGTTTGTTTTTCCTTCATGGGAAGGCAAGTAGAGGGAGGATGACCCTCTTTTTCCCCTATTTTTTCCTAGTAAATGTGGGAGACTGGACAGGTTGCTGGCGGCCTTTCTCCCTTTCCAACTAAAACCATTAAACCAGAATTAAATGATAAGGAAAAAGAAGAAATTATGCGAAGACAAGAGAGTCCCATGGGTGTGCCAGAAAATAAAAAATCTGACCAAATTGGCCCTTCCTTGTAGAATACTGATCTGGAAAGACTTGGGGGTGCACAGGGGTGCAAGTGCAATGCACACATCTGCTACCTTACCTTCATTTAATGCTGGTTTAACAGTTTTAATCAGAAAAGCCCAAAAAGCCAGAAGGCTTTCTGAGTGAGATGAAATTCCTCCTGGTGCTCCTTAACCCACTACCTTTGGAGGACTTCTTTAGTCACAGTGAGTGGCCCTGCTTAGGCAAAGGACAGCAGCAGCAGAAGGCCACTGAATGGTCATGAACCAGCTCCACCAGCTTCTTCAGTGTGGCTCTCCCTTAATAATTTCTTTTTTTTCCAATTTTCACCCTAATCTGTATAGCATGAGACTCTATTCCAGCCAAAGCCTCAGAGACTCCTGGAGACTCCTCCCTTCTCAAACCCACATGTGCTTGCTTGTGTGGATGTTGCTAGTCCTTTCTTGCATTGTGCATGAAAACACACAGAAATGGATGGTGATGTCACTGATGTCACCATGCTGTCTGTTCATACCCTCCCCTGGTACAGAAGAAACCTTCGGTCCCTATGAGGCTTGAGACAATCAATGGAGTATGTGCATTGCCCAGGAAGCACTGAAGAAAAATGCACTCATGCACGCCACGTGCTCACATGCCTTTCACGCAAATGGAGTTAACACTAAGGGGTCAGTCTCTCTCCTTTGGAGCCATGATGAGTGGAGACCGACTTGCCATTAAGGAATACAAGATGCTGCCAGACAGCCTCTCACTGTACCTGGCTTGCCTTCCAGGGAAAGGAAAGAGGATACAGTGGAGTAAGGGAAAATGAGATGCTTCCAAGTCCTTGAGGGTTTCTTGCTTGTATGTGGGTGTGTCTGTGTTTATATCTGTCTGCCTATCTATGGAGACAGGGGAGGGGAAGAGAGAGAAAGATTTCATTGTTTTTAGTCATTCTTTATGGTTTATACAGTGATGCAAACATTTTCTGCAATCATATAATACATTAAAATCTTCTTGATGGAAATAACTTGTAAGCAATGAACCATTTTAAAAATAGTTTTGACTCCTGGATATAAAAAATAAATCTCAGAACTCCGTTGACTTTGTAATGAGTTCACATGAACTTGGGCAACAGAATTAATTTTTCCATCTGAAAAAAGAAACATAAATATATATATATATTAATGACCAAAACTTCGAAGGAGTATGTTAGACTTCAAAGAGGTCAACCAGCTGATATAACCGTCTTTATAGGCTTATGTCTGCAAGGTCTGCTCGGCAATATGTGAAGTAGTTATACCACATTGAGCTTAGACCTCGTGTAGGCAGGTGCACTTCTATTAACTTGAAGAGAATTAATCAGATGTGAATTCAGTTTCTTAAATTAAATTAAAATCCAATATATACTGATGTTATGGGACCACAAAGTTGCCTTAAGAACAAGGTGCCTGCCCAACTGAATGCCAACATTAACTCTGAAAAATTAAAAATCGTTGTGGGGACAGATATAGTGTTATTTCACAATAATAAAATAACTACATGAATAATTTCAATTTATATTTTGCATTTTTTAAAAAATACAGAATGTACCAAACCTGAAGCACCTTGAACATTTCTCTGGATTTTTAGGGTTTGGATATATTCTGCAATAGAAGCAGTTAAACATGTAGTCAACACAAACTCAGATCTTCAAGCTTCTTTCTCCTCCTCCAGTATATAGTTTAGCAGGGTGTGTGCCCTGGTTTATACATGCCTTATTCATGCTGGACATTTGAAGCAATCCAGTATTCTTTTCATATCTAAAGACCTTCCTTTTTTTTAATGGTCACATCTCATATTTCTTTGGATAACTTTTGGGTGCTTTCTTTCTTGTTACATGGTTTCTCTGGGTAACAGAGAGATATTTCTTCACCAGTGACTGATGTCTCCAGAGACATCCAGTACCAGGAAAAAAAACCTCTTCACGTGCTTAGGAAGAACTACTTATCAAGAAGTGCCACACAGCATGGCAAGGCAGAGAGTATTACTGTGGAGAAGCAGTTTACCACACAACCTAAGGTGTATTGTTGTTGATAGAATTTTTTTGTGTCTTACTTACCTTGAAGCATCCTTCAATGTTTTCTTAACTTATACAGCCTCACTATGATGTGTTTATAGAATTCTTGGCATATATTGAAATTCATCCAAGATAACAAGACGCATGATCAGAAATGTTTCTGCTTGGGTTGAAAGCAGATGTTCAATAGTCAATAATAATTACTGCAGTTGCAGAGGTCTGTAACTGAATGAAACAGTAAAAGAGTGAATAAATAAAATTAACTAGCTCCTTTTCCTGAAATTCAAATAGTAAATTATAATGCCATCCGATATCTGAACTTTACATTTTGAAAATTAGCCAGATTCTGAAGTTTCTGATTATTATTATTATTTTCTTTTCAAGGTGATGCATGTATATGTTGTGGCATAGAAAAGTGAATTTCTGTGTGTGAAATAAAACCTCTTTCAAGATGGCACCTACTAATGCTTGTATTTAAAATCATTTGTCATTTTTTAAAAAAAGATGCTGCATGGTAAATTGGAGGAACTAATTAATAAAAAAATATTGAAAATAACTCCCTACCTCTGCTTCCTAGAGGACAGCAAAGAAAATAAAGTAAAGAAAGACCATAAAAGAGATCAACAGCCAGCCAAAATACAGACTGGACGGAGATAGAGTTTTGTTTTGTTTTTAACACAAGAAAATAAAGGTAATAATAAAAAGGAACATCAGGGATCTGCCCACATGGCCTTTTCTGGGTCAGAGGGCTAACTGTAGTGATTGAAATTAGTACACTTATGCACTCTGGGAGCTTTGTGGCAGTTCTCTGGTGTTATCACCTGTGTCACGCAGCAACCTGGGTCATTGGATGGGAGTTGCAACTGTGCCATGTAGGAATGCCCTTTGTTCCTTATTTTCTAGTTAACACAGCTGGTCTTCATTGCTGCTGACTGTACCTTACTGGCAGATTGGCACATTCATTTTTGATGCCACAAATAACTTCCCCATATGACCTAGTTTCAGGAGCAGTTAGGTAGAAAAGCAAAGGGCAAATGAAAGATTAGTGCACATCTTCTGCCTCCATAAATTGTGTACCTGTGATGTAAAGGTTCGGGTTCCAATTTACAAGCAAACAGAGGCTTGATTTTGGTGCTCTGCTAGGCACCAGGCCAGTTTCAAAATTTACTGCTGCCTTATAGTAATGATTTGTGAGGTAATAAAAGTGCACAGGTTCAAAATTTCATGAGTATTATGAAGACCTTCCCGGGACCAAACATTTCTGTAATTTTTAATCATCATTCTTTCATGATTACATCCAAAATCAATATTATTTTTCTCATTATTAAGGGGAGCAAAAAACTAAAATAACAAATTAATACTCAGTTACGCACTCCAGTGCCAAGTTTTCATTGGCAGAATATCAGTGTGGATATAATTTTGAAAACTCAACGTAATTTTTAAATAGTGCTATTGCAGATTAAAAGAAGTTAGACAGTCACTTTGCTGCATAAAATAGTACTCCATTATGAGGATGATGGTGGTTGTCAGTCATGAGTCGACTGAGAGTTCTGAGGATCAGGTCCTACTAGTATCCCACCTATTCCACCTGTAGAACTGTTAGTCAGAAAAGGGAAGTGCAAGAAGTCCAACATACAATATTCACACAGTATCTCACAATGTTTCTGATCTCTGGAATCAGGTGATACCTGAGAGCCAATCCTATGCCATGTGATGGAAAGCTTTCAGATATACTGCATTTTCTATGGGATTGATCCTAAATATATCTACTCAGAAGTCAGTCCCATTTTAATCAGGTCCAGTGTAATATTTGGATTACACTTTACATCATTCTAAGCCCACTGACTTCTGTGTACTTAAAAGAATATAACTCTGAAAAAACCCCAAGAGTGTAACTCTGCTTAGGCTTTTTTTAAAGTTTACCCTGAGACTACCAGGTTCTTTTCCTGCTCCCTTGGAACTACTGGTCTCATGTTTGCCTACTTGAAGGTACATGCCGACCTTGGGTTTGAGCAGCTGATTTATCAATTTATATAATACTACCAACAAATATGAATTATTATAAAGTAACAAAAGAAAAAATTATCCCTACCTCAAGAAATGTACAATCCAAGTGTAGATATTGAGGAAAGAGGGGAAGTTAGAAAAGAGTAATGGGAGATGAATTTGTATCAATGAAGTTACCAAGGGGCAAGGTGAGATGGTTACCCATTATTAGACATGGGCACGAACCAAAAAAAATTAATGAACCAGCAGTTCATGGTTCAGTGCCGACGACGATCCCGAGATTGCGAACCGCAATGAACATTTTCCGTTACCGAACCGGTTCATGGTTTGTTGGGCACAGAATGGCCCCATGGTACTTACAGAGCCCATATTCCCGGGGAGTCTTTTGCAGGCTCTCCTACAGCCATCATCCAAGTTTGGACAAGATTGCAAAAGGGATCTTGGAGTTATACCCTCTCCAATCCAAGGCCCCCAGGAAACTCCCACAAAAATCCAAGCTCAATTATACTCTCTGTCTCTCTCCCCAAAGGCTAGCAAGTGGCAAGCAAGAGCTATGTCCCACTCCACTACTCACTGAAAGTGAAACCCAGCCTGGGATCCCATGGCTAATTATAAGCACAGGTCCCATTGAGCAACACAGGAGGTCTGTGTTTGGCCATCAGAGCTGCCTATCAGGGTTTGCAGGGATGAGATTGGAGTGCCCGTGGCTACAGGACACCCCCCTCCCCCTCCCTCCCCTGGGTGTCTTCTCCCAACTTGTAACAGCTTTGCAGCTCCGTTGTTGGAAGGAAGACCTGCCAATCAAGGTAAGCTGGGCTTCCATTCGGGTTTCCAGGGCAACAGAAGGAGTGCATACAGAGTTCAGGCATTCTCCCGGCTCCGTTTCCAGGGGAATTGATTGCTGGTGCCTGACTGTCTGGCTTCCCGAACCACGGAGGAACACACCAAACCAGGCCTCTTCCGAACGCTGATTCGTTGGCCGTGGATGATCATGAACCGCTGGATCACGATTGCGCGATCACCATTTTCGTGGGGTTTTGAAGTTTGTAATGTGGTTCGTGCCCATCTCTACCCATGATCATAAGGCCCAGTGTGGAGACTTTTGCTGTTCATTGGTATAGTACTATTTTTTCAATAATATCAGCAAATATGAATAATTATTCTAGAAAAATGACCTCTTACTGGTTCCATGCCTTGAACTAAGGGAATTGATTGAATTATTCTGACATTCAAAGTTTGTTGAAAGCAATAATCTCTATGAGTCTTTCCATCTTTGCACAATGGAGGGGTGAATATGTCTCCTCCATGTACATGGAATTATGTGTGAATGGGGTACATAATCCCAATTTGTGTGCATCTTAGGGGATACATACATATATGCAGGCATACATACCTGCTCCAAAATATACCAGCCCTGTCAGTGTATGAAACAACCTGTCAGTGCTACGAAGAATTGGCTTGAAAGGGAGAGAAATGCTAGAATCTACAAACATTATAATGGAAAGTGACAGAGAAGCCCTGTTGGATGCCAGGTAAAGACTCAAAGAAGAAACTAATATTTATCCAAATCACAGTCTTGCTAACTGACAGCTGTTGCAAACACTCAAAGAAGAGGGGCTTTTTAGATGGAATATTGAACAATCAAATAGGACTGAACAGGCTTCAAAGAGATTTCAAATCACTGTGATGAATGAGGGCATTTTATAGATCTAGGAAAGGAGAAGCCATCACACCTTATACTTATCAAGCCCATCAAAGAAAAATCTCCTGTGCACAAACTGGGTATGGGCTATGTCAGAATATGTACTCTTCCCCTTTTTAGCTACAAGCACAGGAAGTAAGCAGGTCTGTGCTTTGGGCGCTTTATATTTGTGTTGCATTTACAAACTACTTTAACATTCTTAGGCTAATAATTCTTACTGGAATCCTAAAAGGAAAAGGCTTATTGATCTCATAAGAGATGGGAAACTGAGGCTTCCAGACACTTACATGATTGAAGATCATTGCTTTACAGTCAACCGTGGCAATGGGTGATTTTACCCACTGAAGAAGTTAAAAGGGGAAAGGGGGTGAAACAAACACAACTGTACTGATGGAAGAGGGAACTAAAACAATGTAATCTTCTCATGGCAGCCCTTCATCCTGGGTGACAGTCCATGTGGGACCTGTGACCCCAGGAATCAACTCTGTGAGGTTAGAAGGGGCTGCTGGGGAAAGAAAATGCAGAGGAAACTTTCATCAGTCAGTGCCTTTTGCTGTATCCAATCCCAAACTAAGATTTTGGATTTTTTTAAATATCAAAATTAATGCTAGTTGGATTAGGAAACCAGTCCAACAGACATTTCCATTGATTTCAATGAGAATGACATTTTCTAGAGTAAGTGTTCCCTGCCCACCCAATTGCTGGAATTCTCAGAAACTTTACTGTATTCCATAGCTCTTCCTGCCAAATAGGAGACAGATGTGATAAAATGCCCCTGTACTATAGGCAATTAAATTCTCATTTGCAGAACAAGCATAGGGAGTGAACTCTTCCTGCCTTTGAGAAGATCCTGAAGCAGAGGATAGATGGTCTATTTTTAAACAAAACGGATCATGCTGGAGAAGGGAACTAAATCCTGCCTTTGTTGTGACCCATTTCCTTCATCATTTTTCTCCCAGTTCCACTTTGATACTGGAAGTCAGCTGGGCTATGTGGGAACACTTGAAGCATAGGAGTTTGCAGGATGGGGTCAGAATTAGTTTCCCTGGCTTTCCATTCTAAACATGGATAATGATCTCTCACATCTCATCTGATCTGTGGTGTGTGTTTGCTGTCAAAGGGAAACTTTAGCTTCTGATTCAGATGGGCACAAACTGGGAAAAATGAACCATGTGGTTCGTGGTTCATCTAATTTCATGAACCATGAACTTTCATGAACTTGCCCCCCCCAGTTCATGAACTGGTTCATTTGGTTCATGAAAACATCACATCTAAGTCAGAAAATTGTCACTTGCAGGCCAGCAGAAGGTCACTTACAGGCCAGCAGAAGGTCACTTTCAGGTCAGCAGAAGGTCTGCAGGAAGTGCATCCCCTGTTGCCTAGGAAACTGATTGATCAGCACCAGGCTGTCTGCAGTGACAAACCAAAACACGAACCAAACGAACCAGCCTGAAGTTTGTGATGGTTCGTCAGAAATGGGATTTGACGAACCATTGGTTCATGAACCACAAACCGAACTGGTTTGTCATGAATTTGGTTCGTGCCCATCTCTATTCTACACCTCCACTCCCAGCCCCTGGCTAGTTTCTGGGAACACAAGTAAAGTCACCCCACCTTGCACACAACCTGCTCCAGATAGGGGAACAGCTTAGGCAAGTAGATCAGTATTTATATAGAATTAAAAGCTCTATCTGCACTAATTGGGTAGTTTAATCTGGTGAAAAATGGTACCAAAAACACTTATCAGAATAGTTAGGTACAACAGGAATTCTGGTCCAATGATGTTTGTTTCATGCTTCTATATTTTGATACTGAGTCAGTCTTCCCCTTTTCCCATCTTCTGCTGCCTCGGAAAATGAATTTGAACATTGAGAATAATTATCAGAGAGGAAAACTTCAAACTGTTCCTTAATATACCTGTGTATTAAACCCTTTAGAAACTGTTACTAATCTGTAACTGTATTACATATGTTTTATAACCAAAATATCCCATGAGTAAATATTAACCTACTGAGGGTCTATTAAAATACATTTTTTTCACATGTTACTCATAATATTTTTCTTCTCACATGCATTCTTTATATACCTTCTGGGTAAGTGTTCCATTCCATGATATGGCTGTGTCAGGGCTTGTGGCGGCCACCGCTGGGTGGGGCCCCAGCATGGCCAGCCCTGACGTCAAAGGGGTGCCAGGGATGCTGCAGGACCCTACTCTGTGGAAGGAGGGGGCGGTATACCTCACCCAGACTCCCTCTCAGGCCACTCGCTGGCCTGCTCAACCGGCGCCACTCATCCCCTTTGACCGCCGCCGCCGCCGCCGCCGCCGCCGCCGCCGCCGCCGCCGCCGCCGCCTCCATCATCAACTTTCTTCCATGCCTCTGCTCCACTCCATCACTCCTACTCAATCAACCCACCCTGAATGCTCTCCTGACCCAGTTTTTATAGGGTTTCCCTTGGCTGCCTCTGCCCTTCCTTCCAGGCTCCTTCTCTCTCCTGAGGCGGTCCAGCTGTGTCTGCTCTCAGGTGTTACTTCTCTTTCATTAACTCCTCCCAGCCTTCCCTGCCTCTCTAGCAGGGTGGAGCTGAATGTAAAGGTGTCCCAGCTGAGGCTTCCTCTAGGTGTGCCTTCTTCTCTCCCTCCTTCATTTTCCTTTAACCTTCCCTGCAGGACTGGGCTGGCAGGGCCTTTCCAGGTGCTGTGCCTTGGCTGTCTCTGCCTCTGCTCACGAGGTGCCCTTCCAGCTGGCATCTGGGCTGCCTGTCCCTTGGAGCTGGGTGTGGCTGCCCTTCCCTGGCAGGCTTCCCCCTCTGGCTCTTCCCCTCCCACACTTGCTGCTGGCTGTGTTTCCTTCCCTGGAGCCTCTGGGTCCCCTGACTCTGCTGCTGGGGGGCTGTGACTGTTCCAGCCCCCTGACTCTGCTGCTGGGGTGCTGTGACTGTTCCAGCCCCCTGGACAAGTGCCTGTGGAAGCAGCTGGGCAGATGTCTCCCGGGGGTCTCCCGTACTTTTCTCCACGTCAGTCTGGGAGCTGGGTTGCGGACCCCTGGACAATGGCTGTAGTTAATTTATTTATAAAAACAAAAAACAAATTCATACACATTTGTTTATTTATCCATGAATGCAAACTTGTCTTCCCATAGCATAATAGCTGCTCAATAGCTATACATCACTTAAATCAGTATGATTTTTTCATTAAATAAAATGCATTTAAGACTAATGCTCTATTCTTCAAAGGAGACCTCATTCACTAGGCTTTAATGTGAACTCTATTTCTGGAGCCTTTGAAAAAATATTTGCCAAGAAAAATCACTTTCATTATCAAACTAAATATCGGGCCAGGGGAACAAAGGGAAGGTAAATCTGAGTTTGAAAATGGATAAAACGCTACAGGTGCTGACACTGAACGTCAATGGTCTGGGTTCGGATTTAAAAAGGTATAAACTTCTTAGATTTCTTAAACAACAGAATATAGATATAGCATGGCTCCAGGAAACACATAAATCAAAGAAAGATAAAAGACCTTTATTCAGAGACCCTAACTGGGGGATCTTGGCAGAGGCACGTGGATCATCAAAATCAAGAGGTGTGGCAATTCTGGCTCACAAGAGGAATGATATAAGAGTAATAGAAGTGATAAGAGATGCTGAAGGGAGGTTCATAATGGTTAAATGCCTGGTTGAAAATAGATTAACAACATTGATAAACATATATGCTCCAAATACGGGACAGAAAACCTTTTTATTAAAGGTATTAAAAAAAAGCGCGTAGCTTCTCTGAAGGAGAGGTAATTTTGGCAGGAGATTTAAATAAGGATTTTAATAAAGATAACATAATTAATTGGAAACAATGGGATCTGACTGAAGTACACAAAGTTCTTAACCTAGTGCCCAAACCCACATATTTTTCAAGTAGACATAAAACCACCTCATGCTTAGACTATGTACTTATAAATAGAATGAGTACTTGGGAGGTAAAAAGAGTAACCACCCATCCAACATGGATTTCAGACCACGCCCCGGTAAGTGTAGAAATAATACTAATGCATAAACAAGTTAGAAGACCGTGGAGATACAACAACATGATTATGGCTAGGGAGGAGGACAAGCGATATATTACGGATCAAATAAAGCTATACTTCAAAGAGAACAGAGGAACGGTGGAGACAAATACACTATGGGATGCGGCTAAGGCGGTAATTAGAGGGCAATGTATTATGAAAGAAAAGGAGATAAGGAAAAAATGGCATGCCGATAGGGAAGGGAAACTACAGGAATTAAGTAAGTTGCAAGAGGACCAAATAAAGAAATTTTGCCCCAATAGACATAAATTAATTAGGGAACTGCGGAAAAAACTGGATGTTCTTGACTCCATGGCATTATGGAAAAAGCAGGTTATGGTAAAAAACGAATACCAGAGAAATACACTTAATTCAGCCAAGAGATTAGCAAATTACCTGAGAAGGGAAAAGGAGAGACAAAGGGTGAGGAGTATTAAGATAAATAAAAAGGTGACACAGAATCCAGAGGAGATAAAAGGAGCATTTGAGAAATTTTATAAAAGTTTATATGAGGAAAAAGAGGTGAAGGAATTTGAGGAAGAGATAGGGACAGTGTTAACGGAAACTGAACGAAGGAGGCTTGAGGAGGATGTAAAGTGTCAAGAGACTGAGCAGGCGATAGGTAGCTTAAAGACAGGTAGATCTCCAGGGTTAGATGGTTTTTCAGCTGAATTTTATAGGGAAATGAAAGAGGTATTGATCCCTGAATTACAAGAAGTATTTAATAATATACTAAAAGGAGGAAAGGCCCCGGATACCTGGAGGAAAGCAGAAATAACGGTGATTTTGAAACCTAAGAGGGACCCCCAAGAAGTGGGTTCATATAGACCGATTAGCCTGCTGAATCAGGATTATAAACTCTTTGCCAAAATATTGGCAAATAGACTTAAGAATATTATTCGGAAAGTGATAAAAGAGGATCAATACGGTTTTATGGAGGGTAGAAACATTGCACACCCGATAAGAAATTTAATCAATGTCTTGTGTCATAGTAAATTTAGGAAACTGGCTTTATTAAAATTAGATGTTTATAAAGCTTTTGATACACTGTCATATCAATTTTTATGGACAGTTATGGCCAAATATGGAATTAGTCAATCAATTATACAAGTATTCCAGGAAATATATAGAGAAGGCACAGCGGTAGTTAGACTCAATGGGGAACATACCTCACAATTCTCAATTCAGAGAGGAGTTAGGCAAGGATGTCCGCTTTCCCCGTTACTCTTCATAATGGCTATAGAACAACTAGCTCAACGCATTAGGAACTCTGGGAGGATAGAGGGATGTCAAATAGGCAAGGAAGAAATTAAATTAAACTTATTTGCAGATGACCTGATCATAGTTATATCTAATCCGAAAGAAGGAGTCAAAGAGACAAAAATTATATTAGAAGACTTTGAGTTAAACTCAGGATTAAAAGTTAATATGGCAAAATCAGATAATGTATATTAATGTGAGGATGGAAGAAAGGAAAGCGATACATAAATGGACAGGAATAGGTTTAGGGGTCAAGAAATTCAGATATTTAGGGATAGATATAGTTAAAAATGTTAATAAGATGGTAGAGAGGAATTATAATCGGACGTGGAACACAATATTGAAAGAAATGAGGAGGTGGGGCAAGAAGACATTAAACATAACAGCTAGGATTAATATAGTGAAAATGTTCTGGACCCCAAAGTTATTATATTTGTTTCAAACGATACCTTTAGAAATCAATAGACAAAAAATTAACAGTTGGAATGCGAGAATAAAAGAATGGGTCTTTGGCAGTAAAAAAAGTAGGGTTTCTAGATATTTCATATATGCTCATAGATCTGACATGGGATGGGGTGTCCCAGAACTGGGAAATTATTATGAAGCATTTCAAATAAAAACATTAATGGAAATAGGGGAGAGAAGTGAACAAAAATGGGTTAGAATTAAGAATGAGGCAAATAAAGGGGTTGGAAGATTTGGAGTATTTACAGGAGGAAAGTTTAAATACAGTATGTTAGAACCGGGACCGAGAAAAACAGCATTAATGATTTGGAGGAAATGGCAACCGAAATGGTTAAAGGGAGTATCTAAACAAGTATTATTAGAGGCATTGGATGAGGAGGAGGAAGATGAGAAATGGTGGAGATTACTTAAACAGAAAGGGTACACTAGATTGCAAGATATACTATGTGGGCAGTCACTTAAACCATTACAAACATTACATGATGAAATAGGAAGGCAATATTGGTTGAAGCTAATAGGTCTACATAATAGACTTAAAAAGATAATCGAAAATAGGACTCTGACGGCGGGGGAACCAATGGAGGAGTTATTAAAGGTGATGATAAACACAAAAAGAGGATTAGCAGGCAAGATATATAGAAGGATGATGTCTGATAAAGATTGGACAAGAACCCTCCTTCAGGGGAAGTGGAGCGTAGAAATTAGTCTAGCGGATAGAAGGGTTGACAGAATTATAACAGGTATACAGGAGATAAAAGTGCATAAATTCAGAGAGCTGGAATTGAAATTCTACACGAAGTGGTATAGAACCCCGGCTATATTAGCTAATATGTTCTCAAGACTAAGTTCAAACTGTTGGCACTGCAGAAACGGGAAAGGATGGTACTCCCATATGTGGTGGGAGTGTGCAGAAGTTAAAGCTTTTTGGGAGAAGGTAGCAGAGCAACTTTATAAGTTCTTCACAATAAGACCAAAGATAGACCTAGAATTGATGTTAGGTAGTACTTTAGGTCATAAAGATATCAGAAAAGAAGGACAGGACTTATTTAAAGCAATGGTGCTAGCCGGTAAAGCAGTAATAGCATTTGGTTGGAAAGACAAAACTAAGTGGACGGAACTAAACTGGCAGGATTATTTATTTGAATACATTCAATCAGACATTATAGCCATAATTAATCAGGATGAGTCATGGGAATTAAGAATAGGAAAGATTAAGGAAAAATGGCATTTATATTTAAAATGGGTCATGGAGGGTCAACAACGGGACGTTCGGTGGAAGCTCCTAAGCTTGTGCCCCTGGCTAGAAAGGATGAGTAGCTAAAGGGAGGGCGGGAGGGATAAGGGTATGGAAATACAGATGAATAACTTGAATGGGAAATAGTCATCCAAATACACTAAAACTCTCAACCCTCCCCAGCTATAGGATACAATATCTTTGGCGATGAATTAAGTGAGGAGGAAGAGGAAGGAGAATCAAGGAGGAATAGAAGAAGGTGAGGACTCAGAGACTTACTCCTCTTATCCGGATGTGAAGAAACAAGATAAATAGAAGAATGATTCTTACAAGGGACTTCTGCCGAAGATATAAAAACTGTATATGAACTTATGGGGAGGGGTTGGGCAATGGGTATATATGTACGGGAATAAGGATGTTTCGAAGGAAATGCACAAAAAATATACAATAAAAAAAAAAAAAGAAAAATCACTTTCATAACAAAAGGCCTAAGTTAGCTGAATCCATATGTGACTACAGAATTTAGAACAAATCCAGCTATTATTGAAAATAAAAAGACACATTGGTTATCAGAAGTGGCATTTCACCACACTTTTTGTGGTTCTCCTACCCCACTAATTGCCAGTGCTCATTCCCCTCCCCCGATCCCTGCAAGTTGAGTCACCAGTGCTCTTGACCAACGGATGCCTTATTGCAGCCACATGCAGAATCTTCTCTTCCCTGCTTCTTGCCTGTGCTGATCAGCTGCTGGGGGGGCTGACTCTCAGAGGTTTGGGGAAACCAGCCCATATTACTATGCTTCACTCTTTGAAAGCCAACGGCTACCAGGCACATGCCTAGCTGCTACAGTGAAAAAAACCTGCAGCTGGGAAGTGGAGCTGGCTGCTACATCTGGTTCTAATCCTCCCCTCATTGGCCTGGCTGCACATGCCATGAAGCCCAGACCAGCCCCCCTAGAGCCTCATGCTCCATTCCTTTGGGCCATCATGGGCAGTGAATGGACTTCACTGTACTCTAGACTACTTTGTTTGTAAAGAGCATCCCAAAGCTATCAACTTCCTCTCACTGACTCACTTGAGAGGACACGCTATGCAACAAAAGGCTTTTGCCTCCAGAGGATCAGTTTCTATGCAGCTGATTCACAACACATACCATTTTCTCACCAGTGAGTTTCCTGGAAAACAACAAAGGTCTCTAGAGACAGGCATATCCATCAATGGCAAACCAAATAGATCTCAATTACATTAATTACAATAGACTTTCTAATGAGTGAAGTGTCAACCATTGGATCTATGCCCACTGCTAATAATTCACTCACTCCCAGCTGGCACTCCTTCACATCCAGGCAATGATGTTTCATGCACTCTGACACCCAAAATGCAGACAGTGAAGTGGTTGCACTTTACAGCTAGCGTTAAAATAAAGTGGGCAATAGCAATTAAACACTTCAGATTCCAGAATGTGCCATATTATGATGTCTCAGATATAACCAGCATTGCAAAGAGTATACTTTATTATACATAAAATAGATTTCTATATTTCTTTCTTGGATTTGTTGTCACATAGTCATTTGTGTGACTCATAGAAGTGTATTCATGACTTTCTGAAGGCAAATATATATATATGTGTGCCTGTAGTTACAATATCACAATCATACAGGCACAAGCACCTCAATCAGTTCACCTTCCATATTACCACAAAAAAGCTTTAAAATCCCATTTATTTTTCAAAGTCAATCTTCATTTGCATACAGAATATTGAACCTGAAGTTTCATAGACATGTCCATAATTCTATTCCACCAGACAATGCCACATCTGTTACTGGATGCTATCTCTGATAAACACTTTTTCTAACAGATAATCCCATTTTGTGAAGTTTGATATCTCAGTCTGAAGCTTTTGCATTCAATGGTACCATTCTAAGCAGAGTTACAACCCTTTAAATTCATAGTTGAAGTCAATGGGTTTAGAAGGGCATAAACTCTATTTACAATTGTATTGCAGAACGCCATAAAATTCACAGTATTAAAATGGTTGTTTTCTGTATTATAATGTACAAACTGTGTTGCCTACATACATTTCATGAAGAACTTTGTTCAAGAAGCATCACAAGTGAAATTGTTTCTACATAGCTGTCCTAATATTTATACAGTTGATACAGTAAAGAAACTAGAGACCTCTTGGCCATCTTTGAGGTCAATATTTGATCAGTTCAGTCCACTCTCTGGGGAGAAGATTGACAGGGCCCTGCGATCAGTTAGGCCCACCTTGTGCCCCCTGGACCCATGTCCATTGTGGCTGGTAAAGGCCAGTGCCGATGGTCTATGGTCCTCATTGGAGGCCATTGTTAACACGTCCTTGGGCACCGAAGGTTTTCCTGGGCCATTAAAGGAAGCCATGGTGAGACCTCTCTTGAAGAAACCATCACTGGACCCTACCATCCTGGTCAACTACTGCCCAGTTTCAAACCTCCTGTTTCTGGGAAAGGTGATTGAGCAGGCAGCAGTGGAACAGATAGAGGGTTTCCTGAAGGATATCTCAGCCCTAGATCCCTTTCAGTCCGGGTTCTGGCCAGGACATGGGATGGAGATGCTGCTGGTCACCCTCATGGACAACCTTCGCAGACATCTGAATCGAAGTGGTTCGGCGCTGCTGATATTGGATTTGTCAGCAGTGTTCGACACAGTCAATTACAATCTTCTGACTCAGTGCCTCGCCAATGTGGGGATACAAGGCACTGCCTTCCAGTGGCTTGTCTCTTTTCTCCACGGTCGGGGACAGAGGGTGGCACTTGGGGAGAAATTGTCACCTAGTCACCTATTGGTGTGCGGGGTCCCACAGGGGGCAATACTCTCCCCTTTATTGTTTAACATCTATATGCACCCCCTTCCCCAGTTGGTGTGAAGTTTCGGGCTTGGGTGTCATCAATATGCAGATGACACCCAGCTGTATCTGATGATGGACAGCCAGCCGACTCAGCCCCAGATGTCCTGGAACATGCATTTGCAGCTGTGACTGATTGGTTGAAACAGAGTTGACTGAAACTGAATCCAACAAAGATGGAGGTCCTGTACTTGAGCCACGAGGGACTGGGTTCAGGACTCCGGCTCTCGGCCCTCAATGGGGCACAGCTTGTGCCAGTTCCGAGGGTCAGGAATCTGGGAATGATCCTGGATGCCTCCCTGAAAATGGAAGCACAGGTCACAGCGGTTGTCAGGTCTTCTTTTTTCCACCTGCAGCAGACCAGGCAACTTGTCCCCTACCTGTCTACCTGTGACTTAACTACAGTGATCCAGGCAACGGTCATCTCTAGGTTAGATTACTGTAACTCGCTATACACCTGACCCGGAGCCTGACCCGGAGATTGCAGCTGGTGCAAAATGCAGCAGCGTGTGTCATTATGAAAGCACCAAATAGGGCATATATTACACCAATACTGTGCGAGCTGCATTGGTTGCCAGTGAAGTACTGGATCAGGTTGAAGGTTCTGGTATTGACCTATAAGGCCTTGAGTGGACTGGGGCCAGCGTACATGAGGGACCGTCTCTCCCCATATATTCCCCAGAGGACCCTCCAATCAGGAGAAAAACAAATGTTATCGGTCCCTAGCCCCAAGGAGGCCTGCCTCGCCTCGACTAGAGCCAGAGCTTTCTAAGTCCTGGCTCCTACCTGGTGGAATGCTCTTTCTACTGAGACCAGGGCCTGGCAGGATTTTCTATCTTTCCGCTGGGCCTGTAAGACAGAGTGGTTCCGCCAGGCTCATGGCTGAGATTGGGCCTCTGCTGGCTGGAGGATGCAATATCTACCCCCCTCCTTGTGAAAGCTGCCCACCACTGTTTGTTTTTCAGCTGCTGTTACTGTGCTGCTATATCTAGTTGTACTGCTGTATTGTTTGTTAATAGTTGTATTGCTGCCGCCAGGCAAAGAGTGCTGCTATTTTTATATGATGTTTTAATGTTTTAATATGGAATGTTTTAAAATGATTTTAAGGTTGTTATCCTCCCTGAGCCCGCTTGCGGGGAGGGCGGAATACAAATATGATATAAATAAATAAATAAATAAATAAAATTTAGGGGGAAATTAATTGTTGATTTATTATTATTATTATTATTTCTAAATAGAATCAATACATCTAATTCTTAACATGGCTCCATCTATGGATAATTAAATCCAGAGACTGGAGCTATAGATAGACAAGACACATCTTTCTACAAGCCTGATAGTCCCAGGTTTGTAGAAAAATCAGTTTTTTTTTTTTAATTGAGGGGTTAAAATTCTTTAAAATGATAGAAGTAGCAGTGGCTGTAGCTCAGCAATTGCAACAGTATTGCCAGCCTTCAAGACTTGGTTTCCATAAGTAAAAGGCAGGGGAGGGGGCATGGTACTCTCAAGGGCTGCTTCAGCCTTTGAGGGAGAACTCATTGAGACAAGGCTTGGTAGATTTTCTATCACATGACTTGCATGTAGGGTTGTCAGGTCCCTCTAGCAGTCCCTCTAGCCTCCTGCCGGGAGGGTTGGGACCTAGCACTTACTTTTACCCGTGCTGGTTTCAATCTTTGCTCTGGTGGCAGCATGATGACATCACTTCCAGAAGTGATGTCATTGTGCCAGCTGCTGGAGTGTTCTCATACTCCACACGGCTCTGATTTGGCCAGTTTGGGGCCCAAATAGACTCCAAATGGAGTGTGGGGCCACTCTCATGGCTGGTGCGACATCACTTACAGAAGCGATGTCACCACGCTGGGTGGGAGCCTGCTAAGAGTCTAGTTACTGTAAATGCTGCTGAAAAAGTAGTTTAGTCTACTTGTACTTTAGGGGGAGCTATGGAGCATTCTCTAGTGTTTAGGGTTAATTGAATGTTTTCTCTTGCAGTTCAAGTTACCTCTTGTTGTTTTCTCTCTCTGCCGTGTTAATGCTTGTGCTCTAACGGCTTCTGTGTTGCATTAAAGGACTGCAGTCAGTTATTGTCTCTTGCAAAAATCCTGTTGCAGTAATTTTATTGAAAGCAAATTCCAAAGCGTGAGTGGGATTATTTCCTGAACTTGACCAACAGTTATAAGTATAACTAGAGTGGACCTACTACTTACAACAACCATACCTGGAGCACACTGCTAACTGCAGCCATCAAGTTAGAACTGCTATGCCAGAGCTGAGAAAGAGAAAGTAGGTCCTAAAAGCACCGTATACTGTTTTCAGAGCTGTTGAATATGTGGTATACACCGAAAGAGGAACACCACACCATACAAAATATTTATTAACAAATTCTTTTCAGTTCAAGTGATTTTTCAGCTTCTCTAATCTCTCTAGGCTTGCTCGCTCCCTCCTTCCATAGTGGCTGCTTTTAAACATCCAATGAAGACCACATTGGAGCCACCTGCTCTCAGGACTGCTAGGAAAAGAGATGGGCTGCAGAAAGCTGCATCATTTAGAGTCACCTGGCTGAGAGCCGGAGCTGGCATATTTGACCAGAGTTTTCCTGCTCCTCCACGGACACAATAGGTACTTCAGTCTGAAGTTGAGAGGAGAGTTTGTGCTAGGAATACGACCTTACCTCCTGGCAGCTCGCTGCTCAGAGGGGGTCGCACATTGCCTCCTCAGAAGGAGGAAGAGCAGAGGAACCTCCCGGGCATCCGGGCCTCTGCTGGGTGGGCAGAGTCGGTAGTCTTCTGGGACGGCTCCACTCACCCACCCTCAGTGGGTTTCAACGCTCAGCCCACCCTCCTCTCCCTGTTTTGGTGCAGGATTAGCCGGTTGCTGTATTCAGAGCCAGGTAGGAATTTTTTCCCCTTATCCCAAATTGGCAGATGGGATTGGGGTTTTTTCGCCTACCTTGCACCTTGACTTGGGCGATCGAAATGTGTTGGTGGTGGCGCTGGCTTTAGGTTGTCACTGGCGGGATTGAGTTTGGTTATGGGCAGCGGGCCGGTGAGCCCCCTTGGTGCTTCCCTATCGGTAGGGAAGAGGGGTCTGCTAGGAGCGGCTGGTAATGCTTGTGACGGCTGCCAGCGTACGCGGGCAGACTGCCTGGGGGAACCCCAAGTGCAAGTCCTTCATCACTGCTGTATGGCTGAGGCTTAGGAGCTTGAAAGGGGGGAACCAATTTGCCTGGCTGGCCGGGTTGTCTTGCCATCCCTTGGGAGGGCTCGCACCCGGGGCTTCGGGGCTCACCCAGACAGGTCAAGGCGGAGGTCTGGATGTGACCCCGTGGCTTGACTTGTACTACTTTCCCCTTGCCGCAGTTAAGGTTAATGTTCATGTTGAGGTTAATTTCAATAAAGTGGCCCTTAGATCCAATATACGTCTCTGTCTCTTCATTCCAACTGGGGGGGCAATATTTAAAGCAAACAACATTTAGGCAAATGTGGAAGAAAATGGGCTGTTTCTTGAAACTTCAATATCTGGACCATTCGTGCTCCTGATTGAAGATCTGTCTGTAAGGAAGGTCTGGCTGGCTACCCAAAACCATATTCTGGAAGGGCTATGTGTGTTATGTGCTGTCAAGGCGTTTCTGACCTATGGCATTGCATAAGGCAGACTGAATGTATTTTAACCTTTTAAATAACTAATTTATGATAATCTTATTTTTTTACTCTTATATTTATTCATCATTCTTCCCCTGTAACCAGTCTCAACTGTTTGTAAACTGATTTGCAAATGGTTTTGTATGTACTTGTCGCAAACTGTATTAATAAATTTGACTTGACTTGACCAATGGCGACACTATGAATGAAAGACCTCCAAAATGTTCTCTCTCTTACAGACCTATTCAGATCCTGGAAACTGGAGGACATGGCTTCTTTTATTGAGTCAAGCCACCTCGTTTTAGGTCTTCCTCTTTTCCTGCTGCCCTTCACTTTTCCTAGCATTAATAACTTTTCCAGAGAATCTTGTCTTCTCATGATGTGACCAAAGTACAATAGCTTTAGTCTTGTCATTTTAGCTTCTAAGGAGAATTCCGTCTTGATTTGATCAAGTACCCACTTATTTGTCTTTTTGGCTATCCGTGGTATCTGCAAAACTCCTCCAGCACCACATTTCAAATGAATCAATTTTTTCCTGTCAGCTTTTTTTACCGTCCAACTTTCACATCCATACATGGCAACGGAGAATACCATAGTTTGGATTATTTTGATCTTGGTTCCCAGAGAAACATCTTTATCTTTAAGAATCTTATCTAGCTCCCTCACAGCTGCTCTTCCGAGTCTCAATCTTCTTCTGATTTCTTCTTTGAAGTCTCCCTGTTGGTTGATGATTGAGCCAAGGAATAGAAAATCTTGAATAACTTCAATTTCCTCATTGTCAGCTTTAAAATTGAGTAATTCCTCAGTAGTCATTACTTTTGTCTTCTTGATGTTCAGGTGCAATCCTGCTTTGGCGCTTTCCCCTTTAACCTTCATCAGTAGTCGTTTCAAGTCTTCACTATTTTCTGCTAGTAATGTGGTGTCATCTGCATATCTCAAATTGTTAATGTTCTTCCCACCAATTTTCACTCCACCTTCTTCTAGATCTAATCCAGCTTTCCTTATGATATACTCTGCATAGAGGTTGAACAGGTAGAGGGATAATATGCATCCTTGTCTGACACTCTTGCCAATTGGAAACCATTCTGTTTCCCCATATTCTGTCCTGACAGTAGCCTCTTGTCCAGAGTACAGGTTGCGCATCAAAACAATCAGATGTTGTAGAACTCCCATTTCTTTAAGACTCTCCATAGCTTTTCATGATCTACACAGTCAAAAGCTTTGCTGTAATCTATAAAACACCGGCTGATTTTCTGAAATTTCCTGGTATGTTCCATTAGCCATCGTAAATTTGCCATGTGATCTCTGATGCCTCTTCCTTTTCTGAATCCAGCTTGAACATCTGGCATTTCTCATTCCATATATGGTAAGAGTCTTTGCTGTATAATTTTGAGCATCACTTTGCTTGCATGGGAAATTAACACAATTGTCCTATAGTTACTGCACTCCTTGTCGTCCCCTTTTTTGGGGATTGGAATGTAGACTGAACGTTTCCAGTCAGTGGGCCATTGTTTTGTGGGAGGGCTATAGTTAGTATATTCTGTTAGAAGGCCATCTTATTATTCTTATCTCTGTGCTCAGAGCATATATGCCCACCAGCTTAGGTCAGTGACCACATCTTGCATATAAATAGACACACATTCAATGTGTCAGCCTCAGATGTTCTAGTCAATCACCAACTGCAGGCCTATTGCTTGACAATAGAAGGAAAAAACCTCAAAGGTCTATAGAAATAATTATATATAATTTTTGTAATTTTATAGAGTTCAATGCATAATACAAAGTGCTAATAAATAATTCATGATAAATATGCCATTCAATAATCCAATAAATATCCAATAAATAATTAATAAAGATACATGCAATCCTGATCAAAAAGTCCAACTGGTATAGTTTCTCCAATCAGATGTTGTTTTATACACTTGAGATGTCGCATACAATGTCTCTTATCCTATGGTTCTGTTGTGCAGGTGTTGACGTCCTTCTAGAGCTTCTTCACAAGACAACATGGTCTGGTGGTTACAGCTGAAAGCCAAAAATTGGGCTGAAGAGCCTGACTGGTTCTGCCAGCCTGATATCCTGTTTCAGCAAATGCTTTTTCAAAGGCTCATGAATGTATTTTATATACTGTAAATTAAATTATAATAAATCATGAAATTACATAAACCAAGCTGTCATTGTATGCTGTCCTTAAATGTCTCAGAAATACTCACAATTGTTCCAGCATTTAGATTCCCATCTCCAAGTGATTGTGAAGCCGACGGACCATTGCCGTGGATTACTGGTTCTCATTACAGCATTTAAGCCAAATCATTGGAGCCATAACATACATATTTAAAGAGACAGTGCTATACATATTATAAATAACAAGAATATTCAACTGCCATGTTCAAACCTTGAGGAACTAAAGTATTCAATTTGAATATCCACTCTGATTCTTTTTGCAGTAGCTTCTGTTGTACATCATAATATAAAGAAGGTTTTATTACTGTAAGAACTGACACCTTAAAATCCCTTTCACTATGATTTTCTTCAGTGCAGTGGGACACTAAAGAGGCATCCATGATTCTGTTCTTTATCCTAGGCATGTGCTCTTGTACTCTCACCTTCAAAGGGCGATTTGTACTCCCTACGTACAGTTTATTATAGGTGTCAGTTGTTCTTTTAAAATAATCTACATTAAGATCTGGATATTCTGTGCAGCGTCTGGATCATATAGGATAATGCTCCTGTGAGCAATTGGAGCATCTCAGATCCTCACAGAACTCTATTGCCACATAGGTAAGGTCTTTTTTCAGTGGAGGCTCCAGCCTAATGGAATGCCCTCCCAGAGAACACAAGGTAAATCCCAACTCTAGTGTTGCCAGCTGCCTGGAAAGAAAAAAAGTCCTGCTCCTTTAATCAAGACTTAATAGGGGATTTTTCTTTCTGCCATGCCATGAAAAGGTTCTGTTGCCCATGTCCATAAAAAGAAGGACATTTTTCTCCAGGCCGATTGGTAACCCTACACTACACTTGACTGGTTCCGCAAGCATTATAATAGTGTTTATATAGGTCTTTGAAGGAATGTAAATATTGTAGTATATTTGTAGAGGAATTCCTGCCCACCCCCAACAGTTAGTTGAAGTCTAATGAAATTCAGACCGGTTGATTTTAATCTTATTTGCTGACATTCTGGTTTGTAAATTGTTGTGAGTTGCTGTAGATAGTAAGAAAGGCAGAATAGAAATATTTTGTTAAATAAATCATTCCACCACTACAACTCTATTGAAGTAAATGAGGATTATGGTTGAAGAATGCTTTGGAGATCAATCTCGTCTGCAAGGTGAAATGAGTACATTTCTTTTTCATTCTGCAGCATTTTGTGGCAACCTATTATTTTGAGTTCAAGAAGTAGCACTTTATAATTCAATGTAGAGGCATTTAAACCCCCTAAATTATTATCCATCATGTTGTGAGGTTTGCAATGCACACAAAGATATAATATTGTTTTTTGTTAATATGATTGCCTCAGTAAAATAACATTATAATGCTATAATTCTGGATTAGTTTCATTATAATCTTCAAGTTGCTGTTCTTTTTTTTTTTGTAAAAATTTTTATTGGATTAGAAACATATCATATCATATCATTTACACTCACATTCCTTTAAATTTCCAATTCTAACCCCCTCCCATTCCCCCCCTTTTGTTGACTTCCAACAGTTTTCCAACCCCTCATCTATTTTCCCTTTACTCATATGAACTTTACTATATTTATTATAATATACTTTCAAATTCTTCTAAGCTTATCTATCATATTTGTGCTATTTCTGATTCCTTTCAATAATATTCATTCTGATCACCTATACTCTATTTTACTCTTTCTACTCTCTTCGATATGGGACAAGCAATTTGCCCCACCTTATACATATTTTCTAGTACTTCTATAAACTTTGCATGCATTCATAATAAATCAATCAATTTGACTTATATTCTATATATGTTGCTCCTTCCTTTTACATATCATATCCAATATAATTATCTAATTTCTCCGTTATAGAGCTATTTAATTAGAGTAATCCATTCATATATTCGTTTAACATAAGTCAATCTGTTATATCCACATTTCACCTGCTGATATATATCCATTCACCCTTTTGCAACTATTATTTACGTCAGAAAGATGTTTAGTTTAGTTTTTATCCTTACATTTCTTATAATAATAGCACTACTAATACCCTATATAATAATCCAATATAATATTTGCCTAGAATTATTCAGTCAACTCTCCCCCCCTCGGTATAGTCACTTCCCTCTTCTTCCATTGTGTTTCAGTAATTTTCAAACTGCCACAGTTCTCCACCCACCTCCCATTTTTTCGCCAGATATTGTTTCAGCTTCTCCCAGTCATTGTTAAACTGCCCTGGGTCAAGGTCTCTCAATTTTCTTGTCATTTTATCCATCTCCGCCATGTACAGCAATTTGTAGATCCAATCCTCAATGGTTGGCACCTCTTGTACTTTCCACTTCTGCGCGTACAAAAGTCTAGCTGCTGCTGTCATATAAAATAACAATGCCCTGTATTGTGCTGGCATATCTTGCCTTCCCAAGTTCAGTAGCAGGAGTTCTGGGTTCTTATTCACTTGAAATTGTAAAATCTCACTCATTACTTTTATTATTTCCTCCCAGTACTGCCTAGCTACCTCACAAGTCCACCACATATGGTACAAAGAACCCTCATGTTTTCTACATTTCCAACATTTGTTAGACATGTTCAAATTCCCTAGCGCTATCTTCTTTGGTGTCAGATACCAACAATACATCATTTTATAAACATTCTCTTTAATATTAGTGCATGTCGTAATCTTCAACGTATTTTTCCACAAATATTCCCACGCCTCCATTGTTATTTCTTTGTTCAAGTTTATAGCCCACTTCACCATTTGCACTTTAACTACCTCATCCTCAGTATACCATTTTAGCAACACTTTGTAAACCTTTGAAATTTCTTTTTTATCTCCTTGTAGAATTACTTTCTCTAATTCTGAATTCTCCATTCTTATTCCTCCCTTCGCACAGTCCGAATAATAAAGATCTCTGATTTGTCTATATTGAAACCAATCATAGTTTGAGGACAGCTCTTGTTGTGTCTTTATTCTAACTTTAGAAAATTCTGTTTGAGTTATCTCCTTATACGTTAAACACTGTTGCTTATTATTGACCGTTCTTGGATCAATTACTTCATATGGAACCACCCAGGAGGGAGTTCCTTCCTGTAGGTAATCTTTATATTTCTTCCAAACTGTGAAGAGGCTTCTCCGAATATAGTGGTGTAGAAACATAGAATCTGCTTTCACTTTGTCATACCATAAATATGCATGCCATCCAAACAGTTTTTTGTATCCCTCTAAGGCCAGCAATTTGCAATTTTCCAGCGTCATCCAATCTTTCAGCCATACCAGACAGATTGCATCATAGTAAAGTCTCAGGTTGGGCAGTTGCATTCCACCCCTTTCTTTTGCATCCTGCAACACTTTCATTTTCACCCTAGGTTTCCTGCCTGCCCACACAAATTCCGATATTTTCCTTTGCCATTTTTCAAATTGTTTAGAGTCCCGAATAATTGGTATTGTCTGTAACAAAAACATCACTCTTTGAAGGAATGTAAATATTGTAGTATATTTGTAGAGGAATTCCTGCCCACCCCCAACAGTTAGTTGAAGTCTAATGAAATTCAGACCGGTTGATTTTAATCTTATTTGCTGACATTCTGGTTTGTAAATTGTTGTGAGTTGCTGTAGATAGTAAGAAAGGCAGAATAGAAATATTTTGTTAAATAAATCATTCCACCACTACAACTCTATTGAAGTAAATGAGGATTATGGTTGAAGAATGCTTTGGAGATCAATCTCGTCTGCAAGGTGAAATGAGTACATTTCTTTTTCATTCTGCAGCATTTTGTGGCAACCTATTATTTTGAGTCCAAGAAGTAGCACTTTATAATTCAATGTAGAGGCATTTAAACCCCCTAAATTATTATCCATCATGTTGTGAGGTTTGCAATGCACACAAAGATATAATATTGTTTTTTGTTAATATGATTGCCTCAGTAAAATAACATTATAATGCTATAATTCTGGATTAGTTTCATTATAATCTTGAAGTTGCTGTTCTTTTAATTTCTAACAAGGATTCAAAGGTGCCACATGAATGAAAGAAACAAGCCTCCGGTAGTTTTGTTAATGGATAATTAGCTGCTCTTTTCTTTTAGATTGAAATGCAGTCATTTTTTTTAAAGATACATGCACACTTCATAAATATTTCTCTTTTTCATTACATGCATGGCACTGAAGGTGAAAAACATCTGAAACCTGAGGAAAATATTTCCATTTAGGATTTAAAATTTCTCTTGGCCTCACATATGTCAATGGTAGCTACTTAATTGGATTTGTTTTCTGTACTTGGCAGGGGTATTTGGTGGTGGTGATGGAAAATGCCGTCAAGTAATAGCTGACTTGTGTCAACTGCTGCTGGGATTTCAAGTCAAGAGACTAACAAAGGTGGCTTTCTATTGCCTGTCTCTGCAACCCTGAGTCTTCATTGTAGGTGTCCCATCCAATTACTTACCAATTACTTACCAATTATTTACGACCCTACTTAGCTTCCAAAATCGAATGAGATCAAGCTTGCCTGGGTTATCCAACATAGGGCACAGGTATTTACAGTTATTTAATTAAATGACCAGAGGAGAAATTCCACCCTCCTTGCAGCTTTGTTTGGGAGCATGCATGCAGAAATGGATCTACAACTTTGTCCTTTTGAGTCATTGTCACCTGCACATTAATAAACAATGTCCCCAAAGTACAGCCACTTACAGTTTTCTTTCAGGAAACAGAACAGCATCTGGGGCATAAAACAACCCCAGAAATCTACTGATTTCAACATTCTAGTGCTTTTTTACATCAGCCAATGTCATTTATTACAGTAAAAAAATTCTGTATGTTTTTGCAAAGGAAAATTGATCAGGAAAAAAGTGAGCTATAGTTGTCAAGTTGGTGCAAAGAATAGGTTTTCAATGGAGAACATTTACCTCACTAAAGACAAATATATTACTAGAACAGAAAAATAATCATAAATATCAACACTGTTCGAGATTAAGGTGTTTTCCACATTTAGACCAGATTGCGTGGTTTTCCTATTGCTGCTGCAGCTGTTAAAACAATGTTATGGCAACAGAACTTCCATGTGGCAGGTTTTCCTGTAGTTTTCCTGACCTAGCTTTTCCTCACCTAGTTTTTCTGGCAGTAAGCATATACACAAGTTTTTGTTTTTTTAAAATAAGTAGTCGAATCAATATATCTAATTTTCAACTTGGCCAAATTGATGGATACTTAAATAAGGAGATTGGAGACATGAACAGTAAAGACAAATCTTTTCACAAAGCTGAAAAATGTCCCAGGTTTGCAGAAGTCTGAAATATAAAAAGGGAGGTTATCCCCCCAATAATAGAAGCAGTGCCTATAGAGAAATTAACGTCCTCAGTGGCTGTTGCTAGGCAACCTCATTGCCAGTTGTCCAGCCTTGGTTTATGTCAGTAAAAAGTAGAGGGAGGAGGCAGGGTCCTTTCCAGGGCTGCTTTGGCCTTTGAAGGAGGGACTCATTGTGGCTGGACATGGCCACAACCACGTCTTGCTACCTCACAACTTTCATGACTCACCTTGGCTTGGCTGCTTGCTACGGAACAGCAAAGTACAACAAATAGCATTCAAGTATAAATATTATATAATTGTAAGGGCAATAGTGCCTGGTGCATTCATAAATATTTATGAATGCACTAGGCACTATTGCACTTTGAATACAATTATACAATATTTATACTTGAATGCTATTTATAGTATTTTCTCTCCAGTTGTGGTTTTTCCACTCTAGTTGTTGGGTTTCATAGACTGAGGGAGCCTCTTGTTGTTTTCTATGGAACAGCAGCAGTCACCTCATAAAAGCCAGTGTTGAGTAGTGATTAGAGTTTCAGACTAGTATCTGGGACTCTCAGGTTTGAATCACCTCTCTGACATGGAAGCTCACTGGGTAATCTTGGACCAGTTACACATTCTCAGCCTTATTTACTTTACTGTATCATTGTGTGGATAAAATGGAGAGGAGACTGATATAAGCCACTTCAGGCACCCATTGTGGAGAAAGGTGGGGTATAAATGAATAATTATACATACATCTGAAATAAATAATGCCCATCGCTGAAGATGTTGCAGATAAAAGATACATTGGTGGGTGGCTAGGAAAGAGAAGGAAGCAGAGGAGAATGGGTGAGACAGACTGGTGCCTAAGTAGTGCTGCAAAAAAATCCCACAAGATGCAAAGTCCCCCTTCCAAATGTTTTCAGTAGATGGGGAGGGGTCTCCTCTTGTAAGGACCCAATTGGCAGTGAGACAATGCCATTGCCCTGTTAGCACCAGGAAAAAAAAGTTGTTCTCGTGTGCATTGTGTGTATTCCTCCTTCCCACCAATTGAGTTAATTAATAACGTAAGGTCTCTTTCCCCCTGGGATGTGATTGGTAAATGCTGTTTAGGAAAAAAAGAACATACATACATACATACATACATAAAAGATTTTACAGTGCCAGCTCAGTACCTACCTGCTGCTGCCACTGTGAGGTAAGAACTGAAACAAAGCATATGAACTTTTTACGGAAGATATCCTTATAATTTGATTTCCCAAATTTGATTCACCATTGTAGAAACCACTTCAATTAAATGAAATAGCGATTTCCATGTGCATTTGCTACATTTTGCACGCCCTTCTGTTTATTACAATGAGTCAAGTCACCCACAGAGATGTGCCAGTCCTCTAGGTTTTGCTCTTGAGTAGATGACAAGTAAATTCCTTTGATAGCACTTATTTAGATGAACCTGATTAGGAAAGTATAAACTTGTGATAATGATTTTAATTACGCTTTAGATTGAGACGAATGAGCTCCAAGATTTCAAGAAATTTCAGAGCTTGTTACTCATACATTGACTGCAATTCTTTGGTGGACCTGTGAGATCAAGAGACTCAGCTAAGCCATCCTATCTAGACCATTGTTCTAAGTCTGAAATTGAATAATGTTTCATCAGCATATGGCATTTTGTTTTTCATTTTGCTAGTTTTGACTTGACATTCTTGAGATTGTGGCAGCCCCAGCTGGCTGCAAAGCGGCCATAAGATGGGGGCCATTTGTTGCTCCCCCAAGGGAGGAACGGCCATGGAGCATGCTTCCTGGCCATCTGGGGATCTGGGGAGGGGCGGAGCACAGAGCAGTTAAGGCAGCTCCACCCCAGCTTCCCCAGCAGTTGCCTCGTGCTCGGTTAGAGAGACGCAGTTGCGGCTCTCTTCCGAGCATTCCCCTGAGCCCTCACTGTGTGGGTGTAGGGGAGGTGGCAATGAGCAAAGCGTGGAGAGCTTGCGAGGCGCTGCGGCAGACTTGGAGCGGCAGCGTGGTTCAGGCACGGTGGCGGAGTGGCAGAGCGGCGCGAAAGCAGACAGCGGGACGGCGCTGGTTTGCTGGGGCCTCTTCAGAGGCTTGTAGTCTTGCAGCCCTCAGTGCCTTTTCAGGGCAGGGGTAGACTGCTGTTTAGCCCCTGCCCTCCTCCCCCCCCCATTTTCAGATGTATGCCCTGTGCGGGGTGGCCATTGGGCTGGCAATAGCAGGATAGGGAGTGAGTGGGCAGGAGAGTGAAGAGTTGGCTTGGTCGTCTTCCCACTTCTCCCTTTACGGCTGTTGGGGTTGCCTGCAGCTCACCTGGTTACAATGGGGTTGGCCTGCTTGGGGGGCCTTCCTGGGGGTAAGCGCTGAGTGCACAGAGAGCATTAATTTTCCTCTGGCTGCAAGCAAGCATAGTTTGGTCACTGTTTGCTTGGTTGGTCCTGGGATAGCCTTCATTGGGTTTTGTTATAAGGGGATTTCTGGGTTAGCCATTTTGCCCCTATTTAAATTAGACTGCAGTGTCCTCTGGCACCCTCTTCTGGGCACTTTCAGGTGGATCTCCTGGGAAGCCATTTTGTGCTTTCTTTTAGACAGCCATTTTGCTGGGGGGATTGATTGCACACTGTGCTGTGTCCTGGTGGCACTTTCAGGTTACACTCTTAAGCGTGCAGTGTTTGGTAGTTGTCATTATGCCTCCTAAGAAGGGTGGTGGCAAATCTAAAGGGAAGCAGACAGCCAAGAGGCCGGCTCCCCAAACTGCAGCACGTGCTTCCTCATCATCAGAGGATGATGACACTTCTGGTATGCAAGAAATTTTGGCATGTATAGCTGCTCTTGAGCAGGCAAAAGGGGTCCAGGGACCTGGGCCCATCAGAGCTAAAAGTCAGAGAGCAGTTGAGGCACCATCCAAGGCTACATTTCAGTGTGAAATTCTTGCTCGTCTCTCTACTTTAGAAGGAGCTTCTGGTGCAGGTGGCAGTGGGATGGGTGCAGTGCCGGCAGGCCAGGGCGGAGTGGAGACCATGGAGCCTGATGAACCGGATGTTGTGGCTGAGTCCGGACCAGTAGCTGTGGCGGTGGACCCAAGTGAAGGAGATGGTAAGTGTACTGCACCTCAGCACACATATGCATGGCCCTGGGAGCCGTGGGGGTCAACTGCAGCACCTGCCTCCGTAGGAGCCCCTCATTCAGGTGGTGTGCAGCCCAGCACATCCCAAGGCGGTGGTCGGTCTGGGTCATGGCCCTATTGGCCTCAGCAGACATGGCCCAGCCAATATGGGGGGGGGGGAATCAGTAGTTCTCAAGCTGCAACTACATGGCTGATAGGTGACAGGCAGGGTTTAACTGGCCCTGTGGCCCCTTGGCAGACCTTCCCTGGCGCTGCTTGGTCTGGTTTGATGTATGGCCCAGTTTTTTATGGTTCAGTCCCTTTTAATGCCTTGCCCTTTGGAGACGTGGCCCTTCCTTTGGGTGACCACCTTACGCAGGCCACGAGGGATAAGATCCTTCGTGGTGAATATGTTGATGTCTTTACCCTTCTCTTCAGGGATCTAGAGAAGAAGGACAAAGACGAGATGGATGAGAGGGATAAAGAAAGATTGAGACGTAGAAAGGTTGATCGGACCTGTGCTAATTGGCTGCCCAGTTTTTTGATATACGCTGGGGTTATAGCCAGGGTACAGTCTTGGAGGGCGGCTGCATTGTTTCAATACCTTGACATAATATACAAGGGGTATAACGATTTTGCTGGGGCCGCATGGCTCCAGTATGATGAAGAATTGCGGATGAGGGCAGCCCTTAATCCTAATATGCCCTGGGACCGGATTCACCAGCAACTGTGGTTGCAGGTGATGTCCCCTGCTAAGACCAATGTGGGCGATCGTTCGGACAGTGGTCATCTAGTGCATAAGTCTAATGCCAGCACCAGCACCCGCTCCAGTGCGGGGCAGCCGGTTCAACCCCGGCTGCTCTGTTGGGAGTTTACCTCCCAGGGAGTTTGCACTAGGAAGTTTTGTAAATTCGGCCACGAGTGCCCAATTTGTGGGGGACCCCATGCCTTTACAGCGTGTAAACGCCAGAGGCCAGGTGGTAAGCGCGGCAGCAGACATGGGGGCAACCAGCAGCAGCAGGCTGGAAAAGGGCCCCAGTCCCATAAATCTGAAGGCACTTAGGCGGCTTTTGGCCACATACCCTAGGCGGGATGATGATCGGTATCTCTTGGAGGGGTTTACCAAAGGGTTCCAAATCCCGTTTCAGGGTCCGAGGACCCCTTTCTTGTCAGGAAACTTGCGGTCAGTTGTTGGCAAGGAAGGGATCGTTAGGGAAAAGTTGGCTAAGGAATGTACAGAGGGCAGGGTGTTGGGCCCTTTCACTGCCCCCCCCTGTTCCAAATCTGTGGGTTTCACCACTGGGTGTAGTGCCCAAAAAGACAGATGGTGAGTTTAGAATTATTCACCACCTCTCTTACCCACGGGGAGGTTCTGTCAATGACACCATCCCGGAGCACTTGTGCTTGGTACGGTACAGCTCCTTTGACCAGGCAGTCAAGGTTGTGCGTTGATGTGGGATTGGCGGGGAGATGGCCAAATGCGACATTAAGTCAGCATTTCGCCTTCTCCCAGTTCATCCCGAGGATTTTGAGCTGTCGGGTTTCTCTTTTGATGGGCAGTTTTACATGGATAGGGCCCTCCCCATGGGCTGTTCTATTTCCTGTGCTGCCTTTGAACGCTTTCGCTCTTTCCTTGAGTGGGCCTTGTGTCACCGGCTTGGCAGCCGTGACACTCTGCATTACCTGGATGACTTTCTTTTCGTGGGGCCTGCAGGCACTGGCCAGTGTTCCAGGCTTCTGGAGGGGTTTGTTAGTCTGGCAGGGGAGTTGGGGGTCCCGTTAGCTCACGAGAAGACTGAGGGCCCTTCGACTGTTTTGACCTTTTTGGGGATCGAACTAGATGCTGTGCAGCAAATGTCGTGTTTGCTGCATGACAAGCTGCTGGAACTGCGTGCCCGTTTGGCATCCTTTCGGAGACGGAGTAAGGTCTCCCTTCTGGTGCTCCAGCAGCTGGTAGGGCATTTAAACTTCACATGTCGAGTAGTGGCGCCTGGGAGGGCGTTCCTGTGCCACTTATGCGATGCAATGGGGTCCCTCCGTCTCCCCCATCATAGACTGAGGGTTAATAAGGGCATGCAAGAGGACTTGGAAGTTTGGGACCGGTTCTTGGGTTCCTTCAATGGCATGACCTTCTGGAGAGAGGACTTGCTATTGGAGGCTTAGCTTCAGATTGCCACGGACGCCTCGAGTTCCACTGGTTTTGGAGCATATTTCTGGGGCCATTGGTGTGCCGAACAATGGCCCTCCAATTGGGTTCAGAGGGGTCTGAACAGAGACCTCACCTTTTTATTTCCAATATTAGTGGCAGTTTTCCTGTGGGGTGGTGATCTGGCTAATCACATGGTACACTTCTGGTGTGACAACCAGGCAGTAGTACACGTTGTGAACTCCCTGTCATCCAAGTCCCCCTTGGTCATGAGAGTGGTGTGGCTGCTTACACTCCGGTGTTTGGAATTGAACATTTTGTTCATGGCCAAGCATGTCCCGGGTATCGACAATAGTGTGGCGGATGCTCTGTCTCGCCTGCAGATGGAGCATTTTCGGCAGCTTGCCCCCGAGGCCGACTATCAGCCAGCTCAAATGCCTCTGGAGCTGTGGGATCTTGGAAGGCTGAGGCCTACAGGGCTATTCAGCTAGCCATGGCACCCAGCACTCACACGGCATATGACCGGTCAGTACGCCAGTTTGTTGGGTTTAGGCAGGAGGCTGGACTGCAGCAGGCATGGCTGGTTCCTGTGGAACACCTGATGCAGTTTTGCGTAAACTGGAGAGGTAAGGGATTGGCAATTAAGTCTATTAGATGTCAGCTAGCAGCAATTGCGTTTGCCAGCAAAGCTCGTGGGCATCCAGAATTCACAGGTGATTTCAGGATTAGGAAAATGCTGGAGGGTTGGACCCAAGAAGCTGTGCCTCATCAGGACGAAAGGCAACCCATTTCTCCAGCAGTCCTTCATGGGCTTAAGTTGGCCTGGGGCAAGGTGTGCAGCTCCCCTTTCTAGGAGGCCCTTTTTCATGCAGCTTCTTTGACTGCTTTCTTTGGGGCCTTGCAGGTGAGCAAATTGGTTGCTCAATCCCACAGGGATGTATCGGGAAGGGCCTTACTGGCACAGGACATAAAGTTTACAGGGGACAAAGTCGTCCTCAAGTTGCATCATTCTAAAACTGACCAAAGACAGAAGGGGGCAGTAATTGAGCTTGGCACATGTGAGGACAGGGAATTATGCCCTGTGCAGGCATTGCAGTGCTATGCAGAGGTACGTGGGAAGGAGGCAGGAGTACTTTTTTGCCACAGTGATTGGTTACCGCTTACCAAATATCAATTTTGGGCAGTGACCAGCCATGCGCTGTCCAAATTGGGATTGTCAGGAGTAAAGTTTTGGACCCATTCCTTTTGGATTGGGGCTGCCTCAATGGTGGTGGCAATGGGTTACCCAGGGCCTGCCATTCAGAGGATGGGTAGATGGCAGTCCTCCGCATACCGATCCTACATACGCCCCTTGCCTGGGTTGTAATGTTTTCTGATTATGTTTTCTTATAGGAGCTGTGTTGCGCCGGGAGAGGCTGAGGATCCTCATCTGCGGGCACAGTGTGGTTTTTTGGGCCGCCCATCAAGCTAAGAGGACACGGATCGGGTCCCAGCTAGGTTTAAGTGATTGGGCCACGGTAGAATGGCAGGGGCGCAGAGGCCTCAGATGGCCTGGCCTCTTGCCACTCTTGTTCGAGGGGAGGAGTGGTCCTCCTCCTCAAGTTCTGGTCATACACCTTGGAGATAATGACCTTGGCCTTGTGCAGGGAAGAGCCCTTTCCATTCAAGCACAGGCAGATTTGCAATTCATCCGCGGGCAGTGGCCTGAAGTCTTAATTGTGTGGTCAGCGATGCTTCCATGCCAGGTGTGGCGGGAAGGAAGGGACCCAGCATGTATGGAACAAGCCAGGCGCAAGACCAATAGAGTGCTATTTCAAGCCTTGGAGGGTGGCCTTGGAATTTACATTCCCCATCCGCAAATACGGGCCGAATTTGCTGACCTCTATAGAGGGGATGGGGTTCACCTTTCGGTGAAGGGCAATGACATTTTTCTTAATGATTTGAGGCAAGGGCTTAGGTTGGTGGTAGACCACCTGTGGGGTGCAGGGGCCTAAGCAGAGGTTTGGCCCCAGTGGTGGCAAGTTAGGATTTGGGAGAATGAGCGGGACGGTGAGCACCCTTGGCATGTCCTCATTTGAGGGAGAATGCGGGGTCTGTCAGGATCACTGGTATTGTTTGACGGCTGCCAGGTGAGAGGGCAGACTGCCGCGTGGGGCCTCCTGTACAAGTACGGCCCCTCACGTTTGACGGCAGGGGGGTTAAGAGGCTTGGTCGAGGTCCCACATGCCTGGCTGGCCGGGTTCTAGCCATGTCTTTAGATGGCTCATGCCCGGGGCAGAGGGGCTCACCCAGACAGGTCAAGGTAGAGGTCCAAGGACCCCAGGGCTTGACCTGTACCGCTAGTTAGGCCCTTGCCATGTTATGTTATGTTCTGTCATTGCCAAAATAAAATTGGCCCTTAGTTCCCAATATACGTGTCCGTGTCTTCATTCCTGATGGGGGGCAACTGAAAAATCTACAGAGATCCATGGCCTTTGTAAGTAAATGTATATGGTACTCATGTTCACTAAGCATTGCTACTTTCTTCATTGGTACCAACTACTTGAATTTTGAGGTCTTTATATAACAGAAATGTGGGGTTTGAAGAATATCAGAAATGCTCCATAACTGGAAACACTGTTTTCGCCTTAGCACAGATATTATACAGAGAGCTGAATACAAACATCCACTTAAGCTCTGTTGCTAGCCCAGCAAGACAGCAGCATAAATTACAATTAGTATTTTTTCTTGTTTTTGTTCTCTTTCTTATCTCTTTAACTTGCTTAGTTTAGATTTAACCTTCTTTAAACAACAACGACAACAACAAAATCCAAGCTGCCTTTTTTGGCTCCTGGATGGTTCCTATCCCCCATTCCCCTACCCCCGCAATCCCATCAGCCCTATTAGATAACTTGTCAGTGTTTAGTCCCAGCATCTTTTTCAATATCAACAGGTAAAGGAAAAACAAACATCTTTAAGCATGCACAAGGAGATTTTGCTGTGTTGCTGAGTAACCATAATCAGCTTTTTGACTTGTGATAAGGAAAAAGGATGCTGCCTTTGGACAACATTCAGGGTGGCACCTCACATTTTAGAAGTACTACACAGCATGCAAAAGACATATGATTTATGGATACTAGATACTGGATTTTTCGATATACACTACTATATGTAGTGTAGTTCACAACCATTTTCAGGTAGATACATATAGCAGGCAACAAGTTGTGCTAAAGTAATAGCCTAGGAATGAGGTAAGGAGAAGGCAGATTGAACTGGTCACAGTTTAAATATGAACAAGGGGAAGAATCACATGGAAAGGAAATTGGGTTGTATTTTCCCCGAATTTGGTATGATTGAGAGGTTAACTCATCAAACAGACAAAAAGAAGGGTTTAGATATGAAGAAAATATATAATTTAATTCTGCAGTAATTTGCATATTACAATCCATGGGAATGGTAAACACACACACACACAGACACAAACCCTCTAATAATTTATCTTTGAATATGCATTAAATGGACATATATTACCTAAGACTAGATATATTGTAAAATTTAAAAAATCCATTACTGAATACAAATTAATTTATTTTACTTCACCTCACAATGACACCCTTCATTTGAAAAAGGTGGGGGGATGCTTCTCCACTGAAAAGACAAGAGAATTTTAAAAATAAGATAAAATGTATGTTTGTCTTTTCCTTGAGTTAGGTGCAGTCAGTAAAACTTTATTAGTAGTAATATTAGCAACAAGAACAATAATATCTGTACACATTACTGTTAATTCCATTTTCAGTGCAGTAGTAGGCATATTATTTTATTGCTCCTCTTTTTCTGAGAAGAAAAACGGCATTTCTTTAAATTTGCAAAACTCTGAAAAACATTAATTTTGATGATTGGAGTTTCAGCTGACTGTGATCTCATGTGATGCAGTCTAACCTGAAGCACATGTCATGTTGCGTCTCATTTAAGGAAAAGCTCTCTGTGCTGTAGCATGAAGCAGCTGCTGTTGACAGCAAAACATCTGGACTGCATCAAAGAGCCACTGGGTACACCACTGTCTGAAGCAGGGAATTAAGCTTTTAGTCTGAAGCAGGACTCTTCAGCACATTTACTTGGGAGTAATTTCTCTGAACTCAGAAGACTTTTATAACTTAACATGCCTTCAAGAAGATACAACTCTGGCAACTATGGGTAAATATAAGTGAAATAAAGTATACGACGACTTTGGCTCTTATCTTTGCTCAACTGTTCTCTATGAGAACTGAAAACAGGTGTGATTTCAAGTCTATGGTTGCAATACCATACTATATCAGGCAACCAGGGTGAATTGATTTGTCTAATTCATTGGAACGCAAAGGTATTTTGGACATACAGGTTAATTATACCCCATCCCAGTCCCACAAGGCATCATACACACAGGCATATGAATATGCACAGTTAAACACAGAATCTTGAATCACAACACTAATGTATCAGTTTGTGTCAACTTATGAAAAGCTGCAGTAGGAAACCATGGCATATCTATAAAAGAGCAAGATTTGAGTCCAGTAGCTCCTTAAAGAACAAACACCTTAAAGTCCATCAGATGCCAAAGGGGGCTTGACTCTCAAAAGCTTATACTTTGGAAATTGTCATTGGTCTCTAAGGTGCTACTGGACTCAAATCTACTGCTGACCAAAGTGGCTACCCACCTGAAACAATGAGATATCTATATTCTTCATGAACTTCTCAACAGTATTTGACTGGCTACCATTCAAGCACAGTAGTGACAAGGGCAGTTTTGTACCCATCTCCCTCAGACAATTTCAGGCTTTGGAATAGAGAAAAGCAAAATTTGCTTGATGCAACAAAGCCAAGCTGAGAAGGCTGAGAACAGGCAGTTGCTGAAAATGATTCCCTAGTTGTTTGTTGTCCTTTTTGCTGTGGAGCAGTAACATGTCTCCTGTGCCAGTTGTTTGGAGGCCAAGTAGGAAGTGTTTAGGTCCCTATCTGATTGGCTGGGATAAAAGACCTTTTTCACCTGCTTCACTTGTTGTGGAGTTGGGTTATATAATTAGGCCTGACCTGGGGGGGGAGGTCCTAACTGAGCTTGGCAGGATTTGTGTGGGTGAGGTGCTCATTGCTTAATTAGATTATCAAGTACCTTAAAGCGTCCAAGGATGAGGGGAGGCACCCAAGTCAGTCATGTATGGCTACATAGTCCCAGGTTAATCCCTAAAGAGCCAGTTTGGTGTAGTGGTTAAGAGCAGCAGGACTCTAATCTGGAGAACTGGGTTTGATTTCCCACTCCTCTGCTTGAAGCCAGCTGGGTGACCTTGGGTCAGAGTTTCCCAGGGTGTGGAATGCTAATAGGGTGGGGGGAGCTTCACTGTATCCTGAGGAGGTTCTTTTGCATATGGATTGGTGGTTGATATGCTAATCCTATCTGCAGGGCTATTGTAAGATGTGGAGTATTTACTCTACATACTCTACATCTTACAATAGCCCTGCCATAATTGAGACCTGCACATCTTTTTGGCGCCTACATTCTAAAGCAGCATTTCCCACACCTGGGGAAACTCTTACAGAATGACTCAGCCCAAACCCACCTTCTTGAGTAGATATAAATTACCTGCTAACATCTTCTCCACACATTGACACTGAAAGGATCTCTGTCTTTCAGTGCTACACCTCTGAAGATGCCAGTCACAGCTGCTGGTGAAATGTCAGGAACTATGATGCCAAGACCAAGGCCATACAGCCTGGAAAATCTACAACAACTAACATTCTCCGACCATGAAAGCCTTCGACAATATAAGTCTAGTTTAGCAAGACACTTTTATGGAAAAACTTCAACACTCTGACAGTTCTGTACATGTGTACCTTTTTCTGTAAAAATAAAGTGTGGGGTATGATTCCAATTGTGACTATAGTTTAATGGGTTTAATCATTCCCCCATGCCATTTTCCTGACTTGAATTGACCCATGGAGTTGCTATTTGCTTGCTAGATTGGAAGGCAGGTCATATTTAAAATGAGTCTCAGCAGTTGTTTTTAGAAATAACTAAATGAAAATTTATACTGAAGAAGTGAGGGGTAGTTTAGAATAATTCATTTATATATTGTTGCCACATTCTTCAGATCACTTTTGTAATCCTACCCCCATCTGAAGCAGCTTAACTTGATTGAAATGAACTAGACATGGTGCACTTGAAATGGCATTAGGTGTTACTCTCAGTTGTTACTTTGCTGAGTTGCTCATGGTCCTCAAAATTTCTGATAGTACTAGGAGGTTCATAGAACAGCTTGGAAATGTATCACTTCTATAGATTTGTGAGTCTGTGTGAGTTTGTGTTTGTAGATAAAAACATTCTGCATTGCTTATTTTACCTGTGCTCTCATCCACTCTGTAAGCATACTCAGATTGACTGAAATTAGTTTGCCCAAAAGCTGCCATAATGAGTTTCATTAGAATCTTGGACTTCCAGGTAGAAACCTACCAATGCTGTCTTGACTGGGCCATGTGGGTCTAGCCCAGATTTGCCTGAAGACTTTTATCATTGGCTTGAATTAATTGTTTTCAACAGATGACTGGTAATATGATAAAGTCTCAAAGAGTATTTAAGTACTGAGGCAGGATAAAATCAAGAGAACAGTGACTCATCCATCAAGAGGGATCAGGTGGAATGTTTTTGTTTCCTTTAAGTTAGAAATCAAAGCATTTAATCTAAATATATGCCATAATTGAGACCTGCACATCTTTTTGGCACCTGCATTCTAAAGCAGCATTTTAATTAGGGTCACACACATGAAACCCCTCTCGAGGGAGAGTCTTACAAAGACAAGAATGAATAATATGACAGGTCTTGTGAAGGGAAAAAAACCCCTGTAAGGTGTTGCCAGCAGTATTACACCATCCTGTCTAGTGAGCATTCCAGAACTGCAGATGATAGAAAATTGCATCCTAGAGACGAAGCGCCAACTTTAGCTGAGATATTCCTTTGCAACTAATTAGCATTTTACATGGTCCTCAGTGATATTCATTATAAAGGAATTGTGTGGGAAAGGGGAAAAATATGCGACTCAAGGAACTACTTTATGTGCAGTCCCTTCATAACAAAAAACTAGCAACCGTCTGCTGGAGATCTTTCATTATTCACTCAGGGATAGTGACTAGAGAAGGATACTTCACTCTCTTTTGATCTGGAGAGTGGAATGTGCTCAACAGCACACCAATTATGAAATTCAAGTATTTTTGAGATTACTGAATGGAAAACATTGAACTGTGCTTATGTGATTAGCTTCATTAGTTTCAGTCAATTAAAGGCTAGGCTAAAAAAGTGCATTGTATTGATGAATTTCATGAGGAGTATGCCATGCCAGCTGAAAAAAAGGTTCCTTTGATTGACCCAAAGAAAGTTGCTAGCGCTGTATTTATTGGGAAAACAGCCCTAGCCTCTAGTGGATAAGGCTGCTTGGGTCATGAGAGCTCAATGTTTTCTGTCTCACCTTACACTCATGTTGCATTTTAAGTTCCTTGCAAATAGCTATCAATTATGTTAAAAATAAAGGAGGAGTCATCTAGTTCTAGGACACAAAGATGCTTTACTGCCTTACATCTGAAACAGCAGGGCCTTATTTGATGAAGATACTCAACACTTACATTTTTAATGTGTCATGTGCTATTGAGTAAGTAGCTTTGCAAAATGCATCATAGAACATTTAGCACATTTGAAATGAAAAATAAACCTTTTCTAGCATTGCATGATTTGGAAATTGGGATATAGTGTGAATAGGAAAAAAATGAAAGATGTATGTTTAAACTTGACCAAAGTCTTGTTGATTCTCCTTTAGGATTACATATCTATTGATTCATTAAATTACCATTAAGACTAATATGGTAATTTCAGGACCCTGTCCAGTATTGCCACAGATGCAATGCCATGCATAAGATATTCCCACAAAGTCCGGTTGCCCGTGTCTTGCTAACATGCAGGTATGGGTATCATGGGGATTGGAAAGAGTGGGTCTCTTTGCAGCCTAGTGCTGATGGTGAGGAGGAGGGCAGAGGCACAGCAACAAAAACTAGACTACACTCATAGCTGGTGTAAAACAATGGCCACAACTTTATTGACAGCAGCAGGAAAAAAAAAACAGGGAGTAAGGAGCATTGGCCGTCATGTGGATTGGATCCCTAAAACATCAGCTGGCCTACCTGCCAGCCGATGACCCCTCCCCCTCAGACCCCTGCTGAGGGGGGAACCAAGGAGAGGCATTGATGGGGAGATCATGTGGGTGTACACCCCTTTATGATTCCCCTGCCCCCTGGAAGTGAGTACACGCTGACAGCCCCCAAGCTGGGCATGCACCTCTGTCCCTCACCCCAAGATTCCTTATGGGAATCCCCTTATCAGGGAACCAGGGCAGGAGGCCCTGATTCCCCCCAAAAGAGATCCGATCCAATGACCAACCGCCACAAGAGCCATGAAGGGGCTCCCGCCAACATTTCTACTGCTGTAACCATTCCAGCAAACTGTCTCTCACATCTTGAAGCCCCCAACTGGACAGGTAAACCCCATCCGGATGGTATAAGGCCTCCAAATGGAAGGAAATGTCAGTGTGCACGATGAGCAGGTCACCAGCCGTGGTGATGTAATGTCCCATGGCCCATGACAGCCTTTGCCAAATCCCATCCACCTTGCTAGGGTGGTGAGCCAAACACCAAATGCTCCTCTGGAGCAGGTCAGACCACATGAAAAAATCTCCTGGAAACAAGCCCCGCAGATAGTCCAGGTTGCTGCACATAGCCCGCTTAAGGTCCGGACTAGAGATGGGCACAAACCGCATTACGAACCTCAAAAACCCATGAAAATGGCGATTGCGCGATTGTGACCTAGCGGTTCGTGCTTGTCCACGGCCAACGAACCAGTGGTCAGGAGAGGCCTGGTTCGTTGCATTCGGGCGTGGTTCAGGAAGCCAGACACTCAGGCGCCAGCAATCTATTCCCCTGGCAACAGAGCCAGGGGGATGCCTGAGCTCTGTCTGCCCTCCTTCTGTCGCCCTGGAAACCCAAATGGAAGTCCAGCTTTCCTTGATCAGCAGGGCTTCCTTACAACCACAGAGCTGCAAAGCAGTTACAAGTTGGGAGAAGACACCCAAGAGAGGGAGGGGGAAAGTGGTGTTCTGTAGCCATGGGCACTCCAATCTCATCCCTGCAAACCCTGATAGGCAGCTCTGATGGCCAAACACAGACCTCCTGTGTTGCTGAATGGGACCCATGCTTATAAATAGCCGTGGTCTCCCAGGCTGGGTTTCACTTTCTGCGAGCAGTGGAGTGGGACAGAGCTCTTTCTTGCCACTTGCTAGCCTCCACGAACCATGAACCACGAACTGGGTCGGCAATGGGAGATGTTCGTTGCTGTTCGCTAATTCAGGATCATCGTCTGCACTGAACCACGATCCACTGGTGCATTAATTTTTTTTGGTTCGTGCCCATGTCTAGTCCGGACACTCCCCCCTGCCCAGGTCATTCTCTCCCAGTTGGATGAGTGCATCAGGCAGCCCCAGTCGATGAGCCTGGTGGAGTAAGGTGGGTACCAGTGGCTCCCACAGCATGCCGCTAACGCCCAGCCAGCGAATCTCGATGCAGCCCTCCAGGCCAAGGTGTGCTCCCCATCCAGACTCTGCAGCATACTTCCCAGCACAGTGAACAATGCTGTGGCCACAAATCCATACAATCCTCTGCCGACCTGGTGATGTAAAGGGGACAGAAAGATCAGCAACTGAGCACCCTGGCAGGGCGAATGTATGCGAGGAAGGCCCTGGATCTCCACCAGCCGAGACACTGGATGGAGGAAGAGGGGAGGCCAAAGTTTGCTGCCATGGTGGCCGCCCCAATGCGAAAGGAATGAGTGGCAAATTCCAAGGGGGGGAGGCCAGCTGCCTGCAGGCAGGCTTGCAATAGTAAACACCAATAACAAAAAAGAGAGAGAGGGGTCCCAACCCAAACAGACTACAACAAGGGCACAAGCCCTAGGAACCCAATAAATCTATTATTATAATTATTATATCAAAATATTTTGTTATTTGTGTCTTACTCACCAAGTGAATACAAAAAATATACAATCAGTCAAATATTTACAATGCATACATCTATAAATACAACAAGTACACAAGTATTTATATACAACAAGTACAAAACAGCTGTGAATTAGCATTGATTAGAAACGGAAAATATCCAAACGAAAATAGCCATCTGGAGAGTGTGATTGGGACTATTATGTGTGTAGAGGAGGCCAGGATAAAGGGAAACCGAAACGAGCAACTCTAAGCTGGCGGGCTCGTTGCCACCTACCTGGAGATCCAGAGGGATCCTATTAGGCTCTTCTGATATTGCTGTTTTGGACACTTACCTTTACATTGACCATCCTGATGTGAACACAAGAGGAAGAATCATTCCAAGGACTACTCCAGCATATTTAGATTATAGAATTGTCATTGACTCTTTGCAGCAATTATGGGACAGATGTGTGTACTTGTTGTATTTATAGATGTATGCATTGTAAATATTTGACTGATTGTATATTTTTTGTATTCACTTGGTGAGTAAGACACAAATAACAAAATATTTTGATATAATAATTATAATCATAGATTTATTGGGTTCCTAGGGCTTGTGCCCTTGTTGTAGTCTGTTTAGGCTCGCAATAGTGCCACAAACTGATAGCGTGTGGCTAGGCATCCATCCCTATGGACCAGGAAAGAACCGAGGTGGCAGGGAGGGACAGCCAAGAAGGACTGGACCATAGAAACGGGACAAATGGCCTGATCTGGGGAAGCCCACAGGCAGATGGAGGTCCCCCAACCCAGCTGGTCTGCTTTGGAGTGGCATATGGTGATAACCACTTTGCATTGTGACAGAACCACATCACTAAGAGCTAAAGCCCGGCCGGAAGGGTCACGGCGAGACCCTGCTACCAGCTCGCTAATGCAGAAAGCTCCGAAGAAGGCCAATGTAAAGGCAGTTCTGAACAGCTGAGAATCAAAAGTGGACCAGCAGACATCAGGGACCACATGCAGGATGGCCTGCAGGATAGGGAGAGCGATGGGCCACCACTGGTCAGGGGGATGAGGGGAGACCCAGACCCAGCTCTCTATGGCCCTGTGGGCCTCAAGACAGTCACGGGGTCAGGGAAACCTTCCACCTTGCTGAAGAAGGAAATTGCCGACAGGTCTCTACGCATTGTACCAGGTGCTCGGCCCAGCCCCCGCATATAGGCCAGGTACTGCAGGACCAGCACCTGTGACACGGGCCAGAGGTCCTGCTCCCCAGCCTTGGTAGCAAAAACCATGAAGTGCGCCAACGCCTTGGAGTATGCACACAGGGTTGAAGGGGCCACAGAGCTGATGATTCCTTGCATCACAGTGTCTTGCCAATTAGCCACAGGTCCGAGGGAAATGGGTCGGGTGTTCAGCAAGCCTTGGGAGCCAAGAGTGAAGAACCTCTCCATCTGGAAGTGAGATAGCACGTCTGCAATGCTGTTATCCAAACCTGCTACATGACGGGCTGAAAAGGATATGTTAGCAACGAGGCAAGCCAAAACAAAATGGTGAATGAGGCACATGACCCACTCAGAGCGAGAGGACTGCTTGTTAATCACCCTTACAGAGGCCAGGTTGTCACACCAGAAGAGGACCCTCTTGTCCCTGAACTGATCCCACCAACTGTCACCACTACCAAGATAGGGAACAGCTCAAGGAAGGTTAAGTTCCTGAGGATCCCTGAACTGGCCCATGCGGTGGGCCATTGTTGGGTGCACCATCTCCCCTTGAAGTAGACCCCAAAGCCGAGGCTGCCAGCGGTTTCTGACTGAACCTGAAGTTCGGTGCCCGGGTCCAGGGAACCCTGCCACAAGGATACCCTGTTAAAGCTGGAAAGAAAGTGAAGCCAGACCCTGAGATCCTCTTTGATTCCCTTAGAGAGACGGATGTGATGGAGCAGGGATGAAACCCCCTGCAAGCCCTGGCCAGAGACTGGAAAGACTGCAGGTGGGCAAAGCATGTATCACCACCAGGGGGCACCATTATCAAGAAATCATCCAGATAATGGGTAATGAGTGGGGAGCCCATGCGGTCCTTGGCAGCCCATTCAAGGAATGTGCTGAAGGCCTCAAAGGCAGCGCATGCAACAGAACACCTCATGGGCATGGCCCTATAAAAGTACCAATTATCCTGGAACTTAAACCCCAGCAGGCAGAAATCATTGGGGTGAACAGGCAGCAACCTGAATGCCAACTCTATATCACACTTGGCCATGAGTGCTCCTGGCCCACACGACCGCACTAGATGAACCATGTGGTCAAAGGACGCGTACTTAATGGAGCATAGCTCTTGGGGGATACAATCATTAACAGACGAACCCCGAGGATATGAATGATGGTGAATAAGCCTGTACTCCCCAGGTGACTTTTTTGGTACAACTCCTAACGGGGAGATCCTTTGGTTGGGGAAATGGGGGGCGGCAAAGGGGCCGGCCACTGTGCCAGCTCTTACTTCTTCGGCAATTTTGGCTGCGACCACCCCTGGCAACTCCCAGGCAGATTTTAGGTTGCCAGCGGTGGTGGCCACTCGTGGCCCAGTGAAGGGAATTCTAAAGCCCGCCGAGAAACCTTCCAGTAGAAAGGCAGCTGCAAGTCTGTTGGGGTAGCATGCTAAGAGGGGGCAGAGAGCTTGTAGGCAAACTGGGGTGTGGGTTAGTCCCAACTCCTCCTGACCAGGGCTATTTACTGCCGCCGGTCATTTGGGCAGTGGTGGAACTGGACCCCCCATCCTTGTGGGCACTGCCGTTGGGGGGCCGGCCATGTCGAAAGGGCCCAGAAGGCAGGGAAGGCCACGGGTATGACTGGCGGGAATGAGAGGCCCCACAAGAGTCGCAGATGTGTTCATAATGGCACCTGGACCATTGGTACCTGCCCTGATTGAACTCCCAGCACAATCCACGGGGCTTGTTGCGGCGGCTAAACCAGCGCACCCCCCGGGACCCTCACCCTTGCGCTTCATGTGGGGGCCAACCAGCCAAACCCATAATTTTTGGCTGATGAGATCCCATCTGGCTTTGGAGTTATGCGAGGCCCTCTTGCGAAATGCCTCGTCATACTCCATTGCCGCGGTATCTCCAGATAAAACCCGTGCCCACAGGATGTTGCCCAAGTGATTAGAAAGGTGCCACCCCCTATCAGGATAAGCAATCTGCACTACCCCCATGTAGACGGTGAACCCCTCCATCCAGTTACTAAAGGTGCATTCCGCTGCCTCCTTCTTGCTCCCCTTCCTCTCCCTCCGAGAGGAAGGAGCACTTCTACCATCCTCTGCCTCAGGCCTGAGGAAGGAGAAGACGTCATCATAATATCCATCTAGGATCCGCTCACAAACCTTGTGAGCAAGGTGAATCCCGGGGGGGATCCTCATCATCCCTGTAGGGAGTGAGGGTGGGGTTGGCATCCCACTGATCTGAGTCCCAAACCCCACAGGGGTCTCCTTTTTTGGCGTGGCACCCCCTGTGTCGCTGGGCCCACCCAGGGAGGCCTGGAACTGAGGCTGCTGTCTCCCAGTATTCCTCCCCTGAGGCCCCTTTGTCAGAGGAGGAGGAAGACTCACCTGAGGATCCCCCGCTACTTAAATCCTCATGCAGCCTGTGCCGTCAGGCTCTGTTCCGTGAAGCCCTTTTCTTTTTGGAGACTGGCTGCCTCTCCTCACTGGAGCTAGCAGGACTAGAGCTCATAGATAGTGCAGCTCGCCGATCCCTGGTTGCCTTGGTCCTTCCTCTCTGGCCACAGGCTTGGTTCGGGACCTCAACAGGTTCTGAAGGGGGCAAGGCCCCCTCAGGCCTAGAGTTCCCCAGGCAGTCCACCCGCGCTGTGAGGGCCTCTAGTGCTTGGCTGATGCTGCGGAGAGAACTAGGAGAAGAGTCAGTACATGCATACCTCTATTTGCCTTTACCCCTCGAGAGGAAGGCTGAGATCCCTTGTGCCTGCTCCCCCCATTCTTGCTAGTAGCAGCCCCCGCCAGGGGGAACTGGGAAGGCTCCACTGTTCCAGTGGAATCTTGCCGTCACCTGCCCCCCTTCCAAGCAAGCCTGCTTGCCACATTTGCCCCCCATGTGGCTCTCCCTTTGGCGCTCTGTGATGCGCCGCTGCTGCTGGCTTGCCCTTGTTGGGCAGACTTGTTCCTTCTTCCCCATGTGGAGGCAGCTGCTGAGCTCCTCTTCCTGGTCTGGGCAGGTGGCACCGAAGACTTCGCTCTTCCCCCCCCCCAGCACTGGCTGATTTCTTCTGTGTTCTTGCAGCCATGGTCCCCAGCTGGTGACCCTCGCAATTGGGTGTGTGTGTGCTGCCTCTCCTGCCCAGAGACACTGGGTTCCTCTTTGCTTGCCCTCTGGTCTTCGGCCATATCAGGTCATGAGGTTCAACTACCCTCAGGCCTCCAAGTACAGTGCTCCCACCTGGATCCGAGAGATCTTGGGTCAGGGAGCCAGTATTCTCTCCCTCACTGCTTGCTGCCCTTCCTGCTCCCACCTGACTCAGACGTTGCCGGGGTCAGGGAGCTGCGTTGTGGTGGGAACCAAGGGAAGAGGCTCAGCTCGACCTCTCCCTGGCCCATTGCTGCTTGCCGCTCTTCTGCTCCTCGTTGATCCTCCTCACAGCGAAGCCAGGAGCCGAGTGTGGAGACATGGGGCTGCTCCTAATTATATTTGTAGCTGCCGGACCAGAGGGAGAACTGCCTCTGCAAGGTCTGGCAGCAGGCTCTACCCCCCCCCCCGGCCATTTGCCTCCTGGCCACCGCTGATTGGCTGGCTGGGATTTGAAACGATTGGCTGCCGGCTTGCAATCCACTCTGAGCAAGCCAGCATGGCAGCCGCCCTGCCTCCGACATCGCAGCAGCAAACTGGACTCCCGGTGAATCAGGTACCCGCGCTTCCCATATGCCATCCATCTTTTAGTGCAATGCAATTTTAAGTGCTCTGTGGGCTCCCCCCGCTTCAGCCGCCCTCTGCATCAGATCCGTGGCTCCTTTGCATCCTTGTTGTCTGCTTCACCCCCGCCCCGCCGCGGGGGGTGGCCTCTCTCAGCCTCAGAACGGGTATAGGGGAAGGTGGTTGCAGCACCAGCATCCTTCCTCTCCCTCGGCTGCACGTGCCTCGCCTTCCTCCCAGGCCACGTCAACTGCTTCCTCCCTGGCTTCATTGAGAGGCTTCCCTTTATACTCTATTTCCCTTCCCTTTTCCCCGCCTTCCCCAGTCTGTGCTCTCTTTCCCTGATCGGCTCCTCCGCCTCTAGCCCCTCCACCCACTCTGGTGCCCTCCCCTATTCGCTCTCCCATGGGGATTCCCTGCTGCCTTCCTGATCCTGCCTTTCACTCCTGCCCCTCCCTGCCCCCTTCTCCAATACTCCACCCTCCTCCCTGGTGGCCGCCATCCTTTCCAGCGTGCCCCTTGCCCTCCCCTGTGCAGCGGCTGGCCCTTGCTACAGTAGTGACTGGGTACGGCCCAGTCAGGCTGGGCCCAAAGCTGAGGACGAGGAGGGCTTGTGCTGTGACGGCTCCACCGCTTGCTGCTTGCACATGGCCGCCCGTTGCAGAACAGCTGGCTGGTGGTGTGGCGGGCGGGCGGCGGCATTCGGCTGCTTCTCCGGACTCCCAGGAGCATTGTGTCTGGAGTGAGCTGGTAAGAGCTTCCCCGGGGTTCCCGCAGTGTTCTCCTGTGAAGGGGGTGGTGGACCCCCCCATGTCCGGCATGGCTGCCCCCGCCGAACATGCTCATTCAAAGTAGGAGATGGAGCTTTCTAAGGGCCTACAGGTTATGCACGTGCATTTCTCTGATCCTTCTTTATGTGGAGACAGATCCCTTACAGCAATGTCTTCATATCAGAGTTTCAAAAGTGTTTGTGTTCTATATGTCACACTTACTTATCTTTCATGCAACCAGTGGGACAGTTTTATTTATTTGTAGCCTTGTTTTTTTCTCTTCTGCTCATGTAAATTATACCATGGGACTTCAAGATTCTTGAGTGTCATACGCATTTAAAAAGTTAACTTACATGGAATCAGAAAACTGGTCCACCTAGCCCAGTGTTATGTATTCTGACAGGTAGTGGTTCTCTAGGGCCTCAGGCAGAGGAAACAGCACCCCGGGTACGCACACAGCACAGTCAACCGGGTGCCGCCATTTGCCTCCCCGCCCGGAGGGAGACAACAACCACTTCTTCCCGGGCATCCGGGGAATTTGGTGGGGACGGGGCCAGGGCCTACAAAGGCCGCCTCCACCTCCACCCCTTCAGTAGATGTTGTGAAAGCTCAATGGCGTCGGTGCGTTGTTTGGCCTCGGCTTTCACAGGGAAGGGGCAAGCAGTGGTGAAGCCTGCAGCGGCTTGGGCTCCCTTCAGTTCTGCGGCTGCGAGGAGGCAGTCACGTGGCTCTTTGCAGCCGGGTTCCCGGCTTTTGCAGCAGTGAGGAGTGGAGCGGTGGTGAGATCAGCGGTGGCTCTGCAGTTTCCTTGCAGCATCGGCGTGGCTATTAGGGCTGCGCTGGATTATTTTCCTTTGCTGGCTAAGTGAGGACTCGGTTAGGAGGATTGTTGCTGGGCCCGGTGGAGCTTACCGCATCTCCGGGGCGGCTTAGGGTGCTCCCGGGGGCGCTTTTGCTTTAACCACTTGGGTTCTTTGGGGGGAAGAGCAGTTTCTTCACCCCCCTGGGCTTACTGCACCTTCTGCTGCGACTTGGAGGGTTGGGTACCCCCCATTCAGCCATTGTGGGGTTTCGCCTGGGCGTTTAGAGGGTGGGATAATACGCCCGCCCATTTAATTTGCCTTCTCACCTGGGAATACAACGCCCTCCCCGCCATCAGTTCTGATGGGCCTGTGGCTGTTGGTGGCCAGTTTAATTCTCGGGGCTGGGGCTTGTTCTACAGGGTTGGTGGTGGCCATTTTGGGTTTTTTGGTAGCCCACTGAGGGAAGCCATTTTAGAGACTTGCTGGTAAGTGACCAGTTGGCCAGCTTTAGTGCTGGGCTGAGGCACAAGTGGCAATCTACCTTTACAGTGGCCTTTGTATAGTTAATAACTAAATGAATAAATATATACAAATATACAAATAGATATACATAAAACAAAGGCTAACAACTAGCAATCCAGTGGTGCACAGAGTTTGGAAGGCTGAAGTGTTTGCAAAGGGTGGTGTGTGTGCTAGCAGCCATTATGCTGCCCAAAAAGGGTAGTGGCCAAAGTTAGGGTAAGCAGCCGGCTAAAAAAAACCCTGAGAAGAGGATACTCCAGTCTGATTCTTCCTCTAACGAGGATGAGGTGGCCAGGGGTAGGCAAGAAATTCTGGATAAATTAGCGGCACTAGAGGTGTGGTTCCAACATGGCCTGCTGGTGGTAGGAGTAATAGGGCAGATTGGAAAGTATCTGCAGCTACTTTTTACAGGGATATTATGAACCATTCGTCTGCCCTTGAAGGTTCTTCAGTGTTGGCTGCGGAGGAGGCTAGTGGCCATCCAGACAACTGGGAGTCGGCAGGGGCAAGTGGTGGTGCAGAGTTGGATGCTGGCTGGGCTTTGGATATGCCACCGGTGGTGGTCCTCTGCTTCACAGGAGGTGCAGGTATGGCCTTGGGGACCTTTAGGAGCTGGTCAGACCCTTGGAGCGGTTGGGTCTGCACTCCAGTCCAGAGTGCAGCAGCTGGCTTCACAGCCGGGTTGTTCTTCCTGGGCTAGCCACCCTTATTATTCAAGCTCTGCTGGTGCTGGTTCATGGCCTTTTGGGGGCCATCAAGTGTGGTCTTGGCAGCCATCAGGCGGTACCACCTCTTTGGCTCCAGTACCATCTGCGGGTTCTACAAGCAGTGCCATGTCAGGCCAGAACTTGTTGCCTGCGTAATGTGTCTGGCGTTCCTTCTCCCCTGGGCCCTATTATCAGCCAACCTCTTTGAGGATGGTGCCATATAGGGCGATGCCTTTTGGTGACTCTGCATTGCTCCTGGGGGATCATTTGATGACTTCTGCAAGGGACAAGTTACTGCGGGGGGCGGGGGAGTTTGTAGATATCTTTAGCCTTCTCTTCAGAGAACTGGAGAAGAAGGATAAAAAACACATGGATGATAGGGATAAAGAGTGGCTTAAGCGCAGGAAGGTGGATCACACCTGGGCAAACTGGCTGACCAGCATGCTTATCTATGCCAGGGTCATCGCTCATGCTCAGCCCCATAGAGCTGCCCCCTTGGTTCAATACATAGATATTATTTACAGGGAGTATACGGACTTCATAGGTGCAGCTTGGCTGCAATATGACGAGGAGTTCCATATGCGAGCGGCAGTTAACCTCAATTTGCCGTGGGACCAGATACATGAGCAGCTTTGGCTGCAATTGATGGCCCAAGCTAAGCCTAACTCTGGAGATAGATCTGACAGCAACCATTTGGTGCAGTGTCTGTCCACCCCTTCTGGTACCCACGCCTCCCCGGGGCAGTCAGTTCAGCCCTGGCTGCTTTGCTGGGAGTTTGCGTATCAAGAGGTGTGTTCCAGAAAGGGGTGCCGGTTCAAGCACGAATGCTCACGGTGCAGTAGTCCCCATTCTTTCTCAGCCTGTACCAAGCCCAAGCAGTGGGGAATTGGCAGGAAGCCTGGCAGTGGTCCCAGCCAACCTGCCGCTGACAAGGGGCCCCACCCATTAAACTGAGGGCACTTAGGCGATTATTGCAGGGCTATCCCAATCTGGCTGTTGCTCAGTTTTTGTTAGAAGGGTTTTCAGTAGGGTTTTGAATTCCATTTCAAGGGCCAAGAGCCCCCTTCATGTCGGACAACCTGCGTTCTGTGTTTGGCTTAGAGGAGGTTGTCTGGTGGAAGATCACCAAAGAGAGTTCTGAAGGCAGGGTGTTAGGGCCTTTTTCATCCCCCCCCCTTGTCCCTAATCTTAGGGTATCTTCCCTGGGTGTGGTGCCCAAAAAGGCTGCAGGCAAATACAGCCTGGTTCATCATCTGTCTTTTCCAAAAAGAGGGGGGAGGGATCTGTGAATGATGCTATCTCAGAGCACTTGTGCTCCGTGAGGTATACATCATTCGATGAGGCGGTCAAGGTTGTACATCACTGTGGTGTTGGGGCTGAGTTGGCAAAATGCGACATTAAGTCCATGTTTCACCTTCTGCCCGTGCACCCAGATGACTTTGAATTGTTGAGTTTCTCTTTGAGAGGCAGTTCTACATGGACAGGGCCCTCCCTATGGTATGCTCTGTTTCATGTGCGGCATTTGAGACGTTCAGTTCATTCTTGGAGTGGGCATTGCATTGTAGGATACACTGCTGTGACTCTGCCCACTATCTTGATGACTTCCTTTTCATGGGGTCTAAAGGGATGGGACAATGTGCTAAACTCTCGTCGGGGTTTATGGACCTGGCTGAAGAGCCACAAGAAGACGGAAGGCCCAGCAGAGGTTTTAACGTTCCTGGTGATCGAGTTGGATACTTTGCAACAAACTTTTTGTTTGCCATTGGCCAAAGTTGAGGATCTTAGGGCCTGCTTAGCAGCCTTTAGGGGCAGGCATAAGGTGTCCTTGGTAGAGCTGCAGCAGCTTGTTTGGAATCTGAATTTTGCCTGTAAAACTGTAGCACTTGGAAGGGCGTTTTTGCAGCACTTTTGTGATGTAATGGCCATTTTGCTGGTGCCTCATTACAGGGTCCACCTCACAAAGGGTAATAGAGAGGACCTGGCATTGTGGGAAGATTTCCTTGCATCGTTTAATGGGGTCACTTTTTGGCATGAAGAACTGTTGCTCAAAGCTGAGCTGAAAGTTTCTTCAGACTATTCGGGGTCTAATGGCTTACTTCCGGGGGCACTGGTGTGTGGAGCAATGGCCAGTCCATTGGCAAGATGGTATTATCACCAAAGACCTTACTTTTGGGGAATTTTTTCCAATCCTGATGGCGGTCTGGCTGTGGGGGAATGAGCTGGCCAACCAAGCAATCCACTTTTGGTGTGATAAGCTTGCAGTTGTGCACGTGATCAATTCCCTCACTTCTAGGTTTCCCGGGGTTATGAGACTAGTCAGAGCCTTCACTCTTCAGTGCCTCAGGCTGAACCTTTTGTTCAGGGTGAAACATGTTCCCGGTATTGACAATGGTGTGGCAGATGCTTTGTCTCATCAACAGATGGAACGGTTTCATCAGCTTGCCCCCAAGGCCAATGTTCAGGCAACACAGATGCCCCTAGAATTGTGGAATCTTGGAGGGCAGAGGTGCATCGAGCTATCCTCTTAGTCATCGCCCCCAGTACCTGGAAACCTTATGACCATGCAGCGAGGCAGTTTGCTGCATTCTGCTGGGAAGCATCTTTGGAGCAAGTATGACCTATCCCTGCAGAGCGTGTCATGCAGTTCTGTGTGGATTGTAAGGTCAAAGGCCTATCTGTCAAATCCATTAGGGGTTTGTTGGCAGCCTTGGCCTTCGCCAGCAAGGCATGTGGCCTGTCGAAGGCCACGGGAGATTTTTGGGTAAAAAAAATGTTGGAGGGCTGGTCTAGGGAGGCTGGGGCTCGCTCTGATGATAGGCAGCCCATTTCCCCTTCCATTCTTTGGGGATTGGGGTCCATTTGGAAATGGGTCTGTTTATTAGAGTTTGAGGCTGCGCTCTTTCACGCAGCTTCTCTGGTTGCTTTCTTTGGGGCTCTCTGGATGAGCAAGCTGGTGGCCCAGTCATAGGCTGATCAGTCAGGCCGGGCACTGTCTGTACAGGATGTGCACTTTAAGGGTGAAGGGGTCGCCATCAGGATTAGGCAAACTAAGACAGATCAACACCAGTAGGGAGCAGTGGTTCATTTGGGCACCTGTGAGGAGCCAGGTCTGTGTCCAGTCCAGGCCCTCCATGTATATCTTGATTTTAGGGGTAGTGATGAGGGACTTTTGTTCCATCATAGTGACGGGACCCCTCTCACTCGATACCAGTTTTGTTCGGTAACTGTAAGAGCCCTACGCAAACTAGATTTGATTGGGGTCAAGTTCTGTACCAATTCCTTTAGGATTGGGGCGGCATCTACGGCAGCAGCTGTGGGCTACCCTTTGGCAGCCATTCAGAAGGTTGGTCAGTGGTGGTTGTCAGCATATCAGGGGTATGTGCATCCTCTCATGATGCTTTACTGTATCATGTTCTAATTGTTTTTTCTTCTTAGGTGCTGTGGTTCACCATGGGAGGTGCCAGATCCACATATGCAGACACAGCATGGTTTTCTGGGCAGCCCAACAGGCCAAGAGGATGCCAATGGGGTCCCAGCTTGGGCTCAGTTGCTGGGCCATGGTTGAGTGGCAGGGCTGTCAGGGTCTTCAGTGGCTGGGCCTGCTGCCAATTTTGTTCAAGGGGAGGAGTGTGCCTCCACCTCATTTCCTTGTCACTCACCTGGGTGGGAATGACTTAGGCTTAGTGAAGGGCAAGGCACACACCGGCTTACGTTATATAGCTGAGCAGTGCCCTGGGGTTTTGATTATTTGGTCCTCCATCCTCCCGTGTAGGGTTTGGCGTGAAGCCTTGGACCATATGGCTATTGAACAGGCACAGCGTAAAGCCAATAAGGCCATGAAAAAGGCTTTGGGTGCGGGTTTGGGGATTTATTTACCCCACCCTCAGATCCATGATTCTTTTGCCAACCTCTACAGGGGTGATGGCATACACCTGTCCATGAAGGGCAATGATATATTCTTGACCAACTTACGGCAAGGGTTGTGGTTGGCTCTGCAGCAGATGTGGGGTGCTAGGGCCTAAGGAGAGGCTTAGCCCTTGTGTTGGCAGGTTAGTTTGGGTAGGCCAGTGGGCACCTGATGGCACCTACCCATTGGTGGGGAATGGGGGTCTGTCTCGGATTGGCTGGCAGGCTTTACGGCTGCCAGCTGAGAGAGCAGACTGCCTGTGGGACCCCCTGTATAAGTCCTGCCCTCAGGGCCTTACGGTTTGGAGGTTATGGAGTTTTAAGGGGGGAACCACTTGCCTGGCCAGCCAGGTTATAGCCATGCACTTGGATGGCTGGGGCAGTGGGTGTTTGCTCAGACAGGCCAAGGAGGAGGTCCAGCTGACCCCTTGGCTTGGCCTGTACTGCTAGTACCCTTGCCATTCTTAAGTTATTGTTGGTCAATAAATTTCCCTGTTTACACCAAGCCTTGTGTCCATCTCTTCAATCTGAATGGGGGGGGCACAAAGGTCTTTCCCAGCATCTGTTCTATGAGATTCTTCCACTGGAAAGATTCTTATTGAATTTCCAAGCTGAAGCCTTCTAGCTACTGAAAATGTACAACTTATAACAGTTACGACAACACAATTTTTAAAGTACAGTAAGTTCCAAATGATCCAATTATTTTGGAATAAGCAGCGTTTTGTTTTTCAAATGACAGGACAGCACAACAAAATTTATTAAACATTGTTGCAGAGGTGGTGGTGCTTAGTTGTGGGGGCATCCCAGATGAGGTACAACTCCTGGGCAGCACACAAATCTACATCTCACCACCTTCTCACACCTTTCTTTTTCCTGCCCCTTAGAGCAGACATAGTAATGTAATACATTACCACCAATGAATTACACAAAAGCTCCAGCTTTGAGATTTTAATTTAAAGGAGCATGGAGACCCCCTCCCTCTTTCCTTTGATTCCCCTGGCAGTACCTCTTTTCACTAAGGTTCCCCATTTCAAGTTGGGACCTGGAGTTCTCCAAGAATTACGACCAATCAGAGAACAGTTTCCCCTTCCAGGAAATAGCATTGGAGGGCTGGCTGTGGCATCACACCCCTGTGAGAGCCCTCCCTAAACTCCACACTCCGCAGGCATCACCCCCAAATCTCTATGAATCTCTTCAGCCAATGTTGGCAACCCTACCTTTCACAAGGGCAGAACTGATGGGATGACCAACAAAGCCTAAGACATACACAATACATATACATTTGCATTCAAATAAAAAAGTAAAAATGGTTCCAGCAAAACTAGAAACCATTGGGGCATGGTCAAAGAGGAATATCACCCTGGGCTAACAATTTAAGGGAAGCCAGGCAAGAGAAGGAACAAACAATTCCTTAACTCAGTTAACATGGCATTGGTCCTGAATTCACTTGTAGATTTCCTGATCTAGTTCCTGGATCAAACCTGCAGACTCACATTTCCCAAAAATATGAAAAACAAATTGTAATGAATCCATGTAATCCATGCTCATGACTGATTACAAACATTTAGACTAATTTGAGGTTTATTATTTTTATTAATACACATAGAACTCCAAAGTTACCACTGTAATAAGCTGTTTTATTTCAAATGTATGTGGAAACATAGGTTATATTCCCATGAGCACTATCCTGTCAAGATTGCCTTCAATACAAAGAGTAAGTCTTGCCATGCAGCATCATAATCAATCTGCCTCCTTTCTCAACTTTCTCATTTTATCTTGTAAAGGCTTCCTACTCCACTATTTCTCTCCTCTGAAGAATAGCTAATCCTGCTTTATACCCCATTTCTCATTTGTGACTGATAGGCCATACCAAGCTCACTGAACCTCTCACCCATTGTCAGTCCTGGACTCTACCTTCCTCCCTTCCCTATTATCAATTTTGCATTTTTCTCTGCTACTTCTGATGTCTGCTGGTACCCATAGTGTCTACTCCAGATTTCGTTTGGTCCATGCACAGTAATACAACATGTCCACCATTTGCAATCAAGTATGATCCACTCTTTGCTGCAACCACTGTTGGTGGAATCCAGAGCAAGAACTTCTGTTTCTCAGTCCTATGCAGCCAACTTCCCCAGAAAAAAACTTCTGCTTTCAGATATTTGGCAGGACCAGTTTTGTATCGCAGTGAGAAAGGTGGACTATAAATAATTTATACTTTTTAAAAAAATTACCACATCTTAATTCCATTCAAAAGCTCAAAATAATATCATTTGCTTTGCCGAAAGTGGCAATGCATCTTGAGTTTAGTAACATTTAATTTGCCTATGAATAATAATGACAATAGTCTGAAGCTTCATAATGTAATTCTCATCTGTGTACATTTGAGTTTTGCATAAAGAGTTTTAAAATCATGGGAGTGTAGATACCAGGAGAATACACAATGCCTAACTGTCTCTTTATGATAAATTAAAAAACTGAACATGTGTGAACATGTCGCAGATTTACTAAAGGAACGATGATTGCAGCCTGGCTACCAAATAAGCATACTAGTATTCTGGACTCATCATAAGACCACAACATCACCACATGTGCATGCTGATCTCTCAAATGTGGCATCAGACTTCATTATATGTAAACTCTGGCAGAATCTGAAACACTAGAGGCTATGCACAAAACGTGCTGACTCTCAAAAGACACATTAGGAGACCACTCACACAACAATTAAATAATACTGCCCATAAATAATAAGACATACACAAAGAGAGAGAACTGTGTTATCCTATTGGATAGTATTAGTATTATTTTCCAAAGTGATAAGGAAGCTACAGATCAATTCACTTAAAATTGCTCTCCAACACGAAGTGAATTTTTAATAAATTGTCCCCCAGCATGGTCCATAACTTCCATGAAGCACTAGAAATGAGTGGGTGTTGGAGCTTTATATAAAGTTGCTTTATATAGTCAATGTCAGGTCTTTCCAGGTAAATCCCCAAGCACTTCACTGCATCAGTCAGGTGTATGAGTTAAAGTTACTTTATTGAAGAAAAATACCAGTATCACAATTATCAGACAGGTTCATTGGCAGAAGTGACGCAGGGTGGCAAAGCAAGGTTAATTACAGGGTGATGTTCCCGCCCCTGGGAAAGAAAGTCCATTAGGATTTTGGCGCGGAGGGTCCAGGATCTTGGAGAGGAGGGGGAGGGGGAGGATGAGCTCATCCCAGTCCTCAACTGGAACTTCAAGGCCACATTCTCAAGCCAGCTGGGAAATAGTAACCAAACACCTGCAAGATAAGCAGCTAACAACCAAGCAAGCAAACATGTCCCCTTTGCATATTCTCAGAGGTTCAGAATACCATGCACCAAGACAAACATGGCAGATATACTGGGGTGTATCTGACAGTCAACCTACCAGCTGGAACAAGCTTTTAAATTACTGGAGACTGAGTGACTAAGCTGCCCAGTATTAAAATTATCATAGTACTTCACTTCAGAGGTGTACACAAAATCAAAGCAGAGATGGTTAACATTGTTTTTACATACCATTCAGCTGTAAATCACCAAATGTTTGTGAAGTGTTTTGGATCAAGTAGCATGAATTAATCATGTGACATCAAGAGATTACAAATTCACTATTAGTCTTTTATGTATTTTAATATGATCTAAAAAAAATCGTAGAAGTTGTTTTGAAATGAAATATTCCATATGTTTATCTTCAGGAGAGACCTGAGGAGTGTAATGCTCTGTGAGATACATAGGGAGGTGGAGAAAAGACATGACATATTATTAGTCTCTAGGAAAGATGAATGTGAGTTGTACTGTACTTCTCAGCACTGCCTGTAGGATAGGCTTTAAATCAAATTTAATTTCCCTATACAGAAGAATATGAATAATATGTTTCTTAATTGTTGAGGCCTTTTCTCTTTGTTCTATTTTGTAATTTAATTTGTCATAATTTAATTTAAATGAGATACATGCAGTAAAGTTACAAATCAGTAAAGAAATAGAAGCTGTTTGTAGTTTTTGCATCAATGAAAGAAACTCAGTAATTTAATCCAGACAACAAGAGCAGAGATTTCATAGCAAAGGGAAATGTTTGTCTGGAAGACTTGGATTTATCATTTTATTGTTCTTCTGCCCTCACCTTCCTCTAAAGGTGGCACACAATTCATCTTTCACCTGTATTACCCTCATAGAAACATTATGAGGTAAACCAGATTGAGGGATAGTGACAGGTAACCCACTGATCTATGTGACTGAACAGAGATCTGAATATGGGCCTCACCAAGCATAGCTGACTCTCTGCTTACCACACTGCGATGCCATGAAATTGAGTGCAAAGTGATAACACAAGGCTGGAGGGAAAGATCTGTCTGTCACATTTTTTATCTCAGCCTTCCTCCAAGGAATATATGGTTCCTCTGGATCTTGACACTCTCCACAACAATGTCTAATTTCTTCTCCAGGTTGACAGTTTCGGAGGAGTCATGTTTTAAAGTAATTTCTAAGTGACTCTAGTTAGAAGTGTTTCACATATCAATATACTCAACAGGTAGATGCTCATAATCCCAATGAGGACGCACTTGTACAAAACAAGTTGTCAGACTCCTATTTGTCAAAACCACATTTTACTTCTTAGGTTTACCACTGGAAAATGTGTGAAGTATAAGGTTAACTTTTTTAATGTCATTTATAGTCCGCCTTTCTCACTGAGACTCAAGGCGGATTACACAGTATCAGGTTAATACAATCAGTATCAAGTACATTTCAATACAATACCATAAGGTAAACAGATACAAGTTTAAAAGACATAGCACTAGCAAGGATCCAAGACAAAGTAGAAAAAATACTGGAGCAAAACACAATCAATTCTAGGACTAACATTAGACAACATGGAGTACTGGTTGTACATAGGAGTACATATTTAAAGCAGCAGATAATATATAAGGCAAAAAAAGTGATGAAGTCTATGATCCCCAACTTGTTAGTGAAGCATCTGAGACCCCATCCCTACAATATAGCCCTCCCATTTGGGTAAAAAGCTTTTTTGAATAGTTCGGTTTTGCATCATTTACAGAAAGCCAAGAGAGTGGGGGCTCCTCTAACTTCCTCAGGCAGGTCATTCCACAGGATAGGGGCCACCACAGTGAAAGCCCTTGTACAGGCTGCTGCTGACTTTACCTGTGTGCAGCCTGGCACCTGCAGGAGACCCTGTTCAGATGACTGAAGCTGCCATGGAGGAACATAGGGAGGGAGGTGGTCCCGTAGGTATACCAGACCAAAGCCATAAAGAACTTTGTATGTAATAACTAATACCTTGAACCGAGCACGGTAAATGATGGGTAGCCAGTGGAGTGACTGTAGGATGGGAGTGATGCTCATGATCCTTCTCGCTCCTGATAACAATCGAGCTGCAGCATTTTGCACTAATTGGAGCCTTCTAGTTAACTTAGATGGGAGGCCAATGTATAGAGTATTACAATAGTCAAGCCTTGATGTTACCATAGCATGGATCCAAGTGGCCAGGTCAGCCATGTCAAGATAAGAAACCATCTTTCAGGCTAGAGTGAAGTTGTAGAAAGCATTTTTTGCTGCTGCCTTAACTCGTTTTTCTAGTAATAACACTGGATCAAGTATAACCCCTAGGCTCTTAACTCTTAATAACGTCCAGATACATCCTGGAATTCTCCCATTATTACAGGTGACAGAAACCAGTTCCCATGGAGGCAATGGCAGCTTCATAAGGTATGATAGACTATAGAGTTTAGAAGAAATGGAATAGCTGCAGAGGTCGCATGGTCTAGGATTTCCACTTCTCCAGTGGGATACTATTAGGCTTATCATTTGCCCACTTATAATCACAGAATCACAGAGTTGGAAGGGGCCATACAGACCTTCTAGTCCAACCTCCTGCCCAATGCAGGATGAGCCTAAAGCATCACTGACAAATATTCATCCAGCCTCTTCTTGAAAACTGCCAGTGAAGGGGAGCTCACCACCTCTCTAGGCAGCTGATTCCGTCTTTGACCTACTCTGACCGTGGAAAAGTTTTTCCTAATATCTAGCCGGTACCTTTCTGCATGTAATTTAAGCCCGTTGCTTTGGGTCCTATACTCTGCTGCCAACTGGAACAGCTCCTTGCCCTATTCCAAATGACAGCTTTTCAAATACTCTTACTCCAATATCTCTTTCACATACACTACTACCCAGAAGTGTATCCTCCATCCTGTGTTTGTGCATCACATTTTTGTGGCCCAGATGTAATACTGTGCACTTACCTATGTTGAATTGCATCCTGTTCACAACTGCCCACTTCTCCAGAGTATTCAGGTCTTGTTGAATTTTAACTCTATCTTTTTGGGTGTTTCCCACTCCTCCCAATTTGGTATCATCAGCAAATGTAATAAGTAGCCCATTTACCCCTTCATCCAGATCATTGATAAAAATATTTAAAAGTACCGGGCCCAAAACCGAGCCCTGCGGCACCCCACTGAACATCTCCCTCCAATCTGATGAAACGCCATTGACCACCACTTTTTGGGTGCAGTCCTCTAACCAGTTCCCTATCCACCGAACTGTCCTATAGCCCGGTCTGCAGTCTTCCAGTTTACCCATTAGAATGTCATGGGGGACCTTATCAAAAGCTTTACTGAAATCCAGGTTAATGTAATGTAATGTGGCAGGAAAAGGAGAAAATGATACGAGGCAAGAAATTTAAATACAAAATTTGAATTTTGGTAGGAAGTTCTTCCTCAGCAGGCGAGAGGCATTAGAGGAGCTGACCCATGACCTGAATGTCTCATCATGGGATTTCAGTTCCATCCCATCCCAAACTGATCTCCCCATGCACATCCTCAGATCTCCCAGAATTTCCCATACTAAAGTTGACAATTCTAACATCTTGTAAAAGCCACATATGATGTCTATAATAAATCAGTTACTATCACAGGGCACCTTCCCTCTGACACTCAAAGAAGTGATCACCTGTATTCTACTTAAAATACCTTGAGTTTCAGTGAGGAAGATGGATAATAAATAACATAAAAAATAAATAAACCCTCGTGAGGCAGCCATTAGAAATATGGCTTCTAAGATTTATTTCATCTGTACTCATTGCTGTGTTCACACTGCTGGCTTCTTCTATCAGTCTCTCCCCCTCCCCCCCCTTTCTTTATATTTTTGTCTATGTGCCATCAAATCACAATCGACTTATGGTGAACTCAGCAGGGGCCTGCCAAGGCAAGTGAGAAGCAGAGGTTGTTTGGCATTGCCTTCTTCTGCAGAGTCTTCCTTGGTGGTTCCACAATAAAGTAACTACCCTGCTTAGTTTCCAAGATCTGACAAGACTGGGCAATGCCATAACATTCCACATCTTCCCAGTTCTCATTAGCTCTACAAATTTATGATGTTTAATCATAATTTCTTTTTAACTGTAGTTAATGGTGCAATCCTAAAGCCATTCTGGTCCTACTTAAGATGGTAACTAAGTCCCTTCACTGGTTTAGTACTGGAACAGTACCATACTAGTATTAAACTGAGTACAAGAGCTCTGGTGCAGGGGTAAGAAATAGGGAATGTTGATTTGTGCCAGAAAGGAATGAGGCTTACAGTGAAAGCAGAGGGCAGATATTGCTGATATTTTATACTGCGTTTTTATGAATTCTTGATTCTATGTATGTTTATTCTCTTTATATTTTTGTATGTATTTTATTGTTGTTGTAACCCGCCCTGAGCCTGCTTGCAGAGAGGTGGGCTAAAAATTGAATAAACATAAATGCAAGAAAAAAAAAAGTATTCCATGGCTGATGTATTATCAAATGGTGTCTAAGCTTAAAGATCAACTATTTAAAGATGGTGACCAGTTAAGAGAGTGTTTGAACAATGAATCACTGGAGAGTCAAAACCCCTGGTAGGAATAGTATATAAAACCTTAATGCAATATTCCACAGAATCAGAACAAGAAAAAACTATGGTAAAATGGATGCAAAACTTTGGAGAAAATATATGTATGAGCCCGTGGGAAAATCTATGGATTAAAGAAATCAAATTTACAGAATGTCAAATATTAATGGAGGATTGGTATAAAATGTTCTTCAGATAGTATATTACTCCTATGGACACTGCGAAAGCTAATTACAGTGGATTACAGTGTATGCAACGTTCTATCACATGTGATGGACATGCAAGAAAGTGAGGAAATATTGGATAGAAATACACAAAAAAAGCAAAAAGAAACTAAAGTTTCACTCCGTGTTGAACCGTAAAAATATTAAATATCTTACAAAGTATTTATTTATTTATTTTATTTAATCGCATTTCTAGACCGCCCTCCCCGTCAGATGGGCTCAGGGCGGTTTAACAACAGCTTAAAACAATAAAAACATAAAAACATTAAAACATCATATCAAACAATTAAAATTGGTGGGTATAAAATATTAAAATACAGCATTGTCCTGCATGGGTGGTGGAAGGTCTTCAGTGGTATGGCCGGCGAGAGGACAGCCTGGCCCCCACCAAATGCCTGGTGGAACATCTCCATCTTGCAGGCCCGGCAGAAAGATAACAAATCCTGCCGGGCTCTAGTTTCCTCAGACAGAGAGTTCCACCAGGTCAGAGCCAGAACTGAGAAGGCCCTGGCTCTGGTAGAGGCCAGGCGGACCTCCCTGGGGCCAGGAGCCATCAGCAAGTGCTTAGGGGCTGATCGAAGCAACCTCCGGGGAACATATGGGGAGAGGTGGTCCCGAAGGTATGCTGGGCCCAGTCCGCATAGGGCTTTATAGGTCAACACCAAAACCTTGAACCAGACCCAGTACTCAACTGGTAGCCAGTGCAGCTGACGGAGGATAGGTATTATATGAGCCATGATTGGTGCTCTGGCAACCACCCATGCAGCTGCATTCTGAACCAGCTGCAGTTTCCGGATCAAGCCCAAGGGAAGCCCTGCGTAGAGTGAGTTGCAGTAGTCTAATCTGGAGGTGACCGTTGCCTGGATCACTGTTGTAAGGTCATGGGTCGATAGGTAGGGGACAAGTTGTCGAGCCTGTCTTAGATAGAAGAAAGCGGATCTAACAACCGCTGTGACCTGTGCCTCCATAGACAAGGAAGCATCCAGGACCACCCCCAGGCTCCTCACTCTCAACACCGGCGTAAGTGGCGCACCATCGAGAGCAGGGAGCTGGAGTCCTGCACCCATGGACCCTAGACCCACATGCAGGACCTCCGTCTTCAAGGGATTCAATCTCAGCCAACTCTGCTTCAACCATCCAGTCACAGCTCCAAAGGCACGTTCCAGGACATCTGGGGCAGAGCCAGGCCGGCCGTCCATCATCAGATACAGTTGGGTGTCATCTGCGTATTGATGGCACCCAAGTCCGAAACTCTGTACCAGCTGGGCGAGGGGGCACATATATACATTAAATAGCAGGGGCGAGAGTATTGCTCGTTGAGGGACACCGCACACCAACAAGTGGCGGGATGACAACTTCTCCCCTATTGCCACCCTCTGTCCCCGACCATGGAAAAAAGAGACAAACCACTGCAGAGCTGTCCCTCGAATCCCCACATCGGCAAGGCAGTGGACCAACAGGTCATGATTGACTGTGTCGAATGCTGCTGATAGATCTAACAATATCAGCAGCGCCGACCCGCCTTGATCCAGCTGTCTACGGAGGTCGTCCATCAGGGCAACCAGCAATGTCTCTGTCCCATGTCCTGGATGGAAGCTCGACTGGAAAGGATCTAGGGATGAGGAATCATTCAGGAAGACCTGCAGCTGCTCTACCACCGCCCGCTCAATCACCTTACCCAGGAACGGGAGGTTCGAAACTGGGCGGTAACTGAACGGGTCGGTAGGGTCCAAAGATGGTTTTTTCAGGAGAGGCCTAACCACAGCTTCCTTCAACACTTCCGGGAAGATCCCAGAGCTCAGAGACATGTTGACAATGGCCTCCAGGGCATCCCGTAGCCCATCTATGCTGGCCTTCACCAGCCACGAAGGGCACGGGTCCAAGGAGCATGTGGTAGGCCTAACTGCTCACAGGATCCTGTCAATCTCATCCCCAGAGAGTGGACTGAAATGGTCTAACATCATCCCAGAAGACGGCCAAGGGGCCTCCTGTTCGCACACTGTATCAACTGTGGCTGGGAGATCACAGCGGAGAGACAAGATTTTATCAGCAAAAAAGCTCCCCAAAGCCTCACAGCTAATATCCAAATTTGAATTTTGATGGTCCCCTCCTGATAAGGAGATCAAAGACCGAACCACATTGAACAGTTTTGCTGGGTGTGAGCTGGCTGATGCAATGGAGGCTGCCTAGAACTCTTTCTTTGTAGCCTTCACTGCCATCTCATAGGCCTTCATAAACATCCTATGCAGTAATATTATAGTAATATTTTAAAAACACGGAGAACTATTTAAAGATATGGTGACAGCAGCAAGAGTAGTATATGCAGCAAAACAGAAGGCAGAATGCTGTCTGAATAAACTATATGAATATGTACATTAAAGACCAATCTTATAATTGTAGGAAAAATTAAAAGCTTTTTTTGATCATGTAGCTGAAAATTAAGAATAACTAAGATTTATCAGTAAAATAGATTAATTATCAAATATGTAATTAAAATGTTGAATACAAATGTATCGTAATATAAGTATCATTGTATCTCATAGAAAGGGTCTTAAGAAATTTAATGAAGGGGATGATAGGGAGAAATACTTTGTATTTTATATGCTTTGTTATATATATTTCTGATTTACACAACTATGTTATATAATCCTTTTTCTTTTTGTATCCCCTCTCACTATTATTTTGTTTTTCAAAATAAAAATATATTATATTGCAAAAAAAGAAGAATATGCTGGGTCACTGAATAGAGCTAGTCACAAAATGGCAGCTTGTACAAAAATTAAATCATTTCTGAGCATGTCAAGTGCAAAACCCTTTCAGCTGCTGTTTTCCCACGGCAAACCATTACTACTGCCCCTAATTGTAATGCCCTACGGCGGGAAAATATGCAGTAACTTCTATGTCTTCACTGAAAGAGGCAAATAGCAACTTTGACGCAGGGGGAAAGAGTTGATAACATGTTCATTTCCTGTCCAGAGCAAGGATGCACACACATACATGAAGGTGAAGGAGGAAAAATGGATGGGAAGGGAAGGGTACTGGTGCTGCCCTTTTCCCGTTCAGAACAAAGGTACATGTGTGTTTATGTGTCTTCTTCTCCTTTATATGAATTAAAAGATACTGTCTCCAGTAGCTTTAAGGTGAAGGACAAGATATTGATAACATCAACATCAGAGGAAGGGTCAAGAGCTACTTTTAATTGCTTGGAGAATAACTGATCTCTCTGAGTAACATTCAACCCAACCCAGGCTTAGACAATAAAGTGCGTGGCATCAGGCAACACTTCTTTTATCACATATAATATGCAGTTAGGACAAACACTGGCTGGGTGGGAGGAACTTGGGCAGTGGGAACTCTAAAGAAAGGGCACTTTGCACAAACAAAGGATATCAAATGAACAAAAGCTAACAAGGATAACAAACATCTTGCTAACACCACACTATTCTGAAGCCTTTCAGGTTCCCACTTTTAGAACACAAGGCATCAACTTGAATTCTCCACTCTTCCAGTTGGTAGGTGGTGCAAGGACAACATACCCCAAACAAATAAGCAAGGAAGGGGATCTCTTGCCTCAAACTTTGCTACAACCAGGGCTCATTTGGAGGGGGAACGCGCCGGAACAGCGTTCCTGTAGATCTGAAAAGAGGTCACGTGGGTTTTGGCCCCACCCATGTGATTCCTTTTCCTCCCCACTGCCTCCCCTCCAAAGGAGGGTAAGCGGCTGCTTTAAATTCATTCTGCTGCTTTATTTTCATTCATGACTCGTGTGTATGTGTGACAGAGAGAGAGTGCAAGCTGGGCTACTGGGCCTGGAACTCCAAAGGAAGGTAAACTGCTTCGATTCATTCTGCTGCTTTATTTTCATTTGTGACTCATGAGTGAGTGAGTGCAAGCTGGGCTACTGGGCCTGGATCTCCAAAGGAGGGTAAACTGCTTCAATTCATTCTGCTGCTTTATTTTCATTCATGACTCGTGAGAGAGAGAGAGAGAGAGAGAGTGCAAGCTGGGCTACTGGGCCTGGAACTCCAAAGGAGGGTAAGCTGCTTCTTTAAATTCATTCTTCTGCTTTATTTTCATTCGTGACTCATGAGTGAGTGAGTGAGTGCAAGCCGGGCTACTGGGCATGGAACTCCAAAGGAGGGTAAGTTGCTTTAATTATTCTGCTGCTTTATTTTCATTCATGACTCGTGACTGAGAGAGAGTGACTGAGTGAGTACAAGCTGGGCTACTGGGCCTGGATCTCCAAAGGAGGGTAAGCTGCTTTAATTCATTCTGCTGCTTTATTTTCATTCGTGACTAGTGATTGAGTGAGTGCATGCATGCATGCAAGCAGGGCTGCTGGGGATGGCTCTCCAGAGGAGGGTAAGCTGCTTTGAGTTCATTCTGCTTTATTGTCAGGAAATCCCTGGAGATTTTGGGGGAAAGGGGCCTGACGGGTGGATGTTGCCTTCTGACACACTTCCGGTGATGCCAGGGGGTGTGGCATATGCTAATGAGATATGCTTATGAGTTATGCCAATGAGTTCCTGCAGTTCTTTTTCTATGAAATGACCCCTGGCTACCACACCCCCAAAAATTGGCCAGTTGTGTATTGGGTCAAGAGCCCTTCCTGCATTTGGTGTATGGCACAATACTCCTGCAGTATGGTAGAATGATAATGATGATCAAGTTAACTAAATTCACTGTGAGGTAGTTTAATCACGTGTATTGACTTCCTTCTGTTTTCTATATAGAGAAGAAAACTGGGAGTGCAGAGGCAAGTCCAGAGTTGCATAATCTCTTACTTGGGGGGGGGCTAGCACTATAAAAGGTGCCATAAGTGGAAATGGAAGTTTGTTATAATACCCTGCAGACCTGAAGAGAGATGAGATACAGCACAGGACATTCCATGCTCTCACAACCACTTATTTAAAAGTTTCTAAAAGCTACACTGCATGGAACAAACATCTAATCAGTAGCATACTTCTCATTTTAAAGTGAAGTGCCATCTGCACAACACATTCCACTAGAAGTCATCAACACTCTTGCTGGAAGAGCTTTAGATTCAAATTTGTCTGGCAATGATGTGTGATTTACTATGGCTATGTCTGCATCCAAAGGGAAAAGCTGCCATCAGACAGTGATGAAAATAAAGATATTAGCCACATCAGCTACTGGGAAATGCCAAGAATATTAAAATATATTTAGAGACTCATCTGTGTAGCTGACAAAATGTATATACATGTTTTGATGTATTTAAAAGCTATGACTAATAACACAATGTGGGTTTTGGATTCTTTTATATAAAAAAGAGATTTGGCATAGTCACTGCTTTTCATAAACAATATAGCAAAAATGCAATGAAATTATGTGAAATGATGTCACCACCTTGTTCTTCCAAAATATAAAGTTTCCCGTCAGCTATCTGTTTGGCAAGTAGAAGCCCACAATGAATACTTTGTGGCAAGAAGGAACAAGAGCAAAGGATTCTATTTTTTTCTTTCTTCTACTTTCACTTTCCCCACAATGAATTGATCATTAGAAAGAGGACTTTTTTAAAAAAAAACCTAAACACTATTAACCCAGAATGGCCTAGCAAGTGTTCGACTGGGATGAAGAAACTAGGGTTCAAATCCTCATTTCTTTTCTCATTGCCCCCATGCAGACATAATGCTTAGCCATGTTTATTTTTTATTAACCACAGTTAAGCATTGTGCCTGAATACATGAACCATACTTAAAGGTTGGCAGCCAAAGCATGGCTTCTATTAATGACATTTAGGCATTACAGCTACACCTGGCAAAGCAATCCATGAAGCTCACTTGGTCAGTCAGTCTGTGAAACCAAATGTATCTAACAGAGTTGTTTTGAGGATAAGATTAAGGGATAAATCATGTAAGTTCCCCCTTACATGAAAAGCAGGAAAAAATGGAATACATAATAAATACACTCTTCCAACCACAATTTGCGCCCCTCCCCCTCCAAAGTTGAGCAGTGAAGGCAGGGTTCAGTATTATCAACAGCATTGTTATCCTGCTGAGGGCTGAAAGATTACTGCAGTCATTTGGCCTGGTATTAGGGAGTACAACTCTGGGGAAGCTCCTTGCTTGGATCCAGAATTCTTTGGATGTGGAATAGCTCCTGGGAAGTCTTGGGTCAAAGCACTAGTGCCACAGTCTCAAATGTTTCAGAAGATATAGACACAGCAATCATTCTTCCACAGCCAATTCTAAGCTGAAAGTCACCCTACTTAGCCTCTTTTGCTGGCTGACAATATGCATTTGTCATGTACCCACTTACTGAGCCATACACAGATCCAGAAGAGAGGGAGACATCAGACGTGGGGATGAGATGGCTATAAAGGACTCAACTAGTATGCAGCTCAAGAAGAAGCAGGATAAGAAACAGCACTTCCAGATTTTATCCTGACATTTGGCAGCCCAACCCACTTTGAGATGCCAAGCCCACATTTGAAACTGTCCTAGAGATTTCAGTCAGCCAAATCACTTGCCAATGATGTCACAGAGCCTGGCCAAAAACCGGTGAATGCCTCAGGAATGTTATCTTCCTTTAATGAGGTATTCCTTTTCCTGGATTGCATTGATAAATAATATGTTTGGTTCTGAAAAGAATGTTAATGTGGAATTAAGTAACATTCTTTTATTTTTCAGTTAGCTGTCTCATATGCTAAATCCACTTCAGTTAAGCATTGTGTTGATGTGCAGACATTTACACAATCCAAATTACCTGTGCCAGTTTATGTGAACAGACTTGGGCCAGGATAAAAATGATATTTTAAATCTCAGTTATTGTCATCTACAGAAGAAAAATCTTGGAGGTAGCACTGGTAGAGAGATAGGAAGTAACTTGACAAAGGCCATGTCAAGGTAATTTGGAGGCTAGATTTCTCTTACTCAGGGTCAGAACACACAAGACAAACTTCACATGAAGAGCACTTGATTGGTCCCACAATCTCTGCTGGGAATGGTAGTCTAACACCCCTTCCCCCCTCTCTGCGTGAAGTGGATTTTCTTGCAAAGAACAGCCCCTCAACCGAAGAGATTGTCTTTCAAAGAGATTATCTCAAAGAGAGACTGATTCTCTTTCAAAAATCCAATCAGCTGGTTTTGCTTCAGCTCAGAGACCGTAGTGGGAGGAACGGATTTCTCTCAGACGGATTTTTCGCTTGCTTGTAAAACATCTGAGCTTTCCCCCCCCCCCACCTCTTGTTACGTTGTTCCCTCACCTCACCCCCATCCCAAGTTCTCAGAGGATTTTTGAAAGAGAGACTGTGTGTGCATGAAACTCCTCCCTCCCTCCCCAGCTGAGAATCACATTGAGCGGATGGTTTTTTAAACTACAATTCCAAGGGATCATTGCAGGATCCAACACTTGCCCGTGAGTATCATGTGTTTTGACCCTTAGACACATCAGTCTATGCAATGCTTTCCCCAAAAGGGCTTTGTACAAAATATCCGTGGTCTGAGGCCTAGCCCCCGGACTTACCAGGAGGAGGGGATGGGAGACAGCCAGGAGGCAGCTGTCCAGCCACCCCAACTGACACCCTGGTCCAAAACCCAACAGCAACAGAAGGAGGGAGAGGAGCACCAAAGCCTCAGAGGGTCAAATGGAACAGGTGGAAGCCAGCTAGCCCCACCCTCCATTAGGTAGCTAAGAACCCAGACAGGGAGAGTGGGGACAGCCAGGAGGGGACTGTACCAAAGGGAGAGGGCACAGGAGACAGGGACAGCCAGCAACCTTACTGGCAGGGGAAGAAAGGCAGCAGAAGCAGCACAGGGCTACACCCCAACCTGCAAGCAGGGTGGAACGGAATAGCAAGGGCCAGGTGAGGCTGGGATCAAGGCAGCCTCAGGTGGGACTGCCTGAGGCGATCAGCAAAGAGAACCCGGCAGCCAGCAAAGGAGGCACAGGTGTGGCTGGCCCAAGCAGCCAGCAGAGCAACGCCAGGTTTGGCTGCCTAGCACAGCCTGGGCCTTGGATAGAATGCTGGGGGGCATGGTTGGCAGGTGGAGCCAGGAATGGGTGAAGAGGATATAACGGAAGTTCTCTCACAAGGTGGGGTGGTGAGTTAGAAGCATGGAGGAGAGGGCGAGGGCGAGGGGCAGAGAAGGGAAGGGAAGGGGGAAGAGCTAGAGAGAGGAAGGAGGGAAAGAACAACAAGCAAGGAGGAGGCGAGAAGGGTGAAGGCTTTGGGAAGCTGGAGGCAGGAGGAAGCAGCCGGGAGTCAGCCAGGTTGAGCAGGCCTGCAAGTGGGTTGAGAGGGAGTGAGGGTGAGGTATATCCCCCCTCCTTCCACAGAGTGGGGCCCTGCACCATCCCTGATGGCTTTCTGGAGTCAAAGTCAGGTGTGCCGCTGTACAGCACCACTGTGCCTGCAGAGGAACCTGACACAAAATACTTCCATTTGCAAATATTCATTTTGTTAGGCATAAGACTACTGTAAGATGCTGCCTTTTCTTTTGTACACTAAAACTGAAACCAACACAAAGTTAAGAGCACTTAAATCTTTGACTTGTAACTCAGTGTTAGATTGCCACCTAAACTGTCCAAGCTCTTTGCCTACATTTGTATCAGCAAGAATCATTCCAATTTCCCTTAAGAAAATTCATAGCTTTAATGCAACTGAAAGGAGTGGGGGGAGTCATCAGCTCTTATACTGAGAATGTTTGTTGTTGTTCTAATTAAATAATGTAAATGAAGTTGAAATGACCCATCTGCTAGTAAATATTTTGTTTGAAAGACACCGCAGCTATTATCAACCTGGAAAAAGATATATGTATATTGAGTGACAGCCTTAAAATGAGTACTGCCATCCCATTATTTCTAAGGTAGATTGCTAAATTGGTCTATTCATACCACTGTGGCTACCATTAACACCCTCATTTTCTACATGCAAGTAATTAACCTTACTGCAGTGTTCACAGTATGCCCCGTGCTAACTTTAGCACAAATGTGGCAGTCATATTAATTACGGGAAAGGAAAAGAGATTTTATTGGCAAGCAGTGCATTATCAAGAATAACAGCTCAGGAGGCTGGTGAAATACATGACATAGATGCAAGTATCCATTGATCTTCTGTGCCACATCTTTATTGGGATTTTTTAAAAACAGTAATGTGGTTATCTATAAACATAAGGGTTCAGCTTTGATGATGAACATGGTGCAGTAAATAATGGAACCACATTGCCCTTGCTGGGACATATTTTATTGGCATAGCTGTTAAGTATAATGGACCTAGGACTAAAGGCCTGGGGACACCTTTGGCAATAGCATGTTTCACAAAGACGGGTGGCTTGTTGATGGCAATATAAGAACATTGTGTTATGTGTTACAACTGACCTGTAGTAACTGGTCCTCTGTTTGCCGTGATATATAAACTTGAAAGATTCCCATTTGCTTTGCAACGTGCATTACTATTCCAAGCACAGCCCCACAGAGCAGGAAGAGCTTTGTTTTTCTACCAGGATATTATGTGAGTAAGCTACAGTCATGAATTTTATTAACTTTTTTTTATTAGAAACTGCCTTAAATGAACAACATGAATGCATGGATGAGCTCTGCAATGCACCCATTCCAAAGCTGGGCAGATGGAAGTTTTGCTGCGTTGCTTACTTTTTGTGTACTCCATTTTCTTGTACCACCCCTGACTCCTTCAACAGAAGAACCTTAAGTTTTTCTGAAATCTAACAAGAACAGGATGTAGTAGAAGACAGATAGGCAGGAGGAAGGCTTGTAAAAATTTTAATTTATTTTTAATTTTACTTCATTTGTACCCTCATCTATCTTTCCACATTGGGCCAAAAGTGGCTTACAACATTCTCCTCTCCTCCATTTTTATCCTCACAACAGCTCTGTAAGGTACATTAGGCTGAACATATGACTGGCTGAAGATCCTCCAGTAGGCTTCCGTGTCAGAGCGAGGAACTGAATCTACTCCGTTACTCTAGACATTACACTACAGATAATGTGCCATTACACTCTCAGATGTGTAATGTATACTGTATATACTGTATATCTGCTGCCAGTATACTGCAGCAGATAAAATGTACTTTTATTGAAGCTGATTCACATTCACTTGCATTTTTATAGTAGAAAAAGAAAATTAGAAACCTAATCTCAGGGCTTTGGGGGGGGGGAGAGGTGGTTGAACTGTCTATTATCACATGTGCACGTGCGAAGTGTGCATGTGCACATTCCCAGAAATGTGTGATGATGACACTTCCAGAAGTGACATCACTCCCGGAAGTGACATTACCTCCCGGAACCCAGTACAATGCATTACGATGAGGTAAATGTTAGTAAGCTTGGGAAATTACACTATTATGAGAAAGGGTTTTTTTCCTTTCTGTATCCTCTACAAAAAGTGAAATCTTCCATTCCCTTTCCCAAACATTTCATTTCTTTGGAATCATATTTTAAAATATGCAAGAAGGAGGGGGCCTCTAAAAATCCAAAATCCATCTCACAAATCTAAATTCTAACAGCTTCCTTCTGCCAGCATAGAAAAAAAATTCCAAAATTCTTTCTCAAAATTCCACAGAGTCTGAAATTCCTAATCTAATTAATATTGATTTTTTAAATTTTCAGGGAGAATTTTGCTTTACTGGAGCAATTCAAAATTAGATACTCAACTTTAGCTGCATTAGATTTATACTTAGTTTAAAACGGCTTTTTTGTTGCCTGCCAACTCTACCTTACCAATGGCTAAGCTGTTGTGACACTGTGAAATGCTCATAAATATTCCAATGGCTCAGACAAATATTCATAAAAATTTCCTTAACAACCATATGTCCACTGCAATTTCAGTGGTGTTAATCAGCTGAGAGTGGGGAGAACTATTTGAGTTACAGCATATTAAGACATAAGAACACCTATATACTGATGAATATATTGATGAAAGCCTTCTGTGACTTGGACACAGCTATTCATTCCTAGCATAAAACTGGAATAACCATAACTGATATTTTCACTAATACAAATAACCATAATTGATATATTTAACTAACACAGAACCAATCTGCATTCAAAAGCTGTGGGAACCATAACAATGTCAACTTCAGTCAACAAAAGAATGAAAGCAACACACACACACACTCACAGCCCCACCCACCCCCATGAAAAGAAAGCAGAATGAACTCAAAGCAGCACACACACAGCCCCCACAGCCCCATGAAAAGAAAGCAGAATGAACTCAAAGCAGCACACACACAGCCCCCACAGCCCCATGAAAAGAAAGTGAAATGAACTCAAAACAGCACACATCCACACAGCCCCCACCCCCATGAATAGAAAGCAGAATGAACTCAAAGCAGCTTAGCCTCCTCTGGAGATCCTGCCCCAGCAGCTCTGCTTGCACTCACTCTCTCTCTCTCTCTCTCTCTCACTCTCTCTCACGCACAGAGGAATGGGAAGAAAGCAGAATGAACTCAAAACAGCTTACCATCCTCTGCAGAGCCTGTGCTGAGCCCCAGCTCTCCCTCCCTCCCTCTCTCTCACTTACTCACAAATGAAAAAAAAGCAGAGTGAAATCAAAGCAGCTAAACCTCCTCTGCAGAGCCAGTGCTGGGCCACAGCTCTCTCTCTCTCTCTCTCTCTCTCTCTCTCTCTCTCTCTCCCAATCTCACTCACAAAGGAATGGAAAAAAGCAGAATGAACTCAAAGCAGCTAAACCTCCTCTGGAGTGCCAGCCCCAGCAGCTCTGCTTGTACTCTCTCTCTCACTCACAAATGAAAAAAAGCCGAATGAACTCAAAGAAGCTAAACCTCCTCTCCAGAGCTCATGCCTGGCTGCAGCTCTCTCTCTCTCTCTCTCTCTCTCTCTCTCTCTCTCTCTCTCTCTCTCTCAAGAAAGGAGAATGAACTCAAAGCAATTTAACCTCCTCTGCAGAGCCAGCAGGGCCAAAGGAGGAAAGAATCACATAGACAGACTCTAGAGCTCCCGGAACAGCGTTCTGGAGCATTCCCCCTCAAAAAAAGCCCTGCCTAATCTAAATAACAGTATTTCCAGTTACAATGCTTTACATTTCCTTATAAGGGAAATCTTCCATAGTTGTGTAGAAGAAGGAATTGTGAGTTAGTTTTTCTCATCTTTAACTCAAACAACATTTCTTTTTTTGTAAGGTACCAGGTGGTACTCATCCCAGGCCTTCTACCTGCCTTACAAAGCAAAGAAGTTTTGGAGCCTGTACAGCCCAATAATACCATCTGGGCTACAGTACCATCCTCTGGGCTACAGTACCATCCTCTCCAGTTTAAGTACATGGCAACTTGGGCCAGTCAGAATATTACAGGTTCTATAAAGCCCTTGCTCAAGCAGCTTCTTCAGTCTGGATAGCTTGTTGGCTGAATGAAGATCTTGGCCAGACTGGATTCAAATTTGTCTCTCTATGCTCTACGGATTGCCTCCATGGGTATTTAAAGTGGACTGCCAGTGACTTTGCTTGTGACCTTCAGATCCTCATCAGACTCCTCAGAAAATCAGACTGCTCTCTTCTTTTGAATGTATTTCATGCTTGGCCTCTTGTACTCCAAGTATGATTGCCAACTGAGTTGGGAATTCCTGGATATTTTGGAGGTTGAGTCCGGGAAGGGCAGGGTTTGGAGTCCACCCTCTGAAGCTGCTATTTTCTCTAGGGAAACTGATTTCTGTAATATGCAGATCAGTTGTAATTCCAGGGGATGCCCTGCCCCCACCTGGCTGTTAGCAGCCCTAGCTCCAGGACTGACTCCATGTATCCTGTCACTCTTCTATCTCACACATACTAAGTGTTCAGAGCCCTACCATCCTTTCTATCTGGTAACCCTGAAACTACTCTGTGGAAAACAAATCATTCAAAAGCAGAGAGCAGCTGCACAACAGAAGGCAACTACACAGCAAATACCTCTAGATAACTTCCAGAGGCCCATTCCATGTGCTATAGAGAAGACCCAAAGAAACACATCCAGTAAAATATATCTATCTGATCTTACTGGACATTTAATTCTTTCCAAATCCTAAATAATGTGACCAGTCAAACACTGAACATGAGCAAAGTACTTATTACTAAGAAACAAATCAATATGCCACGCCTTGCAAGGCAAATTAGGCTGAGTGAGGATTAAGATTAAGTCCTAATCTGACACTACACTGGCTTCTGTGTTCTACGGAATCATCAGTAGTTTTCTTAAGACATTTTGTTTTATTTTACTGCATGAAGTAACTGCTAGAACATTTGTTTTTCTACTAGAATCATTACTTGGGGGCTAATTGCAAATTCATTAATAAATAAATGCAGTCTTCATTGATACGTTATTTAGATTGTTTTCACAGGAATTTTTCTAGCATGTGAAGGATGTTCTATGTAACAGAAGATTACACACAAGATAATGTTATTGCTTTGCCCCTTAGGAGACTAGTTTTGTCTCTACATTTATTCTAAGGTTTTATTCAAACTCTGGGGTATATCCAATTTACAGATTGCTGAATTTGATACTGCAGAACCCATAATTATGCCAATTCATTCCTCTCCCCCTTAAAATAAGGAGAAAATTAAATGTAAAACTTACATTAAAGCAAGCTAATTATAATCTTCATATAAATCAATATGGACTTTTCTAATAGAGAAATTCTATTTTTGTTCTAAAGGAAGAGATTTCAAAGAAATCATAATCTTAGTGTTAAAGGTTTCTTAGCTTTTAATAATTCTGAAGTGGACATGATTTTATATTGCTCTTACTTCACCGAAGGAAAAAGCAAGGTTGAAAAACTGGTTGACTTGCACAAGATCAAGCAACCATATATTAATAATGCACAAAGCTGATAGTCTGTTTCTATTTTTTGATGTATGGGGTGAAACAAATACCTGATAGCCCAACCAAAGCTCTAGGGCTGGTGTATCTCCAATGTTGCCGGGTACCAGCACTTCTAGTAAGAATTTGATGCTCACTGAGCAGAATGGAAATATGTACTAGAAAGTCCCAGCTCCACGGTGTTACCCAAATAGGCAGTCTCCTAATTAGTTGGGGGAATTAGCTTTAAGGAGACAAGCAAGAGGGGGTAACTGGGATTCTCCACCTACATTTACAAGGATTATCCTCTTAGAGAATTCTAAAATCAGATAGGCAGCTTGTCATGGGCTGGGCCGGGCCAGCCCAAGCAGGGTGGTTCAAGTCCAAACCTTAATGCCAGAGTCTGAGGGGAGTTCCAAGAGCTAAAGCCAGGTCAAACCGGTGGTCAGAGCACGAGATAACACCAGGAGTGAGTCCAGAGTCCAAGAGCAAGGTCAGGCACAGTCCAAGGTCAGTTACCGATGGCATCAGGTCCAAAAGCAGGCATGGGCAAGGTCCACGGAACACGGACTGGTTGTAGGCAAAAGACACGTTGCTTCCACGCCCAGCAGTTCCTCCAGACTGGCTCTTATAGCCAGTCTGGAGGAACTGCTCTTATAGCCAGTGGTTTTCAGCCAGCTGCTGGGGCTCCATCCTGACGCTACTCATCATCACTCTCCAGCAGCTGGCATTGGCTCAAGAGGCAAGCACTGCACCGTCTCTCCTGCAGTTCCAGTCTCTGGCACTGCCTGCAGCGTTCCTTGGGCATGGGTGAACTTGGGGGGGTGGAGGTTCTTGGCTGCACTGCACCTGTAGAAGTCCCTGGCTGAGCTTCCCCTGTGGTATTGAAGCTAGAGGGTGCTGGTGTCTCAGCTGCTGGCTGCAAGCTCTGATCAGCCAGCAGCTGTTGCTCCTGATTGCTGGCTTCTGCTGAATCAGGGCTAGGGCTGGCTACACAGGTCTCCTCTTCTCCTGAGGAGTCCTGGCTGGCTACACGAGGCTCCTCTCCTCCAGAGGAGACCACACTCTCAGACTGGGCCATGACACAGCTGTTCAACTGGAAAGATTTTTATTGAGAAATAAAAGGGCAAACATACAGAAAACCACACACAACACACATACACGGCTAACAGAAAATCAGGCAGGAAAAGGGGAGGAAGCAGTTTCGGGGAGGGCGATAGTTACCAGTCTTGAAGATAGAGGTTCATGGAGGTGGCAGAAAAATGACCAGCATTTCACAAGGAGAAGAGAAGAATCCCAAATGGATTGCGGAGTGCATGAATGGATCCAGACACTCAATCACTGGTGGCTAGGGAATCCAGTTATAGGGCAAAATGCTTCCTGGAGCAAGCTGACATCTTTGCTCAAAACAATAACTTAATGGATTGTCTAGAGATTGGACAATAAGTTGGGAGAGGTTTGATGAGTCCTATCTGAGGTGGCCTATAGATGAAAAAGTCCTTAATGACCCTTTGAATACCGGATGGGAAAAGCTACCAGGTTTGCTGAATAACTTTGATTAAGGTCAGTGGGTGCGGGGAAATGAGATTGAGTGTTGACGAGTTAAGTCAGGAATTTCTTGAGAGACCTCATTGTCCTAAGTTATGCATCTCTCTCGGGGGCATGGAGGGACATCAGTCAGTCAGCCACTCTCTCACACTCTGATAATTTTCTAAGCTCCCGCCTGGCTGGCATCCACTCTTAGCCAGCCAGTGCCCTGGAATTATGGTATAAGGGAAAGGGTGTTTATGATATTGCATCTATCAGCTGCTCTCATAGTAGTGAGTAGGGGTCTGATTGCTAATAGCAGAGCCAAGAGCATAGCAATTAATCAAAATGCATAGCACCGTACCACAACCAACCAATCATGGAGCAGCATATAGACTCCTCCATTATGAAAATCATTGATAGAAACAGTCAATCAACACACACTGACGCTGGTAGACTTCTTTTTTTTTTTGAATTTTTTTTTATTGGATTAGAAATCAATCAATATTATATTCATTACAATCCATTTCCTTTAAATATTCAAGTTCTAACCCCCTCCCTTCCTCCCCCCTTTTGTTGACTTCCAACAGTTTTCCAACCCCTTATCCATTTTCTCCCTACTCATTTCATACTTATTTTATTCTAATAATCATATACTTTCACTCTCTTCTAAGCTTGTCTATTATAACACCGTGCTATCTCTGTTCCCTATCCCACTTAACTTATCAGCTAAACATTACATTCCTGGCATATACCCTTTAATAATAATAATCATTTATCTGTTTTTTGTACTCTATATTTTATCTCATACATTCTAGTCTCATCAATATGGGACAAACAATTCGTCTCACATTCTACATAACTTTAAGTACTTCTATAAACATAATATACATTCGACATAAGTCAATCAATCTAACCTATACTCTATATGTTACTCTTTACTTCCTTCTACCTATCTTATGTTCATTATATTTTAATTATATAATTTCTCCATTATACAGTTATCTGCCAACAATAATCAATCAATTTGACCCATACACTGCATATTTCTGAGTACCTCTATGAACACAATGTACATTCGGCACAGGTTAAACAATTTAACTCATATTCTGTATGTTACTATATATTTCTTTCCACCTTTCTTATATTCATTCTGTTTAATTATATAATTTCTCCATTAAAGAGTTATCTGCCAGAAATAGAACTAATTAATTTCTATCCTTATAATTCTTTATAATTATTATAATAACACCTCTATTGCTTAATACTATATTTAATAGTCAGATAATATAATTGCTTAGAATTTCTCCTTTAACTTTCCTCCCCCCGGTAAAGTCACTTCCCCCTTCTTTTGTTATATTTCAGTAATTTTCAAACTGCCACAGTTCTCTTCCCACCTCCCATTTTTTCACCAAATATTGTTTCAGCTTCTCCCAATCCATGTTGAACTGTCCTGGATCAAGGTCTCTCAGTTTCCTTGTCATTTTGTCCATTTCCGCCATGTACAGCAATTTGTAAATCCAGTCCTCGATAGTTGGCACTTCTTGTACTTTCCACTTTTGTGCATACAAAAGTCTAGCCGCTGCTGTCATATAAAATAACAATGTCCTGTATTGTGCCGGAATATCCTCCATTCCCAAGTTCAGTAGCAGGAGTTCTGGGTTCTTATTAACTTGAAATTGTAAAATCTCACTTATCACTCTTATTATTTCCCCCCAGTACTGCCTAGCTACCTCACAAGTCCACCACATGTGATACAACGATCCTTCATGCTTTTTACATTTCCAGCATTTATTAGACATGTTCAAATTCCCTAACGCAATTTTCTTTGGTGTCAAGTACCAGCAGTAAATCATTTTGTAGATGTTCTCTTTAATATTAGTACATGTTGTAATCTTCAATGTGTTTTTCCACAAGTATTCCCATGCCTCCATTGTTATTTCTTTATTAAAATTTATAGCCCACTTCACCATTTGCACTTTGACTGTTTCATCTTCTGTGTACCATTTAGCAACACTTTATAAGTCTTAGAGATTTCCTTTTTGTCCTCTTGTAGAATTACCTCCTCTAATTCCGAATTCTCCATTCTTACCCCTCCCTTCACACAGTCCGAATTGTAAAGATCTCTGATCTGTCTATACTGAAACCAATCGTAACTTGGAGACAACTCATCTTGCGTCTTTATTCTTACTTTAGAAAGTTCTATTCGTATTATCTCCTTGTACGTTAAGCGTTGTTGTTCATTATCAACAGTTCTCGGATCTATTACTTCATAAGGAACCACCCAGGAGGGAATTCCTTCCTGTAGGTAATCTCTATACTTCTTCCAAATTGTGAAGAGGCTTCTCCGAATATAATGGTGTAAAAATATAGAGTCTGCTTTTACTTTGTCGTACCACAGATATGCATGCCATCCAAATATTTTTTTATATCCTTCTAAGGCTAGCAATTTGTGATTTTTCAGCGTCATCCAGTCTTTCAACCACACCAAACAGATTGCATCATAGTAGAGTCTTAGATTGGGCAGTTGCATTCCACCTCTCTCTTTTGCATCCTGTAATACTTTCATTTTTACTCGAGGCTTCTTGCCTGCCCAGACAAAGTCCAATATTTTCCTCTGCCATTTTTCAAACTGCTTAGAGTCCCGGATAATTGGTATTGTTTGTAACAGAAACATCACTCTTGGCAACACATTCATCTTCACTACTGCAATTCTTTCCAACCATGACAAATTCAATCTATTCCATTTAATCAAGTCTTGCTCTATCTGAGTCCACAGTTTTTCATAGTTATTCTTGAATAGATCTATATTCTTTGCAGTCAGTTCAATTCCCAGATATTTCACCTTACTTGTTACTTCACAGTCTGTTATTTCCATTAATAACTGTTGTTTTTGTTTGGTCATATTCTTACATAATATCTTTGACTTCTTCTTGTTTACGTAGAATCCTGCCAAATCTCCAAATTCCTTAATTTTCTCTATTACCTTTGGCATATTCTCAATTGGATCTTCCACAATTAACATTATGTCATCCGCAAATGCTCTAACCTTATAGGAAAAATCTTTTATTTTTATTCCACGGATTGCATTATCTTCTCGAATCTGTATCATCAATATTTCCAAAACCAAAATAAACAACAGTGGAGACAACGGGCAACCTTGTCTTGTACCTTTACCTATAATCAATTTCTTAGTCACCTCGTCATTCACCACAATTGCTGCACTCTGGTCTCTATAAATTTCTTTTACTGCTCTTATGAATCTTTCCCCCATTTGTAGCTGTTCCATGGTGGCAAACATAAAGTCCCAGTTCGACGCTGGTAGACTTCCATGACACCACACCACTGCTCCCACAAGAGAAGGAAGATAGGAAACACAGCAACTCCCTTGGTAGGGTGAACTGTGGCATAACCAATAGGACTTTGGATTAAGCACAATCCAAGGAGCTCCAGAGATGCAGGTTCAATTCTCTTCTTGCAACCACATTTCCTTTTACCAAGCAGCACAAGAACTATGGCCACTCTGACCTGATAGAATGCCCAAGAGTTCTGTTGAACAAAGTTTTAAGTCTTGGGCTTGGTGTGCCAGGCAAAGAAGAGGCAGCCACTAGGGCAAATGGAAGGGGAAATATAACTGCACATTCACAGAAGGCATTCCTGTCAAAGCTGCAACAACTTACTAAGAAAAAGCAGCCATGTGACAAACAGGAAGAACGGTTTTAAATCCCATGATGTAGGGTGCTTGCAACCATATGAAGAATACAAGGATCTCCTTTTGGACAGCAACAGATTGATGAGCTGAAAAAAAAGGAAGAGGCCATACCACATTCACTTACAAAATCATCTCACCACATACCCAGATGGATACAACACAGGGCAGGGATTTGCAACCTATAGTTCCAGAGCTTTGAATGTGATAGTCATGACCTTGAATTGTGCCCAGTAACTGATGGGAAGCCAATGAAGTAACTGCAGAATGGGAGCAATATGCATGCTTTGTCTAGCTCCTGAGAGTTAGCTAGCTGCAGATTTCTGCACCAGCTGAGTCTCCAAGTCAACTTTCAGGAGACGCCTATATAAAATGCATTACAGTAGTCTAGTCTGTATGTTACCATGCTATGAATCCATACGGCCAGATCAGCTGTGTCAAAGTAGGGAGCCATTTTCCAGGCTAATCTGAAATGGGAGAAAGCCATTTTTGCTGCTGCATTTACCTGCTTCTTTAGCAGCAGTGCTGGATCCACTATTACTCATAGGCTCTTAACTGAGTCAGCCAGAGTAAATTGAACTCCAACAAAGGTTGTAAGCACAATGTCCTTCAAGATCTCTGCTTTTCCAACCAACATCATGTCAGTCTTGTCTGGGTTCAATTGCAATTTGTTTGTTTTCAGCCAATTGACTATGGCTGTCAAGCAGTGACTCAGTATCTTTATTGCATCATTAGCGGATTTGGATAATGAGATATAAAGATGGATGTCATCTGCATATTGATTGCATCCAGTTCCATAGGTATGAATGAGTTCTCCTAAAGGATTTACATAGTTAAATAACACGAGGGATAAGATTGTGCCTTGTTGAATCCCACAAGATAATTGCCACAATAAGGATTTTAGCATCTGTGAAAACCACTATTTCTGCTCTGAATTCTTGCCCATCCTGGCTCCTAAAATCTTGTAAGCACTATGATGGACACCCCCCTTTCACTCCCCAAGGCAGATTTTCCCACCAAAATCCAAGTTTGTCTGCTTTGACTAAGCAGCCCCAAGTAATGTGTTTCTATTTGTGATGTTAAAGTTCTTTTGTGTCCCACTCTAATAAGCACCTATAATTTTGGCTTTTTAGCCCAGTTCAGAAACTGGATAAGAAGACAGTAGGGGCCCTCTTCTTCTTTGTGGGAAATAGCACTGGAGACGGTGTAACATTAAAAAATGAACAACTTTATTGAACAGGCAGGGATGGTATAAGGACAGTCAGGGAATGAAAGACCTGAGGTAAAATTTGTTGATAGAACAGAATATTCTATAAATCACAGGCAGAATAGGTTTCTTTAAGCTTAGTTTCTATGTTCATGTTCCTTAATAGTAAGAGGTGTTCTGTTTATTTCTTATGTTGCAGCAACAATGTTTCCTTACAGAGTTCCTTTTTACAACTCAGGTTTCCAGATGTTAGTTCAAAACTGTTTTCCTTTTACAACAGACCCTGAGTCCTCCTCAGAGCCAAACCTCCTTTAGACACTTGGGCAGGAATTATTATTCTTCACTTAAAAAGAAATAACTCTTCTTCACTTGGCTGGAATGGGAGTCTCCACTTACTACCCAAACCCTCTTTACTAATAACACACCCCTAGTTCTACTGTGACTGTGCAAACAGGTTTCAGCTTGTCATGGCTTTTATTCTCCCTCAAGACAATGATGTTACAGTTAGGGCAACAGATTTCTTTTTCCTCATGCCAGAGGGGAACCTGACTGATCTTCCCTGTCAGATGCTTAAACACACTCCCTACAAAATCTTGTCAGCAACCCTCTCATCCTGAAGGCAGGTTCTGACTAGTCAATCAGAGCGAAGGGAGATGCCTGCCAATCAAGTTCTTATTCCTGGCCATGGTCAACTTCTCCCCTTCCAACACCTAGAGTGCTGCACCTTGAAAACCGTCCCTTACAGTGCTTTCTGTCACAACTACATAAAGGACTCCTTGATATCTATCATAAATTAATTACTCTCAGAGCACCTTCCCTCAGCCTTTCAAAGAGGTGGTCATCCATCCACTACTTAAAAAACAATTCTTAAACAAAAATGATGTAGCTAATTATTGCCCAGTCTCTAATCGACCCTTTCTGGGCACAGTGGTTGAGAAAGCAGTAACTGACCAACTCCAGGCCTTCTTGGACAACTCCAGTACTTTCGTTCCTTTTCAGTCTGGATTTATGCCAGGCTATGGGACAGAGACAGCACTTGTTGATAACCTCTGCCTAAATGTTTATAACCTCCGCCTGGATCTATCTGCAGCCTTTGATACAGTAGATCATGCCATTCTGCTGAGGTGCTTGGAGGCAGAAATAGGTTTCAGAGATATGCCTTGGACTGGTTTAAATCATTCCTCATGGGACATACTCAAAGGGTTGCTATTGAAGACTAGCTAATTGGGAGACTTTGTGTTATAATAACCAGTGTTTGGGCTGCAGAAACGTTATTATTAACCTTTACTTACTTGCTTACTTATTTAAAACATTTCTATGCCACATTTTCACACAAATAGGGTCCCCAGGGACCCTATTAAATTTATTATTTTATTTTATTAAATTCAATTTAATAAAAAATATAAACACTCAACACCAAAACCAGGGGGCAGGGGGGAGCTAATAAAAGTTATGGATGGAAACAAACAAAACAAAGAAGTATTCACCCACTGGCTGAAGACAACAATTGAGGGAGATAGATGAACTCCCTGAAGAGGGAGTTTCAAAGTTTTAGCACCACAACTGAGAAAGCCTCTTTTCTGTTTAAAGAAGGAAGCTCTGACTCTTATAAGCTTATAACCTAAAAATCTTGTTGGTTTCCAAGGTGATACTGGACTTAAATCCTGCCTTTGTATTGCAGACCAACATGGCTACCCACCTAAAACTTTCTCAGGTTTCCACCTGTCTAGCCTCAGACAGTGGGGGCAGTCAAAACAGGGCCTCCAAAGAGACCAGAGTAGACAGGTAGGTTCATTAAGATAGGGCTTTAAAAGGTCAATACCAGCATCCCGACGGTCTGAAAACAAATTGGGAGGCAGTGGAGATGGAACAAGATGAATGATATGGTCTCTACAACCTGTTCCAGTCAACATTCTGGCTGTAACTTTTTGTACCAACTGTAGCATCCTGACAGTTTTCCAGGGCAGCCCCACATACAGCACATTGCAGGAGTCTAATCTAGCTGTTACTACAGCATGCACCACAGCGTCAAGATCATTCCTGTCCAGAAAGGGCCACAGCTGGTTCACCAGATGAAGTTGGTGAAAAGCACCCCTAGGCACCACTGCCACCTGTTTAGCAAACAGGTCCAAGAGCACCCGAAGCTATGAACCTGCTCCTTTAGGGGAAGTGCAACTTTAGCCATGTCAGGAGATAACCCATTTCCTGGATCAAACCTTCTCCTTACCAGTAGCATCCCCATTTGTCAGGGATTATGTTTCAGTTTGTTAGCCCTTATCCATTCCAAAGATGCCTCCAGATACCTATCCAGAGTTTCCACAGACTCCTTGGTTTCTGCTAGAAGTATGAGATAGAACTGAGAGTCATCCACATATTGGTGACAACTCATCCCAGATCTCCAGATGACAACTCCCAGCAGCTTTAAGTAAATCTTAAAAAGCATGAGGGACAAGATGGAACTTTAAGGAATCCTGGAGGTCAGAGTCCAAAGGGTACAGCAGCAGTCCTCCAGCACCACTCTCTGAAACAGATCTAAAACTTCCAAGAATCCTGTCCACATCCTCAGACTGGACAAGCGAAAAGATACCCTACATAAGTGGACAAATCAGCACCTTGGGGCAATCAGATCCTGTTACTGCTAATGTAGAGTCAGTTAACAGTAAAGTTAATTTATTTTCAGTTATTTAAAAAAAGCTTTCTTATACTAGCTCTTTTGTTGATCTCTTTCTCTGAATTTTGATGTAGTTTATCTCTTTAATAATAAATGGTCCCTGGCATAGGTCATTAGGAATTCCCACAAGCACCCCTATTGTAGAAACCAGACATAAATAGCACGATGGATGGTACAGAAAGGCATACCACAGTGGACATGCATAGGAAATATTCAAGGTCCCAGGTTCTGACCCCACATGGGTCTGGCTATGTTACAGCCCTCAAAGGAGTACAAGATAAAACTCAGGTTTTGTGTCATCAAATAAAATTACTAGGGATGGCTGGTCATGCTGACTGGTTGTTCCACAGACCAGTCATTTGAGCTGACAATCCCCCATGCCCCATCCCTCCATAGCAGTCGGAGGGCTCACTACTGTCACCTGCTCTTATTAATCTCAGCAGCCCTTGTATTCCATCCTTCCCCCACCCTTCCCTTTATGAAGTTTGTATGGTTTATGGTTCAGTGGTCACTAGCAGCATTGAGGGAGTGACATCGGGGCATCCTGCCCACTCCCCTTGTTACAGCACACTTCTGAATACAGTCAAAGATAATTTCAGCTCCCCTCCCCTAGCATGGCCTTGACCTGGGTAGCTCAGGCAAGCCTGATCTCATCAGATCTCAGAAGCTAAGCAGGGTCAGCTTTAGTTAGTAATTGGATGGAAGACCTCCAAAGATGACTCATGCTACAGCAGCAGGCAATGGCAAACCACCTCTGTTAGTCTTAGCCTTGGAAAACTCCAGCAGGGGTCACCATAAGTCAACTATGACTTGACAGCACTTTCTACCACCCCTAGTGCAAGTCCCAAGTTGGATAACAGAGGACAGTTTGAAGCCAGAGGTGGGAACAGATCCCTGTCTCTCAAAACACAACCAGACACTGATATTCTATGAAACGTGATCAGGAATGATGACAATTGAAATGAATTGGGTTGCCAACTTTCTTGTTCCAGCAGTGCTCCTTGCTTTCGAAAGCTGCATTGACAGAGAAACAACTGTATGGGACGAACGAGTATCAGTTGAAATGCGTGAAATGATGCAGGAACCAATTTAGAATGAAGTACATATACTGGACACTGTAGCTTTTTGTTGGGTTGTAGGTAGACAAGGGCACGAACCAAAAAATAATAATGAACCCGCAGTTTGTGGTTTGGTGCCACCGATGAACCCGAACTAACGAACCGTGATGAACATTTCCTGCTGATGAACCTGTTCAGGGTTTGTGGTTCATGGGGCTCAGAACGCCCCCCCATTGGACTTAGAGAGCCCATATTCACAGGGAGTGTTTAGCAGGCTCTCCTCCAGCCAGCATCCAAGTTTGGTCAAGATTGCTATAGGGATCTTGGAGTTATACCCTCTCAAATCCGAGGCCCCCAGGAAACTACCACTTGATACAGTTAGAGCCACCAGTTGATGTTGGCCCAGTGTACAAAGGGTGTACTCAAAGGTGGGCTGCCTCCCCTCTAGGGGGTGGGGGGTATGGCCTCTCGCTGGTGGCACCCCCCATGTGCCTACCAGCCAGGCCTCAGGGGAGTGTGCGTTTATTCCCAGCACAGGCCGGAAGGTGGGTGATGATGGTGGCTGCCAGGCCTTGTGGGCACGGGGAGATGGTGGCATGCCACCTCCCCTCAGTGGGTGGGGGGTCTGGCCGCTCACCGGCAGCACCCCCCCCCCATGTGTCCACCTGCCAGGCCTCACAGGAGGGCACGTTTATTCCCGGCGCAGGCCGGCAGGTGGGTGATGACAGCGGCTGCCGGGCCTGGTGGGCACAGGAGGTGGTGGCGTGCCGCCTCCCGTCAGGTGGCGGGGTAGTATGGCCGTTCACCAGTGGCACCCCCCATGTGCCTGCATGCCAGGCCTCAGAGGAGCGTACGTTTATTCCCGGCGCAGGCCGGAAGGTGGGTGGTGATGGCAGCCACGGGGCCTGGTGGGCACAGGGAAGCGGTGGCATGCCGCCTCCCCTCAGGGGGCGGGGGGTCTGGCTAGTAATGCTGATTGCAAATGTGCCTCTGATTGGCTTACAATCATAGAAAAGATGGCTCCTCTCTGCTCTCACTACCACGCTACACACTCTCACTGAGACTTCGTTGCTACCTCATTCCATCAGCATGTTAGAGACTTTGCTCCATGCCAGGCCTGAGATGACCAGACCTGCCTGGCATAGTTTTATGGACTGTGTTTGTGAGTATGAGCCTTAAGCCTCTTCAGAGAAATGCAAGTTAGCCAGCTTATGTTTTTAGTCAGTTAGCTATAGTAAAGAATAGGGGTGTGCAAGGAAAAAACTTTCGGCTTTCTTGTTTCGGGATTACCCGAAACAAGATTCTCTACCGGCATTAGCCGAAAGCCGAAACAAGAATCTCTTTCGGGATTCGGGATTCGGCATTATTTCGGCATTCTTTCGGGATTCTTTCGGGTTTTTTTGCTGGGAAAATGCCTCCGTCTTTCAGGACGCCTGGAGGAGGCATTTTCCCACCAAATAAGCCCAAAATTGGTGGGGACCTTCCTCTAACCCTTCTCTAACAACTACCCAAGTTTCAGACAGATTGGACTTTGGGGGGCCATGTTATGGCCCCCCAAAGCAGGTCCCCCCATCCTCCCCATAAGAAAGCAAAGGAGCAGCATATTGTTAGCATGCTGCTGCTGATCTCTCTTCATTATTTCCTATGGGGAAAAAATGAAGAGGCAGGCTTCCTTTGCCAGGGGTGGCATTTTGCATGCAAAATGCCCCCCAGCCCTCAGGGGCCCTTCTCCCACCCCTCCTCCCACCCCCCACCAAGGCTCAGCCTGCTCCCACTTGGGGGGGCCATTTCATGGCCTCCCCAAGTAGGTGCTCTAATCTCTACCACTGACAGCTGGGGGAGGCTTGTGTTGCCAGGGGTGGCATTTTGCATGCAAAATGCCCCCCAACCCTCTGGGGCCCTTCTCCCACCCCTCCTCCCACCCCCCACCAAGGCTCAGCCTGCTCCCACTTGGGGGGGCCATTTCATGGCCTCCCCAAGTAGGTGCTCTCAGCCCCTAAAGTCCACCCCTCACAGCCCCACACAAACCCAGTTCCCCCACCCCAGCTGCCACACACAGACCCAAATCCCCCCAGTAGCCCCTCACAGACCCAAATCCACCCCCACCTGCCCCACACCCACCATAACCCCAGGAACAGGCTGGCCTGCCCTCCCCTTTTGGGAACCCCTAAACTCTCTTTCCCAGGGCAGTTCTGCACAGACAAGGGGTGCCACAATGGTGGCAGTGCCAAATCGTCCCTGGGAAAGAGCACCTGCCCTGGCACACAGACAACCACCCCCCTGACCCCCCCACCACCCGCAGAGAAGGCTGGCCAGCCTGCCCCATTGTTCCCTATGCTGGGAACCAACCTCCCATCAAAGAAGGGAACACAGACACACAATCATTAAGTTTAAAAAACCTTTATTTTCTCATTTTCAAATTACAAGTGGTCAACAAATCACAACATATTACACTTATTGTCCCTCATAGCACAACACAACACAATTAACTACACATCAGAGAATCTTAAACACAATTTTTTTTTTGAAATGGACAAACAGTAAAGTTTTGAACATTACAACAGGTCACATAGTGAGCGGGCACAACAGGGCATGGAAACAGAAGATGATCATAATAACTACCAGCCTAATACAACTCTCCCTCCATAACATGACTTAATGGGGGGGAACCACAGCAACAAAATCCCCCCCCAACCCTCTGGGGCCCTTCTCCCACCCTTCCTCCCATCCCCCCACCAAGGCTCAGCCTGCTCCCACTTGGGGGGGGCCATTTCATGGCCTCCCCAAGTGGGTGCTCTGCTCTCATCTCTACCACCGACAGCTGGGAGAGGCTTGTCTTGCCAGGGGTGGCATTTTGCATGCCAAATGCCGCCCTTCTCCCACCCTTCCCCCCTACCCCCCACCACATGCATTCCTTGACAATCAAGAAATCTGGAGTTAAATATAATGTGCATGTAAGTCCCTCAAAGACAGAAGCAATATGGAGGTAATGACCCATTTGATTTCCACAACCTCAGACACAATTAGGGATCCGTTTCCCCTTGGTGGGGGATCCCCCACTCTCACCTATCACCCCGAAGGGGGAAAGTCAGTGAATGAGCCTTCAAGGTACGCTCCAGGGGCTGCTGCCGTGATGTCACTGATGTCATCTGGCTGCCCTGAGAGTATGCCTGTGCTTTGCAGTGGGCTGATTTGGGCCCTACAGGCCAAAGCAGGATCCCTTGTGGCCCAAATCTGCCTGCTGTGAATTGTGCGTGCTCCCCAGCCTTGTGTGATGATCACATCACCTCCTAGAACAAACATCATCATGCCAGAGCATTGCCATTAAATGATCATGCGTGTGTGAACAGACCCTAAGTATCCTGTAGGCTTCAGTGATGGTATAGTAATGTTTTCACTCACATTATAGAGAGAGAGAGAGACAGAGAAGGGGGGGAGGCACTGAAGCTAGATTATTTCTTCTATTTTACTGTCCCCTTCCAAAGCCAGGGTGGCATTGGCACAATGCCCCCCTCCCCCCGGCCAGAGCCTTAGTACCAGTATGCATTGACAGGCCCATGCATCATAGTCCTTTTTGAGACCCAGCCAAGTTGTGCCTTTTGGAGAAAAATGTTCAAGTTGCTGGTGGGGGTATGAACAGTTTTTAGATATCCACTGTAGTGCAATGGCTAGAGAGTTGGTCTAGAATCTGGCAGACTCTGATTCTGTGCCTTGTAGGCTTGATGGATGTTCTTGGCTCAGCCTAAGTAAACAATTGTGTTGTGTTTTCCAGAGGCAGTCTACGTGATTTTGGGGCCCTGGACAAATGTTCTGGACGGGGCCCCAGAACCAGTGCCGCCCCACCACTGGCTCCTTGCCAAGGCCAAGCAATTTGGTCACCTAGGCCCCAGATAGAGTGGGCAGGAGTGCGTTGTTTCCTTCCTCCCCCCCCTCCACCCCCTCCAACAACTAAGAAGGCCATCGGTGGAGTCACTCCAATGTGAGGCATGGAGCAGCTGTCTATTGTTAGCCTGGTTGTGATGAGGGTGAAACAAATCAAGGGAGAACAGCAATGTGTAAACCACTCTAGGTTCCCATGGGGGAGAAAACCGGGGCATAAGATAAACCTTTAATTTGGTGGGGAGGGGGTATATACATTTTATGTGTATGTGTCTGTATGTTTTATGCATTCAAATCACTTGTGGTGTACTTTAGAATTATATTGAGCTCCACAGTATCCCAAAAACCTTGTCCATGTATTGCAAACCGCAGTCAATCTACCACATCTAGGGTATTCTTCTTTTCCCTACTGCCTTCAATTTTTCTTAGCATTATTGTCTTTTCTAGTGAACCTTGTCTTCTCATGATGTGACATAAGCACTATCATCAATTGATATCTTCAAGGGAGAAAGCAGGCCTGATTTGGTCTGGATCCCACTTACATGTCTTTTTCGGAGTCCATGGTACATGTAAATTGAAACTTTCTTCCCACTTCACAGTGTGAATGCTTTTTCCTCCTATGAGCTTAGTCTAAATTTTACTGTACTGATACTGCTCATTTGGCCAAAAGGCCTGCCCTTGATCAATGCCACATTAAATACTTCATAATAAAAAAATGTTTTTAGAACCATTTAAAAGTGTCCTTCAGTGCCATACGCTGATTTAAAAAAACATAAGCTAAATGTTTGGGAACACAACCAGATATGTGAATGACTGAAATGCAGCCCAATCCCACTGCTACTTAAAATCCATTTTTGATGGAGGTCTGGATTGTCTTACATTGGTGTCATTGGGCTTGGAATCAGGAACCTGGAAGCGTTCCATGGGGGCTACAACTTTCATGCCAAGGCTAAGAGGGTGGGAACGGGATCTCTCTGGGGTGGCAAACTCTGGCCTTGGAAGTTACTGGCAATTTGGGGGTGGGACTTGTGGAAAGGAAAATCTGAGTAGGGATCTCCCCCAGAATCCATGGTCCGCATTTGCCCTCTAAAGAGATTGCCCTTGGAAGCAGCCAGTTTCTCTGTAGGGAACTACTCTCTCTAACCTGAACTCAAGCCCAACCAGGAGTTTGGCAGCCCTAGGAAAATTTCAGAAAAAGATGGCAAAGGAGGGCCAGCAACTGATGGAGGCATGGAAGCCCACACCAGGACAGTAGCAGGGGCCTACTTGGGCACAAGGGACAACCAGTGCTCTCATCCCCCATAGTCCACTCCTTACAGCCCCACACAAACCCAGTTCCCCCACCCCAGCTGCCACACACAGACCCAAATCCTCCACTCAGCCCGTCTCAGAACCAAAACCACCCTCAGCTGCCCCACACCCAGTACCCCAGGAACAGGCTGGCCAGCCTGCCCCATTGTTCCCTATGCTGGGAACCAACCTCCCATCAAAGAAGGGAACACAGACACACAATCATTAAGTTTAAAAAACCTTTATTTTCTCATTTTCAAATTACAAGTGGTCAACAAATCACAACATATTACACTTATTGTCCCTCATAGCACAACACAACACAATTAACTACACATCAGAGAATCTTAAACACAATTTTTCTTTTGAAATGGACAAACAGTAAAGTTTTGAACATTACAACAGGTCACATAGTGAGCGGGCACAACAGGGCATGGAAACAGAAGATGATCATAATAACTACCAGCCTAATACAACTCTCCCTCCATAACATGACTAAATGGGGGGGGAACCACTGCAACAGGGTCCAGCAGAACCTATGTCATTTCCTGTGGCTGTGCTTTCAGTTCAGACACACAAAGCTGAACTGGGCACTTCCAAGGCACTGGACAATGGTATTTCTGGAGCAGTTCTGCAGAGGTCTCCCCCCACCCCCACACCAGCCTCAGAATTTACCTGGGAACATCTGTGAGAGATCATCATTGGCCGGTGCCCATCCACCACTCTACCCGCATCCCCCAACCATGCAAACCCAACATTAACATCAATTTTTTTTTTTTTTAAACATGAACATTCAATCAACTTTTAAAAAACATAATCACAACATTTTTTTTTGGTTTTTTTTCCTTTTTTTTACATGAACGGAACATCAACTTTTAAAAAACATAATCACAACATTTTTGGGGGTTTTTTTTTTTTTATGAACATTCAATCAACTTTTAAAAAACATAATCACAACATTTTTTTTTGGTTTTTTTTCCTTTTTTTTACATGAACGGAACATCAACTTGCAAAAAACAGTACAACAATTCTTCTACAATTTTTTTTTACAAGGAGTTCATCTGATAAAAACACCTAAGCAATCCCTATCTAACCTGTTTCTCCCTCCAGTAGCAATCCATGTTTCTGGGGCATTATTTCTCATAATAAATTTGGTCCCACAGGGTATGTCTCAGTGATGGGAGATGTTTTGAATACCCTGGGGGGGGGGGCTTTCAAATTGCTGGGTGTTTTCCCTTTGCCACTGGTTCCTAACCACCCTCCCTCTACTGGCCGGTTTTAACTGTATATACAGGGTTTTATACAGGGGAGAGCGCGATTCCAAAGGATTGGACTCATAGAGGATGCAGGCCACAAGTTGGGCTCACCTCAGTCACTCTGGAAGTCCAGTCCTGAGAAATCGAAGAGGCGAGAGTTGACCTTCAGGAAGGTCAACTGCTCGACTCTCCATGGGAGAAGGCGAGTGCGATGTGGGCCGACAATGTCGCCCGCATGTGAAAAGACGCGCTCGCTCTCCACGCTCGTCGGAGGGCATGAGAGCAGCCGCTGCGCCTCGAGGGAGAGGTCCGGCCAGACCGACTCCTTCCTGGCCCAGTAGCTGAGCGGATCGGTGGAGAGCGACTCGCAGGGCTCCGCGAGGTAGTCCCTGACCATCGCCTCCGCCGGATCCTCTCTCACGGTCCTCACGACCCCAGAGGGGACGAGGGCCCACCGGAGCATCTCCATCTCCATCGGCACTCCGGTGGTGGCCTCGGGGGGGGCCTGCGCAGAGGGGGCGTCAGAGGGACCCGCACGGCAGGGCCCCTCTTGCGTCCCCCCTGTCGACAGGCGTCCCCTCTTGGCCTGCCTGCGCCTCACCCAAGAGCAGAGCCCGTCTCTGGCTTGGGTGAGGTTCCCGTCCCGCTCGGCGAAAGTGCCCTTTATGCGCGGGTCACACATGGTCGCCAACATGTATGACTCTTCCTTAGTGAGAGGAGTTAGCCTGGCAGCTATGCCCTGCTGCAGCCTTCTCACTAATGCGCGCACCGCTGGAACAAGGTCAGCACGGGGCGCGACCCGGTCTGCAAGGGTGGCCAGATTCCTCTGGAGCGTGTGCACCAGGGGAATGACCAGACCGAGGGTCGCCGTGTCTGACGAGACCGCCACAGTGAAGTCCTTGAAGGGCTTCAGGACCTCCACTGTCTGGGTGATGGTGAGCCAATCCTCCCGGTTGAACTCACCCACCTGACTCGCACCGCGGTGCTCGGAGAGCCACGCGTGGAGTGCGGCCTGCTGCTCCACCAAGCGCTCAAGCATGGCGCAGGTGGAGTTCCAGCGAGTGCTGACGTCAGTGATCAGAGCGTGCTCTGGCACACCTGTCCTGACCTGTGTCTGGCGCAGTTCGTGCGTGGCCTTCACGCTGCGCGAGAAGTGACCCGTGAGCCTCCGACATTTCTGGACAAGTAACTGGAGTTCACGGGTCCGGGTATCCACGGGTTCCTTCGAGGAGCCCAACCCCAGCGCATCTCTCACCACTAGGTGAAGCTTGTGAGCGGCACAGTAGACGCTCTCTCGGCTCACTAGATGCGCCGCTGCCCTCATGTTCTTGCCACCGTCCGTCACCATGCATCCCACGGTGGCGGGTCCCTGGCCTATCCACTCGTCCAACTGTCTCCTTAAGGTGGCAGCGATGTTCTCCGCCGTGTGGGACACGTCGAGCACCTCGGCGTGAAGCAAGGCCTTGCAGTAGCCGGCCTGGCGGTCTCGCATCCTTCCCTGTCTAGCTGTGCTAGGCACCTCCCCCCGGCCCCCACCCAGAACCGACTCGGGTTCCCACCAGTGAGCAGTAAGCGAGAGGTACGCTTGCTGCACACTTGGGCAGGTCCAGATGTCCGATGTGAAGTGCACAGTTCTCCCGGCAACCCGGGACAGCTGTGCCTTCACATGATCCCTGGCAGCCCTGTAAAACGAGGGCACCACCGATCTGCTCAACGACGTGCGAGCAGGGACGGCGTACCAGGGAAAGCAATCTTGGAGCAGCCCTGAGAAGCCGAAGTCTTCAACTACGGAATACGGTTGCCCATCCACTGCTATCATGTTGACGATGTGGCGCGTGATGCGCCTGCTCGCCCTCCGGATCCCCTCTCTGGGCACACTAGCGCCCTGCATACCAAGCATCTCCGGGAGAGAGGCTTGGCGTCCCTTTCCTGCAGGTACCCTTGGGGGGAGAGCACCAGAGGAGCCTGCCTCCTTCTGGCTAGCTGGCGGCCGTGCGGCGCCACTCGAACCCTCCTCCCGAAGAAGCACCGCCTGGTGGTGCCTCTTCATATGGTACCTCATCCCAGACGTGGAGAGATGCCACACATCTTTGCCACGGCTGACGCGCTGCCTACAATGCAGGCACAGGGCTGCTCGGGGATCCTCCGTTGCCTGGAAGTGCTTCCAGATTTCGGAGGAAAAGGGCATCCCACGCTTCCCAGGAGAAGCGCTTTCGGGACCACCCTGCGGCACCTCCTGTGAGGTGCTCTGGCCGGACACACCGTGTCCCACTCTCGGCCGGGCAGGTGGGGATGGACGAGGCTGAAGGGGCAGAGATGTGGGCTCTTCCACCACAGTCTCTGCCTCTTCCTCCCGCGTCCTCTCCTCCTGCACAGCCGCGAGAGGCCTGCTGCTGGCCTCAGAGGAAACTGGGGTGGACCGCCCCAGGGGGGGTCTCACGGGCAGTTCCTCCAACATCCTCTGGGTTCCTGGGGTGAGCGGGAGCGCAGGGAAAGTCATGTGCTCCGCGCCCATCCCAGGAGACACCACATGCTGCCCCTCCTCCAGCAGCTGGCTCGCAACCACTGGAGGAGGAGGAGCCTCAGCAGCAGGCCCCTGCCCAGTGCCAGCCCCTGCCTCACGCACCCGGGTTGGGGGTGGCCCTCCAGCAGCTGCCTCAGGAAAGAGAGTCTTGCGAACCCTCTTCCTGTCACCAGAAGCCAGGCTGGTGAACGGCAGCAGCGCAGGGGAGGGCCTCCTCCGCTCAGATGGAGGGGCTGCCGCAGCAGTCCCCCCTCCCCCTCCCCTCCTCCCCTCTAGATTTCTCCCTAGCCTTTCCCCCGGGGCCCCTCTCTGCTTTCCTCTCCGACATACTTTCCCCTCCCAAATTCAACCCTAACTAATCAGAAAAGATTTAGAAAACAAAGGTCAACTTTGTTTTCAAGACCTAACTAACCTGCTCTAAATCTGTGCTTCTAGTGGCTCTGTGACTTGGAGATGAACAATCAAGTGCCTTTTTAAGCAACCCTATTTATGTCAGGGAACCTGAGCCTGCCAATCAGCTGAATTCCTCTGGAATTGAGCTGGCCCTAAACCCCAATAACAGGTGACAAAGCCTTAAACACTCACACACTAGTATGCCCGGGCCGGCCTGGCACCACCACGGGTGCCAGAGATGGGCGGTGGAACCCTAGTTATGGGGGCACTAATGGGAAGCCTATTGACAGCTATTACAAATTTTTATATATATATATATATATATTGAATTCAAACCTAACACTCACTCACTAATGCTTTCCCTGCTGAGTCCCTATTTAGTTTTTTAAAAAAAACTAGGCTCGGTTTCCCTAATAATTATGTTGAGGGCAATTATCCACTGATCACCTACCAACTGGCCTACCTACCTAAGAGACACTATTTAGCGGGACCGATGTATCTGTGGTATGTCGGTGTGGGGTGTGGATGTGGTGTTTTGAAGATGAGCCTCCCCCCTCCCAAGCTAGCAAGAACCCACCCCCAAGGCCACCCAAATGTGAACCCGGACTCGCTCACAGTAACACCAGTCCTGCAGTCCAGCGATGTTCAGGCGGTCTTGCAGCTGGTCCTCCTCTCCTCCACGATGCTGTCAAGAAAATTGGAAATGTTAGCAGAGTCAACACCACACGCCGCACACGCAACCCCAAAATTCAAGGCCCCGTTGCACAAGCCAAGTCAGCCCCCCCCCCTTAAAGGCTAGGGCCAACCAGCAGCAAAACAAAACACATCCACCCAGCAGAGCTTCTGGCCTGTGCAGGCCAGAAGCTGGCACACTCATTTTTTAGTCCTGTGAAACAGCAGTTCATGCCCACCCCACACTCAAACTTGAAAAATGAAACATGAAAGAAAGCAGGCACTGCGATCAATGCTGGCCCCCCTAACCCCCAAACAATATCCTCTTGCCCAACCAGAAAATGCCCCCCCCCCCCGGCCCAAGCCATAAAGACAGAGCCAAAGCATATGCTCGCAGGTAGGCACAGCAGCAGACATAAGCTCAAAAACCAAATTTAACAACAACCCTACCAGTCCACCAGTGCAGATGTCCAGCAATGTTGATCCTCCACGCAGAGATCTGCAGGCCGATGTCCACCAAGTGCAGTCCAGTCCAGAAGAGGTCCACCAACGATAAACAACCTGAATGTGAAGCAAAACAGTGAGTGCCAGGCCAGCAAACGGGAAGGGTTACCAAAGCCGGAGCAGCAGGCCTGTGTGTGGGCCGAAGGCTGGCACAGTTGATCAGGACGGAGCCTGTTGGGAATCCTTGCAAGCAGGGGACCAGACACAGAAAAGCAAGCCACACCATTCCAGATTGTGAAGCACAACTGTGAGTGCCAGGCCAGCAACCAAAAAGGGTTACCTTGGCCAAAGCAGCATACCTGTGTGTGGCCCACAGGCTGGCACAGTTGATCAGGACGGAGCCTGTTGGGAATCCTTGCAAGCAGGGGACCAGACACAGAAAAGCAAGCCACACCATTCCAGATTGTGAAGCACAACTGTGAGTGCCAGGCCAGCAACCAAAAAGGGTTACCTTGGCCAAAGCAGCATACCTGTGTGTGGCCCACAGGCTGGCACAGTTGATCAGGACGGAGCCTGTTGGGAATCCTTGCAAGCAGGGGACCAGACACAGAAAGGCAAGCCACACCATTCCAGATCGTGAAGCAAAACTGTGAGAGCCAGCCAGAAGAAAGGCTTCTGGCCTGTGTAGGCCCAAAGCTGGCACACTCTTGTTTTAATCTTAAAACAGTGGATCGAGCTTAAAGAAGGCAAGCACAACAACCAATGCTGAACCCCCCCCCCCCCACCATCAAACATTGTCTGCCCAACCTGTCCCCCAGGCCATACCTGTGTGTGGCCCACAGGCTGGCACAGTTGATCAGGACGGAGCCTGTTGGGAATCCTTGCAAGCAGGGGACCAGACACAGAAAAGCAAGCCACACCATTCCAGATCGTGAAGCAAAACTGTGAGAGCCAGCCAGAAGAAAGGCTTCTGGCCTGTGTAGGCCCAAAGCTGGCACACTCTTGTTTTAATCTTAAAACAGTGGATCGAGCTTAAAGAAGGCAAGCACAACAACCAATGCTGAACCCCCCCCCCCCCCACCATCAAACATTGTCTGCCCAACCTGTCCCCCAGGCCATACCTGTGTGTGGCCCACAGGCTGGCACAGTTGATCAGGACGGAGCCTGTTGGGAATCCTTGCAAGCAGGGGACCAGACACAGAAAAGCAAGCCACACCATTCCAGATTGTGAAGCACAACTGTGAGAGCCAGCCAGAAGAAAGGCTTCTGGCCTGTGTAGGCCCAAAGCTGGCACACTCTTGTTTTAATCTTAAAACAGTGGATCAAGCTTAAAGAAGGCAAGCACAACAACCAATGCTGAACCCCCCCCCCCCACCATCAAACATTGTCTGCCCAACCTGTCCCCCAGGCCATACCTGTGTGTGGCCCACAGGCTGGCACAGTTGATCAGGACGGAGCCTGTTGGGAATCCTTGCAAGCAGGGGACCAGACACAGAAAAGCAAGCCACACCATTCCAGATTGTGAAGCACAACTGTGAGAGCCAGCCAGAAGAAAGGCTTCTGGCCTGTGTAGGCCCAAAGCTGGCACACTCTTGTTTTAATCTTAAAACAGTGGATCAAGCTTAAAGAAGGCAAGCACAACAACCAATGCTGAAACCCCCACCCCACCATCAAACATTGTCTGCCCAACCTGTCCCCCAGGCCATGCCAAGAATAAACTGCAACACCTTTTTGCAGAGGCAGGCCACAGCAGCACATTGCCCAGCATCAAAAAAATTTACAAAAATTTTAAAAAGGCCTACCAGGTGTCCTCTCAGGATGTCCAGCACAGTTGATCCTCCAGGCAGATGTCCTCCAGGCTCCAGGTGCAGTCTCTCTTCTTCTCCTCTCTCGGTCACAGCTCAGCAGCAGCAGCAACAGAAGTGTTCCAGACAGTCTTGCTCCAAATTTAAATCCCCTGCTGCAGCCTCAGCCAAAGATTTAAATCTATTGGCTGGCATGAGAATGCAGCAGTGGGATTGGTGACTCCTAAAGTCCCCAGTCCCCTGCCTTTCCCCACCCACACTCCAAGAGCCACCCTCCTCCTGCTCCCCCTCCCCTACCTGTTAGTTTTGGCGGGAATCTCTGCTGCTTTGCAAATGCAAAGTGCAATGCAATGCTTGCACCTTGCATTTGCAAGGCAAAGCAGGATTCCCTATCCTCCTTTGCAAGAGGGGTGGGGGGTGACAGAAGGAGTGAGTGATTCACTCCTTCTCCCCCCCTCCCCTCTGCTAAGAGCCTGCAGGAAGCCTTTGCTTCCAGCAGGATTTTGCTAGCCGCTTGCTAAGGCAAACGGCTAGCAAAATCAAAATGGCGATTCTCGAATGCCGAAAGAATGCCGAAAGAATCCCGAAACGTTTCGGGTTTTTCTTTCGGCAATCCCGAAACGTTTCGGCATTCCCCGAAACGTTTCGGGATTCTTGAAGAATGCCGAAACACTTTTGTTTCGGCATTCTTTCGGCATTCTGAATGCCGAAACGCACATCCCTAGTAAAGAATAGGCAAGTTATTTGTTATTTTAATGCCATTTGCTTGTGCCTTAATAGAGTGGTTCCTGCATCTGCATACACTCTTCTAACTTAATAAACAACTATTATATATAAGTCTGGTGTCTTTGACTATCTGACCAACTGTGTGCGGAATCCCCCAGAGAAAAGATCCCAGAGACTAGTGAGTCTCAAACAAATGGGGTGTTCCATCCTCCCAGGAGGCCTGTTAGGGGTCTGAGTGGCTGTGATCAGCACTTAGAATGGTGGGCAGGAGGTGGTAACCCCCTGGACAGTAACCCCACTTACCCAAGTTAGGTAGATGGCTCTCAGATAAAGGGCAAGGCCTTTTCTATGATGCTACCTCAATTATGGAACTGCTTCTAGCCAAACTGATAGAGGTGTGCTCCAAGAAAAAAAAACATTATAATTTCAGATCTAGGATTCTGGGGATGTGTAGAGGGACCTTTACAGTGATTGCTGGTTTTCAGGTAGGACATTAATAATAATATTATAATAATATTTGATTTATATACCACCCTTCAGGACAACTTAACATCCACTTAGAGCAGTTTACAAAGTATGTTATTGTCCCCACAACAAAACACCCTGTGAGGTGGGTGGGGGCTGAGAGAGCTCCTAGAATCTGTGACTGACCCAAGGTGGAGGAGAGGGGAATCAAACCCGGTTCTCCAGATTAGGGTCCCGCGTTCTTAACCACTACACCAAACTGACTTTCATTACTGGTTGAGGATTCAAATTTGTGTATTTTGTTCCAGAATGTGGAGACCATTATTTTCAATGAGGCACCTATTTGAGGATCTAGGGCAGCTGTGTGTTTTTTTTTAAGACAATATCTCCAGATTTGTACAAAACATAGTTCTCCATCTAATCTAAAAAAAACCCTGAGATTAAACAAAGGGGGTTTATTACTTCCCTGTGAATACAGATGCTAACTTCTCTCCATTAAGCGTCACCCCAATGAACTTTACCTAAAGGGCATTACCAGCAGTCTGTCAGAGTCAGGAACTTGCAAGTTCTACAAAAGATCGGCCCAGAGTGCAAAACCAAAATCCATCCCAAGTATTATCACACCTAAGACAAAATCTAACCTCAGCAATCAGTCACAGTCCTGATAATGATAGTGCAGGGGAGGAAGAATCACTTTATAAGTAACCATTATTCAGCCATGTCAGGAAGATCCAAAAATGAGAGTCACCTCCTAACTGGATGTTCTGTTCTATTCTGCCTAAAGTATCTCTGCCCTCCCTGCCTTCTTCTGATTTTTTTTATCCAAGCTATAAAAAATTGTATCATCCAGCACACAGCAGGATGCACTATTATATGTGAAATAAGCTTTACCGGTATTACTGCAATGACAAGTTCATTCTTGACTCTTCTCGTACAAAGCATAATGCATCCCTGTTGAGCTTACTGCATTCAGAGAACCCAATCACATGTGTGAGCCTTATATTATTTTTCCCTTTCACAACATTTACAAACTGATACATATCTCTCCAAGAGGATAAATGGTTTTTTCCTAAGTCAAAAGGAAAAAAAGTCTGCAGAGAATCAGATTGCATTAGCTCTGTTGAGTTCTTCAGATACATACCAAGTTAATGAAGGCTAAACCATGGTGGGCTATGTTTTTTGACAAATATTGCAGTGGTTTTTTGATCATGATAACCCCCAAATGTTCAGCATGAGTGAGCTTTCATGGTCAGCTTTCAATGATTTTGATATTAGACTTAATCTGTAGCCCAGGGTTGTTTGTTTTACTTATCTTGATGTTACGCCTTGGACTGAAAGAGGAGAAATTAAAAACAGTGCAGAAAGACTGGAAATTTGATCTGTTTAAATAATATTACATTCACTTCTTCTTTTGTCAATACTTTGCTTCAGTTGATCAGTTTCTCCAGTTTGTTGATCCACAGGTCTATCTAAGGTTGCAATCCTGGCTTAGGAAATGTATGGATTGGGGGGGGGTGTTGCCTGGGGAGGTGGGTTTGGTATGGGACTTCACTGGAGTATAATGACCTAGAGTCTACCTTCCAAAATCGCCATTTTCTCCAGGGAAATTAGTCTGGAGTCTGGAAATCAATTGAAATTCCAGGAGTTCCTCGGGCACCACCTGAAAGTTGGCAAGCCTAGTTCTATCTGATGCTTGAGTTGCCAGGTTTTGAGGTTTGGCTTTTAGGGTCTTTACCATTTTAGGGACTGAAATGGTGAATTAATTCTCTGGGTACAGAGCTAGAAGCAATAGAAGGAGGCTCTTTTCCTCAGGACCCATACATATTTTGCTCCTCCATTCTTACATCACTTCTTTATAATCATTTAGTGCATTGTACTAATAATGAATTAAGAAGGGTTTTTTTTATTTTTACATGCCCCCAACCATCAGGAACCTCAAAGTTCAACCTGATCTAACAGGCTCCATCTTTAATTTTATTTGGCACTATCTTCCCAGAAGTCCCTCTCTCCCTGTTTAATGAGGCAGTTAGTATCCTATTTCTCTCAGCTTTCTATCAAAGTTGTAGTTCCTGAATAAACTCTTCATTCACTCCTTAGCAGGGCTTTTTTTCTGGGAAAAGAGGTGGTGGAACTCAGTGGTGGAACTCAGGACTGCATAATGATGTCACTTTGGGTCAGCTGGAACAAGGGGGAGTTTTTTAAAGTTTAAAGTTTAAAAAAGTTTAAAGTTTCCTTTTTTTAAAGGAAAGCCAGAAGGAGTTCAGACAGAGTTCAGACAGTCCATGCCTATGTTGCCAGGGGAATTGAGTGAAAGGTGCCAGACTGTCTGGCTTTATGAACAGCTGAAGAACACCATGAAGAGGGCTTGGAACGAACACATGTTTGCTGGGAACAGGGCCTCATGAACAGCTTGCTCGCAAACAGCGGATTGAGTTGTTCGTGGCTTTTTTTTTGTTCTTATTGCTGTTCGTGCTCATCTCTAGTTACAATCCCTTTTGTAAGAACTGACTTCACAGCACAGTATTGAGGTTCCTTACAAGCTTCAGTGGCTCCAGTAGAGGGAAGGACTGGGGAGGGATATACCCTTGAGAACTGGGCAACCCAAGAAGGCAGTTCTTGAATATGCTATCAATACAGTGTGATCTACATCACATAGGACAGGAACTGATCTTCAGAACTATATAAATATAATATGGAAATCAAGCCAAGATAACCCAATGCCTCATGTATAGTGTATATACACAATGCACACATAACTCGAGGAAACCTTTGCAAAAATAAGATGGCTGGGGTCCAGGACCTTTCATATATTAATGGGGCACTGTGAACACTGGAGTATCTCCATATTCTTCTGTGATGCTCTGTACAAGCAATGTTATATTCCTGTATATATGTGGAATGTTTCTTTCCACTGAAAGACTTTTTTTAAAAAATCGCATTGCAGGGGGCTTTGTTTGACAATTGTTATTTCTTAAAGATGGAAATGTAATGATTTTGAGGACTTCAGCACATCCCAGAATTTGTAAGCTTTAGACCCATACAGGTCTCTGATTTCAACAAAGCCATCAAAAGCAAAATTAAACCTTTTGAACTAGCAACAGTAGAATAAGGTTTGGGCACTAAGTGAGTTATTGAGAAGCATGATACTAATTACTTTATAGTTGATTTCAGGATGACCCACCAAATAAAAGAACTGGTTTACAATATCTTTAGTAATAATATTGTATGACCTCAACATAAAGTTGCTTTTAGTCATTTTTCTAAATCACATTTCTTTCTTGGTACATAATAATCTTGTAAGGCTTATACTAAACAAACATGATTAGAAAAAGACAGACCTATGAAATGCTTATTTATAACTACAAGGAAGTCAGACTAGTTTAATATGAATTACTAGAGGGAACCTTTTCATTCAATTGATAGCCTTGTACTAAACTGAAAACCAATAATAACAGTGCTTTTGACTTTCTGGGGTTTTTCCCCCAACCAAGCTTCAAATGTACTTTGCAATCATTAATTAATTCTCATAACAGTCCTGTGAGGGGGGTTAGTTGGTGAAATAATCCCTTTTAGTGTTTTGCCTTTCCCATTGTGGAAAAATCAAGGCCTAAAAAACTCATTTCATGCCAAAAAATAGCATAGAAATAATGTTGGCAAGATGGGAGTTTTGCCACTGCAGGAAACAGCTACTCAAATGCTAATGCATCAGAAGAACAATAGAGCTGCCATAAAAATGAGAATTGATAGAGATCAGGGAACAGGTTATCCTTACAAGCCAAGCTTGATAACTTTGAAACGTGGGACATAGTTGGTAGGCTTTGTTTTTGTTTTTACTTTTGCTTTGAGAAATAATAAGGAAGTAAGAGCCAGAGCTTGCCTTTTAGGTAAGATTTCCAGAGCTCTCACAGCTCTTTAATAAAAAATGACTTCACAAATGCCACTTAAGGCTGACTGGTAAGTAATTGAAAAGAGGCCCAAATTGCCACCTCTCTGGGTGTGAAAAGTAACAAAACACAAGTTCAGCTTCTCTTGTTTCAACTGATAGAAGGAGCTGTAAGCAGGATATTCTGTAGTTTAAGGTAAATATGATCAAGGAAGAAGGATAAACATTAAAGCAACAAGGCTTTTATTTTATTTTAATGAACACTAATCTTTCAAGAAATGAGTGTAGAGACAGTGGAAAGGTAAATCTGGGAGTAGCACGCTGGCAGATCTTGTGTGGGCATAGCAAAAGATGCTCAAGAAATGGAAAGAAATTAGCAAGAAAAATGTCATTTGCATGGAAAATAACTAAAGACTGTTTACTGGGCTTTCAATTTGTACGCTGAGTACATAAATGGTTTCTTCTTTTCTCTTGAAGTCAGATCTGGATCACTAACTTGAGCAGGGCCTCAGGGATGCAGCAGCATGTATGATGAGCTGATTAATTACCAGAAATCAAATGCCTTGCAGTCAGAAGTGACATGCTTGGGGTAAATATCTACATGCATGCATGGCTAGACAAGAACACAACTGGGATTATGTTTCACTCCAGCTTGAAACAAAGGATTTTGGAATGACACTTTACCCTTGAGAGGGTGACCTCTGCCAATCTTTATTAACTACATCTTTTGGTACATGACATTTTAAAGTAACCAAACACTCCTTTTGCAATCTCAGGATTTTTACCTGTTTAAAATACAGCACTAAGATTTATGCTGTCATTCTCCCCCGCCCCCCACCCCAGTACCCAGTGATTAATAATTAAAGGTTAGGAATATGCCTTATTTCAACACTTGTATGAATAAATATAATCCTTCTTGCCTGTCTCTTAGGAAGAACTCATTTAAAGTGAAGTGCCTACCCACCAGGAAGACATACATGAAAGTAAAATTATATTACATATTAGGAAACCTGTATTGGAAGGCTAGAGAACCTTAGAAGCTTTTACCAATAATAGGATATGTAGAAGTAGGGACAACTCAATCTTGTTCACTTTTGTCAAAAACAACCACAAATGAGCCTTTGTCCCTAAAGAAAGTACAAATTACTTTCGTAATTAAAATGCTACTATCATTTGTTCCTTTAAGACTTCCAAGGTACTATTTGAACAAGCACTCCGTTCAAGCACTCCGTTCAACATATTCCTGTATATCAAGGAACCTATCAATTGTATTAATGATAATTTTGACAAATATATAGCCACAATTCCAAATCCCATGTAATAATCCAATAGAGCCTTGGCCCCTTTCACTTTTCCATTTTAATCTGGTTGTTATTTGTTGCTGCTCTGAATTCATGTATGCAGAGTTGGGGTGGTAATTTCAAACAGCATTTACATCCATTTATGAACTGTGTGTGAATCACGGTGACCATTTCAAACAGTATCACTTTTTCTGGAACAGGAAGTGCCGGGGGGGGGGGCTGTCCCCACCACCAGAGCTTTCACATTTTTTTTTCAAGGCACAAAAGTATTGATATAGCGCCACAGTACTGTAACAATAGGTGTAGCAGGTTCTCTGAATACCCACTAATTTTTTTAAAAAAGTCTCTAGCTCCTTCCATTGTGGAGATAGAAGGAAAAGGCATATATCTGCAAAGGAAGAGGCTACAGACTTACTTTTTTTAAAAAAAATAAAAGCTGCGGATTCAGAGAACCTGCCAACCTATTGTAACAGCACTATATTACTATAGCACTAATCTATATACATCACCCCCTTAAAAAAGAATATGCTGGAACTGAGGGGGGAAATTAAAAATGTGGCATTGTTAGAACTGCTTACAGACATTTCAAACATTACTGTGCAATGAATGGGATGTGCATTGAAAAGTTGAGACTGGAAAAAAACATTTAAAAAAAATCTCAACTCCACATTGCAAATGGAACACAAGTGGCTTTGTCTGAAAGTTTTTTTTAAAAAAATCTGATAGCAACCAGCAGCCAAACCAGTTGTGTCTGAAATGGCACAAAAAATCCACTAGCAAGAAGCCGCCAAAAAAATTTACAAAGGCTGTATGAAAAGGGCCATCATCAGGAATCATCTGGAGCCAGTGTAGCCTTCTACTAAACAAAATGCTAAGTCAATTGTAGTATTAAGTAGGATTTAACTGGATTTCTTGGTCATTATCCAGGATCTTCCTTTTGTACAGAGTTTGATTCTTTTTTTTTCTTCTTTCCTGTAATTTCTTTACGATTCTCATAGAACATGGTAGGTGTTATTGTTTTCTAAGAAGATAGATGAGACGTTCCCATGTTCCCAGCTCTGATGTGCTACCCATGAAGAAAAGTCTTTGTGAAGTAGTATATTTTAAGATATAGAAGGTATGCCTGAAGGCTCATAAACAATTTGCTTGCAATTTGATTACAAGTATTGAGGTTATATTAAACCAGCGTTAAAAGGAAAGAGAGAAACAAAAGGAAATCAAGGTTGACATGTTCCACTGTGTTTTGAAGCTATATCTGGAGCTAATTTCACGACCGCCAGTACTTAGTGTTAACTGAGTCACAACTGAATTGCATTCTAGATGCAAAGTTACTAAACACAAATATCATGAAATTAGTCCTGAGATCTCCATAACGGCCATAACGAAGAAATATGGAGGTACAGTAATGCTATGATTCTAAGAATCCCGGTCCTATTAATGTCAGTGGAATCATTCTTACAGACGTCAATTAATTAGTCAAAGACATTTTTTGGACTGACCCCTTAGGCACATTAACTCTGTATGGTCAGTCTGTTCAAATGAATTTTGCTCACATTTCTTCTACTACAATGGTATTCTATTCATTTTTTTCCCTTTTCCCTTTTTTCCTTTTTAGTTAAACCTAATAAGGCACAATTGCCGTGTTGATTATACCTTGGGTGGGGTATAGATATTTCTGAATGGTTACAGTATATCTTTTAAAGCAGTAAAATCTTTCACAACAGTGGAAATATTTTAACCAAGACCACAACAGTGTGGCTAACAGAAGTAGCAGAAGATCAAAGAGTTGTTCTGCAGACTGTGATAGGAAAAGTATTTATTTACTGATAATGTAGATATGCATCACAGTTAGATTAGAGCTATAGGCTATGTTATTGTCTGCACCTGAACTCATTTAAAAGCAAACTTTTTTTTTTCTTAGTTCACTCCTGTGAGGCCTCCTTCCCCTAAAACTCTTGGAGATAATACTTCAGAAAGATTTTTTTCAATGCTCAGACCCAGGCTTTTATCTTTCATGTAACTCTTTTGCATTGCAAACACCTGACTCTAATTCTGGAACCTGACCATCAAAATTACCTGGCTTACCTTACATTTTAACTCTATAATCTTTGATATGTCTGATAAGTATATGTTTGAGTGACTGAGGCTGAATGCAAGAGATTCTGTTTCCTCAATCCAGGGCTTGCTTGAGGGCATAAAGCCTCATCATCTCAGTGGGAGGGGGAACAGCTCCAGGAGCACAAAGGGGTGTGAGTTCTGTTGAAAATGAACATGAGATTCCCTGTATGCAAATTAGAGTCAAGAGTTCACTCAGAGCTCTGGACCAGGCCAATTGTTTAGAATCCACTGTTGCAAGAAAGCAACGTTCATTATACCTCTCACAAAATGAAATCTAGGCCTCATAAAGATGTTCAAGATGCACAGGCTACAGTTTAGTGACATAACTATCATTCTTCAAGTCATCACAGTTATGAGCTGGTTCTTATGTGGACCTTTATATATATTGATGTGCATCTTTTTGCTAGATGATTGCAACACCAATTGAGTCAGTGCATAACTAAAGCTATCAAAGATAAAACTTTTGGAACACTTTATGTCACCACAACCACGATGGTTGTCAATGATAATAATTCCCATCAGTTATTACAGCCCTTGTCACAGGATCAGACTGAAAAGAACTGGGTTGCAGTTCTTCCGGTTGCATGCCTCCATTTGATGGACTGAAATTAACTTGCTGTCATGGAATTTGAACAATCAGTGTCTCTTTCTGTGTAATCTGAACAATACAAAATGCAGATCGTGAGGAGAAACCCCGTATGTATGTTCTTTGTACATCAAATGAACACACAGGTATTAGGTGTGGAGACAGTCACAGTCAAGTCTGTAAGCCTTAAGCCATCAGGAAGCCCTGCCACAGAAGTCCGTTCTGGCCTCCTAGATGTTTGAAAAGCCCTCTAATACAGAGTAATCAAGTGCTAAGAATGCATCTGTGACTCAGATGTTATGAAGAAGGAATAACATACATACATAGTGTTTCTTGTTCTGGCTGTGTGTTGCGCTGACAGGATAATTTATATAATTGGGATTCTTTTTTCTTCCTCCAATTTTTAAAGATCTGTTTTACAAAAAAATTCCTTTATAACTTAAAAATCCATCTTCTTATTCCATTTTATATTAAGCAATTGTTACATACATAACTCCACTAATTCCTCTTTTTAAAATTATGACTATTGCCAGAACAGTTATATGAATTTTGCATCTTTGTGAGGGAGTTAATGATGGAGTTGTCTTTTGAGTTAGCCAACTAATTGCTTTTAACATGAGGGCTCATTTTACCCCAACTTTCCTTCCCTTTATTCTTTAACATCATTCATGTATTTGGGCAAGTTGTCCATTTCTTGAAGGGCTGTGCATCCTACTACTCTTGTAATTCCTTCCATTGGATTAGTATACCTTTTACAAGCAACAGTAGAGGTAACCTAGAATTCTGATTGGTTTAAAAGCTTTGCTATTTAACTTTTATTCAGGAAAAAACTTTATGGAACTGAAATTTCTTGCTTCAAAAAGACAAGAGCAACTGTGTTGTAGAGTAAGATTTCATAATAGGAGATCCAGATTGAAATCTTTGCTTAGCCATGAAGATTCTATATGTTCTTGAACCAATAATGAGTGGGTAACCCCTATCATGGTAGCTGCCCAGAATTCCTTGGAGGAAAACAGTTCCTGTTTAAGATCACTTATAATGTCTGACTCTTCAGCAGTTACTACTTATATGTTTTCTAAATATTGCCATTCAACTGTGAGATATAAGAACACTAGGGGCTGAATCCACGATTGAATATTTCAGCCAGATTCTAGAAAGTCTTGAGTTCAGATCCTCATTCAGTCGAAGGTAACTTTTGGGGCTTAGGCAACTACTGTATCTCAGCCTTATCTGATTCACAAGGCTGTTGTAAGAATTAAATGGACTAAGCTTTTTTTCCACCTTTCCTGGTTGTGGACCAGGAATGCTGGTCCACAAACAATCAAGAAGCAAAACATACAGCTTAAGTTAAAAGAAGACGCTTCAGATGTCAAATGTATTTCTGCAATCACATTGAGAATATGTGCTCTGTACTTTTGGCTTCCTATTGTCCTCTCCATCTGTTGAAAAGGATTACTGCCTGCACCACAAGTTTGCTAAGCCAACCTCTTCTGGCATGATTGCCAGGCAATGGCCATCTACAAAACACAGCAAGTTTCACGGTGTCTTCAAAGACTCCTCTCTGAGGAATGCTTTGACATTTTGTATCTCTTTGTACCGGCTGATGCCTATGGGCCATCTACGGGGGGGGGGGGGCAGAAAACTTGGAAAAGACACACACACTTCATAGCACTGTGCCCACAAAAATGAGCTACAAGATTAAAAACTTAACTGGGAAACAGAATATGCAATGAGAGGTTTTTTTGTGTCTCTGAGCAATCCTGCCATTCCAGCCAGGGGCATAAGCCCCTTAGGCTGGTGGCAGTCGTTTGCCTCCCTGGTTGGATGGAGGCAAGGAGTCCAGCCCTTATCTGGGGCTTAGCTGCTGGGGGCAGAGCTTCCTGGCAATAGCTTGCCGCTCTGCCCTCAGAGCTCAGTCTTGCCTCGTGCTCGGTGAAGCAGGACGCGTTGCCTGTTTCCCTTGCACGAGGCCTGGGGAGAGAGCGAGGCGAAAAGCTGCTGCTTCCAGCATTCATCAGCGAGGGTTTGCCTGCTGTGGGGGAGCCTCGCCGCATGAGCCTTTGGGAGTTCAATAAACAAGTGCAGGCCGGGTGGGGGCTTTGCGGGGAGGGCTGCGATGTGTGCTCCGTTAGCAGAGGCAGCATTGGCGCGGAGCCTTTTGCACAGGCTCACTCCGTGCGGCCTTTAGAGGCTTGAGGGTTTGGAGGGAGTGTGCCGAGTGCTTCGCAAGAGAGCCTTTTCCCGGCTAGGCCGTCTGTTTCCCACTCCGCTTTTAAGCCCGGCATCCTGATAGCGCGCGGGACGCTCCCAGCTGGGCTGTTTGCCCTGTGGGAAGCTATAGCGTGCTTGGGCACCTTTATTTAATCGGCGCCCGTTTGCGCTGCCTGCCTGCAGGTTGAAGATTTGTGCTGCGGCAAGTGGATTTTTTCATGGCATAGGCCTGCCCCCTCCTGCTGCCCTCACTAATAAGGAGCATCACATTGCCTCCTCCTGTTCACCCCCCTTGGTAGGGGCGGGGGTGGCGAGCAGATGGGGAGGGCGACAAGGGGATTGTAGGCCCATTAACGGTGAGGGTTAGTGTTACATTAATTGGATGCCAGGGGGAGGCGGCCATCTTAGTTATCTCGGTGGCGGTGGCCATTTTGTGCACTGGTTCCTAGGGCCCTAGGTGGGTAATTGGCGGCACCACAAGGCCGTCAGCATCTCCTTGCCCTTACTGCTGTCGTATAGTGGTTAAGTGGTTGGGTGGCAAGCCAGTGCTGCTCTGGGTAATCCTATTAGTGGCCTTTCTGCCCGGCCAGCCGACTATTAGCATTAGTTGGTAAGGCCTGGTGGGCTTGTGCGCCTTGGCGGGAGTCCTTGGCTGCTGCTGTTACATAGTGGTTAAGTGGTTGTATGTGAATCAGCACTCTATTGGTTCTGGTCCCACCACTGCTTGTGGGTCTTTAGCCCCCCCCTAACATATTGCTGGTTGGAGTGTCCTTCCAAAATGGTGGTGGCATTGACCCCCCCCCCCTTACAGGCCATTAGTTGGGATTTCTGAGTATATTGCTTAAACAAGATGGGTCCTAAGAAAGGGGTGGGCACCTCTAAAGGAAAGCAGCCTGCTGCACGCCCGCCCAAGAGGCCCGCTGTGGCCCTGTCCTCAGATGAGGAGGAAGCAGGTTCTGTCCACCGAGATATCTTGGCCAGAATATCGTCCCTGGAGCAGGCTCGGTTGCCCAATGTCCCAGGGGTGGGGCCTTCAAACAAAAGGCCTGTGCATGCTGCGTCCAAATCTGCCTCATTGAATGATATCCTCTCTCATTTGGCTGCTCTGGAGGGGACTTCTGATGGAGGTGTGCAGGTGACTTCAGCTGGTGTGCAGGTAGTCGATGACATGGTTCCGGAACCAGCAATGTCTGGGATGGAGGTGAACTGGTCGAACGAGGATGAGCAGGTGGCCTTACTGGTGCAGCCCCCAGAGACCGAGGGTAAGTGTGCCGTCAGCATCTCCTTGCTGACCGCAGCAAGTGGCGGCTTGGCCTTGGGCTCAAGCTAACCAAGCAGCACAACACACTCCATACATGCAAGGGGCCTCCTCAGTGGGGTCTGGCAGAGGGGGTCTGGCTGGTGACTGGTCCCATTGGGGTCAGACTCAGGCCCAGGGTCAGATGTTGGTGTCGCCTGGCTGGCCAACTTCCCCCGCTCAGTCCCAGGTGGGGATGGGTCTCATTCAGCTGTGGGGAACTTGTATGGGGGTTCCATGGGCTAATTATGGGGCGGTCCCCTACAGGGCACTGCCAGTGGGTGACACGGCCATGCCGCTGGGTGATCACCTTACCCCTGCAACTAGGAAGAAGATTTTGCGTGGAGAATACGTGGATGTCTTTACCCTTCTCTTCAGGGAACTGGAGAAGAAGGATAAAGAGGACCTGGAAGATAGGGATAAGGAGCGCCTTAAGCGCCACAAGATTGACAGGACTTGGGCCAATTGGCTGCCAGGTTTTTTAATCTATGCGGGAGTTATAGCAAGGGTGCAACCTTGGAGGGCGGCCCCGCTCTTTCAGTATATGGACATCATATACAGAGCTCACACTGACTTCGCCGGTGCAGCTTGGCTGTAGTATGATGAAGAATTCAGGATGAGGGCAGCCCTTAATCCTACATTGCCATGGGATCAAATTCATCAGCACTTATGGTTGCAGCTGATGACCCCGGCAAAATCCAGTGTCGGGGACCGTTCGGACAGTGGGCACATTGTGCAGCGATCCACATCGGGTTCATTGGGATCTTCCTCTAGTGCTGCTGGCCCCCGCACTTTTGCGGGGCAGTCGGTTCAGCCCCTGCTGCTTTGCTTTGAATTTACCTTGCGGGGGGTTTCCAGCAGGAGGAACTGCCGCTATGGCCATGAATGTCCCATCTGTAGGGGTCCGCACGCTCTCAGTGCCTGTAAGAGGCAGAAGCCCTTTGGGAAGAAAGGGAGCGGCCCTGGCGGACAGCAAGGTCTTGGAAAAGGGCCCCAGCCCAATAAAAGTGAGGCCCCTTGAAGCCATGTTGGCTGATTATCCTAAGTGGGCAGACGCCCAGTTTTTTGTTAGAGGGATTTTCTTTTGGTTTCCGTATTCCTTTTCAGGGGCCTAGAACTTCTTTCATGTCATCCAATTTGTGTTCTGTGACTGGCATGGAAGATGTTGTTTGGGCAAAAATAGCCAAAGAATGTGCGGAGGGCAGGGTTTTGGGCCCTTTCCCCTCTCCTCCAGTGCCCCGTTTGCGGGTTTCTCCCCCTGGGGGTGGTGCCCAAGAAGACTCCTGGTGAATTTAGGCTGATTCACCATCTGTCTTACCCCAGGGGTGGATCTGTGAATGACGCAATCCCTGAGCACTTGTGCTCAGTGCATTACATGTCCTTCGACCAAGCCGTTAGGGTGGTTAGACGTTGTGGCCAGGGAGCTGAGATAGCGAACTGCGACATTAAGTCGGCATTCCCTCTTCTCCCTGTTCACCCGGAGGACTTCGAGCTCCTTGGGTTTGCCTTTGAAGATCAATTTTATATGGACAGGGCCCTCCCCATGGGGTGTTCAATCTCGTGCACAGTTTTTAAGCACTTCAGCACATTTTTGGAGTGGGCAGTACGTCAGCAGCAGCACTGCCATGACTCCACCCACTATTTAGATGATTTTAGCTTTGTCGGGCCCCCTGGGACGGGCCAGTGTGCGCGGCTTTTAGCTGATTTTGTCCTCTTAGCTGATAAGTTGGGTGTTACCCTTGCGCATGAGAAGACAGAAGGCCCATCTACTGTCCTGACCTTTCTGGGGATTGAGTTAGATACCATGCAGCAGACATCCAGGCTACCAGTTTGAAAAGCTCCTTGATTTGAAAGCACGCCTGCGGACCCTACTGGGTAAGCGCAAGGCGTCCTTATTAGAACTTCAGCAGGTAGTTGGCCACCTTAACTTTGTTTGCAAGGTGGTGGCTCCTGGCAGGGCCTTCCTGCGGCGTCTCTGCGATGCTATGGGGTCATTTCGGCTCCCTCACCACAAGATGCGCATTTCAGAGGGAATGCGGGAGGACCTGGGGGTCTGGCTCCAATTTTTGAAGGGATTTAATGGGGTCTCCTTTTGGAGACAGGAGCTGCTGTTAGAAAGGGATCTACAAGTTTCCTCTGATGCCTCTGGTTCCATTGGGTTTGGAATTTATTTCAGGGGGCATTGGTGTGCGGCCAGGTGGCCCAGTGACTGGGTTGAAGCTGGTTTGCATAGGGATTTGACGTTGCTTGAGTTCTTCCCAATCTTGGTGGTGGTTTACCTTTGGGGGGACGAACTTGCTAACCATTCCACGCACTTTTGGTGTGATAACATGGCAGTGGTGCAAGTTGTGAACTCCCTTTCTTCTAAATCGCCCCGGGTCATGAACTTGGTCCATGCCTTCACCTTAAGGTGCTTGCACCTTAATATATTGTTTTTCGCCAGGCATGTTCCTGGGGTAAACAATGAGGTGGCAGACGCCTTGTCTCATCTGCAGATGGACCGGTTTTGACAGCTTGCCCCCGAGGCCGATTTGCTGCCAGCCCTGGTACCCCAGGAGCTGTGGAAGACTGGGAGACCGAGGCCTCCAGGGCCCTCCAGGGCCCTATCTAAGATTTATAAATTACTTCTAAAATGGTTTACGGCGGACGAAACAGTAAAAGTCCAGATGGTGAAGTGGGCAATAAATTTTCATAAGGAAATAACAATGGAGGCATGGGAGTACCTATGGAAAAATACAGTGAAGATTTCAACTTGTACGAACATTAAAGAGAATGTGTACAAAGTGATTTACAGACGGTATTTAACACCAAAGAAAATTGCGCTAGGAAATACTAATATGTCAGACAATTGCTGGAAATGCAAAAAACATGAAGGATCACTATATCATATGTGGTGGACATGTGAAGTAGCTAAGCAGTACTGGGGAGAAATAATCGAAGTAATTAATGAGATTTTACAAATACAAATAAATAAGAACCCAGAACTGTTGCTACTGAACTTGGGAATGGAGACTGTTCCAATGCAGCATAGAACATTGTTATTTTACATGACTGCAGCGGCAAGACTTTTGTATGCGCAGAAATGGAAGACACAGGAAATACCAACTGTAGAAGACTGGATTTATAAATTGCTGTACATGGCGGAAATGGACAAAATGACAAGGAAACTTAAAGACCTTGACCTAGGGCAATATATTGTTGTTTGGGGGAAATTGAAACAATTTTTGGAAAAAAAATGAGATGTAAAAGGAGAACTGTGGCAGTTTGAGAATTTTTAAAGAATAATGTTGGAAAGGGGAGAGAGAAGGGATCTTACCATTTAGGGGGAATGTAACTACATTCTAAGCTAGCACAATATCTAGGGGAACTTTACATAGAATATATGGGATAATGAGAATGGTTAAATAGATATATTATTACTATATATGTATATTATTACTACTATATGTCATAGGTATGTTATATACAATATAAAACGATGGGTTAGTGGATCAGATTTAATACAATATTAGGTTGCTGTGTTATACTATGTTGTGTGCTTTGCCACATTGGTGGCATAGCATACAATATATGTTTTATAATATATACTATATTGATAGTATATTTGATGGAGTATATGTTTAAAAGAAATAGAACATGTTTAAAGTAAGTGACACTATGACCCCTGCTATATACTATACTATATGGTTATGCTTTATTGACACGATATATATCATATGGATAGTATGCTTGATAGAGTCTATGTAAAAGAATCAGAATGTGCTTAGAGTAAGAGATATTATGATTTATAGAGGGTAGGAAAATGTAAATGAAATAGATTTAAGCAATAAGAAGGGTTAAGGGTTGGAAAGCTGTTGGAAGTCAATAGGGAGGGGGGAGGAAAAGGGTGGGGGATAGAGGGGGGAAATGGGATTATATGTGTTAAATTTGAAAATTCTTTTCTTTTTTCCACTCACCAATAAAATTTTATAAAAAAAAAAAAGAATACGGCGCTCCAAGACGGACCAACTACAGAAGGGGGTGGATGTTGTGCTCGGCCGCTGTACCCTTTCTGATTTATGCCCAGTGGCTGCTTTAAGGCATTACGTGGGTGCCCGGGGGGATGCGCCTGGGGTGCTTTTTTGCCACAGTGACGGTGCCCCGTTGACTAGATACCAGTTTTGGACAGTCACGGGCTGGGCCCTTCAGAAGTTGGGCTTGGGCGGGGTCAGATTTGGGACCCATTCTTTCCGTATTGGGGCTGCTTCGACTGCTGCAGCGATGGGTTACGCTGGACCTGATATTCAGAGGGTGGGATGATGGCGTTCTAGTGCTTACGAGTTGTATATTAGGCCACTGGGGCATGGTCAATCGTGCTGACTTGGTTTTTTATTGCAGGTGCTGTGGTTCATCAGGAGAGGGTGCGGATCCTCATCTGTGGCCACAGTATGGTCTTCTGGGCTGCACACCAAGCGAGGAGGACACGCATCGGGTCCCAGCTTGGACTCAGCTGGTGGGCTACCGTCGAGTGGCAGGGCCAAAGATGCTTGCCCTGGGCTGGGCTGCTGCCGCTCTTTTTTGACAGGAGGACGGCCCGTCCACCTCACATCCTGGTTGTCCATTTAGGGGGCAACGATCTTGGGTTATTGAAGGGTGTGGCCCTGTCTTGGCAAGTTCGCGATGACTTCCTGGAGATTGGGAAGAGATGGCCCGGTGTACTGATCTTTTGGTCGGCAATGCTTCTGCGCCGTGTGTGGCGGGAGGCATTGGACCACAGAACTATGGAAAGGGCTAGGCGGATGGCCAACAGAGCCCTGTTCAAGGTGATGACAGGTGGGTTGGGGATCTATTTGCCCCATCCGCAGAATCGGGCCGAGTCTGTTGACCTCTACCGAGGGGATGGTGTGCAGGTCTCTTCCAGAGGTAACAGCATTTTTCTGGATGATCTGCGGCAGGGGCTCAGGTTGGCTTTAAGCCATTTGTGGGGTGCCGAGGCCTAAGCAGAGGCTTGGCCTCTGTGGTGGCAGGATTTCAGTTAGGGAAAATCTGTGGCAGGCTGGTGAGCACCCTTGGCACCTCCCCATTGGTGGGGAATTGGGGTCTTTCAGGAGCGGCTGGCTGCCGTACGGCCCAGCTGCGAGGTCAGACGCCCTGGGTGGGGAACCCCTGGACAAGCCAGTCTCCCCCCGCTGCTGTACGGCCAGGTGGGGGAGCTTTACAGGGGTGAACCACTCTGCATGGCCAGGCCGGCTCCCAGCCATTTAATGGATGGCTCGCACCCGGGGCAGCAGGTGCTCGCCCAGACAGGTCAGGGCGGGGTCCAATGGTGACCCCAGGGCCTGACCTGTACCGCTAGTTAGGCCCCTGCCGTAGTTGATGTTTGCTGTTGTCATTTAATAAAGCGGCCCGTTTGAACCCAAGCCTTTGTGTCTGCCTCTCATTCCAACTAGGGGGGCAAACTCTCTTGACCTGTCAAGCTCACTGGCACCAGTTAAGGCGACAGCAGAAAATTCTGTCTATTAGTCATAGAACAAAAGTACATCAAAACCAGAAACATCTGTCTTTTCCATTAAAGTCAACTGAAGCCATGATGATGACTGCAGTACCAAAACCTTGCCAGTACTAAAGTAATATACAAATATATCCCTACTGTGCCCATACTCTACTGCACAAAGCTCCAGGCATTAGATTAATCTCATAACGTTAAATGGTACAGAAAGCTATGTAGATACAGTATGAACTCTGAAAGTAAACTGAGATTCTGGATCACAGAGACATCTGTGCAACAATTGCTGTTCACATGTGAACCCATATGAAGCTGTCTTATGGCAGCCCTTTTCATATGTTTCAGTGAACATATGGCAGCCCTTTTCATATGTTTCATGCATGCATGAACATACCTTGTTTTTAAGAGAGAGCCAACATATGTTTGTTGAAAACAGGGACCAGTACCTGGATAAATGCGGGGTTTGTATCATATGTACACAGGTTGTACAGCTTTACATGTGTCGAATGTTACTTATTTTAAAAACTTTAAGTTCACAGATAGTTGTACGTATGTTCACTGTTAGATGTGAACAGGACTATTGAATATTGCAGTTGGAGCATTTTTTCTCTGCCACACAAACTGAACAATTTAATAGTCCCTTACTTAGGAAATCACAGAAACTACAGAGTACAGACACAATATGAAGATACTGATATGAAATTACCTGTGACTTCTTGCCTTGTTTACTTAAGGTCATTGTTATCAGTTTATCCCTTTTTTTCTCCTGAAGAGTGTTTTCTGATGCTACATAGTTGTGTCCCAAGGTCTACAAAGACTACTTAGCAACAGGAGTTAAGCAAACATTGAGGAAATATATAATTTGATAAATGTCCCTTGAAATGGTCAGGTATAAAGTTACCTGGTACAAATGTTTCCTCTGTAAAATTGATGAACTCTTCTGAAATGTGCATTCCCTTTTTCTTAGCTATCTTTAATAATTTCTCCTGTTGCTTTTGTTAATTTTCTTTATGTATATTTAAACATTTGCTTTTCACCCTTAATCCTGCCCCGAGTTTATAACAATACTGAAGCCAAGGTTTATTTTCATATCATTTGCCCTCACTTTGTTCTGATTACATGAAGGAAAGTCTTTGTTCCTTTCTTGAACTTTAAACACTCAACTTATGCTTATACTTAGGCTAAACCGTTCTCCAAATTTTAAGCATTCACTTATATTTATTTGAGTAAGTAAAGTTGTGAGAAATGTATTCAATTGTTATCACAATTAGACACAGTTAGTTTAATATATCCTTGGGAACAAGGATGGAGGGAAAACCAGTAAGCATTTACATAGGTATTTAATTGCCTCCAATCCACCTCTAGCTTTTCTGTGATATACTCTTTTAATGGCAACGCCAGAAGTTAGTTTTTTGCCAAATGCTTTTAATCAGAAAGTAGATATTTTCCCTAAGTGAAGTACAGTCCTAAGCATGTATACTCAAGTAAATCCTAAGGAGAAAATCACATGCAAATCATTGGGATTTACTAATTATTATTATGTATTAAGTAATTATTCATATTATAATTTTTATTGTACTAAGTAAAATGAAGAAGCAAACTGCAATTTGTTTTGATTGCTTTTGCAGAAGGTGGACTACAAATAATATTAAAAAGCAATCAATATATATTGTGATTAGATTTTACAGTGGAAGAGGAAAAGGGCAAGTAGGTATTATTTCTAAATGTAGTAAAATATACCATTATACAGGTGCATGTGGAGCCAGAGCTTGTACATTTTAGAGACCTTCTCCAATGCTGTATTATACATCTAGAGAAATGAGGACTTCACTATATTTGTGGAGGGGGGGATCCCTCACTGCTTTTTTTCCCATTCTGCCGTCCTGCTGATACTTTCTATCCCTTCCTCCTGATTCTCTTGCCTCCTCTGCCCCCCAGCACTTTCACTCCTTTCCCATCACATCATCTTTCTCCTTTTTTAGACAAACGTTCATGTGTTGTACAAAAATATACCATTACAACAAATAATCAATATAGAAATAGAAATATTACTCTTGACATAAATCACATACATTAACTGTAAATTAGTAATAATTAGAGATGGGCACGATCCGAATTACGATCCAAAAAACCCCACGATAATGGCTATCACGCGATCGTGACTCAGCGGATCGTGATCGGCCACGGCCAATGATCCAGTGATCGGGAGGGGGGCTGGATCGGGGCTGGATCGGGGCTGGATAGTGCTCAGATTGGGAAGCCAGACACTCAGGCACCAGTAATCTATTCCTGGGGCAACGGAGCCAGGAGAATGCCTGAGCTGTGTTTCCCCTCCTTCTGTCGCCCTGAAAACCTGAATGGAAGCCCAGCTTTCCTTGATCAGCAGGGCTTCCTTCCAACCACGGAACAGCAAAGCAGTCACCAGTTGGGAGAAGACAGCCAGGGGAGGGAGGGGTAAGGGGGTGTTCTGTAGCCATGGGCACTCCAATCTCATCCCTGCAAACCCTGATAGGCAGCTCTGACGGCCAAACACAGAAGGCCAAACACAAACACAGATGCCGCTGGCATCACCCACCGTTCTTTTCTCACCAGCATGCTCCCTTTTGGCCTGGTGGGCGGGCACATGGGGGGTGCCGCCAGCGAGCGGCCAGACACCCTGCCCCTGAGGGGAGGCGGCTCGTCGCTGTCTCCCCATGCCCGGTGGCTGCCGCCAACACTCACCTTCCCACGTAGCTGGGAATAGCAGCGCGCCCCACTTTGGCCTCCACGATCCACGGATCGGGAACGGGAGATGATTGGTGTGGATCGTTTAGTCGGGATCGTCACTGGCACCAATCCACGATCAGCTGGATCAGCAATTTTTTTTGGATCGTGCCCATCTCTAGTAATAATCACATACATAGCCTGGAAATTATTAATAATATTCCAAATACTCATTTGTGTGTCTATATCTTGATTTTTAAAAACCCGTATTTAATTGATATAGACCATATGAGATGTTTTCTTCCCTCTCTTCTTTCTCTTACTTTTTCTCTCTGCCTACCTCCTCCTCCTTCTCCCCCCGGGCTCACCCAGTGGTGGTACCTCTCTCACCCTTCCTTTTCTAGGAATTGACACGTGCACATACACCCACCTACTCACAGCATCACTGCCTATCTGGTTCACCCACTCATGGCTCTCCCACACTCCTCACCCCCTCTTCCCATTCTTCATTACCTGATTTCTCTCTCCCCATGAAGAAACACTACTTGGTGATAGTTCTTCAAAAGGTTCCTGAGCCTGGTCAAGAGTTGACCTCAGGCTTTCCCTCAGCTGAACCGAGCTCTACTCATCTGGCACTCCATTCTCTGGAAGTGCTTACAGACAGTGGAAGTATAGGGGCACCTCACATTGACTAGCAGCTGTGGGTTCAACAAGAGCCACCTCATGTGAGGGGCTCAGAGCAGACACATCATGTGGGGGGGGGGAGAAAGAGATCTCTAAGGACAGGAGGCCAATATGGCAGCACCTCAAAGTGTATTTCCATCTCTTCATCTTATGGCACCTCTAGTTTCTCTTCTCTCTTTTCAGAAAGCCTGCTAGACTCTGGGGGAACCAGAAAAGGGGTGCCCAGCCACTTTCCCAGTTCCTCCAGCAGCCTCTGGGTCTCTGTGGTGAACTCAAGAGCACAAAGACTCTCGTCCACCAAGTTCAGCCCAAAAGGTAGCTCAGGCTGCTCCTCCTTCTACTGCTGAGTCACAACAGGTAGAGCAGGGGCAGTCTGAGCAACAGACACCTGCCCAGAACCAGCACCTACCTTAGGCACCTCTGCAGCCAGTGCTCAAGCCTCAATGAGGAGAGCACTGCAAAGCCTCTTCATTTCTCCACCCCAACCAGAGGTTGAGATGATGGAAGACTGCTGTGAGGTAGGCTTCTATGCAGGTAGGTAGAAAGCCTCAGGCATCTCCTTTCCCCTCCCCTCCTCCCTACTATTTTTCTGCTTAGGCTTACCACCAAGGCCCTACTGCACTCCCCTACTTAACAATGTTTGGAAACAGAAAAATGCAAGGTAGTTAAAAATCCTAAAACAAGCCAATAGACAAAAACTCAACAAAGCAACACAAGCTTTTAAAACCTTTTAAAAATAGTGCAAAACAAAAACAAGGAAAAGGGATGAGGCTCCATTACCAGTTCCACCCCCACAACTACAACCCCCAACCCCCTCCCCAGCAAAAACAAAAAACTAGAAATATCTTTAAATAATATTTTAAATAATATTTTTAAACGAAGTCCACCATGGGCAAAATAGTCCTGAAGATGTCTAGGCACTAGAGATGGGCACAAAACAAACCACGGAACAAAATTCTGTAGAGAATGGCTGGTTTGTTTGCTCCGAAACATGCATTCGGTGGGAACGCGTGTTTATGGAACAAATGAATTTTTCCAGCCGTTCCATGGCTGGGTTCGGAGTTTCACAGATCCTGCACCAGTTTCACCCCATCAGCTGAACCCAGCACAGGGTCTGTGAACCTGACAGGTTCTGCGCAGGAGAAAGGGGCTGTCTGTTTCAAACGCCCCACACCAGCTTCAGCAGCCTGTGCAGGGCAATTGAAGTGCCATGGAACAATGAACCACGAACTGGGAAAAGGTCGGAAGTTCATGGTTTGATGTTCCGTGGAATGCTATGACCCACGAATCATGTGGTTCAAGTTTTTTTGTTCCGTGCCCATCTCTACTAGGCACAAAACAAAAAGGTTTTCTTAGTTGGGTGTCAGCGCATGCAGTAGAATTAATCCAAAGTACTGACAGCAGGGACATATAGCACCTCAAAAAGTCTCCTCCTGAAGAGGAATCAATTGCAGCCAGGCCTTCTTTTTTTTTCTGCTTTGCCCAAGCTCAGAAAGCCATGAAAGGCTCTCAGAGAATCATCATGATTGGGCAGACAGTTAAAGTGTTCCCTCTAATGTCTATCCCCATTGCCTGGGACAGCGCTCTCTCTCCCCATTCTTTCCCATTGCCTGGGAAACTTGTTAAATGGAAGAAAAGCAGGCCTGGGAGCCCTGAAATGCCTTTCCTGATTTCCAATATTTTAATTACCAGTATTCTGAGAATCCTGAACATTGGTCCAGAAACCAGATATATCTGAAAAATATGGACCAGATATGTCTGAATGCACATCCGTAGACAGAGCCTAAAAAACTGGTTTTGATTAAAAAGCCTTTAAATTCCATTGAAAGTGTTCAGGAGGAAAGAGGACTTCAGCTTTTTTGTTGTTTTTAACACTTCTTTTGCTTTTGCCCCTTCCCTGGTCTTCATTGTTCAGACTATCCCTTGTTGCATTTTCACTTCACATCTTCTTTTTCTTGTCCATCAGTGGCCTTGTCCTTCATCTTCTCACTCAGTGTTCCTACCTTGTCCCCTTTTCTGCTTTTACCAATAAAGGATAGATAAGTGGATGGGATGATGGGAGTCATTTCTTTCATTTTCATGTTGTCCCTATCTATTATTTATGTTATTTATCATCCACCTTTCTCAGTAAGGTTATGGAGAACATTCCCATATGCAAGTCACAGCAAGCCTGCTTTTAAAGAACCTATCTTGATTTGAACTTGCTAAAGCCATGTTTACTGTGGGTCTAGGCAATGAATATATTCCCTACCCTTCCCACCTCCTGGGTAATGAAAACTCATTTCTGAATTGGCTTGATTTTCAATTATGGATCTGTCCTGTTCTTCAGATTAGGTAACTTGGTTTGATAGACTTTTTTGGTAAATTATACTTGGGTAGTAGTGCCTCTGGTGTGACAAAACTACTTCCTGAGGCTTGACTGCATTCCAAGGAAGCAAATTGCTTATGTGCAATGGTCTTCCAAGGCTGTTCCATATACCATATATTAATGTACAGAAGTCAAAAAGTTACAAAGGTGTGGGTGATAATTGCTAGGTATAAATATGTAAGTTAGCTGACCAATGTCACAGAGGATGTATACACTTCACTGCAAAATTAAAGTAAAATCCCCTGAGACCCATGTTGTAGCCACACACCATCTTTCCTCTCTCTTGATACAGTTTCACCTTCAATTTTCATAATACCTTCTGCATCCCACTTTCTTTTTAATTTCCTTTTGGCAAAGATAACCTCTTTGTAGATCATTTTTATATAATGAACCAGCTTATTTTTATATTTGAAATAGCTTAAATTCAACTGTCAAAACACAGAATACAGTACTAAGAATTAATCTTTCTCATTCCCAAGCCACCATTCACCTTCTGAATACCTTATAATTACATCAACAGTGAACTATGGAAAAAAGCAGCACGCTAGTGATTGAAAAGAGAACAAAAAAATGAAAATCTCTATGTAAATTGTTAAATATTGCATTTCCTCTCAAGATTTTAACCTTCTGAGATTAGTGCACACATGTGAAAAAGTTAAGAAATGGCTCTGAACTCCTGTTTATTTAAATCATGAAACTGTAGTGGTATTTTAAATTCTTTCAGTAATATGGACATTCAAGTTCCTAACGTAAGCATTAGCATGTTTAGTATTTGCATCTAAACAAAACCTCAAGGCCCATAAATTTTGAAACACTTTAAAAAACTGTTGCAAAATATTTATATATATTAATGATCTTTTTTTGGAATAAAGAGCCTGTAAAACCCTGATGATGGTAGCACGTTTTAAGACTCAGGAAAGGCGGGAATGTTGCACATGTTCAGTGAAATTTTGTCTGGCTTTTTGCTTCTGTAGCAACAAAATTGTGGAGAATCAGTCTTTTCTTTCAAAGGTAAAGTATTGTGAAAAATTAAAACAAGTGCAATGAAATTCATAGACTCTGAGCACTTTGGCAAGGGAACGGTTTGCAGAAACATTTGGTGGTATGCTTTAGCATTTTATATGATACACCAAGAAGCAGAGAGAGATTCAAACTATAAATAAATTATTATATCACCATAATCAGTGATTGACTTATAAATAACAAGTACCTAAAAAACAAGTTAGTCAAATGAGCTATACATGACGAGTACCTCAAAAATCAGTGAGCCAAGCAGACTATGAAGTAGAAGTAATACAATGCCTTCTAAATGTGTAAGAAAAAAACAAGGAAAATGTATCTAAATCTTCCCCAAATACATAATTGCCACCATTCAAGGAAGAATGTATTCTTTAAAATCATTTATCAAAAACATTCAAACATAGGTATCTATTTTGGCTTAAAGTAAACATGACATTGAGCATCCTCTTTATGTTTATTCTTCCAAAGCAGAATGAAAAAGTTTATTTTTTCAAGAAACTTGTCAGATACTATATTACTTAGAAAGTGTTTATAATAAGTCATTTTAATCAAATATGCAATATTCCTCTTAAGCATATGCTTTGCTTATGTCCAGTTGTTTCAGCCTTTTGGAGTAATCAGATTCGATATTACCGAATTTAAATTTACCAAATTTATTTGGTAAAATTCAGTAAACTTGGGAAATCATGACTGGGCTGTTCCTTGCTGTTCATTGTTTCCCACTTTTTTTAACTAGAAAAGAGGGTGATAGTTTTCCCTATAGGGAATAATGGAGATTGGAGGTGCCTGGATGCACCTTATTTGGGGGGCCATAAAGTGGCCCCCAGGGATCCAATCTCCCTGAAACTTTGGGGAGCCTTTAGAGGAAAGTGAGGATTAATTCCCCTGCAAATTTTGTGGATTTTGCTTGCAAAATGCCACCCCCAGCCTCCCCCATAATTTTCCCTATAGGAAATAATGGAGATTGGAGGTGACTTGGGGCACCGTCTTTGGGGGGGCCATAAAATGCCCCCCAGGATCCGATCTTTATGAAACTTGGGGGTCATTAGAGGACAGCTAGGAGTAGTTCACTTGTTAATTTGGTGAAATTTGGTCAAAGAAATACTCCCCAGGCCTCCAAATATACCCAAATTGTATTTTCCATAGGAAACAATGGCCGAATTTGGTCTAGATCACCGAACAAAACTGGAGAATGAATTTGCTATTCAGGAAATACCATTTTTCTCCAGTTTGGTATTACTGAACCCAAATGTACTACATTTTTTTCCTGTGAACATCCCTAGTAGTTTATGTTGATAACACCCAAACCTTCATTCTGTATCCTTTGATACAAAATTTTTGCTGCAACTCTTGGATGTTTGTCTTTCCAAATAAACTAAAGAATCATCTTCTGGCATACTTCTATTATTTCAGGTATGTTCATGAAAAGAAAGAAGTTTCTGGGTGTTACTTAATCAAGATAGAGTACATTTCCTCCAGAACTTCAAATCAGTACCTATTTCCAAAATATATTTTTATTATTAAATTCTACTATTTTGTACATATCTTCCTGTACCCAAATACCTAAATATCTGTGAGTCCAAACAGTCCTGTAGATGCTGGTATGAAAGATCTAGATGCCTTTGCAGTACTCAGACACTGAGTACCATTGATTTTTATTTATCATATATCTAATTAGACATGGGCACAAAACGGAAAAAGCCCAAAACGAAAGTTATGTATTTTGTCGCAATCCACAAATCGTGAAAAATGAAACTTCATGAAATTGACACGTTTGCTAAAACGATTCATTTCGCAATACTTTGATTGGGAAAGGTGGGAAGGGAAGTGCTGCCAGAGTGCTGAGTCAGAGGAGGATGAAGGACTATCCGTGTTGGAGCTGGGCCAGGAGGACAGAGTGAGGGGTGGGGTGGAGTGGAGGAAGAAAGGCACCCTCATCCAAAGACCTTCCCACAGCAAGGCCAAGAGCTGGAAATAAGAGGCTTCTTACAGTTTCTTTAAAGCAGCAGCAGCCAAAAGCATAATCCCAAATCCTTCCACACACTCTTCCACTCCAATCCCAACAAAATGCTGGCATAGATCAGAACAGGATGTCTCTGGTTGGCTGAAAGACTTGCCTAACAGGGTTTGGAGGGGTGAGATTGGCGTGCCCATGGCTACAGAAGGCCCATCTCCTTGGTTGCCTAGGGGATTGACCCCCAGCTCCTGGCTGTATAGAGTAGAATGGAAGCTCCCAGATGGCTAGGAGAGCTGCTAATCAAGGGTAAGTGGGCTATGATTGGGGTTTCCAATGGCAACAAAAGGTCTGGGCCCATTGTTGCCTAGAGAATCATTGGATTGGCACCAGCCTGTCTGAAATCAATCATGAAGCTAAAAAAACAGGCCAAAAAGTCGTGAATTTCATGATAATTTCGTGATAACTACAGCTCCACAAAATGCTGTTTTGTGACAAATGAAATGGCCCATTTCATGACAAAATTTGCTTCATATTTCGATTCGTGCCCATGTCTATATCTAATTCTGAACTAGGCCATAAAATGTGGCTCTCCAAAATAGAGCCAGAGGTAGGCAAGGGAGATTTCATTACAAATCTGAAGAAAACCCCAGGATTGCAGAAAAATCTGAAACCTTTTAAAACACGCACACACATTAAAACTCCCCCTAATGATTGAAACAATACCCATAGACTTAAGAAACAAATGCTCACTGAGACTACATTCTGAGATCTCTGAGCCTTTTGAGGGTTTGCTGGCAACTATATATATATATATATATTGCCCAGACTTTCAAGCCTTGGTTTCCATTATTTTTTAAAGAAGGGGACAGGGGTGGAGTTGAAGGCCAAAATAGCCCTAGAAAAGTTCCCATCTACCTCCTCTGTCATTTCCTCTCATGGAGGATGACTTGCTCGGGATGGGCTCAGTGGTGATCACAAGATTCACTACCAACATGACTTGGCCAGGCTTTGCAGTGGTGGCCTCCATGCTATTCAGTTACACTTTTCCCAGGGAGAGGCTGCCAGGGAAGGGAAGGCTGAAGACAGAGCCAGATAAAGGTGGGTTGGTTGGTGGAAGAGAAGGAGACAAAGACACAGGGATATGGGAGAGTCTATGCAAGTTGCCAGAGGAGGAAATAATGGAGAAGGGGATACATGGGAAATTGAGATGTTCCCCCACTTGTTATTTGTATATTATGTTTGTAGAGCAGGGGTTGCTTCTTTCAACTAACTATGGTTGACTGTTGTGCAAGGTTTTAATATCCAAATATTAGATTCCAACATATAATGTAATATAGTTCTATAATTTTAAGAATCTGTAATAGCCCACATCTTGTCCTCACTAAAATCTTTCCTTTCCTCAGTTTGCCCCAAAACAACTTTTTTGTAGCCAGTCGATTAGCGCTTCTGACAGCATAAGGAACACAGAACATTTCCACTTTTCATTACCTTCCAGCCACCAGAAAATAGATTCCCAGGATTGTGTAACCCATGAGGATTAACAGGAAGATTGGTTGAGGGATGTAAGAACAGGAGGACTGAATGCTGTCTCTTCCTCATGTTTCAGACAGAGACAGTCAAAGCATCAGAGAGAGAGAGGTCAGGGATCTGTTTATCTTGCTTTCTACTACTCTACTGCTAGGCTTTGAAGTGTAGGTTACTATTCTCAGGGACTTCATCTTCATGATACCACATCTTCTTCTCTTTGTTCAATTCCATGTTGCAATTATGGATGCAGGATATCCCATCCTGCAATCCATTAGCCTCTTTAGACTAGATAGCTAGAAAGAGATCTTTCACCTTTCCTATCCTGAATGGAGTTCCTATAATAAAGAACATTTCTTTTCTAAAGCTTAACCAAGGTGCTGAGTGTAAATTTGTTTCTCTTTCCACGCACATTCTGCAATGCAGGCTCCCACATCCCATGTTTCTCTACACACTAGGAAGCTTTGCTAACAGGAGGCTGCAGTGAGAAGGGAGAAAGTATAAAATTGCCTTTTCTGCCTCTCCTGCACTGAAGATTTTCTGATAGAAGAGGCTTGAAGGGTGATTTTATCCTCTTCTCCTTCCCCAGAATGACCCTCAACTCACATGGCTAAGTGAGTCCCATGACCCCAGGAATGTACTTTCTGGGGAAAGGGACTGCTGGGTGGGTTAATTAAAACTTTCTTTATTGACAGAAGGTTCCTTGCTTGAGAGGACTGTGCACACATCAACAAAACAAAACAGTTTAACCCTATGTATATGGAGGAATGCAATTGTAACTTGCTCAATGCCATCTGGAGATTTCAGCATAAAACTTCCAGTTGAGTCCAACAATCTTCAATTGGATCTCACATATGTTTTATTTGATCTGTTTGTTTATAACATTATTTTATTACTCTTTTTCTGTTAAAAAGCAGTAATAACAATGAACCAATAATTATGAACCATAATTATTAAATGTCATATGATACTAATGCTGCTCCAGTCTGATTTCAGTGGACTTAACTTTGGACAAGTCTTCATAGGGTTGCACTGTAAAACTCTAATAGAAAGACAAAATACAAATGTATCTGTGTAATATCAAGACACACTAGCAAAACAAAGGCAAGCTTAAAATCTTGAAATTTAAAAATTATAGGAAAATCAAAAATAAAATGTTTACCTTTTATCAAAGTTAAACACAGATTTGCGTGGTTAACCCCCAGGGGTAGACAAGTCTACAACTCCTTCACCATCAAGAATATGTGATTCTATGTGAATCTGATTCTTTCCCACAAAGATGACACTTGGAATCATGTTCTTTCTGTTGTTTCTAAATAATGAAATTAGACATGGGAAGGACTAGTTTATGAAGAAAAGAAATGGAGATGTGGCGGAGATTATTACGAAGGGAACATAACTAAGGAAAAAGTGTTTTAGTCTGCAGAGTTCATGGCTTTTTCTTGCCTGTAACATTCTGGAGATGAATAGACTCAAGGGAAAAGGAAGAAAACTTCTAACTTTTATAACTCTTGAAGAAAAAGAAAAGTCAAAAACAGATGTCTCAAGGAAGTCCTTTTTAACCTTGCAAAGAACCAGGATGAGGTAAAATGATTGTCACAGTGTTTGCAAACTCTCTTTTTAATTATATATGCCTTGGAACTAAAAACATTTAATCCATAGCCAAGAATGCAGAAAGGATGTGGCTTTATTTGTGAGAATAATGACACCATAAATGTTCAGCCAAATTTTGAGGAGGCTTCTAAATGCCATTTTGTGGAAAGATTATCAAGTGAATTACCCGTAACTGTTTGTCACTTCTCAATGCTCAGTCACTGAAAGAAAGCACGGAATAAGTTTCCTAATCTTTTTTTCTTATCCCTTTCTTTCAGATCAAGTCAAGTGGAATATAAAGGCTTTATTTCCACTGAAATCTTCCATATGAAATTAGACCTTTGGAATCCAAACTTTCCCAGCAGACATTTTTACAGTAAGTAGTCAGTGTTTAATTACTTGACTTTTACATGGTACAACCTCTGAGACCTTACCGACTTGCTGAGTCTTCAGCTGTATTGTTCTAATTGTTCAATGGCTCTGCTTAGCTTGTTAACATCTACGGTGTATGATGGGAAGGGAAGAAAAAACCCACTGGATTAAATACTCATTTGCTGTATTGACAAAAGCTATCTATAATATACATGGATTAAAAAGGATTATCTGTATGCAACTTTGCTCAAAAACATCCAGTGAACTCATTCCATTGTCAGAGGCAGACTAGAGTCCCAACAGTACCATCCCAAGAACGCTTTCCTGGGAGTAAGTCCAGTAGACCTGCTTAGGACTACTCTCTTATCCTGTTTCTTGTTTAAGACAAGTGATATACAGTGGGCTAAACTACTCCCCTGTGGGGTATGACAAATTCCTTTTAGATGATAGTTGAGAAGGCCACTATATAGAAACTAAATTGCATGTTATAGAAAATGAACGATTGCTTCCCCAAATGGTAGTTTTGTGTCTAATTCTCTTCTCCCCCCCTGAAACAGCTACATACCTTTTTACATGTAGTTATGTCATGATTAGACATGGGCACGAACCAAAAAAATGTAATGACTCTGCGGTTTGTGGTTTGGTGCCGACGACGATCCTGAGGTCGCGAACCGCAATGAACATTTTCCGTTGCCGAACTGGTTCATGGTTCATGGGGTGCAGAATGGCCCCCATTGCACTTAGAGAGCTCATATTCCCGGGGAGGGTTTTGCAGGCTCTCCTACAGCCATCACCCAAGTTTGGACAAGATGGCAAAAGGGATCTTGGAGTTATACCCTCTCCAATCCAAGGCCCCCAGGAAACTGGGCCCACTGAGCTTGGCCCCAGAGCCAGGCAGCAGCCCTGGAACCAGAGGAGATAGATGCCTGTCCCCCAAATCCAAGCTCAATTAAACACTCTCTGTCTCTCTCCCCAAAGGCTAGCAAGTAGCAAGCAACAGCTCTCTCCCACTCCACTGCTCGCTGAAAGTGAAATCAGAACTGGGACCGCAGTGCTTTTTATAAGCTGAGGTCCCATAGAGCAATGCTGGAGGTCTTTGTTTGGCTGTCAGAGCTGCCTGTCAGGGTTTGCAGGGATGAGATTGGAGTGCCCATAGCTACAGAACACCCCCTCCCCCCTCCCTCCCCTGGGTGTCTTCTCCCAACTTGTAACTGCTTTGCAGCGCCATGGTTGGAAGGAAGACCTGCCGATCAAGGTAATCTGGGCTTCCATTCGGGTTTCCAGGGCGACAGAAGGAGTGCAGACAGAGTTCAGGCATTCCCCCGGCTCCGTTTCCAGGGGAATTGATTGATGGTGCCTGACTGATTGATGGTGCCTGATGGTGGCTTCTGAATTGATTGATGGTGTCTGGTGGTGGCTTCCCGAACCACAGCCAAATGCAACAAACCAGGATTTTTCCGAATGCTGGTTTGTTGGCCGTGGACAATCATGAACTGCTGGATTGTGACCGCGCGATCGCCAATTTCGTCGGTTTTTGAAGTTCGTAATGTGGTTCATGCCCATCTCTAGTCATGATGCTCAATATTTCTTGATCGCATTTCTGAAAAGGAAAAATGTGGAGTGAAAATGCATGATACCACAACACCCAGTAAATGGTAGTAGATGTTATTGAATAGCAGGAGGAATTAGACATGTGACTGCTTTCAGTAGCAGCCACACATTTGCAATAATATGCAGTTTGAACATCTTAATGGACTTTATTCAGAAGTCTGAAGTAGTCAACTATCAACTGGCAGCCCTGGAATGTTAAGACAAAATGGCTGAGAGAAAACTATGGAGTTTGCCTGTGCAATCAATGTGTCTCATATATAGGGAATGTCTATCTAATACCTTGAAACTAACAAATTTGTGGGCCCAACTCCATTCATAGATGTTGCCACCAACTCATGGTTATAGATGGCAGTGCTCAAAAATTTTAAAACCTAGGGAAGTAACAAAATATAGTTGCATCGCATACTTGCTGAATGTCCTTGTGATGATGTTACTTGATATGTTGTTCAACAATTGCCTCTGCAGTCTCTTCTTTAAAGGGTCTTTCTCTCTTGGAATTCCCTTTTGTTCTTTATAGTTTGCTAGTCCTGGGATGAAATTTATTTGTTCTTCACTGTCATTCTAACCGAGTAAGAAAATCTCAAAACAACTCTGAAAATACAAAGAAAGTTCTGTTTGGAGTAGTATTTTGATCAGGGGCTAACCAACATAACATAAGCTCTAGTCAAATACCAAATCTCTTCTCTCCTGTTTTTAGAGTTCTGTACTATTGCTTTCTGGTGATTCTCTTCTGGATCATTCCTTGGACTACTGGAAACAGCCTGTAGGACTTACCCTGCCTCATTCTGTTTTAGACATTTTTAATATATCCATAAATGTTAGATTGCATAATCCATTTTCAGATTTTGCTGAAATATTCAGTGAATATATAATATTCAGGTTATATATAATGTCAATTGACATCAGAGTCACATTTAAAAAAATAAAATTTTCAAATTGTTTGAGATTTGGATTTCAGTATTTGTTATGAGCATATTAAAAAGCTTCCTATACACTGAACTCAATCTGGTTTATGACAAATAAAATAAGGTTAAGATTGAGAGCTTCCTTTATCTGAGAAATTGCTAATAAAAAGGTTTCCTTCATCAGAATGTCAGAATGTCAGTTAAAGTTAATGCATAACTCATCGTCTTGAACATTAAGTGGCTTCTTTTGCAAATGTGTAAGGAGGATGTGAATTGTTTGAGGGCAACCTAAAATTAAACTATGTCAAAATATATGTTAAAGGGAGGATTATTAGGATATATATATATATATCATGCAGAGAAAAGTCAGAACACAAGCATTGCATCTTCTCAAGTAGGTGTAAAGTACTTCTTCATGTAGGTTTTTGTTATTAAATCTCCAGAGAGAATAATTTGATACTCTTCCTAATCCATTGAGAAAACAAAGTTTAATCAGTTCTTGCTGTTCCCAGAAAGGCAACACTTTTCAAAAACAAATATCTTACATATAATTTATATCACATCTAATAATCATGATCTTTAAAATGAAAACTCAGAACAATGCTTTACCAATGTGTATTTGAAACAGAAAGTATCAATCTGGTTTAAATAAAATGGATCCCTGCATTAATTTTTACTTAAGACTTGAACTGAAGTGCAGCTCAAGGAGAGAGAGTATGTGAATGGTTAAATTGTCCAACACTAACATCTCAAATAGCTACATTAGCTATAGGCTTCAAAAATTGCCCTGCCCTTCTCATATTATAGTCTCAGCTTTCAAGGGATTCCATAACTGATTGGCAGTCTTTACATTGGAACCTTCTGTTATGGAATAGAAATCACATATATTCAATATAGGTTTGCCAACTTTGAAGTGGGGCTTGGAAATCTCCTGAATTACAAACTCCAGAATCTCTAGAAATTTCTCAATCTGGAATTGGCAACCCTAATTGAACATGTTGATGAATATAAATGACTTATCATATTTAAAACAGAAAAACATTGTGGGACTTCTCCTGCTTAAATTAACAACAAAATAGGCATGCATTTTGAGATCTGCTTCCCCCAAAACAGAAGTATTCTTCCACTCACTCCTAAAGCAATAATTTTTTTTGTACAGTAATGAAGCCTGAAGCAGAGTTAAACCTTTTTAAGTCTACTGATTTCAATAGATTTAGAAGAGTGTAACTGACTGTGCCTAGGATTGCAATACTTATAGTGCAATCCTAAACAGAGTTACTTCCATCTAAAAGGTAAAGGTAGTCCCCTGTGCAAGCACTGATTCATTACTGACCCATGGGGGGACGTCGCATCACGGCATTTTCTTGGCAGACTTTTTACGGGGTGGTTTGCCATTGCCTTCCCTAGTCATCTACACTTTACCCCCAGGAAACTGGGTACTCATTTTACTGACCTCAGAAGGATGGAAGGCTGAGTCAACCTTGAGCCGGCTATCTGAATCCGGCTTCTGCCAGGATCGAACTCAAGTCATGAGCAGAGCTTGGGCTGCAGTACTGCAGCTTACCACTCTGCGCCATGGGGCTCTTACACCAGTCTAAGTTCATTTGAATCAATGGATTTAGAAAAGGTTAAATCTGCTTCAGGCTTCATTGTTGTACAAAAAAACACATTGTTTTAGGAAGTGGAAGAAAACTTTTGCTGAAATCAATGGGCATTGACTGGAGTAACTCTGTTTAGCATTGCACTGTTAGTTATCTGTTCATGACGGGTAACAACAATTTTAGCAATTCATACATGCTTGATTTGTAATCTGAAAGTAGACATCATTAACAAACTGCTATTTGGCTAGTAGTAACTTAAAGAGCAATATATGATTTTCCACTCATTTAAAGATATTTTTGCCTGGTTCGTAGCTCTTGGGTGTATTTTTTTTTTAATGCACCTAAAAACTACTTGGTGAAATGGAAGCATTTGTGCATGACAGATTATAAAAAAATGTGTTTGCAGCGTCTAATAACTTGTTATTAATGATATAGCCTAGACAAGCCCAATCTTGTCAGATCTCAGAAGCTAGCAGGGTTGGCCTTGGTTAGTAATTCCATGAGAAACCTCCAAAGAAGACTAGGGTTGCTATGCAGAGACAGGCAAAGGCAAACCACCTCTTGAGAACCCCAGCAGGGGTCACCATAAGTCAGATATGACTCAACGGCACTCACCACCACATATATCATATATATCTCTCAGATTGTGTGTTTCTTTTCCATTTCTGGAAACACTTGTCCTTTTAGACAAATAATTGTGGCAGACATTTGTAGCTTTTTTTGTTTTAAAAAGTGCCAGTAGTCTCATAAAAGGTTGCCTGATTTCCACCAATCACCCCCTCCTTCTAGAGAGCCCTACTAAGCTGTTTCTGAGGGTCCACCCTGTCTTTCTCTGGCTGAGTGAGGTGGGCAGCACATGAGGATCAGGACTTGTGAGTGTCCCACCCCCAACAGCGCCTGTATTCAGTACCAGTAAATACCATCACAAAAAAAGCCCTAGAGGCTGACTTAAGTTTAGGGCTTAATGTAACTTTTTGTAAATAAATATCTGATTTAATTGTGTGAGGTTTTGAAAAAGCCAAGTGTCCTTATACAACTTCAGAACAGAATAGCAAAATGTTCTAATAACATAAATGTGATGAAAGCATTAAAATCAATTCTATTATACAACTGGCTTTACGAAGGTTAGTGTGACTCATCGGGGCGGGGAGCAAGGCTCATGTTTGAGCCTTGCTCATTTCTATGAAGATCAAGTTTTAAAAAAACGATAAAGAGCAGTAAATAGCTATGGTCCCATGGAGCAGAATTCTTATTAAATAAGAATATGGGTTGTATAAAATGAACTTTCAAAAGCTTTGGGGGGAAATTTCTCTGCAATTGTTCATTTACAATCTTTGTAATAGTTTTACCAGCTCCATTTGACATAAATACTGTGACCAAATGTTTCTCAGTAAGAAAGGCAACTGAGCTGATGCTTCCCAGCAGGGTAGTCACATATTCTGATGACAAAAAGAGTCAGATCCCATCTGAATGCATGAAATAAAGATGATGCTGTAATACTATAGTTATTGTATAGGTAATCTATGGTCTGCATCCTCTGTTTCTTCACTCTTCTGAACTCTTTTTGCAGTCGAGAACAGTACTGGGATGTGAAAAAATGCAGGAAACAACCCCTTTCTTATTAAGTTCACACTGGTTTTAAGTTAGCTGTAGATTGTATATTTGTCTGTTTCTTTGATACTTCTCCTTTCTTCCCTCACAAGGGCCACTAAGGTGACTAACACATTCAAACATACATAATAAAATCATGTTTTAAAACTATTAAAACAAACAAAAAGCATGGTTGTTGTGGGTTTTCCGGGCTGTATTGCCGTGGTCTTGGCATTGTAGTTCCTGACGTTTCGCCAGCAGCTGTGGCTGGCATCTTCAGAGGTGTAGCACCAAAAGACAGAGATCTCTCAGTGTCACAGTGTGGAAAAGATGTTGGCATGTCATTTGTATCTACTCAGGAGGGGTGGGGTTGAGCTGAGTCATCCTGTAAAAGTTTCCCAGGGTGTGGAATGCTAATGGCGGGAGGCTTCACTGTATCCTGAAGAGGTTCTTTTGCATATGGATTGGGGCTTGATGTGCTAATCTTCTCTGCAGGGCTATTGTCGAGTATAGAGTGTTTTGTTAGCCTGGTGTTTTTCAGAACTGGAAACCATGCTCTGTTCGTTCTTAAGGTTTCTTCTTTCCTGTTGAAGTTTTGCTTATGCTTGTAAATTTCAATGGCTTCCCTGTGCAGTCTGACAAAGTAGTTGGAAGTGTTGTCCAGTATTTTGGTGTCCTGGAATAAGATACTGTGCCCTGTTTGAGTTAGGCTATGTTCAGCCACTGCTGATTTTTCAGGTTGTCCAAGTCTCCAGTGTCTTTCATGTTCTTTTATTCTTGTCTGGATGCTACGCTAGTGCATTCTGACTTCGGGAGGGAGGAAACAACTCGTACCTTACCAGTTGGCCACTTCCCTTGTGGCCACTGTAATGTCTGTTCCTTATCAGTGAACACGGACACCATAGTGAATCCTGTGACCAAGAAAAATTTATATTCGAGGGATTTCTCCATGTGCAGTACCCAAAATGTGGTTTATGTAATTAAATGTCTATGTGGTTTGTTGTATATAGGGAGCACAATTCGACCAGTGAAGCTCCGCATTCAGGAACACATGTCAAAAATCAGAAATAAAACCTTGGAAGCACCTCTTACTCAACATTTCATTCACCACCATACAAATGAACGGGAGCTACAATTTACTGTTCTCAGAGTTCTAAACAGTAGGGGAGGTATGAATACCAGGAGATCTTTATTAAGATTAGAAACAGAATGGATTTTCAAACTTCATACCTTGGCTCCCGGTGGTCTTAATCAAGAGGCAGACTTTACACCATTTCTGTAATGCACTGGGGGTATTTTGTAACTTTAATACTGGAGAATATGTTTGTATATGCGATGCTCCAGTTCATATGAATACAGTACAGCCGGTGTGGCTGTTAGAATAGGAAAGGTGATTTCCAGCGTATAAGAACACGGGTCACTTTAAATAGTGTAGCACCAGGCAGTAATGTTCATTAGGGGGCTGCGTATTTAAATCCCACCCAGGTTTGCAGCAGTACCTTACAGGGGATCGAGAGAGAGCAGAGGCTTTGAACCCGATATTAAATAGATGAAATTTATGGTGGACGACTCCTGCTTTGTAATTCATCGGATTTATTGGTAAGCACACATGGGGGGTAGCTATTGATGTTTCATTGACAGTTTTAAATGATAATTCCTGTGTAGATGGTATAATTTATGTAGTTATTGCATGTATATGTATTGATTGTATATATATAATTCCAGGCAATTATACAGAGGCTTTTGAAGAAGCGTGTGTATAGCGAAATGGGATATTCAGCCGGGCATACCCGTTGCCATTCTCCCGTCGGGAGCGACCCCCAGGGGTTGTCACTCTCTGAACGGATGTCTGTCAACTACGTGTGATTGTGATGTTGCCTAAAGGAAAATATTAAAACGACATTGAATACAAGAATTGGTTGGTTTACAACGGTCTTTTTTGCTTAGACTTTGTCGTCCCAAACAATATAGCACCTTAAAGATCAACACTATCACCTTGAATTGTGCCTGGGAACAAACTGCAAGTTAGTGTAGATGGGTCAAGAATGGAGTTATATGGTCCCTATGACCCAATCCAGTCAACATTCCAGTGGTAGCATTCTTCACCAATTGAAAGTTCCGAAGACTTCTCATGATAGTCCTATGTAGAGCTCATCACAGTAATCTAATCTAGATGTAACCAAGGCATGCACCATAGTGGCCAAATACTTTCTGCCCAGGAAAGGCCATAGCTGACTAACCAGTCAAAGCTGGTAAAGACACTGCTGGCCACAGCTATCACTTGTTTATCCAGCAGTAGATATAGCACTTGTGTAGATATAGCAGTAGATATAGCACTTGTGGACTACAGTCGTATTCCTTAAAGGGGAATGCAACCAGAACTGGCAATACCTCAAATCCTGGATCTGGCTTGCCACTTGTCAGTTGCACTTTTTTCTTGTTGGGATTAAGCTGCAGTTAATTAGCCAGCATCTTCTTCAAAAACTGCCTCCAGGGATTCCAAGGTTCAGAGATTTTGCAGCTTTCTTGGAAGCAGTTGGAGGGGTGAGATAGAGCTCAGTGTTGTCTGCATATTGGTGACAACACAGTCCAAATCTCCACATGAAACATGAAACATGAAACCTCACCCCGTAGTTTCATGTACATGTTAAAGAGCATAGAGGACAAGACGGAGCCATGTGAAATCCCACAAGCCAAAGGATAGGCTTCTTTAGAAGTGGAAGTACCAGGCCTGCTTCAAGGCTGGAGTGACCACTCCGACTCTCAAGGAGGCATTAATTATCTCTTAGACTCAGTCAGCCAGCCATGGCATATTTAAGTAACCATGAAGGACAGGGGAAATACAGGCAGGTGGTAGGCCTCAAACTTCCAAGGATCCTGCCCTCAGACTGAATAAACTGAAACATATCCCAAACAACTGGACAGGTCAGCACCTGGCATCTTCTGACCCTGTCACTCTAATGTAGAGTCCAAGTCAGAGTGGATGTGAAAGATTTTATCCATAAAATACTGAACAAAACCGACATAGCGGGCCACTGAGCAATCCATCTTCTTCTGCAAGCCAGGTCTAAACTTGCCTATGACCACCCAGAACAGATCCATTGGCCTACACTGTGCAGATAAGTGTCATTTCTTTCCACAATTACCACCATGTAGTACACTTTAAAATGAACTTTCACCTGTGTCTTATTGAATTTTACCAAGTCTTCTTCCATTATCACTCTAGCTATTTCCCTTTTCTTTTCATCACCTGCAGCCCCTCAGTAAACCAAGAGGCTACCTAGGCTCCAACATTTGGGAGAGGGTAGTTGGGAGCAATTGTGTCAATCACCTTGGTCACTTCCACATTCCAGAGGTCAACCAGGGCATTGACTGGCACACCAACCAGAAAAATCAACTAGAATCCTCAGAAAGTCATTTGAATTTATTGGAGTGGATCATTTTAATAGATCCCCCACCCCTGCATTGTCTTGGAATCCCTGTAGCTCTATACCTAATCATCAAATAGTGATCCATCCATAACAAGTGAACTTTTGTCAACTCCATCCTCAGAGCACATTTCTCCCACCTAGAACAAAATACCAGAACAACAGTGTGATGAGCATAATGTGTAGGATAAGACAGGACATTAAACAGGAACATAGTTGTCATGGAGGTCATGGAATGCTGAGCTGCTCCTGACAAGACAGCATGAATGTTGAAATTCCCCAGAACAACCAGCCCAGGTATCCTCAACATCACCCACTAGACCTCTCAGTCATGAATTATATTAGACTTTTTTTCCAGATCTACAAATGGAATACTCGTAAATTAGTTCTGTTCGTGAGTTTCAGTTATTAGGTCCAATCCACATGTGCAAATAACTGGTCATATGGGAGTCCTGTTGCAAAATAGGTGACCTGTTGTGTGGAGGATTATACAAGCTTCTATATTTGGAAGAAATCAGATCAAGTCTCATATTTGTACACACAGATACTCTGCTCAGACATGTGTACACACCACCATTATTGATAGACAACATGACAACCCCCTTAGGATCACATTTTTCTGAGCTTGTGGCAGTGGCCTATTTCCACATGTCAGCTGTTCTTGATATAAAGCTGAAGATAGTTAATATGTGTGTTATATATTATCCTTCTCTTGTTTAGCATTTAATAGGAGTTGCTAGTGTCAGCACCAAATCAACATTGGAATTTTTTTTGCCCTTCCTTCAAAAAATGCAAAATAATACAAGCTCAGAAAAAAAATGAAATTGATTTTCCCAACTCTTCTCTTTATAGTTTTTTTCTTTAAATCATGTGAAACAACTAGGCCTTCTACAAGGATGATCCTAGAAATATGAGGTCTTCTTGCTTTAGCTAATGGCACATTAATAGTTGGCTCCATAATTTATTTTGCATGGGCTGAGAAAGATATGACTGCAAAAGTGTGCATTTCTCTTTTGGTGCCCATGATGGTTTCATGAGCAAATTAAAACTTCATACAAGAAGAATGTCTTGGACATAACTGAAACAAATAAAACATTTTTGTTTATACAATGAGGCTATTGTTTGGAAGCAGGAATTTTACACCCCAAAACAAATGTGGAATTTTAGCTTGTTGCATGTATTTGAACTGAGAACACATATTTATGAACTTGTACAGGATTTATTTATTTTTGTTTATTCAAATTATTTGTAGGCCATCTTTCTCACTGAGATTCGAGGCAGATTACACAGTGTAAGTAAATATGATCAACAGCTGGGACATTGAATAAATAATACAAAAGGGTATGGATTGCAGAAATTTGAAAAAACAAGCAGAAAAATGATACAGAGCTGAAACAAAACAGGAGCATACGGTGTACTGCAGAGTGCAGACAGTACACAGTATTATAGTTCACAGTCCCCATTTCTTTACAAAGAATCTCTTTGAACCATTGCCTTGCTGTACAGCCTTATCACTTGTGTTAAAAAGCCTTCTTAAGTCATTTGGTTTTGCATAATTAGCATAATCCAAGAACTTCAAAAGGACTTACTTGTTGCAGAAGAATTAAGAAATTGTTCTAGGATGTTCTGTTATCTATAACAGAAAAATAACTGTGGCTGCAGTTCATCCACAATTAGTATCCAGGCATTGTCATTCATCAACTTACTTAGCTTCTACCCCCTGTTACGGGGGGCAAATTCATTCTGTGACTGTCAAAAGCTTTGTAGATGACAGTAGTAGGCACTGGTGTTTTCCACCCATAGAATTCGTATAGAAACTTGCCAAACTGTCACATGATTCTTCACTGTTGTCATGAACATTTTATAAACCACCACGGTATTAGACATGTGCGAGGAAAAGATTTCAGTAAAAAAGAACTGTGAGCTTCCATTTATCCATTCATAAGCCTTTTGTGCAGAGAAGGACCCAAGGAACCATTACCACTGCATATAGCTACTGGACAGAAATATGTAGAATCTCTGTAAAATAACAGAAACGTGTTTCCATTTGCAGCAAAGCACAAATCCAGAGTGGGATCACCAAGGAAGGGTCCCGAAAGCGCTTCAGAGAGATCAGGCTTGAAGGTAAAGAGTCCTACCCACAGTTAATACACAGACTGGGAAAAGCCTATGACTTGTGGGTGGAAGTTGCAGAAGCCAAAACCCTAGCTGATGTCAAGGCTCTGATCTGCATTGACTGGTTCCTGAATCTTCTTCCCAAGCACATTCGGTGCCCACTTGTGGACAAGAGTCCTTCTACCCTTCAAGAAGCAGGCCAGTGGGCGGAGCGACTGGCTGAAGCCTACGGAAGGCAGAGGTACAGCATTCATCGGGACTGGCATAAGAGGGACTCTCCTAAGTCTCCACCCCGCTCCAGAAAGCAGCCAGAAGGAAAAGGACAGCTGTCCCAGCAAAAGCAACCTGTTTTCCCAAGTGCTGGTGGGAAGTCGCCCACGGTGGAGAAGAAGGTGCCACGGTGCTTTACGTGCAACCAGTTGGGCCACTTTCAGAATAAGTGCCCCTAGGCTGGGACTGACATGCACCACATGATCCCAGAAAGGCCTCAGACTACTTTGCCTGCATTTGATCCAGAGTACATTCCCCAGCACCACCGGAAGAAGGTCATGGTGGATGGCTGTGAAGTTGCTGCTTGGTGAGATACTGCTTCACTCCTGACTACTGTGCATCACTCTCTTATCGATCCCAAGTACCTCCTCCCGGGAGAAGAAAGGAGGGTAAGGCGCCTGCATGAAGCAGAAGGTATTGTGCTGCCAGTTGCCCAGGTACCGATTACCTATGAAGGTTGGAATGGACTTTGGAAAGCTGCTGTACACGATTATACCCCAGTGGCCATGTTTGAGGGAAAAGACTTAGCAGAGCATGTGCTCCAGAAACCAAAAGAACATGAGCTACAGTCTGCAGAACCTGAGGCCGACCAAGAGGGAGATGTGTACACGCAGTTTCTGAAAGACTTTGCAGACATTCCAGAGGAACTTGGCAGATGTGCCAGAGACTACGTAGGGGTGTTGACCCGCAGCCAGACTAAGAGGCTGCAACCAGCTGAATCTGCACCAGTGACTCCTTCAGACATTGTGGCAACATCTAAAGAGGTAGAGTCTCCTCCAGTGACATCAACTGCTTTCCAGAAGGAGCTAGAGGGAGACACAAGTCTTGAGGAAGCCCGTGAACAGGCAAGGAAGGATCTTCCCCTCAGTGCAGTCACCTGATCCCGGTTCATGATGGACAGAGGCCTGCTGTACCGTGAGTTCCTTCAACCAGGTGACCAGAGTGGCTGGAAGCCACATCGTCAGTTGGTGGTACCAGTCCAACATCGCCTACGATTCATGAGCCTTGCCCATGATAACTCCAGCAGCCATTCGGGAGTAAAAAGAACCAAAGACCGGCTGAGACAGCAGTTTTATTGGGAGGGAATGGGAAAGGACATTGCTAGGTTTGTCCAGTCCTGCAAGATATGCCAGACTGTGGGGAGGGCCCTGGATAAGTGTAAAGCCCCACTTCAGCCTCTACCTGTGATTGACACCGCTTTCGAGAGAGTGGCTGTTGATGTGGTGGGGCCCTTGCTGAATAAAACCCCGAGGGGGAAACAATATATATTGACTATTGTAGATTTTGCAACTCACTGACCAGAAGCTGTGGCTCTTAGCCATATCGATGCCAACGCTATTTGCCAAGCCTTGGCAGATATATTTACAAGGGTGGGTTGGCCCCTAGAGGTTCTCACAGCTGCTGGGACCAATTTTCTTTCAGGGGTGATGGAGAAACTGTGGCACAGCCATGGGGTTCAGCACTTGGTGACTCTCCCCTATTATCACCAATCAAATGGTGGAAAGGTTCAATGGGACCCTTTGGGAGATGATTAAGAAGTTTGTAACCACCCATTCCAACAACTGGGACTTGGCTTTGCCTCAGCTCCTTTTTTCCTACCAGGCAGTTTCACACCCCAGCTTGGGATTCCCCCCCCGTTCAAACTAGTCTATGGAAGGGAAGTCCGTGGACCTTTGGAATTGTGAAACACCACTGGGAGGGTTCCCTACCTTCCCCAGAGACTAATGTTTTGGACTTTGTGGACAAGCTTCAGAACTACCTAAAGGAAGCTTTAACACTAGCCCATAATCAGCTTTACGAAACCCAAGGTAAACAGAAAACCTGGTATGATAAAAAGGCCAGGGAGCGGGTTTACCAAGCTGGTGACTTAGTTGTGGTGCTGAAGTCTATAAAGAGCAATAAAATGGATGCTTCCTGGCAGGGGCCTTGCCAGATCAAGGACCACATGGGGGAGGTGAAATATGTAGTCCAGTCACCAGACACAGACCTTCCTCCCTGGGTTTATCATGCTAACTCCTTGAAGCCCTATCATTCTCGGGAAGTTATTGCTTGCCATCTTATCCCAGAGCTGGCAGAGCACAGCTCAGATCCCTGGTTGCAGACTGCATCAATGGGGATCCGGATGGCTGGACCCCATGATCTGGTCTGGTGGAGGGTGTGTGTGTCATGAACTGGCTGTGCCAGGAAGGCCTAGCAAGGCCTCAGAAGCCTGTTAGCAGTGGGAGTAGGCCTGCCTACAATTCCCAGGAGCCCCTGGGCCATTTTGGCATCCTTTCTGGCCAATCAGGGGGCTAGTGCTATATTAAGTCTGGAAGAAAAAAAGCCTGTGTTCTCACACCCAGGGAGTAAGCCAGAGGAGGTTTCTGCTAGGGAGAGAGGCCCTCATCCAGGTAGGGTGAGAAGACAGGCCTGGCAGCAGAGGGACAGTGAGTTTAGTCACGCTAGGGCCTTTTGTTTATTTTGCTTACACCCATCTATTGTTGCTAATGCACCTTGCCTGTTTGCTTGTTTGTTTGATATTAACCGACCTCCTTCTAAATAAACCCTTTTGTTTGTTGTTACTCTGCTGGGTCCTCATGCCTTTTTATTGGCCAAGCTACAGAGATCAGGAGGGTTGGGAGGGTACTCTGGGCCTTCCCAAGGGATCCTAAATCCCATTGTGGTGGCAGCGTAAGGTGGCTCACCCCACCTGAGGCATGACACCATTGGAAAGGGCAAAAATTGCAGGAAGTCATAAGGTGGGGCTTGGTTTCATTAAGGGTGCTCTTACCTTCCCCTTCATGCACTGGGTCAGATCCATTCATTTTACACTGCTGCTTTTATGGTACTCAAAATGTGCTGCCTGAAATTTTTGCATCTTGATAAGGTAGTCCCATTTTATGTTTCCTCTTCTCTTCCATTTGTGTAAAGTCCAACACAGCTATGAAAGCAGAAGAACTTGATCTTTCTTCTGAAAAGATAAGACATTTTGAGAGTTTGTTTCGATATACTTGGCCCATAATATGAATAAAGCATGACGACCAAGCTAGACAATCTGATTCCTAGAGAAAATGAATTTCATATGCTTATTCTGAAAAAGAAAAAGAAAAAATTGTACAGCATGTTCTGCTTCCACTAGAAATCTGACTTTGATTCCTGTCAAAGCCAGGTTTAAATACAGAAAAGTGTCAAATAATTGCCAATTATTATAAATAGAATGCACATTGCAAAATTGGAAGCAGGTTGTGTATCACACTTCTGTCTTCACTGTTTAAATTAGAGCTATATCGAGTACTGCCTATCTCTTTTAACAAATAAATAACTAATCATTAGTTTGAAATACTGCCTTTTCTTCCATATAAAGCACTCCAAGAGGGAAAAACCGTAAACGTTCCTTGACCACTGGACAATTACAAGCTAAGGGGGATATGAAACAGGCACTACAAATCAGCAGTAAAACTAATACACATAATTTAGCAAAGACAATATCCCATCTTTGTCTTTGTCTCTTTGAATGGTAGAAGATAATTATGCACATTGTCTACTATCAATTTAATGCCTTTAATTCACAGAGATTTCACAGCATAAGATTTTTAAAATGTTTCAGATTTTGAACTAGAATGATGCATTCAATTCTTGCAGCATTAATCAGCCAAATGTTAGGAGCATATGAACATTGTATCGGAGACTTCCAGCCTATTCTATTACCTCCCCACCCCTCCATTTATTCATGACAGGTAGGGGACAGTGCTTGACACTTCCTGCTAGCCACACACCTCAGCTTTCTAACCACTATATCTACCTGAATCTAGAAGTATCAAGCTGGCACAAAGCTTTCTTCACTTCATATCAGTTTTAAGCTGTTTGTGGAGGCCCACCTGACTAAATCTGTGGTGCAATTCAGAAAGGTGGTGAGCAGCTGTCTACAGAAATGTTAAGCAAGTAATTGACGATGATAGGAAGACTAGACATAGAAGAGGCTCTTGCTGTGCAACAGGGAGGAGAAGGAGCTCTAACTCAATCCATTCAATTTACACAAGAAACCCAACTGACTGTACTTTCATATATCAATGGAAAATTGGATATTGTGAATTTTATCCCACTGAGTAAACTGAGGCAGGTCCAAGAAGAAGCTATGGTCTCCGTTCCATTTATGACTACCAGAATGGGCTGGGTGGAAAGCAGAATTATTCACACTTGAATGTAAATTTCTCCTCCTTGTCAGAGTTGGACAATGTATTATATTTTGAAAAATGCCATGACTTTATTCTTTCTCTAGTCATCATATATTTGTACTCGCATATATTCCAGCAGAGTTGCAGGAAGAATTTCTTTGCTGAGTTCTGTGGCTTGAAAGCTGGTTATATTTTCATCCAAATGCATTTTTGCTATGATGTATTCTGATAGTATCTGTTTACATCCTTTAAGAATTCAAACAATCAAACTTGGCTAGTAGAAATTTTCAAAAAAGTGAGCAGGTAACATACTATTCTAGTTTCTCAGGCAATTTTAACAGATGTATCTCAGTCAAATATAGCTGGTTTTGGTAAGGGTGTATAATACCATAAATGTCAAGCAGAGGAATCTTTCTTTACAAAATACCAACCCAGAATGTCTGGTTCAGAGTGAAGCAAGTTGGGCATCTATGCTGGGCCTCAGACAAGCTGCATGTACACTTTGATGAACACCAAGAGCTGCCACATGACTAAACTTCCCAATTTATTTTCCTTTTGTGTATGCAAAACTAGCTTCTCTATTGAAGTGAATGAACTGGATATTTATTAATGTTTCCATTCTGGGTACAGTAGAACTTTCACAGAAACAAGAACTTACCAGTTCAAGAATCTAGAAAATCTGTTATATGAATCCCAAAGCACATATGCTACATAGGTGTTCATATTCATGGTTTAGTAGTATAAAATAAATGGGAATATGGGAGATAACTTTGGAAATTCAGTATGATTTTTTCTATCAATATTCATGTTGAGTTCAATCCTAGGGTAGCTCGAGCAGCAAGAATATTCAGAGGCATATTTTATCCACCTTCCTCCAGAAGCCATCTGCACACCCTGAAAATCCTCCATTGAAGATTAAAGGATTCTTATAACAACATATAGCACAAGGGCTACAGTGAAGGACAAAACCTCCTACCCTCTCCAGCTGCTGGGGAAAGGATGACAGAGTAAGATTCCTGTTTGTGCAAAGTGAGGTGGGAGCAACTGCACCTGATTCTTCATGCTTGCTGTGCCCCCCTGTGTCATATTGCACATTTTGCCATTTTCAACAGAGAGTTTTGGGGGCATGGGGATGGCGGATAGAGATGGGCACAAAATGGTGGGGGAAAGTAACGAGCATTTCGTGTTTTGTTGCTCTCCACGAATCATGAATCATGAACTTCCATGAAATTGTCCCATTTCATGAAACAATTTGTTAGTTTCATGATTCATCAGAACCCAGGGCACTTCAATGGCCCCCTTCATACCCAGAGATGCCAAACTCATAGGGAGACTTCAGCAGGCTCTCCTCCATCTACCCTTGCTTAACAAGGCAGCAAGAACAAATGCTCTAAATAAGAATATAAGCAATGAAAAGGAAAAGGAAAAAGGTAGGCCTCTGTCAAGCTAAGCCCCATAATAGAAACCCAATCATATATACTCAACTACTGCAGACATCTTCAGGTCCCCTTGTTTGGATGCCATTGCCATCTAAGGCTTGATAGGTGGCAACTTGGGAAAGGGCATTCTCTGTTATGGCACCAAGATTATAGAATTCCTTCTCCAGGGAGAACCATCTATCCATCACTGTCTTCTGCCAACAGGTGAAGACTAATTTGTTTGTCTGGCATTTCCTTTCTGACCGTCCTTCCATTGTTTGAATTTTAATTGTGTGTTTTAATTGTTTTTATGTTATGTATTTTAAAAATTTATTTTAATGTTTCATTGGGGATGCTAAGTTGCATGGAAATGTGGCATATGTTTAAAATAAATTTAATTTTTCTTTGGCAGTCAGGAGAAATTTACACTGCAGTTTCTGGTAGGACTGACTTCCACAAGCTGAGGTCATCATCAAAAGTGTCATGTGGCTTCATTCCAAAAAAATCAACATTTGCAGCATATAAACAATTAGCTTCTCTGAGGCCTGTGCTGGAGTATATAGTTGCCTAGTTAGATTACATTTTTAATCATTTGTGTCAAGGGTGGGAATCCAGATTTAAGGAAATGTGTGCTCAGATTGGAAAATCAGCTTTTATTTCAGTGGGTTTAGACTAAAGTAACTCTGCATATGGAATTGCATTTTATATCCAATACAAAAGCTACGCTGAGCAATTTAATTCCATGGTGTTGCAAAATTTTAAAATGTAAAATATGCTATAATGGAAATTTTATAATTTTGCATCTCTGACTAACTAGATTTAAATGCTTCACAATTAAGAAATGACATACAACATGGAAACTCAAAATCCTTCTTCCTTCTTGTGGCAAGATTTGAATTTGAAAGATGTTGTCGTGTCTTTTTCATCATGTGGTGTTCTCTTGGAGGTATGTACCACATGGTCTTTGTAATGAGGAATCAACAGAATACAATTTTCATTTACCATTGTTGTATTAAGGCAATGACTGTGAATGTTTTGATGGAGCCCATGCTGTGCATGGCATGGATGTAAGTGTATACAGTAGCCATTTTTGTTGGCCATTTCCCTTTCTGTTGCTATAATAAGATTAGTAATGCACATGGTGTTTGTTCTTTCTTTAGGAACTGGGTTGTGTAAAGTTGTGACAAATATGAACTGAACAGCCAGAAAGGCATTAGCAAGGAGGAAAAGCTTCTCTATTTGGAATAGTATTTCTGATTGCATACTGTGTGCAAGAAGGAAGCACTTTTGTAAACTGGATGGATCCTGCTGGGCTTTTAGCACTAAAGCCCTCTGATTAAAAAAAAAGCATCTTGTCTTGTGTGAAATCTGCCTCTGACTTTGCAGCCTATTTACATGCTTGTTAGAATGACATCTTGCAAACACACTCCACGAGGCATGTTGCTGAACCAATAAATGAGAAAAATGAAGCTTTTCGTCGCTGGTGTATCAGGCCAGTAAGTCACTGGCTCTTGAGCTGAAATTGAACATATGTTCAAAAATGCAAACTAGGCTTCACAAAGTGTTGTCAGTCTAGTTGAAACTTGGTGCTGTTTGCTTCTTGGTAGCTCACTAGTACAACTTGTATAAATTAAATACATGTCAAAACGGCTTCTGAATATGTTGATGTGCTCACTGCATAAATGATTCTTTGCTGCTAATGAGCAAAGAATAGGGAGAAGCTTAATGGAAGCCACAAGCAAAAGTTAATGTATTAGTCTAGCCATATAAATGGTCACAGACTGCTATCCAAGATGTTCCTCCAGCCTTTCTATCATATCTCCTAAGTCAGCTACTTCTGCTATATTGAGGTTGAATGTTTTTAGTGGGTTAGCAAAGTCTCTTTCATGTAAAGTGCTGTCTTATAGTTCCTGCAAGATCACCTGCTCAAAATTAGAGATGGGCACGAACTGGAAAAAAACTGAACCATGGGGTTCGTGGTTTGTCAAATTTCACAAATCATGAACCATGAACTTTCACGAACCTGCCCCTGGCTCATGAACCAGTTCGTTTGGTTCATGAAAACGTCACATCCAGGTCAGAAAATCATCACGTCCAGGCCAGCAGAAGGTCACTTCCGGGCCAGCAGAAGTTCACTTCCAGGTAAGCAGAAGGTCTGCAGGAAGTCCATCCCCTGTTGCCTAGGAAACTGATTGATTGGCACCAGGCTGCTTGCAGTGACGAACCAAAAAACGAACCAAATGAACCAGCCTAAAATTTCGTGGCGGTTCATCAGAAATGGAATTTGATGAACCATGGTTTATGAACCACAAATCGGCCTGGTTCATGCTTAATTTTGGTTCATATTTCGGTTTGTGCCCATCTCTACTCAAAATCTGAAGCTGCAACCGCACATTGTTGGGTATTGTGCAAGCATTAAGCTAAAGCAATCATTAGTAATGTAATTTTCATGGGGGGGTCATGCCAATCAGTGGCAGACCTACATTTTTGGGACCCTGAAGCTTGAACTGTTATGGAGGCCCCTTCTCAACTAGCAACAATAGGGCAACAGCTGGGGGTTCAGGGGCGGCAAGCCCCTGAGAAAATTTTGAAATTTGATCAATTACAGAGCCATTTTGAGACCATATAAAACAGATATTAGAGCATATTCTAAGGTCAAGATTAAGTACTTCAACCCATTGGCTTATGATTCTGTCACTAAAATAGCCTTATTTTAATAACAAACACTTTAAAAAAAACTCCATCAATTGCCCCCTCAGTTGGAAGAATGAGACATACACAATTTGTTGGTATAAATGGCCGCTTTATTAAACATAACATCAACACTAAACTGCGGCAAGCGCCAACTATGCGGTACAGGTCAAGCCACGGGGTCACCTCTGACCTCCGCCTTGCCTGTATGGGCGAGCCCCGCTGCCCCGGGCGTAATCCATCCATGGGATGGCCTCAGCCCGGCCGGCCAGGCAAAGGGTTCCCCCTCAAGCTCCTAAAGCCTCAGCCGTACAGCATGAGGGAAGGACTTGCACCTGGGGTTCCCTGGAGGCAGTCTACACAGGTGGTGGTAGCCATGAAGCATACCATCCTTCCTGAGAGACCCCATTTCCCCACCGATGGGGAATTGCCAAAGGGGGTGCTCACCAGCCCGATCCCTATTTCCCAACATTCTCCTGCCAACGCGAAAGGCCAAGCCTCAGCTTAGGCCCTCGCGCCCCACAGGTGGCCTAATGCCAACCTGAGCCCAAGCCGCAGGTCATCTAAGAAGATGTCATTGCCAGACGGGGACAAATGAACCCCATCGTCCCTGTAAAGGGTGGCATTAGCGGCCTTAATGCGAGGGTGAGGGAGATAGATGCCTAATCCCGAAGCTAAGGCTTTTTGAATGGCCCTATTGGCCCTACGCCGAGCACGAGCCATACCCCTCGGGTCCAGGGATTCCCTCCATCTGCGTCGGGGGAGCATCTCCGACCAAAATACATAAGTGCCAGGCCATCGGCTCTTGATTACCCTCAGGTCGGCAATCACTTGCAGTGACAGGGCTCTGCCTTTCAAAAGACCCAGGTCATTACCACCGACGTGTAAGACCAGAATATGGGGAGGAGGACCCATCCTTCCTCCAAACAGGAGAGGCAGCAACCCAGCCCACCGAAGGCCACGCCGACCCAACCATTCAATAGAGGCATCTTCGCTCAACCCGAGCTGAGCTCCAATCGGTGTCCGTCTGGCTTGCACTGCAGCCCAGAACACCATACTGTGGCCGGCTATAAGGATCCGCTTCCTCTCAAAGCTGCTCACTGCACCTGGAAAAAATCAAACTGCGTGAGACTAAAACAACGGGAGAGGACGAATGTAAGACCGGAAAGCAGACGACTTCCATCTGCCCACCTTCTGAATGGTCTTGTCAGCATAACCCATGGCTGCCGCAGTAGATGCAGCACCAATTCGAAATGAATGAGTGCCAAATTTTACACCCACCAATCCCAGCCGGCGTAACGCTCTATCCGTTACCGCCCAAAATTGGTATCGGGTTAAGGGAGAGTGATCAACATGTCGAAACAACACTCCCTCCTCTTCGCCCCTGACCTCCAAATAAGAACGAAGAGCCCGAACTGGGCACAATGCCTCGTCCTCGCAGGGTCCCAAAGTTAACAAGGACCCGGTCTGCTTCTGATCGGTCTTAGACCTCTTAATTCGAATCAAAACTTTGTCGCCTATAAACTGAATATCAGAAGCCAATAAAGCCCGCCCTGAAACGTCCCTTTGCGACTGAACCACAAGTTCACTCACACGCAGGGCACCAAAGAACGCTGTGAGGGAGGCGGCGTGGAACAACCGGCACTCAAAACTGGAACTACAAGTCTCCCCCCATAGAGCACCAAGGCCTCTAAGAATAGCGGGAGAAATCGGCTGCCTTACGTCCTTAACGACCCCAGACTCCCGGGACCAACCCTCAAACATCTTCCGGAGTCTGAAATCACCTGTAAATTCTGGCAAGCCACGTGCCTTGCTGGCAAAAGCCAACGCAGCCATCTGCCCCTTAATAGTTTTAACCGCCAATCCGCGAGCCTTCTGAGCCACGCAGAACTGCAAAAGATGCTCAGCGGGGACGGGCCACACCTGACTCAGCCCAACTCCCTCCCTAAAGTCATGGAGCAGTCCTACCGCACGCTCATACGCTCGACGAGTGCTGGGAGCAATGGCCATCTGAATAGCTCTGTTCACTTCCACTTGCCAAGCCGCCACAGCTCCGGTGGCATTCTGGAGGGAAGGCTGTCGGCTCCGGGAGCAAGACGCCGGAAGCGATCCATCTGTCGGCGAGACAAAGCGTCCGCCACCCCATTGTCGACTCCCGGCACATGCCGAGCCCTAAACAATATGTTAAGCCGGAGGCACTTCAAAGTGAATGCCCGAACCAACGACATGACTCTGGCAGACTTAGATGTAAGGGAATTAACCACTTGCATCACTGCCATGTTGTCGCACCAAAAATGCACTACATGGTTGGCGAGTTCATTGCCCCAAAGAAAAACTGCTACCAGAATGGGAAAAAGCTCCAAGAAGGTTAGATCCCTAACCACCTCACTCTCCACCCAATCCACAGGCCATGTCTCAGCACACCAGTGCCCACGGAAAAATACCCCGAAACCCGTGGACCCAGAAGCATCGGAAGCAACCTGAAACTGAGCACCAACTAGCAACTCCTCGCGCCAGAAGGTGACCCCATTGAAGGAACCTAAAAACTCCTCCCACACCTCAATGTCAGCACGCATCCCCTTATCAATGCGAATTTTATGGTGAGGGGCCCGAAGGGCTGACATAGCGTCGCACAGCCGGCGCAAAAACGGCCTACCAGGGGCAACTGCCTTACATGCAAAATTCAGATAACCTACCAGCTGTTGCAATTCGAGAAGGGACACCTTCTGCTTACCTCTGAACGCTGCCAACAACTCCCTGAGCTTGTCAACTTTATCGGACAGGAGGCGTAAAGACTGGTGCACCGAGTCAAGCTCGATGCCCAAGAAGGTCATCACCTGGGAAGGACCCTCCGTCTTTTCGTGCGCCGGGGAACCCCTAGCTTCCCCGCTAGAGACACGAAGCTGGCAAGCAGGCTGGCGCATTGCACCGTGCCCGCAGGCCCAACGAACATAAAGTCATCGAGGTAATGACAGGTATCCCGGCATTTGGACCTGCGCCTCAGCTCCCACTCTAAAAAGGAGCTAAAACTCTCAAAGGCAGCACACGATATAGAGCACCCCATTGGGAGCGCTCTGTCCATGTAATAATGCCCCTCAAAAAAGAAGCCCAGGAGATCGATATCACCAGGGTGTACCGGGAGCAGGCGAAAGGCAGACTTGATGTCGCACTTAGCCATAAAGGCCCCGATCCCACATCTGCGCACGACCCTGACCGCCTGGTCAAAGGAGGTATAACGCACCGAACAAAGTTCCTCAGGGATGGCATCGTTAACCGATGCCCCTTTCGGAAAAGAAAGATGGTGAATCAAACGATATTCACCAGGGGCCTTCTTAGGAACCACCCCTAAGGGAGAAACTCGCAAGTATGGAACAGGAGGCGTAGAAAATGGACCCAATACCCTGCCCTCAGCACACTCCTTCGAAATCTTATCCCGCACAACGGCTTCCATGCCAACAACAGAACGTAAATTGTTGGACATGAAAGGAACCCGCGGGCCCTGAAATGGTATCCGAAAACCGTACCTAAAACCGTCCAACAGAAACAATGCGTCCCCCCGCTTGGGATAAGAAGGCAGTAAGCGCTCAAGCGCTCTCAGACTTATTGGGCTGGGGCCCTTTTCCAGCGGATTGTTGACCCCCGCCCCCGCCAGAACGCCTGCTACCCCCACCTGGCTTGGCTCTAGGGCAGGACGTATAAGCGTGCGGACCGGGACATGCTGGACACTCATGTCTGTATTTACAGGACCTCCTGTTGCAGACACCTTTTGAAGTGAAGTCCCAACAGAGCAGCCGGGGTTGAACCTGCTGCCCCGCTTGGGAGCGGGTGGAAACAGCTGCCTGCGGGCGGTGAATCAGATGACCACTATCCGCCCTGTCACCAGAGTTTGGTTTAGAAGGGGACATAACCTGCAGCCAAAGCTGCTGGTGGATCTGGTCCCAGGGAATCTGAGGGTTCAATGCAGCCCTCATCCTAAATTCTTCGTCATACTGCAACCATGCAGTACCGACGAAGTCCGTATATCCCCTATAAATTATGTTAAGGTACTGGAATAGGGACACTGCGTGTAAAGGCTGAGCCCTCCCCAGCACACCAGCATATATCAAGAACCCAGGGAGCCAGTTATGCCACGAACGATCCACCTTACGGCGCTTAATTTTCTCTTTATCGCGCTCTTCTAAATCTTCCTTGTCCTTCTTTTCCAGTTCACGGAAAAGAAGGGTGAACACATCCACATATTCCCCCCTCACTATCTTATCCCTTGTGGCCTGGGTAAGATGATCCCCAAGGGGAAGCGCTGTATCCCCAAACGGGAGAGCCCTATAAGGGACCTGACCATAAGCACCATAAGGAGTGAAACCCCAAGGCGGATAGCAACCATATTGCCATCCCAAGGGAGGCATACCTGGAGCTGGGTTATCAGAACCAGTCCAAGGACTTGTAGCAGACCCTGCGACCGTAGAAGCACCCGCTGCCACCGGAGCTAAAGTAGCTACACCTGGGTGTCCCGGAAAATGCCATGGCGTATTAAATGATGTAGATGGAGTGTTGGGGCCTGAGGACCCGGAGGCAGCGGCCTGACCCCAGGGTCCCCATGGCCAAGTGCAAGCCTGCTGAGAGGCGGACTTACCATCCGGCCCACTAGGCTCCACAGCCACCGCCACTGGAACAGATTCCGCCTGACCTTCTGGCGCAGCGTCTCCAATGATGACTTCGTCCTCCTCAGGGTGGTTCCCTCCAGCCGAAGTGCCTGCTTCCGGCGCACCTGCGGCAGACTCAAGAGCAGAAAGTCGCGTTAAGATCTCTTTCCTAAAGGATGCCCTGGAAGCCATTCTAAAAGGTCTACTACGCTCACTGACTGTACCCGCTGTACCAGATGCCCCCTTGCCCTTTTCCAAGGCCTCCAAACGCTTTAAAATCGCAAGATTAAAGCTACTATCACCCTCATCCTCAGAAGAGGAAATTGCCGGAGGAGGCCTCTTAGAGGGTGGCTGCTTAGCAGGCTGTTTGCCCTTGGCCTTACCTCCGCCCTTTCTAGGAGCCATTTCACCCAAAATTGAAGTACAGGGTTAAAGGAACAACCCGAGGGCAGACAATGATGGGTACCCTAACAGAACCCAAATTTCAAATGAATAGGAAGGCTTCCCAGGAACCTGAGCCCGGAAATTGCACCAAGCTAGAAGATGCAGCCAGAACAAAATGGCGGCTGCACCCACACAAAATGGCGGCCGCAAAAGGAGGGGGGGAGTGCCTCAGTACCCCAACTGCCCGGAAAAGAAACTGGCTGCCAGAGTAATCAAAAAGGGGGGGGGGAAGGGGGAAGCCTAATCCCCGGCCGGGCAAGTGGCTACCCCCGCCAGACACCCCCGCGGGGGGGGTCAATTCCTCCCCTGTGCCCAGATGCCGAGGAAGCCCCGGTGCGAAAGCGCCAACCGCTAAAAAAGCGGCGCACCGCCGCAACACAAGCCGCCGCCGAAACGCTGCAGAGCAACACCAAGCCCAGGAGCACGGCCGCGGCACCTCTAGCGCCGACAAGACCAGCGGGGGGGTGAAGGAGGGGGGGTTAAGCTATGCACCCTCCCGCCCCACCACCCCGGGGAAAAACTGGCCCAGCACGCCTGACCACCGAAACCCGCGGCTCGCCGCCACCAGAAAAAAGCCGCTGCCGCGTGCCGACTCCTGGCCAAAAGGAACGATGATCGCGGCCCCAGAAGGCTCCCGACGCGGCCATGCCCACGCCGACTCTCCCTCAGCCGCTCCGTTGAACAGGGGCCCACTCCAGACAGCGTGCACGCAGCACCGAGTCTGAGCGAGGCTCCCTGCAGCCCACAACTCCGAGCGACGGCAGAGCAGGGCAAAAGACGTCCTGCTCCTACCGATCGCTCGGAGCAACTGCGCAGAGAGGGGGCGGAGATACACAACGGCTCTGTCTCCGCCCGCCTCCTGCAGTCCCCGGATGGGCGGGAAGCCAGTCCCCTCCTCCATCCGAGGAGGCAAACTCGGCCCCACGGCCAAAGCCACATTGTGGCTGCCGTGATTGGCCGCATTTTGTTGGAAAATGCACTCATTAAAAAGAAAAGTTGCTTCATGGCTTCTCCAGGATTAGGGTCCCTGAAGCTTAAGCTTCATTAGTTTAATAGTAGATCTGCCCCTGATGGCAGTTCAGATTGAAATGGTTTATGTAATAGATTAATATCCAACAATGTGTGACTGCAGCTCAAGTGAAGATAAGGTGGGTTTTGGGGGCAGAAGATCTCTTGTGACAGACTTGTTTTGATTATCACTTTTTTGTACCATGCGGATCTTTGATGGTTGGACTTGTGATTTTTGGGATATCAACTGGTTTATGTGTAACCCATGTATGTATTCCCGTACTATTACACAATCATGAAAGAGGGAAGCATGCCAAACTTCACTTTTTCTGTGATGACTGTGACAAAATTACCTGGGAGATGACTTTATAAACATTTAGGAAATGTTGACACTGGATATGCTTAATTTGGATGCATTTATACATTCTATCAAATCCTCAGTGCTTACACTGTTTTTTCTCTATGTAAATACAGTTAAAGTGCAAAATATTTTAGCATTCAAGATGGAAAATCCAAATAGTGCTACCTCTGTTCATTAAAAACACAGTAATAAAATATAATGGATTGTCTCTCCAAATTTGCCAACTTAGATGAATTGCTGAGAGGTCTATCAATGAAATTTCTGCATGTTTTTTTAAAAACCTGTTTCAAAAGAATGACCATTAGGTTTTCCAGATGCCTGTGGGCAGGGAAATTCCTGCCCATGCTCTTCAGCAAATAAGTAATGGGAGAAAAGTAGAAGAAGAAATCATGTCAGAGCTGTCTCCTACATCCATCTAGGAACTGACTCAATATCTATGGCATTTACTTAGGATTTTCAGGTCCCCACTGGGTGGAGGATTCTCCAGCTCTGAGCAGTGGTGGGATAGAAGTTTAAAAATGGACATTAGGAAAACCTAGCAGTGATGCTAGTCCTGTCTAGGAATCTCTGAAAATGCTATGATTTGATCAAAGAATTATAGGTGATTCCTATAGGTGTGATATCATTTCCATGTTTCCCTAAAATTGATGTCATGCTGTTGCCATTGGCTGCCCCCCTCCCCCATATCCCTGCTCCCTGGTCTCCTGCTGATTGCCAGGCACAGCTTGGCAACCGTATATTTACTATAGAGGTTGGAGGTTCCTAGAGCATCATTTCTGGGTCTTCACAGATTGCATTTTTATTTTATTTTTATTTCATTTATATCCCGCCTTTCCCCCATGAGGACACAAAGAGACATTATTCTCCTCTCCTCCATCTTTTCCTCACAAGAACTCTGAGAGGTAGGTTAAGCTAAAAGTCTGTAGGTTAGGTTAGGCTGAGAGATATAACATCAAAGCATTAGCAGCACTTTGCCCTCCCAGGCTCCACTCCGAAATAGCTCCCAGAGATCATGGGGATAGGCCTGGGAACCCAAGTGGTAATCAGGAGTCAGCTATAAAATTCCCAGGTAGTGGCCCAGGGAAAATGGCTTCCATCCAGTGCAAACCAGACAAGGGCCCACTAGAGGTTAAATTCTGGCTCACCCTTCTTCCCTCCCTCCTTTGTGAAGACCCCTTTTTTTCCTTTACAAGTAGAAATGGCTGGAGCACCTTATTCAGGAGCCTATAGAATTGGACCCTACGGTCCAAACTGCTTGAAACTTGTGGAGGTTGCTATTGGACCAACAGCCCTAGCATCAATGCAAGTTTTCTGTCATTTTGTTGAGAAACAACAATTCCTGCCCTCCCCCTAATAAATAATGACAGAGCTGTGGGTTGGGAGAGAAAGGTTTTCTGCAAAGGAAGCCTTCCTCACTGAAAGGAAACAAACACCAGACCACAACATGGAAGGATGGCAAATACAGTTTTCAGTGGAAGCATTTTTTTTATTGTCAGTCAGTTACTGTAAGTCAGTCATAGTCAGTCAGTTACAGAATGCAGACAGGTAGGGTTTTTTTTAATGCAAGTGGCCTACTGGGGCTCTCCTACTAGGCTATCATTTGAACACCACTTTCTTCCCATAGGTATCATAAGACAGTGCACCTGCACCGGGAGGCACTTATTTTTGAGATGTGCTATGAGAAAAAAATTGTAATAATTTTGGATTCAGCATTTAGGTGTGGAGTTTACGATTGCTGATTTTTAGATAAACAATTAGTAGTTCCATTAGGTTTTTTGGGTTCTCACAATTGAGACCATTGTTTTCAATATGAAATCTTTGAGGATCTGGGGCAGCCGTTTATAAAAGCTGTGGCACAAAATTTGCTCAGAACATAGTCCTCCCTCTAATCTAAAAAGTTCCTAAGTTTCAAGTCGATTGAACAAAGAGTTTTGATTCCACAGACCTCCAAAGTAGTTTTCTTTCAGCACAGGTGCACTTCTTTCTAGATTCCTGTGGGGGTAAAATGGTGGTCAAATGACAGCTTGGCAGAAGAGTGGCAGTCATCCATCAGCATTTAAGCAAAATCCTATCCACATTCATTTCATAGTCCTACTCATACAGTGGCTGGATGATAATATATATTTTTAATGTTTCCAATGAAACATTTGCATTTGCATTACATTCCTTGTAATGGTCTTCTGTTTGTTTCCTCTCACAAAGCACAGAAGGCTTCCTTTGCAGACAACCTTGCCATCCCATCTCACAACTCTGCTGTTATTCCCTATGTGGGACTTTTGCGGGGAGGGGTTTGAATCGCTGTTCCCTCCAAAGCAATAACACCCAAATTGCAGGGATGCTAGGGTTGTCTATCCACTGAAGAACTCCCCCTCCCAAAGTTCAAGTGAATTGGACAAAGGGGTCCAGATGTACAAGCCCCTGAACCAAGTGCCTCCAACCATCCTACTTGATAAGGAAACATGAGCTCCATCCCCACAAAGAAAGGAGACAAGGAGAAAGAATGAGCCAGAGCCACAACACTGTCAGGCCCTGCGCCTGGCCAACATTGGCTAGTAGCTACCTTCCCTGCACACCGCCCAGGAAATCAGTAGAATCAAAGAAAATAAGATACATGCTGCACTGATTATGGTAAGCACCTAAACATGAAAAACAACACCAACTTTTCAGGGAGGGGTTTTCATATTTTTCAAGCATCCCAGATTTGTTTCAATTCTGCAAAAATCACATTAACTGCACAAAACAGTGTTTTTTGTGTATATTTTCAGCTCAAGAATTTCATAATATAAATAAGTTTGCTTGAAACTTAGGGGACCTTTCAATTAGAGGGAGGACTATGTGTAAATTTGGTTCCATTATCTTCAGAAGCAACTGCCTCAGACCCTCAAATACATTCCCCATTCAAAATAAGGGTCCCAAATTTCTAGAACCCAAAACTAGAGAACAGCAATACGAACAAAAAAAGGCCACGAACAGCCCAATCTGTTGTTTGCGAACAAGCTGTTTGTGAGACCCCATTCTAAACAAACAGGTGGTCGTTGCAAGACTCATTCGTTGCTGTTCGTCAAGCCAGACAGTCTGGCAGCTGCAATCAATCCCCTTAGCAATGTAGAAGGGATTGTCTGAACTTTGTCTGAACGCCTGCTGTTGCCCTGGAAACCCCAATCGAAGCCCAATTTAGCTTAATAGGCAGATCTTCCTTTCAGGTGTGGAGCTCCAAATGTGTTACAAGTGAGCAAAGACCAAGGGGGAGGGGGGGCTCCCAGCTTTGGCTTTGTAGACAGTGGAGAGGGAGAGACACAGCTGCTGTTGGCATTTTGATAGAGTGCATTGGAGCTTGAATTTTCTTTGTGTGTGGTGGGATATAGAGCTACCCCTTCAGGTTCCAGGGCTGCTGCCAGGCTATTATTTACTATTGGCTGCTTGGCTGCTGCCAAGCTATTATTTACTATTGGTACCTTTCCTGCTGCCTGCTCAGGTCAGGTTTCTGGGAGTGTTGCAGAAGGGATCTACCCCTTCAAGTTCCAGGGCTGCTGCCAGGCTCTGGGGCCAAGCTATTTTTTATTATTGGTACCTTTCCTGCTGCCTGCTCAAGTAGGGTTTCTGGGAGTGGTGCGGTAGGGATCTACCCACCCTCAGGTTCCAGGGCTGCTGCCAGGCTCTGGGGCCAAGCTATTTTTTATTATTGGTACCTTTCCTGGTGCCTGCTCAGGTCAGGTTTCTGGGAGTGGTGCAGTAGGGATCTTGACCAAACTTGGTTGATGGCTGGAGGAGAGCCTACTGGCCCCAACCATGAATATGTTCATGAACAGGATCATGTTCATGGTTGTTCATGAGTCCCTGTTCGTGGATGGCAATGAACAACGAACATCATGTTCAGTTTCTTTCTGTTTGTGCCCATCTCTACCCAAAACCCCACAAGCATTTGTATCCCAAACCAAAAAATATGCAATTTCAGTAAAAGTTTCACCCCAAATCCTTTATCCAGAATTAGAACATTTGTTTTCTCTGAACATACACCTAGTGGCCACAGTGAAGAGGATTTTTCTTCCATGCCCTTTCCCCAACCCCAAATACTTCTTTCTGTTAGCTACTACAGGCTCTACCCAGAAACAAGGCAACTTTCATGTTTCCCCAGTAAGGTAAGTAGTAGCTCAATTAGGTTGTTAGACTTTAGGAAAGCAAGTGCAGGAAGGAGAGTTAACCTCTTTTTTCTTCACCCTAGTACCATTCTGAATAAACTCTGTTCCTTGATTCCTATATATACTTTGAGGATCCATTAACAGAATTTCTAACAGCTTGTGTAGTTGGATCCTGAGATAGATGCTGCTTTCTTCCTAATTCTACACCTGACCTGTTCAGTTGTTACTGATTTCAGATGATTAATTCATAGTAGCTGCTTGCATTCTGCTTGGCTTTAGGGATTGATGTCTGTCTGGCAACCTCATTAGGACCAAAAGAATTGCAGATCCAGCATCAAGGGAGGGGGGAGATAAGGGATGAGGGTAAGGCAACAGAAGACACAGACAACTTGTTGGAATTAAAATAGGACTCAACTTTATTGGTTACAGCCTCTGGAGCCTTAGCACTGTATAGTGTGTGGATCCAAGCATTGGCTTACCCTGCCTGCCAGCTGATGACCCCCCTCACTCCTTCAGCCCACCTACAGAAGGTTTTGTACCCATGGGATTTCACATTTCACATCTCCAAGAGGATACTTAAGTATGGGGAAACTGGGTGTGTGTCCCTGTTTCCCCCTGAAAGAATCCATGCCCAATGTCAAAACCCCTGCAAGAGCCCCGAAATGGCTCCTGCCAAAGCTCCTAAAAGCTGCAACGAACTCCAGAGTCCTGCCTGAATACCAAGCCACCAAGCAACCTATCCCATCTTGGTAGGTGCACCCCATTAGGATCACATAGCCCCCGATGTTTCTGCAAGGCACCCTACTGCCGTGGCCACTGTTCTTTTGCTCTCCTGTCCACTCACATCACCTCTGTGCCGGGGCAAGCCCTTCCTGCCTCCTCTCTCTTTTGCTTTCCTGTCCACTCACATCACCTCTGTGCCGGGGCAAGCCCTTCCTGCCAGTCCTGTCTAAAGGATGCATGCTGGGAAAGCTTCCAAAATGAAACCATGCCCCCAGGCAGAGGTGAAAACCTCTCTGTGTCTGATGGACCACATAGTTCTCAACGTTTCTACAGGGCATGCCATGGCCCTGGCTACAATTTTCCTTGCCATCCATCCTGTCACTGGACCACTCCACACACCAGGGCAAGCCTTTTCAACAAATCTTTCCCAAAGGCTATGTGCCAGGAAAGTGTCCAAGAAGTGAATCTGATGAAGTGCTGCTGTCACCAAAGAGTCCCAGAGCATCTCTCTGGAGTGACTCAGTTCACCAATGATGGTCCTACCCACCAAAGTTGTTAGTGTCATACCTTCCCTCACACTGAAAGAACAGCTTACAAATATGGACTCCCCCCCCCATAAGCCTTCCCCCATGTGCTTCAAGTAAATAGCTAAGCAGAATGGTTCCCAACTCCAGATGGAGATGAAAAAATACTCAAATGTGAGTCATGAGGCAAGACTGACTATCAGTCCCACTGCCTGAAGATTTGCAAAAATGTAAGACAAAAAATGTCTTCCAGAAGCTCCTACTTTATCTCATCCACACTGTTCCAAATTCCCTCATTCTCCTTCCCACTTTAGCCTATTCAAGAACCTGATAAGCCTTTCCCATCCAAATATTGTGGGATGTCAATCACTATTTTTACCTATAGTTGCTCCCAGATATGCACAATCATACCTTTTCCAATTTTATTGTTTCATCTCCAAAGACAGCCATTAAGCCATTGTTTTGGGGCAGAAGACGCAATCCTGTCCCAGGGTACATTCCACAGTATAATTGGACTGCCCTGCCTTGTGCATGTTCTGGACCCACCTGCATCCTCAGATATGTCTGAGCCCTCCCACTTTCTATGAGATACTGGCAATCCTTGCTGCTACTTCCATGGACCTTCTTTTCTACCAAGACTGGTAACTATAGCCCTTCCCTGAATCTCTGTCTTTCTTCTTAACTGATTTCCTAGTTAGCTCTCTGTGTGTGTTGTGTATATTTCATGTGACTGCTCTCTTGCTCCTACTTTATTAAAAAAAAATCCAGCTGAACAACTGCCTGTTTACTTGAGCATTCTCTAAGGGGAATTATTCTGGTATACATTAGTGGAGATCCTGCCAGTTACACCCTCTCACTGTGTTTTCTTGAATGCTAATTCCCCCAACTCACAAGGAGATCCCCCTTTAGGGGTAACAAATCCAATGCATGGGGACTGGCCCAATACTGGCTCCTGCACCCATGGATTGGAACCAAGCCGCCCAACCTGAGGAGCAACAAAAGAGAGAAGTTAGGGAAGGCTTCCACCCAGATGGAAACTCCCTGTTGATGCCCACCAGCCTATAGCCCATGTGGGAAGTCAGGCAGCCGGGACCCACGTATATCTGGGAAATGGGAACCAGAGCTGTGGGGGACCTAGAGGAGGCCAAGTGGCTCCAGGCCATAACCCCAAGATGGTAGCTGGGAGGGCTGTTCTGCCCATGCCTGCTGCAGCCAGAAACTAGAACCTGTAGCCAGGAAGGCTTACAGAGTGGAGGAAGTGAACAAACTGAGAACTTCCATAGCATTAAATGCTCACAGATTCCTGTTGTTCCTTCAGGAATGGTCCAGCTTTGATGTGCATCCAGGGCCAAGCTGAAGAACCTCTCCCTCTGTCTGTGATGCTGCAATCAGTTTCTGATCCTACCAAGCTGAAGACGACATGTTAGCATGCAGCATCTCAATACCAACTTGAACACAGAGCACACTACCCGATCAGAGCATGGGGATGGCCTGTCCAAGACGGATGGCAGCTTTGAAGTTCCCTGATTTCTTACTATGCTGACCGAGGTACGAGAGCCCTAACTTATTTACTATCAGTGTGTCTGCACCCTTACATCTACCTCTCCCATGTTCTCTATTTTAATCATTTATATTATTTATTTGATTTATATACCACCTCTCCACCATGTTTGCTGCTTGTGGTGGTTTACAACATAATATAATGGTGCAAAGCTCTATGAGGCAAAGTTCCATGCAGCAAATTATTATGCTATGGGGAGATGGCCTCCTGGCTAAATATTAGTCATTGGTGGTGGTGGCACCCAAAGCAAAGAAGTCAAAGGTGATGGAAAATGAGTTTCAGAAAATCACTCCCTAGAGAGATCTCTTGCACTACTCCTACCCCCACTAACTGTCCCTGAGCCATGGCCTGGCACTCCCCCTCATGCTACCTCTTCACTAGCCAAAGAAGATCCCAGAAATAAAAAATGTGAGAAAGGGCTGAAATTTCAACATCTATTTCCAGCAAGTGAAACATGTTGCAACATTCATATTTATACTCAAGAATGGAACAAGCCAGGATATGTCTGCCACAAAGGTCTTTGAGGGAAGCTCTTGACAACATCCATGCTGAACAGCATGGGAAAGACTTAAGATTTTTGTTTCATAATGGCCTGCACCTTAGGCACCTAAATGGGAATAAGTCCCTATTAACCTAAGTAAACCTACTTCTAAGTAATCTGGCTGACTTCAAGCTGTAATGTTGCAAGTGTCAATTCAGGTACAACCCCGGCTTACAAGTCTTGTGCTAAATTCTACAGAGATGGCAACAGGATCTGCCATTTCCTTGCTGTCAAGGCCCCCTAAGCACCACCTGGCATTCTTATGAGATAATTTTGCAGCAGCCAGCAAAATTGGATCTGGAAGGATGAAAACTCCCCTTTTGGAATCGAGTGATTGCAGAGCAAGCTGCTCTTATATATGCCTGCCTAGAAGGCTGTTAGGCATGATGGTACACTCAATTCGCTGCTCTCTATGTAGGCAACATCTACGTCCCTGCATGTCCACTCTGGGAGACTACAATCAGTCGAGGACATTTCAATGTGTGAAGGGGCTGCCCGTTACTGTATGCATGGCACTTGTATGTTTTGTCTTTAAATGTGCAATTTAGAATCCGAGGGGCATGAGGAGACCTACCAAACAGCAGAGAAACTGAAGTACACTGCTTTTCAAAGACTTACACTGACTTAGTCTCCCAGCTGCTGTGTTTCCCCAGCTTACTGCATCTGATCCTAAAATTCCCTGGATCACCCTGTCTGGCAGCTACTAATGGACCTAACCTGACCACCATCTAAAGCCAGCTATGCTCATATCATAACTAGGTCTGCTGACAGGGAATCCTCAACTTGCAATGCTTGTCCTTTCATCAACTCCGGTGGACGTCCCCAAGTACCAGTAGCATGGAAAGAAGAACAAGCTTTTCTGCCTCCTGCCCAGTTTTGCACAACTCATTCTTGGTTGGTATTATTTCAAGTGCTGCTGCATCTTCACCATGAGGATGCCCCATGTGCCCCAGATTGGGCGGGGGGCTCACATCCTGGTGGTGCTGGGCCAGCTGGCCCCAGGTTATCAAGTGCCACTGCCCCACACCAACCCCTCCCCAGAAACATTGGCAAGTGCTCCTGTACAAGTTGCTGCAGCTGCTGCAGGTTCCACCACCAAGCCACAGGCTGGGGCCAGCAAAAGCAGGTGGCTCTGCTCTAAGCCACCTCTAACCCAGAGCTGGCTTGTCACTGCTGCAACCTTCCATGTCAAACCTTGCCAGGGAGGCTGCATTCGCTCGCTGGTGCCTGCTGACAGAAAGAACCCTGGCCTGCTTGCCTCTCAAGCAAGATGCACTGTTAGCAGCTGGTGCCTCCAGGGGGCAGAGGAGAACTCTCAGCTCCCACAGTGGTATATCAGTGCAGGTTTTGGGGTGGGCAGGCATGCATGCCAACTCCCTTGTGTTTACATGCCAACTCTTTGCTGGCCTCATCAGGCTGCACTATGGGCACTAGACAGCCCCATGGAGGTGGCAGGTACAGCAGGTCAGAGAGCAGCCTAGAACAACTCCCAAGTGGTGGCAGGTAAATGGCACACTTCTCCAGAGTTTGCAGGCAGCATAGAAGAGAAATGGGAGAGGCCTGGTAGCCAGTTAAGGAGCTGCACATTGAAGCTGGTTAAGGTGCTGTAAGCTGGGTGCAATTCGCTCCTCAACCTTTCCTCCCTGCTGGCAGTCAGAAGAAAACTGCATCCTTTATGCCTGCCAGAGGGAAAGCGCTCCAATGTGGGCTCAGCTGGCATGCTGTTCGTTGGCTGGCTGGCCACTTGAAATGCCAGCCACCCACTGCCCCACCCAGATGGACCCTTGTAATGACAGCTTTTATGCCCTGTATCCCTCCACCCCCCCACCGCCATGTACCATAAACTGAGGGCCTCAGGTAATTCTGTGGCCAGGGTTCTAGAAAGTGGACATGTGTGTGGGTGTGCTTCTTAACTGTGCTTAGTGACTAGATTCGTAAGATAATTCTGCTGCAAAGTAGTCAATGTGATGCCTGGTTAATTTTTTCTACAGTATTTACCAAACCATTTCGGTTGTATATATAGACTCAGAGGCCTGTAAAGGGGATGTTTTGAGTCCCCTTGTGATAAAGAAAGGCACAAAAAAGGAAGTGTATTCGAATTCACAATCTTTGTCTCTCTCCAATAGATCATTTGCATGTTTTCAGATTAAAACAGGAGGATGGTAGCAGAATGCACGATTTTCATTATTATTAGTTCGGATTGTGGCCACTATCAATATTAAATCTGGAAGGGCAAAGGGACATTAGAATCACTGCCTTCTCAGAGGCAGTTATCTTTGAATACCTGATTTGTTTCCTCGGCTGTCCAATACATTCAGATTTCAATAGCACCAAAGAGCATTGAATAAGTAATAAGTTTTCCATAGGGATGTGTGGAACCACAACACATGAACTCTTTTTGTAGGAAGAGCAAAGGAAAGGGAAATGGAAGAAGCACTGATATTTTGCAAAGAACATTTCCCCAATGCAAATCAACCAGTACCAACAGTGCTGCTTTACCTTATAGGTACGATTGGGGGAAAGTATGCAGGTCCAGATCCGATTCTTTCCTCCAAGATGTTTATAAGTGGAAAGCAAAACAAATCTGTATATTTTGGGTGGGTTTTAAAATGTTCTTATGTTAAGACTTGTATGCCAGGAACATAATTGCCATCCAGATGTGGAGAACTAATGCTGAAGTCTTATGTAGAAATTTTTATAAGCATTCCATTAAACCCTGTGAGATTTGCTTCTGAACAAATATGCATAGATCAAAGTTATTGTGGAATATAGCATTAGTGTTTTGATCCTGCACACTTTGTGTTAGCCAAAGCTTCACTGATTTTAGTGAACTTTCATTTATAAGGCAGTTTTCTTAGACTCATATCTTGAGCCTGAGATCCACAATCCACTTAATCTGCTGTATTCATACCTTGATACCAACATGAAGCAAGTAGGGCATTTATCCAAAACACATTTCCTTAGTAGCATATTCCAATGAAATTCATGTTTGTAACTGGGGTATAAGGACTTAGTGTATTTACCTGGAAATATGTTCCATAGAAGGTTACTTTGAAGCAAAGGATTATGTTCAAACTCCATTACATCATGCAGCTTTATCCCTCCAGTTCTCTTTTATAGGAGACAATCACATCACCATATGCATCACCACACAGAAAAAACTATTTTTCTCATAAAAAGGAATGGCAACCTCTGGCATGCAAAATGTTAGCCATCTCAAAAACATAACAAGAAGAGACTTCCAGCTGGGGATTATGGAGGTCTGAAGTGATCCAGGGAGCTGGACCATCCAAGGTGCTGTTTTTTGGCTGGCGTGGTGCCTTGACCACCCACAGCCCCCTGATTTCAGGTAGAAATTGGGCAGGAACACTTTGTGGCCCCTAGAGTGAGTGATCTCGGCAGAGGGGGGGGTTCTCCATAAAGGATTCCCTTTCTGCCTTGAGGTCCCCTCATAGAAGGGCAGCTATTATCTCTGCAGCAGCTTTTGGAGTCATTTAATTGGCACAGGACCTTCATACCCAAGCTTTAGAAATGGATGTAAAGTAGAATTGAACAAAAGAAACAGTGAGTACAACCCAAGAAGAACAAAAGAAGTGAAGATTGCTATCTCCCCTAATGGACTAGATAATTAAACAAAGACCAAAGTATATTGAATTAAAGAGACAGATACCTAAAGCAGAGGAAGTAAGAAAGTGATTGGGAGTGGAAATTGTGACTTTTTGAATAAAAAAAAGCTAAAAAGAGTGAAAAAGACGTTTTGTTTTGCATACCTGTGGTTTGAGAGATAACGACGCGGAGAAAGGAGTGTGGGAAGTGGCTGGAAGATCACGAGAAGTGGAGTACTTGTTAAAAGCAGCGAGTGGTGGCTAGAAGGGCAGGAAGTGTGTTGGGGGAGCAATGGAAGGAGAACAGCGTGGGACAGAGGACCTGAGAGGAAGCAGAAATTCGGCATCTTGAGTGTGGGAAAGGTTGGAGACTTCACCATAGACTATATTATAGAGAAAAAACACCCGACATTTTGAAGAAGAAGGGAAATTTGCCATTTTGAGTAAGGGAAGGTTGTGAATTTTACCATAGACTGTACCATAGAGAAAAGATGCCCGGCATTTTGAAAGATATAAACATTGGACTATTAATTTAAGATTTAATACGGGAGTTTAAAGTGACAAAGAGACCATGGTACAATCCGGTGGTAGGAATCTTTTTAAAATATATTTTTCTTTTAATACTTTATTCTGTTGCTTCATGATAATGCTGTGGTCCATATACTGTTTCTAAACCCAGATAATAAATCCTTCATTCACAGTGCTGGCCACCTCTGCTTTTCTATATTAATTTTGTTTCCGATTCTTTCCCTATTTTTCCTATGTAGCTGTCAAAAACTGTACATAGAAGTTATGGGTTGCAGAATACTTCTCAATATTTCATTTATCTCTCCTCTTTCATAAAATGCCTCCCATGTGCCTTGAAATTTTTCGTATTTTTCCCCTAATAAGATTTCAGGTATTCATGCTGCAATGTTCATGCATTTGGAGCAAACCCTGGGCCAGCTCATGAACTCCTCAGAAACTGTGGATCTTTTGGAATCAGAAATAAGCCAAATTAAATTTTCATCTAGTAGGTCCAAAATGAGATCTTCAAATTTCTTCTACTCCACTGAAGAATAATACTCAAAAGATTTTCACTGGTGCTACTGCCTACTCCTGTTCTAATACCTGTACATTGTACTACCATAGGTTCAGATACAGGCTACATAGAGAGCCTTTACTACTTAAATTTTACTTTATTAGTCACTGAGTAAAAGGGGGTTGATTGCCATCCTGTCCAATCCCACATGGATGGCCAGTGCTACCAAATCTAGTAGCATCAACTATTCATTTGTGAAGTGCTCAAGCAAGATATCCAGCATGAAATACTAAATTGTTTCCATATGCCCATTAGGGGTGTGCATTGAGAAATTTTCCATTATAATTTCAGATCTGGATGTGGGGTGGGGAGGGGGAGGAATTCTGTGATTGCATATTTCAGTTCTAGTTTGGAAGTCAAACACATGCAGTTTTCCTTTGGGTCCACTATTTTTAATGGGAAATGTATTCAAGCGTCTGTGTACTGAACACACCCCTCCCTCTAATTTAAAGAACACCTAAGATTGCAGCAAATTGAACCAAGGGGGTTGATTTTACAGACCCCTGAACTAGTACCTTCTCTCTTCAGCCATATTTTTCTCTCTACTGATTCCTAAAATGGCAGCAGCCTTGAAGGGCATTAGAATTTTTTTTAAGACTGCAATTATTTCATTTTCCTACTCTTACAGTGAGTGACTGACAATAAAATTTTTCTACCTTTCTGCTGAAAACTCTCCATCTTCCATGGTTCCTTGTTGCACCCGCCCCCCAGTCAAAATAAAAGGCAGAGACCAAGTTGGGATAAAGAAGGGCCACTTTATTAATTGCAACATAACCTGTCATTGCAGCAAGGGATCTAACTGTGGTATAGGTCAAGCCCCAGGGTCACCCTGGACTTCTGCCTTGACCTGCCTGGGTGAGCCCCTGCTGCCCCAGGGGTGTTCCATCCATAAAATGGCTGGGACCCAGCAGCCAGGCAAGTGGTTCCCCTTTGAAGCTCCAGCCCCCACAACTGTGGAGCCTGGGGGCAGACTTGTCCAGGGTTCCCCACCAGGCAGTCTGCCCTCGCAGCTGGCAGCCGTACAGCCTCACCAGCCACTCCTGACAGACCCCCAATTCCCGCCTAATGGGAATGTGCCAAGGGGGTCACCAGCCCGCTCATTTTATCCTATCCTGCCACCGCTAGGGCCAAGCCTCTCCTTAGGCCCTTCCGCCCCACAGGTGGCTTATGGCCATCCTGAGCCCTCGCCGCAAATCATTCAGGAAAATGTTATTACCTGTCACAGAAAGGTGGACCTCATCGCTATGATAAAGGTCAGTCACCTCGGCCCTTATATTGGGATGTGGAATAAAAATTCCCAAACCTTCACTTAAGGCCATCTCTAGAGCTCTGCTAGCCCTGTGCCTTGCCCTTTCGATCCCCACTTGGTCCCATGCTTCCCACCACACCTGGCGTGGAAGGATTGCAGACCATATAAGCAGGGTACTGGGCCACTGCTCAGCTATAAGATGCAAATCAGCCACCGCTTGCAAGGAAAGCGGCCCTTTACCAGGCCGAGATCATTGCCACCGAGGAGGATGACCAGGATGTCCGGCTGTGGACCACTCCTCCCCTCGAAGAGCAGTGGCAGGAGGCCAGGCCACCTCAGGCCCCATCGGCCCTGCCACTCCACCATGGCCCATTGGCTGAGACCCAGCTGCGAGCTGATCTGCATCTTCTTTGCCTGATGAGCAGCCCAAAAGACCATGCTGTGGCCCCATATAAGGACATCCTCCTGCAGCAAGCCACAGCACCTGAAAAGAGATCAAAATCAAGAAGTGCTCGCAAAATCGTCCAAGGGATGTATGTAGGACCGGAAGGCAGCAGACCGCCAACACCTCAGTTTCTGTATGGCTGGCCCAGGATATCTCATCGCTGCTGCTGTGGAGGCAGCCCTGATTCTAAATGAATGAGATCCAAATTTAACCCCGACAAGTTCCAATTCAGCCACGGCCTTCCCTGTGATTGCCCCAAACTGATAATTAGTCAGTGGGGAGCCATCAATGTGACAGAAAAGCAGCCCATCGCCCTCCCCCAGCATAGCTACATAGCGCCGCAAGGTGCTAACCGGGCACAAGCCTGGTTCTGCACACAGAGCCAACTGAATCCCAGACCCTCTGTCTCTTTGGTCAGTCTTAGGCCACCATACCTTGTGGGTCACCTTGTCACCCACAAATTTAAGATCCTGCACCATTAAGGCATGACCTGATCGATCAGCAAAGGACCTCACTACTAGCTCGCTGACCCTTAATGCCCCAAAGAAGGCGGTGAGGGCTTCTGCATGAAACAAGGTGGACTCAAAGTCTGAGTGGCACACCCTTGTCCACATGGGCCCCAAACCTCGCAGAACAGCTGGGAAAATAGGTTGTCTGTCATCCCGGCATAGACCCACTTTTTGGGACCAACCCTCTAGCATTTTCTGCAGCTGGAAATCACTGGTGACTTCCACCATACCCCTGGCCTTGCTGGCAAAAGCTAGCACTGCCAGCTGTCCCCTAATAGAATTGAAAGCCAAGCCCTTACCTTTCTGTGCCACACAGAAATGCATAAGGTGCCTAACTGGGATAGGCCATACCTGCAGAAGTTCTACATCCTTTCTAAATTCTGCAAACTGGTGCACTGCCTGATCATATGACCACTGTGTGCTGGGGGCAATTGCCAACTGTATTGCCCTTTCTGCCTCTAGCATCCAAGGCTCCACAGCTCCTGGGGTATCACAGCTGGCAAAGTGTTGGCTTTGGGGGCAAGCTGCCAAAACTGGCCCATCTGAAAGTGAGACAGAGCATCTGCCATGCTATTGTCCACCCCCGGGATGTGCCTAGCCATGAACAGCATATTTAACCACAAGCACTTGAGAGTTAAGACCCAGACCAGTCTCATGAACCTTGTAGACCTGGATGAAAGGGATCGAAGGGCATGCACACCAAAAGTGGACAGAGTGGTTTGCCAGTACGTTCCCCCACAAACATACTGCTACCAGGATCGGAAACAGATCCAGAAAGGTAAGGTCCTTGCTCAGTTCCCTTCTAACCCAATGGGCTGGCCACCCCTCAGCACACCAGTGGCCCCGGAAAAAAACCCCAAAACCAGTGGATCTGGAAGCGTCTGAGGACACCTGCATGTCGGCTTCCAACAGCAGGATCTCCATCCAAAATGATACCCCATTGAAATCCCAGAGGAATTCCTCCCAGACTTCCAGGTCTGCCCTCATTCCCTGACTGATCTTAAGTCTATGGTAGGGAAGCCAAAGTCCCCCCATAGCATCACACAGGTGTCTGAGAAATGACCTACCTGGTGCCACCACCCTGCAAGCAAAATTCAAATGCCCAACAAGCTTTTGAAGTTCCTGCAACATAACATTCCACTTCTCTTTAAAGGAGGTGAGCCGTTTCTGGAGCTCACCCAGCTTCTCGGCCGGCAACCGTAAAGTCTGCCTGAGTCAAGCTCTATACCTAAAGAGGTGAGAGTGGTGGTTGGGCCATCTGTCTTCTCATGGGCAAGAGGTACTTCCAGCTCCTCTGCTAAACTAACAAATCCAGTCAACAAGCAGGCACACTGTCCCCCTCCTGCTGGCCCCACAAAAAGAAAGTTGTCTAAATAACAGGCTGTGTCCTGACACTGAAGCCGTGACCTTAGGACCCACTTGAGGAATGAGCTGAAACGCTCAAAGGCAGAACATGAAATCGAGCAACCCATGGGAAGGGCCCTATCCATGTAAAATTGGCCTTCAAATGAGAAGCCAAGCAGCTCAAAATCCTCTGAATGAACTGGCAGGAGGCAAAATGCAGACTTAATGTTGCATTTGGCCATTTCCGCACCCACCCGACATCAATGCACAATCCTGACTGCCTGGTCAAAGGAAGTGCATCTAACTAGGCACAAGTGCTCAGGGATGGTGTTGTTCACCGACCAACCCTTTGGGGTAGGACAGATGATGGATGAGCCTAAACTCCCGCACTGCTTTTTTTGACACTATACCCAATGGGGAAACTCTCAAATATGGGACAGGGGGCGCAGGGAAAGGGCCCAGAACTCACCCCTCTGAACATTCCTTAACTATGTCCTCCATGCCCACAACTGAACATAAATTGGTGGACATGAAGGGGGCCTGAGGACCCTGAAATAGTATCCCAAAACCTAACTGGAAACCCTCCAACAGATAACGTGCATCATGGCGCTTGGGGGAGCCCAAGAAGAGCTGCTCAAGAACCCTGGACTGGGGCTCTTTTCCAGCCGAAGACTGGGAAACCCCTCTCCTCCCCCTTGCCTGCAACCCTTTCTCTACTGGTGGGGGCAAGACATGAATGGGTGGGAGCCACCGCGATTGGGAATTGGTGCTTGAAGCTGCATGCCTTTCCATAGCAGACCCCCTGGGAGCTATCATGCCAACATAGGCACTGGGGTTGAACTAGCTGCCCCACGGGCATGCAGGTGCTCTGAGCACTCTTGCTTCTCTGAACCAGGTGGCCACTATCGGTGAGGTCACCCATATTCGGCTTGGTGGGGGACATGACCTGCAACCTTAGTTGCTGGTGAATCTTATCCCAGTGCTACACTGGGTTAAGGGCCGCGTGCATATGAAATTCTTCATCATATTGCAGTCAAGCTGCACCGACAAAGTCTGTGTGGCCCCTGTAAATAATATCTATGTATTGGAATAGCTGTGCAGCCCTCCAAGGCTGAGCCCTGGCAATCACACCCGCATAAATTAACATGCCAGGGAGCCAGTTATGCCAATTGCGCTCAATCTTTCTTTTTAAGTGCTCTTTGTCCAAATCATCTAAGTTCTCCTTCTCCTTTTTCTCCAGATCCCAGAAGAGGAGAGTGAAGACATCAACCTATTCCCCGCATAAGATCTTCTCTCTAGTAGCTGGGGTTGAATGATCCCTCAGGGGCATTGCTGTATCCCCCAAAGGTAGGGCCCCAAAGGGGATGGACCCATAGCTAGGTGCCCCAGACATGGAAAAACCCCAGGGATAGTATCCTGAAGGAGGGAACCAGCCCATGACAGGTTGAACATCTCCCCCCAGACAGGCCCAGTGGAAGCCGGCATAGTCGAGGTACCTGCTGTTTCCCCGTGTTGGGCCAGCCACACCAACCACATCCCAGGTGACCAAACTGGATTGGGGCCCTGCAGCTGTGAGCTAACCCCTGGTATATATGATGAGTGCACTTCAGTTACGGGAAAGGAGACAGAAACATGTCCCCACTGTCCCCAAGGCCAAAAGCCAGCTGGCAAAAGTGTGGTTGACTTACCATCTCCCTCCGGCTGTTGCACTGCCAATGCCACCTGTCCAGACTCTGCTGGCCAGCTCTGCTCCACCGGGCTCTTGGGTTCCAACACCACATCCTCAGCCGCAGGCATTCCACCACTTGGGCCACTTTCTCCCGTGCCACCTGACCTTTCAAGAGCAGACAGCCTTTTTAGAACCTCTCTTTGAAAAGTAGCCACCGAGGCTGACTTCATTGACCGTATGTGCTTTGCCCTGGCTGGGGTGACACTAACGCCACCCTTAGCCTGCTCTAAGGCTGCTAAGCGGGCCAGGATCTCTGTCTGCTCTGAGACTTCTCATTATTACCTGATGAGGCTAATGCAGGAGCAGGCCTTTTTGCTGGGAGGCGCTTTGCCGGCTGCTTGCCCTTAGAGGGCCCCTTCCCTTTGCCCAGCATACTGCCCAACTAGTGTCTATTCAAAATGGCTGCCCCAGCAACACAAAATGTCTGTCCCTTGAAGCAACTGTAGGCCAACTAGTGGCCTTTAATCCTTGATAGCCTGCACTCCCTTAGACTGGCCCCAAGGGGGAGGTAGAGAACAAGGCTAACTGAGGTGTTCTGCCCTTGCCAACCCTTATGTATTGACCCTGGTCTTCTCAGGAGGACTCCCCTCCAATTACTAACCAAGGTAGACCCTGCCTAATAGCCAAGGTCTAGCAAAGCAGGCTCAAATGGGCATACAATTTATACAGAAGAGAATTAAAGAACAGCTATTCCCCACTCAATGCTTCCACAATGGGGTATATGCCAGCCTCTAATCCAACAGGAGCTGCTGTGCCACAAGAGGTCTTAATAGTAAGCTCACTCCCCAGTCCCTCTTTAGCAACTGAGGGGGCAAGCACAGCCCCACAACAGCCTGGAGGCTGTCTCAGCCTGGGGGGGGGGGCGGACACACACACGCTTATATCACCAGTAAACCCACCCCACTCAGAGCACCTCGCTACCACCCAGCCCTGCTGCTGCAAAAGCCAGGTATGGAGGAACTGTCAGAATATAAACTCACTTGCACATGTGTAGAGGCTGTTGTGCCCTTTAACATAGGGTGAGTCAGCAGTTTTTTGACAGGTTCACACCTGGTCAATTAAGCTGGTGTTGCAGCAAGATTGCATCAGCCTTGTGCTGATTGACTGACTCCACTTCACCCTATAGGCTAGTGGACAATTAAAAGTCCAGCCAAAGGTTTGTACTTGGCTGATCTGCTCAGCTTGGTGCCTGGTGCAAACCTTTGTCGCTCTAAACGAACTTGGATACCTCCGGATATTGACCTAAGGACTGGACTCTGGTTTTTTGCACACTCGTTCTGTCTGTATGTATGCTGAGCACTTTTTGCACCTGTAATATATGGACTTGTAAATACACCATCTGCACTTTATCACAACGTCTTGGCTCCAGTGTTTTTGTTGTTGGGCAAAGCGGGTCGCTTGGCAGCACTAATTACAGACGGCTATTCCGTCAGGGTTATGGGCCCAGCACGCTTCCACTGTGCCAGTGTACCCGCCGCCTGCAACTGAACCTGTTGGTTTGCTGGAGCGTCGTTTGGATCGTTGTGTGGCAGCTCAAGGGTTGGAACAGATGCTGACTGGTTACAAGCCGGTGCCTGGACCCGTTAAGGCAGCTGTGAGTGCGGTGAGTGAGTGGGAGTCCTGCAGAGTGCAAGATAACAACCATGGCACAAATGGCTCTCATGCCGGCTGAAAGGCTGGGAGCCGATAACTATTTTACGTGGGCAGTATGGGTGGAACATTATCTAAAAAGGGAAGGGCTGTGGACTGCTGTAAGCAACCCTCCCGCTGCTCCCACGCCTGCAGATCAGACTAACATTGAAAAAGCCCTGGCCACCATCGTTTTGAGTGTGGATAAGACTCAGCTTGTCCATGTGATGGGTGCTGCTTCTGCCAAAGCTGCATGGGACGCTTTGAAAAGGCTACATGTGAGGCAAGGAGCGGGCTCACTCATTACTCTAACAAGAAGGCTTTACCGGTGCTATCTACAGCCGGGGGAGTCGATGTCTTTTCACTTGACTCGGATGGAGGGCTTTTTCCAACAGCTGGCTCAGAGAGGAAAAATCCTGCCTGAACAGGACAAAGTGTTTGCCCTGCTCAGCTCTCTGGATGCCAGGTTTGATAGCCTAATTACAGCCTTGGAGGCAAGAGACTTGGACAGTTTAACGATGGGCCTTGTCTCTGGGTTGCTGCTTGAGGAGGAATTAAGGCAGCAAGAAGCGAAAACTGCTACAACCTTAAAGAGCTCTGCAATCAACAAACAATGCGGAGGAGTGTCCCAGCACCTGCCGGAGAAAGCTTCCAGCGAGGAAACTGCACTGCGTGTCCGTCATTGTTTTGCCTGTGGCTCTACACAGCACCTTAAGAACGCCTGCCCGTCCAGCCGGAGGAAGAAAAAGCAGCAGAAGTCAGCAGGAGTTGCGAGCGGTGGTGTGACCCAGCGTACTCAAACTTCACTGGTGTCTGCTGGACCCTCTGTGTCTGGTGGGAGTATCTGGCTAGTCAATTCCGGCGCGACGCAATCTTTTTGTTGTGAGCATGACCTGTTGGTCACCAAAACAGAGCCCAGGCTCAGCCATGTCTCCCTTGCAGACGGCAAAGCTGCTTCAACGGTCTGTCAAGGGGAGATTTGTTTTCCTGCATTGAAGCACTCCCTGGAGGGGGTGCTTTGTGTCCCATCCCTGCAAAATAACTTACTCTCTGTGGCCGACCTTGACAAAGCAGGCTTTGCTGTTTGCTTTGCTAACGGAGAGTGTACAATTTCCAGGGACGGAGTTGAGCTGCTGTCTGGACCACGGACTAACAATGTTTACATGGTTAAGAACTCTCCTACCATTAGCCATGTGAGTAACCGCCCTTACCACGATGGGTGTATACACTTTCTCCATCATAGGTTTGGGCATGCTTCTTTTGGGGCTTTAGAAAAAACTTTGGGACTGCTGGGGGTAAAGGTGAAGCCTTGCAATGCTTTCCTAGACTGCAATATCTGCAAGGAAGTAAAAAGCAAGGCAGCCCCAGTAGCCAAACACAGCCAGAGGCAGTCAGCCAAGCCTCTTCAGCTGGTTCATATGGATGTGGCTGGCCCCTTTCCCCAAAGTGTTTCTAAGAACCAATATGTACTTGTAATAGTTGATGACTGTACAAGGTTTTGTTGGGTGTATCCCATGAAACACAAATCAGAGGTTTTTAGTACACTTAAGTACTGGATGAGCAGAGTTCAGAGACAGCTGGACACTGCTGTGGTATCAATCCAGACGGATGGGGGGGGTGAGTTCTGTTCAAACCAATTGAAAGCATGGTTGCAGAAGCAAGGGGTTGAACAGAGGCTTGCCAACACTATGTCTCCTCAGGAGAATGGTGTGGCTGAGAGGTGGATACAAACTCTCAAAACCATTATGGAAGCCCTTCTGGCTGATAGCGGTATGAAGCAACACTTCTGGGCTGAAGCTATGAAGGTTGCCAGCTATTTGGCCAACAGGACTTGGACTTCTTCAATGCAGGACTTTCCATACCATGCCCTGTATAAAAAATACCCTAACATAAATCACCTCAGGGTCTTTGGGAGCAAAGCCTTTGTAAATGTCCCTTTGGGAAAGAGACGAACCCTGTCCAAGAAAGCCAGGGAGCTGGTTTTTCTTGGCTATCAGTCAGGTTCAAAAGCCTACAGGTTCCTGGGTGATAGAAATGAGGTGATTTTCAGCCGTTCCGCGGGGTTTAAGGAGAATTCTCGCTGGGAGAGGCTAGGTGATAGCAACCACTCACAATTGCTATTGCCGCTGGCCCCTCCACAGCAGGAGGAGAACGTTATCACTCCAAAAACTCTCAGCCCGAAGAAACGGCATGCTTCTGTGAAGCAAGAGGAGGGTGAGTCGGCTGTCAGCCGATCTCCCCCTCCTGCAGAAACAAACAGTTCCTCTCCCTCCTCCAGCCCTGCTCAAATGCAGGCTGTGCCGAGGAGGTCACAGAGGGAAAACAAAGGTGTGCCGCCAGACCGGTTGGGCTATTCACAGGCCGTGAATTATGTTTACACCTCTGAGCCAGAGGATTTTTGGCAGGTTCAACAACTGCCACAAAAAGAGCAAGAGAGCTGGAAGGCTGCCATGCAAGAAGAATACCAGTCACTCATTACCCATAAGGTTGTGTCACCAATGTGGCTACCCGAGGGTGAAAAGGTAATTGGGTGCCAGTGGATTTTTAAAAAGAAACCACTGGAGGATGGTTCTAATAAATACAAAGCAAGACTGGTTGCCAGGGGATTTTCTCAAATCAATCAGATACATTATGATCAAGTATTTTCCCCAACAGTCAAAACCGAGATCTTTAGAACTGCATTGGCAGTAGCAGGTTTCAAAGGGTGGAAAGCTTTCCACTTTGATGTAAAAACTGCCTACCCCAATGCAGATCTTGAAGAAAGCCTATACCTGGATCAAATTCCAGGTTTCCCCATGGGAGAAAAAGGTATGCATTTAAAACTGCACAAGGCTTTGTATGGGCTGAAACAGAGTGCCCGGCAATGGAACCAATGCCTGGATCAGGCACTAAAAGCTCTGGGTTTTAAGCAGAGCAATGCTGACTCATGTTTGTACACTTTACAAAGGGCAGGTAAATGGGTGCATTTACTGGTTTATGTGGATGACCTGTGTCTCATAACAGAGCATGAGCAGCACCTAACTTGGTTCCAGAGTAAGCTGCAAGAAAGGTTCCAACTAAAATACCTGGGCCCCTTAAGACACTACCTAGGGGTGGAAGTGACCAGGCACTCAAACGGAACCTATGTTTTGTCCCAAGAGGGAAAAATCCTGCAGCTCCTGGACAAATTTGGCATGGCAGAAGCCAAGCCAATAAACACTCCCATTATCATAAATAACAGTGATGAAGAAGGTGAGCTTTTTCCTCACAAAACGCTATATCAATCATTGGTGGGATCTCTCCTATATCTGTCTTCCTGGGTTCGGCCTGACATCGCATATGCTGTACACCGTCTTTGCCAGAGGAATGCCAGTCCCAGGCAATCTGACTGGGTGGCAGCCAAGCGAGTCTTGAGGTTTCTCAAGGGCACTAGCAACAGGAAACTAACTCTGGCAGCCAGCCATACAAACCTGTTTGCTTTTTCAGACTCCAGTTGGGGAGACAGGGAACAAAGAAAATCCACCACCGGTATAGCTATTTATTTGGGTGGCGCCCTGTTTCAGTGGAAAGCAGTAAAACAAACGTTTGTATCCCTAAGTTCTGCAGAAGCAGAATTTGGTGCTTTAAGTTCCTGTGTCACAGAATTGGAGTGGTTTACCTCGCTATGCTATGATTTTGGTATAGCCCAAAACAAGGTAATTGTACACTGTGACAACACAGCTGCTATTCAGTTAGCTAAGGAGCAGAACTTCAAAAATCGCTCCAAGCACATAGGGATCAGGTACCAAAACGTGAAAGCAGCTGTTGATAAAGGGTTGTTGGACCTGCAATACAGCAACACTGAACAAAATATAGCTGACATATTTACCAAAGGATTGGATGTGGTAAAATATAACATCTTCACTGAACAGTTGTTTAATGGTGTAAATGTGTAAGGTCAGCAGTTGCCACAAAACAAACTAATAATAAACTGTGTATAAATGATATGGGACATGTGACTAGGAGTTTAGCAGGAGTGTCAGAATATAAACTCACTTGCACATGTGTAGAGGCTGTTGTGCCCTTTAACATAGGGTGAGTCAGCAGTTTTTTGACAGGTTCACACCTGGTCAATTAAGCTGGTGTTGCAGCAAGATTGCATCAGCCTTGTGCTGATTGGCTGACTCCACTTCACCCTATAGGCTAGTGGACAATTAAAAGTCCAGCCAAAGGTTTGTACTTGGCTGATCTGCTCAGCTTGGTGCCTGGTGCAAACCTTTGTCACTCTAAATGAACTTGGATACCTCCAGATATTGACCTAAGGACTGGACTCTGGTTTTTTGCTCACTCGTTCTGTCTGTATGTATGCTGAGCACTTTTTGCACCTGTAATATATGGACTTGTAAATACACCATCTGCACTTTATCACAACATCTTGGCTCCAGTGTTTTTGTTGTTGGGCAAAGCGGGTCGCTTGGCAGCACTAATTACAGACGGCTATTCCATCAGGAACACTACTGCCCTCCCACAGCTCCCCCATGCCTCTTCCTTGCAGAGCAACTGGGTGATAAAAAACACCCTGCCCATTTACGCTGGGCCCATAAGCCAAGGGACCAAGGGGGGAGTGGGAAAAACCCCACACTGGCCAAGCGCAGCTGGGCTGTGGCCTCACGAGGGCAGCAGAGAGGAGGGCCAGCAAGCTCGGAAAGCACCACGACTCGGCTGCCGCTGCTTCATTTTAGAAAAAACCCGAGCCGACCGAGCGTAGCCAGGCTACGGCCTCATGCGGGCCACGTGGAGGAGGGCCAGCAGGCTCAGCAAGCGGTGCAGCTTGGCTGCAGCTGCTCCGCCTCTACACTGCTTGCTGTTCTTCACCGCCAATGCCGCCTATGCTTCCAAGGAGGCTCTGCAGAAGCAAGCCCTCAAACGCCACCACTTTGTCTCTGCAGCGAGAAGGGATGCAATTGCACTCCTCTCTCAGCTGAGCACAAGGCGACAACTGAAGGCTGGGAGGGGCAGAGCAGGCTTATAAGCCTTTGGCTCCACTCCTCCAGGCAATGCCCAGATGGCCAGGAAGAGCAGCTGCCTTTTCCCCATTCCGATGAGGCAAACCTGGCCCCCGATCTCAGCAGTTTTAGCTGCTGCCTGAGAAGGGGATGCATTGTAGTCAGTTTAGCAAAGTACAGACAGAGATCGGTAGCTTTTCCATTGTTCTCTGTGGGGGACTTGGAAGTTGGGGATGGGATGCTGTTTTTCAACTAAATGACCCCAAAATTGAAGGGAAGTGACTACAGCCTGTCCTCTAAAGACTACGCAAATTTTAAGCAAATTGGATTAAGCTTTCCAATTCCATGGACATTGGTTCTTCCAGGCTTTCTGCTTCTAGAAGGAAATCTCCGCAAAGGAGGGAGAAAGGAAAAGTCAGTTCTCTATAGTTTATAATTGACTTGGATTGGCTGAGTGTGATCTGTACTCCCATCTTGCAAGGATCCAATTGGAAGGAAGAAATACCACTGTTTGGGAAATCAGTAGAATCAAAGATGAATATGTTCTCATGGTACATGGTTTGTAAGTCATTTCAGAAAATCAAGGTAATGATTCAAAACTACTATTTCCTTTTATATCTTCAGCTCAGGAATTTCATTATGCACACCCTCATTCCTATCACCTTCATTCCAATGAAGGTAAGATTTGATGTCTGTAAAATATGTAATATAGGTATTCTCCACTGGAGGTTTTACATCCTAGTGAACCACAAATCCTGACAATTAACAGGTTTCTGTGTATGAAACAAGCACAAGGAATGGATGTAAGTAGCATTAATAAATACATTATTTTATTAAACTAATTTTTCATTGGCATAACATTTTCAAAGATGTTACTATATACAAAGAAAGAAGGGCTGCTTATTTCAGTTTTTTTAGAAAATGATTATCACACTTCAGATAACAGAGTAAAAACATCCCGCATTTTATACCAAGCATTTCTCTACTGGAAAATGATATAATATATCATAAATTTCCTATCACGCTTATTAACATCCAGACTTCTTGCATGCTGAAGTGTGTTCTTATCTGTATCTGAATATAGTTTGTCTAACTTTGTTTTTCAAAGAAAAATCTTTGGCAAAAGCATTTTAAAGACTATATGTACACAAAAAATGTAACTCTTGTAGGAGGACAGGATGCAAGGAAATCATGTATGACTGACTAACCAAGAACATTTCCAAATCAAGTTATTTGTGGTATAACTAATAAGTCTAGTACAAAGATATCTAGAGGCCTTACGATGTCCACGTAATCTAACGGTATAACTGTTAGAATCCATTTAAATCAAATTACATGCATAAATCTAATTATCTTCTATTGTCCATAGAAGTGTGACTATAGGGATTTAACAGATGAGAAAGCAAAGTGTGAAGTTTGGCTTTGAAGTGGGTAGTTTGGTTTCAGCACTGTTTATTTTTAGGCATTCAGAAATGTAGGAAATATGAATGGAAAAAAAACTAGGCCATGTATTTTCTCATGTTATAGTAAATTATTAGACTAACAAACTTTAAATAACTTGATTAGTTCTCTTTGCATGCATACTAAAATGTTCTTGACTTGAAAGTAAAAAAACATGAATCCATTTTGGGATTAGCACAAAAAACATGCATGAAACTTCCCTAAAAACTGAACTGGAAAAAAAAATCATTGGTATATTTTTAACACACAGGAGAGGCTTAGGAGACATTTCAAGGGGACTTACATTTTTATGTTATATTTAACTGTTTTGTAGCTCTCATTATGTTACACCTATGTACTAAATTCTGTATACCATATACTCTTCTTGTAGTTCTGTTAGAATTTCCCTCTTTTGAACCTTTATGGTATGTGATCTGTAATCTAGTTTTTTTTTTTCTGAATAAGAGCTGCTCATTTAATTTAACATTATTTAAAGTCCTGATACAAACAGAGTGCATTGGCCTTGAATTTCCTTTCTTCTCATCCTGCATTGCAAATCAGGAGTCAATTTAAAAACTGCTTCAAATAACAGTAAGCCAGAACTCAGTGAATGTTAGTGAAAAATATTGAGTGTAGTCTAGCCAGTGTTACGGACGTTAAAATTCTATTGATTAAAATGGAGGGGAAGTGAGTTACCTTCCTCCCATTGAAATTACTGTGATTTAACCTTGATGGGGTGATGGATTCTAGATTTTATAAATGTGCCATCACTTGCACAAAATGCAATCACAGATGCACCATCTCTTACACAGTTATAGTACACAGCAACATCATTGCACTTCAGTGGTAGAAGAGGCACAGAATAGGCACTTAGGACTAATGGGGAAGCACTTAACACTGAAAGGGGAGAGCAAAAACATACTGTGCGGCTAATGTGTCTTGTTTCAGAAACCTAACAGGTACCCCATCTCGAGAGACAAAGGGGCAACTATGCACTGAAATGTAAACAGGGGCATGGATAGAACTACCCTGAGTTGGGAGATCTCACCTGCTTTCCCTGTTCTCCTCTCACACAGTCAGGTGCTGCCCCCACAATGCTAGCTCCCACAACCAAGGCCGGGGGGGGGGGGCAAACCAGCCTCTGCTGGCACTATGGCCAATATCCAACACTGGACATAAATCTAGCGATGGGACTCAGAGAGGTGCCCATGATGGGGAGGCAGGGATGCTTGCAGCCACTCACTAGACTGCTATCACACTTCCTTGCCAGGAAGCCTTCCCTCTCAAGTAGGGACAGGGCACAACTGAGGTTTGGGGTGCTGTGCTGTGTGCTGTGTTTATCAGCTGGCCAAGCAACTCTGGGACCCATTGCCTTGCAGGAGCATAGCCCTATGCTGCAGCAGCAGCACTGGATGGATCAAGTGCGGTACAAGGCACTTCCTCATGGGTTTGATAAGTGTCATTTGGATGGCAACAGCATGCACCTCAGGAGGGTCTGCTAGCAAATACTGCCCATGGAAGTGGAAATGTGGACCCTGCTGGGGTGCCACAGGCAAGGCTGTGGCCAGCATGGCATCTGTCCTGTTTGCCATTGCTGCATATGACTCTGTTTGGCTTCTGGGCAGGTGTGATTCATCAAAGAGACTGGGGAACATGACCATTACCATTCCTGCCACTCTGCCCAGCCACTGCTTCCAGCCCACCTTTTGGAGCATCCTGCCTCTGTCAGCTGTTTGACCTGGGAGCTGCCTCACTGCTGAGCTAATGACAGCTCAGCCTTCTCTCCATGGCTCCTGGGAGTATCTTCCAAAGCCAAAGGCGGATAAAGGGAGTTGGCAACCCAATTCATTGGACTATCTTATGATTTGCACTTCAATAAATTCTGGAGTGTGATACAATTCTGACCCTGTCTCTGTTTGTGACTGGTTGGGACCCCTCCCTGCTCCACCTCCCCTCCCCCCATCTGTGATTTCTCCTTAGGCTGTCCCTTCACCTGAAAGAGTGGGCTCTGATTCAGAGACATCCCTGTTGGGATGGCTATGGTTGGTCATTCTGATGCTACTTGACTTCAGCTCTGTTCAGCTGCTAAACATAGTAGGGGTCCAGTGGCTCCTTAAAGGCTGACTCCACACTTACATTCCTACCCCCTTCCTACACACACACTCTGCTGGCTGCTGCATGCAGCAGGCATGGAGAATAGCCTGGTGGGTAGTCTGGAGGAGATGTGTGGCTGCTCTGGGAGGAGGGGGCTGGGTCCCCCATTCTCCCATGGAGTGGCTGGCGTCTGATAAGCCACACAGCCTATTGGTGCAGGGGGAGGGGAGTCACAGTGGATTCAAGAGAGCTGTGCAGCAGGCAGGCGAGAATATGTGGAGCAGCATTCCAGCCACAATAATGCATTTCTGGAGTGGTTAATTGGCTAGGCTGCTCTGTTTTCCCTTTTACAGTTTGCAAGAAGAAAATATCGGCTCTGTGGCTCTTGCCTGTTTCTCGCCTCTCCTCATGTGGGGATCAAGCCTTAGCTATGATATCCCAGTACCTTTCCACTGAGCTGTGCCTGTTTGTGCAATATTCTCTTCCTAACCCCTTGTTGCTGGTGGTGGCGTTAGGACTTTGGTGGGGTGCCTCTTATAGCTTCTGTGAAATGCTGTTTTTTTTGGGGGGGGGGCTACAAGATCAAGGCTGCCTTCTCTTGCCTTTCTATTTTAATTGGGGGGGATTGTGTTTAGACATGGGCATGATCCAAAAAAAATACTGATCAAGCTGTTCATGGATCCATGCTGGTGACGACCCCAGATCACCGATTCACTCCGATCAAGTCCCGTTTCCGATCTGGGATCTGGGATCGAAGGGGCGCCCCCCCCACACACACACTTAGAGCAGATGGGGGGGAAAGGTTTTAACCCTGCAACAAGCCGCCTCCCCTCAGGGAGGGGACGTTTTCTCTCTCTCTCTCTCTCTCTCTCTCTCTCTCTCACACACACACACACACACACACACACACACACACACACTTAGAGCAGGGGGGGGAGTTTTTAACCTGTCCCTGCCTCTCCAAATAGAGAGAGAGAGACACCCCGTCAACAAGTTTCAGCCAGCTTTTTTAAAAAAGCAGGGATAGAATCCTCTATCCCACCCGATTTTAAAAGCAAGCAGCCAGTCTTCCAAAAGCATATTTTAAACAGGAAGAAAGTAAAACCAGGATCCACACGGATCCTCGCGGATCCTATGGTTTTTTAAATAGGAAAAACACAAATGAAACATCAAATCACATACCAACTTCTTGCAAAAAGCAGGCACTGGGCTGAGAAGCCAGGAGGAGAGAGATATCGCTTTTCAGTTAACTCTTTCAGCACTGAATGAACTCAGGAGAGGAGCACAAAACAGCTTGATAGCTGTTCTCAAAGCAAGGGGTTTTTGAAAGAGTTAACACTGAGAAAAGATCTCTTCTTAACTCTTTCAACAGCACTGAATGAACTCAGGAGGAGCGCAAAACAGCTTCTGCTGATGATAGCTGCACTCAAAGTTTTCTCTCTTAACCCATTCCTCTCCCAATCACTTTGCTTATATTTTTCTCAAGAAGCCACCTTTTCACTCAACTGTTTGCTTTTCCTCGCTAGGGGAAATATTATCAAGTTTCAAACAGAGCTCAGGCATTCCCCTGCCTCCGTTGCCAGAGGAACAGATTGTTGGCGCCTGAATGTCTAGCTTCCTGGTCTTATCACGATCGCCCCCGAGTCCCGACTGCTGGATCGTTTGCCGTGGAAGACAACGATCCACCAGGTCACGATTGGGAGATTGCCATTATCGTGGGGTTTTTTTTTATCGTAATCCAGACCGTGCCCATCTCTAATTGTGTTACTTGAGGCAGGGGTGTTCACATATGGAAGCACTTTTGCTTCCACTTAGACCTTGTCAGGAAAGGGCTGGGCGTCTATGATGTTCCTTCCTCCTCTTTACTTCTTCTTTGTCCTTAAACAGTGGAAATGGCACCAGACATGTTTAAAATTCAAAAGTAACTAACTCCAAAATTTATTTTGGAGGAGAAAGGTCAGGTGAAATCAGGGGTTGAAAATGTCTGAGGTAATTCAACAAAGAAATATCTTAGGTAAAATCAGTAAATGCCCAGACTAGTTCTTATGCACTTAAGTCTTTGCAGCTATTTAGAGCCCCCCCCCCTGTGTTTTCCCTAAATATTCTAATACACTTTATTTTAGGATTCTCTTTCGGGTTTAAGAATGCTGGTACCCACTTTCTAGTACCTCAAACCCCTTCTCTTTAAACACCAGTGATTTCCTTCAGTTTTTGACTGAATCTTAAGGTCTCCAAAAGGCAGTTTCCAACCACACCCAACCAGGGATCTCTTCACTCTCCAGAGCTACCTCTCTGTTTGACTGGGTAGGGCAAGTCTCCTCTCCTTAGCAGATCTATCTCCTTTCTTTGGCCTGAATGGGAGTCTGCACCTACTTCCCAATCTTCCTTGCCATCCCCCCCACCCCTGCTTATTCTGTTAGTGTTAAAATTATTTTCAGTTAGCACTGCGTCTCCCAACTGTTCAACACTCGATTCCTCTCTGGTGGGGCAGAAAACAGACTCCCCTCTTTCTGGCTTATGCTATCCAATCAGATTCCTTAGGGTAGCCTGTTACTCAAAGCTCGCTGTGTCTGTGAGGGATTAACCCCTTACGAGTCCTTCAGCTTTTTGTACAGCACTTCCAGGCTTTTAAAAAGTATACTTCATCAGAGCATCCTTCCTTTATAGGCCAGGGAGGAGTCATCTTGAGCCACATGCTTCTGTCAGAGTTGTGCTGTTGTTGGATCTTCCTTCACTGTCTATTGGCTTCCCATATGATGTGGGAATGGCATTAGGGAGGCAATGGATGGATCAGCAACTGGTGATTGGCTGCACCTGCATGTGCCACTCTCAGGGGCATTATCAGCTGCTGTTGCCTGATTGGTGGATATAGGGCTGCTATGGACTCCAGCATGCTTGCTATGCTGACTGTGCCTTCCGAATGGGCATGCATTATTATATTCCCCTGAGAAATTTCCATAGGGAATTGACAAGCACTGCTGCTTTTGTGCTGGCAGCCAGCCATCTCCACCACAGCAGCCCACAAGATTGTGCTGTAAAAATATGTTCCTCTATTGCAATCTGATGTGACATTTCCAACAGTATCATTTATCTAGTGTTTTGCTTCTTCCTATGAAGATACTAAATTTTAAAATGATTTTAGTTCTAAAGTGATGGAATAAGATAAATACATATTTTTTTTAAAAAAAAAGAATATTCAGCTCTAGAGTTTGCATAAGCCTTCGCTTTCTCATGTCTTATATTTTGTTTGTTTTGGAACACCAGTTCAGCCATGACTAGCGTTTTCATGAAATTTCCTATAAATTGCAGCACTTGCTATTCTCAGATTGCTTTATTACTTCACAACCTCTGAACTTATTCCTTCCCAGTAGACTGTTCCATTGCTCCATAAATTTCACTTCCCATAAGCTATATTGTTTATCCTTTTCAGAAGGAAAAAAAGTTCCATGAATCTGTTCTTAAAAGAGTAATTTGCATTGTTTCCCCATTTGTTCAACAGAAATAAGGAAAGACTGGTTCTGAAGAAGTTACATCCCAACACCTGAAACTGTTGCATCTGCTTGCCATGGCTTTACCAAATCATAATCAACATATGGAAGAAAAGTATGTTCTGTATCAGAAGCAGCCAGTAAGGCAGTATGCTGGGAAGTAAAAAGCCACTGCTGCTGAACCGTAATTAAGGACTGCTTCACCCAGGCAGGGGGATGGGGCACAGAGATCTGAGTGGTTGTGAACTGACAAAGGAGGATTATTTATTTATTTATTTATTTATTTATTTATTTATTTATTTATTTATTTATTTATTTATTGCTGTAGTTGCAGTCCATTTTTCTCATTGAGACTCGGAGCAAATTACACGGTATAAGTTGATGCAATCCATAGGATCTTATAAGCAATGTACTAGAATAATGATTACCAAAATCTAAACAAACATAGCATATTAGATGTGATACAGAGTGCAGATACAATGCAGGAAAAATGTATTACATCATAGAAAATAAGGCAGGGACAACTGGGTAATATGTGCTGCAAGTAGATAGCATGGCTCTTTCCTTTGCATGTGTGAACCAGGACTTAGAGGGAGAATGGATAACCTGAAAGGGGGGTGGCAATTCAAAACAGAATCGGCATGGGGGCTTCTACGCCTTTAGTCCTTTAAAAAAAAAATTATTGGTGAGTACATAGTTATTACATACATTCCCCATCATACCTAATTTATTTCAACCCCCACCCTTTCCCTCCCCCCTCCTTATAGACTTCCAACAGCTTTCCAACCCTTAACCTATCTTATTACTTAACTTATTTTCCATTAAATTCTTCTAAATCATATATGTATTATATCTCTTACTCTAAGCATATTCAAATTCTTTTATATATACTCCTATCAAATCCACGAATATATCCATTTTCTACATCACTATTTAAACTGTATATTTTTGATAAAGTCTCTAAATAGTAATACTAGCTTAGGTTAATTAAAAGCTAAATTTTCCCATTAGTGGTAAAGTTACTTCTCTCTTCTATTTAAGAAATCACAAATTAATAGTTCTCAAACTGCCACAGTCCTCCTTTCACATCCCATTTTTTTTCTAGATATTGTTTCAATTTCCCCCAGTCTGCAGTATATTCTCCTGGATCAAGGTCTTTGAGTTTTCTTGTCATTTTATCCATCTCAGTCATGTACAGCAATTTGTAAATCCAATCTTCTGTAGTTGGTATTTCTTGTACTTTCCATTTCTGCGCATATAAAAGTCTTGCTGCTGTAGTCATGTAAAATAACAATGTTCTGTACTGCATTGGAACATCTTCCATTCCCAAGTTCAGTAGCAGCAATTCTGGGTTCTTATTTATTTGGGTTTGCAAAACCTCATTAATTACTTTAATTATATCTCCCCAGTATTGCTTAGCTACCTCACAAGTCCACTACATACGGTATAATGATCCTTCATGCTTTTTACATTTCCAGCATCTGTCTGACATATTAGTATTTCCTCGCGCAATTTTCTTTGGTGTTAGATACCACCTGTACATCATTTTATATACATTCTCTTTAATATTTGTACAAGTTGAAATCTTCAGTGTATTTTTCCACAAATGCTACCAAGCTTCCATTGTTATTTCTTTATGAAAATTTATTGCTCATTTCACCATCTGGACTTTAACTGTTTCATCTTCCGTGTGCCATTTTAGAAGTATTTTATAAATTTTCGAGATTTCTTTTTTACCTTCTTGTAAAATCACTTCTTCTAATTCCGACTTTTCCAATCTTATTCCTCCTTTTGAACAGTCCGAGTTGTAAAGATCTCTGATTTGCCTATATTGAAACCATCCATAATGAGGAGATAACTCTTATTGCGTTTTTATTTTTAACCTTTTATGTTCCATTATTGTTATCTCTTTATAGGTTAAACATTGTTGTTCATTATAAACAGCTCTCGGATCTATTACTTCGTATGGTACCACCCATGAGGGGATACCGTCTTCCATATAGTCCTTGTATTTCTTCCAGATTGTGAAAAGGCTTCTTCTAATATAATGATGCAAAAACATAGAGTTCGCTTTTACTTTGTCATACCACAGATATGCATGCCATCCAAACAGTTTTTTATGTCCCTCCTAAGCCAGCAATTTACGGTCTTTTAGCATTATCCAATCTTTTAACCATACCAAACACATTGCTTCGTAGTATAATCTTATATTTGGCAGTTGCAGTCCACCTCTTTCTTTCGAATCTTGTAATACTTTCATTTTCACACGGGGTTTCTTGCCTGCCCACACAAAGTCTGAGATTTTCGATGTATTGTCGAAGGCTTTCACGGCCAGAGAACGATGGTTGTTGTGGGTTTTCCGGGCTGTATTGCTGTGGTCTTGGCATTGTAGTTCCTGACGTTTCGCTAGCAGCTGTGGCTGGCGAAACGTCAGGAACTACAATGCCAAGACCACGGCAATACAGCCCGGAAAACCCACAACAACCATCATTCTCCGTCCGTGAAAGCCTTCGACAATACATCGAACACCTCTACGGGGAGGAAACATTCCAACAGACCCGGAGATTGGAAACACTTCGGAACAAGAAAAAAGATGCCAGCCACAGCTGCTGGCGAAACGTCAGGAACTACAATTCCAAGACCACAGCAATACAGCCCGGAAAACCCACAACAACCATCTGAGATTTTCCTTTGCCATTTATCAAATTGTTTGAAGTCTCGGATAATTGGGATTGTTTGCAACAAAAATATCACACGTGGTAACACATTCATCTTGATTGCTGCTATTCTTCCCAACCATGACAAGTTTAATTTATTCCATTTTATCAAATCTCTTTCTATTTGTAGCCACAGTTTCTCATAATTATTTTTAAACAAGTCTATGTTTTTCATAGTCAGCTCAATACCTAGATACTTCACTTTATTGGTTACCTCACAATCCGTTATCTCCATTAGTTCTTGCTGTTTTTGCTTTGTCATATTCTTACACAATATCTTCGACTTCTTTTTATTCACATAAAATCCAGCCAAGTCTCCAAATTCCTTTATTTTATCTATTATTTTTGGCATGTTGTCTACTGGATCTTCTACTATTACCATTACATCATGCTCTGACTTTGTAGGAAAATTCCTTTATTTTTATGCCTCAAATTGTATCGTCCTCTCATATTTGAATCAACAATATTTCCAAAATCAGAATAAACAACAATGGAGACAAAGGGGCAGCCCTGTCTTGTACCTTTGCTTATTTTCAGTTTTTTGGTTAAATCATCATTCACTACAATCGCTGAACACTGGTCTTTATAAATTTCTTTCACTGCTTGTATGAACTTTTCTCCCATTTGCAGCTTTTCTATAGTGGCAAACATAAAGTCCCAATTCAGATTGTCAAATGCTTTTTCCGCATCCACGAAGAAGAAACCAACTTCCCTATCACAATGCTTGTCATGGTATTCAATAGCGTTTATTACTGTCTTTAGGTTATCCTTAATTTGTCTATTAGGTAAAAATCCAGCCTGTTCTTCTGCAATAAATTCCAACAGCCATCCCTTTAACCTCTCCGCCAAAATTTTTGCAAATATCTTGTAATCATTATTCAGCAACGAAATTGGCCGATAATTTTTAACATTAGTCAGATCTTGTCCGTCTTTCGGAATCAACGATATGTTGGCTTCGTTCCATGAGTCAGGAATCCTTTGGCCTTGAAAGATTTCATTCATTACCTCTCTTAAAAAAGGTGCCAATTCATTAGCCATCATTTTATAGAACTTTGCCGTTATTCCATCCGGACCTGGTGCTTTCCCTAATTTAGTTGATTGTATAGCTTCTTTTATTTCTTCCTCTGTCACTTCTCTGTTTAACTTTTCTTTCCATTCCTCTGAAATCATTGGAAGCTTTGTTTTCTCCAAATATTCCGCTACTGAATCTCTGTTCACCTCCTATTTTGGTACAATTTTGCATAGAATTTTTAAAAAGCTTTACTAATAGCTGGTTGATCCAACAGTATTTTATCCTCTTCTCGGATTTTAATTATAGTTTTCTTCTCTTTTTTCTTTTTTAATTGCCAAGCTAAATATTTCCCAGGTTTGTTTACACCCTCAAATAGTTTTTGATTCATTTTTTCAAATTCCATTCCAATTGTTTATTATTCTTTGTCGTCAGTTGTTCTTGCAGAATGTTTATGTCCTGGTACATTTTCTTCTTCTCTGGTCTTTTCTTAAGTTGTATCTCTTTGGCTTTAATTTTTTCCATAATTTCATGTCTCTTTTCTTCCTTTCTCCTTCTGTCTCTTGCATTTAAGTCCATTAATATTCCTCTTGTCACAGCTTTGTATGTGTCCCATACCTTATGAGTTGGCATGTCCTTATTCATGTTATATTGTATAAAGAACTTGTGCTGGAATGCAGGCAGGGAGACAGCCACGAGCCTCTCCAGCAGTCCGAGTTCAAACAAGCCGATAAGGGAGTGAGCCAGGAGCGTAGTCCAAGGAGCCGAAATGCAGGGGTCAGAGCCGAAAAGCAGTCAGAGCAGAATGGAGTCGCAGTGGAACCAGGCAGGTCTGTGTGCAGGTGCTTCTGCACTGAAGGGGAGGGCGTCCTGGCTTAAGAGTTCTCACCTGCAGGACGGGGCTGCACTCTGTTACAACTCAAGGTCGTTCCGACGCTGCTTGAGTGCCTAAAGCCTTGCACTTCGCCTCCTTTCCTGTGCAGCAAGCCACTGCCTCCCTCTGCGCTGCCTATCAGGTTCGGGGGAGCTAGGTGGGGGATGTTGCCCTAGCCTCAGGAGCTGGTGCAGGTAAAGGGGCAGCTTCTGTCCTTGAGTCTGCCCTGGATTCCTCAACCTGCTCTGGCAGGGATTCCTGCTGCTCCAGTCCCTGCTGGTTTTCCAAGCAGCTGACGCTGGAGGAGCTTGGAGTATTCCCACTCCTGTCGTCTTCCCCAAGGTCTTCGTCCTCCGAGGACTCAGAGGCCACGACAGAACTTGGTCTCTCTTCGTAGCAACACCATATTATCTTCTATCTGCAGCAAATCCTCATTTATCCTCCATCCTCTTCTTTTAGTATTTTTCCCAAATTTCCACATAACTGGATTGTGATCTGATCCTACCTTGGGCATTATCTCCACATCCTTAGTCCATAACGCCAGTTCCTTGGAGGCCCAGATCATGTCAATTCTTGATAATGTAAAGTGTCTTACTGAATAAAATGTATATTGTCTATTTTTGGGGTTTTGTCTCCTCCATACATCCTCCAGACTTTCTTGTTCTTTAATCGCAAAAAAAGATTTTGGCAAAAGTCCTCTTTTTTTATATGCACTTTTATATTTCTTGTCTTCTTCCAAGTTTGTAACTCCATTGAAGTCACCTGCCAGAATTATTTGATCATAAGTCAGTTCGTCTGTTTCTGTAAATCCTTAAAAAAATTTTCTTTTGCACCATTAGGCGCATAAATTCCAATCACCAAGGTCTTCTTTGAATTCCAAATTATTTCCACTGCTATATACCTGGCTTCTGTATCACATAAAACTAATTTAGGCTGCAGCTCTTCCTTTATATACAATACAACTCCCCTCTTCTTCTTTATGGAAGCCGCTGCAAATTCGTTTCCAAGTTTTGCAAGTTTTAAATATTTTACATCCTGCTTTTTAATATGTGTCTCTTGCAAACACACTATATTACATTTTTGTTTTAAAAGGCAGTGGAATATAATCTTCCATTTAGAAGGTGAATTTAGTCCATTTACAGTCCAAGATATAATTTTACACTCCATGATCAAATTTTAGCACTGTTTGGTAAGTCTTTTTCATTTTCTTTAATAAACGTTTCCATCTCCTGACCAGATCTGATATTCCTCCTAGTTCCACCAAATTTGAAAGCCAGCCCTTCAGGTATTTCCCATCTATATCTAATTTTCAAGTCTTTTAACATCTGGACCAGCTCTCTATACTTTTTCCTCTCCAGCAACACCGATCTGGGCAGCTCTTTCATGATTCTCACCACTTTCCCGTCGACTTCTAATGGATCTTGAAATTGTTTACTCACAATTGACTCTCTGATGCTTCTAGTTGTAAATTGCACAATCATATCTCTTGGTAGGTTCTTTTGAGCCACAAATTTTGAATTAATCCTGTATGCCACATCCAGAAGAGCTGCTATTTCCACTTCCTCTTTGTCCAGGTAACCTGCCAAAATTTCTGTAATATGCTCTTGGGTTGATTTTTCCAAAACTTCCGGGATTCCACGAAATCTGAGTTGTTTTTCCATTTGTTTACATTCAGCTACGGCCATTCTTCTCTTCACTCCTCTCATCTCCATTCTGTGCACATCCGCCAAAGTGTCAGCCGCGTTTTCTACTGCATTAACTCTCTGCTGTGTGACTTGTAGGTCTTTTTGGACTTGGTCCATATTTTTAGATAGCTCTGCCATCTCTGATTTAAATGCCTCTTTAAAGTCCTTCAAATTTTTTGCCATCTCTTGCATAATATCTTTAAGCTCTTTATTTCCTTCCATGACTTTTTTCTCCATCTCTTTATTTCCCTCTGTAACTTTTCTATCTAAATTTTCCAGCGCCATCTGCCAGTCCTTTTTCGACATCGTGGGGCTAGCTTTACTTCGCTCCCATGAGTCCGCTCTTTTCCTTAACTCCGTGGTGCACATTTGTTCTTTTCTTTTCTTTTTAAAAGTCCGAACTTAAATTGTTTTTCCAAAAGTTAGTGTTTACTAAATCCAAAATGCCGGGCATCTTTTCTCTATGATCTTATATGAGGCAGCCACCCTTACCCTACTTCCTTTTTCCTTGAAGTCAAAACTCTGCCCTTCTTCAAAATGGCGATATTCCACTTCCGTTGGTTACAAGCCGCTTCTTACCCGTCTCTTTATGCTTGTGATGCACTTCCTGTTCCTCTCCGTTGCACAGCAGCTCTCGCGATACTGAAACTTTCTCACAGTCCACTATCTCCTCCAAGCCACAGGTATGTAAACAATATTTGTTTTTCCGCTCTAACTTCTCTTTAAAAAGTCACTTCTTAGCAATTTATTTTCCGGAACTTTCTCAATTATTTATTAAGTCTCTCGCAGCTTTCTAATTCTCTTTATCACTTTATTTCTTATTGTAATCTGTCCCGTACTGAGAGATAGCAATCTTTACCTTCTTAGATGTTTCTCTTGGGTTGTAATCACTGCTTCAATTATCCAGTCAATTCAAAGTACTTCTTTGTGTTGCTGAAGCTTGGGCATGAGGGTCTTATGTCAGAAAATGACTCCAGAGCCGCTGCAGAGATCTTGGCTGCCTGTCTTCGAGTGGGACCTCAAGGGTGGGTGGGGGATCATTGCGTAGACCCCCCTCACACCCGAGATCAATGCACTCTCGAGGTCTTGAGCGTACTTGCTTGTTCTCTGCCTGAGAACAGGGGGCTATGGGCAATTTGTGCCCCTCCAGCCCCTACAAACAGCGGCACGGACAGCTCAGCTCCCTGAACTGCATTAGACCTTCATGGATCCCAAGCCGGAAGTCTCTACGCCTTTAGTCCTGATGGATCTTCAAAGATGCTGAAGAAGTATTGTTTATTGACTGCCCCAGCTGTTGACTGTATTGAATTACACTGTGTAATCTACCTTGAGTTTCAGTGATAAAAGGCAGACTATAACATTTATTTATTCATATCACCATGGCCCTATTGAGTGCAGGTGACCAACCAGATCGTGTCCTAATGACCGGCACCTCTGTGGCCTCATGATACCTTCCATTTGGGGTGCTGGATCCTCATCTTCCTCAAGGAAGATGCTAGTGCCAGTATAACAGTCCAACAGCTGCTGCTCTTGCTCACTGTTCCACTAATTAGGAAGAAGAAGCCATGAGCCTCTATAAGTCAGGAAACAGTCAAATAATTTGATTCCCAGGCCCAGCACCTGGAGAATAGTGAGGTTCCAAATAACATGGGAGTTGGACATCCCTTATATTAGCACAGAGTCAGATAACCACCATGCATTTTTAAAAATCCAGTCAATTTCAGTGTGATAGTTATGCAGGTTTCAATTTCTTCTGAAATCCATGGAACTTCAAAATGCTTAATTTTAACCAGATCACATTTTTAACATGTAATGATAAAGCAATTGACTAGCTGTCCTGAGAAACAGTATGTAAGAACATAAAAAACCCCTACTGAATCAGACTAGCAGTCCATCTTGTCCAACATTTTGCTTCATACATAATGAGTAGCCAGTGATGGACTATCACCCATGAACTATCTAGTGTTATTTTAAAGCTATCTATGCTCTAAAAGTCCATCTTGAGAAGAAGCTGATGATCATAATCAGCTTTCCCATACTGTAAATGAATGTGTGATGTTTCAAACACTTGAGTTGCTGCTAACAAAAATGAAATAAGGCATTGCTTTAAAAAAACTGAAATGCTTCTAGGAAGGTTTTATCTTTGTGACATTAATGATAATCTCTTGTGTAATTAACTGCAGAGTGGTTATGCATGCAGTATGCAGTCTATGACAAGCCTCATAGAAAATACATCAGTATTAGCCACAGGTGAATTCGTTTAGAAAGATTAATGACTGCACCTGAATTTTAATGTCTGGAAAGGGATGGAACACTGAATCCTTAATTAAAAAGTTGAATGAGTGGTATGGTTTGTTTAACATCACAAATTTCAACTGGAGATTTTTATATTCAAATGAAGTCTGCAAAGGGAAACTTTCCTTCAAGCAGGGAAGAGTAAAGGTGAAAACCAATCATGTTTTATGTGCTTTCCCTTATGTAAATCGATACATGGATCAGTTGCTTTGATAAGGATCAAATATGGTATAATTATGGCTCCTCTGTGTTTACAATGAATGTTCAGAGTGTAAAAAAACTCAAGAAACACAATGCAGCCCCGAACAGAACTATGCACAGAACTATGCACAGAACATCAGATGTGAGAGGTTGAAAAAGTGACACATGATCTTATTTGTTCCTTAATGAGAGGAAGTTGATTCTTCATTATTATTTTGCAGTTTTTAAATCAAGAGAAAGTAACCTTGAAAAATACTATTGCAGTTTCATTCCCAAAAGATGGTTAGCTTGTTTTCCCCCAAACTTCTCTTTCAATTACTGAGTTAGTTTCAAGTTGTTAGCATTAAAGTTATTCACATTATCAAACCATAAAGTAGAAGCGCAAATCTAGAAAGAATACACAGAGTAAGCCTTAGTTCTTTCAACTGTGTTAAGAACAAGATAACCCAATGGGTTCCTGGCTAGAAAAAAACGTAAAAGAAACCTTCATGCGCTGTATTTAGCTCAACATACATATTTTTAAATTTACTAATGATTCTTTCCAGTAAGTCTTATGCATAGAGAGTGCATTATATAAATGAGATTTTTTTGTGTGTGAAGCTTATTTGTATAGGAAAATTGGTCACTTGTTTTCCAGGATCTGTGACGTATGTTTTCTGACCTGGAACAGATGCAGAAGGTCACTTTGCTGACTTTCCTGCAAACCACTCTGAGTCATCCAAACTGTAGATTGTTTTAATAAGACCATTTTTAGTAAGGAGAAAAAACAAGTAACTGCTACAGCCCAATTAAATACATTCATGCTTGTATCCTAGGTGCATTTAAAACAAACTCATACTTTGGCTAAAGCATACCCTGTGATTGTTTTCAATTGACAAAAAGAGGAGGGGAGTCCAAAACTGTGGCTTGAAGAAGAGTACAAGTAAATTAGCTAGAATGCCAGAAATGTCTGTGATGACTTCTGTTAGCAAATGTGCTACAGAATATTTTGATGTTCTTAGCTTAGAGATAGACATAGCTGTATACTTTTATTCCAGAGAAAAGACATTGGTCTTGTTTCCCAATCTTCCTTTTGGTTTGAATGGCATTAGAACATGTGAAAAAATATAATGATGATGGTGATGTTAATAATAATCTTATATACTGCCATTCTAGACAGATTAGTGCCACACTCAGAGCCATAAACAAAGTCAGTGTTATTATTACTCCCACAATACAGCTGGGTAGCTGGGATGGAAAGGAGTGGCTAATGTAAGGCCACCTGCAGAGTTCATGGCAGTAGTGGGAGCTGAACTAGCAGAGTGCTGATTCATAGCCTAGCCACTTAACCACTATGCTACAGCAACTCTGACCTCTGAAAATGTATTTGCAGAGGTGTGTGGATTATCATCTTCTTTGATATATTACACAATTTTCTGTAAGGAAATGTATGTTTCCAGGCAATAGCTTTGATCCAACACAGCATGTCTGGCTGCCAGAACTCTACATACATTTATCTTTTTAAAAACCCCACCTGTTGATGAGGGAACATTGAGACTGAATCCAGCCCTCTCATTTGTCTTCTGATACTGCATCCATGTATCATTGGATATTATGCTATTGTTGCGCAATAGCAACCATTCACTACTAGATTGTTTTGTCCACACATGATAATCCAAATGTTTGCTCTGCTACCATAACAATACAATTGCTAACACTACCATTCTGTATTCCACCTGCAAGGGCTGGAAAAGGGTGCAGGATTTTCAAGTGGACTGTAGAAATGCAGCACCAGCATTTTGCATTGTGCTGATACTCAAATGAAGTAAGACGGGCTCATCCTTTTTAAAGCCCTGTAGCACTATCCCAGCCTCTGCCAGTGGAAAAGTAGGGCTATTACAATGCAATCCCAAGCAGAGTTGTATGCGTCTGTTAAAGTCAGTGGTCTTAGAAGGATGTGACTGGATTGCACTGTTATTGTGTCAGCTCATTCTGATGCAAGCATTTTGCAAGTTAAGGAGCTGTAAAGTTAGATAAAGCTTAGGGGCAGCCTTACATGCCTCTTATTTGGGCACAGATGTTCCAGGCCTCTTACAAGATACCCGTTTGTGGCTGTTGTTAAAACATTTCGATGGAGTTGGGAGTTTACAGAAAGGTTTTCAGGATGCACTCATTCTGCATTGGAATAGCTTCTACAGTAGCATGGAGGAAAAGATCCGTATGTCAAGGAGATGGGTAATTGAGATATCAGGCATTTAGGTTAGGCTGCTGCGATCAGTTTATCAACTCTATGCTGAATCTGCTGGTGAAGCCTATAGAGTTGGAAACTGCTAATGATGAGCGGTGATTAGAGGTGTGCACTGAAGACATTTCCATTTCAGTTTTGGATCTGAGGCTTCAAAATGAACTCCATTCCATATTGGTTTGTTCCAGGTGGGCCAGTGACAGTTTGTATCTAATCTGTTTGGGATTTTTTGTTACCATGAGTTTGAGCCCATTGCATGTGTGCAAAATGTGTGTTGGCTGTGCATGCATACATGCATGCTATTATTTTCAGGGGGGGGGGGGGGTTGAGGCTCTGGTGCAGCTGTCTTTGTATGTAACAGCACCAAAATCATGCACAACATAGTCCTCCCTCCAAATCATCAACCCACCATGTTTGTACGCACACACAACAATGAGGTTCAGCATTTACATACCCCAAAGAATGTTTGGGAAAAGGTGTAAAAGCAAGTGATGAGCACATGCACACATACACACTGTTCTTTTCGGGGGCGGGCAGGGAAAAAAGGCTTTATTCACACTTAACCAAAAACTGAAAATTTGTTCTTGCTGATTAGCACCCCCTCCTAGTTGAAAAACTCATTGATCCAATGAGTTTCTCCTCAGTCACAAAACACACATAACGGCCCATGAAGAAGGCATGTGTCAGAGGGAATATCAGAAAACTGGCTAACAAAGTGGCAGTGGCAGGCTGGCGCAAGCTGGAGAGCACTCCATCTCCAACCAGCAGAGCAAAATACTTAATTCATTCGGGTATTTTCTCTCTTTTGTCCAAATGCAACTAATTATAGGAGCAATGAGAAGGAAAGTTAAACAGTTTGCATACACTTTGCGTAAGTCCATGATCAGAAATTTCTTAAAGTTCAAATACTTAAAGCAAGAGCTGCTGCTGATAACCTCTTAAAAGTAGTCAATAAGTCCCAAGGTATGTAAGATTGCAGTTGCAGTAATTTTAGCCTGTTTATCCAGAAGCCAGGTGGATAGAGTGCATTAGTGGATCAGTTCCGAACCACTTTCCTTAGTGGAATACAGAATATAATGCTTTTTTGCTGCAAAAGTTATCTCAGTAGTGTGTTTTGGCTTTATTGAGTACAATATAAACAAACTCTTAGCACAATTTACAGCTCCAGTTATAGGCTGTTTATCAGAGGCCGGATTTGTTACAGTCATATTTCCTAAGGTAATTGCTGAAATATTGTAAAAAATACTGGCAAGAGGAAAAGATCCAACAAAAAGCTATTTGAAAACAATGTAGTCCACAGGGCAGCAGGGCTAAGCTGATTCTCCTTTTGTTACATTTTTATCCATCTATCTTATCCATCCATTAAAAGCTAAGCACTCTTGTCTGCCTTGATTACACTGCCCTGTGGATCTTGTACATTTTATGTTTAATAATAATTAAAAAAACTGGTTTTGCTATCTAAGTTTCAGTTTAATAGAGGTTTCTTTCAGCATCAATGCTCTCCATTTCCATTAGGAGGGCTGGCTTGTTGGGAAGAGGTCCTGGCAGTCTAAATAATGTGTTTCCTACCTATCCTTTTCAGACAGATTGTACAATCCCAGACCTGAGTAACTTGTAGAGTCTATGAAGCTATATATCATTAGGAGGATATGCAGTTCAGGAAGGTAAAGACTTCACATACTGTATTAAGAATGCCCGTGTAACAACAGTAAACATCAACAAATCAGTAAGAAATGATCAGGAACTCTGTGAGGTGCAAAATGAAACAAACGAGCCAGGAAGATGCCCAGAAATCACTGTTTCGGTCTGTTAAGGTACCTTAAAATAAGACCCTGACCTTTCTTTGCTGCCAAGAGAAATGTGTGCCACGTGTTCTGATTCCTGTGTGTTATATTGACATTCTCAATACATTTCCAAAGCATTCCTTCTGTCCCCCCGCCCCCACAAACATGTTTGCTTCCTACAATGACCCTGCAATGTAGGCTTAAACTGCATTGATAGGGTAGTCCTCATGCTCCCCTCTACTTCCAGGTACCTTAAGCACTTCCTTTTCTTAAAGAAAAAGTTCTTTGCAGTTTACAAGGACTATGCAATGGAGGATCATTGCATTTGTGAACATTTATCATATGAAACTGCAAACTAGAAACAACTTGATCTAGAACAGCCTCACTCACGTTAAGATTTCTGTATGTATTAATCCCAGCACAGAGCCCTGTATTTGCTCTAGTATGAAGGTCTGTGGGAATATTATTCTCTGAAAGACCAGCTTGTATTACTTACATAAGCTACGTTTTCAATGAAACAAATGAACAGAACTAAAAGTGCAGCTACACACCAAGGATGCTACATGTACAGGAATGAAATAACTAATGGCATTGTGGAAAGTGCAAGACTTCAGTCTTTTTTGAGACACATTCTGTTGTGGACACAATATCTTTTCTGTAACAGCTTCATAAAGGAAACAAAATGCCTCTGAGAATGCATGTTGTTAAAATGTAACTTATCATAGAAGAAAGTAATTTTCATTCTGGCAGTATTCACTTCAATCTCTGTATTTCTTAGAATAATTTATTTTCCAGTAATACTCCACCATATGCCTGTCTGATTCAAGGTATACAGACAGCCTGGGACAAGAAAGATATTGAAACAGTCTATAATATAATGTCAAATGTACTAGTCACAGCTACTTATCCCTACTCTAAAATCTGAGTCAAGCTTTATACACATATTGCTCTCAAAATAAATTTGATTTCAGACACATAGTTTTACCTTTATCTAAGTAAAAGATGGAGAATGAAAACTAAGGTATAAAAATTAAACTGGCTAAGATATGCTTATGTACAAACGGGCATTTAACTTTGAAGGACTAGGTGGATGCTGAAAATATTCTGTTTGGGACGAGCACATTCTCCACAAGGCCATCCATTTTAAAGGCCTTAATCTAATCATTTTCTCCCTTGCATCTCATGATTTTACATAATTCAAATGACAAGTTGAGCAACCTTAGCTTGTGCTTCCTTGTAGATTATTCAAAGTCAGCGCACTCCCTTCAGTAGACTGGAATGCTGGAAAACTAAATGAGAAAAGGAGACAAGAACTTTACCCAAAAGACAGGACATAGGGGATGGAAACTAACTTGCCGAAATGTTTCACATATTCCAGATGTTCAGGAGAGCTCATTTATTCTTTTTTTGCATGAAAAATGAAGAGCAAATATACTCTGTCTGTCATAACAGAAAGATCCTTGATACCCTCAACAATCTAATGAGTAACATAGATGATGCAAGTTGCTTAGGGCTGCTTTGACGACTACTCAAGTCTGCAGAATGTTTTAAAGTGGAACAAAATCCTACTATATAAAGGGCTAACCATGTTCCAGACAACTCACTTCCTACCTTGGTGCATCTCAAGAGGGTGCTGTCATGGAGGGAAGCCCAGAAGAGGCAGCCCGCCCTCCAAGAGCACACCGCAGAGGGAAGCCCAGGGCAGGATCAGGCGCGAATGCTCACCCCTGCCTTCATCCAGCTGGGATCAGGAGCAGAGCAGGGGATGATGCTCACCCCCACCTTTACCAAGCTGGGATCAGGAGTGGAGCAGGTGACAATGCCCACCCCCTCTTCACCTAGCTGGGATCAGGAGTGGAGCAGGTGGGAATGCCTGTCCCCCCCCCAGCTGGGATCAGGAGCAGAGCAGGTGGTAATGCCCACCCCTTGCCTTCTCCCAGCGGGGATCAGGAGCGGAGAAGCTGGCAATGTGCACCCCCACCCTCACCCACCTGGAATCAAGAGCACAGAAGGTGGCAATACCCACCCTTTTCACCTAGCTGGGATCAGGAGTGGAGCAGGTGGCAATGCCCACCCCCACCTTTACCCAAATAGGATCAGGCATGGAGCAGGTGGCAATATCCACCCCCTGACTTCACCCAACTGGAATCAGGAGTGGAGCAGGTGGCAATATCAGCCTCCCCCTCACCCAGCTGGGATCAGGAGCGGAAGACTTGCAAAGAAACAACCAGAGGTATATATTACAGTAATCACAATAATTCTCCTTCTCTAAATAAGAATAATTTTACTGTCTTTTAAATATAAAGTGCACAGTGCTCAAATAAATAATGTTAATCAATAAATGTTCAATATACTATATCGTAAATACTACATCACAATATACAAAAATACCCCATCTATATAATATCATTGGTTTGTACAGAAGTCCAACTGGTATAGAGCTTCCAAGGAAAACCACAAGGTAAGTAGGAATTCACATCGAATATATCAGAGTTCTATTGTTTGAAGCATTCCGTTTTCGTCAATTGCTGTCATTTTTTCCCAACCTGGTGACTTGAAATCGAACAAACAATGGAAGTTTTGTTTGTCATATGTAATATGAGCCTTTGAAAAAGTCTTGAGGCTCTGCTGTTGAATATAGTTGATCTATATGCACATTTTGGACCAGGTCATCTCTGGAGGTCTTTATTCCATTCCATTGGGTTCCAACAAAAGACTCACCCCCTTCCTTCACCCAGCTGAGATCAGGAGCAGAGCAGGTGGCAACGCCCGCCCCCTTCACCTGGCCAGAATCAGGCATGGAGCAGGAGGCAATGCCCGTCCCCCTTCATCTGGCTAGGATCAGTAGTGGAGCAGGTGACAATTCCTGCCCCCTCCACCCAGCTGGGATCAAGAGCAGAGCAGGTAGCAATGTCTGCCTCCACCTTCACCCAGCCGGAATCAGTCACTGAGGAGGAGGCAATGTCTGCCCGCCTGCTTGCCCCTTTTTAGAGCCTGTTGTATTTTTTTCCCTCAACAAGCTTTGTTCCTAGTACAACATAAAGCAAATATTTTTCCCCAATTCCTTTTGCCACCTATTAATCAACTCAATATTCCACATTGAGCCACTGGAAAAAAGGAACTTTTGCAGCATAATGAATAGATGGTTGAACTTACACCAGGAAAAGCGTGGAACAAATTGTTGCTTGCCCATACAGTCTCTGGTCACTTCTCAGCATTTTGCCTCTTCATATTATCATCTTGTGTGAATTAACATAGCTGGAAATTAAGTTTAAAATATTGTTGCATTGAACAATACAACAGCCCAATGAAACATTCCCAACACAACAGCATCAATGAGATGTGAGTAACCAAGCCTTTCTGGTGGGGAGCCTCAGGTATGCATGGTATCTAGTTAGATTAGCAACATTAGCAAATGCTACTGTTAGAGTAGACTAAAACAGCTGCATCTAGAACCAGTGTCCGGGCAGAGAAGCTGCGTCACTGGACTCCACTCCCTGACCCCCACAAGACCCACCTGGCAGCAGCAGTGTAGGGTCTTGGGAGCTGCAGGACAATGCAGTGACAGCATCAGTGGCTCAGCAGGACAGATGGCAGCCAGGGCAGGGAGATGAGCCAGCGAGCCACAAGGGAACCTCAAGCTATGCTGCAGTGGCAGCACAGCTCACACCATGGAGGGAGAGTGGCTTGGAGGCCTCCCAAGAGCCAGGGAGTGACTTAAAGGCAGCAGAGGACCCCAGCAGGATGGCCGGGCTTGACATGATGCCAGCAGAGTCAGGAAGAACAGCTTGCGCCAGCACCCCAGAATGCAGGCTGGCACAAGCGGCCAGGAGCAGTGCCAGGGCCCCCATAGCAAGAACCCTGGGTAAGTGCATGAGCCCCAGAAGGGCTGGCCAAAGGCCAAGTTTCCCAAGCCAAACAGGCCTGATGGCCCCTCCATGCCCACTGGAATGGGCCGGCTAGCCCCACCCTGCAGGGTGGAGGGAGAGGCCAGAGGAAGGGCCAAAGGCTGGCTGATGTCTCACCAGAGGCAGGGAGTGGCCAGCTGACCTGACCATCAGGGGAGAAGGGGCGAGATTGGCCCAGACAGGATGAAGCCTGAAGAGGAAGGGTAGGAGTTTCCTACAGAAAGGCTATTTAAGGGCAGTTGGCAGGATGGCTGGTGAGGAGTAAATGGGAGTGGATGGTGGCTAAGAGAAGGAAAGAGAGTGAGCAAGAGCAAGGTGGAAGTGTAGCAAGACAGAGAGACCATTGAAGCCAACCATGCCAATCCGTTGGATGGAGAGGGAGCCAGAGTGATGCCAACTCCCCTCCTCCCCCCAATTCTAAGATCATTCCTGCAGCATGAATAGAGCATACTGGAAGACAGCCCCCCACCCCACCCCAGCTCCAATGACCCTATCACGGAGCCTAACAACCAGATAGACTGAGGGCTGGTCCTAGTGATATGTGCCATACATTTGGTCATTTGGAAGCTCTCTCTCTCTCTCTCTCTCTCTCTCTCACACACACACACACACACACACACACTTCAAGTACCATTTGGGATACATCACTTTTAAACTTCTGGTGCACAACCTAAAAACCAACTAATAATAAGAGAACCAAAACCCAGCTTTCATGGTTTCATGGGGACCTATGATATTTCCAAACTTTGCACTGTTTGAACAGATTTCACTCTCCAGTTCAGTCACTCACCATGTCTCCAGTTTATTTTCATTAGTAGGCAATCATGCATTTTAACCTGATGCTGCTATGAGAAAGTACTTACTTATTTAAAACGTTTTTATTCTGCCTTTCCACCAAAATAGGGTCTCCAAGGTTGTGAACATGAAAACTTGAAAATAACTGAGCATTAAAACAGCATTTACAATAATATATAAAATAATTCATTAAAATCGTATAAACAAAATGCCAGAGATACTCCTGGTGATGTAGATTTGAGCTGCCGAGCCAGCTATTCCTTCTTTGCAGGAACAATGAACCTTCAGCTTAAGATTTAGATCTTAACTGTCCCTTTGCATCGTTGTGCATTGATCCCCTTTATGCCTTTTTCTGTTTGTTTGTTGTTTTACTTGATGTCTATGAATAAACTAATCTGTTACACATTTATGTGCACACATATAGTTGTGATTTAGGAGCTGTTTTGTTTGTTTCAGGCTTTTTGTTAGGGCAGAAGTTCAGGTGTTAGCTACCTATAACACACAGGTAAACTCTGAAGCTTAATTCTCTGCTGTGCTTGAATATAGCTGTCTGATTTTCAGCTATGCAGACTTAAGGAGCACAATATTTGTAGGGAGTTGGTGAATGACACTTTACAGGGCTCGTTTCCGAGATTCACCCTTCAAGTGATGGTTGTGCTAGAAATTACCAAGAATACTTGAACCCCTGCAAGTTCACATCCTGTTCATCAGCTATGAACAAGGAAGCAATTTTTCAATAGTTTATTCATCAGTCTGTTCATAGATGTTCAGCAGGTTGCTTTGCTGTATTCTTTCCCAATGGTGCAGTACAGCACAACCTGCTTTTTGAGTATGTGCATTCTCACACAGCCAAACTGATCTATAGGGCAGGAAATTGTTCAAATAGTTAAAACAGGCACAAATCATATAAATCACTCATTAATTGCTAAAAAAACAATGTATTTTATTTGTCAAAGTAATACTTAGCAATGTTAATGGCAGCTGATAAGTTTGGATTGGGAGAGTTTTTCCATGTGCGCTGGGGGGTGGGTTGGTGGGGAGGATATAGACCTCTCCAGCAGGTGTTGGAGGCATTCAGGGTGAACTAAACATACTGAGTCACTGGCTCACATCTGATCATCAGAGTCAAATATGGTAAGTTCAACCTTCAAACATATTCATGATGAAATTTGTGACATCTCTATAAGCCCCCCAAGTCCTGAGTATGGGAAGATCATATGAGGAGAAGCTATGGCTCTCATGACATTTAAAACAATGGAATAGGGAAATATGAGCAAAGACAGACTGCACACAACAACAAAAAATCTGTAAATGCTGTGCCCCCCACCAGGCTTCTTCTTGTATTCTCTCTATCCCCACAATGTGCGTTCCTGGCTATACCACTGAAAGCATCATCAAAATACATACGGAAATGCTGCTCTGAGGAAAAAATACAATAAATAGGAAACCCAACGTGGCAGAGAAAGCTGAGCAGACTCCTCATTAGCCTTTTATTTTCTATTTAACGGAAAAATGTTTTTTTTAAAGCACAAGAACAATCACTCCTGTCATTTCCCCTAAACAGAGAGAACTGGTACAGTCCAGAAACAGTTTTACCACACGATGAGCTATATTTAAACTTTCACTAATACTGAAACCTATTAGAATGGCAAAACTGTAAAACTGCCAATGCATGTATCAAAATTTCAAACATTTCTTTTTCACTTTCCTTTGAGGACCAATGATATGTGAGGTAGCGGATCCAAGAACAGATATTCTGACATGTAATTTAGCTGGCAAGTCCCCCAGTATGGATCAAAGTGCCAAGCAAACAGGGTATTTTCTCCATCTGCACTAGTTTCTTGATCAAAAATGCATTTGCAATTTCATTAAGTCTTAGTAGGGGGGAAAGAGGTAACCAAATCCTACCAGATTTTATTTTCTACTGGGTTTAACTCAAGCTGAGGGACACCTTTTAGCAGGGGAAGAATATAGCAGAATGCCTCTCTTCCCTGACGCAATAGCCCCTGTTTTGCATCTAAATCATTTAGTAGGGATCCAGCTATGGCTGCCCTGTGTTCAGTGCTCCTGAGTAACACGAATATATAGTACACAGATCATTTTTTAAAAAAAATTATCCTTTTTATGAAGAAATGCATCATGAACTTCTTTGAAAATTAAAGTTGCTTTTCCCCATCCTAAATTTATTGTATAATCTAGCTGTCTCGACAGCATTGTGCTGTAATGAGGCAAAAAAGTAGCAAAAGTTTTGAACTGATCAGTCTTTATTGTAAAGATATACTAGTGTTTTTCTTCTAGAGCCCTTAAATGTCTCTCATCATACCTTGATAGAATTGATTTCTAAAGCAGTGTCAGGTGGATTATATTGCTACACTATTGCCTTGTGCAGCATCAGTTTTGGGTTGCCAACCCTTGTCTCACCTGGGAAGAAGGTTCTGTTTTTGTTTGGGGTACTCCCTGCCCCCCCCCCCCGGCTCCAAGACATGAGACATTTCTCAGATTTATTTGCCCCTTCAACAATCCAACTTTTCACCATTCTTTGTTATATGCTTTATTTTTATTGAGGCTTATTTCAGAGCTGGAAGAGACCTGTCCTTTGATATGAGGCTGAGTAAAATAATGGTATAAAGCAGCTTCTTATGTTCATGTTCTATAAGTTTTAAAAAATGCTGTGATGGAATGCAATTTAAATTAAGGTTTCCACAGTGCAGCACTCAGAGATGGAAGGGAAAGAGTTAATAACTGACTGAAATGAGAGCTTGATGGACAGGCTGCTCCCTCAACTCTCTGATCGGATAGTCAGAATCAGCTTCAGGATGACAGTGCTGACAGGATTTTGAGTTCAGTTGGGAGTTTGGAGTGGAATGTATGAAAGAGTCTGACAAGGGGGTCAGACAGTTACCCCTCTGAAGTGAGGAAAAGAAAATGTTTGCCCTAACTGTAACAACATTGTTTTAAAGGAAGACTTATAGTTAATAATTCCCCGTATCAAAGCCAACATATGTTGAAACTATTTACACAGCCAAGATAGAACTAGGTGTGTGTTTTTGGCAAAGCAAGTGGGTAATGAGTGGAGACTTCCATTCAACTAAGCAAATAGGGTTATGTCTTCTTAGGTGAAGAATAATAATTCCTGCCCAGTGTCTAGAAGGGGGGGGGGGGTTGACTCTAAATAGGACCTCAGGTCTGTTGTAAAGGAAAGACAGTGTAAAACTAATGTCTGGAAAACTGAGTAGTAAAGGGAATTCTGTGAAGAAACATTGTTGCTTTAACCAAGGTATTCGACAAAACACTTTCCCCCACAGACATGCGGTGGGATAACGTTCATCAGTAAAAAAAAATGCAGGGGAAGACCTTTCCTCCCCCAGAGGAATGCAGGGGAGGACGTTCCTTCCCCAACAGAAACACGGGGTGGATGAATCCATCTCCTAAACCAAGAACGCAGTGGAAGACCATTCCTTCCCCCAAACACTGGGGAGGACCATTCCTTCCCCAAAACCAATGGCATGAACTCATCCATTGTAGCCATCCATCTCTGCCATTCCTAGGTGGCCTCCAGGCGCAATCTGGTTCCAGTCTGCTGGCACCAGCGCACCTAGGAAAACTCCATTAGTATTAGGTATTATCGGTCCCTACCTCTGAAAACCAGCACCTCCCGGGGAGGGGTGGGGGAGAGGCACTCATGCCCCAAACATTTTTTTAGACAACACAACCAATAAACTGATACAAGCTACCCCAACCTTACCACCACCCATCCATTTGGCTGCATATGCAATCAACCACCAATCAATTGCCCTCAGCCTCACTGGGCTGGTTACCTTTAGCTGCTACCTGCTGGCTGACTCCGCCACCAGCTCGCCTGCCACCCCCAACCTGCCTGGATCGAGGACAGGCAGCATAGAGGGGATTGCCTGAGCAAGAGGGACATTCGTGCCTGTATTTGCAGGCCTTCTGATTACAGGATCCCTTTGCTGTAAAATCCCAGCCTGAGTTGTGACTGCTGCCCCAACCTGAGTTGTGACTGCTGCCCCTTGGAAGCCCAGGCCCCTGCGGACACTAAGGTGTGGTGGATGAGGTGGCCACTGTTAGACCTTTCTCCTGAATTTGGTATTGTGGGGGACATCACCAGCAGCCAAAGCTGCGGATGAATCTGATCCCAGGGGTGGTGCGGGTTGAGAGCAGCTCACCGCCTAAATTCCTCATCGTACTGCAACCATGCAGCACCGACAAAATCAGTATATTCCCTATAAATGATATTCAAATACTGGAACAGAGAAACAGCCTGTAAAGGCTGTCCTCTACCCAAGACCCCGTCATAAATCAAAAATCCCGGCAGCCAGTTGTGCCAGTTGTGATTTACCTTTCTTCTCCTAATTTTTTCTTTATCCTGTTCATCTAGATCATCTTTATCCTTCTTCTCCAGCTCCTTGAAGAGATGGGTGAAGACATCTACATAAGCTCCTTTGACTATTTTATCCCTGGTGATATGTATAAAGTGGTCTCCAAGGGGTAGGGCAGTGTCTCCAAAGGGGAGCGCCCTATAAGGCACCTGCCCATAGGCTAGCAATCCAAAAGGTGAAAATCCCAATGGCTGGCATGTGCCATACTGCCAACCCGAAGAAAGAGTGGCAAGGGGCTGGCTCATAGCTGTCCCCCATGCTGGCTGATGGCTCCCCATTGCCAACTGTGTACTCGGGTTACCCGCTACCTGAGCCAATCACCCCATCAGCCCAAACCCTTGCCACACTGAGGTGATATAAAGGTAGAAAGGTGTGGTGGGACCCAGGGACCTGGAGACAGCGGCCTGACCCCAGGGTCCCCATGGCCAGGTGCACGCTTGCTGTGGCAGGGCCGACTTACCCTCTGCCACACTGGGCTGCACTGCCACAGCAACTTGACTGCCTGTTCCCTGTCCTTCTGGCTCCACATCAAACACAGCCTCCACTTCCGCAGCCTCTCATGCCGCCTTGGATGCCATCCTGACCAGCCTGATGCGCTTGTCAGGTCCCCCAGCCAGGGCTGCAGCCCCCCTTTCCCTTTCTAAAGCATCCAGACGCTTCAGGATATCCATGTTCAAGCTAGCACCCCCTTCCTCGTCAGAAGAGGAGAGTGCAGGTAGGGCTGTCTTGGGGGGGGGCTGTTTCTTGATGGGCTGTTTGCCCTTAAACTGGCCCTTACCCTTTCTGGAGGCCATCAACCTAGGGGCTCACTCTTCCCAAACAGCCCAATTAATGAAAAGGTTATAAGCAACAATAATTAATGACCCCTTATTTCTTCAATTATTAATGAACCTTAATACTAATGTCCACAGCAGACTGCTGAAGGGCAGAGGGGAACAGAAAAATTATTGAGCTCCCTGCAAGGGCTGATGATGGCAGGACTACCCCCTGCACTCAGAAGCTCAAAGGCTACTAATCATAAAATGGCTGCCAGCCAATCCAAAATGGTGGTCTCAATGTTAATTAAAATGGGCCTAAAGCACCCAGTATGCCAAGCTGCCAAGGCCTGGGCCAGGCCCCCCTACCGTGGGGCCAGATGCAGCCCTTTAAGGGGGGAATTTGGGCAACTAGACCAGAAAGACACAAGGCCACCTGGGCCTACTGCCAGGACCCAACCTTTTCAGGGCCCTGAAGTCTCTAGGCTACCCCTGAACCAGGAAGAAAAACTGGGCCCCAAGGAACCACACAGGAGCACAGAAGCCCAAGCTACCCCGGAGTTACCAGGAAAAGGGGGGGGGTGAAAGGGCCGGGAAAAACCCACCGCACACTCCCCTCTATTAACCCCTGCCATGGCAACCCCCACCACAGCAATGCATGCAGTGCTGCCAGGCACACAAACCACTCCACAGAGTCCAAAGATGCTCTGATCTTCATGCTGCCACCTCCGATGCTCTGCTGCTGAGGCCGCAGCTGCCCTGGGTGAGGAACGGCCAGTCAGAGGCACTAGCCATGCTCCACATGAGGAAGGCCAGACTGCCACAGCCTACTCATGCCCTGGTATTCCTCCGTGAGTCAGTGAAGGAGCAGGAGCACAGACAGAAACCTCCTGCTCCAGCTGATCGCATGGAGCAACTGAAGCTGGTGGGGGCGGAGATGCCTTCTCCAGCATCTGTCTCTGCCCCCACAGCAGGTCCCGGATGCCCGGGAAGGAAAGAGATCTGTCTCCTCCTCCTTCCAGGATGGCAAACTTTGGCCCCTAGTTAAGCTTCTGCGAGGCAGCTGGGAAGTGGCTGCATTCTGTGAAGAAACATTGTCGCTTTAACCAAGGTATTCAACAAAACATCTTTCACTCTTAAAGATTGTAAACATTAAAACTGAGCTGCAAGAAAACTACTTTGCCTATTACTTTTAGAGTATTCTACTCTACCAAAATTTTTTACCTCAGCTATTTCATCCCCTGACTGCCCATATTCTATCCCTGCCTGTTCAATAGAGTTGCTATTTCTTTTGAGAGTTATTCAGCATCTAGTGCCATTTCATATAAAGAGGAAGAGGGCTCCTGTTTTTCCCATCATGTTTCTGGGCAGGGCTAAAAAGCCTAAAATATAACCCCTTATCAGGGTGGGTCAAAAGGAACTTTACAACTTGAAAATCACTAACAGAGACACACTACTTGAGGCTGCTCAGCCAAAGCCTGCAAACTTAGATTTTGGTGGGGAAATCTGCCTCAGAGTGATGAAGGGAAGGGGGAGGGGTGTCATAAATGCCTAGGCTCCAAATATTATGGTCAACTTACACAAATAAGTAACATTAATGTTGGTGCAAAATCTCCAACTGGGGGAGGAGGTGGACCTCACAGTTTTCAATGACCATTATCAGCTTTCTATATTACTTTTGTACTCATGCAGTATAATTGTAACCATGGTGATTATGAAAGATTTATTGGGAAGGAGCTTTTAAATTCCAAAAAAAGAGAAGGGTATAGCTTCATATACTCAGTAAAATTTGGTTTGAGTTTCATCTCTCATCTTTTGGGTAAACAACATAGTGAAGAAACCACTCTGCAGAAACAATTGCCACTATAAGTCAAAGAGAGAGGAATGGTGAGGCCCAGAACTGTTAGTTCACATTAGTAAGTAAAAGTAGGAAGGATTTGAAGACTTCTTTGTCTGTGCTCCTTGGTATATTCTGTTATATAATTTGGGGGGGGGGGTAGGTTCACAGGGTTGTACTGGAGACAGGAGTAGGATTTTTCATGCTCTGTGCAGGACTATCAAATATAATTGGAATAGTTCAAGACAAAGATATATTGGGAAAAACTTTTAATATAAGATCTATGTCCTCCCTTTTATTAATAGAAATTATTGTATTTTTGGAGTTGCAGCTGCCATTGTATATGCATACACTTGGTCCAAACAGCTTAAATCAGCTACCTGTTGTTATTATAACATCTGAATAGATCCTGGGTAGACATGGGCACAAACGGAAAAAATATAACGAACCCGTGGTTTGTGGTTTGGTGCCGGTGACGAAACCGAACTAACCAACTGTGACAAACATTTCCTGCTGACGAACCTGTTCAGGGTTTGTGGTTTGTGGGTCTGTGGTTGGCTGTAAGAGCTGCCTATCAGGGTTTGCAGGGATGAGATTGGAGTGCCCATGGCTACAGAACACCCCCTCCCCCTCCCTCCCTCGAGTGTCTTCTCCCAAGTTGTAACCACTTTGCAGCTCCATGGTTGGAAGGAAGACCTGCCAATCAAGGTAAGCTGGGCTTCCATTCGGGTTTCCAGGGTGACAGAAGGAGTGCAGACAGAGTTCAGGCATTCCCCCAGCTCCGTTTCCAAGGGAATTGATTGGTGGTGCCTGACTGTCTGGCTTCACAAACCGTGGATGGACGCAACAAACCGGGCTTCTTATGAATGCCGGTTCGTTGGCCTTGGACACTCACGAACTGCCAGATCGCGACCAGACAATCAGGCGGTTCGTGGGTTTTTAGCGTTCATAATGCAGTCCGTGCCATTGTCTAATCCTGGGTCTGTTGATTTCTGTGGTGGCTCTTCAGCAGTTTGAGGATTCTAGTGGTTTCTAGATGAACAGTTTCTTGTTTCATAGTCAAGCTTTCAAGTCGCGGATTATATAATATGCTTCTCTGCCTTTGAAATTGTGAGCTAGTATGACAGATTTAAGAGATTAGCTTTTATGGATGGATTTAGTAGTAACCTTTATGTATTAAAGGTTAGCCTTTATAAAAAGATCTTTCAGTGTATATTCCATTGCAAGTAAGTCTAATTATTCGCTAACATTCTAACATTCATCAGCTACAGTTCCCTTATCTCAAGATAGTGAAGCTGATTATTTTCATGTGTCATTCTGAAATGCACACCATCTTAGACATTATGCACTTAGCCTTACCCTCTGTAGCACTTATATCATTTCCAATTTTCACCTTATGGTGACTAGATTTTTGCCAAGGCAAGAAAGACAGCTGAGAAAAGACTGTCTGCCTTTGAACATGTAGGTAATTTCTGGGCTGCTATGCTCAGTTTGGTAGTACTTATCTGTAGAGAAGGTAGCTGCCTTTCAACTTCTTCACAGATGTTTCTAAAGGCAAGTAATCAGTGGTGATATTGAGATGTTTTTCCACACCTTCAAAGTGTCCCCTCTCAGAATTATAGATTCTAGCAAACGTTAGCTATTAAAGCAGGAAGCAGAGCCTAGCAAAACAATGTCAGACTTATCTTCAATTTCCTCTCCTTCAGAGCTGACTGGGCTCAGTAAATCCTTGTACTTTGGGTTAAGATCTCTGAAATTCTCAATGAAGCCCTGTGTAATGAACAAGAGTCTCTCTGAGTTCAGTGGACTTTGTATTAAGACTTTAAAGGACTTGTACGTGCTGTATGATAAATATTCAGGAGAACAAAGGCTTGCTGGTGTTTCAGGATATGAACTAAGGAGTTTAGGTCTGATTCCATTGTTTTTTTAACTAGATATATCTTGAAGTCAGAAATTATGATCTGGGGTTTTGATCAAGAAGGATCTAGCAAATATAGGTGACAGTGATGCAAGTCAAGTACCTTTTTTTTTAAAAAAAGACATGCTCTGGTGCTCTGTTTCAATTAAAGTAGGAAATACTTTATGCTTTGAAAATGACTTCATTCTTATCTCTAAACGCACTATATATTCAGAATTACTCCTTTAAAACCTGCTAGTTTATACAACCTTTTGTTTATGTTCACGTAAGATTGGTTTACACCGGCACATGTAACACTAGATTGCTTTAAACTTGTTTATTTGCAACCAAATGAGTGAATTAACTACAATGAAAGACATTGTGTCTTGTATCCAATGAAGAATTTCTTTAGGTAGAATTTCTGCCCCACACAGTGCAACTCCCCCTCCTTTTGCAGTCCAGGGGCATTTTGCGTTGCATTTAAGGTGATGTTGGGTGAAATTAAAAATGTATCTGTGATATTTGGTCTTTGATGGCTGGTGTATATGCTGAACCCATCTGTACTGTCAAGAAGACCAATGGTTATATTGCACAATGCAACAGTGAGATGATTGTCTTTCATTGTGCTCAAACTTTACATTTTACAATGCTGTGTAGATAGTCTTTTGAAAGGGTGTTGAGGTACCATATAATGTATGCCTGTACTGAAGAATCAAGATGTGGCCAATTTTCATTGCATGCATAAAATGGCAGCATCAAATAGCTCAACTGCTCCTAAGACCATGGCCATGTATCTGTCTGCCATAATTTATGCTGAATTTGCATTATAGAAGATTTGTTTTTCTGTGATTACAATAGCATTGCTTGATCTGTTCTGAAATATACTTATATATAAGCATAGAAAATGATCCTTCCAAGAAGCAAAAGAGTTAATTAGGAAACAGCTGAATGTAAAAAAACCCAAATAAATTATCCAGGACATATTGTGCCCATAGAAGTGGTGCCAAAAGTAACTATTTTGAAAAGCTGTCAAATGGAGGCGTTTGGTGGTTTTGCAGAGCAGATATAGAATAGAGAATGTCTCCCCTGAGTCAAAGACTGTTGATGCTGTGTAGCTTTAATTGAGATCTGATTCCAGGCTGTTCTCTACTTCTGCTGTTGGCAGCCACTGCTACCTGTGGGTGGATGAAATTCCAGATGTAGTAACTCAATATGTGAGCCTAGCCCACCCCTCAAACTGGTATCTCTTGGGAATGATAATGGGAAGTTAAAACTCTTTGGGAATATTAAAATAAAACTTGCCATGTCTTCTCAAGAAAAGAAATAAGTAAATGGAATAGATTTCTATTTTAAAATAAATGAAAAACAAAAGCCCGCTATGCTTGTGTGACAAACCAAGCAGCATATGCAAAGCAAAGCTCCTAAAAATAATAGCCAAGTGGAAACAACTTTCACTATCTTTTTCTTCTTGCTGCTCCTTACATACTCTCCCTGCATGCTTATCCAACTGTACAGGAGATATATTTACTCAGAGGCCAGTTATCTTTCTAATAATAATTGGAATGCTAATACTGATTGTGGGAATCATGAGTGCTGATGAGCTATACATACCAGGAAGATGAATCAGCAGAACCTCCAGCCGCCTGCCTATGCAGCCCTTGAATCATACAGCTCCTGGGGATGACATGATCTGAAAAACAGACGGACATCAAAAGAACAAGAATAACAGAGGAAGACTAGGCCAGAAGGTTAAGTTTCCATCCTACAATGATAGTGCAAGGCAATAAGGATCAGGTCAGGAGTCAGGACACATTGATTTTGAATTAAAATTGACTGATTGAAAATTCATATCAAGAATTTGGTGGCAACTGAATGCAAGGTGGGATGCAGACTGGGAATCATCCCTTGCCCCCTCCCCCATCAATGCCTTTTCTCATCACAAATGCCTGACCTACTGCACTGAGCAGAGGAATATATAACCCCTTTTTACGGAATATCGAGTTAGACCGCTTAAGGGCTTCTCGCATCATGGCCTTGGCAGTATGAATCCTTTTACCAGGAACAATTGTTGAGTGCTGTAAAACTATGCAAGTGTCAGAAGGAGAAAATCCTTGACTATTGGTATTTTAAGTGCCCATCCCTTTCCAGGTGCTTAATTGTTCAATTTATATTGTTACTTATGAAGGTGTTTTCTCAATTGTGCTCAAAGTTATCTATCACAAAACTATCATGAAATTCACAGTTGTAACATCTGACAAAATCTGCTTCATTAATGTTGCCAGTCTCCTGCTTTGTCTCTGTCTCATGTGCAGCCATGCCTTTCTTTTATGAAATATAATTTACAATTGGGGGACCCACAAGAACTTGCAGATGGTATCTCATTTTTCCTCTCCCACTATGTCCTTTTCCCCTTCCCTGTCTCCCATAGACTCTCCTATTTTTTCCTGCTTCCTTCTCTCCTTCCCATCTACTTTTTTCTGACCCCTTGTGTTCACTTCCCCCCTTACCCCCAGGCAGCCTCTACCCTATGGCCCAGTTGTGTGGTGCCTGGGTCTCCTGAATCCTAGTCTGAAACTCTGAGCTCTACACTACAGTACACTGGCTTTTGCGGAGGGGCTGCTGTTGAATGGTAGCAAGCAGCTAAGCCTAGATTAGCCATATAAGTCATGTGGTATCTAGTTGCCCAGTGGTTGCTTCTGGGTTTGATGACAATGAGTTCTCCCTCAAAGGAAAAAGGTTTGGAAAGAGCCCTGACTCCTTCCCTTGCCTTTTCCTGATAGAAACCAAGCCTGAAATACTGGCCAAACCTGGGGCATTTATCAGGTATGTAGGAAGATCTGTCTTGTCCATTCATGGCTCCAGTCTCCAGATTTAAATCAGGCCACTTGGCTATTACTATGTAAGATGTAGATATCAAGAGTTGCCCCTCTTGAATCTTTCTTCTGAAAAGGAAAAAAATTAACTTTGCAATGACTCAGATTTACTAAGGCAGTTTTAATTTCCATTACAATTTAAAACACAGCATGCTGGTTTGGAAATGTCAGTGAGCCATGGCAAACATATTCAGTTGAAACCTAATAATTAAAATAGAATGAAGGGTTTTAAAGGTATTTGTGGTGATTGCTTTTTAAAATATTATCATTTTGCATGATAAGTCAATAGAATACCAAGCCAAGCAATATTGTGATTACAAATCAGACTAAAAATTACAGCATGACTTGCTCCCATAGTCTTCTGAAATACAAAGTATATATTCTGTTATATCTTTTATTATGCAATCCTATGCAGAGTTACTCCAGACTAAGACAATTGAAGTATATGAGTTTAGTTTGGAGCAACTCTGAACAGGATTGCACTGTTAAGCACTGTATTGCTTTCCAATACTCAATGCTATTTCACATTTCACAGTCAGTGTAGGGATTGGACTAGACCTGGGGAGACTCATGGAATGAACTCCACAACAGGAGCAATATGGGTAGAAATACTAGGCCCCAAGGGCTACTGAAAAGAGGGGTGTAGTATCATTCCCCTGATCAAATCGTTGAAGCTGTTCTTGAGATGGAGAAGGAAATAAGGCAGGTGACAGGTGATAAGGCAGGTAAAGTGGATCATGTTGAGATAATGGGAAATTTCAACTACCCTCTCATTGGCTGGGTAAATATGTGCTGTAGAAATGAGATTCCTAGACAACATAAATGACTGTGGACTGGAACAATTAGTCACAGAACCAGTGAGAAGGACAGTGATCTTGGACTGGGTTCTGATTAGATATGGGCATGAACAGGAAAAAGACGAACATGGTGTTCGTTGTTTGTTGCCATCCATGAACAACGAACAATGAATACTGATGATTCTGTCATGAACATGTTCGTTGTTCATTGTTTGTGGGGCCAGCAGGCTCTCCTCCAGCCATCAAGATCCCTACTGCACCCCTCCCAGAAACCCTACCTGAGCAGGCAGCAGGAAAGGTACCAACAATAAACAATAGCTTGGTTCCAAAGCCTGGCAGCAGTCCTGGAACCTGAAAGGGTAGATCTCTATCCCACCACACACAAAGAAAATTCAAGCTCCAATGCACTCACCCTGTCTCTCTAACAGCAGCTGTCTCTCCCTGAAAGCCAGACCTGGGAGCCCCCCTCCCCCCTGGTCTTTTCCTCTTGTAACAGATTTGGAGCTCCAGTCTACACTTGGAAGGAAGACATGCCTATCAAGTTAAATTGGGGTTTCCAGGGCAATGGCAGGAGTTCAGACAGAATTCAGACAATCCCTGCCTGAGTTGCCATGAGAATTGATTGCAGGTGCCAGACTGTCTGGCTTGAAGAACAGCAACAAACAGCAATGAATGAGGCTTGCAACAACCACCTGTTGATTTAGAATGGGGCATCGCAAACAGCTTGTTCGCGAACAGCAGATTGGGCTGTTGGGGGGGGGGGTTCGTTCATATTGCTGTTCATGCCCATCTCTAGTTCTGAATTGGGCTCAAGACCTTGTGAGAGATGTAGATATTGTTGAGCCAACTGGGAACAGTGACCACAATGCTATTAAGTTCAGTGTACATTACTTTTCAATGGAAAGTTACCCCTAAAGTCCAAAACAGTAACATTTAATTTTAAAAGACGGAACTTTACAAAAATGAGGTGAGTAGTTAAATGGAAGCTGAAAGGGAAACACACGGAGAGTCAGATCCTTAGAGGATGCTTAGAAGCTATTTAAAACCACACTAATTGAAACCCAGGTACAATGCATTCCCCAGGTTAGGAAAGATACTGCCAAGTTTAAGAGAATGCCTATATGGTTAATGAGGTCAAAGTCAAGGAAGCCATAAAAAGCAAAGAAGTTTCTTTTAAAACTGGAAGATCTGTCCCAATGAAGTGAACAGAAGGGACTGAGGGGTCTGGCAAATAAGTGTAAGTTAATAATTAGACATGCAAAAATAGAATTTGAGGAGCAGATTGCTAAAAGCATCAAGACGAACAATAAACATTTATTTAAATATATTCAGAGCAGGAAAGTAGAGAAGCAGCTGAGCCTAAGAATAAAAGGACTGCTAAAGGAAGATGGGAAGATGGCAGAGAAGCTCATTGAATTTGCATCTGTGTTTACTGTGGAAATTGTGGAACATGTACCCTTGCCATACCCATAAGTTTCAGAAAGGGAGGCTGAAGAACTGAGTCAAAATGAGGTGACAAGAGATTGGGAAAATTAAAAAAACAATAAGTCTCCAGGTCCTGATGGAACAGACTCAACAGTTCTTAGGGAACTCAAATGTGAAATTGTTGATCTGCCAGTCCATATATGTGACTAATAACTAAAATCAACCACTGTACCAGAAGAATGGAGAGTAGCAAATGTTTCACCAATTTTTAAAAAGGGGGTTGCATTTTTTCTGCTTTTTGGAAATTCTATGTAAAAACTGTTCCATGTTTTAATCTGAACCAACATATATATATATATATAGAACAGAATGAGCTGGAAATATACCTGGAAATCATTGTTTTGATTCATTAAAGTGACTTATGGACCAAATAAACAAATTTGGGAAATGAAGCTATAATGACTCCCCCCACACACACACACACAATTTTTTGTGTATTTTGATTCAGTTCTTATTGCACAGTGGCAGCTTGGGCACTGGGCTAGCAGTGACAGGCATCAGCATATGTAACTGTTTAACAACAATCAATGAACCAGATCTTAAGGGGTGATACTGAGCCCAAGTATAGTGTAACTCTGTTGGTGGGAAGGGGAATGTACATGAGTGCATTTTTTCCCTTTGGTGTTTCTCAGGCAATTGGCATTGGCTCTGAGAAACTCGTAGGCATCTATTCACAAAATGCTTGCTTTGCACCAGGGGAAGGAGCAGTAGACGGCACAGTGCCATCAGCATTGCCTCGTGAATCCCTTTCTCTGCGCTTTTAGACACAATGCTGTATTCCTTGAAGGAAATAAGACCAGTCTCCCCTTTTACTAGTAAAAAGATAAAAGAAAGAGGGCCATCCCTCTACTTTGCATGAATAAGATCCCCCACCCACTCCTTTCTTTAAAAAACCCAAATGGATTCACTCTGAACCAGCACTGGTCCCCCTGAAACAAATCAATAATGGAACAGAGTTAATTTGGAAACTTCAAATTTGAAAATTTGAAAATTTTCTCAGTGCCCACCTGTAATATATAGCTACTAACCTTCTGGGCTACTTTTTACAAATGAGAAGGTGGATATAACCCACAAAATGTTATGCCACAATACGTTGTTACTTGTCAGGGCACCATGGTTTTTTTTTTTCCTTTGCTGCAGCAGACTAATGTATACTTTGATGGAATTTGTTTTCAGATATGAAAATGCCAAATAATGAAATGCTTGGTCCTTGTTTGGTTGTGTAAGTAGCACAATTCCTGCATGTATGCATTTTATATGAAATGCGTAACAGAGACAGAGACAGGCAGACTCAAGGAGAAAATCCTAGTTACCATAGTTCTTTCTGCTATTTTAAAGAGATTGTTTGTTCCACTATTAACAGAAATGCAGTGAACTTTATCTCCAAATACTGTTGTCAAAACTAGAAGACTCTAGAATAATAAAACAGCCTTTTTAATACTGAAGTCCTGACAAAAAGAAGAAAGTGGTGGTTTTCATCAGTAAGATTTTTGATTGAAGTCAGATAGGTACTTAGGTCTCATTACATGTGGTTTGCTTGGCTAAAAATAGACACATTCAAAACTTGACATCAGTGTCTTAAAAGCTACTCATGGGATAGACAACAGCTTCTTTCCTTAAGCCACTTAATTTTTTTGCCATCAAATTAATATTTTATGATTCCTGTGGGCCCTCTGCATAGTCTTTATGGTTTTCAGAAGAACAACAAGAGCCACACATAATATTAAATTGTGTCTTGAAAATCCACTGAGAGAAGGTGCTGGAACTAAATGCTTTAGTACCTTACAGAAGTAATTAACTGAGGAACAAGGATTAAATGTTGTGATGGTTTGTTTTAATGGATGGCCAGAAGGGACTGAAAAAGATAAATAAATAAAAAGTCAGAACATCACATACCAAGCAAAAGTAACCCCCTCCTTCCTGCAACATCATTTTCAAAGAATTTGATCAGAAATTACCTGTCAGAAAGCAAATATTTTACAACTTTAAAGTCCTGCACAGTTCACATAAGAGAACAAATTCATAAAAGAGACAGCTATTTAATTTGCTGTCACTGATCACAAGAGTATCAATTATTTCTTGAAGGGACTTTCTTTCATCTTTTACCAGACGAAGTACTCACTGCTCTACAGACCTTTCCTTTTTTCATCAGTCACTCAGAAATAAAATATTTATGATGTCAAATACTTTTTTTACCTCACTGCAGCTGATAGAAACACTTTTGTTTAAAATATGTGATACTTCCACTGAACTAATAGTTTCCCAAAGAAAGAAAAAAAAGACACTGTGAGACTTCATACTTGTGAATATGCTTGTGATTGATTTTAGCAATCTGGTGTCATAAATACAAATACAAGACTTTAAAAGTCATTGGCTTCCCTTTCCAGGTTTATTGTACACTTTGGGTTTTAAACAGTAACACATCAGGGTTTTTAAGTTATAGAATCACAGAGTTGGCTGTAGATTTTACAACTGTGGGCGAAGCTACAAGTGACGAATGACACTTGAACGGCAAGTGTATTTCTCCCTGTTCACTTGCTCTCCATTCAATCCACTTGCTGTTCAAGTGTCATTCGTCACTTGTAGCTTGGCCCTGAGATGCTGAATTGTGTTTGTGCCTGCATATATAGGATTAGATTACATACAGGTTTTTTCCCAGCCTTGCAGGCCAGTGTCTCTGTGTTAAATGTTTTCCAATCTTTTAAGGTACACATTTAAAAACTTTAGGAATTATGAGTTATAATAACATCATCCAGAATAAGAAAGTACAGTAACCAAAGAAGACCAGTTACTGGAGACACAGTTGGTACAACCTACAATAAACCTGAGCTGAAAGGAATGGGTGTGAGAGGGCAATCCAAGAAGAGACCATGACAAGTCACTTCTGACACAGCAGAAGAGGATGGATCCAGGCAGAAGAAGAAGTAGGTCAGTACCGCCCAGCAGGGAGAAGAACAGAGTAAGCCTTCCTTGTCAGAAGAACTTGCAATGGAGATAGATAATTCCACTGAAGAAGAAAAGAATCAGCCAAAGCTGTCAGGAAAGAGCAGACCAGACTCATCTGAGGGATGAGGAGTGGCGCAAACTAGCCCCACTGCTGCAGCATTTACAAAGCCTGAAATCAATACACCTTCAGGAGGAGGAAACAGGGGACTTAGTACAGAGAGGAAATGAAAATACCTTACCAGTAAAAGAACTTTGGGTTTAGAAGCAAGAGCAGAAAAAAAACACTGTGTTAAACAGCTTTGCATGGCTAGTAGGGATACTAGGAGTTATCTTTACAAAGCTGCAGCTTCTAAGATCAGTGGTAGATTGGTGTTTATTAACACTCCTGGCAGTGAGGTCTTCCTTTCCAGAGGTATCTCTTCAGTCTATTTATTCTTCATCAGAATGTCTGACCCTTTTTGGATCTATATACTGCAAAGAGATCATCTTTTCACTGAATAATTTAAAGACAAAACACATCTATCCTGGGCCTTGTCTGACTTCTGTTCTTCATAAACTAACAATGCAAACTGCCAGGTTGGGAATGTAATTGGAGTAAACATTCAGCAGCCAGAAAACAGCATGCATTTAATCTTATTTCCTACTGTGCAGACCAAAGGGAATTATTTATCCTTTTTGATATCTGTTTTTTTTTTTTTAAGTTAGTCTGGAAGAAAAAAAAACACCTTCCTTTGGGAAATAAATTGTAAGTTGATGACCATCTACAGTTGTACTTAAACATGAGAGAATATGAGAATATTTAAACATGAGAGAATATTTAAACATGAGAAAATATGGCTATCATTGTTACGAGTAGAGATGGGCATGAACCGAAAAAAACCCGAACCATATGGTTCGTGGTTCATCCAATTTCACAAACCACAAACCACGAACTTTCACGAACTTGGCCCTGGTTCACGAACCAGTTCATTTAGTTCGTGAAAATGTCACATCCAGGTCAGAAAATCGTCACTTCCGAGTCAGCAGAAGGTCACTCCCGGGCCAGCAGAAGTTCACTTCTGGGTCAGCAGGAGGTCTGCAGGAAGTCCATCCCCTGTTGCCTAGGAAACTAATTGATTGGCACCAGGCTGTCTGCAGTGACAAACCAAAAAATGAACCAAAACAAACCAGCCTAAAGTTCATGGTGGTTCATTAGAAATGGGATCTGATGAACCGTGGTTCGTGAAGAAACCGTGGTTTCTATTTCAGTTCATGCCCATCTCTAGTAATGAGCTGAATATCCCAGCTTGTTGAGAGCATTGTAGAATACTACCAATAAAAACTGAATGTTTCTTTTCAAGAATTTGTCATGTCCACTTTTCATTGGCACAGCACATTCTTCAACATTTAAGGAGCTAGATAAATTGAGTCCCAAGAATGATTTAAAAGAAAAGCACTTTCAGTGGAGAAGATTTCAAGCAGAGAAATGGCAGAGAGATTCAAATCCATTTCTCTATGTACCATTTATGTACTACAGATCCCCACCTCAGGAATAGGGCTCAAATGTGAGTAAATGCATACATTGATCCCTGTAGTAGAAAAATCATGACAGGGAGTGTCCATTTGGAACAGAGAAATGGAATATGGTTCATTAAAGCTACTTATTGTTTTATATTATTTATGTTCTGGCTTTTAATGCTGGATTTGTAATTGTTAACTTTTATGGTTTTGTGTTTTGATTGTTTTGTTTTGTAAGCTGCCTGGAACAGGTTCTGTTGAAAGGCATCATACAAATGATCTAAATAAATAAATCCATAAGAAAAGAATGAATTACCCTTTTCACATATCTTTCCTGTTCAAAACCTCATCTCCAAAGCCACTTAACAAAAAGAAGATGAAGAACTAGCACTAATGTTGTTTCTATTACAAGTATTTGCAAATCAGGTGTAATTAGCCCTTGGCTTCCAAATAGATTTGAAGCAATTTGCTAATTTATCCCCTCCCTTACATATGTTCACTCTATATGCTTTGAATGTTTGCTGAATAAATATGTTCCCTAAATATTTGATATCTTCCAGAGGAATATTTGTGTTCATCTGTTGCAGCACTACAAAGATGGATATTTAGTATCTGACAGTTGGTATACAATACTATTTAATGTTTATCTCTATTTTCTATATTTGATTTGATTTAGCATTTGATAGATAACATACAACAGTATTTAGGTAGTGCCTTTTTTCCAGATTCCATAAATATTGCATGCAACTTTTTTAAAAAAAAAAATCAAATTTGTTTCATATTAGAAAATTCTCATTCAGATGTGACTAACAAAATTGGAGAAATAGCTATCATAGTTACTTATTTTTCTGTTTTTTTTCCAGTGCAAAATGTTTCACCATGGGATAGAGAGATGCCATTCTGTGTCCATAAAAAAAAATCAGATCCCCCCTGCACCAGAAGAAAATACAATCAATCACCAAGTTACAGAGTTATTCACAATCTATTAAAGTGCCCAGTGCAAACAATGAATGAATATGTGCCAACCCCAGACTCACTTGGGGAGTCTCAGTTGCAGGCTGCTAAGGAAGGAAAGCAGAGGCATGGTGGTTGCCATGTTGTAGGGTGGTGAGTAGAGGTGGGCATGGACTGGAAAATGGACCAAAATTTTACACGGACCAGGCCAGTTTGGCATTCATGAGCCAGCGGGTCATAAGATGCATCTTTTTTAACATACGCGATGAACTTTGGCTGGTGCGTCCGTCTATGAAACCAGACATCCCAGCGCTGATTAATCAGTTCCCTAGGCAACATAGGAGCCAACTGCAGACCTTCTGCTGCCCTCGAAACACACCAATCTTAGCCCTGAAAACCTTGATAGGCAGCTCTGGCTGCCAACCAGAGTGCTCCCATTATTCTCTATGTGAGCATTTAGTATACAAGACACAGCACGGAGCTGCGGTTTCACTTTCCAGCCCGCAGTTACCGAGTGAGAAACTGCTTGCTGCAGGGGGGTATTTTTGCATTGCGTGTCATGAGAGGGAGGCTTGGAGGTTGTGCTGAAGCAAGGCTCTGGGTGGGAGCAAGCTTATTGGGCTTCCTTGGCTGAGGGCTCATTCCTGTTTCTCCTTTTCCCTTTTTCAATTCTTATTTGCTTGTGGGGTGGTGGGCTAGCCTAGGGGCTGTGCCCAAACCTAGTCTCAGAGCTGCAGTCAGGCTCTGGGTGCAAGCTTATTGGTCTCCTTGAGGGCTAACTCTTCTGTCTCATTTTTTCCCTTTCAATTCTTACTTGATTGTGGGGTGTTGGGCTAGCCAAGGGCTCTGCCAATTGCTACAAGCCAATGCAATTGGCATTTGAGGCTCCTATTCTATGTACTGGAAGTTTCCTGGGGGTGGCGAACTTTGGGGGTCTGTAACTCGAATGTCCAAAATGCAATCTTGGCCAAACTTAGAATGTGGCTGGAGGAGAGCATGCAGAAGACTTGCTGTGAGTTTGGCACCCGGTAAGTGCAAAGGGGGCAGTCCCATCACCCCTGGAAGTGATGAACCATGGACCAATGAACTGGTCTGCAAACTGGAACGGGTCTGTCAGTGGTCTGTGGTCTATGGTCCATGAAAATTAATGGACCATGGACCAACAGTCCGTGGTGTTTTCCAAGTTCTTGCCTACCTCTAGTGGTGAGGGCTTCCTGCGGCCTCAGCAGTGCAACCCATACTGCTCAGATTTAAATGCCAGGGCCAGCCAATCAGAGCAGGCTGGACTGGGTGGTGAGGGCTGGAAAGACGGCTGGGAACCTGGGAGGCATGCTCTCCTCTCAGGTGTACTGCCACCCCATTTAAAGGGAGGCAGCCCCTGGCTCCTCAACACTGGGCCCATGGCCAGCATCCCACCTCCTTTCGCCACAACTTTCGAAGGAGCAGGTGGTTGGGCATTGGGCACCGATCAATTTGGGGGGAAACAGGGCCCATAAACTCAGTTTCTGTATTATGGGGATCCCCTTAAGAGGTCTGAGGGTGCGGCATGGCAAGTGCATGCCCAGCTCAGGGGCTGTCAGGTCTGCCTCACTCCCAGGGGGCAGGGGATCCACACAAGTGTGCACACCCATGTAGTATCTTGCTAACTGTCATCCCATGGACCCCCCCTCAGCAGGGGTCTAAGGGGGTATGGTGGTCATTGGCTGGCAGGTGGGTCAGCCGATGTTTGGATCAGTGCCCTGTACAGCACTAATGCTCCATGAGTTGTAAACTAATAAATTTGTGGCTTCTTCTAACTCCATCATGGCTATCTGGTATATTTTGTCACCTTGTGTCACGCACAGTGCTGGGCACAGCAGGCCAGAGGCTCACTGGTACTGCAGGGCTGAACACAGCAGGCAGGAGTTCAGTATTACAGAAGACAGCAAACCAGGGTCCAGGAGTCAGGCCAGGTGTCAGGGTCAGGCTATCAGTCAGAGAGAGAGGGGCAGGCAGAAGAGTAGTCAGTAGGCAGGCCAAGGTCAAAGTCCAAGCAAGCAGTAGAGCAGGGTACACGAACGTCCAGGTAGCAGGGAGTGGCGAGCTGAGTTGCTTCCACACTTGGTTTCCTCAGCGTCTTCCTTTATTGCTGTCCTAATGAGGGACAGCTGTTGCCTCTCCCTCGAACAACTCAGCTTGGCGTTGTGCTTGCAGACGGCCACTCCTACGCCTCTCCAGGAGCGCTGCCTTATCTCTAAGTTTCCTCCTTTCAGCAGGCCCCAGAGACTCAGATTTCGCTCTTGCCCTGGGGGAGTCTTTGTCTCTTACAGCCTCTGTGGAGGTTTCTGGCTGTTCCTCGTCCCTGACAGTCTCTGCAGAAGCTCCAGGCTGTTCTTGCTGGATTCCCTCTGGAGCAGCATCAGTGGATTGTGACTGCTCCTCCTCTCCCATAGCTTCTGCAGGCGCTTCCGACTCTAGAGGAGATCCTGCTGGCCCTTCCTGCTCATCTTCTGAGGAGGACTCTGAGGAGGACTCTGAGGCACTAGGTAAGGTGGCCAGTCGGGGCTGGGGCTGACTCATGACACCTTGCCTCCTAGCTCTCCTCCCCCTTTGGTGCTGGCCTGCAAAGACGTTATAAGTTTTCATACAGTCACTCATAGTACCCTATATAAATAGCGGTAATTTACATTTCAATAAACATATCAACAGTCCTTCCAGTTATATCAATCATTGTCCAATAAGAATAAATATTCCATCTTCTTAACTCTATCTCTTGCAGAGCCATCGGCATAAGATCTTAAAATGACATGTGCAGATGAATTGTGGACAAGGCAGATAAGTGCATTGAATTCAAAATCATTGTTAACATCCTCTTTTTCAGTTTATCTCCCGACAGCTCAGATTTTGCATCCCAGGGGGATGGACCTCGTAAGAGCCCAACAGGGAAGCCAACTCACTCAACTTGTTTTGTCAATTCCACTTTTTCAAGGGCAATAACAGTACAAATACATCCCTGATCAAATGGTCTGAAACTCATGACTCTCCAGTGAAAACTGGTATAGCAACCATTTTCCTCCTCTGGTGAAGAGGGGGCCCCTGCTTTTTGTTCTTTGCTGTTTTTTAGAGGAGCCTCTCTTTTTGTATGCTGCTCTGCATCCATAGACAATAACACCCAATGATGCTTTTCAGTTGAATGCCAGAATTTCTGATGTTGAGTGACTCTGATCTTTCATTATTTCTATTTTCCAGGCCCCTCCCAGAGCTGAGCTCTGGCTAGAAGTTTCCTGCTGTCTCTAGCACCAAGTCCCTGCCAATCAAGGGATCAGATTGATTAGAATTTTTTTTCAGAGCTGTATGAATTTTAATAAATATTAAAATTTTAATCATTATATTAATTCTAAACAAAAAATTTATTTCAAGTTGCTTTCAAAATGTAGCTAGTGTGGTAGTCATTGGAGTGTTTTGAGAGCACTAAAGAATGAGAGGCCATTGTTCAAGCATAGTTTGCTACACACTTTGGAAAGGAACTGTGTGGCATGTGGTGAGCACTGAAGATAGAGAAGGAGGAGGGTTAAGGGGTCTGCAAAGACATTTAAATCAAAATGTTCCTCCTTGGGTTGCTAAAGTTTGGAAGCCACTGATCTGGAGACAAAACAGCACAACTGGTCATGTGCAAAGCACGCTTTGACTGGGTGCTGCCTTTGCATCCCCACCTGGAGGGGACTGCAACTTTCCCAGGCATCTGGGTCTTTTAGGAGGTGGGGCCTGACTCTAGAAAAAGTGGTTCTGCATCCTTAGGGCAGCAGTTTGGCTTCAAAAGCTTGGCCCACCCATCTAACCCTAAAGCAGTACAGGATTAGCTTGTCTCTGGTTTCCGGGGCCAGGTAGAGTTTTTTTCTCCTTTTCCCTATATTGGCTCAAGGGAAGAGGTGTTTTTCACCAACATTGTACTGTTCTATGAGGGTGATAATTGGATTAATTATAGTTGTTTCTAGGTCCTTGGCAGGTTAGATTTGGGTAGACAGAGCAGTTTGGTGAGTAGCTGGTGGCATCTTCTCATTGGTAGGGAGTTGGGGGTCTGTCAGGGATCAGCTGGTGGGCTTCACAGCTGCCAGCTGAGAGGGCAGACTGCCTGGGGGACCCCCTGTATAAGTCCTTCCCTCATGTTCCACGGCTTGGGATGTTTGGAGCTTTAAGGGGGGGAACCGTTGCCTGGCCAGCCAGATTACAGCTATGCGCTTGGATGGTTCATGCCTGGGGCAGTGGGTGCTCGCCCAGACAGGTCAAGGAGGTGGTCCAGGGTAGACCCCTTAGCTATATCTGTACTGCTAGTTATGCCCTTGCCATTGTTGAGTTAATGTTGATCAATAATTGGCCCTGATTTTTCACCCAAGCCTTGTGTCTGTCTCTTTATTCTGAATTGGGTGTGTGTGTGTGCAAAAAAATGCCTCTGCTGTGTAGACCACAGGGAAAACTTTCAGTAGCTTGAATGAGCTGTATATTACTTGCCTCTGAGTTCACAGTAAACTACTGACTGTGTCGGGAGCACTCATTTCATAAAACATCTAAACAAAACAACTGAAATAGTTCTATTATGCTTATAGCTGAAAACGAATAGTTAGATCAAGAATTAAAGAGGAATGGAAAAAATCTGGTATAACTTTTCCCCCCTGTGCAATTAAAACCCCCGCACAAAAGTGGAGTAAACAGAGAAACATGTTACAATATAGAATGCCCGTGTTATCTGTGGTTGGATCAACCCATTTTCTATTTGCAAAGACTAGTAAGCTTTTGCTGCTCCCTCCTCCTCCTCCTCCTGCCCCATTTTATATCCGACTTGGAACTGCTTGATATGAATTGAAACTACGTTATATTTTTGGAGGAGATAAAGATATTGAAATGGCAATGAAAAACAAACAGCTTTAAAATGAGACACACTAGAGCTGAAAATGCAAACCACATTAATCCAAAGGAATTGAGGTTTGTTTCCTCCCTGTTCTACCCAAAAAACATCACAGTCAAGGTGGATGTAAGAAAGTGTACAGGAAGGAACATGAAACTTCACAACTTATGATGGTACAAATACAGGAAAACAAACAAAACAAATACCATCTGATGAATCCGAGTGACCAGGCAGGAAGCCAGCAAGTATGGTTGCAATATTTAAGTTTAGAAGGAAATCATTAGGAATGTGAAATGTGCTGCAGAAAGAAACTAACACAGATGGACAAGTTAAAGTAAGGCATGGTTTTATAGCAGTTGTTATAGAAGTTATGGTATGATCAGGATTGCACAAAAGTTTATATGGAGGGAAGCAGTCATTGCCAACATCCAAGTATGAAGCAGATATTCCAGATGGGAATGTTCATTTCATATGAACTTTTACATACCACCAGTGAGGTGTAGTGGGTAATGTTGGGCTAAACCCAGTGGTCATGTCCCCATTCAGCTGCACTTGAGCCTGCTGCTGTTTCTCCACTTCAATCTACCTCATTGTACTACACCCAAAGAAGTCCTTGGAGCCAAAGAAGGAATTAAAACCTGTATTTCAATAATGGTGTTGAAGCAAGACTCACATATCAGAGATCAACCATTACCTGAGGCGATACTTCATCTCCTCCTTGCAGCATAAGGGCTTTTGGCAATTATTTATTTAAACATTCCTAGCCCATCTTTCTCAAAAACACAGATCAGCTAACAAAATGTCCAAACGAGGAAAAAATACAATGAAATGCTAAAATACAGAAATGTTCCCATATCTCAAAGAAGACCTAGCTTGATTGAAGGATGGATTAACAGCCCTGTGGCATGGTAGCATGAGTAGAGATGGGCACAAACCAAAATACGAAACAAAATTCATGACAAACTGGGCCAGTTCGTGGTTCGCGAACCGGCAGTTTATCAGAGCCCATTTCTGACGAACTGCTACTGGTTTGTTTGATTCATTTTTTGGTTTGTCACTGCAGACAGCCTGGCACCAATCAATCAGTTTCCTAGGCAACAAGGGATGGACTTCCTGCAGACCGTCTGCTGACCCAGAAGTGGTGTTCTGCTGGCCCAGAAGTATCCTTCTGCTGACCCAGAAGTGACAATTTGCTGACCTGGATGTGACGTTTTCACGAATCACAAACCAAGGCAGGTTCAGGAAATTTCGTGGTTTGTGGTTCATGAAATGCGACGAACCACGGCACGGTTCCTTTTTTTCCTGGTTCTTGCCCATCTCTAAGCATGAGCTGACTGTAGTAATACAAGTCAAACATGGGCTTATACACTTGTAAGAAAGAAAGGAAATGTTAATTTTTCCCATCACCAAATAATGCCTCTTTCAGGAGCTCTAGGAACAATTTCTGTGTTTCTAGTTGATTGTCAGAATGTCCAACGAGTAACACCTACAGCTATTTTGGAGCAGTATCCTGAATATCTCTTCAGCTATTATTGACTCCTGCCATTTTGTCTGAATCAACAGTAATGCCTTGCTCCCAATAGCTACAACCAGTGCAGAACAGCTCTCAAAATACATGGACATGAAGTCCTATTTAATAAATTGCCACAGACTACTTTCTTAGCAATTCCAATGCATGCTTTCAGAATAATTTATAGAGCAGCACTATTATCAGATTGACACCTACACCTTTAACTAATGTTTGTTGCTAGTAGTTCATAAGATATTTTTATCTTTCAAGTGTTAAAATTAATGCATTATGTGTCTGTTCTGTATCAGCCACAGAGCATACATAAATTAGACTGGATTCTATCCAAACCCAGAAATTTACATGTAAGAGGATTTAATGTTCCATACTTAAAATACTGCCCTGACTTAGGGCGAAGCTACAAGTGACGAATGACACTTGAACGGCAAGTGTATTTCTCCCTGTTCGCTTGCGCTCCACTCAATCCACTTGCCGTTCAAGTGTCATTCGTCACTTGTAGCTTGGCCCATTGATAGTGCAAGAAAGCTCAATCTCAATTCTTATCAGATCTCGAAAACTAAGCAGGGTTGGCCTTGGTTAGTAATTAGATGGGAGACCTCTAAAGAAAACCAGGGTTGCAGAGAAGGCAATACCAAACCACTTCAGTTAGTCTCTTGCCTTGAAAACCCCACAGAGGTTGCCATAAGTCAGCTATGACTTGACATCACTTTTCACCACCATCACCACCACTGCCTTGTCCAGAGTTTTATAGCTCTTAAAATGTAATGGGCAGCTTATTTCACTACTACCACTACTTAACATTTCTTCAATCACACCAGTAAACTTTCTCAAAACACACAAGCAGCATATTTCCTGCCTCAGGAGTTCGCATTTTGACCTGTATATGGAGCAAAATGAGCTTTGTGATACTCTAGGACTGCAGGAATAAAAAGAATTTCCATGAGACAAGATATACACAGGTTCGATCAACAAAAGTTATCTTCTTGGGAAAGGGAAAAGGGGAGGGATATAAGGTTAATGTTTGAGAGAGTTTCTGCTGTAGTTTTTAGTTAGATTTAGTATGTAACACAATGAAAATTTGAGGAACCTGCCTTGAGTATTTTTGGGGGGAGGATTCAGATAAATAAGAATCCGGGAGACAAGAGAAGGCACAGTTAAGCAGGTTCACCTAATGGAAGTAAGAAATAAATGCAGCTGAGGTATTTTATCTGTTGCTGTTTTTATGATTGATTTTAAGTTGTATTTTAATCAATGTTGTACCTCGTTCTGAGCCTGCTTGCAGGGAGGGCAGGTTAAAAATCAATCAATAAATCGATTAAAATTGAAAAAGACCATTGTCCCATGACTGCAATTTCCTACTGGTGTAGATCTGCAGATACATATTATTTTATGTGAAACTGACCAGCCCTCAAATTGTTTCTTCCACTTTGCACAGCCAGATTTGTGGCCTCATTGCCATGTACACTACATCTTGGCTTAGAGTCCTTGCTCACTGAGCTTCAGTGCATGCATGTCTGGGGGAACCACATTTTTATACATTTCCAGTGCATCTAAAAGCTGCAAAGTAGCATAAAGATAAGCAATAGGAATGCTAAATTAATGGAATGAGTCATCAGAAATCATTCATCAAATGGAGCTTTGTCTGTGTCTGTGAGGTCAGTTTGTGCTCTCTCTTTTATACTAATGTGGCTCAATTTGAGGTGTCTGACCCACCAAACTACCAAATTCAGAGTCGGCTGAACTCCAAGCCATTGTATTGTGTCAACAGTAATAATTTATCTCATTTAGAATTAGGGCTGCCAGTCCCCTGAAAAGACAGAAGATCCCCCACTCTGAACCTCTGCCTACCACTGCTACTCACCTGGCCAGTGGGGGAAAAGGTCCAGGGAACAGGCTCGGAAGTCAAAAGAACTTTCAGGGCCAGCATACAGTGGGCTTTTGGAAGTGATGTCATCACACCCACCAGGAGTGAATGCAAACAAGAGAACATCACTCCCAGTAAGTACCACATCAACCTCCCTCCTGCCAGGAGAATAAGGGGACCTGGCAACCCTGTTTGGAAGAAATACCTCTTTTGACACAAGGATAGGCCAGGGGGTTTTGTTGTTGTTGTTGCTAAGGCTTTTAGATCAAACTTGTAAAAGAGTATTTTGCTGTAAGCAATAGATTCCAGTTCCTTTGTAGTATTATAACATTTCCTGCTTACTTACACAGGCATTTGCCTGTTTCTATGCACCCTTAAGAAGAACTCTTCGGGATCAAATCAAGATCCATCTAGTCCAACATTCTGTCTCCTGCAGTGGCCAGCCAGGTGCCTGAGAGAAGCTTTCAAGCATAAAGGTAACAGCCCACAGCACATGGTATTCAGAAGTATACTGCCTTTATTTGGTACATTTTACTGGTTAGCAGTGCAAGCTTGTGAAGAGTAACCACTGTCCAGACTTCAGTGGACTTAACCTGGATTAACTCTGCACAACGTTGTGCTGTAAGAGAACAAGCAATGATCTGTGGTATTCCTGGTAGAAGAGTTGCTTCTGCCATGACAAACCACACATGTGCGCACACTGCTATATGAGGATAATGTCCTACCAAGAATTTCAACAAGATAATGAGGACCGAGCATGCCAAATAAATGATAAATATTATTTCTCTACTCCTTCCATGAATTTTAGTCCCTTTAAATGATAAAATCAGAATAATTTCTAGACCCTCACATGGATTGTTGTATATAACAGGCATTTCAACTGTATGTTTTGCTTGGATTTTTTTTTAATGGGGCTATCAAAAATATGTTTGCATTAGTATGTGGCTGAAAATGATTGGGTTTTTTGTTTGGTTAGTTTTTGTTTACTGCCTTCAAAAGAACAACTGAACAGTCTTGGTTGCATTTTAAAAACAAAATCTAGCTTGTATTTTATCTCTAAGTAAGAACTTTTACTGCCAAATATTAGTCAACATGAATGCTGGTTCTTGAAACATGGGGATTTGAGCCAGAAATTATGACAGATGCTAATGTTCAAACAGATGCAACTTTAATAACAATTTTATCAGGATGAGAATCCTGGTTTGATTTTTATCAAGTTTGTTAGGAAAATATTTTGGGAAAGGAAGGGAGAAAGAGTGTTTTAATGATGTTCACATGTTTTTCAAAGAATGAAAGTTGATATATACAGGCGTCGAAAGCATTACACGTTAATTTCATTAAAGTGGGGGAAGAGAGTGAGTATAAAAAGTCCAAACGTAAACATGATTGACCTCACTGGCAAAAAGATGAACATGAGAACCTGCTCTGACATGCTAAAATGTTTTGCCTTTACTACAACAGAGTGGGGCAACAGCTGTCTTGAAAATTTATAGTATCATTATATTTGTAGCAGATGTCTCCTTAAAGTGAACATTTTTGCTTTGTGCTCACAAATCCTATGGATAATTGCAAACGTAATGTGGAGTTTTGGTTATGCTGCAGTGGCCCCCACTATTTTCCTAAAATGGATTATGGTCAGGAGAGGAGGGGGAAAGAACAGGCCCTGATCCTAATCTTGGCCTGAAAGATAAAGAAGTAATCAAAACAAGACTTCTGCAGATGCTTTGTGGAGCCTTGTTTTAAGGGGGTAAAGGTAAAAGTTGAAACTGTGTATGGGGATCACTAATTAAATCAGCAACCAGTCTTGCAGTTCCGATTAAAAGGACTAAATGCCAAAATAAGCCAGAAGTAGCATATTTAGTTATGGTTATAGAACTAAAACTCCTGAGATTTCCTTTCTTTCTTTTTTCCTAAGCATTGTTATTTAAATCACATGCTTTGCTATACCAAAGAAGACTAAATCAAACCATCAATTCCACAGTTGTTATTGGGGTGGAAGGAAAAGTTTTGTTGTCAGTCTGAAAGATTGTCACTGTTAAATGTAAAGGAATTGCTGTAGTATAACATACATTTATATATTTATTAACATATATTTATAAATATAAACAGAAAAAAGAAGAAAAATGATTATCACAATTATAATTACATCAAAAGAAAAAAGAGTAAACATATAATATAATAAACAATGATATAGTAAACAGTAACAATTATATGATAATAGCGACCATTTTTACTATGTCTTCTTGTAATGGAAGATTATCATTTAATCTCCATCTTCCCCTTCTGCCTCTGTTTTGTTCGCTGGTTACTACTAACTGATTTTGATTTGTAAAGGTTTTTGGTTGTATCTTTGCACTCTCTAGATTAATAACTAAGGTTTTTCATATCCAGCACATACCAATCCTTGAATACGTTTGGAGTCTGTCAGAAAAGAAAGTATAGTCTCTTGTATTCATATTTTGGATCCTCCAAGTGTAACCCCTATGAGGTAATTAATTTAGCCCAGTAGGGCAGAGTTAGTAGCTGGAGCCAGACCGCTGAGGAGGGAGCTGGTTGCTGGGGAGCTGAATAATAATTAATATGGTCTTATCACCTTGAATAAGGTAATCAAATGTTGTATGTGTATTGTGTTTGGTTGGTGTTACTGAGATTGTATTATTTTTGCAAGGCTGCAATCCCCCCAAGAAGAGGACAGAAGCCTGGGCTACAGTTGCTTCAAATTGGAAGGATAGTGAAAAAGGAATCAGACAAATTGAACTGTTTATCCTTTTCAAGGACATTGTTGTCTTAAAGTTTCTGTTTGGTTGCACTTATGAATTTAGTTAAAGAAAAAAATAATTGTATTAATTGTTGAAAGAGTTTTTTAAAAATTTCTTCTTAACTTAAATATTTATATTTAACTTAACTTAAGCTTTATATTTATACAGATGTAGTATTTTTAAAATGAATGTTATGTAGTATTTTATGTTTTTAATGGTAATGATGGTTAATTGTGCAATGTGTTTTTGTGATCCGCTTTGTTGTGATCCGCCCTGAGCCCACTGGTGTGGGGAGGGCGGACTATAAATTGAATAAATTAAATTAAATTAAAATTAAATTAAATTAGTGTGGAAGTTTGCTTCCTAAGCCCCATAGAACCCATACAAGGAGAAGTTATGCATGCATCTTCCAATTGTAACATTTCCATATAATTAAGCACATTTTTGGGAAGTTTGCCATTACTCTATTCATGTCTCTCCTTGAAAATCTTAAATGGATTGGAAAATATTTTCATAATTTTTTTCTCTTGCATTCTTTGGGATGTATATTGTTGCAAGTGTGTAAATCTTGCCTTCTGGGAGCCTGATTTTCAAAGTCATATCGCTTCCTTCAGAGTCTCTTAATTTTTCTGTAATATTTATTTATAGATTATTTATATAAACCGTGACTTTTTAATTATAAATTCTTAATAAACACACAAATACATTCTAGCAAACAGGAACAAAGTCCCAAACGATTATGGAAATTGTAATATGACAAAGCAGGAAAGGTGGGCATTCCTGTGCTTCAGCTGCCATTGTAACTGAGTCCTTCATGTGAGTTTGTCACTGATTGCCTGGGGGGGGGGGCTTGAGCTCTTCAGCTCCCCCGTAGTTTACACCTATGCTCCCTCACCCCAAAGGCAGCAAACACACTGACTACTTTGAAGCTTTTTTCCCCCTGGGCATTGTGCCCCCTCATGGCTGCAGGCAGAACTGTACCAAAAATGAAAAGCATTCTTTGAATGCATGATTTATCCATGTTCCAGGGCCCCCAAGAGCTGACGGGACCTGGGAAGTTTGTCCTCCTTGTCCCCATCTCTTAGCAGCCCTGGAACGGGCCAGCCAGCCAGAGGGCAGAACAAATGCGTTGCCCTGGGCTGAGATAGAATGGGAGGGCACAGGAGACTGCAGACTCTACCTAGCCCTCCCATCTGATAGGCTGAAAAAGAGCCTCTTAGAGAAGCTTGGGAAAGGTTCCTGTGAGGGCTGAGGAGGAAACACAGGGTGTGGGTGTGGGTGCCTGTTCTGGGCAGGAGAAGGAATAAGGTGGTGCAACCCCCTTCCCTTCCTGTCTGAGGACACCTGCCTCTGCAGCCAGCAGGATGGTGGATGACTGGACAGGACTGCCAGTGAATGAGGAACCTCATACAACCATGCAGCTTTATGATAGGATGGGAGATTGACAACTTTTGTAATGATACAATTTTACTTATGTCATTAATCCATTCTGTAAACCAATTTGTAACAGTGAGAAAATGCTGTTCCTAACTCATGTATGCATAAGATCTGACAGGAAATAATATTTTCTCTGAACTTCCTGGAGAAGGAATGTTTGCCATTATAATTCTGTTCACAGATTAAGGTTAAAAGATTGCTCACCTTTACAAATGTATTATGTGACACCAACGCCGTAGCTTTTATTGCAGATAAATCTATAGCACATTCTGTAGATGACAGGAAGAGGAATATGATTCTGTATCACATTTGGGTGATAGAGGCAGAGTGTTCTGCTTCTGCATCTCTAAACCATTTTGGATTCAGTAACAATGACTTGTGCTTTCCAGCTGATTATATAGATCTATCTGCAATAGGTTTCTTGCTATGGAACTTATGATGAAGATTGTATAAAAAGGTTAAGGACAGTGTTAAGAATTCACTTCCTTTTAAACCTTGGTAATAAGCAAGATAAGAAATCCATCTCTCAAAGTTAGTAAACAGTCTAGCTCTGATGGGAGGGCTGAGTAGACTGAAGATCACCATTGCCAGTGGAGGTTGCAACATACTCTGGACATTCCACTGAAAGCTAAACAATAAAAGCATAACCAACTTCATATGTAGATTACTTAAGTAGAGAGGTGAAATTGACAGAGCCTTTAGCTCTGTCTTTTTAAAATACACTTCCTGGCTAACAATGCGTCTTCCGACACCTGAGTATTCTTGTGTAAGATGTCTTGCGTGTAGAGAGACTCTAATTGTGCTTTTGCTGCTATTAGTGGTGGTTTTGTTGTACCTGGAATTGGTAGATTTCTTTTTATTTTCATTTTCATCTATTTAGTTTTTCTTTCAGTTGTTTTTTAGCTTGCTATTATGTATTGGATATGTTTTTGTATATTTATATTACTTTATAGAGATTCTAACATGGAGCAACATGCTTCATCATTATTTTAGTCTCTTCAATAGTAATGTACCCCTTCTATCTGAAATATGACCTACTAGAAAATTAACCATGGTGTCAGCCAGTTGCATTCCAGCCCCTTGTGCCATGCCAGCTTTGCTCGGGGTCAGACCATTTTGCCCTGTTCTCAGATTTCAATCTGCTCTTGGATGTTATGTTTGAGTATTCCATAGTCCTTGTGGTGCTGAAGAAGGCTTGTTCAGATGTAGTGCTTCCTTGCTCACCTGCAGTGGGGTGCTTTGTTCTTGCATTCTTGGTTGCAGAAGTAGGGCTGAGATTTCTGCTCTGTTTGTATCTAGAATTTTGAGACTCAGAATTAGACATGGGCACGATCCAAAAAAAAAATACCGATCAAGCTGATCGTGGGTCTGCACTGGCAACGACCCCAGATCACTGATTCACTCCGATAAAGTCCCGTTTCCGATCTGGGATCGGGGAGGCCAAAGCGGAGGGGCGCCCCCCCCACACACACACACTTAGAGCAGAGGGGGGGAAAGTTTTTAACCCAGCAACGAGCCGCCTCCTCTCAGGGTGGGGATGTTTTCTCACACACACGCATGCACTTAGAGCAGAGGGGGGGAGTTTTTAACCCGTCCCTGCCTCTCCAAATAGAGAGAGAGAGAGATACCCCATCAACAAGTTTCAGCCAGCTTTTTAAAAAAAGCAGGGATAGAATCCTCCATTCCTCCCCACCCAATTTTAAAAGCAAGCAGCCAGTCTTCCAAAAGCATATTTTAAACAGGAAGAAAGTAAAACCAGGATCCACATGGATCCTCGCGGATCCTATGGTTTTTTAAATAGGAAAAACACAAATGAAACATCAAATCACCTATCAACTTCTTGCAAAAAGCAGGCACTGGGCTGAGAAGCCAGGAGGAGAGAGATATCTCTTTTCAGTGTTAACTCTTTCAACGCACTGAATGAACTCAGGTGAGGAGTGCAAAACAGCTTCAGTTGATAGCTGTTCTCAAAGTAAGGGGTTTTTGTTTTCATTCAGTACGTTGAAAGAGTTAACACTGAGAAGAGATCTCTTCTCATTGTTAACTCTTTCAACGCGCTTAAAAGCCACCTTTTCACTCACAACTGTTTGCTTTTCCTCGCTAGGGGAAATATTATCAAGTTTCAAACAGAGCTCAGGCATTCCCCTGCTTCCGTTGCCAGGGGAATAGATTGTTGGCGCCTGAATGTCTAGCTTCCCGATCCTATCACGATCGCCCCGGTCCAGCTCCCTACCGACTGCTGGATCGTTTGCCGTGGAAGACAACGATCCACCAGGTCACAATCAGGAGACTGCCATTATCGTGGGTTTTTTTTATCATAATGCAGATCGTGCCCATCTCTACTCAGAATCTGTAAGGGGTTCTAGAAGAGAAATGTTGCTCATTTACCCTTACAACTTTGTTGTTCGCCTTGGCTGAATGATGTCTGTGCAACATTTCACCAAGACCTCACTTGAGCAATTGTTGATCCCAAGTATATTGCAGACATAGGAACAGAACAATGTAGTCCCTGCCATGCTTTGTAATATCTGATTGTGTTCCTTTCCTGGAACCAAACTACTTCTACTTCTGTGCATTAGTTCCAACTGAGATAGTTGGAATCTCATCCTGCAATGAGGTTGGGGAGTGGAAAAGGCAGAGGTAATGCAGTTATCTGAGTCTTGCTGTTGTCTTTAATGGGAATGTGTTTACTTGTTACTTTTCAGGCTACATTAGTGTTAGTTTATTGCTGAGGGAAGTGCCAATTTCTGAGCAAGCCTAAGAGTCTGACTAAGCTCTCTTCTCCCTACCAAAGCTCCAAGTCTTCCTTTTTTTACCTCTTTCACAAGGGTTATATGAGCTCAATGTTCTGGCAGTGCAATGTTAACTATGGCCGGTGTTGACCAAAGATTGGCAGACCTCTGGCTACCTCAGCAATAAAGCGGGCATGTTTTAGCTGTACAAACTTTTTTCATAGGTATACTGTTGGCTCAAGGAGGATAAAAGAATTGCAAAAATGTTTGATTCCAACAAAGCCCAGCTTCTGCCCTTACCATTCCTTTGATTCTGCTCATTATTCTCACTTGTGCCCAAACAAAGCCAATTAATATTGAGATCCTGCCTGCGTAGTGTGGTCATATACACGTGCACCCTTGCAACATGAAACTGTGTGAAACAAAAGAAGTGTCTGTGATTTTGGCTGGGGATGTGAAAGAGATCCTAAGTACTTGCTGAGGCATTCTACCTCACAAAATCCTGAAAGTTCCTTCATATACATTGGGTATGCATTCTTCATTCTGTGGGCCAAGCTACAAGTGACGAATGGCACTTGAACGGCAAGTGCCGTGAATTGAGGGCCAAGCTACACATGACGAATGACACTTGAACAGCAAGTGTATTTCTCCCTGTTCACTTGCCCTCTACTCAATCCACTTGCCGTTCAAGTGTCATTCGTCATGTGTAGCTTGGCCCTCTGTGGAGCACAAGTGAACAGGGAGAAATACACTTGCCGTTCAAGTGTCATTCGTCACTTGTAGCTTCGCCCTTAGAAGTAAGACACAAATTGATAAAACCGAGAACCATTATAGACAGAAGGAAAGTCCCTTTTTTGTGAACAATGCTAAATTGTATATGTTGTTTAAGGATTGCCACCAAATTATTTGCTGAAGTTCATTTAGTTATTCGGAACTCCATCTAATGGCAGTAGAGCATGTCTGGGGGGAAAGTTATAGCATTATGTACAGATAAATTTAATTGTATAGACCTATACTGAATTTAAAACAATGCACTGCTGATTGTTGAATTATAGTTAACTCTTACATGAGCCAGACTGAAAGAAATGTTGAAGGCTTGATTATAAGGGGGGGGGGGATGGATTTGCTAGTGTAAAAAAAAAAAAGACTTCCAGCCAGAGTATTCTACTTGCTTTGTCATGGAGGTGTTCTACAAAGTGGATTTTTCCATCACTCGGCGTTCTCTATCTACAGAACACTCCATAATCACATCTCATGCTTCAGCATGTAAAGTGATCACCAGCAGGGGTCCAGTAAGATTTTCTTCACTGTGTCCAGTACTATCCATGTCACTAGATTTATTTGAGCTTCATTTGCGTCTGGTGGTTGGATGGGTTGATGGACTCCTGCAGAATACTTGGTAGTTTTTCTGTTCAGTCTCAAGAGGCTTATCAAGAAAAGGTTTGAAGCTGAGAGGTAGTTCCTGTGGCATTCCATACCAGCTGCAGATAGGATCATACTGATATTACATTTCCTTTTAGAGTTTGGTCATTTCTCCTTAGTGCCAAGTGACCAATGTTTATCAAACTACATTTTAAACTAAATGGTTAACTTCAATATGGGGTAGTGGGGTTCAAACACTTTAGTATTTTATTTGGAGTGGGAAGTTCTATGTCTTTATATGTAGCTCAGCTATGAAACATGAAGTATTTTAGTCTGCATGGAGTGTATACTGTGCTAGGTCAGTGGTTGCTGTCAAAAACATGTAATGTGTGAAGTACAGATGTGCTCCAAACATAGAGTGGACATGTGTTAGGTAGTCACAGCCAATCTAACTCCTCAGCACACATTTCTGAATGTTTGAAGTATGTGTATCTCACCTTTAAATTTAAAATGTTTACCACATTCACAGCAGCCTTCTCTGAATATTCATTTGTTTTGTGAGTATTTAGTCCAAGCCCAACATTCTGACTATTACACCATACTACATGGTGCTGGACAAAGAACTGTCTCTAAATTAGGGTTGCCAGTTCCCCCGCTTTCTAGGTGGGGGGGTTGGAGGCCTGGAACCTAATGTTTGTTTTCCTCCTAGCATGCACACTCCCAGCCTGCACGATGATGTCACTTCTGGGAAGTGACATCATTGCACGGGTCACATGCCACCTGGGAGTGTCCCCGCGTTCTGCAGGGGGCTGAATTGGGCCCCATTCAGGCCTGAATCCAGCTGCTGTGTAGCGCGGAGGCACTATCACACTTTGCAGTGGCCCAATTCAGTCTGAACAATCCAAATAAGGACTAATATATGATATAATCCTTGTAGGATGGGTAGGATGCAAATGTAATAATGAATAATGATTTCGAAGCTTGTACTATACATCTGTTTTCTATAATACCATGGTCATAGGACAGCTACCTCCTAAAGGCAATGGAACCATCCTTTTGTCAGAAAAAGTAGAACAACATGGTGCCAGATTCTTCAGCTTGAGAAAAAGTAGTGGTCTGGTATGCATAGATTCCACATTTAAAAGAAACCACAAATCCTTGCCGTTTGTAGGTTTGTGTCACATATAGTTTTTAAAAACCTTATTTTAGCTAATTTTCAAACCTGACATTCAAATTCTACACCATATTAATTTATTATTAGGATAAAGATAACTTCAATGTGCTTCTAATACAGTTCTATTGATGTTGATGATGTTGTTTGCTGAGGGCAGCAGAACTCACTTTTTCCTACAGCCATCCTGTCTCGCCTGTTCTCTTAAATGGTTATTGAACGGTTTGTTAGTAAAACCTTTGATAAATAGATCCTTAGCGTAAGAATGATCTTCAGAGGTTCCTTAGTGCCTATGCTGAGGTGTGCAGCACACTCACAATGCAATTCTAAGCAGAGAATGGGCTTAGGCTGGGGTAACTCTGCATCAGGTTGCACTGTAACCTTCCTTTGACCCTAAAGCGAGACTTGAGCATTCATCACTTCATAAGAGCTGGAACATTCAGCTATGTTCTCTTGTACATCCCATGTAAGCTATAGGAAATACCTTGAATACTGCAAATATTGAAGTTAGCTCATTGCCAGAGAAAGACTTAACGATTCACATGGATCCACAGAGCTATGTTTGGTCTGCCTATTAAGTATAACCTGTTTCTATCCAACACAGTTTGCTAAGGTGCCTTAACTGCTTTTTGTAGATTTAACTAGAAGAACTGCAGGATTTAACCAGAGAGGCTTTATAGACATATTTTTATTCATGTTTACATTTATTTTTGCGCACATGTATTCATTTATTTATAACATTTCTATCCTGACTTATCTCCTTGGACTCAAGGGGATGAACAATGCAGCAACCAAGTTGCAATGACATAAATAATATTCAATTAATATTATTAAAACAGATTAAAAACCAGGTTACGAATTTAAAAACATTCAAATTTAACACACACAAGAATCAAAACACACAGGCTCAGTCAGCAAACTCACAGCCAAGTGTGCTAGAAAAATTCATCTGTCACCAAATATTTTGCATATCCTGAGCACACCTGGAGTCTGTCCATTGTACTTTTCATGAGTTTTATCTTTGCAGAGGGGAAAAAAGGATGAACATTAATGGAAGGGTCATGGCCTTCACAGAGCTGTGATGAAAAGACAAGGGAGACAGCTAGAGCAGCAGTGGAGGAAGACTTAGGACATGTATTAAGTCATAGTTAAAGCTCATTTTAAAGCTTACTCTTTGGCCATGGTTACCTTTGGCTTTGGCCATGGTTACCTTTTGCCAGGTACACTTGTATTTATTTTCTTGTTATGTTCTGTTTGCAGTTCTCTTCAATTCATGCTGTTTTTATTTTTCAAAACGAAAAGAGCCGACCTGGAAAGAAGAAAAGGAGGCATTGCTATGGATGTTTTAGCTGCTCCAAGGCAAGGAGCTGGGTAATGTTGTTTGTTATTTATTTAGTTAAAATATTTACATCCCAGCTTATCTCCTTAGACTTAAGGCAGCTAACAGAGCAACAACCTGTTGTGAGCACATATACAAGCCCATCAACAAGATAAAAAACTGCACAAGATAAAAAGACAGCCATAAATAAACAAGCATTTCCAGTATCTCCTACTTAAATTCCTCCTAAAGTTTCAAGGTTCTGTTTTAACAGCTGGTATTTGTTCCGAGCTGAAAATCAAGATCTCCTCTATGTGCTTAGGAAGGCTTCCATTGTCCTACAACTCACCTTAGGATATCTGTGCTAAATTTTGATAGATGTACCCCCTCAACCACCCACTTACTGTCCCAGAATGGATATTTTGATAATTCCACATTCTGGGAATGGCTAAATAAGGTGGACCTTTGACATTATAAAGAGATTGTTGCAAAATGGGATCAAGAACACACTGCACTGTTCCAATGAATGCTACTCTTACTGATGTACGTAAGAGTGAATGCAAAATTCACCAATACAAATAGAAAGGTTTACTTACATTGGAAGTTTGGTGAGTTGAGCCTTATGTCCTAGGGGTGCCATCCCCACCCTGGGGTGGGCAATCCCCTGCCCCCAGGTCCTGCCCCCTGCCTCCACTCACCTGCTGGTGGTTGGGGGAGGTACGTGCATGGAACATGCAGACACTCACCTGTGACGCCAGAAAATGACATCATTTCCCAGTGTGATAGGGATGCTACGAGTTGTGTGAGGGGGCAATTCATTTGAATCACACACACACACACACCAAGCACGCCCTGTAGCTTCCCCATCATGCTGAAAAAAGATGTCGTTTTCTGGCACCACAAGGGAGCGTGGGAATCCTCATGTGGAAGGGTAAGTCCCCCACTGTCCCTGCCCTATATCCCCTGCCTCCAGAGTTGAACCCTGGGGGACCTAACAACATATTCTGTCCTGGAAAAACATGCTTACAGCCAATAAGCATGCCTGCCCACAAAAGCCGTTTACTGAGAAGAAGGACTGGCATCACCCAGATCCCCTAATGCAGGCCTTGTTCTATAACTGCTGCAGAAAAAATATAAACATTAATAACAAGACAGAGCATAGCACCAGGACATTTTAACCACAGCATGACTAGATAAACTAGACGCTAAGTGCACTTCATACCCATCATGAAATAATATCACTGCATTACATAACACAGTGGGAAAGGTTAAGCTTGCTGTGAAAATGCAACCTTGCTTCATTTCATTTTCTCACCAAACTGAATGTGGAAACTACACAACAAAACTCGTGTCCAAAAATGTGAGATTGTTAGCATTCCAGTATAAATATGGTTCGCTAGCTTGATTGATTTGCTCTTAGTAGTCTTATTGCCTCCATCTCGTGTTCTTGGTTGCTGCCCCTCTATCAGAGGCCAACAACCAATCTGAGAGTGCTTTGAAAAGTGAGAATGGCACTTTGAAAGTGAGAATGGCAGATTTTAATTTGTCTCTATTGGACATTTTAATCCCATTGGACATTTTAATCTATTGGACATTTAATCTCCCTCCAAAGAGTTCAGGATATCTTTGACCTAATTTTCCCTTTTATTTCAGCAACACCATTGGGCAGTGAGTGACTGGCCCATTTGTTCATCAAGTGAGCTTAACACAGTAGAGTATTTGGGCCCAGGTCATCCAGATCCTAGAGTGAGTCTCTAACTACTACAATGGCTTCTTGAAGTATTGGGCAAGGTTAGTCTGGCCCGCTCCTTTTCAAGCAAGGGGCAGTTTACAGTGATAATTAATTAATTTAATTTAATAAATTTCTAATCCACCCTCCCCACAAATGGACTCAGGGTGGGAAACAACATTGTTACACTACAATAACAATAAATACAGTATAAAATTAATAATACAATACAAAGTACAATTAAAACTATATACCTCTTCAGCAATCAGAGGGGATAAGGCAGGCAGGTCATAGATGTTTCAGATAAACAGCAGACCAAGATCACAACAGAGAGGCAGACTGGGTAGCCAGCCCAGACCTCAACCACTGCCATAGGCCTGATGGAACATCTCCATCTTACAGGTCCATATTACAGGGCCCGTCTTACAGAAAGAGTTCCCTCAGGCCGGTGCCAGGACCAAAAAGGCCCTGACTATAGTTGGGTCTAGGTGAATGTCCTTGGGGACAGGGACCACCAGAAGATGTTCAATGGCTGAGCAAAGAGCCCTCCAGGGAATATATGGTGAGATGTGGTCATACAGGTATATAGGTCTCAGTCTGTTTAGAGCTTTGAATGTTATAGTTAATACCTTAAACTTGACCCAGAACTAAACTGCAAGCCAGTGCAGCTGGTACAGTGTTCGGTCAACCATCTAACAGTAGATATAATTGGGTGTCATCCGCATATTGACTAAGCAGGCCTATGCAGAATCCTATTCAGCTCTATTCTGCTTGCAAAAATCCTGGCTGCATTAGTATTATTGTTTCTAGAAAGGTTGGAATATTTTTTAGAACAAGAAAGGAAAGAAGGAAGACTGATAATTAAATATATAATTTTCAGTCACTCAGGGAACTCCCAACATCATTTATTTGAAAAGCTCATCACCATCACAAAAATGACTTGAAAAATTACAACATAAAATATCATATATTTAATTTGAAGTGATACCTGTGTACAGATGCTTATATCCACATATTGTGACTACTTACACAGGTGTAAGGGTTTTTTTGTTTTTGTTTTTTGCAAATTTGAGAGATCCCCCAGCATTGCAGAAAAATCTTAAACCTGCAGAACTTACATTAGGGGCTTCGAATCCCCCCACCCCACCCCGCAAAAACCATGATCATATGTCTGTGCTTGTGCAGGCATACAATCTATATTCTCCATTGGGAACCAAGCACACACTTTGCCTCAGCAGCAGCAATGGATCTTGGAGGCAGGCAAGGCAGCTTCGAGATTCACTGCTGCCACAGCAATGGCAAAGCAAAGGCTGCTGGGTCACCAGATAAGGATGGTACCACTGACCCCCACTGCTGAGGCACCAAAACTGTGGGTGAGTGACAAAGAGCAGCCTGGAACTGAGTGTATAGTTGGGGAAGAGGACAAGGGCCAGACCCACCTTCTCCAGTGTTAAGGTGGCAAACCTGCAGGAGACCAGGGAGAGAAGGCTGGAGCAGCCACCAAGGAAACCAGAGAGTGGAGAAGGTGTTAGGATACAAGGGCAAGCTGGGAAGAGGCTGCACTGGGCCCAATAGCCTTGTGGCCTCTCTGCCACTGTACCTACCTCTCCTGCAGGCCAGTTGGTTAGTGGCTGAGAATGGTAAAAAGTAAGCGGGGGAGCAACAGGGAAGAGGAGGAAAAGCCAGAAGCTACAGTGGCTGGGAGCAGTAAGCCGGGCCTCTTGAATCCTCTCCCCATGATTTTCACAGCCTCTACCCCACCCACCCACCCGTGAAATATTATATGAAAACATTTAAAATTAGAATGCACAGAAAGGCAGACTACAAATGATACAGTTAAATAATATGTGAACATCATAATTTAATATTGTGTTCATTTTGAAGAGCATAATGGGTTTGGTTTACTTCTTAACCATTAACTTTCTTCTTCATGGGCAGTTTTAGAAAATCAGTCAAGACTGAGTACTTTATTGTAATATTTTATCTATTACCCTATTTTTTATGCAACCATGAAGTTTGCTTTCATTTTAAAGGCTTCCTTAAGCCTGCATTGTAACTAATGAGACTGAAGGAATCTACTGATGATTACCTCTCTGAGTCCAGTAAAAACGTGTTTTGTTTCCTTTCCACTGGATAATGGGCTGTCATTGAATATGAGTTTGAGGCCATTTATATGCAGCTATAATCTGCTGTCCTGTTTCTTTCAATAGGTGCCATAAATTAGAACTCAATTTCTACTACAATTTTGTCAACTTTTTTTCATTCATTTAATATGTATTTGGTCTGACTTTGATCGCAGCTGTTCTTCAAGAGAACTTGAGAAAACAGTCTGCATGACTTTTGGTCCATTACTAGTCTCCCTAAACTTTTGGGGGGTGAGTTTCCTTTACTATATTTCTACAATCCTGTTGTATCCTTAGTATTTCTCAATCTTGGACATTTAAATTAATTTTATTTTTGCCATAGACACTTTTGTTCATTCATTGGGTGTTCAACCAAGACACCTACCTGTGAGAGCATTGTGTTGATGTTAAACCAAACTGACAGTTATTTATATGTTCACTTCACCTAAGATTTTTATCTCACTAGTCAGTGGAAGTAACTCACAAGGGGAAAGTCACATATAAAATTAAAAACAAAAAATTAAGTTCAGTGGAGGATACCAGCAAAAGTAAACCACAGACACAAAATCAGCTGGTCAGCCAAAAACTTTCCTAGGGTTTCAGTGAAGTGCCCAAAACTTTTGGTGAACTCATGGCAAGTCCCAGGTATTCATGGGTCCTGGGTGACAGAATATAACCATGTTCTCTTTTCCCTTTGGTATAGTCCCTTTCTCCTCTCACCCCACTACTTCCCTTTTACCCCTTTGGTTCTATCTTTTCTTCTTTAACCAGTCTCTTTTCATTTTCAGTTTGCTTACTCTGATAAAGTGAAATCATACAAAACTTTGCTTTCTTCGTTACCTTTTATTACTTTGTATAAAACCAGAAAGTTGAAAATGTGCCTTCCCTGATTTTATTTGGAGGGCTATTCAACTGACATCTAGCCTTTGTATGTCCAGAAATTTATGCACATACTCCAAAACAAGTTTCTGGTTATGGAAAGAGAAAAATACAAAGAACACCTGAGGATTTTTTCCTAGAACAATGGCTTGCACTCCTTTGGCACCATTATCATAGCATTGACCACAAATATTAGACTCCAACAACCCTTGCTGTTCTGCCACGTATCCAACACAATGCTAGCAATACTTTTTCCTGTTGTGTCTGTGAAATATCGAAATCCCTTCCCCCCAATTCTCTTTGATGTCCACTGATTTGTGGTTAACAAAGGGGGGGGGCGTGATTAGAGTGGGCAAATTGTCCCTTGTAAGACCACCAAGAAGTTTACTTTCTCAGATAATCCATTACTATAAAGTAATAAAGTTGACATTTCCTACTTTATTTCATTGTGAAGTTTTCAAGTTTTGAGAAATGAAAAGAATTGTTTCACAGCAGATATAGACTTCAGTATCTTGGTGAGGGTTCCAATGAGGATGCTATCGCAGACAAATTTTTCCATTCCATCACCTGTCATTTGAAAGTGGTGGTACCTGGAATAGAGCCTCACATTATGGTTTCAAATCCTGGAAAGGGACATATGGAAGAAAGCAGCACTCAGATAATGCTGAGATGCGTACATTTGATCTAATTTGACAGAAGGTAGTCTTCTCCTTTCTAGCATCTCAGTTTTGGTAAAAGCTGTTTCCTCTTATTCTTCCTAGAATTTCTCAATATTGGAGGAATAAAATCAGCATGACGTATTTAATATAGATTACTTGGAATTAAATCACAGATGCATGTTATTTCCTCACATAGTGACATACTACTTGATTACTTGCAGGTGAATTCCTTGAATTCTTTGTTTCTGTTACAACAGCCTTTTTTTACAACAACTTTCTGAGAGTGGGTGTGGCATAAAGTCATAGCCAAGCAGGGTCTGAAATCCAGATTTGCCTAGTTCAGGTCAGGACTAACCACTGTACCACACATAGGCCCTTAGGGAAAGATATCTCCCACATTAGGGTTGCTTAATCAAATAAAAGGCCCTTCCCTTCCACATCAAAGCTATTGGGAAACACACGTCATGTCTCCCATGCTGCCTCTTCGTATGTCACTGAATTTTGACACTGGGTCTTCAGAACCCCCCCACCATGTTAGAAAACCTGTGCAAATCACAAAGCAAGCCTACTAATTTACAAAGTTTAGCTCAGCTCATAATTAGCTCAGCTTAATACAAACTATCCTTCCCCTTCCACTTCCCCCAAAGTAATAATAACATAATAATAATAACATTCAATTTATATACTGCCCTTCGGGACAACTTAGTGCCCACTCAGAGCAGTTTACAAAGTATGTCATTATTAGTAACTTCTTATGTACGAGAGGAAGGAAAAATAAGTGGCATGGAAGATTTAGTTAGTGAAGGGCTGGTGAGAGCTGTCCCAAACCTGTTCTTTCCAAACTTACAAATAATTTTTTGAAGAGCTTGAGTTTTATCTCAGAATGTTTTTGAGACATTTCAAAATGGCTGAGTCCATTGTGAACTGAGATTGCAGGGAGATTTATCCACTTTTAGATTACCTGTGAATTAGCTTTTCTCTATTGTAACCAAGAAGTTGTTGGCACATTTGGGTAGAATTAAAAAGACCACAGTAAGTACATGGTGTGCAAGGTTGCTTGTGTCTCACAATTTCACTTATTTGTGGTCTATGATTTAATCACATGATGTGGTCTTCACCTTGTTTTTACACCCACTGAGCCATCAGTGTAATCATTGCATAGTTGAATTTTGCAAGAAATTATGTTGTTTTGTCCTCCCAGTGTTTGAAGATTTTGCTACCTGCAATGATCCCAAGAATAGGGTCCTCCACATATCTTCATCTAGTAAAATAGCACATCGAATAGTCAGCTTTAGTGATCCTTTATTCCTGATGTGATATATTACCATATGCAGGGAAGACTTGAACTATACAGTGTGCATATAGAATTCTACAGTGTAAGCCCATTTGTTTTTGTTTTTGTAATGTGTAAATTGGTTCTGCTTCTGAGTGATTGTGGTACAGTAATAATGGTATGGCTTGCCATCTGGCTGCAAGGTGCAGACAATTGCCTCTTCATGCACTTAGGGACACTGCACACTAGATTATTTAAATGGCTCCTCTGGGGTTAGTGGTCATCCATTTCCAGCTTTACACTCTACATCTTCTGGAGAAAACTAAATACATCTATATTAATCCAATGTTGTTTATAGTACACAGACAGCCACTAATTACTGAATCACAGAGCAGTTGTTAGGGAATTCAGATATATTCTCCCCTTTCTCCAGTGTCTAATTGGTCATTTATCTGATGTGAGTTTTTACTGTAAATGTGATTAGTTCTAAGAAGCATTTATTCATGACGGCATTACATAAAAATATTCACTGCCTTTTCAGATGTAGATAGATGCATCTTCTAAGCCATTAGGTCATACTCAAATAAATGCCCCAATATACTGCATGAAGTGCTTGGTTCCCCACAACTAGGATCCACAGGCAAATGTGGAGCTCTTGTAGAAGCCAGGAGGGAAGCACACAATTAAAAAGAATTTCAAAAAGCCTGTGTTGCAGTTGTCATCTGATGAACTGCATTCAAGTCTTTACAGTTCCATGAGACTCCATTTTTGTGGTGTTTTATTTTAATATACCATATGTTCAAGTGCTCTGCTACTTATTGGCCAGGAACCAAAGAAAACAGTTCTTCTAGCTCAAGGAAGCTTTGAGCTTGTGTTTCATGAACAATTTCACCCCCCCCCCCTCCGCCATGCTGTATGGCAAATCCTTTAGAAACTGAAGGAGAGATTCAAAAGCAGTATATGGAAGAACCTGTCAGTTTGCTGTTCAGAGGGGTGGAGGATGAAATCCTACTGAAAGTGTGCAAATTTGTGAGATTGCCTAAGCAAGTTCTTTGAATTGTGGCCAGTATTTTGAATGCTGTTACTCACGCTGATGTAGTATAAGTTGGCTCCTTATCTATATAATTAAACCAATTATTTACAAATAATGTGATTTTACAATTTAGAATGTTTTGCTTTACTTTTCTTTTACCTATATTATTTACCATTAGGTTCATTTCAAGCAGTTAAGATACTAAACACATGCTTGTGTTATGTTACTTCAGGAAAGAGGCTAACAGGCTGGTCCTAGTAGATAGCTGCAACTATAGCATAATAGTTTTATGATCCTATGTTCACCCAACAACAAAGTTAAAATTTCAATAATTAAACAAAATAATAGCTATCCGCAGAGTACCCTTATGTCTTCTCTGACACCCAGAAACCTCACAACATTCATAAGTGGAAGGCATTGGTCAAGAAGACATAATAATGACCAGAACTCTGAGATAATGTCTTCTGCTCCTCCTGCATTCTGTGCACACAAGGGGTATTAGAAAGAACTTACAGTATCTCTCCTTTCAGAATAACCCATGGTCCAGTGGGTAGAAGACCTAAATGTTAGAACCCACAGGTGATGATCCCAAGAAAATAGTTTGTGACTTGTTGTACCATCTGAGTCTGTGACAAAGAGTCTATGCATGCAAATGTTTGTATTTGTGTCTGTTAGGGGAAACAAAGTCTTTAAAAGAAGGAATGGGAAGTCAACAAAGAATTCACACAACAAGATCAAAGGCAGTAAAAGCATCACTGTGATCTAGCAATAGGAAAGAGTAAAAGAGTAATGAACCGGACAATGGGAAATAGCAATTGAATTCCACTCTTGAGAAGTACAAATATGGTGTTCTGTAGACTGTCCTCCTTTTAACTCAAATTTTGGATAGGAAAGTCACTAGAACTTTAATCATTCTGCTCCTTTAAAAGCCCAACAGGAGAGATACTTGGTAGACTATGTAAGGGCCAAGCTACAAGTGACAAATGACACTTGAACAGCAAGTGGATTGAGTGGAGTGCAAGTGAACAGGGAGAAATACACTTGCCGTTCAAGTGTCATTCGTCACTTGTAGCTTCGCCCTAAGACTCACAGTCCATGGCTGGTCCCAACAATGGAAGCCAAGGCTTCCAACCATGAACTGCAATACTGTATGGAGCCATCACCAAGTGGATCAAGAACCATTAATCCATCTGTGCCTGAAACAGTACAGTCAAGCAGTCACGAGGGTCATTCATATTCCAGATTTGTTCATGCCCCAGATGCCTTTAATTGTACCCAGCCAAACCCATTGTCCCGCATAATCCCATTCATCTACACCTCTCTCATGTTTATTTGTCTAATTGGTAGTATCTTCTTATTTCCTCCAGCAGATGTTGTTGTTAATCTTCTCCTCCATCCACACTCCATATCATTACAGCTGCCTTGTTTGGTTTATTATGACATTAGTAGCAAGCAAGAGCTGTTAGGAAGATACCAAACTATTGTGATTTGCCTCATCACCTGGCTGGTGCACCATGGTAATTCTAGGAAGAAGATGCAGACCTTCAGCCCTGCTAGGTTAGCTATTGACATGGAGACCCAGTACTCATTTCTCATTGTCATCATTTCTGCCACCGTAGAAGCAGAAATTGGGTAGTGCAAGGAATTGATTTTAAGAGTCTTCAACTTTGAACTGAATACGAAAGGCAAGCTATATGTCTTCAATGGAAGTAAGAGTGGCTAACTCTGATTAGAATAACACTGTAACTCACCAAGTGGATTTAGGCAATCCACTATTTCTCAAACTGCACCATTCAGACCTTACAGGATTGTTGTAAAGATTACTGTGGTGACAATGCAAAGTACTTTGAACTTTTTAAAAGGCTGTTGTTGTTACAGTTGTTTGTTACAGTAGTATTACTGCTGCTGCTGCATTTTAAAATCATGAAAATGTAACTGAATGCAAGAGGATGTCTCACTGCTCTTCTCTTACCTTTCAAGTAAACCTTAATGACAGCATTTCTTATCTTACAACTATGACATGAAGAGGGAGCTGTGGTTCTTCTGAGACATGCCGAGGTTTGCTTGAGCTTGCCTTATCTGCCAAGCTTTCCGATCACTTGTCTGCTTTTCCCCCCTCTCTCTCTCTTGTATCTCGCACTCACTTACTCTTCATTCTTTTGCCACTGTGCCAGATAAATTTAAATGTATCTGTTCAAGTGGAGATAATCCATGCAAATCAGAGACACTGGCTCCCAAGTGCTCGATTCACAAAGAGAACTCAGCTTCAGGAGGTCACTCGTTCACAGCTGCTCCTCCCATTATTTTCCCCCCAGAGCAGAACTGCTGCTTGTATACAGTGACTGAAAGGACTCAATTTACTGCAACTGCTGCCTGGTTTTATTTACAACTTTCTTTAAAGAAGGACATACCTTCCAGCTATCTTGCAAAGAAAGGTAGGAAGTCTGATTCTTCTAAAGTCATGGCATACCTCTGCTCATTATCAAATTATGCAATAATGATGCTTAGTGTTATTAACCTTACCTCTTCCAAGTGCTACGCCAAGTGTCTAATGCTTTTGTTACTTATATGTGCAGTTGCAATTGTTTAAGTGACTGTTATTCTAATGGTGATTCAGCCAGCTATTATCCAGATTCACAATAGCAAGGAAGATCTTATCACAGGCTCTCTGCACTGCAATTGCAGTCACCTAGTTTCAATCATATTGTTTTTCCCCCTTTTTATTTTTTATTAAGTAGTGTGGTGCAAGGAGCCATTTCACAGTGTTTACTAAGTGAGTGCCAGTACTTTCATCAAATCAGAACTCAAAAGGGGTCAGATCATTCTGTTCTTAGACCTTATTAAGGTGATTTCCTTAGAACAGAACAAACTGCTGAAAAATTTTAAAAGGAAAAATAATATATTCGAAGGTCACATTTTTTCTTTTTATTGGCAGTATAGTAAACAAGGAAGCTGCAGGCCTCATTGCAAACAGGCCTATCAAATCCTGACCCTTTAGATTAACATATATTTATACCAATGATACCTCTAGGAAAGAACACTTTACTCATTGATGTTATATGTGCAATTTCAGAAGCAGAACTGGGTTATTAAAAAATCAGATAAAAAATACAACATCCATCATTCATATTGGTTGCACTTCAAAAGATGCTATTTAGTTAGTAATGGTCTCAGTCAAAGCACGTATCATGAGAAAAATGAAATAAATGATTTCCAGTGGTACACACAGATCTTACAATAAATCCAGCAGTCCAGTAGACTTATTTCCTTGCATTCAGAGATAGGGTAACATCTTAAATGTATCTTCATGAGTGCAACTCAAAAAGTGTTTGATTCCAGCACCACTCACAAGCAGCCCAGCCCAGAAACAAAAACCATTCTGAAATAGCCCTGAAAATCTATAACAACTAACATTCTTAAATAAATTAATTGACCATTAAATTCATGACCATTTCAGTATAATATTCTATAATACAATACAATGGTTCTCTTTTAAGAGCCAAAGCTTTGGGTAAAATTTGTCTGAGAAAGTTAAAAGTGTCTACTTACAAAAGAAAAGTACAAAAATATAAATGTTTTGTTCCTAGTCAATAAGGAAATGCCAAGTAAAAAAATAAAGCAGTGCTTAGAGTGTAATATAATGACGAAGTTTAAAGATGAAATTCATCAGATAGTATGAAAGTACTTTAATATGGTTCTTACAGATAAGAAAATAAAACTTGCAAACTAAAAATATTCTACCTCCCAAGAGTGCATCTGGTCTATAAACTGTTTTTGCTAAAGCATCTGCAGATTTTTAAGCATCAGAGGCAGTTAGAAAGTTTTGTTGCTGTTCAAAAAAAAGAAGCCACCTACACAAGTCTTGATGTGCAGGGAGCAATTTTCCTTTCTGTAGTTCTTTGTAAGGTTACTGTACACTGAATGTAGCAGATGAAGCATCTTTTGCTTTATGACATTTTGGGGATCCTGTTACTATGCAGGCCAGTCTGCTAAGATGAGAACTGAGAAAAAGGAGTAAGCTTTGCAGTACTGTGCAATTAAAACTTTCACATTGATGTAGGAAGAGTCGAACTTTCTGTTCGCTAATTAAAAATTGTCAGTAGCTCTTATGAAGTATGGAAATTAACAAATAGCAAAACTATCTGTGCCACATGTTTATAATTTCCTAACTGAACTGCTGTGCAGATTTGTGGCTCAAAGTCAATAGGATTTAAGCTAGTGTGATACTATGATAACCTACATTTTCAGATCAGCTGCAATCCTAAACACAATGTTTTTCTATTAAATTCAACTGATTGCAGTAGATTTTAATTCTTACTTCATTTACATTGAGAGTGGGCCTAGGAACAAACTTTTTCCATTTCCAACTTGTGGTTAAATATCTGTCCTTTTGTTTGGTGGTAGAAGCAAGGTTTTAAGGCCACAGTACAAAATTGTACATCTTGAAGACAAACAGTTATACACTTGGTTACCTGCACTGTAAAAGCAAAGCTTAATTAAGAACACTGATGTTCACAAAGAGACAGGAGGAGTTTTCTTAGTTTGAATGGAATGGAACTGTGATCTAAATAATATTGAGGATTAAAGATGATCCCTTTGGAGTTTGGCAATAAAGTGAGGTGACAGTATATGACTCACATGTGCAGATATGAGAAGGAGATGAAAGACCTGTCAGAAAATCTTAAAAGAAATGTAGTAGAACATGTTCATTTCCTTCTTTCACTTTCCAGAATGCTACAGATACCCAAAGTTATACAGGTAATGAAGTGTCTCATCAATAGCTGTACAGAATCATTTTAAAACAGTGAAGCTCAATTTTGGGGACAATCCTAAACAGATCTACTCCAAATTAAATCCCATGTTATTATATGGGGCTTACACCTAAGAAAGTGTCTTTAGGATTTCAGCCATTGTCTCATAACATTCATATCATTATTACTGTCAGATTTATCGATAAATAACAATGCATAATCTTAAATTTTTATAAATGTGCATCTTCTATGGAATTCTACAAGAAAATGTTTTCTTTTGTTTTTTTCAAACAATTTGTATTGTCTTGAGCATTTCTGCATATACATAGCTTGTGTCTCATCGTTCTCCTGCTTTATATGTGAAGCTGAATTAAGTACTGCATCTCTGAAGCATTTTGTGTGCAACAATGTGTCCTATATGTATGTAGCAAATTCAGGAGAATCTGTACATGTAGTTAACCCTACGTGTTATTCTGTGTGCATTCTCCCATTAGTATCCCTTCTACTAGTTTTAGGGAAGATGGTTAAAAAGATAAATGTCCCTCTTGAAAGGATTCTATTAGAGATTGTTAATACATTCCATCTAAGTCCTTAAAGGTCCAGCCTGGGTCCATCTTTTAGCATAGCTGCACCTCAAACTATTTTAACACATTTTAGACACCCTGAGGTGGAAAATGCATAACTATAGATAGATTATTTGAAAAACTTGAGCCTTATAAAGATTAGTAGGAAAGCGAACTTAATTGGCTACAAGTTTATCAAGCAGGAGCTGCCGCTTGAGATCGCCTATAGCAGCCAAAAATGAAATACGGTCCCTTAGGATTTTCATCAATTTGCATACTTGATTATATCCGGCTCTCATTTTACAACTCCTTCCATTACCTTGTGTGCCAATATGGCTGTAATATCAGGTTGCAAACTTCAGGCTTTCCATTCCAATAAATGCTGGAAATGATTGCTATTTCAAGAAAAGCTTCCTTATACCTCAAGGGGTTAAGAAGTGGATCAGATCTGTAATTGACTGACTTCTCTACTGACAGCCTTTGAAGCTCTTCTTCTCAGGTTCTCCCCCCCCCCTCCATTTCATGGGGGGATTGACACTCCTTTAGATATTTGGAATTCTTCAGCAGGTGTAAAGTGCTAGTACTGACAGAAATTACTTCTTCCTATAACTTTATTGAAGCACTAGTAACTGCTAAAAATTTTATGCAAACTGTTCTAATCAGAATCATGCATGCTTCTGTCATGTTAATTCATGCTTTGCAACTTCTAGAGGTGTTAAGCATGTTTTTTTCCCTCTCCCTCTCCAAAAAATGTCATTTGTTTCAGAGAACCAAGGACAATATTGCCAACTGAAAAGCACCAGCAGAGGACCAGATACTTGCCCCCCCCCAAAAATTGCGGAGTGCATATGCATTTCTGAATGGTTAGCCTGTGGAACATTGAATATAGTTATATGACAGTGTGTCGGCAAGTGTAATCTTGAAAAGAAAAATAAACAAGAACGGGGCCTCCCCCCCCCCTGCCAAGCTTTACTTCTGTTTAATTGCGTGGTGTGGCCTTTTCTTCCAATTGTCTTTCTATTGGAGTGATTAACTGATATTTGGAATTTGATTCAAAAGCTGTCCTGTTTAGCCCTTTTGGGAATAAAATAGCTGATTTAAGCCTACACACACATGTTTCAACCATGTGAATTTATAATAAATTCATGTGATGCAAAGAGCCCAGACAATTTCACTGAGTTATAGTAAATTACTCAGGAAGACAGGGAAGGGAGCAAGATAGTTTTATTGAATGATGAACCATCTCTTTAAAGTCAATATAAAAACTTTTTCTTCCTCTCTTCAAATAATATAATGTGAAGACGCTCAATTAAGTAGATGGGCAGTAGGTTCAGGATAAACAAATGAAGACTGCACACACACATATACCTCAGTTGGAATAAAGAGGCAGACACAAGGCTTGAGTACTAATGGGTCACTTTTATTTGACAACAGCAAACTCTAACATGGCAAGGGCCTAACTAGCAGTATAGTACAAGCCCTGGGGTCACCCATGAACCTCTACTTTGACCTGTCTGGGTAAGCCCCACTGCCCCAGGTTTGAGCCATCCATGTGCATGGAAGATAACAACAACTGTTGTTGTTGTGGATTTTCCAGGCTGTATAGCCGTAGTCTTGGCATTGTAGTTCCTGACGTTTCACCAGCAGCTGTGACTGGCATCTTCAGAGGTGTAGCACCAAAAGACAACATTTGATTTGCCCTTCAGGACAACTTAATGCCCACTCAGAGCAGTTTACGAAGTATGTTATTATTATCCCCACAACAAAACACCCTGTGAGGTGGGTGGGGCTGAGAGAGATCTTAGAAGCTGTGACTGCCCCAAGGTCACTCAGCTGGCTTCAAGTGGAGGAGTGGGGAATCAAACCCAGTTCTCCAGATTAAAGTCCCATGCTATTAACCACTACACCAAACTGGCTGTCACACCAAACTGGCTCTGTGACCTGGCCAGCCAGCTGAAGTGGTCCCCCCCCCCCTCAGGCCAGGTAGCCTGAGGGGAGGTCCAGCTTGCCCAGGGGTTTCCCACCAGGCAGTCTGCCCTCACAACTGGCAGCTGTGAAGCAGTACCAGCTGCTCCTAATAGTAACAGCTGCTCCACTAATGGGGATGTACCAAGGGTACTCAACAGCCCACTGACTTTTCCCAAACTCTATCCTGCCACTAACAAACCTAATTGCAGCTCCACTTTAAGCCAATTACCAGAACCCATGCATGCTGTGCAAGGCAGGCGAAAAAACATCTCTCCCTGACAGCCAATAGGGGAAAAGGGGAAACTAGTGACCAGCTAAACCTGCAGGGCATCTGGTCAGCAGTTGTGGAACAACAGAATACTGGACTGGATGGGCCACTGGTCTGATGCAGCAGGGCATTTTTAAATCCTTAAAATGCATACTTTGCTGTAGATAATTATACTCAAGAGTAATGTCTTCTCATGGAACAAATTAAAAACAACATACATGGGAGGACACATTAGGCTATTAGACACATTAGAACTGCCTTACATTAAGTAGAATAAAGTTGGGATTTTATGCATACTTAACTTGTGACTATACTGTGTGGAATGTAGTTCTATATTTCTAGGTAGAAAAACAGTAAAGCCGCTTGGGTTCACTGTGATCTCTGACTGCTAACCCTGCTGTTTGAGATCTTTTAATTGGAGAGGCTTGAACTTAATACCATCTACATGCCTAAAGCCCCTGCCCAAATAATGTTTTTTGTCCATATTATAGGAATATCCCTTACATCCAATACCAGTCTCCCTACCCCCTTTGTTCCAGTTGCACTGCATTTGAATCAAGCAAAAATTATATTTCAAATGGATGTGATATTCTAAGCAATAAAAATAATCATAATAAAATACCAAGCCGTTGCCTTATAAGAATTATTTATCCATTTAAATGTCTTACTGTACTGCCAGAGAATTTTTTGTGAGATTACATTTGTCACAAAGGCATTTCATTCCCATCACTCTGTTATTGTTGCGACACGTTAAAAGAAATCTCAGAGACTTATATAAACATATGCTGGTGTGAATGAAATTTCCAAAACTGTATCCTGTAACCGCTGTTTCAACTTCTCCATGTTGCCAAGATAATAATATAACTAGAAAAAAGCGAGCTATAGCTGTGGGGAAAGTGAATATTTAGAGATTTGTGGGGAAAATGTTCAGACTGAGTCCAAATAAAAACTGATTTGAAAGCTACCTGTAAGTGTCTCATTAAAGGTACAAGGTTCTGAAACAGCCTAGAAAGGATGCCAGGATAGTCACATATTCCATTCCAGGTTCCCTGGAAGCAGGGGGTTTATATTTCATTTCTGACTGAAAGATCCAGTTAATAAACAGTTAAGAATTTTGAAAAAGCGACTCCAGAGGTTAATGTATATTGAACATTGCAGTGCATAATGGAACATTTTCTCATTCATGATTCAGGACAGAAGGAGACCTCCTGAGGTAAAGCAGAATTAGGTATACTCAAAGAGAAGTGTTAATGGGACCCTTTTCTCTTGCAGTACCTGCTATTGGAAATCACTATTGTCAGAGAGATCTTATCAAAGGAAGATTAGCCTCTACAGCTCAGGAATAAATTTTATGCTAAGGGTCCAGCAACCATTTATCTACCTACCAACCATAGGGGTCTCCAAGATCCTTGGACAGCATCCTTTTGTCTCTTTCTCTCTGACAGGATTGGGAATAACAATAAGGTAGTGCAACATTAAAGCAGAGGACCTATTCATATGGTTATTTGAACTCATGGCAGCCATTGGCTTTCAGATGGCTAGTATTCACTGCATCCATGCTGGCACTGTATAAAGCTGTCATGGACATGTTGCCAGATGTTGAACTAGTTACATTCAACTTCTGCTAACCACTTGCTATTTCTTGATTTGTTGAAACTGCAATTGTTGGCTAAAGCAGGCTCAAAACAGAGAGCTGTCTCTCACATTCTCTGTGTGCAAGGTATGTGTTATATGTATTGAATTCTGTTTTCTGATCTGTAAGAATCAAATGACCCATTGGTTATAATTATGGTGATATTCTGGGATATAACATTCTGAAACGGCGATATTACCATTCTGAATTAATTTCTGCTTGGCAGCTTAGTGATTGATTTAAAAAATCTTCTGAATACATATTTTTAAGAAGCAAATTTTCTTCTTTATTCTTCTTTTACCTATATCATGCCTGATCCTGTTTTCTATGAAAACAGGAGTGAATAAAGTGGCTACCAACTGTGAAGGTCTGCAGAGGTCAAGGGTGTGCATGAGGGATTCTTTCCACACTCATTAAGGTTAAAAAAAGTTGCTCTGAAGTCAGTATTTCAGCACCTGTAAAACGGCTGCATTCTAGAAGAAGCATTAACAGTGAACATTTTTGAAATATATCCTTTCCCAGGATCTTTCCCTTATTCCATTTTCTCTGTGCAGATGTTGTTCACAATACAAGGTTCCGTGCCAGCCCCTCCCCTGATATGGGGGGGGGCTCCCCACCACCACCAAAACTGTTTTTTTTTACTATTCACTCCTGTCAGTTATCAGACATGTCCATCGCCAATTTATATCATTGTTTACCTGAGTATCCAGACCCACAAACTAACAATTCCATGGCTGGAATCCCAACAAGTACCAGATCCAGGTACATTGTCAGGTCTTTCCTAAAATCTTCTATGGAGAGAAATATAGTATCATCAATATGGTCTGGCAAGGATCAAATCAGGAAGCAGTTTCTTTTTCTTTTTGCTTCTAGTAAGTGCTGGGGAAGTGTGCTTCATCAATGTCCTATTTTCGCGTAAGCATATGAACCTAGGGATTGAGGCTGTTCTTGTCATTGTTTAAATGTAGCATTTGAACCAGACTTTTAAAAGCGTACAGACTGGATCAAGAACATTTATGTTTTTATAGAAAAATGTTTCATGTACTGTCCTAAAAATGAAATACATTTCACACCAGGTACAGGTTTTAGATCATTTATTTTCAGTGTTATAAATCTTGTTCTTAAAGAGCTGCACATTTAGCAATCCAATTTAAAATAGTGCTCTGAACTTCTTTTCTATATCCAGCCTGAGAGAATTCAGTTTAATATGTTAGTGTGTACTTGAACTGGTCTCTCCAAACGATTGATCACTTCAGATAAATTTGGCAGTAAACTGTTCTAATAGTTTGACCATTGATGAAGAGATAACATTTAACAGTATCTTTCAGACGTATGAATGTGATTTAAAGCGTGCTGTTTTATTTTCCCCTTTTTATGTATCATAGTAAAACCCACCAATGTGGAATTATTTGCTTATTATTGGTCTTATAATAACTTGAATTTTAGATGTAAATCATGACTTAATGATGAACATTTAAGCCATTTATATACAAGCCATTTATACTTTACCATTAACAATACATTACTACGCAGTTTTGCCAGTCTAAAACCACTGAAGTTAATGAGTTCAGAATAGAGTGTATAGGATTGCTTTTTAAGAATTGTAATAACAGTATAGAAAAAGTGAGTACTTGCAATACAGAATTAAGCAGCCTTAAGCCCATTTATTTTAATGAGCTTAAATATACCCAATTCTATGTTAGATTGTGGCCACAATCTTTACCATGTAAGGCAAATAGACAATTACTATCTTATTTCTAGAATACATAATAAGTGTGTGCATCACAATCAGCATTTTAGAAATTTAATAAAGAACAGTATCAAAGCATAAGTTAGCATCATGATGATCCCATGATACCTTGAATTTTCACTATGTTCTTTGAGAGCTGTATTAAAAAAAATTAAAGAAACTTTAATCATGACTATATATACTCTTGGTCAGCAGTATCAACCATTTTGAAAGGAATGCAATTTGCAAGCACATGAAATTTATTATTTTCAAATTTCATCAAATAATAGTTACAGAAGTATGTTTTCTTGCTACAAGAAACAGAATTGAAATATTTTATACTTATCACAGGTTAGTGCTGCTTTTGCATAAGATATGTTTTTGTTAGCATTTGCTTTTATTTTCTTTAAAAGTGGTATTAACAGATTCAAAGAAACAAGACAATTATTTGACTCTCTTATACTATTGTGTGTGGGGGTTTTTCTATCTATCCCACATTATCTGCACTTGCCCTAACATACATACTCACACACACACACACCAAAAATTCCTTTTTAACTATATAACCCTGTTTAATTTCCAATGAAAGATTACAGTAAGCTTGCTTTTAAAATAATGATGTCAGCACAGGATGATAAACATGTATTAGACAGTGAGAACTACTGATTATCTGTCAGGATAAATCTGTTTATTTCAAAAATAGCAAACTGTCAACCCCCTGTTGTTAATCATGAAAGTACATGCTAATGCCAGGTAGGGTTTGGTGGGGTTTTCTGGAAGAGGAATGCAGTTTGTATATTCATTTTGTAAATTTCTTGTCACCTAGTTGTGCCATTAATCCCCATCACATATTCTTTTTGAAAATAAAACAAATGAGAACTCTTGACAGACAGATTTTTTTCCCTTAAATTCACAGCTATTCATACGAGTGAGTGGTGGAAGAACATAAAATGTGGATTTCCAGATTAAGTTACAGTTTGTAGTGTTTGTTAAGAATGTTGTCAAAGTGTGCACATTTGTCTTAAGTGAGGAAAGAACATGCATAAAAAGATGAAGAAAAGTTAACAGGAGCTTTACCCTGAAATGACATCTCTCTTTTTTATCACAGCAATAGGCATCATGGTTTTTAAAATATCTGGACATACATTCCTTATGAAAAGCTACTGGGCCTCGTTTTTAAGTCAGCAGGTCAACTGAAATGAGCAAGGATGCACAGCTGTGTGGTAGATTGTGCCCTAAAATTGTGTAGTTGACCTGCTGTATTTGTAGCCTTGTGAGCATGCTAAGTCTGAATTTCACACAACTTGTTCTGTTTTAGCTAAAAAAATCAGTGTGTTTGAAAGACAAGCATTAGAGGTAAAGCTCAGGGTTACAAATCTTCACGGATGTGATATTTGCAGGGTTGTGTTGCATTTTGATAAGTTTGTGAACACCATAAAATGCTAAACAGTTTAGTAAAAATTGGTATTTATATTGACATTTCAAAATGCTATAAAGAAGCCCTAAACAGACTCAGGTTTTTCAGGCAAGTCTATCCTGTTTTGACATATTTCTTCCCTTCTCCTATCCTCACAATTGCTGCAAATTTAATAAATACTTTCCTCCAAACTAATTTCATCAAAGAAGATTGTATATTTCTCCATCTTAATTTGGAATTTACATGTTTAGTTCGCATATTTTTGCATCAGAATATCTGTTTTCTATTAGATAAAGGTTACTGTAATTCATAATCAAAAGGAAAAGGTAGATTAAAGGTCAGGAGGATGCAGTAAAAACTGATTAGCTGTACAAGTTTGTTCATATGATTAGGTATATTGTTGGATAAGTGGGAATCATAAGTTAAGAGATTAAAAGAAACATCATGCAGCACTTACTTCATTTGGTTCTGAAATGAAGTTTACAACGTTCCCCCCCACCCTCAAAATATGCTACTTGTTTGTTTCTGTTGCAATAATAAGAGACACTTGTGACTTTTCCTTTCACATTGCAAAGTGTTCAGCAATTTAGTTTAATTTTTATATGCTACATGAATGCAACGCTTAATCTTCTGGGTTTAAAGCAGGAAATAAATATATTTTATGCATGTATTAGTATTTCTGAATGAAAGATGATGCTAGAAAAAAGTAAACAAACTGGGAGTCATTTTCTTTCAGTTTTAGGTCAGAAGTTCAGTGGAAAAATATTTACGTGTGTATGTGTGTGTGACATCAATGGAAGGCAGATTTATGGTTTAACTGATCCTTTCAATCACAGCTTTCCCACAGGCATTCTACAAACCTCTAGTTAAATCACTGAAACTGTCCTTGCTTCCATTTTCTATTCATCAAATATGAAATAGTCATAATATATTTGTGAGATGCTTCGGATCCAAAGAACAAATCAGCCATAAGGTGAAAGACCAGTAATTAGGATTTTCAATTTTTTTAAAATCAGCTGCTTTCTAGATGGGAATCAGGTTGCTGGGTACCAAGATGTTTAACTCTTTTCTCTCATAATCTTCCATGATTTTAAAAAAAGCCTCTAAAATTATAATTAAGTCTGTTGGAGGAAAGAGGTTGGCTAAATCACGCAATCCCTACAGAGCTAATCCAGATTTGCACTGGCATTGTAAATTATGGAAGAGGAAGGTGTCAGGTTCGGCCATGGTTAGAGGAAGGTCTCAGATTAGGCAGTGACTTAGACCTGAGCTTTGGTAGGGCTAGTCCCAGAGACATCCAGGCTCAGCATAGGCTCCTGCCTAGTGGTTGGAGGGGGGATATACATCACCCTCTCAGCCACTTCTGGGCCTACTTCACCACTTGCCTCCACTCCCTCTTCTGCTCCTTCCTACATACCTCCTTCCTCCTTCTCTCTCTCTCTTCTGATCTTGGCCAGCTGGGGAGGCTTCCAGGTGTCTCTCCTTGCTCTGATCCCCACCCTTCTTCTCCTGGGCTGACTGCTCCTGATCTGGGCCAGCTGGGGAGGCTTCCAGGTGTCTCTCCCCAGCTCCAGCCTCTCCTTTTTCCCTTATTTCCTACTTGGAGGAAGGGGCTGGCAGGACCTTTCCAGGCAAGGCAACTTTGTAGCCGCCTCTCCATGGGTATCTGTGTGGCTAGACAGGTCTCCAGGACAGGTGGCATTTCTGTAGGCCTGACGCCTAGCTTGTCGGCCCCACCCAGTGTGTGCATGGGTGGGTGGATCTCCTGGCTGTCTACTTGGATGTTCGGGTGTGTGCTTTGCCCTTCAGTGCCTTGCACCTGAGAAGGGATCTGGGGCTTGTCTGTGGCTGCTCCTGGGTCTCCTGGGGTCCGCTGGCTGCCTTCTTGCCCATCAGTGGCTCCCCTGGGCATTGGCATCCCATCACTCCCTGCCTGCTGGGGCTGCATCGTACCTTCTCTGCATGCCAGCATCCAGCCGCCCTCTATCTGCTGTGGCAGTGATACACCTTTTGCTGGCACCGGGTGCTGTGGCTGCAGTAAGTCCAAGGGATGCTGGCAGCTCATCCCTGAATGGAAGGAAAGGGAAAGTGTGACAGACAGGAAGCTGTCCTGCCCCTGAAATGTAAAACAGCCACTCAGCTGTTTCATCCCAGAGCCAATGGGAATGCTGCCCCAGCATCCAATCACCTTAGAACTTACGGAGTAGGACTGTATAGCCTAGCAGGTGGGTTCCTTTTTCAGAGAAAGGCAAAAAGAAAACATTCCAAAGGGCAGAATGAGACCCTAATTTTTAATTTGTCTTCTCGCCCCCTTAGTGCCTTAGAATCTTCGATTCTCAATTAAGGTTTGGGGTTTGTTCCCACCCTGCCCTACAGATCCTTCCAGACACAGACTGATATCTTCAAATTGGTCCGCCAGATTAAATTACGTGCATTCCTTAAGAACAGCACCTTAGAGGACCCAGGACTGACTGTTATATTACCTAAGTGTTTAAAGGGCCATTCACAATTTATACCACCCATTACTGATCATAGAATTGACACTTTCGAATACATGGTATTAAAAGAGATTGCAACATTAGAAAGAGACCAAACCACTGTCTGGAATAACTTCTCCCACCAGGAAAGAGATGCTGTATGTAGTATCCAGAATGACAGGAGTATTGTGATAAAACCCACCGATAAAGGGGGTGGAATAGTTGTCTTAGACCGAACAACATATGTCCAAGAAATCCATAGACAACTCCAGGATGAAACTAGTTATCTTCCGCTGACCTCAGACTCCACAGATGACATCAGGCGCTTGATAAAAATTGTTTTAGATGAGGCCCGGGAATTAGGACAGATTGATGAAAAACTTTATGCTGTGCTGCAGGTCCCATCACCACGGGTACCTACATTTTACATCCTGCCTAAGGGCGAAGCTACAAGTGACAAATGATACTTGAACGGCAAGTGTATTTCTCCCTGTTCACTTGCCCTCCACTCAATCCACTTGCTGTTCAAGTGTCATTCATCACTTGTTCCTTGGCCCTAAGATTCATAAACAGATTCTTCCTCCTCCAGGCAGACCCATTGTGTCTGGATGTGGCTCTATATTAGAGCCATTGGCCATTTTGTTGGATTCAGTTCTCCAACCCGCAGTCTCTAACATAAGATCTTTGATAAAGGATACTAAGGACTTTATCCTCCAGATTGAGGGTACACAACTAGAGGGTGACATTGTCTTCCTGACCATGGATGTCAGATCGCTTTATACGATCATCCCCCATGACTCTGCTAGAGCTGTAGTTGAAGAGACCCTCAGGACACAGGAATACCCCACTTATCCCACCGAATTTTTGTTACAACTTTTAGATTTGGTTCTTGAGAAAAATTATTTTCTATTTGAGGATTCTTTTTTCTTTCAAATAAAGGGTGTAGCCATGGGGTGCTCGGCTGCTCCGAGCATTGCCAACTTATTCATGGCAAAATGGGAGGAGGAACACATCCTACATGAATCCAATCCTTTTGCAGCTTTGATTTTTTGGTACAAGAGATATTTTGATGATCTTTATTCCCTATTTCGGGGGTGGGATCAAGTTGAGGCTTTTTGCACCTGGATTAATACCTGTGACCCAAATGTACAATTTGAATGGCAGTTTGATAGAGATCACATTGACTTCCTGGATATTACTACCTATAGGGATGTGAATAATAGGGTTCAAGTGAGAACGTTTGTTAAAAAGACTGACCGGAATTCTTATTTGGAATTTAAATCTTTCCATCCACGACACTTAAAAATGAATATTCCATATGGGCAGTTATTACAGATTAAGCGTAATTCAACTTCCCTGCAAGACTTTGAGAAAGATGGTGCTACTCTGTGCCAACAATTTGTTAATAGAAACTACCCACAGGAGGTTATTAAGTCAGCATTTTTGAGAGCACGAAGTAGAGATAGAGCATCTCTGTTTCAAAATCGTGATACCTCAGTGGAAGACAGAATAAAATGGGTATTGGAGTATTCCCCACTAGCAAATAGGATTAAGAGAATTGTAGAGCACCACTGGAGACTAGTAGTGGACATTGAGGGTTGTGGGTTGCGTCCTCTTTGTGGGTATCAGCGTACAAGAAATTTAAGAGACATGTTGGTTCATGCAAAATTACCAATTGGAGAACCAGAAAGAACTTTACCAACTGGCAATTTCAAATGTGGTCACTGCGGCATCTGTAGACTGATATGGGAAGGCTCACAGATTACTATAGGAAATAAACAACTTAAATTTAATCATTTTGCTACATGCCAAACCTCGGGGACTGTGTACCTGATTAAATGTACTTGTCAACTATTATATGTGGGATGCACTATGAGGCCACTTAGGGCATGCATTTTGGAGCATATATCTCGCATTAGGAATAATGTCCTTGAGGCCCCACTTACACAACATTTTTTGAATAAACATCATTCAGAATTAGATTTTTGTGTGGCGGTTCTTAGTGTTCTAGGAAATGCCAACCAGAATAGTCTGTTGCAAAAAGAGGCCTATTGGATTTACACCTTGAAAACAACTAAACTGTTGGGACTTAACAGCGAATTAATGTTAAACTGTTTCCTATAATTGTTACTTGTAACTGATTCTGCTATGAATTACTTTGTAATTGCACCTTGTATCTTTAATTTGAGTGTCCCTTTAAGAGAGAGTGTGTATCATTGGGGGTGGATATAAACTCAAAGGGAACTATCACAGGGCGTGCCTAAGAAGATACAGCTGCCACTATCCGGGAACATTATTGCAGTGATTTGTAACAGCAATGATAAGGTCTGAAATCCTAATTTGTTTGTGAAATATGTAGAATTGCATTGCATTGCGAGGATGGAATGTAGAAGATGTTATTTGTATTATATTATTTTTCAGTGTCCTCCTGCACCACGCTCCTGAGGAAGAAATTCTGCGAAATCTGAGCTTTTCAGCCGGCCCCAGATTGGGCGTAGGGCTGTGATTTGCTAAGCTCCACAGCTATTGTACAAACAACTAAAGAAGAAATAGGACACACTATTGCTTTTGGCACCGTTATTATTTTGAAAGAAGCAACTGGACATAATAATTGCCTTTGGCAGAGACTTTATTTTGGATAATGGGACCAATTACACCCAGAGAAGATACGGTGTGGTCTCCTTTTGTGACTCTCCCGGACTTTTGTTTCCTTGCTTGCTTATATGAATGATTATATGAATGTTATATGAATACTTACGGCATTGAGTTCTCTTGATATAATTTGGTCATCCTATTGGTTATATATGAAACAATAGAAGTGACTATTAGCATTTGTGCTTTAAACTGAACCAAGAGTTGTCTGGTAGTGTGGCAGAGTAGTTTAGCTCTACCTCTAGGAGAGAACAGAGTCCCCAGTCATGAGGCCTTTCTCTATTGATGAGTAGATCTGGTAGCATTTAGCCTGACTTTTTGGAAAGGGCAGGCTGGTGTAGGTGCAATCTTGTGTGTGAGAGAAGATCCAATCTGGTGGCTAGGCAGTGAAAGCCTGTTTGTTCCTGCAAGCATTAAAGAGAATTCAAACCGCACTTGGAAACCATAATTAGCTTAAATTTATGTGCCTCAGCAAGTCTTCTCCTTCTCCTGTTCATTAAAATCAACATGTAAATAAACCAATCTTCTTTGTTATTTACATAAAATTCCTGCCTCAGTAATCTCCATGTTCTTTCACCAAACCTACGTCACAGCAGTGAACCCAAGCCTTTACACTACCCTAAGAGATAGGTAGATTTATATTTCAGAACAAACCTGGTTCCCCAAATTATAACAAGCTGTGTGTGTCACCTCAGTTGGAAGACAGGGGCAGTCACAAAACTCTCTTACCAGCTTTCCTTATTTTATTTTCTATCCTACTTTTTTCCCTGTTGGGGATCCAGAGTTGCTCCTCCATGCTATCTTCCCAATAGCAACCATGTTAGGTTAGGCTGAGGGACTGTGATGGGCCCTAGAGAGCTTCCAAGGCAGAGTAGGGGTCTGAACATAATTGTTCTAGGTCCTACAGTGACACTCTAGCCAATATGCCACACCTGCTCTTCCCCTTCCCAAAGTCTCCCAAACATCCTACCGCAGCTGCTACTTCAGGAAGATCCTAACTGTAATGATTTGTTATTTTTATATCCTTATAAACCTTTGCCTTGGGATCTTCAATCAGCTCCTCCTTATGATACCTTAAACTTATCTCAGGAGAGCTCTGGTCACAACCAACACTCTTTATTTCCACTCACATAGAGTTTCAAGTGTTCTCTACTCTACCCAGGTTTTAACCTCATGAACATCTTTCCTTTTTTGTTTATGTGACTAATTTATTATTACCTCCATGACTCCCTTAAAAGGATTTGCTGCCACCAAAGGTTTTTGTCTTAGACCTCTTCAGTTTAACTGGTAATATAAGAAGGCTTATTATAGATGGTAGATCAACAGAACGGTTAGCATGTGATGGTGCTTGTGAGGTAAAAAAAAGATCTTTTTGCTTAAAGAAAAGTAGAATTTATTTATAAGAACGTAAGTATGATGGTTGCAGAGTAGACATGGACACAATCGGAATTACAGACTGAAAATTGCCCCGATTTTGGCATTTGCGCCATTGGGACTGGGCTGATCAGTTCCGTCCACGGCTCCCGTGATCAGTTCCGTCCACGGTTCAGCGCTTGGGTGGGGCGCTCTATCGGGTCTCAATCGGATCAATCAGTTTACATTCGGGATTGCAGTCTGCAGACAGTCTGGCACCAGCCATCTGTTCCCGAGGGAATGGAGCCCCGTGGAAATGGAGCCTGGGGAATGCCAGAGCTGTTTGCCCTCCTTCTGTCGCCCTGGAAATGTGAATGGAAGCCCAACTTTCCTTGATCAGCAGGGCTTCCTTCCAACCACGGAGCAGCCAGAAAAGTGCGCGCCCGTCTCATCCATTTGGGAGAAGAGAGGGGAGGGCGGGGGAAGGGGGTGTTCTTCTGTAGCCATGGGCACTCGAATCTCATCCCTGCAAAGCCTGAGAGGCAGCTCTTCCAGCCAAACACAGCCCTCCTGCGTAGCAGACCCAGGCTTTATAAATAGCAATGTGCTGCGCAACAAAGTTTCACTTTCCGCTCGTGGGTGGAGTGGGACAGAGGCGAGCTCTCGCTTGCCACTTTTGGAGAGAGAAAGTGCAAGAGAGAGAGGGAGCTTTAGCTTTGGGCTTCAGCAGATAGGGAATTAGGGAATAGGGAGCTATCTCCTCTGGTTCCCCCCCCCCGTGACAATACCGGCACACTCCCGTGGGGACAGACCCCCCCTCCCCCTGAGGGGAGGCGGCTCGCCGCCGCCTCCACAGGCCTGCCGGGCCCGGCGGCCACCATCCTCCTCACCCACCATTCCTTTAGCACTGGAAACCGCGGGGCGCCCTCCCTCATCGGCCTTCCCGATTCCCGATTCTGTACTGGAAATGGGACTTGATCGGTGAGGTTCGGGTACCTGGGTTCGGCGGTGCCACGGAATCACGATCAGCTAAATCGGGATTATTTTTTGGATCGTGTCCATGTCTATTGCAGAGTTTTGATAAGTGTATAGGTTTCAGAATAGTTCTTAAGCATGGTAGTTTCAAAAATAATTATCTTCTTTAAGGTATTTTCATAGACTCAGTCACACAGACTAATTTTCTACATAGATCTTCAGCAAAATAGACTTTCATCTCATCCACACTGACATAGATTCACTCAGGCCTTTTATGTAGCTTGCCTGACATAGGCTGATTCCGCACACGTTGGATAATGCACGTTCAATGCACTTTATCAATCATTTGAGGTGGATTTTTTTGTTCCGCACACAAAAAAATCCATTCCAAATGATCTATAAAGAGGATTGGAAGTGCATTATCCAACGTGTGTGGAATCACTCATAGATAGAATAATCTCTCACACGGATATACACAGAGTGACCCAGGCAAGCACACCATTTGAATGACTTCGAATTAGGTTCTCAAACTTTCATACAGTTTGCCTGACTTAGTTAGAATCCTTTCTTTGAGAGACCTAAAGACTGGCTGGACTCTCTCTGAGATAAACAAAGGCTGACTGAAAACTTTTCCCTCAGCACAGACTAAAAATTGTAGTTCACTCTGTCCCTAGGGTACAGGTACCATCCAATCAGATCACACTCTGCTCACCCATCCAGTCCCACTCCTTTTCTCCTCAGAGGCCTGCATTAGACTCATAGTAACAAATATTTTTTTAAAAAACCCACACAATCAAGCCAAAACAAAATCCAAACTATTTAGATGCAAAATGTTACACTAAGGATGGATCTTTTGTATATCATCTGATTTGCCCCTAGATAGGTAAATTAAATAATAGATACTGTACTTTAGGAAATATTGCATTCCCTTTACTAAACGCCAAAGAACAAAGGAGATAAGGTCAATTATTTATGAGCTCCATCATGGGGCTGAGTTTTATCTGGATTGCATTCTATACCTTGGAAGACAGATTACACTTTATATCTTAGTATAAAATTAGGAACCACAGGAATTTGGGCAGGGGTAGAATAAGTGACTAAGTAATGTTAAATTAACGTGGCATACTTTTTTAAAAATGTAGGAACATTTTTATTTATCACTTTGACAAGATTTAAAGAAATGATTACATTATGAAAAGTTACATTTTAATTAAAATAATTTCAAAACATGCAACATATTTAGACAGTGTAACTGTGAAGCTGTTCTTCTGGTCTGAAATGAATGTCAAAGTAATCATATGCTGTCTTTTTCTGATACACACACAAATCATTTATTGTCTTCTTTCAGGGATGTCTTGTCCACCAAAACTTTATATCATATTATTCTTTAATAAGTTTGTCTTCTTTATTTTGTTACATATATTTGGATTCTTCATTCTGTTTTTTTATGGGGTTCCATTGGTTTCAGTAGGAAATATATTTCTGGCTTCACCCACCATCGCCAAAATGAGATAAATTCTCCATCAAGGGCTGTTCTTGGCTAGCTTTCAGAAAGAAGAAAGCATCCCTTTTAAATTAAAGGACAAACACATTTTTAACTCTAATTTTGTATTTCTGCATCCAGTTGAGATGAAATTCCCAGGGACTGCCAGATTTCAATCAGATAGGATAAAAGATTCCCAATTGCATATTTAGTTTGAAGAGCAGACACAGGAAGCATTGAGTATCCTCAGAAGGCAGAAATTGCTTCCACATAAATATTTTGCTTTCTCTTTGCTCTTAAACTGGAGCAATTTTTTTTCCAGAGCATTCCCATAATACCATCATTTGTCCAATTTCCAGGGTTTTTCTTGCTTTGCTTCAATGTTTCCTTTCAGGTGCAATTTTCAAATCTCCTACCCACTCAGTGCCATTTTGTTGCCATCATCCTCTTGGGACCACCATATTCCCCATCACCACCAGAGGCTGGCTTTTTGAAAATTGGTAGTTGCTATAGCACTATAGTATTATAATGCTATAGTGATATAGCAACCAAAAGTGTGCACTGAGAAAAATTTGTTATAATTTCTGAGTTGAACTTGGTGGTGGTGGTAGATTTTTTACCATGATTGCATATTTCCAGGTAGGATATTATCAATTCGAGAATCAAACCTGTATGACTTTTTTGGAAGTATTATTTTCCATGGGGAATCTAATCAAGGATCTGGGGCAGCTGTTTATAAAAATTATAGCACCAGAGTTGCACAGAAGACAGTCCTCCCTCTAATCTAAAGATGCCCTAAGCAGATTGAACAAAGGGAGTCCCTCTCTGCACAGCCACAGTTCTCTCTACTGATTCTTAAAATGGCAGCAGCCTAGCAGGAAAGTTCCAAATGGTAATCTAAATTTTTAAAAACCCTCTGTCGGCATTCATTTCATTCCCCTACTCTTACAGTTACTGACTGACAATAAAAAACGTTTACCTTTATGCTGAAAGCTATCCTTTTACCATGCTTCTTTGTTGCAGTATGTTTTTTTAAGAAGTAAGGAAGTAGGATAGAAGCTTTGCCATTATTTCCTATAGAGTACTGGGTAGGGGAGGCCGGAGGCGAGGCTGTTTTTCATCCTAATAACACTGAAATTGCAGGGGAGTGACCCACTGCCAGTCCACTAAAGACTACTCAAGGTTTAAATAAATTGGACCAAGCATTCCAATTCTAAAGCCACCGGCTCCTCCAGGCTCTACAGTTTCAGAGTAAAATCTCCACAAAGAAGGGGTAAAGGAGAAGGCAGCTCTTTGCAGCTTGATATTGGCTGGCATAACTCCTGTGCTCCTCTCTTGCAAGGATTTGATTGGAAGGGAGAAGGGCCATTGTCCAAGAATTCAGGAGATTAGCTGAGAGTGCTCTGTGCTCCTCCCTTGCAAGGATCCAATTGAAATGAAGAAAGGCTACTGTCCAGGAAACCACAGAATCAAAGAAAAATATGTGCTCATGCTACAAAGCTAGTAAGCATCAGAACTTAGAAAAAGATCAATTTTTCTGGTGTGGAATTTTGTGAGTCCCAAGCATCTTGAATTTGTATTACCATTCCTGAAAATCAAGGCAATGATTTGAAACAGCAATTTCCATGTATATCTTCCGTTCAGAAATTTCATTATGCACACCCCTAACGGCAACTACTGATTTTTCTGGAAGGGGTGGGAGAAATGCAGCACTCCCAGCCGGTGGCAACAGCCACTGCGGCTGGGGGGCATGATTTGACTCCCCAGCAGAGGATGAGGCAGCAGCGCTTTCCTGCCTATACAGGCACACTGTGACGGGTGGAACACGAGGCCTTATAAGGCTGCTCTCCCCCTTAGCATCTCAGTTGCACCTCATGCTCGGTCAGAGAGGACGCATGCATGTTGCCTCGCTCCAAGCACGAGGACTAAGACCGGGGGCTTCTGCCTTGTGGCTTGGCTTGCGAGCTTGTACAGGCAGCACAGCTCCTACTCGCGGCTCCCGCCTGCACACCTGGCACAGAGCCTGGGCTTCTGCCTTTCAGACCTGGCTGGGAGCAGGAGAGGCAGGCCACCTTCAGAAAGCAGCAAGCCTCCTGCTTGCATCCCCCATCACCACTTTGCACAGAGCACAGGTCATTGCTTGGTGGCTGTGGCGACTCTGCTTCATCGACAGGGAAATTCCCTGGAGCTGCCTCGTCAAGGCAGTGAGCTCCTTGCTCCAGTGGTAGGGAAGGCGAGTGGGGTGCTAAGAACGAGCAGTGCACTCTTCGCCCTTGTCTTCTGCCTCCACACCTTCATTTTCCTTTTGGGTCTCCTGACGTGGCGGCAACCATCCACAGTGTGGTGGAGAAGGAGCTGGGGGGTTGCTGGGAACGTTTTGTGCCAGCTTAAATAGCCGGTGGGCTTTCCTGCCTCCTCCCCCTTTTTATGTTTGTACTGTGCAACAGCCTGAGAGGTTTTATACCCTTCCCGTCTTTGTTCCCTCTTCACTAATGTGGTGCTGGCTGGATCAGCCAACAGGGATTTTTTACCTTCCCTCAATTTGAATTAGCAGCAGGTGGGGCGGCATTCCTCCCCCTCTGCTCAGGCATTTATTGGGCAGGGGATTTAGGGCCTTTACTCTCCTTTCTCTGCCCAGTAAGTGTGTGACTGGGCTCCCCTTTGCTGGGCATTTTAAAGGCAGGCTGGTAGTGGGCTTATCTCTCCCCCTCTTTTCTGCAGATTAATATGGGCCTTGTTCTGCTAAGGGGCTACTGCCCCCAGGGGCCCTGGCACCCACCATTGGTAATTGGGTTGGAAGCCCAATGACCATTTTGGGGGTGCCCACAGTATAGGAAATAGCCCAGCCCCTTCTGTCAAGGTCAGTGACTATTTTGCCATTAATCTTAGCATGCTTGGTGGCCTGAAAATGGGCAAGGTGACTGGGAAGTTCTGCCTCATCGGGGCAAAGAGGAAGAGGCTCCTTTTGAACATGATGTTTTGTTTTGCCTTGCTGCCATTGAGGGTCCATATGGCTCGGGTGGAGCATCTGGTGCAAGTGGAGGTGAGACGGCATCTGAGCAAATTCATGGAGTTGCTGTCCAGGAAGGTGATATGGAGTTCACTGAGGGAGCTCAGCAAGCAAAAGCAGGGCCAGTTTCAGTGGCAGTTCAACCAAGCGCGAGTGAGGGTAATTCAACTTGGCCCCAGCTGGGGCATAGCGTGGCTATTAAATATTGAGATTTCAGCTCAGAGAAGCATCTTCAGCATCAGAGAAGCGCCAGTTTGGTGTAGTGGTTAAGACCGCAGGACTCTAATCTGGAGAATTGGGTTTGATTCCTCACTCATCCACTTGAAACCAGTTGGGTGACCTTGGGTCAGTCACAGCTTCTTGGTGCTCTCTCAGCCTCACCCACCTCGCAGGGTGTTTTGTGGTGGGGATAATAATGACATACTTTGTAAACCACTCTGAGTGGGTGTTAAGTCATCCCGAAGGGTGGTATATAAATCAAATATTATTATTATTATTTTATTAAGAACTGGAAAGGAACAGAACAGATGCTCAACAGGAGCTTACATGTATACACACGAATCATGCCCCCATGTCAACTAACAACCAATAGGCACTTGAAGATAGAATCCTCAGTTGCATTAGCTATATGCAAAATAGCTTATTGCAGTGCTGTGATTGGACATGATTGTGCAGCATGGATTGGATGCAGTCAACGGGACAACAGCCAATAACAATGAGGATGTCAGGATCGTGGGCTCAGACAGAAGCTAGACCAATACTTGACAGTAGCCAAGGGGTGCCTGGGGTCAGCCCACTGCCCCTTTCAACCTTAGGTACAGCACACTCTACCTACACTCAGGTTGGTGCTTTTTGAGGGCTGGCTGCATCTGGAGTCTGGCCACAATGGGGTCAGCAGGCTTTCCTGGCAGCTTTGCTGCAAAGTGATGAGGAATTTCTAATACATTTGACCCTTAACCCTTCCTTGCCTTGGGAGAAGGTTCACCAGCAGCTCTGCTGTAAGTTATGTCCCCAGCCAGGCCCATGCAGGCAATCACTCTGAGACCAGCCGATAGGGCCTTCACCGCAATGATGGAGCAGCCTGGTTATTGTTTAAGTTTCATTGCCGTGTTGTTTAATGCAGTTACTAGTTGTGTTTTTTTCTCTTTAGGTGCAGTTGTTGGGGCTGGCAGTGACCCATGACATGGGATGAATGATCTATCCAGCTCTCACTGAAGCCTAATGAGATTTTGTTGATTTACCAGTGTTGCAGGATAGGACCTACAGTCTATATGCAGCATGTGCTTCAGAGGCTAAGTGGTCCTATGTATTTGTCCCAATGTATTTGATCCAAGGATTCCTTGCTGGGTATGTGCAAGAAGCTTGGAACCTGCTTTATTTTGGGCACATGGCCTTGCACCTGGGTGCGCAAGACTTCCTTGTCTGTGATACAGTAGGTTAGTATTTGTGACTGAACCCAAGGATTCCCTGCTGGGTATGTGCAAGAAGCTTGGGATCCCCGCATGTACTTGCTCCAAGGCTTCCCCTCTGGGTGTGTGCAAGAAGCTTGGAGGTTTTGTTTTGGGCTTCCCTGCCAGGGGTGTGCAAGAGGCTTGGGCCCAAGTTTACATTTTTTCCAAGGCTCCTGCATGTTGTGCAAGGAGATTGGAATTGGTTGCAGGGCTGGGCGGAGGCCCTATACTCCAGTGATAGCATTGGGAAATGGGGATCGCCCTCCCCCACTGTCTGCAAAGCAGGGCCACATTTGCTGACCTCTACTGAGGGGCGGGAGTAACAAAAATTTGGAGGAGATGCGGAAGCTTCCGGTTTGGGACCATGGTGGTCTGAAATGATTCAGGGAGGTGGATCATCTGGGTTGCTGTTTTGAAGCTAGTGGGGTGTCTAGATCACCCACAGCCCCCCGATTTCAGGCAGAAGTCAGGCAAGGACACTCGTTGGCCCTAAGAGGGTGTGATCTCGGCAGATGGGGGGTTCTGAATTAAAGATTCTCCGTCTGCCTTGAGATCCCCTCCCAGGGGGGCAGCTAATACCTCTGCAGCAACCTTTTGGAGTCATTAAATTGACATAGGATCACCGTACCCAAGCTTCAGAAACGAACTTTAACCAGGATTGAACAAAAGAGACACTGAGTACAATCCAAGAAGACTTAGAGAAGTAAAGATCACTATCTCCCTTAACGGGCTTGATTTTTGCTCAAAGACTGAAACGTTTTAAAGTAAAGAGACAAATCCCCAAAGCAAAGGACATTAAAAGTGGCGGGGAGTGAAGATCTGTGAAATTAACGATTTAAAGAGTTTAAAAAGAGCAAAAGGAACTTTTTGTTTTGCATACCTGTGGCTTTGGAGAGGGGGAAGAGTGTGGGAAGCGGCTGAAATATCATGAGAAGTGGATTGCCTGTAATATAGCCGAGTGGTGGCTAGAAGGGCAGGAAGTCGGCTGGAGCAGAGGAAGAGAGACAGCGAGGGACAGAAGGCCCAAAGAGGAAGCGGAAGTTGGCCATCTTGAGTGTGGGAAGGGCAGATGACTACATGTGAACTGTGTAACTGTGTAACAGAGAAAAGCGTCCAACATTGATAAAACAAAGCAGAATATGCCATTTTGGATAGGGGAAAAGTGGAAGGCAAACATAGAGAACACCATTGAAAAAAAACGCCCGACATCTTGACTACTGGAAAAAGATAAAAATTTTCCCTTTACATTCTTTTTATATTATTGGACAAGACTGATTTAATTAAAGTAAGAAATATAAAAAAGGAAAGACGGAGTTGAGGAAGAGAGCTGATTCGTGGGGTCCTAAGGCAAGTCCAATGGCGGGGGGAAAAGATAAAGACTGGCAGGTAGCAATTGAAAATTTGGACAAAAAAAATAACAGAAGGTAATAAGGAAACAAATGAAACCATACAAAAGACGCAGGAAATGGTTCAAGAATTGCAAAAGCAAGTGAAGGACTCTCAGTTGAATTTAGTGAAAGAGATTAAAGAAGCAATAAAATCAGAGGTTGCAGAATTGGCAAAAAGTATTGATGAAATAAGAACGGAACTCCAAGCTACACAGCAGAAGGTACAAGAGATGGATGTGAAAACGGAAGAGCAGAGGAAGCTGGAGTGAGCAATAGGGTTGTGGTAATGGAATGCAAAACTATGGGAAAGCAACTTCGTTTTAGTATTTTATTTCATGATAGTTGTGTTATTTTCCGACTCAGAGTCTGAGACAATGCTGTCCTGCCTGTGGGTGTGCCCTGCTGCCATGTTGCCTACATCTGTCCAAGACAGAAAGTGTTTTTGACCCATTTTGCGCCCCCGCTGTGCAACCCACATCTTGTAATGCTGGTTACAAGTTTTGCTGATTATCTAATATTAATTGAGTTGTGTGTTATGTTTGTGTAGTGTGAATCACTGCAAGCATGCTGTTTCCATGCCCTTTTGTGCCCTGCTGCTGTGTAAATTTAAGCAGTTCATGGAATAAAGTGTTTTTGAAAGCTCTTGTTATGGTTTTGTTTAATCTGTGATTTGAAGTTCGTTGTGTTAATTTTGTCTAGGGGACTTCTGTTTTCATGCCCTGTTGTGCACTCCTATTGTATAACCCAATTCAGTTCAAAAATTTTAGAGTTTGTTAAAAAAAAATTTTTTTTAAGATTCTCTGATGTGTAGTGAATTGTGTAGTCCTTTTGTGTGGGAGACAATTTGTGTGATTTGTTGTGATTTTTTGACCCATTGTACTTTGAAAGTGATAAAATAAAGTTTTTTCAAACTTGAATCATTGTGTGTGTGTTCCCTTCTTTGATGTGAGGTTGGTTCCCAGCATTGGGAACAATGGGGCAGGCAGGCCAGCCTTCTATGTAGGTGGGGGGTGGTGTCAGGGGGTGGTTGTGTGTCAGGTGCTCTTTCCCAGGGAGTGTGCCCACCATTGTGGCACCCCTGGGCTGTGCGGAATTGCCCTGGGAAAGAGAGTTTAGGAGTTCCAAAAGGGGGAGGGCTGGCCAGCCTGTTCCTGGGGTTATGGTGGGTGTGGGGCAGCTGGGGGTGGATTTGGGTCTGTGTTTGGCAGATGGGGGGAATTGGGTTTGTATGGGGCAGTAGGGGGTGGACTTTGGGGGCTGAGAGCACCTACTTGGGGAGGCCATGAAATGGCCCCCCCAAGGGGGAGCAGGCTAAGCCTTGGTGGGGGGTGGGAGTAAGGGTGGGAGAAGGGCCCCTGAGGGTAGGGGTGGCATTTTGCATGCAAAATGCCACCCCTGGCAAGACAAGCCTCCCCCAGCTGTAAGCAGTAGAGAACAGAGCACCTACTTGGGGAGGCCATGAAATGCCCCCCCAAGTGGGAGCAGTCTGAGCCTTGGTGGGGGGTGGGAGGAAGGGTGGGAGAAGGGCCCCAGAGGGTTGGGGGGCATTTTGCATGCAAAATGCCACCCCTGGCAAAGGAAGCCTGCCTCTTCATTTTTTCCCCATAGGAAATAATGAAGAAGATGAGCAGCAGCAGTCTAACAATAAGCTGCTCAGTGCTTCTTAATGAGAGGATAGGGGGATCTGGTTTGGGGGGCCATAACATGGCCCCCCCAAAGTCCAATCGGTCTGAAACTTGGGGGGTTGTTAGAGAGGGGTTAGAGGAAGGTCCCCACCAATTTTGGGATGATTCGGTGGGAAAATGCCTCCCCCAGGCATCTGGAAAGACGGAGGCATTTTCCCATTGAAAAAGCCGAAAGAAAGCCGAAAGAAGCTGAAACAAACCCAAAAGCCGAAAGCCGAAACGGCTAGCCATTTCGGCTTTTGCCTGTATCCGAAACAGATTCTTTCGGTTATGAAAAGTTATGGCAGCAAATAGATAAAGACATGATGGTATGGAATAGGTTAAATCTGTCATGGTTGGGTCGTATTGCCACAATTAAGATGAATGTCCTACCAAGGATAATGTTTTTAACGAAGACAATTCCAATAGTGAAAGACAATAAGCTATTTGAAAAATGGCAAAGGAAAATGTTAACATTTGTGTGGGCAGGGGAAAAGCCTAGAGTCAAGATGAAGGTGTTATATGATGCAAAGGAGAGAGGTGGACTACAGCTACCAAATCTGAAATTATATTATGAAGCTATATGTTTCGTTTGGGTGAGGGATTGGATGCTGTTGGAAAACCATAAACTATTGACATTGGAAGGGTACAATAAAACCTTTGGATGGCATGCATATCTATGGTATGAAAAGACTAAGGCTGATATGATGTTTTTACATCATTTTGTGAGGCAAAGTCTATTTGCTGTATGAGCTAAATATAAGAGATATCTGAATAAAAAAACACCAATGTGGATTGTACCAGACGAGGTTGTCAATCCAAGGACTGAACACGAAGGAGAGGAGTGGACGACATATCCAAATATCCTTAGAGTGGACCAGAATTTATATAGTATTAAAAACAATGAAGAATTGCCATTTCGATATGGTTGGTTTCAATATATGCAGATAAAAGATTTGTATGATTCTGATCGGAGGAAAGCAGGTTTTAGGACAGAAAATTCAGAGCTGGAACAGTGTTTACTTCAAGGGGGGGGGAATTGATATCTAAAGTGTATAAAATTTTGTTGAAATGGTTTACAGAAGATGAGATAGTAAAGGTTCAAATGGTAAAATGGGCAATAAGTTGTAATAAGGATATATTGATGGAAGCTTGGGAGAAATTGTGGAAGAATACTATAAAGATATCAATATGTACCACGATAAGAGAAAATGTTAATAAAATGATTTATAGATGGTATCTTACGCCAAAAAAGTTAGCTACGGGAAATAGTCAGATGTCGGATAAATGTTGGAAATGTGGGAAACATGAAGGTTCTTTTTACCCTATGTGGTGGACGTGTGAAAAAGCTAAACAGTTCTGGGGGGAAATAGTAGACGCTATGTCAGATATATTACAGAAAAATGTTGTTAAAAACCCAGAATTGTTATTGTTATGTATGAACCTTTAAGAATTTGATAAAATGGACAGGATAATGGTGTTTTATATGATTACGGCGGCTAGGATACTATATGCTCAGTTGTGGAAGACAAAGGAGATACCATCAGTGGAAGATTGGATCTTGAAAACATGGAATCTGGCAGAAATGGACAAACTTATGAGGAAACTACGAGAAGAAGTTGTGGAAGAATATATAAGAAGCTGGGAGAAATTTAAGAATTATATGGAAAAAAAGTGGGACATTAAAGGGAAAGTGTGGTCTTTGGATACTTTTTAAGGGGAGGATAGTGATCTGTTACTTTAACTGAATATAGAGATAGAAATTTTAACATTATATTGGAAAAGGATAATATAGTTTGTGATAATATACCACGCTATAGTGATGTATTTTGCTATCATACATTAGGTCATAATAAGACAAGATTTATAGGGTATACACCAGATTATGGTAAATTGTAGAACACTATATTAAACTCTTAATTTAAGTTATAAGAGGGAAAAATGAGACAATATATCCTAAAGTAATACTGAAAATAACAATACATTTGAATGTTATAGATATGGTATAGTAGATATATATTATTTTGGATATGGAATATTATAGATTATACTATTATAGAGTATATTATTATAGAGAGTGTATATGCTGAGTAATAGAATATATGATTCATTGCTAGAATATACTGGATATTATATAGTATTAAATATATGATACATATTGTTAGAATATATTATATGTTATTGGATAACTATGTTATATAGGGTTTAGGATGGTTAAGGATTATATATTAAGAGGTAGTAAAGTTAATTAGATGAAGGGAATGGAAAACTGTCGAAAGTCAAAGGAAAAGGGGGGAAAGGGGGGATATTATTATATGGGGGAGATAAAATAATGTGTTGTATGTGTGAATTGATATAATGACCCATCCAATAAAAATTATTTTTAAAAAAATTGGAGGAGATGTGGTAAGAGTGTGAGTGGCTTTATGCCACCTGTGGTGCACAAAGTCCTAAGCAGAGGCTTGGCCGTAGCAGTGGCAGGTTAGAAGTTGGGGGAAATGAGCAGACCGGTGACCACCCTTGGCATATCCCCATTGGTGGGGAATTGGGGTCTGTCAGGAATGGCTGGCTGCTGTATGGCCCAGTTGCGAGGTCAGATGCCCTGGTGGGGAACCCCTGGACAAGCTGGTCCTACCCCTGCAGCTTTACAGCCAGGTGGGGGAGCTTTAAGGGGGTGAACCACCTTGCCAGACTGGACCGGGTCACAGCCATATGATGGATGGCTCACCTCCAGAGCAGATGGTGGATTGCCAAGACAGGTCAGGGTGGAGGTCCAGGAGTGACCCCAGGGCTTGACCTGTACCACTAGTTAGGCCCGTGCCGTGTTGACAGATATGTTGTTATAAATTTAATAAAGCAGCCCTTTAATTCCCAACACTTGTGTCTGCCTCTTCATTCTGAACTGGGGGGGGGGCAATGATCAGTGTGAGGGGGGTTCTGAAGAGAGTAAGTAGAATCCTTCCATGTGGACATTCCATTGATGTGAATATGTCTGCATTCACTGCAAGAATAACTAAACAATGAAGAATCTTTGCTGTGTGAAAGCAACCAGGGATATGCTATGGACAAGAAATTTGCTTTTGGTACCCAAGAATGTTGGCACAGCGTGGTTTGAACTGTAGCTGAGCTATAAATAAGGCTTCCACACACTTATAGTAGTAAAAGTGTATGTACAATTTATTTTACAGTGACTTATATACAAGACTTTGTTCCTAGTGTCAAAGTGCCTCGCCACACACTTACTGGAACAAGCTCCACACTTACACCAGACACAGCTGGCTTATATACATCTATAGCACCCCCCAGTGTCCAATCCCAGCACATCAGGTGAGGTGACTAAGCTGTTTCTTCACTCTTGCATCATCCAAGGACCTGTCAAATAGATCTATTACATCAGTTATGACAGACAGACCTAAACAGCAAGATGCACACATGCTTCTTGGCTCATTATGTCAACACTCCTCCTTGAGACAAGAGGCATGATACCCAGCATTTCATTGCATTTAGCCAACATTTCCTGGTTTTGTCCCTTTGTCAACAGATCTGCACAATTTTCAGTTGACCTACAATGACTCAAACATACTATACCTCTGTGAATGGCATCACGTACATTTTGTTAACGGATTATAATATGTTTACTTCTGGCTCGTATTGTTTGGTGTTGTGCCAATTGCTCTGCAGCAGAACTGTCACACTTTATTTTCACTGGCAATGGACATTGGATATTCAGATCCCCCAATAACTTTATTTCCCATTCCAGTTGCAGAATACAATCACTTAATGAGGCAAATTCCGCCTCACACGAGCTAGTCGCCACTAATGTTTGTCTTTGTGATTTCCAAGATACTAGTGCTCCCAGAACTTGTATAAAATACCCAGAAGTAGACCTTCCTTCATCATTACCCCATGATGCATCACTAAAGGCTATCACTTCAGTACTTTTTGTAGTGTTTAAAACAAGCCTGTCTTCAGAAGTTCCCTTCAAATAACACAGCACCCTTTTTGCTGCTTGCCAGTCCCTGTCACAGGGATCTGTACACTGCCTACACAGCCACTGCACCACATAACCCAGATCAGGGCGGCTCCAGCAGGACAAATGTAGCAGTGACCCAACTAATGATTGGTATTTTGTTTTATTTTCTAAAGGAGTATTCCTTGGCTCCTTAAGACACCCAGCAGTCATGGGAGTTTGCACTTCTTTTGCCTCTGACATTCCATGCTGCTTCAGCAACTGTTTTATTTTATTGCTTTGACTCAGCTCAAAACACCCTGAGCTGTTTCTGGTGATTTGCATACCTAAGTAGTTGGATATAGGTCCCAAAAACCTTGTTTTAAAACACACCAGTTATTGCTTGTCGGAATTCATCGAATTCCTCAGTTGACTTACATAGAAAACAGAGATCATCCACATAGCACAGTAGGTAACATTGCTTCTTACCACTCTTCTTTGTGTATAAACATGGATCAGCCTCTGCTTATCTAAACCCAAGGCTAGCTAGTGCCTTTGATAAACACAAATTCCAGCACCGTGCTGCCTGTTTCAATCTATAGATGGACTTGTGCAGTTTTAATACACAACCTTTTTGTTCAGATTCAAAACCTGGAATCTGTTCCATATATACCTCTTCTTCCAAGTTTGCATTCAGAAAGGCAGTTTCTACATCAAAGTAATAAACAGCTAAGCCCTCTGCACTTGCTTTGCACAGAGCAGCTCTGAAGGTTTCCCTCCTCATAGTAGGTGAAAACACTAAATTATAATCCTGCCCCTGAATTTGGGAGTATCCCTTTGCCATAAGGCGAGCCTTGCGCTTAAAACCTCCGTTAGGGTCATATTTCACTTTATACAACCACTTACAGCCCACTGGGCTTTTCCCTTCTGGCATTTCAGAGAGAACACTTTGTGATCTACGAGGGACTCATATTCCTGTCGCATAGCAGTGAACCAAGCCTCTCTTTCAGACCCATCTAGCCGCAAAACCTCTTGATAGTCAGCCGGTTCTGGCACCCAGACAAAATTTACTTGCGGCAGATCTGGCTCAAAGCCATATCTCACAGGAGGCACTCCTTTTGTGGAGCGTTGTGACACTCTTGGAAGTTTCATACCAGGACTCTGAGACTGTGTAGGAGATTTCTCTTCCCTTTTAACCTCCTGCTCATGTATCACACTCTGTGGCTGACTTTTGCCACTCTGAGCTTCTTTGTGCTCTGTTAACGGCAGAAACACCTGTGATTTCTCCTCCTTACCATGGAGTCTTTCCCAGCTATTTTGTTCATTAAAGCTTGCGGATCCGCTAAAGCAAACCTTTCTGTCTGCTGTGACAAACCTGTAGGATTTCATGCCAGTTTGATATCCTACAAACACATGTTGAATTGCCCTGACAGACCCCTTTCTTCTCTGTTTCAGAGGCACATTCACCCATGTTTTAACCCCAAACACTCTGAGATACCCAAGCTTTGGGTCCTTTTTATACAAAACTCTGTAGGGAATATCATTTATTGCCCTACTCCAAACCCTGTTGCTGACATAACAGGCTGCTCCCAATGCCTCAGCCCAATAAGATACCGGCAAGTCTGCATCTGTCAGCATGGCCTTCATTATTGTTTGGATTTTACCACCACTGTGTTCTACCACGTCATTTTCACTTGGAACCCCTGGGTTTGCCATTCTATGAACAATTCCCTTTTTATTCAACCATTTGGAGAATTCATTTGTCTGGAACTCTCCACCCATGTCTGTTTGAATGGCCCGAAGCTTTTCACCCAGCTGCAGCTCAGCTCTTTTGTGCCAGTACTTCACTGCTTGAAACGTTTCTGACTTGTGTGTCAGCACATACACCCACAGATAACAACTCTTATCATCACAGATAATTAAAGCATATCGTTTCCCTGAATGGCTTTGAGGGTACGGCCCTATCAGATCCATGTGGACCAGCTCCAAGGGCTTATTTGACACACGGCTACTGACCTTAGCCACAGGATAAGCATGACTCTTTACCTGTTTGCAGACTTGGCAGTCTAGAAAATGCTTACATGATTTTACACTTTCCCCTGGTAGCAGAGCCAATGGTTTCCTTAGTGCTTCATACCCAATATGACCAAGCCTGCGGTGTAAAATATGAACACACCCTTCATGGTCACACCTGTTGGACACAACCTGTGCCCTTACTTTCACATCCTCAATGGAATAGACATCATTATACAATTCACCTTGCATCAGAGGCTTTTCCTCTTTAGAGATCGTGCACCCACTCTGGGAAAAAGATAAGTTAAACCCTTCTCTGGTTAAAGCACACACACTTAACAGGTTGCTTTCTACCGAGGGTACACATAATACATCCCTGAAGGTGTGTCCTAAGGAAGGAAAAGTTAATTTGCCCTGGCAAGTCACCTTTGCACACCTCCCATCAGCTAGCCTGACGTGAGGCAGTGTTGACTCGTGGACGTCCTCCAGCACGGACTCCTCCCGGCAAATTATTCTTGAAGCGCCCGAATCGATGATCCAAGAGCTCCCAGCGCCAGCTGACACCACTAGCCTTGCTTCTCCACTCCTGGAATCACCTCGGCTGGTTTTGGACTCCGGCCTCCTTCCTTTCCTTCGATGTGGGCACTCTCTACGAACATAGGATGTGCTTCCGCAGGTCCAGCACTTTCTGGTTGCCAGCAAAACTGGAGACATCGGAACTGCTTGCCTGTTGTCTCTCTGTAGTTTGTTGCCGGTCCCTTCAGAACATGCTGTAGACTTGGCTGCGTTCCCAGACTTGGCTGCATACCCAGACTTGGCTGCATGCCCAGACTCAGATAACAGCTTGTCTTTTTGTCTCCTTTCATAATCCAGCAGTTTAGCTATGACATAGCTCCACGTTAACTCGTCTGCTTGCACCATTTCTAATGTTGTCAGGAGAATTTCATACTCAGGTGCTAGACTGGAGAGCAAGATATACACCCGGTCTGGCTCTCAGAATGTCTTTCCTCTTAGCTCCAGGTCCCTGAAGGTCTGTGTCAATGCGGCTATGTGGTCTTGCACTGGTTCTCCAGGCTTCTGAACCCTTCGGTACAGGACTCTCGTTAAGGCTATCAAGACTCCTGCTGACTTGCATAGGTACACGGCCTTGAGTGCTTTCCAAGCCGCCTGAGCTGTGTTTTCGTTAGCTACATAGTTTAACTGGCTGTCGGCTATGCTTAACACAATTACAGCCAGTGCTCTTTCATCTCTCGCCTCCTCTGCCGGCGTGGGTGCGTCTGGAGGGTTATCAACACAGACCCACAGATCTTCCCTCTTCAAATAATGCTGCATACGGAGGGACCATACCTGGTAGTTCTCATTCATGAGTTTCTCCACCGGCAGGGCTGTTTGGATTTGAGCCATCTCTGGTATCTGGACTGGCCCCGGGAGAATGTTTTCCTTCTCCTCCTCCTCCGCACTGCTTCCCTGCGAGGACAGCTTGCCAGCTGCTGTTTTTCCTCACCAGTGCAGGACAGTCACTCTTGGACTTCACCGTCCACAGCCTTCAGCTCCAAGCCTCTCAGGACTTCACCGCTCACAGTTCCTCGAACCTTCAACGCCCGCCACGTGGTTCTGGGCCCATAACCCTGTTGGCATAACGTGGTTTGAACTGTAGCTGAGCTATAAATAAGGCTTCCACACACTTATAGTAGTAAAAGTATATGTACAGTTTATTTTACAGTGACTTATATACAAGACTTTGTTCCCAGTGTCAAACAATGTTTTTTGTTTTAAACTATTTCATTGTTTTATATTGTGAGGCACCTTGAGCAAATCTCTAGAGATTCTACATATAAATTCTACAGATAAAGAGATGGTGCAAATGCTTTGCACAGCTACTGATGTGATCCACTTCGCCTGCTAGCTGGTTACTGCCCTTGACTGTTACTTCCATTATCTCTTGACTCCCTTTCCTACCCTAACCCCTCCTTGTGTTGTACCACAACACAAAGAATTAGTGAAATTTCTTCCAGATATCTGATTTTTGTTAATTTTTTAATTTGGAAATAACAGTATATTACATATCTTATAGATAATACAATATATATTATTTTACCATAACTATTATGTATTTATCTATTTATTTGACTTCTGTACTGCCTGTCTACTATATTTGGTGCTCAAAGCAGTTTTCAACGTAAAATATAAAATAACCAATACCTAAAAATAAATAAATACAGTAAACAATAAAATATTAAAATAGCATAAATACAAACATTAAAACCAATAATGCAATATAATATCAATACAAACAATAAAACCCATAAATTACAAGTAACAATGCCATCAACTGTATTATCTGTTATATTGGTGAAGCAAAGTAGTTGCAGTTCTGGATGGGGGGCCTCCTTGAAACACTATAATGTGTTCCACGGTAAAAGAAAGGAGAGATATAAATGTAACAGTTGGGGCTATAGCTCATCTGTTTTGCATGCAGCGGTGATGTGACAGACCTCTTTTCAAGACCCTAGAGAGCCACTGACAGTCAGAGTAGACCGGGGGTCCACAATGAGGGTCCTGTGGACATCACACACCTGCTGACACTTTCTGTGGTGCTTGCCAAGAGTTTTTACAAAGAAATTGTTATTTATTATTAACACAATAAACAATAAATTATTATTTATTATTATTGTTTATTATTAACACTCAGCTCTCTTTCACTTTCAGCAGATCCTGTGGAGGCTGTAAAAATCATGAAAATGTGCCTGGAAGCAATGTTGAGATGCATGAGGGCTAACCAACTGAAAATTAATCTTGACAAAATGGAGATCCTACTGGTGGGCAATAATTTTGACCCAGAAATGTGGATATCTCCTGTTCTAGATGAGGTTGCACTCTTCGTAAAGGAGCAGATTTGTAGCTTGAGGTGCTGCTGGTCCCAGGCATCCTGTTGGATAAACAGGGAGCAGTGTTGACCAGAGGTGCTTTTCACCAGCTTTGGCTGGTCATTCCTGGGTGGGAAAGATCTTGCCACTGTGGTGCTTTCCCTAGTAACATCTAGATTAGATTATTGCCCTTGAACACTGTCTGGAAGTTACAGTTGGTTCATAAGGCTGCAGCCAAAATGTTGACCAGAGTAAGTCATAGGGACCATACCACTCCAGTCTTGTTCTATCTACACTGGCTCCCAATTTGCCTCTGGGCCTAATTCAAGGTGCTGGTATTGACCTTTAAAGTCCTATAGGGCTTGGGGGCCAGCCTACTCCCATATGAACTGTCCACTCTGCTCCTCTTTGGAGGCCCTGTTTTGGGTGCCTTGGCCACCCAAGGCTAGATGGGTGGAAACTCGAGAAAGGACCTTCTTGATAGTGGTGTCAGAACTTTGGAACTCCCTCTGCAGGGAGATTCATCTATCTCCTTCTATTGTTGTCTTCCATCAGAAGGTGACGACTTCTTTTTCAGTTTGGCATTCCCTCCTCATCCCCCCCACCACCTAACTATTATGGGCCACCTCCCTGGTTGTGTTATGTGTTTCTGTATTTATATGTGTGGGGGGGGGGGACATTTTTAAATATGTTATGTATATTTCATTTTAAATGCTGTTTTAATGTCTCAAATGTTTTAGTGTTGAAATGTTCTGATGTTTACCACCTTGTGGACTCTTTTTAGATGGAAAGAAGGCATAGATTATTTTACGTAAAATAAAAAAAAATTGCAACAGGATTCTCTTGCACAACATTGTTTTTCTGGTTTGTAAATCAGTAGGTCTTACTGCATCCGGTGGGATGACAACCCATTCTCTACAGGATTCCAGCACCTCAGCAGTTCTTCATAGCAGTGCACCCATAAACAACATGAGCAGGGCAGCAACTTTGGTCATTTCCCCCAACCCTTATAAGTCATTACATAATTAACTCTTTTTGCTCTGTAGACACATTCTTTGTGTGGAAGATAATGCAGCAAATCATTTTAAAGAACATCCTAACTGGGGATGGGTGGGGGACATCTGTCTTTTCTTTCCCATCCAGAATGTAAGTCCGCTTAGTCCTAGAACTAAGGAAGTTAAATGTGCCATGCTATCCCCTCATACCAGGGCAGCAGACAGACTGTGTGCAAAGAGAGTGGCTCCATCTGAGGGAGGGGGCAAGGCTCATGTTTGTGTGTGGGCCCTAGCAGTTATTGTAGGGGGTTCTGTGGTGTTTCCTTTATATTTGTCTGTCTGCTCTGTAGGGTTGCCCGCCTCCAGGTGGTGACTCGAGATCTTCCACAATTACAACAGAGATCAGTTTCCCTGGAGAAAATGGCAGCTTTGGAGGGTGGACTGTATAACATTATATCCTGCTGAGGTCCTTCTTCTTCCCAAACCCTGCCCTCTCCGGGCTCCACCCCCCAAATCTCCAGGAATTTCCCAATCCGGAGCTGGCAACTCTAATTTAATTTAATTTGTTCAATTTATAGTCCGCCCTTTCCACACAAGTGGGCTCAGGGCGGATCACAACAGACTTAAAATACACCACACAACTAAACACATCACCATTAAAAGCATAAATAATACATGTCATTCAGTTAAAATGTATACTACAACTCTATAAATACAAATATAAAAACAAAGAACATGGCAGCACGTAAGCATTTTACAGCAACTATGTGAAAGACAAGAGGCAACATTGGGCAGGACGGCATAAGATTTTAACCCCCCCCCCCCACCAAGGGGGGGCACCGCCTAGCATCAACCATATGCCTAGCGGAACAGCTCCGTCTTGCAGGCCCGGCGAAATGCCAACAAGTCCTGCCAGGCCCTGGTCTTGCAAGACAGAGCGTTCCACCAGGCTAGGGCCAGGGCCAAAAAAGCCCTGGCCCTGGTCTACGCCTTTGTTAAGGGAAAAGGTTTTCTCTAGAAAATATGTTAAGGGAAAAGGTTTTCTCTAGAAAAACAAATGTTTCATGGATTCATTAGTTGCAAGGTTAGTGAGTTTGTTTTTTTAAAAAATCAGTTATCTACAACATCTTCTCTAACCAGGTATAAAAGTTCAGTTGGCCCCTACCACTTGAGTCAGAACTGGAATTTTCTGCCTGCTTTCCTAGTACTAAACAGATAGGAACTTCCCTATACATACTACTGCTTTTTCCATAACAGTGTTATTTCATAAATGTTTAAAGTGTTCCCATGTATTATCACAGTAATCTTTACAACAATCCTGGGGGAAACTGGCATTTTTGTCTTCATCTTGCAGTTGGGTGGCAGTGGAGGATTTTGAAGCATAGTGGCTTGTTCAGTGCTACCCAATTAATTCCAAAGTTCTTAAGAGATTTCTTGGCTCCTCACTCCTTTGTTGTAACAGACTAGCATTACTCCATTACACTAAGTAGTTGAGGAACTGGCTGGTTAGCCAGAAAATTTTCAGAAGTGACTTTTGAAATGCAAAGGCTACTACTTTCCCCAGATACTGGTTCATGCTGGGTTTGAACTGGTAACCCTTGTGATGCTCAGTAACAAGGCACTGAGTAGAGACTTTTGAGGCTGGATTGGCTATATGCTCACAGGAGATGCAGTAATCCTGGGAATATACCTGTGAGGGGCACTGAACACCAAAGCTGTTTCCATGCTGGCAAACCTGGTCAATTTGTGCCCTGTGAATGTAATCTGTGACCCTAATATTGGGTCTATCTTAATATTTTTTATATTTCCTTTTGTATACGGTTTGCCCATACTGAGCACTTTTTATCTTTAAAGTGCACAGATCAGAGAATATCAGAAACCCCACTGAGAAAAGCAGGCTTTTTTTTTTTTTTGCACATAGCAGAAGCAACATCAGCAGTCTTAAATAAGGGCAATTTGACTTGTTCTTGTTCATGTTGCCCATTTTTAAAACAATTCTTTGTATTTCAGGTGCAGTGTTGGTGAACCCTCAGCCAGGTTAAAGGCATTTTACTGTATTACTCATCATTCTAATTTCTTTTGATTATTGGTTTTGCTTTGTTTTGTTTTTAACCCGGTAAGACATCCTACTAAGTCTAGAGCATGAAGTAATTAATACATTTGTTCAAGCAGACATTCATTCAGGCATCAAGCTCTAGTGCTCTGTCTCTTTGATGGATTTCCCAGCTAAATTGAAAAACTCTAAAGTATTTTGTAAATTAGTGTCTTAACAGGCAATATTTCACAATTTTAGCATCTATAAAGTGACCAAATTTAGTGCTGCTTCCCAGATTTTGAATTAATTACCATCCCCATATAAAAAATGAATATGTTTAACTGATCCCAATTTTAAATATGCCAAGAACTTTGATACATCTTTAAGGGTTATTGAGAAAGGTGTGTCCCATGTCTGAAATAGGATGTCACTAGGGATTAGTGATTCTGGGTCCTGGGAAAGAATCAAGGCCTAGAATCACTGGGGGTGGAGGTGAGGTGGTTCCCCCAACCCCACAGCTGACAGTTGCTACCTAGGAGCCAAACTAGACATGATATCTGCTCTGTTGGGTCAAGGTTCCCTGCCCCAACTATCAGGCAGATGTAACTAATATTCCATAGTAACTGTGGCGTGACTTGTCTCACAAGTGTGACATGTGGGAGGAGGGACTTCAGCTTTCCCTCCCATGCAATTTTCCCAAGATTTATTTGCCATGCTGCAATCACTGCATGTGGTTCCCCACATTGAGGCAAATAGTGCTCCCTTGGCCATTTTGGCTCAGGAAAATGGTACAGAATGGAAGACTGCTGTGCTGGACTGCCAAGATCAATCAGGCCCTGGAGCACTTGGGAAAGTTAGTTCCCTAATGCCATATCTGCTGTAAGTTGGGTTGAGGAATCCCAGCCTAACTTGTGGCAGATGTCACATCTAAAAGCTTCTGCCCACAAATCCAGTGTATCTGGAGTCCCAACATTGGGGGCTTCAGGGCAGCTTAACTTTAGGACAGTTGGGAGGCACCATCCTACAGCTTATGACCAACCTGACTGAATGAAGCCACTGCCCACAACTCTAGGGCAGGGACTGGGGCAGCTGGTTGCACAGTGGTTGCCTCCACCCAGTGTGGCTCCTCAATGTGGGGACTTGGGTAGCTGCCCCCAATGCCCCATGGCTAAGACTTCCCATGAATACAGGAGCCTATGATATTAGCACCCTGGACCAGCCAATAAAATGTGTTAAGAACCCACATGGGGAGGTTTGATCAAATAGGTTTTCAGGAATGTTAAAGGTTGGAAGCTGTGAATGAAAGAGATATGTCAGGTTAATAGAAGTGCAGATTAAAGTTCTGTAGAGATATCAAATCTCTAATATCTCTGTAGAGATATCAAATAAGTTCCTCATCTGGGTAACTGAAGTGTTTGTTACAGTATTCCAACAGGTTTCGCTGGGTCTACTCTGTAGCACTCTGTGTTGTAGCAATGTGCTTTCTTCTTATGTTATATACATGTCTGAGAAAATGTTTTCCTTAGGCACCTAATGTTGGAAACCTAATATCCTGTAACTCCTGGTTCATCATCGTTCTTCTGTGCAGCCCCACATTGGGACTGCGCCTGCACAAGCCTGCCTTGGATAGAGATTTATAGCTCTAGAAAACTCAAAAAATGGGCAGCCCCACCCAAAGCGCATACGTGGCATTTCGCACCCAAACACAGCGTAGAAAGGCGGGGCATGCATTTTGTCCCTCAATTCTCTTTTTGCCGCCAGTGAGAGAGGTCGTTCGCTCTACTCCTCGTTCTCACTTTTGTTGATAGTAGTTTTTTATTACAGTTAGTTCTAGTTCTTACTGTTTCTTAGTAGTAGTTAGTTATTAATAGTTATAGAGGTTCTTAAAGTTATTATATTTTTTTTTTTTTTGAAAAATTTTTATTGGGTTAGACTCCATTATTTCCACATTTACATTCAATTTTCCCCAATTTTTTCATCTCTAACCCCCTCCCTTTCCCCCCCCCTTTTTGTTGACTTCCAACAGCTTTCCAACCCTTTGTCCCCTTTCCCTTACTTTTATTAGCTTCCTCTATCTAAAACAAATATATATTCTCCATTATTCTAAGCAGTACATCCTTAACTATTTTTAACAGTATATGCCCAAACTGTAAGCCTTTGTTTCCATCTTAGATAAACAATTCATCCCAATTTTTCAATTTCAGGTATTTCTATATATCATAAACCATATAGATCATACATTCGTTTATATCAAACAATTTGACTTATTCTCTATATATATTACTCATTCTATCTTTTTATAATAGTTCTATATATCTCTCCTCACGTAGTCAATCAATTTGACCCATCTATATCTTCAGACATTCAGTTTGGTACAAAACTTATCAGAAAAAAAAGAAAATATTGTTAGTTAATCGCTCCTTATATTTAGTCCTTATAATTATTTATTTTCTCTATGTTCTGTTTGTTAACCTATATATATCTGTATATATGTCAATCTATTAATCTGACTGCTTATTAATTCACATTTATCTCTTCTCCCCCCGGTAAAGTCTCCCCCCTCTACTTCAATACTTCAGTAGTTCTCAAACTGCCACAGTTTTCCTCCCACCTCCCATTTCTTCTCCAGGTATTGTTTCAGCTTCTCCCAGGTTCTTAAAGTTATTATAGGGTTCTTAGTTAGTGTAGTGGCTTCGCTGCGAAGATATCACAGAAAGTGCTGTTCAAAAAAATGTTCACAGTGCGACATGAAAATGCCCCAGTTGGATGAACATTCTTTGTGCCTGCTTTGTTTGGGTGAGTCCCATTACGTCGCCGCTTGCTGCCATTGCCAAAGATTCACACCCAAGGCGCACAGTGATCAGGCGGCTAGACTAAAGGCAGCCCTTTGGGAGATGGCCTTATTGGGCTCTGTTAAACCAATGGAACAGTCAACCGCCGATTCAGGCCCGATACTTCTGGCTGTGAATACGACTCCGAAGGCCGGGTGCAAGGACCCCCCAAAGCAGCAGGCCCCAACACTCTCAGAACCAACTCCTCACATTCCAGCCACTGCCGGTTCTGTGATGGATCCAAAGGACAGGTCAGTTCCTTCTAAATGCCGTTCCCCAGATCCGAAGGGATCGGAGCGTGCTTCCTTGGAACCAGTACCGCAAAAGGCTAAAGCAAAGACTAAGCACTTGAAAAGATCCTCGTCTTCTTCTTCCCATAAGGGGAAGCATCAGTCGACATCCTCTACTCCCTTTCTTATTATTGAGGAGGAGAACTTGCACCGTTGACACCGTCTCCTCCACCTACCCCAGTCTTTCAGCAGGACTTTGAAGGGGAAGGGATTTTTGAAGGGTCGGAACCAGTGTTCTCTAATGCTCCTGAACCAAGCCCAGATTGTTCAGATCACAGACCAGCAATCCAGCAACACCCGGCTTCAGCTATGTGGGTTCCAGTGCAGGCACAGGCTCCATTCCAATCCGTGCAACAGTATGCACCTTATCCATGGCCGATTCCGACCCCGGTCCCATCGGTACCCTTTGCTGCGGGACAATCTTGGGCATTCCAAGCTCCTTACCAATCGCAGGCGCCTAACTAGCAGGAGTTTATGTCATGGCTTCAGTCAGCACCTATGTTGCCACTTCCTCCTTCTCACCTCATTCTGGAACAATGTCAACAGCCTAGAGAGCCGGGTCCTCCTAGAGACCAACTGACCACAGCAATGGAACCCGCCTCTGGGTCAGAGGATGATATTGAATCAGTATCTCACTATGGCAAGGTTTCAGATGTCACCTCTGAGCCATCTCCCGAGGAGTCGGTGGGGGACCTCACTTCGTCCTCCCCATCCGAGGACTACAGACTTTTTGCAGAGCAAATGATGCGCATGGCGAGGGCTCTGGAATTGGATGTGTCCAGCATTTCTTCTAAACCAAAAAGTAAGGTGCTCCAAACACTGTACTCCAACTCCTCAGCATCGGTCACCTTTCCAGCTGTGGGGGACCTTCTAGATATTGCCCATGGAGTATGGGAAAAGCTGGCCTCTGTACCTGCCACCTCACGCAAGGTGGAAGGTTTTTACAAACTGAAGCAGCAAGATTGCGCTTTTCTGTTCAATCATCCTAAACCCTCGTCTCTGGTAATAGAAGAGGTACAACCTAAGAGCAAGTATGGCCTTCACTCCTCCCCAAGTGATAGAGAGGGATGCAAGCTTGACCAACTGGGATGAAAGATCTATTCTTCAGCAGCCCTGAATTTCCGCATATCTAACTACCAGGCCATTATGGGGTCATATAACCTATTCCTCTGGGGGAGGCTTTCTTCGTACATTGCAGACCTACCAGAGGACAAGAAGTCAGTGTTCAGAATTCTGCAAGGGGAGGCCTCCAGGCTCACGAAGCAGCAGATGATGGCCTCCAAGCATGAAGCAGATTATTCAGCCCATGCCATGGCCTCAGCAGTGGTTCTTCATTGTCGCTCATGGCTAAGGTCCATCGCACTGACCCCCGACAAACAAAGTAAAATAGAGGACTTTCCCTTCAAGGGCACCTCACTCTTTTCTGAAAAAAATGACGACTCACTAAATCAGATGAAGACTAACAGACAGACAGCTCTTTCTCTGGGGGTCATTGCACTGCAGCAACACCCCCAACATCAGCAGCAGTATAAATACCGGAACCAAGGATGACAGCAATGCCAATGCAATACGAGGTACAGCTATCAACCTTACCACAAGTACCATCGTTATAAGGCTTACCCATCCTACCAATGGGGCTCTTCTAGATGATCCAACAGGTCAAGGTCTAAACAAAACCAACCTCAGTCTCCGAAGCACCCCCGGTCTCAGAAGCCTGTTTTCTGACTGACCGCCCTTGTTCTGGAGCAGACCTACCTCTTTTTGAACAGGCTGTCTCCCTTTGTTCATGAATGGGAAAGGATCACTTCTGATTCCTGGGTTCTGGCCATCGTTCATAATAGCTATTGTTTACGTTTTGAGGAAGTCCCTCCTTTAACTTGTTCAGGGAGTTCGGCAGTAGCTTCGCAAGGACTGCACCTTGCTATATTCGAGTTGTTACAGAAGGGAGATGTCCAAAGAGTTCTTCCCAGTAACTCTAAGTTTGGGTTTTACTCCAGGCACTTCTTAGTAGAGAAGGATGGTGGAGTCCGTCCTATCCTTGACCTGAGAAAACTGGATATGTTTATTAAAGCTGAAAAATTTCACATGTTAAGTCTCTCTAGTGTCATTCATTACTTGGAGAGGGGTGCCTGGTTTGCTGTCCTTGATCTCAAGGACGCTTACTTCCACATTTCTATACACCATGGCCATAGGAAATATCTGCATTTTCTGTATGGGGAAGACACTTTCCAATATACAGTGTTACCCTTTGGGTTGTCATCGGCCCCCAGAGTTTTTATTAAGTGTATGGTGGTAGTGGTGGCTTTCCTGCGGTCGAAGGGATGTACAATTTACCCCTATCTAGATGATTGGCTCCTTGTAGACCAGTCCAGGGAGTCTCTGCTGGAACATGTGCAGCTCACAACCACCACCATTTCCAAGCTAGGGCTCTTAATTAACTGGAAAAAATCCAACCTTGAGCCATCCCAGTCCATCCAGTTTATAGGTGCTACTTTGGATGCATCCATAGGGAGGGCCTTCCTTCCCTTAGAAAGGATGTGAGAGATCCAATCCCTAATGAGACAAGTAGAAACAAAATGGTTCCAATCTGCAAGGTTTATTCAGAGGTTGCTGGGCCTGTGGCCTCTGCTACTGGGGTAGTCCCCTTTGCACGCCTTTTTATGAGGCCACTGCAGAATTGGTTCATCAGGGCCTTTGATCCTATTAGGGATTCCCAGTTGTGGAACCTCTCTATCCCAAGTTCTGTTACCAGATCCCTAAGGTGGTGGAGGGAGCCTTACAATTTGCTCAAAGGTGTCCCTTTTGGTACTGATCCTCCAAATGTTATGCTAACTACTGATGCCTCCCTCCAGGGTTGGGGGGGGCACCTTGGGGATTTTTCTGTACAGGACATTTGGTCCCCAGCTGAATCACAGATGCATATAAATGTTTTAGAGTTGAGAGCTATACACTATTCCCTTGCTTCCTTTGCAGAGTTGGTGCAAGACAAGATAGTGCAGGTGCAAACAGACAACATTACCACTCTCTACTATCTCAACAGACAGGGTGGAACAGCTTCCCTAACTCTCTGCAGAGAGGCAACATGCCTGTGATTATGGGCTATCTGCAACAACACCCATCCACAAGCATTTCACATAGCTGGCCTTTCGAATTCCAGAGCAGACACATTGAACAGGTTCTTCAAGCCTCACCACTAATGGACGATCAACGATATATTCCTTCACCCAGTCTTCAAGGACTGGGGATTATCAGACATGGACCTTTTCGCTACCTCCCTGAATGCCAGGGCAAGGATTTTCTGTTCAAGAGCCAACCTAGACAGCCATTCAATTGGAGATGCCTTCCAGATCCCATGGGACAGGATTTTGTTTTATGCCTTTTCCCCAATGTCCCTGTTACCACAGGTGCTGAACCAGACACTAATAAACCCATTGCATTCTCATAGCACACTTTTGGCCTCGCAGGGAATAGTTTCCCCTTCTATGGCATATGGCAAACAGCAAATACCACCTTTTTCCAAGGACCCAAGACCTGCTGTACTGGGAACACATACAGCATCACAACGTTGGTTCCCTCAATCTAGCAGCTTGGCTGCTATTTCCAAAACTGTAGGTTTCTCTAAGGAAGTGGCACAGATTTTGTTGAATGCTAGGAAAACTTCCACTAGGAAACTGTATACCACTAATTGGACTGCCTTTGCATGGTGGGCTGCTAAGGAGGGTTTCTCCCCCTTTTCCTGTACAATACCCTGGGTATTTGATTATTTGTTTTCCCTGTTACTTAGGGGCCTGACGGCTACGTCAGTTAAAGTCCACCTGGCTGCTCTATTGGCCTTCCATGAACAGGTGGACAGCAAGACCCGTTTCTCCCATCATGTGTCAAAGCAATTTCTAAAAGGAGTATTATGTACTTTCCTCCAAGAAGGGTCTCTACTCCTCAATGGAGTCTTTCTCTGGTATTAACCCAGTTGATGCGCTCCCCCTTTGAATCTCTAGCAAGTTGTCCACTTGCTCTGTTATCTTGGAAGGTCGTCTTCCTGGTAGCAATTACATCGTTGAAGAGAGTGGGAGAACTGGCTTCTTTGAAGGTGGATTCCCCTTTCTTACAATTTTTCCTACAAAAGGTGGTATTACATCATAGCCTTCGGTTCACCCCCAAGGTGAACCTTTTCATTTTCATTTGAGCCAGAAACTGTCACTCCCAGTTTTCTTCCCTAGCCCTACCTCTGATGCAGAAAAGGCATTACACAGTTTGGACATTAAAAGGGCTTTATTGTATTATTTGAATAGAACACGGTCCTTCAGGAGGACTAGATCCCTGTTCATTTGTTATGCAGGCCCTCCTTTGGGCCTTACCCGCATCTAACCAATCCCTTTCTAGATGGATCATGGTGACGATCAAGAAATGCTATGGTGTGGCAAAAACACCATGTTCTGGCACGATTAGGGCCCATTCTGCCTGCTCACGGTCCTCCTCAGCAGCTTTTCTTTGGGGAACACCCTTATGGGAGATATGCCAAGCTGCCATTTGGTCATCATCAGATACTTTCTTTTATTCTTTTTTTCTCTCTCCTGTTTGTTCAACAAGGCAGTTTTCTGACCTTTATTTTTTTTAATTTTATTAAAATTTTCTTTATTTAAACTATAAACTACATACCACAAGGCAATAAACAACAAACATAGAGAACAAGAAAAAACACATTTCTCAACATAACACACTAACAATACATATATCTATAAAATTAAGAGGAAAAGAAAAAAGAAAAGAAAAAACACCTAGATTACACTACAAGATGAGTTCCGATTTTCTCCGCCACAAGTATATATCATTTCTAGAGTCCCACTTATTCTACGTTAGTCACAAACCCCTCTTTTTTCTATTGTTCCTGTTTCTTAATCCATAAATCCAGATGTCATCAAATCCTTGTTATCCGTTTCATGCAAAAAGTCTATTAGCGGATTCCATTCAGACAGGAAGTTAACTAACGTCTGTTCTCTAATTAATGCAGTAATTTTTGCCATTAACGCAAACTCCAAAACTTTTGTCAACTATTCCTCTACTGTAGGCAATGTTGTAGTTTCCAATTTTGTGCATAAAAACAGTATTCTAAAACTTTTTTCCAACTGGCTGTCCATTATTCCCAACAGAAAAGTCTCTGGTTTCAGCTGAAGTTTAATCTTCAAAATCTTCTGAATCGATGATTGTATCTGCAACCAAAAACTCTTTGCTTTCTTACATGTCCACCACATATGAAAAAATGTCCCTTATTGTTTAGCACATTTCCAAAATACATTTGACTCCCCCTTATACATTCTAGCCAATTTTTCAGGAGTCATATACCAACGATACATCATTTTGTAAAAATTTTCTTTAATATTAGAGTTTAGTGTAAATTTCAGCCCCCTTATCCACATATTTCCCATTGTTCCATTAATATATCATGTCCACAATTTTTTGCCCACTTAATCATGCATTCTTTTACTTGCTCTTCCTCTGTCTCAAACCTCAACAGAAGTTTATACAACATTTTAGAAATAACATGTTCATCATTTGTACAAAGGGCTATTTCAAATTCAGTTTTAGATTTCTCTAAGTCATAATGACTCTTGGCTAGTTTGAATCTCTCCAAAATTTGCATGTATGGAAACCACTGACAGGCATGTCCTTCTGCTGCTAAGTCCTCTCTTGATTTAATTTTAACTTGGTCCTGCGAGAATTCCAATAAATCCTGATAAGTTAACCATTTAAGCAGACTAACCATTTCCCTTCTAAAATGAGCTTCTTGAAATGACATCCAAAGAGGTATTTTTGAACAAAACCTAAGTTTGTATTTATTGCATATTCTCAGGATTGCACGCCTTACATAATGATTATTAAACTCTGTGTTGGCTTTAACTTTGTCATACCATAGATACCCATGCCACCCAAATTTTAGATCATGCCCTTCCAGGTTCAGTAATCTATTTTTTAACATTATCCATTCCTTCATCCAAAACAAACAGTTAGCAGCAAAATATAATCTCAAATCTGGGAGACCCAAACCTCCCCTTTCTTTTGCATCCTTTAGAATCTTAAATTTAACCATTGACTTTTTGCCTTGCCATATAAATCTCGATATATCCTTCTGCCATTGCTTAAATGGTGTCTCTGTTGTCAATACCAGAATTGTCTGAAATAGGAATAACATTCTAGGTAAGACATTCATTTTAATTGTAGCTATTCTTCCCAACAGTGATAATTGAGTTTTATCCCATCTTAGCATATCCTTTTTAATTTCTTTCCAAGTCTTAATATAATTTTTTGGAATAACATACATTTCATATTTGACAAAGTAATACCCAAATATTTTACCTTTTTTTCAACTTTAAACCCAGTTATGCTCTCAAGTTTCATTTGATCTTGTATTTTCATATTTTTAGTTAAGACTTTGATTTTCTGCTTATTAACCTTAAAACCAGCCACTGCACCAAATTCTTTCAATTTTGTCATTAGCGTTTCAATTTCTTTCAAAGGGTCCTCCAAAATCTACACCAAATCATCTGCAAAGGCTCTCAATTTGTAGCTTCCTGTTTCACCTTAACACCTCGAATTCTCTCATCTTGTCTTATGTCCCTATTCAAAACTTCAATCATCAGTATAAATAACAAAGATGACAATGGACAACCTTGTATTGTGCCTCTTTGTATTCCACATGGTTTAGTTAACTCTCCATTCACAACTATCTATGCAGTCTGGGTTGTATAGTTTGACTTAGTCCATTTAATAAAATTGTCCCCAAAGTCCATATCTCCCAATATCTTAAACTGAAATTTCCAGTTTAAGTTGTCAAAAGCCTTCTTGGCATCTAGGAAAATCAAAGCAACTTGTCTTTCGTTATATATTCCAGAATGTCCAATACTGTTCTTACATTGTCCTTTAGATGCCTCTTAGGTAGGAATCCACTTTGGTCTTCATCAGATATTTTCATCAAACATTATGCAGTAGACACTGGTTCCAGGTCGGATGCTGCGGTGGGTAATGCAGTTCTCCAGTCCTTATTCACCTAAAAAAAGAAAGAAAGAAAAAAGAGAGAAAAGAGACAGAAAGAAAGGGGAGAAAAGGACAATAATTAGAAAGACATCAGCAGTGTTTTTTAGGAAGAGGTGAGATGACAATTTTCTTCACACCCACCCCCATTGGTGAGTAGCTCGTTATACTCCCAATGTGGGGCTGCACAAAAGAACGATGACGAAAACAGTGTTTCACTCACCTGTAACTGTTGTTTGTTGAGTCCATTCTGTGCAGACACACATTCCCTCCTTTCTACCCCACTGTGAGGAACTATGCATTAGTTATTCTCTGGTGGCATAAGAGAACTGAGGGACAAAATGGGCGCCCCGCCTTTCTACGCTGTGTTTGGGCACAAAATGCCACACATGCGCTTTGGGTGGGGCTGCCCATTTATTGAGGTTTCTAGAGCTGTAAATCTCTCTCCAAGGCAGGCCTGTGCAGGCGCAGTCCCAATGTGTGTCTGTACAGAATGAACTCGACGAACAACAATTACAGGTGAGTGAAACACTGTTTTACATGTTAATATTTACCTCAGTTGAGTGGTTTTCTGAATAAGCTCTGTCATTGTTCACTTTTAAAATAAAATAATCTTGTTTCTGCCAGTTTACCTTGTTATAACTCAGTTATTAATCCAAGTCAGATGGGTTTATACCCAGGGTGACATTTTGCTGCCTAGAACCCTCTCTTAAATTTTCTGCTGGGAATCCCAGTGCAGTAGGGTATGTTTGGAATAGTGTGAGATTGCAGAAAAATTTTGTGGGGCAGTGTCTCTATCATAATGGCTTCCCCTGACCTTGTGCCTTTAAAAGAAATTTGAAGTCAGTACATGAAGATTTCTCAGAACAGAGATAAGCATTACCAGTAACTAATATCTGCAGATCACACTCTTGCTAAAATCACAAGAATATGGACTGATATAAAGATGTGATCACCATTTAAGTAAGTTATTCTTCTAAGGTTCTTTTAACCCACACACACCCCTTATCCTCCTTTCAATGAAGACGGAGTCAGGCTTGGTCAACACATGCAGCAGAATGAGATGGAACAATTCTGGGATGGCAAAGTGGGCTGTACCAGTTCAAATTATACCTGTGGAAAGTTGCATTTGTTAAATTTTCCCCATTTAAAAATTTGCTGCACATAAGAAGAGAGGTTGTAGCCTCATCCTTTGCTGCTGTGCTAGCTTTCTACTTGCATGGAATTACTAATGTACGGGTTGTTGAAAAAATGGAATCAGTACCAGAGTTTGAAGTAGCACAGGCAAGCCCCACTTCTCATGGTAAGTTTCCTACCCTAAGTGGAAAGGTTAAACTGCTTCCCCAGCCATGTTAACAGTCCATCCCTCTTTCACACTGAAAGGGAAGTTTATGAACATGGTGTTATCATAAATCCCTTCTCCTCATGTGCTCCAAGCTCATGTCATGTTGCCTGGCTAGGAAGAACAGTTCCTGATCTGACCTGCAAGGGAAAATTACTGAAACATGAGTCATGAGTAGACATGGGCACAAATGGGAAAAAAACCGAACACCCTGTTGGTCGTTCGTTGCCATCCACGAACAATGAACAACAAACAACGAACAACGAACATGAACTGTCCCCGGACATGTTTGTTGATCATTGTTCATGGGGGCCAGAACCACCCCCACCCCCAAACCCCCCTCACTTAGCCTCCACTCCCCTCAAACCCACTTACCTGGCCCTTTAAAGATCCCTTTAAATTATCAGCCGGCAGGCAGCAGGGGGGAATTCCCCCCTGCTGCCTGACAGCTGATAATTTAGAGGGCCCTGTCCTGGCAAAAACAGCAGTGTCTGCTGGCAGCTAGCTTGAGGAGTTATAAAAGTGACCTTCCTAATGTACAATACCCACCAAATTTGCAGGAGACATAGTCCTCACTGTTCTCTGAAGCCCCCCCCCCCCCAAGTTTCAGATAGATTGCACCCTGGGAAAGGCATGATCCACGGGTCTCCCCGTTGGCTGTCATTTTCTCTTCACAGTGGCAAAAACAGGACTCTCTGCTGGAAGTACTTTGAAGGGTTAAAGCCAGAAGGAAAGTCAGAAGGAGTTCAGAGTTTAGTCCCTCCCTGCCTCCGGTTGCCAAGGGGATTGATTGCAGGTGCCAGACTGTCTGGCTTGACGAACAGCTGCTGAAGGCAACAAATGAGGCTTGCAATGACCCCTTGTTCATTTAGGATGGAGCCTCATGAACAGCTTGTTCGAGAAAAGCAGATTAGGCTGTTCTTGGGGTTTTTTCTATTCGTAATGCAGTTTGTGCCACTGTCTAGTCATGAGCCAGGACCAGCTAGCAGCCACACACTCCAGAGAAGTGCAAAGACGGAAAGACAAAAGAGGTCTTCCAGGAGTTCCTGAGCTAATCTCACCCACACCCTTTCAATCTTTCCTCTTTCCTTCTTCCCAATCAGAGTTAATTAGGGACCTTATAACTCTTCCATTCTGCTAATTGTGGCTCATCAATCTCTATTTTTTACTTTTAGTTACACCCAGGAAGTTATAATCAAGCCTTTCTCATTTTATTGTCTCACCCTGGAGACAGCCATTAAGCTATTGTTTTGGGGCAGAAGATGCACTCCTGCCACAGAGTACATTGCACTGTATAACTGGACTACCGTGCCATGTGTTCAGTATGTGTGTGTTCTAGGACCCATCCACACACCCTCAGATTACATCTGAACCTTCTCCTTACTCTGCAAATCACTGGTCACTGTGCTCTCTATGGATGTCGTCTGCATCTCTTAGACTGATATATATTGCCCTTCCTTGAATCTCTCTCACCCTTTCTCCCTGTTTTCCAGTTAGCTCTGTGTGCATGTTGTGTATTTTCCTGTATGTTTGCTTTTGCTGCCCCTTTAATAAAGCCATTCCTGTTGAATACCCACTTTGCTCTTTCAGAGGGTTCTCTAAGAGAACAATCCTGGTGTACATTGGTGGAGATCCTGTTAGTTACCCCCTCTTGCTGCTTCTCCTTTTCCCCAACTCACAAGGAAACACCCCCATTTGGGTAGCAGCCATGCCATTACCTCAGTCCTAATTGGCACTTTGAACTCCTGGTAGTTAAAAATCCTAGATTCGGTCATGGATCTCCCAGTTTCTTGTATAATGAAGCTATTAGCATCTCTGCTTCATTATGTACATTATGTAAATAAATAAATATTCTTCTCTGTATGTTGGACAGCAGGAGTCTAGGAAGTGATGAAGTGGGCATTTTATTCTATAAAAGCTCACATAAATTGACAGTTCAACAGTACAGACTCCTCTGGTGGCAAAATGTGTACAAGGTCAAATGACGAATACCCAGAGCATGGATAATCTGGTACACAAAAACCATTTCCAAGGGCCCCTATATTGTGACTATAGCATAAGAAACACTATCCTGATATATCAGGATGATATCATAGAAGTAAGTTGTGAGAAGTCTATGTAGAATTTCAGACCTTTGTCCATCAAGGCATCTGTTAAGCAGCAACAAACTATTTACATTTACTTTGAATAAATTGATTAAATCCTTACAAACTCTCACTGCTGGCTCACTTGAACACTTATTGTTTCTAATTAGTCATGTTTCCCAGGTTGCCAGATTCTTTTTTTAAAAAGAACTATAAAACCAAATAGGAAATAACCGATCTTAGAGCCCTCTGAGTTCAAAAGTTGGTGGTGTGCCTGAAGGGGGAAAAAATGCATGCTTAGTTCTTCATGTAAATTTAAAACACTGTGGGCCACTTAACTAAATTTCTCTGAAACTGACGGAACATTCAACAGAGTTTGTAAGAGGGAAAAATGTGCCCCCACCTCTCCTATCTGTTATGAGATCTTTGGAAATCTTTCTACTATAAAGTGTTCATTTTGATATCAAATAAGATTACACAAGTACCCAATCGTATTTGGTTTGTCCTAGAATGCTACTTTGGCAACAAGATGTGAACAAAACGCAGTCTGAACCCAAACCTTAGTACATTTCATTCATCTACACAAAGCAGTCCCTAGTTACTTGTAAAATGCTCCATATAATTACAGTAACTCAAGTTTTTACAACAGTTTACACACTGGCTGTTTTTTGTGGGTGCATTCGATTTTCAAATCAGTATTCTGACAGTGAAGGAAAACAATTTACAGTCCAATCCTCTCTCCTACTGTAGATACAAAGGACTTTGGTTTTTAAATCATATGATTCCTTGTAAAGGCTGCACCCAGAATCTTCTCTCTCTGGGATATCTTTTGGTATTCTGGAAAGCTAAGCTGTAGTCAGTAGCAGGTATTGTTACTATTATCATATGGTACATTTCTATATTACTTTTGTCTTTGTGTAGTTGACATTGAGAGCTTCTTCATTACAATAATGGCCTAACTGGTCTAAGAGTCTTCTCAAGCCGATCTTGGTCAGGGAGGTTAGGACCATGTCATCTGTGTAAAGGAGAACTGAAATCTTCTGTTGTCCCAGAGAAGGTGGCATAAATTGGGGAACTGACAGAGACTCATTGATATCATTGATGTACAGGTTAAATAGTAGAGGGGCCAGCACACAACCCTGTTTCACACCTCTACTAATAGGGATTCTGTTGGTTAATGATCCAGAGGTTCCCACCCTGATTTGAGCAAAAGTATCTTTGTGCAGCTCATGGAGCAGAAACAGCAGTCGCATATCAAGGAGAAAGCCAAAAATCTCCCACTGGAGCATCCTTGGCAACCCAGTTCAACAATGCAGCTCCTTTAAATATCTTGGGGTAACCTTTAAAGAGACTCTGAATTGGAAGACACATCTTGCGTTGGTTAAATCCTCAGCTTCAAGGATTGTATGGTCAATCATACATTTCTTTTATACAAAGGAGGGTCGACTGATAGATCCAGCACTGAAATTATTTAAGAGCAAGGTAGTCCCTCACCTCCTATATGGAGCTGAAGCGTGGGGTTGGAAGGAAGACATTCTAACCAGCCTTGAGGTAATCCAAAACTAGTTCTTGAGACGGATTTTGGCTTTACCCAAAGGCGCTCCTGCTGCCCTGATGAGGGCCAAAACAGGACTCCCCTTCCTTAGGGCGCGGGTACACCTTGCAGTTTTAAAATACTGGAAAAGGATCAAATTTTCCAGTTCTGACTCCTTAAGTTACCAATCAGTAAATTACTTACTATCCAAAGACCCCACATGGCCTGGCTTTCTATCCACCATTTGCCAAAGGTATACCATCCCGGATGACCTGTTAGGGGTCTCAGCCAACAACCTCCCACTTAAGGAGTGGATCTATAAGTCAGATGCAGTGATGGATCGGCTATCAATATCAAAATCTAAGGCAGCTCCTTGGTATAAACTAATCAAATTTGACCATTCAAGATCTCCCTACCTAGCCAGTATTTCTCATTACAACCTCAGAGTGTCTTTCACTGCTCTGCGCTTCCAGATGATGCAGACAGCTCTTTTGGCAGGACATTATTCTCACACCCCTATGGAACATCGCACCTGCATTTGTGGATTACCTACAGTGGAAAACCTTTCCAACTACCTACTTTATTGTCCATTATATAGTGTACCCAGAGCTAAATTTTTGGCCAGAGTTCTACCAGTGACAAACACATACTCTGAAATTGAGAAGATTGTGGTTTTGTTATCTGACACTGATAATCATGTGTCCTATAGAGTCTCTCAGTTCACACTCGCAGCCAAAAAGATAAGATCTAAGATGGTACTGAATGAGGCTGCTTCGTGATCCCTGGGATAGTTTGGCATACTGTATTGTTTTAATTAATTTTAGTAACTTATATAAACTGTGATAAGGGACTTAATTGTTTATTAGTCAGTGTTTGGTGAATTGTGACGGCTTATGGCTATAGACAATAAACTCTTTTGATCTTGATCTATATTACTTTGGCACATTACTTTAAACATATTTTTATAATACTAAAGTCCTGGGAAGAGTGAAAACTAAGGGTATAATCCACAAACCACTTCCTGTTTGCATCAAAGGGATTAGACAATACTAATCTGGTGGTTTTCTTTGACATCAGTGGGAAGAAGTTTAGGATGGTGTTACATTCCTAGCTACCACTAACTTTTTTTCATGTTAATCAGGAAACATATCCACCTCTCCATTCCTTGTAGCCTTCATTGTTCCCGATCTGTTTTTTAGCAAATCATATATGTTTGCAGAACAAGCAGTATGATATCTCTTGGACAAACTTATGAGAAAACATGTAATGAACAAGTTCCACTCAACACCTAAACAAAATAAAAAAAATTAAAACAGTTGGTGTCTTAAAGAGATTCATTCTAATAAACTTTTGCTTTAAAAAAATATGGGTGGATAGGAATCAAAACCTGTTCACAAGTAACAGGATGTACCTTCATGACTCATGATATTTCCTATGACTGGGTATAGCAGACCTGGTCACAGACCCAATGAAGGAGGACACTGGTGCCATTTCATGCCCATCGACCCTACAGGGTGACCAGTTCATGAGGCACCCAACCAGCCATACTCCAACCACCCATTTTGTGCTTGCAAGCAAGAAGGAGATGGAGGTCAGCAGTGGGCAGCCACCCCCACCACAGTGTCTGTAGGGATTGACAAGAATGGAGGTGAGCTAGCTGTGGAGCCTGACCATGAGCCCATGCATGGAATGAGCCAGCTGAGATGTTGCTTCCAGGGTCCATTGCCCTGACTGTTTCCACCAGTTGTCCACTGGTGTTCATGAACAGGGCCATGTTCGTGGTTGTTCATGAGTCACTGTTCATGGATGGCAATGAACAACGAACATCATGTTCATTTGTTTCTGTTTGTGCCGATCTCTACTTTTATGCTGTTTGCCCATGCTCAGAAAGAATCTGAAAATGAGAGTGCCCCATGAGAGAACCACTGTGATTGGCCAGACACTTAGAGCTCCCCCTAATGGCAGACCCTATTTGCTTGTGAGAGCTGCCTTACTCTTCCCTCCCTCCAGTTGCCCAGGACACTTGCAAAGGGACAAACAAGAAAGCAACAGTTAAAATGCCAGCACTCCAATTCCTGAATAAGCTTGAATAATTTCAGGTTTATTTGGGAATGGCACTACCACTACATCGAAGAATCCTGGATATGATCAGGATTTCAAAATATACCTGTAAAATAATGATAAGGTATTTTTCAGGTATATTTTTCAGCCTGGGTATACAGAATCAAGTGGTATTTTTATTATGAAGGATAACTTTCTTTTCCCTTACATTTTCAAATTTCTTTGTGTTACAGACACAAAAAAGATACACACATGAAATGATAGTCTATGTCTTGCTGTTTTTGTTCTCTAATTGCTAATTCCTAGAAAAGAATAACTATGAGTATGTAAATATCACATTATAATTTGACAAAATGATAGTTGACATTAACAGAAAGGTCAGGTGTCCTGCTTGACTTGATGAGGTTTGTCTTGTGAAATTAAGAGAAACATGTATTTGACAAAGTATAAAAATTCAAAAGCGTACCATAACAACAGTGCTATTTTGTTAACTATAATACAGTAAAAAAGGCTTTGAAAATCTAATTTTGCTGATTTATCTGAAAAATGAATTTTGTTGAAATATCTGAAATAAGGCTGGTAAAAGACATTGGTTTTTAAGAGAGTTAAAAATAGTTTGATACAAGTGGGGATCCTCAAGGACTTGTGGAAGGCATCTTTCCCTTCCCTGCTCCCCATAGCCTTCCCCCCCTTTCCTGCTTCCTTCTCTCCTTCTCACCCACCTTTTTTCTGTCCCCCTGTTTTCATCCCTCTGCCCCAGCAGCTTCTCCCCTATTCCCATTTGCTTGGTGGCTGATGAGCTGGGCTCAGTTACATGATGGGAACCTACAAGGACTTGCAGGGTGTACTTCACTTTCTCCTGTATCTCTTCCCACACTATTTCCTTCCTCCTGGCAGCCTCCATATGCTTTCCCTACATTCTTTTCTCCTTAAAATACACTAAATAATTTACCCTTTATTAGCCCCCCATCTTCATCTATATTTCTTAATTCATTTCATTTATATGCTGCCTTTCTCCACAATGAGGATACAAAGCATCATACATCATTCTCATTGACTACATATAATCCTCACAACAACACTGAGAGAGAGAGGATGGGCTGAGAATGTGTGACTGGATCAAAGTCACCCAGTGAACTTCCACAGCAGAGTGATGATCAAACCTAGGTCTCCCATATCTTACGCTGAAACTCTAACCACCACTATACATTGGCTTGGATTGGGGGGCGGGGGCTGCTGTTGAACAGTAGTAAACAGTTGGGCCTGGGTGAGTCATGTGTGTCATGTGGTTTCAAGTCACTCAGTGGTTGCTTCTGGGCTAGCCCCCCAATGAGCCCTCCCTCAAGGCCAAAACCACCCTGGAAAGAAACTTGCCCACTCCCTCTGCCTTTTACTGAAGAAATCAAGTCTGGAATCATTGCTGAACTGTTATGGTTGCCTAGCAACAGACACTGAAGGCTCTGGTTAATGCTACAGGCACTCATTCTATCATTTTGTGAGTTTTTTAAAAAAAAACATTTTTTTTTCATTTTCAGATTTTTCTGCAAATCTGGGGCACTTTTTCAGGTGTGTAGGAAGATCTGTCTTATCTGTTCATGGCTCCAGTCTCTGGATTCAATAAGTATCCTCAGATCTTTGCCCCTTGGCTATTAGTATAGAAGATAGCCCATGGGTCCACAACCTTGCTAAGTCTATCAGTACTCTTGGACTTTTTGTGGGCAACACAACAAAATGGCTGCCAAGGTATGTGGGCAATCACATAGTGGCTGCCATAGGTTTGGGTACCAGTCACGAACCAACTACCCTCCTATAATTGAAGCAGTTGTTTTGAAATGGGCATATTGTGTAAAACAAAGATTGATGCTCCAGGACTCCTCAGAAGCAACTTCTGTTCTAGTGTGGTACAGGAAAGGCAGCATAGGTTCTTTGCTCTGGGAAAGAGATGCTTTTGAAATGAGGGAAGTGGGCACAGGGAAAAACACACACACTGGTGGCCTTAATGTCCACCAGGGACACCTTAGAGAGCATTGATATAGCTACTACTGGACATAGTGCTTATGGTATTTTATTTTAAACCATTATCATGGCTGGCTTGTAAGGCTTATGCAGCCTTGTGAAAATGTTACAATTTTTTGATCTTTCAAAATATGTTCAGCCAGAGATTATAGTGGGATGGGGAAGGGGGATGAGAGTGCATACCACAGGAAAGATGGATGAGGCATCTTCTTCTTTTATTTTCATGGCATATCCCCAAAGAATCCTGGGTTTTATAGTTTGGGAATGTTCTCAAAAGCACTCTGTTATAGATTTCCCATTTATATAACTGCATTTTCAAGATTTCATAGAACAAGTGAATATTATATGTATATATGTATTTTTATTTATTAAAACATTGACATCTCACCTTCCCACATAGTTCAAATAAAATGTTAAACAGGCTTTACTCTTCAGGGCAGATACAGCAGCACCACTGTGTTATGTTCATGTTTTAGGTCTGACTATAAACAGTGGAACAACAACAACAACAACAACAACAACAACAACAACAACAATAACAAACAACACTTGTTTTATATACCACCCTTCAGGACAATTTAATGCCCACTCAGAGCAGTTTACAAAGTATGTTATTATTATTTACACAACAATCACTCTAGGGCTGATAGAGCTCTGAGAAGCTGTGACTGACCCAAAGTCACCCAGCTGGCTTCAAGTGGAGGAGTGGGGAATCAAACCCATTTCTCCAGATTAGTCCTGCCACTCTTAACCACCATACCAAACTGGAAATGAAGAAGGCAGCCATTCAGCCGAAGTTTGTAATTTTATGAGTTTGTACTCTTTTTTAAAATGTAGGAATGTTAATATTTAATCTTGTCAGATGCCTGTGTCACAGATGAAAAGTGCCATCTAAATAGCATTCTAGCTTACGGGGAACCCACCAAAAATAATCCTGGGGCCTCAGATAATGCTGATGAAAGTCATACACACATTAGGCCTCATCATTTGAGTTCTGAATTAAATCTAATGAATATTGGGCACCTACCACAATATTCCAGTGTAAGCCCTTCCCATTATTCCCTTTTGCTTTGTTGACTTGGAGTAGTGGCAATAGGGACTCAATTTAAATAAAGCATTATGGCTCTAAATACATCTGCAATCCTGCATAGAAGCCAGAAACCACTGAAAAGTAGTTTCCATGGTTTCCAGTGTTTCTGGATCTTGTTGTGACTTACAGCTTCCAGAGGTAGTTGGAACTGTAGGAAATGTAGATCCCATGGTTCCTGACGTTTCTAGAATTGTAGCAGCATCTAGGGACAATGAAAACCATGGGAACAATATTATCCCATGGTTCTTGTAAACCTACCTTCCTGGTGTGTCCATTTGCAGCAGTACACAGGACCTAACAAAGGCCCTACTATTTCTGGAATTCTCTCTGCCATGACTTCCCACTTTCAGTAAGTTTGGGAAAGAGCTGGTAGTAAGAGCTCTAGGACAAAATGGACTCATTTGGTAATGGTCTGGATCCTGGAAGAGTCAGAGACAAGTCCTAAATGGATCTGGAGGTGGGTAAATCCAAATACAATGTTAATTCCCCTCCAGTATCGACACCCTATACATAACTAAGCACTAGTAGAAATTTATATGCACCACATATTCTATTATTCAGCATATTTAGCTACCCTCCTTGGATACAAGGCAAGACATTTTAAAAAGGAGAACTGACAGTGGGCTGGATCCAACTTTTCCACTCATCAAAAAAGGAGGAAGTGATCTCCTTTCACTACCTAAAAATGCTATGCCAGGGATGATTGGACCTGTGTGGATAAATGCCATGTTGGACAAGCATGGTATTAAGGATGAGAACTGGGCAAGACTGAATGAAAAAGCTAGCTGGATTCAACCTGCTGAAAACTTGAGAGTCAGAGCAAAATGCTTTGAATGCTTTGAAATATCTTCTGGAAATACTAAAAATGCATTTAAATCCAGATTAAATAAAAGGGAACTGTAGAACTGGTAAGCGTGAACTATACTGCTTTCCAAATATAGCTTTTACCTGAGCAGTGTTCAAAAAGTCCGCTTGGCTTCATCCCACCAGCAAGTGCTGTTAATTTTTCAGTTTCATGACAATTACAATAATCTAGTGGGCTGGTGACTAAGGTTTTTAAAATGATATATCATGGAAAGAATTAACCATTTTGTAAAGGGGGATACCATTAGAGCCAAACTCACTTATGCACTGTACATTATAGTAGTACCGTCACAGTTACATTAGCTTAAAACTGAAATGTAATTTTCTTGGTCAATGAAAATGAATTGAGTCATTTCCCATTTTTCAGAGAGCCATGGTCTAGGCTTTTAGAAAACTTAAATTGACCTCATAATGCCCCTTCAATGTCTTTTTGAAAATGTGAGGCATGGACTTGTAGAAAGGATGACAGCTGTGAAACGGATTTTCTTTCTGTCAGCTCTGATGTTTCTGTTTCTACTTATTTTGAGAACGAACACTGAAATTTTGGTCTAGAATTCTTTGCTCTTCTTCATAAGTTTCAACAGTGCTGGGACATCATCAGCAGTAGTGAGTTGTGCAGAACCATAAGGCATAGTGCTAGGTAAATCACTCTGTACCTATTACAATGTTAGCAAATTAATAAATACAATAGCATTCCTTCAGGAGGTCTTCAGTAGATTCTGTTTCTTCTGCCCAGATCCTTCTATCATTGCTTAGGATGTATTCTTCTAATTTCCCTTCTTTCCCTTTGCTCATAGCTCTCCTACTTCCACTGATCTTGCCCCATACTCATTCTTCCTCATCTTTTTATAATCCATTAGCTGCTCTCAACGAAATATTTGTACAGGACATAGCAAATTGAGTAATGGAACCAAGGACAACAGCAACTTAAAGGATGTAGGTCCTCATAAACAAACAATTTACTCTTTCCTTGGATGGCAATAGCATATAATGGAAAGTTATCTTCAGTATTGCTAGTTTTAAAATGAAGAGTCTTGTGATAAATGAAAAGATCTCTTTACATTGGTGAGGAGAATTGTGGGCAAATATGATCAAAGGCAACAATTCATGAATCACATACTTGGGAACAAGCAATGAGAGCCATAGTCTCATTGAAATCAATGTGATTTCCCCAAGATTTTCCTGGGATGTTTGCATGCTCCATTAAGGGGAAATTGCAGATGAATTGCTGTGTCACCCTGCTATAGCAAAAACAAGACTAACAAATGTATTGTGGCATGAGTTTTAATAAAGGAAAGCCTGTTTCATGGGATGCATCATTTAAGAGTTGACTGTTTTACCAGATCTAGAAAAATAGCTGGAGTTTCTGCTGAGGAGAAAATTCTCTTCCTCTCTAGTCCAGGGAATCAGATGGTGTAGGACTACTGGCCACAAGGGGGAAAAGGGTTGGCCTCTAGCTGCACCAAGATGCCAAAGCGTGTTGTGTGATTGGCCAGTTCCCAGCCAATAAATAGAGTCTCCTGCTGCTCAGAATGAGTTTTACATTCCAGAACTAATTAATTCCTCTCTTTTTAATTTCCGGAGGAAAAAAATCAGTTTGTGAATTGCAGCCAATGTCAGTAATCTAGTTTCAAATATGGGTGCCATTTCACATGACTGCCAAATCCATTTAGCCTTTTACTTCAACATGTAATCATTATATAGTCATTTGAATGTCAAGATTAACATTTTGACATGAAAAGTTTTGAGGATATTTAAAAGGATTAAAATAATCACAACACCACAATCTCAGTGTCTACATTTGCACCAAACTTACCTGAACAGCCCTTATCATTATTGTAATCTTTCCACAAAAAGATTTTCTGGGACATATTTTTTCTGATACCAGCAGTTTCTAGAAAGCCTTAAGCTATGCAAACATTTTTGTTTCATTAGTGTTCTCACTTTTGAACCCCTGCCTTGATTATTTATTTATTTAAAACATTTATATGCTGTATTTTGACCCAAATAGGGTCCCCAAGGTGGCAAACATAAGCGTTATGACATTTAAAGCATTAAAATAACATTTTGAATGTATATATAAATATTTAACAATGCAATAAGAACATATAGACAAACAAAAAAAACCCCACACAACCAGGGAAGAGGGCCAATAAGAGTTTACTGGGGTATGCCAAACAAAACAAAAAAAGAGGTGGAAGACACTAACAGAGGGACACAAACAACTCTTCCTCAGGAGGGAGTTTCAAAGTTGCAGCACCATGACCAAGAATATCCTTTCTCAGGTTGTCGTCCATTTAGCCTTAGAAGATAGCAGGAGCACACAAAGCAAGGCCTCTGAAGATGACTGGAATTGGATAGGTATTCTGCTATGAGAGAAGGGAGTCTTTATGCTAGCCTCAAATGTATAACACTTTAAAGGTTAATATTAACATCTTGAATTATGTCTAGAAGGAAGGAAGCCTAGAAGGAGCCTAGATAGAACAAGACTGGAGTGAAATGGTTTCCACAACCCATTCCAGACAGCATTCTGACTGCAGTATTCTGTATCAACTGTAGCTTTTGAACAGTTTTCAGGCATAGAGTGCACTGCAATCATCTAATCTAGGTGTTATGATGGCAAGCACCACAGTGGAAAGATCTTCCCTGCTTAGGAACGGCTGCAACTGGCTCATCAGCCAGAGCTAGTGGCTCTGTCCAACAGGAGGCCCAGATCCAGTAGCATCCTAAGCTACAAACCTACTTCTTTTGGGAGAGTGCAACACCATCCAGAATAGGACATATCCTCATTCCTGGGTCAAACTTTCCCCCCACCAGTAACTTGGAGGAGAGGAGAATGGAGTACAATGATCTGGAGCAAAAGTTTAGAACATATTAATGATGAGACATTTTCAAAATGATTGTATGGAAAGTAGAAAGACATCAAATAACTCTGAATGAGAAAGTCCTCCTCCACCCCAAAAAACCTTCAATGGCCCATTTATCATGGACCAACTATGAATAAACATGCTTGACAAAAATGGTATGTAAACTGCAGTCCTTCTGAGATTGCTAAATATCAGTTTGCTGAATTGTATTTACACTAGGGATATGCGCTTCAAGTTCATGATTCAGGTTTTTAACCCAAATCGTGCTTGATTAGAAAAGATTCAGGATTCTTGGATTGGCCCCAGCATTGCTGAACTGATTTGGGAATTTGAAGCTATTCGTATTGTTTTGGAAAGCTTTGGGTAAAGCAGCCACAGCAGCAACACTTTTCTAGCTGTTTGCATTTGCTTGCAAGCGACAAGATAAGTGTTGCTTTCAAACTTCCTGCCCCATCGCTTTTTGCACCCAATGGATGGGAGCTGGGCGGGGCATTTGAAAGCAACATTTTTCTTGCCGCTTGCAAAGATTTGCTTTCCCCACTGTTTTTTTCCCCTGATGGGAGGGGCAGAGGGAGTCCCTCCTCCCCTTCTCATCAAGTGAAAAAAGCAGTGGGGCGTTTGAAAGTAGCACTTTTTTGCTGCTTGCAAGTGGGAAGAAAAGTGTTGTTTTCCTTGCTGCTTTTTTCACCCGATGGGAGGGGGCAGAGGGGGTCCCTCTTCACCCTCCCATTGGGTGAAAAAAGTGGTGAAGTGGGAAGTTTGAAAGCAATTCTCTTCTTGCTGCTTGCAAGTGGCAAGAAAAGTGCTGCTTTGAGCTTCGATGTGCTCAGTAAAGATTCTCGGGTTTAAACACCTGGGTTATTCCAAATTGTTTTCCCATTTCCGGTAAAGCTGAAGTGGGAAACCCAAATCTTTTTCGGGTGCACACCCCTAATTTACACATATGTTCTTCACAGCAGAAATCACCCTTTCAATGCATTACTTGCTGACATGGGATCTTCCAGACATCTTCTTATAGAAAAAGTAGCAAAATCAGCTTCAACACCTAATAATACTTAACACTGATATTGCCTCTTCAAATGTACTAAGCTTCACATGTTCTGATCAGTAATCCAACAGTGTGTGGAATGTCAGAAGGAGACAGGGGTGCTGACGTTTGCCTAAATCTTGAATGAGATTTATTCCAGGCATATCCTGGGTCGCTACTCACACTCTTAGCCATACACTTCTACAGTTATAGAAGTTTTTCTTTTTAACCTGGTGGGTTTGGAGCAAACAATACAGGCTTTGCATGATAGTGGCTGTTTCATGGTATTGACCCTACTGGCACATAGAACTAGAAATGTTCCTCATGGAATCAGCATAGCTAATGTCTGCCTTGCAGGTGGCCAGCACATTACCTCAGTGTGCTGGACATGTGCAAAAGCACAGTATTCATTCATTGGAGAAAGCAGATACCATGGAGTGCTTTTCATCTGGCCTTTAAAAAAAGAAGGTTATGTATTCATTTTCTATCCCAGTCTTCTCTCACACTTTTTTCTTTCTTGTTTTCTCTCACATGCACATTTAATGCTACCATTTGTGATACCTCTGGCTGAGGGAGAGCAACAGGTGGCATTTTCTGAAATAACACCAGAGCTTATCTGTAAAACTACAGAGCACAAAGTTCTCCCTGATGATGAGTACCATACTTCCCTCTGTGAATAGCCTTTGGGCAAGGAGAACTTAATAAATAAAAACAGTTTTTACACATTTTTTCACCTGCCCCACTTTACTTTTTTTTTCAGAATGTGGATCTTACAGCCTGTGAGAAGATTAAAAAAATGTCAAATGTTTATTTGTAAAATAAACATTTCAAGTGTATATTTTACCTGAAAATCCAGCTCTTTGTACTACCATATCTTCTCTACAGTTATTTCCTTTACCTGAAGTAATTTTTTCCCCGAACAAAGCCAATCATAAGAACTTGAAATATAGACAATGGCCTATGCCACTGGTAATTCTTTCTAGTCAAATATCATATTGGGTTATTGCTCTACTGTTATGCAAATACTATTAATTTAAATCCACTTGTGCAAGAGATGCTCCTAGTGCAGGGTGCCCACTGAATGCATTAAAGGTACACACCTATGCAGAGTTACACCAACCTAAATCAAAGAGCGTAAACTGGATTAAATCTGTATAGGATTATACTGTAAATTCCTTCCATGAATTCTGAGTGATTAAGGACCCACAGAAGGTGAAGAAGCCACATCTCTTTTTCATGCACTATACTTGGTTCTTTATTATAGAAGAGACATTTCAAGTCAACCATAATCTTAGTGTAGTTTTGGTTGGCCATTCTGGTTTTTTTTCAACAAAAAATCTTTCAGCCTTTTTACACCCAAATATTTAGCAAGATTGGACAGAGAACTTTGAGATGCAATTTTCAGATTCTGTGTGCTGCCTTTATACATCTAAAATAGTACTGACTATAGCAACTATTTAGGTTGCTCATACACAGGAGACAGTCTGAGAAGGCAATGATGTCCAGCAGAATCTAGACTATATTTTTACAGCTGTACACATGCATGAAAAGGAATCCCCACATGGTGTTATGTAGTCATTCTTTCTCCCCGTAGTGACCACGTATAGAAGGATCCAGCATGATACAGCTGTCCCAGTATCATACTTATGGGCACTATGGCACCTCCTGACACCTTTCCTGGTGCCTAACAAGTGTTTTCAGAAAGTGGGTATGGCCAGGTAGGGCTTTTGCCCAGCAGGGCTTCTGATTAGCCATAGGAGATATGATTGGCTATGCAGATTTTTTAAAAAGTTGCTTCAGCAGCAGCTTCCCCCACAGCACAAAGATCATGATTGTATAACAGAAAGCTGTGAGTGTGCAATAAAATAACAATATATTCATTTTAAAAGGTATCTTGTTGAACAGAGTTTCTGCCTGAAATGTCAAAGAGTTACTATTATAGTTATGCAAAATCTTACTCCCTGACATTTTGTGTTTGGTTCCATCTCTTGTGACAGCCATTTTGTGCTTGGCTCCACCTTCTGTGGTATCATTTGCACTCATCATCCTATGTCAGAATTCTAATGATGCTCATGTGATCAAAAGGTTGATGACCCCCAGCCTACTTTGTCTAGCAAATTAGAGTTGGGCCACTGGATCCTTCTGTGGGAGACATGTGGGCACCCCCTCCTCATTGCAGGTAATGACAGGATATGTGGCCATGCACAGAGCATAGGAAGGGATGCCAGATAGTAGTGCCCTTTGGGGATCTATCAGTCAGATTCAGAGGTAATAGTTTTATGCACCCAGTCAGTTGCTAATTCTGTGTAATTCTATACATCTGCTGCATTTCTATACAGTATTTTTGCAAGTATTCCTTAAGAGAGATTTGTGTACGGAAGCAAGATGTGCACAGGAATCAGTCCATGGTGCTCCCTTCTATACAACAGCTTCAACAGACTTATGTTGTTCAGTAAACAATTTCAAATGTGACATTACCATATTAACAGATAACAGTAATGGCTACTGCAAATGCTGGGAAATTGTGCAGAGAAGGTAATTAATAATACAAGAACTATGTCTTTTCCCACCATGGTCTACAGCAATAAGAAAAAGAAAAATCCTTCAAGTGTTTAATGTGAAAGCAGCCTAAAACATATATTAAAAAATGTCTCTGTCAATTTTTACACAACGTGAACTTTCCAATAGGAAACTGTTGAACTCTTGGGTATTGTGTTGCTTGTGAGGGTGAAGTCACATATTGAATTCTGTTGACTTTATGACTTAAAAATGACTTATTGTCACAAAACATCTCCTGAAAACAGCCGACTTGCAAAATCTCAGATCTGTAAAGGGACACTGAAGTAGCAATCATTTTATAGTGTCTTTTAGAAGGGAAAGGATTTGTCTTTGTGCTTCACTGAGGCATTTTGACATCTTTCTTTTACTTTGAAAAAATATGATCTCTGTCAGTCAACGTGTCCCTGTAAGGAAGAGCAGGGAAGTATGAAAAAGGCATGCCCATTCTGAGATGATGTACGAGGTATTGGACTCTGTTTCTGTTGTTGTCTAATTTCAGTGCTAAACTCTGATATGGTACCATGCCAGACTTCTTAAATAAAATTGCTTGTTTCAAGAGGTACAAAACAAAGAGCTGCCAGGCCTCATGATATGGTGGAAGGCTTCTTGCCACCAACCTTGTTTGACAGCTGCCACTCTGAGCAGTGGCAGGAGAATTTTTTTTAAGTGACATTGGCTACATTATGACATTATTTCTTGGCAAAACTTGCAAGTGTCATAGGATAGCTCTAGGAATTGTTGGAAACTCTATGGTAAAATTCCAGGGATTCTAGAGATACCCTATGTCGACTCTCCAAAAGAGCCATTGCTAGGGAACTGATCTTTGTAGTCTGGACATCATTTATAATACCAGGAGATCTCCAGGCCCCATCTGGAGGCTGGCAACCCACCTGTGCAGGAAGGACTGACACTGCAGTAATGACAGTTCTGGGAGTAACGTAAGGGGTCCTATGTTTATGTATAGTGTCCAAGCATGCATGTTTGAATTTGCTTTCAAAGAGGTCCACATCACAGCCCAAAGAATACAGAACACATGACTACTGATATGCAGCATTAGACAGCTGCATAGAAGTGTGCACTGAGAAAAAAAATTGTTTCAGTTTCAAATCTGGGGATTTCAAACTTAATATTTACTGTTACTGGTGGTTTTCAGGTGGGTCATTGCCAGTTCAGCTCAATTGCATTCAGTTTTTCACATTATCACGAGTTTTCCTCCATTCTTTGCAATGAGACATTTGAGGCTCTTTGGGGCAGCTGACTGTGCAGTTAACAACAGCAAAAATCTTACAGAACACAGTCCTCCCTCTAAACTATTCACCCACTGAGTTTGAATACACACAACAATGGGATTCAGTGTCTATGGATACCGAAGAATGCTTGAGGAAGGCATCAATGTAAGTGTTGGCTGTGCACATACACCCCTTTCTTTTCAAGGTGGGATTGGGGAAATGAGGTTCTAGGGCAACTGTTTTCACACTTAACCTTATGCAAGAGCTACAGAGCTCTTGCATAAGTTTCAGATGAAGTAAACAATTACATTGTATAAACCAACCCTCTGAGCAGAAATGATAATTAAAGTAATACAGCAGTCTACTTCATTGATTTATGAATTTGACTAATGATTCTCCTTTAGAATAGCAGAACCCATAATGGAATCACTGATGTTTTTTTTTTTTAAGCGAAGATATTGCACACAGGAATATGACCTTTCCCAATATAGCAAGAATGGTATTTCTGAGCATTGGAAAGGAAAACCATGAAGGGGTGTTTCTATCATAAGGAGAGTTAGAAGTTTATATTGCTAAAAGAACCATCACTACATATGGATGCTCAGAATCCTACACAGCAATTTTGTTATTGTTTGTATTCTTCGTTTGTATTCTTGTAGCATCCAACAGATCTCAGCCCCTCTAAACATTATGTTTATTGAATGCTATCGTCTCCAAAGAATCAAAATTCTTGGCAGATGGAGCAAGGAAATAGTTTTATCTATGTTTTTGGAAGGCGGAGAAAATAGTGTTTTTTTAAAAAAAGTTTGCCATCTTATTTTAGAATGCCACTGGAGAGCTTGGGCCAAACTATATGTTTATATGGGCTTCAGTGTCCCTTCATTTAAATAAATGAATAAACAAACAAACAAATAAAGGAAACCACAATAAAAAGGGGAGGAAGGGTCAGGCAGGTTGCTTAACCTTTTACCCATAGGCTGTTTTTCCATTCAAAATTGCCTCCCCAGTTTCTTCTCTCTTTGCCAGGGGAGCTATTGCTTTTCTCTGTAAGTACTCAAGGACCCTGAAGGGGAAGGATTTTGAGAGGAAAAAAGAGCTGGCAAGGAAATCAGTAAGCCACACACACACTTATTTCCTGATTGCAGCCTTCAGTGGCTGCTTTTCAGTTTTTTAAAAATCTGAAAGTTCCATAAAATATCATTTTCAGCCATGTCCTTGATTTTACCTATTTTTCAGTTGTCCAGCTGCCTCTCATTACCGTTTCCAAATCCTTGATTCTTATCATAGGTTCTTTTTCTGTCAAGATTTCCCTGAAACTGTGATTAGATAGTGCTAGTTAACAGTGACAGGTCTTAGCTCAGCAACTTTTACCATTCAAGAACTTCTCTTATTACCACCTTGGTGCATAGAAACCTGAAAACAAACAAACAAGCAAAAACAAAAACATTAGAAAACTCAAAGATTTCTAGATATGTCAGCCATATGCATCTGTCACCATTCATAGTGTATGGCATTCAACAGCCATGAATAGAGATGGGCACGATCCGCATTACGATCGAAAAAAACCCACGATAATAGCGATCACGTGATCATGACCCGGCGGATCGTAATCGTCCACGGCCAACGATTCAGTGATCGGGAGAGGCCTGGATCGTTGCGTTCGGGCTCAGATCGGGGATCCAGACACTCAGGCGCCAGCAATCTATTCCCCTGGCAACGGAGCCAGGGGAAAGCCTGAGCTCTGTTTGCCCTCCTTCTGTCACCCTGGAAACCCGAATGGAAGCCCAGCTTTCCTTGATCAGCAGGGCTTCCTTCCAACCATGGAGCAGCAAAGCAGTCACAAGTTGGGAGAAGACACCCAGGGGTGTTTTAAATGGTTGTAAAATGTGCACTTAAATTTTATGGTAAATGTACTGGCTAAGTGCTGTAATAAAGAATACTACTACTACTACACCCAGGGGAGGGAGGGGGAAGGGGGTGTTCTGTAGCCATGGGCACTCCAATCTCATCCCTACAAATCCTGATAGGCAGCTCTGATGGCCAAACACAGACCTCCTGTGTTGCTGAATGGGACCTGAGGGGAGGCGGCTCATTGCCGCCTCCCCATGCCCGCCAGGCCCGATGGCTGCCACCACCACCCACCTTCCCACATAGCTGGGAATAGCAGCGTGGCCCGCTTTGGCATCCACGATCCATGGATCAGGAATGGGAGATGCTCGGTGTGGATTGTTAATTCGGGAACGTCGCCGGCACCAATCCATGATCAGCTGGATTGTTAATTTTTTTTGGATCGTGCCCATCTCTAGCCATGAACTCCTTCATAACTTGCTGTAGTGTGCCTAAAAATGTACCCTGTATATTGTCCCTGAAATCTACAATTGGCTGGCCCCCATGGCAGGATGGAATCCAACATGAATTAGGCTTTTTCCATGCACCCAAGTGATGATGAGAATTGATCCTTAGATCCAAAAAGAGAAAAACGTGTGTTAGCGGGTTTTTTGATGATTAACAGAATAATGGATTATTCATACCATACTTTAAAAAAATGTGGATCTAAAAAGATATCTGAATCAGAGAATCATAGAGTTAGAAGGGGCCATACAGACCATCTAGTCCAACCCCTTGCCCAGTGCAGGATCAGCCTAAAGCATCTCTGACAAGTATTCATCCAGCCTCTTCTTGAAAACTGCCAATGAGGGGGAGCTCACCACCTCCCTAGGCAGCTGATTCCACTTTTCAACTACTCTGACCATGAAAAAGTTTTTACTAATGTCCAGCCGGTACCTTTGTGCATGTAATTTAAGTCCATTGCTTCGGATCCTACCCTCTGCTGCCAACTGGAACAGCTCCTTGCCTTTCTCCAAATGACAGCCTTTCAAATATTTAAAGAGAGTAATCACGTCTCCCCTTAATCTCCTCTTCTCCAAACTAAACATTCCCAAGGCCCTCAGCCTTTCCTCGTAGGGCTCAGTCTTCAGACTCCTGATCATCCTCGTCACTCTCCTCTACACCCTCTCGAATTTGGCCACATCCTTTTTGAAGTGAGGCCTCCAGAACTGCACACAATACTCCAGGTGTGGCCTGACCAAAGCAGTATAGAGAGGGGCTATGACCTCCTGCCATTTCGACGCTATGGCCCCTTTGATACAACCCAAGATTGAATTAGCCTTTTTTGCCACCGCATCACACTGACTGCTCATATTTAGTTTACAGTCCACTCTTACCCCAAGTTCTCTTTCACATATATTACTGCCCAGAAGTGTATCCCCCCATCCAGTATTTGTGCTTCCCATTTTTGTGGCCCAGATGTAATACTGTGAACTTGTCTTTGTTGAATTGCATCCTATTCGCAGCTGCCCACTTCTCCAGAGTATTCATGTCTTGTTGAATTTTAATTCTATCTTCTTGGGTGTTTGTGACTCCTCCCAATTTGGTATCATCAGCAAATTTAATGAGCAGCCCTTTCACTCCTTCATCCAGATCATTGATAAAAATATTGAAAAGTACCGGGCCCAAAACCAAGCCCTGCAGCACCCCACTGGACACCTCCCTCCAATCTGATGAAACGCCATTGACCACCACTCTTTGGGTGCAGTCCTCTAACCAGTTCCCTATCCACTGAACTGTCCTATAGTTCAGTCCACAGTCTTCCAGTTTGCCCATCAGAATGTCATGGGGGACCTTATCAAAAGCTTTACTGAAATCCAGATAAATCACATCAGCAGAGTTCCCCAGAGTTCTGGTTTAAGTGGAGAAATATATGGTGGCACTAATCACTGAGCAAAGCATGTATAGCTTTAAACCTGTTTTTTCCCCTCCCATTAAACAAACAAGAATCTTTCACAGTTCCTACTTCTCTGTTTAATGCAAGGAAACCCAGATATTTAAAAGTTCACATGCTACTCACAATTAATGATATTTCCATGTGCTTTGTCAGTTAAACACAGCTAGGTTTTTTATTCCAATTTAAACAACAAAGTGGGAATTATCTATAAGGCAGTTGTGGAGTTCAACCTGATCCTGTGAACAGTTGTAAAGGTTTCTGGACCCTAACCTGCTCTTGTAGTTGAAGGAGCTCATCCTGCCCCTTATACAGATCTAGCTGAAACAAGGAATGCAAGACTGTTGCATAAGGGTAAGCTGCAGCTTGTGCACTGGGGCAGCTGATTGTTTTCTACTGGGTCATGCCTCAGGCATCAAATTAATTAATTTGATTAATTTGTTAATCTAATTAATTAATTAATTAATTAATTAATTAATTAATTAATTTGTGACACTTTTAATCCAAAAATGAGTTACAAATTACATTAAATAAATGAAACAGAACAAAAATATAAACACACACACACAACAATGCACTTCACCATCCATCAATTCAGTCTTCAATTACTGCCCAGACACTAAAAGTGTCTTCTAAAAGTGCAGCCTTGCATTGCTTTCAGAATTATAACACTGGGCACCTTCCTGACATACTCAGGGAGACTGTTTCACAGGGTAGGAGAAAAAACAGAAAAAACTTTGGCATGGACAGAAGCTGTTCTGAGCCACCTACAAGTTGCACTGTAAGCTTGGTTAGCAGAGCTCAGATGTTGCCCAGGAGTATATTGGGATAAATAGTCTTAGAAATACCTTTGTGGTGGCAGAAACTTCATTTGTATCTGAGTGGGGAAGAACTACTGATTGCAGCCCTTGGTGTTGATGGCTTGTCCCATCTTTTCCCCAATGGCTGTGGATATTCTTTCTCTGCTCCTGACCATAACCAAAGCTTTGTTTCTGTTTCTTTTCTAACTCTTTCTATCCCTTGGTACAGAAACCCCAATCTTTCTGAGCATGCATGCAACCTTGGAATTTTGACACTGACAGGTGAGCCCAACTACAAAACGACTGTCACAATCCGGCCCCCACCCAGCCGGCAGCAAAAGGCTTGAGGCTGGGGGCCACATTTGCCACCCCAGAGAATAAGCAGCAGCATTTCCCCAGCCTCGTAGGGTCATGTGGGAAGGGGGCGGGGCTTGGTGTTCCTGCACTTGCCGCCTAGTGATTGATGAAAGCAGAGTGTTTCTCCTGCTCCCTGAGCACTTTCAGGCCTTCAGAGCTATTTGCAGCAACAGCTGAGAGACAGCAAGTGTAGGAGCGGCATGGCGTGGACAGAGCAAGCCTCTGTGTTTGCGTTTTGCTCAGAGAGTGGCGGGGAGGCGGCAAGCCGGCCAAAGACCAGTTGGACGTCGGAAAGGCTGAGTGGCATGGTGCAAAGCGGTGAAAGGCTTCTGTGACTCAACGAGAAGTGGCTGCTTTCTCAGCGTCAAATTTGTGCTAAGCTTTGCATTCTTGTATCACATTCCCTTCAAAGCTGTACCTCAGCGGGGTTATTGAGGGAGGGGTTTTGGTAGCGCCTGCTTAGCAGGTTTGCCTGGTTTGGGGCAGCTCTCCCTCCTCCCACTAGGTAGCATATATTGGGAGCCAGTTATTTGGCTTTCTTTTCTGTGGCCTACGTACTGTTGATTGAACTTAGTATCCAGTTTGCCTTATAGGGGCTGTAGGTTTGACTGCAAAAGGGCCCTGGAAGAAAGGGGAAGACATTTCTAGCTCTGTTGCCTCATTATAAGCATAAGGGGTGGCCATTTTAGTGGGACTCTGTGTCCAGGCATAGGTTGGCAGCCATTTTAAATTCATTAGGGAGATTTGTGGGCGGTTTTATGGCTGTACCTTGACAGTTTGTCCAGCCTATGAGCCTCTGGGGGCGCATATTGCTACTAGGCAGCATTAACAACAACAACAACAACAACAACAACAACAACAACAATAGTTATTAATTATTAATAAGTGCTTGTATACAGTCATGCCTCCAAAAAAGGGGGTCTGGCCCTTCCAAAGGGAAACAACCAGCCAAGAAGCCCCCACCTAAGAGGCCTCCACCCACTTTGTCCTCTTCAGATGAGGAGGAAAGTTCCAGTCGCCAGGCCATCTTGAGCCGCATAGCTGTGCTGGAGCAAGCACCGGGGAGGGGGGGAAGACCAGCGGGACAAAGCACAGTCGCCCTGCTAGGCTGACATCTGCAGCTGCTTTTCAAGCAGAGGTTCTTAGCAGATTTTCTGCCCTTGAGGGGACTTCTACTTCAGCAGGTATGGAGAAGGCTGATAATCAAAACACGGAAGGCACAGTGGGTGTATTGAGCCCTCACGAGTTGATCCAGGCGGGATGGCTGATGCTGAACCTGCTGAACCTGTGGCGCTGGCTGTGGACCCGGTGTGGGATGGCAAGTCTTCCCTTACGCAGCATGGCGATGGATGGCCATGGGGACCCCGGAGCCAGGACTCTGTCCAAGCATCCTCAACTCTGGCACCCTCATCAGGCATGCAGCAAAGCATAGCGCACAGTCAAAGCGCATATGGGGCTGCGCCAGCTTGGAATAATCAGGTATGGGGTGCTCAGTATGCTGCTGCTGATTCAGGTGCAGTGGGGCAAAGGGGCTGGGCTAGTTGGCAGGGTTTTGATGGTCAGGCACTGCCTGGCCCATCCTCTGCCTGGTCCAGTTATGCTCCCCCATTGGGCTCCACTTTTTCAATGACCCCCTATGGCTTGGTTCCTTACCGGGCTCTTCCATTTGGGGAGACTGCCCTACCCTTGGGAGACCACCTTACCCAAGCTACTAGGGACAAGATTTTAAGAGGTGAGTTTGTGGACGTCTTCTCCCTTCTCTACAGGGAATTGGAGAAGAAAGATAAAGAGGACCTAGATGATAGGGACAAGGAGCAGCTGAAATGGTGCTGGGTCGATCGTACCTGGGCCAATTGGCTCCCTGGGTTCCTGATTTATGCAGGAGTTATTGTTCGGGCGCAGCCATGGAGGGCTGCAGCCCTTTTCCAGTACCTTGATATTATATACAAAGGGTATACTGGTTTCGTGGGTGCTGCTTGGATGCAGTACGACGAAGAGTTTCATATGCAAGCCGCAATGAACCCTGATTTGCTATGGGACAAAATCCTGCAGCAGCTTTGGCTGCAGGTGACAGCCCCTGCAAAGGCTAATCTCACTGACCACTCAGACAGTGGCCATTTAGTCCTGCATTCCTCCAATGCTCCCAGTACCCGTGGGTTCGCGGGTCAGCTGATTCAAGCACAGCTGCTGTGCTGGGATTTTGTGAATCAGGGAACATGTACAAGTAAACTGTGCAAATACAAGCATGAATGCCCAACATGTAGCGGCTCCCACTCCTTCAATTACTGCCCTAGGCGCTATAAAGGAGGTTGGGGCAAGTGGATGGGTGGGGCCAGCGGTAATGCCCAACTGCAAGCTGGAAAAGGGTCCCAGCCCAATAAAACTAAGGGAACGTAAGTACCTCTTGAACAGTTATCCTAAGCACAAAGACGCTTTATTCTTGTTTAATGGGTTTAAGTTTGGGTTCAGGATTCCATTCCAAGGTCCCAGGACTCCTTTTATGGCAGCCAATCTTCGGTCACTGGCTGATATGGAAGGGATCATTAGGGAAAAGATTGCCAAAGAGTGTGCCAAGGGTCAGGAGTTGGGCCCCTTTGTGGCCCCACCAGTCCCGCGTCTGCGGGTCTCCTGCTTGGGTATGGTGCCAAAAAAGGCAGCAGGCGAGTTACGGCTGATACACCACCTTTCTTACCCCAGGGGAGGATCAGTTAATGAGGCTCAGTTAATGAGGATCAGTTAATGAGGCTATACCTTTGCTCAGTGAGGTACACATCCTTTGATCAGGCAGTCAAGGTTGTCAGACGTTGGGGGCAGGGTGCTGAGATGGCCAAATGCGACATTAAATCAGCATTTCACCTTCTCCCGGTTCATCCAGATGATTTTGAGCTGTTGGGTTTCTCTTTTGAAGGCCATTTCTACATGGACAAAGCATTACCCATGGGGTGCTTGATTTCCTGTGCGGTCTTTGAACGCTTCAGCTCCTTCCTTGAATGGGCATTATGTCACTGGTTTCACTGTTGAGACAATGTTCATTATCTGGATTATTACCTTTTCATGGGGCCTTCTGGAACCAGCCAATGCGCCCGGCTCTTGGAGGGCTTCATTAATCTAGCAGCACAATTGGGGGTCCCCTTAGCTCTTGCTTTGTTCTGCCCTGCCTATGTTTTGCCCTGCCTTTGTTTTGCCCTGCCACTGCCCTCACTTTTCTGGGCATCGAACTGGACGCTGTCCATCAAACCTCCAGGCTGCCATGGGAAAAACTAGCCGATCTCAAGGAAAGGCTTGCCTCATTTATAGAGCAGTATAGAGTTTCACTTACTGAGTTACAGCAGCTGGTAGGCCACTTAAACTTTGCTAGTAGAGTGGTGACTCCTGGCCAGGCTTTCTTAAGGCGTCTCTGTGATGCCATGGGCAAACTAAGGCTTCCCCATCATAGGCTCAGGATAGATGCTGGGATCAGGGAGGACCTTAGGGTCTGGGAGGAGTTTTTTTACAGGCGTTTAATGGTGTCTCCTTTTGGAGGGATGACATTCTGTTGGAAGCAGAGCTGCAGGTACACTCAGATGCTTCTGGCTCTCTGGGATTTGGAGTGTTTTTTTGAGGGCACTGGTGTGCCGAGCAGTGGCTTGCAGATTGGGTAGAGCAGGGTCTCAGTCGGGACCTCACTTTCCTGGAATTTTTTCCCATCCTAGTGGCGGTATTCCTATGGGGTTGGGAACTTGCCAATCACACCGTGCACTTCTGGTGTGACAATCTGGTGGTAGTTCACATGGTGAACTCCCTTACCTCTAAGTCACGAAGGGTCATGAAGCTGGTTAAAGCTTTCACTCTTCGCTGCTTGAAACTGAACATTGTGTTCTTGGCCAAGCATGTCCCAGGGTTAGATAATGGGGTGGAAGACACTTTGTCTCACCTGCAGATGGAGCAATTCCATCAGCTTGCCCCAGAGGCCGACCTGATGCCTGCTCCGATGCCACAGGAACTATGGCAGCTTGGAAGGTTGAAGCTTACAGGGCCATCCAGCTAGCCATTGCCCCCAGCACACAGAGGTCCTATGATCATGTGGTGAGGCAGTTTGCGGGGTTTAGGAATGAGCAGGGACTACAACAGGTATGGCCAATCCCGGTGGATCGCCTTATGCAGTTTTGTGTGCAGCTGAAGGTGAGCGGCTTAGCGGCGAAGGCAATTAGGGGACAGCTGGCAGCGTTAGCATTTGCCAGCAAAGCCCACGGGTTTGCAGATGCCACTGGGGATTTCCGTTGATGGCTCTGGGAGGGCCTTAATGGCCTCGGATCTAAAGTTTGTGGGAGATAATGTCACTTTAAGAATTAGGCACTCCAAGACAAACCAGTTATAGTGGGGGTCTATGATTCAGCTAGGTCCTTGTGCAGACACTGCTTTGTGCCTGGTATTTGCTCTGAAGCAATACATTGCACTTCGGGGCGACAACGGGGTGTTATTATTTCATCACAGTGATGGAGCCCCCTTGACTAAGTACCAGTTCTGGACAGTTACTGGACAGGCTCTGACAAAGTTGGGTCTGCAGGATGTTAAATTTGAGACCCATTTCTTTCAGATTGGGGCAGCCTCGACAGCTGTGGCCATGGGCTACCCTAGTCGAGTTATCCTGTAGGTCGCCCATTGGGCATTGGGAGCCTTAACTGACTTGTTTTTTCTTTAGGAGCTGTGTTTCACTGTTGAAGGCTGCAGATCCTTGTATGTGGACACAGCATGGTTTTTTTGGGGCGGCCCACCACCAAGCCAGGAGGACAGCCATCGGGTCCCAGCTTGGGTTGAGTGAGTGGGCCACTGTTGAGGTCTAAGGTGGCCAGGGCTGCTGCCTTTGCTGTTCGAGGGGAGGAGTGGTCCTCCACCTGACATATTGGTCATTCACCTGGGAGGTAATGACCTGGGGCTTGTAAAGGGCATGGCCCTTATTTTGCAGGTGCAGGCTGACTTGCAATGGATTAGCAGGCGTCTTAATTATTTGGTCGGAGATGCTTAAGTGCCGGATGTGGCATGAAGCTTTGAACCCCAAAAGGGATAGAAGGGGCTAGGCGCAGGGCCAATAGGGCCCTTCAGTTAGCTTTGGGGAACGGGCTGGGTATTTATCTTCCACGCCCCTGGATTAAGGTCCATGTGGCTAACCTCTACAGAGGTGATGGGGTCCACCTATTAGTGGTAGGCAACAACATATTTTTAGATGACCTGAGGCAAGGGCTACGACTTACAGTAAGTCATCTGTGGGGCATGAAGGCCTGAGCACAGGCTCGACCTTAGCGTTGGCAGGAATTAGTTTTGGGGGATGTTAGCGGGACAGTGAGTACCCTTGGCACATCCACATTGGTGGGGATATTGGGGGCCTGTCAGGATCGGCTAGCATGCTTGGTGGCGGCCAGTTGAGAGGGCAGGCTGCCTGGTGGGAGCCTCTGGAAAAGCCCTGCCCTCATGCTCCACGGTGGGGGTACTTGGAGCTTTAAGGGGGGAACCATCCACCAGGTCGGCTGGATCCCAGCCATGCAGTTGGATGGCTTGCATCCGGGGCAGCGGTTCTCGCTGAGACAGGTCAAGGCGGGGTCCAGGGGAGTGACCCCAGGGCTTGACCTGTACTGCTGGTTAGGCCGTTGCCAGGTTTCAGTTGTTGCAGTTCATGTTGTTGCCATAAATAAAAAGTGGCCCTTTATTTCCCGAGCCTTGTGTCTGCCTCTTTATTTTGACGGGAGTGGGGGCAATAGATGCAACCAATCACAAAATGTCAGGGAGTGAGATCATGCATAACTCTAATAGTAAGTGTTCACCAATTCAGGCAGAAACACTGTTCAACAGGATGCCTTTTAAAATAAACATACTGGGGCTTTTTGCATGCATACATCTTACTTTCAGTCATGCAGTGAAGATCTTTGTGCTGTAAGAGAAGCTGCTGCCAAAGCAACTTTAAAGAAAATTGGCACAGCCAATCAGATCTCCTGTGGTCAATCAGAAATCCCTCTGGGTAAAAGCACCACTTGGCCTCACCCACTTTTTAAAAACACTTGGCAGGTGCCAGAAAAGGTGTTGGCAGGTGCCATGGTGCCCACAAGCACCACATTGAGGACCCTTGCCTTGGTATTTGTGGAGGCCCCATACAGCTTACACTTGTTTGAAACCATACAATCCTCTTCAAAAGTAACTGTAGCATCAGATGTTTCATGTCTCCAGAAGGAAAACACAGATGCCGTATTTCATGCTATGAGAAAAAAGATCAATAACCATAATGTATTCCTTTAAGATCATGGCCATGGTCCAGAGATCTTCATAGGGAACTCATATTTTCCTTCTGGACTAGTTTGCATAAGAGCAGAAGGAAAATTAAATTCTATCTAGGGAATTTGTTTCATGTGTGGAGGCCTGCTTTGCACAGTATTGTAAACATACATTGCATAATGTATGTGGCTAGTATAGCCACATGAAGAGCTACGCATAGGGGCTTTTTATTTTGCCCCTGAACATCTGTAGCAGGAAAATTCTTATTTTTGCATTGCATTGTATTTGCATTGACAAATACAATATTAAGAACTATGATTCAAATTAAAACAAGCAAATGTTATATATTTTATATAAAGCATACCTTTCCATCACCGCCACACATTGACAATAGAAACAAACAAACATAAATAGTATTTCTCGGATTTTCACTTATGAGTGAGAACATTGTGTTTGTAGTTAAATCTTGGAAATTGGAAGCATTCTGAAACTCAGTTCAGTACCAATAAGGAGATCTCATTGCTTCTCAGTAAATAAAGCTACTCTTTTATCTTTTTTTAAAAGCAAGCATACCTACATTCCCTTCCTGTGGATAGCATCTCCAGGGATAGGTAAGGCCTCCAGTGCTTTCCAGAATGTCAACCCCCTTCTCCAGGGAATTGAGCTTTAATGTTAAAAAGAATGAGGTGTCAACACTTTAAGCACATACAAAAGCAAGGCCACAATCATGCAAGCATATAAGGGAGGTGTGCTCTGATAATTAGCTGTTGCCGAGCAAATGGCAAGGGCCAGAAGGTACTTTTTCCCATTAGCAGTAAACCATCCTGTTTTTGTTGTTCTCCAATCTGCCCTGTCTAGTTAATACCTGTCTTTTTATTGAGCAAACATCCTTTGTTTGTTTCCATTTGGTAGAACACATTTAAGCAGAATAGGGTTTAAAAAAAAAAGAGGAAGAAGGTGGATAGGGAGGGAATTGGAGAATTTATTTCACAGTGGAGCTCAATGTGGGATCCCAGCTGCTGGAGCCGCAGGCTTTGCACATCCTTTACTGTTTGTTTTCTTTTCTTTCTTTACAAAATATACTTTAGGGTTCCATGCAGTGATGAAGAGAATCATAACTACCTGCAATGTGCGTTATCCATCTTTCTGTTTAATGACTTCAGTCGCTGAATGAAAAACAAACAAACCCACTACCAATAAATGACTGACCTTGAAGCTCGTTGGAAGCCACACCTCGAATTCAAAATGGGGTCTGGCTAGCATTATTTAGTAGTGAGAGATAGGCACTATTACAGGTCAATGTTTTCCATGTTAGTTCATTCATGTCTGCTGGGCCAGAGATGATTTTGTCAAAAGGGAGGCTTTTGTCAAAATCAAATGAGGCACAAGACAATGACTGGCTGGGGAAGTTAATTGCTCAGCCTGTGAAAAATGGTGAAGAAGAACATAAAACTGGCTCTCTGCCTCTTCCGTGTAAGCTTTTGTTATGTGCTGTTTCCATCCATCTCTCTAGGAGAAACAAGGGATTAATCACTTCAAGGCCAAGCAGGAATTTCTGAGGTCTCCCACAACTGATTTTGGGGGGACCCTTTTCACTTGCTTTATGTTATCCCAGGAGGAATTAGGATAATTAGGCCTGGTCCCAGAAGTGGCTAAGGAATGTTACAGTTGGTGCATGTACTTCACATGTACATGCATACATCTGTTTGTAAGAAAGTCTCAATGTGTGTTCACTTAACAAATGAAACCTGGGTAAATGTAAGTCATGTAAGTCACATGTTCAGCTGTACATGCATTAAATGTAATGTGAGAATTACTCATCACACATACAAAGAATAATCAAGTATACACAGGTTACAGATTATATGTGCATTTAGTATAAATTATGAACAGGGTTTAGGTGGGCTGGAATAGGGCAGGTTGCTTATCATAGGTAAGGTGAAGTGGTGAGCATCTTGAGACATTATACAATGATGGGAGGCCACTCATAGCCCATCATTTGTTCTATGGCAGGGTGGGTTTGGGAAGAAACACCCTGGGTGCTGAGCAGCAACAACCAACCCTTAGTGGTGCTCTGGAGGAGACACAGTGGAGGAGGGAAATGAAAGTGGACACCTCTTGGTACAGTTCATGAGCAGGTGAGGATAAACAAAGCCAACAAATAAATTGCATTTGGGGCCAGGGTGGGGTTGCCAAAGTGGAGGTAGCCATGAAAGGCTGCCTAGTAGAGGTGAGCACAGACCGGGAAAACTCCACAGACTGCTGGCTCATGGTCCATCGATTTTCATGGACCATGGACCACAAACTTTTCACAGACCAGCCCATTCACAGACTGGTTCGTCGGTCCATGGTCCATCATTCCTGGAAGCTCTGGCTCCACCCCTTCACACCCAGAGAGCCCAAACTCTCAGAGAATCTTCAGCCTCTCCTCCAGCCACCTTCCAAGTTTGATCAAGATTGCAAGATGTTCGAGTTACAGACCCCCAAAGCAGCCAACCCCAGGAAACTTCCAGTAGATACTAGGAGTCGCAAATGGCAATTGACTTGCATTGGCTTGCAGCGCCAAAAAGTTGCAATGAAGCAAAATCAAACGGAAAAGGGTGGAGGAAGAGCCCCCTCACTCACCACACAGACACCTTCCCAGCTGTTACCTAGGGAATTAATTCTTGCTCCTTGCTCGCACAGAGAAGAATGGGAGCTCTCTGGTTGGCAAGCTGAACTGCCTATCAAGTTTTTAAGGTCTGCAGAAGGTCTACGGACGTCCCCTCTGTAGCCTATGGAATTGATAGATCAGCACCAGGATGTCTGGACACACGGACCACAGCCCGACAGACTGGCCCAAACGGACAAAAGTTCATGAAAAACGTGAGTCCCACAAACCACGTGTTCATGAACAATGAACTGGGCTGGTCCGTGTCAAATTTAGGTCCTTTTTCTGGTCTGTGCCCAACTCTACTGCCTAGCACAGCCCTCCCTTAAATTGGTAATACCTTATAATGTTGAACAGCCATTTAAATACACTAGTTAAACCCATGCTTGGTTGTCTAATGTCTATGTTGGGAAGGGTAATGGGGACAATAATGTTTTATTCAATATTCATATATGCTGACAGTTCTGTTACAATGGTATGTTTCTGTCCATATATTTTGTTTTCTTTATTTTCTTTGATGTAAATAAAGCTATCTTTACTATAAAATGTCTCCCATTTTCAGCTTCTATTCTTCCTAAGTCTCAGAGAGTAAAAAGTAAGATACTCATCCTAAAATAGGATAAAGTGCAGCAATTTGCAACTTGCTCTCTCGCTCTCACTCTCTTTATTCATAGGTATACTCACAATGTTGTTTTTAGAAAACTATGGCATTTATATGGCATTTAAAGTCCATAAATATACCAAATAGCACAATTTTCTATATCAAGCTATTATTGATGCATTTTATGTTAAAGTATTAAAGTAAGTTAAAGTTTGATGGGGGCAGAGAAGCATTGAATATATTATATTCCCCCCCCCCCCAAAGTGAAAGTCCTGGTACGAGAACTTACAGAAAGCCACCTTTAACTGGTTGATAGATTTACATGACCATTTGTGATGGTGTTAGTGAGAAGGACACTGAACTGATGAGCTTATGTCTTATCATGTAGACATTGCATATGTCACTCTTCGAACTCAGGTTAGGTCTCATGGCACAGATTTATTTATAAAATCTCTTTCTCTATATTGAGTGCCTTTACAGAACTTCTGTAACTTTAAAAATTGTGTACTGTAAAGAGTTCTCCTGGGTTATTTTTGTGGCAGTAAGAGGCCTAACCCCAGTCAGGTGCCAGAGTTTCTATGACACTGCTTGTTTCCTTGCTTCCCATTTAGTGAGTATATAGAAACAGCCTCACTGGTATTTTGCATCTTAACAGCTATTGATGGTTTGCTTTCCCATGAGAAGAGCTCTATTTCACTCATCTAAGCATGGAATGAAATTGCCATGGGAATCAGGATTGCCATTTGTAAAGTCTCCATGTTAGTACCAGAGCAGATATTTTTAAACATGATTTATGTGTTAGTTGGGATACCTAGTTCAACATTCTTAGGGATATATTGTCGAAGGCTTTCATGGCCGGAGAACAATGGTTGTTGTGGGTTTTCCGGGCTGTATTGCCGTGGTCTTGGCACAGTGACTGTGACACTGAGAGATCTCTGTCTTTTGGTGCTACACCTCTGAAGATGCCAGCCACAGCTGCTGGCGAAACGTCAGGAACTACAATGCCAAGACCACGGCAATACAGCCCGGAAAACCCACAACAACCATTCTTAGGGATACTTTGCTGCCATTTTGTATATTGCATTTTCTACGCGAAAGAGAACTTCCAAAACCTCTTAGTCCTCATCCCTCTCCCTTATTGTCTCTGGACAATGTCAGAAGCTGTCGTCAAGACCAGAGAAGACAAGGATGAGGGATGAAGGCTGGGGACCTTCCCTCCTTTTACAGCCTTACATCTGAATGTCGTTTGAGTGGTGGTGTGGCAAAGGCTGGAGTAGGGGCTCAGCAATCAGCTATAGATTGGTCCCCCCACTAGCCTTCATCCCACACTGTAGCAATGGTGCTCAAGCCAGCTGCCTGTCCCAAATATGTGACATGGTGATCAGGGCTTCCCAGCATGGGGCACCTGTACAGGGGCAATTGCCCTGGTTGCCCTATAACTAAGACTGTCCCTGCATCCCTGCCACCTAATGCCACAAATGGTGGCAAAAAGAGTTGTTTTTTTAAAAAATAAGGGGCATGGATACACATTTCCCTTATGACTTTGCAGGAATAGCTATTATTATAGCCAGGCCCAATAACCAGGTTATTGTAAGAAATATCCTGATAAAGAAGGAAGAGCCTGAATTCCATGCTGGAATTGGTATAACCTGCATTTGCCAATTTCTCATGGAGGAAACTATAAGAGCATGTCGGCTCAAATCCAGAAAAGCACTTAAAACATATGCTTAATTCAAAACATGTGGCCATTCCCATTGATTTCATTGAGGCTACTGACCTATTTTGAGGCAGGTACATATTTAAGTGCCTTCCTGGACAGCTGTGGCCTGATCTTCTACCAATGACATCAAGGGATGTCAGTGAAACTGAAACCTGGAAGGCTTAAGATGCTCCCAGTGTCCAGTATATCTATGTTCGTCAAGGTCCTCTCACATCACTGCTTTAGAATTTACTAACCTGTTCTCTTTTCATCTTTAGAAGAAAAAAACTCATGTGTTTCCTCAACTGAGATATCAGGGTACTAAATATATGACATACTTCTTTTTTAATGTTTATTTCCTCTCTGTATTACAAGAGACAGTGTTTTTTTGGTTCTTCTATTCATTAATAAATCCTTAATTTTCATGGCTTTTATCTCTCTTGGCTATTTCAAATCATATCACATTGAAAACCCTGCATGCAATTTGGCAGTACAGTTTCAAATATTTTCACAGAGAAAAGATTGTTTTAATCCCCAGACTTGTTTTGATTTATGAAGTGGCACAAAAAGAAAAATTACCCAATGATTCAAATGCATATTTGTTCAAGATCAAAATGATGATCTCAGTGGTCCTTAAAAAAGCTTAGATCTTTTGAAATCAGGAACAAAAACATTCAAAAGCATCATTAAATGTACTTTTTAGGCAGCATGTTGAAAGTTGGTAAATTGCATTTATCAATTGCTCTTGTTTTATAATCAATGATATTATTGCATCATCAATTTCTGCTGTGCTGATATAGTATACTAGCACAGCAATTGCCCCCTCAGTCGGAATGAAAGGCAGACACAGTATTTGGGTTCTAAAATGGGCCACTTTATTAAAATTACAACAATTAAACATAAACTATGGCAAGGGCCTAACTAGTGGCACAGGTCAGGCCCTGGGGTCACTCCTGGACCCCGCCCTGACCTGTCTGGGCTAGACACCCGCTGCCCCGGGTGCGAACCATCCATGGTATGGCTGGGACCTGGCCTGGCCAGGTGAAGTGGTTCATTCCTGTAAAGCTCCCCCACCCAGCTTTACGGCAGCGGGGGGAGACTGACTTGTCCAGGGGTTCCCCACCCAGGGCATCTGTCCTTGCAACTGGGCCGTACAGTAGCCAGCCACTCTTGACAGACCCCAATTCCCCACCAATGGGGAGGTGCCAAGGGTGCTCACCGACCCGCTCAAATTTCCCCCTAACTTAAATCCTGCCACCGCAGAGGCCAAGCATCAGCTTAGGCCTCAGTGCCCCACAAATGTCCTAAAGCCCAAACTAAGCCCTTGCCACAGGTTATTCAAAAATAAAGAGCAGCCACCAGCCTGAGTGGCTGTTGCCACTGGCCGGGATGGCCGAATACTCATAAGGAGTAGGGGAACAATTACTCTTAGTGCAGGTGCAATGCTTGGACATGGAACCTTCCCAGCAGCACAGGATATTATAGGTAATAGGAGGTGTGTGTGCATCTTCCAACTCTCTCCCTCTGTGTTATGGAAATTACTTGTGTTTCAGAATACAAAATAGTCAATTAGTAGTCAGAAAATGTTTGAATACAAGAATAACAGGAAATGGCAAAAGTCAAAGAAGAGGAGAAACTTGGAAGACAATTCATTTCACTTCTGAAATTGGTGGTTTCCATCTATACAAGGCTTTACATTTGTTCTACAAAGTATAGTTCTAGGTCCTTGAGACTGGGTACTAAGCAAGCTGCAGATTTTGACATGAACGTGACCACTAGACAAACGTATCTTGTTCAACGTCCGCAATAAGAGTAAAGAGATCTCTGAATTGATTGCCTTTATGGTTGCTGTTGAAGTTCATCTCAAGCAGATTTGCCCCTTTGCAAGAATTCAAGTATATGTAGAAATTTAGCTGAAGAGTATCATTTTAATGCCATTTGTGGTGTATCCCATTGTTTCAAAGTCCTTCTACCTAATTATTTGGTATCCAGATATAAATATGTTTATTATCACAAGCATCCTTCTTGCATGCCTATGATAATGGATTTTTCCCTTTAACTAGTCCCTAAAATGTTCTTCAAGGCAATTTAAAATAATCACAACCATATTTTGCTTTTATATAATTATTTGTTGCCGGGGCTGGAGGGGCATGAATGTTAAATTATGACTAATCCATGTTAAGAGTTATGAACACATCCCCCTCCCCCTGCATTGTAAAATCCCATACTTTGAGGACTTGTAGCCAGAGATTGTAATCAAATCGCAAAAGAAACCTATATTTATTTTAACCACAGGATCAGAATCAGTTGTACTTAATCAGTGCTTTTAAGATCACATATTGTATCAAAACATTTATTTGTGAAGGAAAAAGCTTTTGATGATCTAATGCTACATTTTTGGCATTTAAAGCTAACAAATGTGGCTTTGGCAGAGACTTTGAGCTTTCACAGTGGATACAGTGACCAGAGTTTAATATGTAATGATCTCAGCCACTAACTCAAGTGGGTTAACAGTTCTGGTTAAAAGGCAGGTTGGGGACTGGGGTTAACAACATTGTCCATGCAATACTTATTGCTTTACATCATCAAGGAAAAATGAATAAGTAACATAAAAATGTTAATGCAAAGCCACTCAATATATAAGCACAGTAGAGGTATTTTGTGTGTGCATAAAACTATACTGTGCATTTTTCCAAAAATACCTAGAATGTTTTGTAATACAACATGCTGACATGATTAGTATTTTGGTAATTAATAATGATTAACTAAAAGTTGGGTCAAACTGTGGCTCACAATTTCAAGGGGCCTGGAAGTGATATTGCTTCTCTACGCATACTAGGATATGTTTTTTATTGGGGTCAGCAAAATCTTTTTACACGTAGTCATTTTAATTAGAAGGGCAATTTATATTCTTGTAATTAATACCCTCTGCTAATTGGCACACATATACTTCTAATCCCAAGGGGCATGATTTAGCCAAAGATAATCATATTTAAGTTCCACTGATTTAAATAGGAAATGCTTAAGTCTGAGCTTAATATTTCCAGTGTAAAAATGGTTCATGCCTTATATTTGTGGAAATAGCACAATGAGCTGTATTATACTATGTGTGGATAATGTAGACTTAAACTAGTAGCTGTTTCCCATATAGTGAATGCAAGATGATTAAGAAATGGAGCAGATTACATAATTCACCTGTACTACATGGAAAAGGCAAATCTGGCCATCTGGATTCATCTGACAGTAATATCAAAGACTAGACTTCTGTAATGCACTCTACGTAAGCCTCCCTTCAAAGTCAACTTAGAAACTCCAGCAGGTGTAAAACACTGCAGGTCATTTACTCTCAGGAGTAGATGAAGTATGCATATCACTCCGATTCTGCAGTCTTTCCATTGGCTACCCATCAGTTACCAGGCTCAATTCCAGGTCACAGTAATCACATTCAAAGACCTTCATGGCCTTGGCTTCTCATATCTGTGTAATCATCTCTCTCCCTATGTTCTGTCACAACAGGTTCTTTCATCTGAACAGGGCCTTCTGCAGATTCCACCCTGCAGTTGGGCAAATTCAACTGCTGCCTGTATACATACCTTTTCTGTGGTTGTCCCCACTTTATGGAATGGCCTGCCTAAGTAGGTCAGGAAATTTACCACTCTCCTGGCTTTCCACAAACTACACAAAACTGTTCAGGAGAGCTTTCTACTTAGAAGGCTGTGTCATAAGAAGTAGCTCAGAGAGATACCTTGGTAGGGACTGTGTCCAAGTGTCAGTTTGCTAGTCAGTTCTCAAGCCAAAGCTACGCCATGTTCTTATGTTATAATCTGTAGTTATTTAGTTCTCTCCCTCCAAGCCCAGGTGCTGCCCAAGCCGCATATATCCATGGGAGCGAAGAATTCTTATCAACCCGTTCCGGCCGACCTTGATGTCCTCACCTTCCCAGGACTTCTAGACAGGACTAAGGGGGAAGGCTGGGAATGGGTGTTTGAAGTGTTGTTACTTTCATTTTGTGTGTCATTCTCAACAAAGCTTTCGTTCAGACAAGGCTTTCCTAATCCTTGGAATATGGATACTGTATCCTGAGCATTGTCTTTCAATAAACCTTTTGGAATCAAGAAACTTTGTGCTTCTTGCAGAAGGGGGGAGACGAACTCTAGATAACTGGGATTCCATAGTCTGACAGACTGGGACTAATTAGACTAAGCTTTTGGGTACTGTCTGCTGATGAAGTTATGCTCCTACTAGGGAGTTTCTATGTTGCTAAACATGCTATGTGAATTAGTTACACTTTGTTGCAGAAAGACTTCATCTCTGTACTCAGCTTTATGCTTGTTTTCAAATTTTCTACTACCATAATCCATTGTATTTGCTCACTGAATGGCTTAACTGTTGGTCGCTATTATATGTTGTTCAGTTAATGTTCTGTTGATTATATTGTATTTCACTTGCACTGTGTAATCTGCCTTGTGTCTCATTTATAAATAAATAAGTAAACAAATAAAATAATTCTGAAGAAGTAAGCTATAGCTCAAGAAATCTCATACCCTACCACAAATTTTGTTAGTCTTATAGGTGCTACTGAACTCTTGCTTTTTTCTACTGCTACAGATAGACTAACATGGCTACCCAACTTAAAATAATTTGGGTATCTCAAATTGAATTCTTGATATTTTAAAAAAATAATTTTATTTAAAAGAAAAAAATATATAGTAAAGTAAGTGCACAGCATAAAGGTTATGCAAATTCTAAATTAGACATTAAATTGAAACATACAATCTTAATACAAACAATAAGTATATAACAGTACAGTTATAATAGTTTTGGGAGTAAAACAAGAAATACATTTAAGCTTCTTTGACCTGATAAACAAAACATTGCATATTTGACTTCCCTAAGCCTAGATACATAAAATTTCTCATTCTCTCTCCCTCCCTCCTTCCCTCTAAGCTTCTGTATCAATTAGTTTTGCCTAAGTAATTAAAGAGATCTTTCTAATTTTTCCAGAACTCAGTTATTGGTCTATTATGTAAGTATGTAGTCAATTTGGCCATTCTTCACATTATTGAGGCAAAATTTGGTAGGCATTCTCAAACTGCATCTTTGATAACACCTACCAAATTTCTCTGTATACACTAACTCTCCCTGATGTTTTTGCTCATGGGGGAAATTTTAATGTGGGAGTATGAACAAATATATGGTACTTGATAATTATGTTCTGATGTGACACAGTCTCACGAGTACTGTATTACATGCTCTGCTTAATATGAAGGTTGTCTCTATGGTTGTATCTGCACCAATGTCTTTCTTTGGTTCAGCTCATTGAAATACGCCTTACACCTTTTCTTCCCATGATATACTTTCTCTCATCAATTTCCTTACAAGCTACTATTTCTTTCATTCATGCAATCACTGTCACTACTAGCCTCCTTATTCATGACTTAATGTAGGAGTTTGTTGTTCTTGTTTAATTAATTCCAAATAAGCACATGGCAGAACCTAGACGACCCTATCTTTCTAGGAATGAAGGTAGGAGGGCAGGAGTCATAAGTATGTCCAATAGTTTCCTTGTCAAATAGAGGAGGTGGGAATAAGTGAGCTGTGAAAAAGAGGCTGATCAGTATTCTCCTTTCCTGTGATCAGATCATATGTAAGAAATGATGAGATGAGATCCAGTTTCTTCAACCTTGCCATACCTTCATTAACTGATAATTATTTATTTAAAGCCTTTCTATGCCATTTTCCTACCCAAATAGTATCCCCAGGGCAGCAAACATTAAAAAATTGAGCCACTGAAATATTTAAAGACATTCAATAAAATGTACACAAACATGAATAAGATACTAACGTTGGTGGGAATGAAAAAGTGTTGTATATCCTGTAGCATTTTGCAGTAGAAGATGTTTAAGAAAGGGAGGAAGGATTACACAGGAAACTACAGGCCGGTCAGTCTGACTTCTGTTGCTGGGAAGATATTAGAACAGATTTTAAAGGGATCAATCTGTAAGCATCTGAAGGACCACTCAGTGATCCGGGGAAGTCAGCATGGTTTTGTTCCTAACAGATCTTGCCAGACCAACCTTGTTTCCTTCTTTGATCGAGTGACCAGCTTACTGGATCGGGGGAACTGTTGACGTGATTTATCTGGATTTCAGTAAAGCTTTTGATAAGGTCCCCCATGACATTCTGATGGGCAAACTGGAAGAGTGTGGAGTGGACTATAGGACAGTTCGGTGGATAGGGAACTGGTTGGAGGACCGCAATCAAAGAGTGGTGGTCAACGGCGTTTCATCAGATTGGAGGGAGGGGGGTGCCGCAGGGCTCAGTTTTGGGCCCGGTACTTTTCAATATTTTTATCAATGATCTGGATGAAGGAGTGGAAGGGCTGCTCATTAAATTTGCTGATGATACCAAATTGGGAGTGGTAGAAAACACCCAAGAAGATAGAATTAAAATTCAACAAGACCTGAATACTCTAGAGAAGTGGGCAGCTGTGAATAGGATGCAATTCAACAAAGACAAGTGCACAGTATTACATCTGGGCCACAAAAATGGGAAGCACAAATACTGGATGGGGGATACACTTCTGGGCAGTAGTATATGTGAAAGGGATCTTGGGGTAAGAGTGGACTGTAAACTGAATATGAGCAGTCAGTGTGATGGGGTGGCAAAAAAGGCTAATTCAATCCTGGGTTGTATCAAAGGGGCCATAGCGTCGAAATGGCAGGAGGTCATAGCCCCTCTCTATACTGCTTTGGTCAGGCCACACCTGGAGTATTGTGTGCAGTTCTGGAGGCCTCACTTCAAAAAGGATGTGGCCAAATTCGAGAGGGTGCAGAGGAGAGCGACAAGAATGATCAGGGGTCTGGAGACTGAGCCCTACGAGGAAAGGCTGAGGGCCTTGGGAATGTTTAGTTTGGAGAAGAGGAGGTTGAGGGGGGACATGATTGTTCTCTTTAAATATTTGAAAGGCTGTCATTTGGAGGAGGGCAAAGAGCTGTTCCAGTTGGCAGCAGAGGGTAGGACGTGAAGCAATGGGCTAAAACTACATGCACAAAGGTACCGGCTGGATATTAGGAAAAACTTTTTCATGGTCAGAGTAGTTCAAAAGTGGAATCAGCTGCCTAGGGAGGTGGTGAGCTCCCCTTCACTGGCAGTTTTCAAGAAGAGGCTGGATGAATACTTGTCAGAGATGCTTTAGGCTGATCCTGCACTGGGCAGGGGGTTGGACAAGATGGTCTGTATGGCCCCTTCCAACTCTATGATTCTATGAGGCCACTCCAGTGTAGTTGTATCTGTTTTCCACACCAAAGATGAGTACTCTCAGCCATTAGATTTTCTCCCATTTGTGATAGATCATATTCATTTCCTCTGCCATAGTCTAACCAGTACTGCCAAGCACACAGTAAACTGTAGTGAGTACCAGAAACCTTATTGCTGCTGTGGAGAGGAGTTTGAGCTAGGAAATAATTCTTTGCTCAGTTTTGCTCTCTGTCTCCTTCTCTTGCCCTTGTGGAATAATCCCAGAGAGGCAAAAGAAGTGATATGGAAAGATAAAGGAAGAACTTTTATGAAGAGAAAGCTTATCTTTTGATGCTGATGCTTCTCTTTCTTTCACTTATCCTACAATGCTTAAGGACTGAATGCTTAAATTGAGAGTGGTGCAAAGGACATGAAAAGGCAGGAGTGGAAAATTATACCAGTTACCCAGGCAAAGATTTCCCACCAAGTTAGCAAGAGAGCTCTTTTGTTTTAATGATATCTGCCGTAATGTGTACAAGCAGCCTCTAGGGGACAGCTTTCTGCTTTGTGTATTGTTCAGTCTCAGTCCTTCAGGGTTCCAGTAGCAAATTGGTGGCTGCTGAGGCTTGACTGAAAGGCTGACTAAAAATGCAGACTGAGCCAGAGTGAGAGCTGAATAAAATCCTGTTTATTGTTAATAAAGCTGGCATGTAATGATGTTCCAGATACAACATATGGTGACCATGATAAACTGAAGCCCCATCTTGGCAAACGATCGGCCTCAGAAGGGTGTTTCTCTGTTTCTTGGTTGTTGTTTTAATGCCTCAAGATAGGAGAAAATGGCTGTCACAATGTATCACAATTTGATCTGTGGCAACAAACTTGGAAGGAATGCTGTGAAATGATCACATTTTTTCACTGCAAAATATGTAACAAATGAGGATAAAAAGAAAGTGATTCTGTTCAGCAGTGTGGGGCTTTCCATTTATATTTTAATGAGAAATCTGTCACTACTTGAAAAACCCAGTGGTAAAACTTTTGGAGAGTGTCTGGGTGGGGGGAGACCCAACCCCCCTGAGCTTGGGGACCCAACCCCCCCCCCCAGACTTACCTCGCAGCAGTGCCAGGGTGTCCAAAGGGCGAGAGAGAGGTTCAGGGGTCACTGGAGAGGCAGTGCAGCCACTAGCCAGGCTAGGGAGAGGCTCAGGGGTCACCAGTGAAGCAGTGCAGACATCAGCTAGGCCAGAATGGGTTCTGAAGGCAGGTGGAGCAGCCCAGCCCCCAGCTGAGCAGAGAAGCAGTGCATAGAGCACTGGCTGGGCTGATGTGGCTGATGTGGCAGAGCAGCACCTGGCCAGACCAGGATAGCAATCTGGAGGCTACAGAGGCCACTACAAGGACTGAGGAGTGTACCAGCACCACCACATGGCTGGAAGATGTGGCCTGGATTGCTGGAGCAGCTCTGCAGTGGTGACCAGGCTGCTAGCACAGCAGCAGCCCAGGTAGGAGGCATTGAGGCCTCAGAGCATCTGGGGCAGGCCAAGCAGCAACACCCCACCCACTGGTGGGGGCCGGCCAGCCCCAACTTGCAGAGCCAAGAGCCAGCAGACAACTCAGGAGAGGTCAGGAGGCCCAGGTGGCCTGGCTGTCACCAGGGAAGGGGCGGGACTAAGCCTACAGGACAAAGCCTGGCAGGAGCTTACCCTAGGAGAGCTACATAAGAGCAGGCAACAAGAAGGCTGATGAGGAGTAGTTGGGAGTGTACAAGAACAGACATTGGAAACAGAGAGAGTGAGACAAGACAGAGAGACGGAGCATTTGTAGAGCCACCCTAATGGAGGGAAAGAGGGAGCATTGGTTTCATCCACCCCCTCCTCCCTCCATTTCTGAGCCCTATCCTACACCACACCAGGCATATAGGCCATCCTGGAGGGCTGGTCCCCCCAGGTTCCATTTACTCAAGCCTGACAGAGAGTGACAGAGCCTGAGAGAAAGTAATTTTTAAAAGAACTTCTTTAATCCTGTTTCTAGTTAAATAGCGTTGTGCTTTACATTTAATTCATGATCCAGAAAGTCTGGGGAATCCTTTGGGGAGTTTGTGGCTGAACTGAGGAAGCTTTCTTAAAACTGCTATTATGGTGCCACATTGACACAGATGCGAAGAGATCCATTAGTCTGTGTAGTAAATGATAAGAAAATCCGGACTATTGTCTGTATCCACCTTGACTTTTTTTTTGGCTTTGATGTTGGGCATAGCTATGGAATCTGTGACTAAAAATGTACAGGACTCGCAGGTACCACTCCTATACCAGGAGGAGAAGGATCCCATGCTGGGGATGCCTGAACATGTTTTTAAAGTTGTCAAAGAACCAGAAAAGAGAAAGTAAGGTCAGGACAGCTGCTATCATTTTGCTGGATTCCATGCTTCCCCAGGCTGTAGATTTAAAAATACAAACTGTTACAACGGTGATCTCACAGGCCACATTAGAAGAATCTGCAGATCTATGATCCAAAGTAATGTGAAACATCAATCCTTAACTCATTGGATGCATGTAGTAGAAGATGAAAGTCCTGTAGGTGTGGCTGAGGATGTAGCCTATACCATTTACAATCAGACTGGAACAAAAATCCCTAAAGTGGACCTTATTTGTATTTCATTGGGTGTAAACAGGAAGGTACTTTGAACAGGACATAGATTACAGTGTGACTTTTATGAAATCAAAAAGAGTCCAGTAGCACCTTTAAGACTAACCAATTTTATTGTAGCATAAGCTTTCGAGAATCAAGTTCTCTTCGTCAGATGCCTGATAAAGAGACTGGTCAAACACAGAAGAGCAGGAGAGGGAAGAGGCAATTAGGGGGGGAGGGGGAGGGAGCAATCAAAACATTCCTTTGCTAGTATATGTAAACATCTCCTTTTGGTGTGTGTATCAGTTGGCTTCAAAGGAGTTTGCCCTGTTAGTTTGTAGAAGCCAAACACTACAGCCAAGCCTTACGTTACACACACCAAAAGGAGATGTTTACATATACTAGCAAAGGAATGTTTTGATTGCTCCCTCCCCCTCCCCCCCTAATTGCCTCTTCCCTCTCCTGCTCTTCTGTGTTTGACCAGTCTCTGTATCAGGCATCTGACGAAGAGAACTTGATTCTCGAAAGCTTATGCTACAATAAAATTGGTTAGTCTTAAAGGTGCTACTGGACTCTTTTTGATTTTGCTACCACAGACTAACACGGCTAACTCCTCTGCATCTATGACTTTTATGAGTGAGGCATTATGGCAGGAGAGAGAGGTGCCCTTATTGCAGTTAGTAAAATTAAATCGAGAACATACACAGGAGAAATACTTAAGTTACTAGTTGATGTCGAGGTCACTGTGTCCTACAAAGGTAAAGTTAAACTGTTACCACTGGTACTGATTTCAGGCAGTTGCTCCAATTTACTAGGAAGGGGATGGTTAGTTGATTTGAATTTAAGCTTTGATGAACAGTTTCAGGTTTTCTATCTGGAGCAGGGATTTTTCTTGGAAAATGTTTTATATATGCATCAAGAGGTTTTCCAGGAAGAATTAGGTGCAATGAAAGGTATGGAGGCAAGAATATATAGAAAACCAAACAGTATGACTCATTATTTTAAACGTTCATCAGTTCCTTTTGAAATGAGACAAAAAGTAGAAATGGAACTGGAAGTATTATCAAAAACAGGTATTATAGAGCTTGTAAAATTTTCAGAATGGGCAGCTTCAATTATACCCATGTTAAAACCAGGAGGCTCAGTGCATATATATGGAGATTACAAATGTATTGCTAACAGGGTACCACAGCTGGAACAATTCCCTATTCCCACAATAGAAGATCTTTTTACGGCATTAACAGGAGGTCGATTGTTTACAAAATTAAATATAAGTCATGCCTATCAACTTGTTCTAGATAAAGACTCAAAGGAATATGTTACAATCAATACACACAAAGGTCTCTTCAGGTATCATTGCTTACCTTTTGGAGTATCTTCTGCCCCAGTGATCTTTCAAAGGACCTTGGAAGGATTATTTCAAGGGATTTCTCATGTAGTCATTTACTTGAATGACATATTAATCACAGGGAACACAATATGTGAACTATTACAAAATTTGGAGGAAGTTTTAAGTAGACTGAAGTGGGCAGGATTGTGCCCAAAGATAAGCAAGTGTTCCTTTTTTGAAGCCAGAGGTGATCTATTTAGAATATAAAGTGAATGTTCAAGGGCTATACCCTGTGAGGGACAAAATCCAAGCAATTCAAATGCTCCCAAAGAATGTTTCTGAGCTAAAAGCTTAATTAGGATTGCTTAATTATTATGGTAAGTTTTTTACCTAACATGTAAATGCTTCTCTGGCCTTTTTACACATTGCTTTAAAAATGGGTCACATGGCACTGGGGAGCACCTCAAGAACAGGTGTTTGAGAAATCCAAACACCTCCTACAAACTTCAGATGTACTGGTCTGTTATCAACCGGATAAAGATTTAGTTTTAACACCTGATTGGTAGTTCTGGCTCATTGGATGGAGGATGACCCATAGAATTTGTGTCACGAACTTTGTCCCCTGTTGAGGACAATTATTCACGGCTGGATCAGGAAGGATTAGCTGCTATGTTTGGAGTTCAAAAATTCCACAAATATATTTATGAGCAAAATTTTACAATTTGCACAGACCACAAACCAGATTTCCTTTTTTAATGAGATGAAAGCAGTACCACAGATGGTTTCATCAAGGAACCAGAGATGGGCTATCACATTGCGAGCCTATGAGTATAATATTCTATATGGAACTTGGCCCTGCAAATGCTTTGAGCCGTCTATGATTACCTGTGTTACCAGAACTGCTCTTTTATAATAATGGGGAATTAGCTATAGCAGTCTGTAACTTTAATATTAAGCGAGGATCATAACCTATGTATACGGAGGTCCCGATCCCAGACACTCTAGTGAAAAAGAGGCAGACAACGAATAAGTTCCAAACACGTGTATTGAGTGTAGCGTAAGCCTAGCTTGCACAATCATACAAGGAACACACAAGGTCTAAGAAATACAGAGTAGGAAATACAGAGACATTCGCATTAGCGGGTTCCCAACGATGGTAAGGGAAATACTCACAATCCTGGAGCGAAGCAGAGACACGGCAGCGAGGGTGGCCCAATGCCAGCACTGGGACCACAGACGGACAGCAAGGAGGTCTGGATAGGGAATGGCCGAGGCACCGAGTGGTCTGGGAGACCAGCTTAAATACCCCAAAACGTACCCTGGGGCTGGTGCTGTACTTGGTGGTTCTCACAGATTAAAACAAAGGGTCTAATGGGCTACTGAATGGCTTAGATGGGCCACTTTAGTAATCAGATTGTGATAAGTGACACCTCAGGAAGAGGGGACAAAAGAGGGAGGGGGAAATCCAAGTGGGCTGAAAGGATGTTCCAGCGGACAGGGCTTGTCCTGATGTCATCAGCTTCTGGAATGCGGAGGTTTCTTTGAGATGCATTCTCTAAGTGCTTGGGATGGTCAGCACTTAGTTCCTTCTCCAGGGCGGCTCCTAAGATATGCAGAGCGGGGCGAGGTACTCTCGCTGCGGACGTGGTGTGCCCGCTTCGCCGAAATGGCTTCTCAAAGCAGTCTTCTTCCCAGGGTCTTCTGGCTGCCTGAGAACATGGATGCCGGCTGGGCATGGCTGGGGCTGGATAGCAGGCTGCCCGGTAGCGAGGGCAAGCTCGGGGACCGACCCGCGGGAGACTCCAGGCGGGAACTGACCAGGGAGCGCCTAGCCAGGCTCGCTGGAGGTTTCCCCGGCAGGCGCCCGGCTGCTAGCAGCGGCTTGGGCCCATATGAGGCAGGCTCCCATGGAGGCAGGGGGAACGACACTTTAAAACACAGTCCAAAGCAGGGAACAGGCACGGTCCGTGGCAGATGGCAAGGCAGGCACGGGGCACACTTGTAACAGAGTCCAAACACACACTGGGAAGTCCAGATACAGGGCAGGGCAGGGCTGCCCAGAAAGAGAGTCCTTTGTGCAGTTATCCAGACATGGAGTCAGTAAACTACACAGTCTATTGTAGCAGCAAGGTAGTTGACACGCAGGCAGGAAACTGACACGTGTATTAGAACACACACGTGCAAAGCAGTCTTTGTGCAGCAGTAAAACAGTGATGCAGGAAACTTCAACACAGTTCATGGCAGGCTTTAAAGCAGGGGAGGGGGCCTACTTGGCAACACCTGAAGTTCCTACAACTGTAAAAGATGACATTTATGTCTTACTCATAGATTGCCTTGCCTCTCCACCACGGCCAAAAAGATAGGGGTGCGTCATCCTGCCGCCTGAAAGACTGTAAGTGGCAGTGTAGCATTTGGAGATACATGGGGAGAAGGTCTGTTGATTTGGAAACACATGTTATCAATGACCAGTTCCTTGTTGGGTCTTTGGTCCTGGAAGCATATCATCTCCTTGTTCCACCTGTAAAGAGATATAATTATGAAAATGACTGTTTAAATGAATACAATAGGAACAGTTCTGTTCCATGTTCTTCAATGAACTGACTTTATCTCCGCTGTGCTTTCACCTACATTGGATTTAGTGTTAATTCTACAGTTGGCTGGATTGTAGTGCAATAATTTGTATGAAATGTGTTATATTACACTTGTAATTTATTGAATATTGTTAATTTATGCACTGTGCCACTTTATATGCTTAACAATCACTTTATATAATTTGTAATATTATGTTGTTTTTTCCCTTAGCTGTGGATTTCCACTCTGACAGTTTGTGTTCTGTTTCTAAGGGTGCTTCTCTTTTTGGTGAAGTCTCCACCAGTGACAGCAAGACAGATAAAGGAGGACTGATACACATCCCGTATTAACCAAAGTCAGGGAATTTATTTTGAGGAGATGGTCAAATATTTTTAAAGACAAAGAACTTGTATTATTCTACCAAAGTCAGTGTGAATTGAGTATCTATGATGGGGTACATGTGTAATGTGTATTGTGGGGTACATGTGTAATAATTCCCAAACAGAGACATAAGACTATATTATGAGATCTCCCCAGGCTCACCCTGGAACCATGGAGATAAAAGGTTTAGTTAGAAGTTAATTGTGGTGGCTGGGAATGGACCAAGAAATTGAACATATGGTAGAGGCATGCGAATTGTGCCAAAAAAAGACATAAAATGCTTTGGCTCCCCTCCATCCTCAGGAGTGGCCAGATCAACCTTGGAGGTGATTACATGTAGACTATACTGGTCCCATTCATGGTAAAATGTTCGCTATATTGGTTTGCTATATTCTAAATGGGTGGAGATTTACCCTATGTCTATGTCAACTAGTGAAGTTACCATTGAGCAGTTAAGGATGTGTTTCAGTATGCATGGACTGCCTGAACTGCTTGTGACAGATAATGCAAGTTCCTTTACTAGTCAAGAATTCAAAAGATATATGGAACATGGCGTTCAGCATGTTACATCTGCACCATATCAGCCAGGATCAAACGGACTAGTGGAACATGCTGTGCAGTTCTTTAAGGAAGGCATTTCCAGAATATCAGGTGAAAGTTTCAATATGAAGCTTGCTTGTTACTTGTTCAGTTATAGGATCACACCACATTCTACTACACATCTATCTCTAGCTGAAATGTTAATGCGATGGAAATTGAGGTCCAGATTTGATTTGTTACACCCATACCTAACAGGATATATGCATCACAAACAACAGCAACAGAAATGACAGCATGACTGGTGAGTGAGGGGACTTTTTTCTGATAGGAGATGCAGTTTATTTTAAAATCTTTGGTCTGGGTCCATTGTGGATATCTGCTAAAGTACAAACAGTGACAGGTTTGATGTCCTATTCTGTCACCTCACTGGATGGCTGGATTGTTTGAAGACATGTGGATCAACTGAGGAGGCAAGTTGACTTGCCCTCAAGTGTCCCTAACATTGCATCCAAGCAGCAAGCCATGAACCCAAACTATCTGGTGTCTCTTTCGGACTTAGGGGTCCAACTACACATCTGTCTGGGAGCCCAGCAACTAACACTGAACATTTGGACAAAACTGTGTCCCCTGTTGTCTGAGAGGACTCTGATCATTCTGTGTCTCCCACAATTGCAGACCCATTGAGAACACTATCACTGGTTCAGAGGCCAATGCAAAGTTCTACACGTCAGAGAGTCGCTCCTACATATTTAAAGGATTCTGTTGTATAAAGTTCTTCATGTTCTTCTTAGTATTATTGTTAGATTATTCTGGGTGGTGTTGTAGTCTGTACAAGCAGCCTCTAGGGGACAGCTTTCTGCTTTGTGTGTTCTTTGGGGCTCCTATAGCAAACTGGTGGCTGATGAGGCTTGACTAAGAGCCAAACCAGAAGAGCGGCTGACATGTGGAGGACATGTCTCAGTTTCCCGCAAGTTTAGATGGGAAGTGTAGTGAGAAAGAACCCCTGCCAAGGAGAAGAGGGAGAGAATCCCTATTCTCCCTGGCAGAGGTTCTTTCTCTAGGCACCTCATTTGACTGCTGCCGCCAGCATGCTTGGCTCAGTTTCTTCCCAGCCTGGCTCACCTCCCTCTGACTGGGGGGCAGGGTGCTTGCTCCTGTCTGGAATGCAAGTGGAGAACAGAGTGCCACCGTGTGAAGCCTTTGTAGAGAAGCCCCTGCCAGGGTGCCAGAGATGAACAGGCCAGTTATTGTGCTGGGATGCCGCCCAGCTCTCCATGCAGACCCTTCTGTGCCCTGCACCGCCGCTCAGTGCATCCCTGAGGCAGCAGCTCAGGAAGTGAAGGGTTGGCCTCACCTTGCCTGCCCCTCCCTTGCCCACCCTGTGCTTGCTTCACACATCCTGCACCTGCCGCCTTCCTTCAGACAGAGGGCTGGGTGAAGCAGGCATGAGGTGGGCAAGGCAGGCATGGGGAGGCTGAGGGGAGGTCAGACCTTTGCTTCCTAAGCCACCCTGTGCCTCGCCCTGCATCTGCTTTGCCCACCCAATGTCTGCTTTGCCCAGCCCCCGCACCCTCTCAGAAGGCACAGGGAAGTTCAGGAAGCAGAGGGCTGGCCTGGCCCACCTGCCCTGTGACTGCTTCACAGGCACTTACAAACACATAGAGAAAGAACCTCTGCAGGAGTTCTTTCTCATTTCCTTTCCCATCAAAACTTGCGGGAAACTGACACAAGTCGTTCTTATGTCAGGCATCTCTTCTAGTTTGACTCTGAGACGCTGACTGAAAATGCAGGTTGAGCCTGAGTGACAGTTGAATAAAAACTTGTTTATTGTATATAAAGCTGGTGTGCTATGGTATTCAAGATACTATGTCCCAGGTACATCTTGTAGGAGTTTGTATCTTGCTACTTTAATCAGGCCAGTGTATCAGAAGTTCCTCCTCCAATACTCCTTACTGCATAGAAGGCTGCTTCTACACAGGAGTGATTATTGTGCACTCATTGCTGGAATTGCCGTGGCAGGAGGGGATTCTCCAGTTTTCTTTATCCCCTCCCCTCTGCCCCGAGACTAGTCAGCTTTCAAAGAAAAATACTATAATAATCAAATTGTAAAAAGCTGGCAAAAGCACAATAGTAGTAGAGTGATGGCAGGCTAGAGGGGATAGGGAGAAAAATTGTGCTGATGGAGGTGGGTGGGAGGTCTGAAAATCCACACCTTCCTGCCTCCTACATGGTGACAAAATCTACTTTGAGTATTATCTTTCTGGAAAAATCATACCAAAGCAGGTTTGGAAGGAGGAGATGCTGTGAATTAGGGGGAAACAGAGAAAGGAGATAATTGCACGACACTATGAGGTAGAAACATCCCCCTCCCCCCATGTGCTGCACTTGGGAGGCATGGTGAAATGACACATCTGTGTGGAAGCAGCCTAAAACAGGCTCCCCAAACATGAGTGTGCCTGAAAATGATTATGCATTTATGGGAGGAACAGATGGATAGATGGTGATTGGGTGAGGCAGAGGGTACAATCAGGTTTTATTTCTAACTATTTGAGCCGCCTTCTATAGGTCCACTCACAGTACTCACATTATGGCTCAGCCAGCTTTCTGGGGGCTTTAATTTTTCCCTTGAAGTAGTTATTGGTACTTATGGGCACTTACAGGCATTTACAGTGCAGACTGACACCCTCACCAGGGCTGCATTAGGAATTTTACATTGCAGAAGGTGAGCAGGTAGGCATGTCTGATGATACTGTCTTGTTGGCTCACATAAATACTTTTTAACAATTAGTGCTGTAGTGACATGCTGATATAAAATTCAAGTGTGTCTGCACATAATAATAGATCCTTTTCTCATTGTGGAACAAGAATTCCAATTTCAGAAACAGCAAGGGGACATATTGGTAAAAAATCCTGGCAAAGTCAGATTTTACAGTATAAAACATTGGTGTGTTCAACCATACTCTTTGAAGGAAGCATTTTAGTTCCCAATGTTGCCATTGGCTGGGAGGACTTGTAATTGCTGTGGAGACCTTCTTGTTCTTAGAATGAAACAGGAAAGGGTTATACTACAGCATAAGTGCCCTTACGGGCAGGACAGAATAATCTGAAGAAATAACTTTACTGCGATCAAGAGCAAAAGTCACTGGAATTACAGTTGACAATGTCAGCACTCCCGTGATAGAAAGAATGAATGTTGAAGCCTCTCTTTTCATTGTTCTGTCTCTATGAGAATGAATGTACAGAACTTTCAGAATATATTCAAAGTGTGGTAATCAGTCTCACTCATGTACATGCACAGGCATATACAAACTTATGTTCACACAACCAATGCAGACACAAAGTAAATTAAATTGTAGCTTTCTGATTTGGTGATTCATTCTGTAAATGTGAATTTTGTAGCTCAGAATTTACATTGCTATTGCCATTTATATTGAAACACTAGCTGTAGTCCTTACAAACAAGACAATCGTTTTGGAGTAGATGCCAAAGTTTTTGTTGCCTGAAGGATCGCTTTTTAGATCATAATTTACTCATCGATGGAACCTTCCCTTCTACTCATTCAGCAAATACTAGGTTATAGCATCCTTTAAAAGGAAGTAGTTGTATAATTAAAGAAGCCCAGGGGCATTGTATTTTAGTGTTGTATTTTAATAGAGATCAGTTATAGTAAGGAATCAAAGCATTTTTCCTACTTTCTATTTAAATTGTAGTATTTTGTTGCACTTTTGTACCCTCATTACTCTATTTTAATTAAATATCCTTTTGTTTGGAAGAGAAGAGTTGAGAAATGATTTAAATGTATTTTGCATAGAAGATTTCATGAGAAAGCAACTCACAAACTTCACTTACTGTATACCCGAATCCCAATCAAGTACCACTGAGCTCATTGTACAGTGGGAGCTTAGCCTGTACTCCAACAGTCATGAAATCTATTTTCTTATTGCTTAAAGGGACATTATTGTTTATGTCTTCTTTATTTATAGACTCAACTAAACAGGTCAAAATTCTTTACAAGCAGCTGTAATAACTGGTCCACCTATGGAGTTAAAGGGTTGATCTTATGAATACATTCCACTACTACAGAGCCTACTTTTGGTGGAAGGATCCCTGCTCTGGAAAAGAGGCATCTTTGCACTGGAAGAAAGCTCTGCCACAAGCAGAACAGATTCACAGGACCTAACCCAAAGTGTGCATTATGGACACTGTCTACAAGAAGTTATTCATGTACAACCCACATTGAAATTAACAGGAAAAAAGGAGATATGCACAGAATGGCTCTTTTAGTGTTCTCCCATAGCAGTGGAGTTCCCCCATTTATGTATTCACTGTACCATTGAACTCTGGCAGTCTTGCTTTCCATCCACTTCTCCTGCCTTGCTGCAGCTTTGCTTTACCTTTCATGCATTTCAAAAGCCATCAGAGAGACTGCCCTGCCTCATCCTTTCTTAGCCTAGCAATGCTTGTTTTTCCATGACTGTTCAGCAGGACACTTGACAGCATCCACGTGGTCCCATCTTCAGATGGCCATGAACCAAGTCTCAGAGTTAGTGCAGCACACTTGTTACTAGCCATCATCAACTATCATCCAAGAACCAGCTGAACTGAACTTTAAATTAGCGTGGAGGTCTTGTGCAAGCTATTGCCCCACTAGTCAGAATGAAGAGGCAGACACCAAGTTGGATCTAAGGGCCACTTTATTAACTATATACAGAGATAACAACAGCGGCAAGGGCCTAAAGCGGTACAGGTCAAGACACGGGGTCCCCCTGGACCACCGCCTTGACCTGTCTGGGCGAGCCCCGAAGCCCCGGGTGCGACCCATCTAGTAGATGGTGCGGACCCGGCCGGCCAGGCAACATGGTCACCCCCCTTTTAAGCTCCTAACACCTCAGCCATATAGCAGTGAGGGAAGGACTCGCAAGCGGGGGTTTCCAAAGGCAGCCTGCCCTGCCTGGCAGCCGTCAAAGCAGTACCAGGCCCTCAGGCAGGCCCCTCTTCCCCACTAACGGGGAAGCGCCAAGGGTGCTCACCGGCCCGCACCCTATCCGACCCCAAACCTGCCATGGAACAACTATGCGGCACCACAGAAACCAATTACCTCAACCCCTCCATGGTGCAAGGTAGGCGGAAAAAAACCCACTCCATAAGCCAATTAGAAAGGAGAGAAAAAATTCCTACCTGGCTCTGATCACAGCAGCTGGCTAATCCTGCACCGAGACTGGGTGAGGAGGGTGGGCCGAGCGACAAAGGCAACTGCGGCTGGGCCAGGGCAGAGCAGCCTCAACGGCTCCAGCTCTGCCCCGCCCAGCCAGCCCTATCATGGAAGGAGGGCGGAGCTGGTGTAGCCTCCCTCCTTCCAGTGAGGCAATTTTCGGCACCCGGCTGGAGCTGCTTTGTAGCCAGCCAGGTAAGTGCCGCATTGTTCCTGGCCATAGCTCCCACTTTTCATATGGAGATAATATACACCAACCCACCTTATTGAGTATTTGTCAGGAACAGTGAAACAATGTGAATTTAGTTCTACTTCAAGCACTTAGAGAAAGTGGCACATACATCTTCAGTATTACAATTCTTTGACAGCTTTGCGGTGGTGTGAATGAAGGGTTGAATGAATGTAAGTGTCTTATATTTAAATTTGGTTGTTTCACCACAAGCACAAATTACAATCCCACCTTAATTCATAGCACATTCCACTCACTTTGCAATAGCATGGTGATTTTTTTTCCCCTCCAGGTTGCAGTAGGAAAGACTTACCTACTTTTGTTGAGCACCTATTCTTAACACCTCAGAATGATTATGAGAATGGACCTCATGTGGATCGGCTTGCTTTTAGCTTCTCTATGCATTAAAATATCCATGCTCAAAGCATTGTTGAGGTGCATGTTAGCTCACATGCAGCATATATAATCTCCTAGCACAAATTCCATTATGGAATTACATACAGCCCCTTTAATAATATATACCTTTCAATTCAGTGCTATTGGTGACTAGATGGCAGCTTGTTCTGATTTGCAGAATTGGGAGAATGGCCTTCACAACAGGGGTGATGTCATGGGTTAACCAGCTTCCTCTGCACCCCACATTCTACACAGCAGTTCCTCTCTGTATTAGTTCTACCTTAACCTGCCAAGAAAAGAAAACACATAGCTTCCTTTATTCTGCAGTGAAACAAAGTGGTTTGGACACAATTTGGAGGAGAACTGCCAGAAACAACAAAATAGGCTTTAACTTAATAATGTTTCCATATATTTAGGTGCTCTTCTAGAATATGTGACTCTAATTGATTTTTACCATTTTTTTTAATGGAACACAACTGGTATAGTGGAAATTATCCTTTGGCGCAGGACCAGAATTTTAAAAGAAGTGGGGGGGGGGGATATAAAACTTTATGGAAGCTGATACTATTAAATTGTGAGGAATTGTTTCTTTGGAGTTCTTTTTGGTGCCCTTCTTCTGATGACTGCTATTAAAGAAAAAAATAACCTTAATTTTTTTTATAAAGCTAACATGCTAGTCTATTTTACTGGTGACAGTGATTCTAATAGTAAAATCATTCATAAAAGCATATTGTGCATTGAAATAGCTGATGTTAGTGCAATCATTTTCACATAAAAATGTTATTGCATTTGCAACTTGCCTTTTATGACTGAACATGGATATATTTTTTTAAGCAACCTGTTTGTTGGAGCCTGGAAAGAATTGATAATATATGAGGCAGAATAGATTTTTTTTCCTAGAAAAAGAAAAGGTGTTTACAGCCTTTGCTATTTAAAACTGATCTTTCCAGTTATGCTTCTAGACAAAAGCATTTGGAAGATTTTAAATGGCAGTAGCCATTTTATGGAACCCACTGTAGGTGTAGCAACACTATTGTGTTTTATTAACTATGAAGGGGTGTGTATGTTGGTCTCTGACCTACCTTTCAAAATTGTGTGTGTATTTAATATAATAACAGTTTCTTTTACAACTAAATTGACTGCACGATGCCCCTGGTATTCTATCTGCTGAGCTAATTCTAGCAGTGGAATGGGAAATACAAACCAAATTCAGCTAATAGTATTTAAAACAAAGTAAAATCCATTTCAGTCTCTTTTGTACGATCTGTGCCTGCACTTCCTCAAGAGACCACAATTTGCAGATGGGTACTTGTTCCTCAGTACTCCCATGGAGCTAATTGGGACAGACTCAGGGAATTTGGAAAGTTAACTAGAGGCACAATCCACAAACTAAAAATGCTATGCAAAATACTAGTGCTTAACTCTTCTAATCTCTTTGCCTCACATTATACTTTTTTCTCTGGTAGTCTCCATTCTCCCCTACTCCCCTCTCTATTGTGCATAAGCCACTTACGATTGAACCCTTTCCCACTCCTTCAACTTTTTTTTTGTCTGCATACCTTCTCCCAAGAAATTCCCTAGACCTGAAGTAGCTGTAAATTTGCTGAAGGGGAGGGGTCATTTCATGGCTCAGCAGCAGAGCATCTGTTTGCATGCAAAAGGGCCAAGGTTCAACCCCCAGTTAAGGTGATAGGTGACATGAAAGATCTTGCTTGAGACTCCAGACAGCTGCTGCCAGTCTGAGTAGATAGTGATGAACTTGACAGACCAATGGTCTGCAGTATAAGGCAACTTCATATATATACATACTCATACACTGTTACTTGACTCCCTCTTCTGAATATGCAGCCATATGTTGTAAGCCTCTTTATCTCTGCATGCCCTCTATGGTCCATAGCCCTACACTTCGCTAAGAGAAAGGATACAATTGAAATGGAGATTCATAATAAAATTTTCCACCATTAACAGCAGCAATATTTTGTTTGTTAGGTAATAATATTTATCAGATAGCACAGGAGTATTAGTATATTATTAAAGAAATTGTTCTATATATTAATGCAGATAGGATTTGGGGAAGGAAGGAAAGAACAAAGGAAAACAAAAGAGAAGTTTCTGGTATGGTCATTGCCATATATATCATTTGTACTTGAGAGAATTATAAGTTAAACTATTTAAAAGTCAAATTCTTAAAGTAATTGTGAAAATTTTAGTGTAAAAAATTAATTATCTTACATTGAGACTAACAGTGAAATAAATCTGGAGGAAATGTATAGACTAAATGATTGTGGTATAATCTTTCAAGAACTAAAACCTACATATTTATCCAGAGGCAACACTAGGGCCGTTTTCATGCGTGTGCTCGTAACCTCATGGCATGAAGCGTCTTCCTAGCGTGATTTCCCAGCATGATCCCCTTTAATGGTGTGATGATGTCAGAAAACGTGGCATTAAACAGGATCATGCTGGGAAATCGCACTAGGAAGACACTTCATGCCGTGAGTTTTGTGCAATTTTCCAGAGGGTTAGTGCATGCGAAAATGGCTTAGATATTCTTTAACTGATATTTTGATCCCATGTAAGATGTGAATGTGTTCACTGCAGAATTTCCACATAAGAATAGAGATGTGCATTAAAAAAAATTCCATTTCAGCTTCAAATCCAGGGGTTCCAAATGAACTCCTTTCCGTTGTTTCAGTAGGCTGGGGCTGGTTCAGATCTAATCTGTTTGGAATTTTTCATTATCATGAGTTTCAGCCCATTGTGTACACGCAAAGTGCTAGCTGTGCATGCGCAGATGCATGCTGTTCTTTACAAGTGGGTTGTGGAAATGAGGCTCAGAGGCAGCTGTTTCAGCATGTAACAGCACCAAAATTGCACAGAACACAGTCCTTCCTCCAACCCATCAACCCACCAAGTTTGAGCTCATTCAAACAACAATGGGGTTTGGTGTTTATAGGCCCTTAAGAATGGCTAGGGAAAGGCCACAATATCACCAAAATAACCGTTACCGACTAACTAATCAATTATGAAAGAATATTCAACACGTTATGTGCAAAATTACAAAATTTACTCACACAACATTAATATCAGAAAGTCATTCTAGCCACTTCTGTTTAAACGACTATAGCAGTATGTATATTACCAATCCAATAAACAACCTCAAAAGGGCGGTATAGCATTCCAACTAAGCCCCTGTTGTTTGCAGAAACATCCAAGCTTATCAAAGGGCTACAAAAGCCTCTGTGCAATTTCATACAGTTTCATACAAAATTCAATATGTACAAAGCACATATATGTTGCCCAAGTCAACTTTTAACACAAAATCAACTGCTAAATTCAAAATGACATTTTTCAATTTTTCAATTTCAATTTCAATGACAACCCCCTCTCTTTCGCAAACGCCGGTGAGCGAGCTGTAATCATGATAGAAGTGTTGTTTAACGTGCTGTATTTGTAACTGCTCTGAAGAAGGGGATACCGGAAACGGGACCTCTTGCTGGCTGACCCGTTCAGTTACAATTTTGAAAAATGTCATTTTGAATTTAGCAGTTGATTTTGTGTTAAAAGTTGACTTGGGCAACATATATGTGCTTTGTACATATTGAATTTTGTATGAAACTGTATGAAATTGCACAGAGGCTTTTGTAGCCCTTTGATAAGCTTGGATGTTTCTGCAAACTACAGGGGCTTAGTTGGAATGCTATACCGCCCTTTTGAGGTTGTTTATTGGATTGGTAATATACATACTGCTATAGTCGTTTAAACAGAAGTGGCTAGAATGACTTTCTGATATTAATGTTGTGTGAGTAAATTTTGTAATTTTGCACATAACGTGTTGAATATTCTTTCATAATTGATTAGTTAGTCGGTAACGGTTATTTTGGTGATATTGTGGTCTATACCGTTACTCTCTCTATTGTATATTGTGGCTAGGGAAAGGTGACAAGTTACGTGTTGGGCAGCTGTGCATGCACACACTGTTCTTTTCAAGAGGGGGTTAGGGAAACAAGGCTATATTTGTGCTTAACCCCAAACTGCATTGTGACTAACCATTAGACCCCCCCCCCCTCCTAGTCCCAAAACCAAATGATCCAATAATTTTCTCCTCAAGCACAAAATATGCACAACAATTTACCTCAAAGAAGGCAAGTGTCAGTGGGTGCACATAATAGCTGGCAACAAGAAACAAGACATTTGTTGTGTAGTATTGCACTGATTTGGAGTCTTCATTAAGTTGTGAAACATTTATATGACCCTAGTAACATTGTATCATTGGCTCCTTTTGGAAAGGTTTATCATTTCATCTAGCTATTTGTATAAATCCTGATAGGAAGGAAACATCAGTATGCAGTGCCTTGATAACCAAATTTACAGATATTCCTGTTTTTCTATACTTTCTGATGGATAAAGCTGGATGTGATATGAAAGATTTGTGATTAGGATTTCATGCAGTGTTGGTGTTTTATATGATAACTGCGGCTAGGATGTCTTATGCACAGTTGTGGAAGACTCAAGAGATACCATCAGTGGAAGATTGGATTCTGAAATTACTAAATATGGCAGAAATGGACAAGCTAACAAGGAAGTTGAAAGAACAAGATACTGTGGAATATGTTATGAGTTGGGAGAAACTTAAGAATTATGTGGAAAAAAAGTGGGACATGAAAGGCAAAATGTGGTCTTTGGATAATTGTTAAGAGGGGAGAATAGATCTTTACTCTATATTAGTTCGAGGTGAAAATATGGATAGTGTATAAGTAAGAATTATATAGTATATTTTATATTATAGTCTTGAAAGTAATATTAGAGACTTATTTTAAACATGGTAGATATAGATATGTTATATTATATATTATAATGTAGAAATTAATATTATAGGAGATAGTGATGTAATGTAGATGAAGGGAATGGAAAACTGTTGGAAGTCAACTGAAAAGGGGGGGAAATGGGTGGGACTGATATAATGTGATGGATATTGATATTGAATATTATGATTTGTGTATACTGACCCATCCAATAAAAATTTTTTATATATAAAAAAAGGATTTCATGCAGTTTTAAAATTTAATTATCAGTGTCATGAGCTACTTTGGAGACTGGGGAAAGGCTGCTGGGAGTGTTTATCCCTGTCCCCTCATTCCTCTTTTGTTATTTAAATAATTTCCTCCCTGAAAAGCTACATCTAGTTTGGTCCTGAGCCCTTAATGCTGCCTACTGGTTGGTACTGTAGTGTTTTGTTCTTGTTTTTGAGACAGGTAGATAATAGATGTTAGTATTCATTTGAAAAAATGTTGGCCAAATTTGAACTGAATTTTTTGCAATTAGAAAAACGATCAATTTGTTTTTGAAACTGATGGGGAAAATAATGAAATTGAATTATGAAAAAAAAAACAATAATGAATGAAACAATAATGTAAAACAAACCATGTGAAACAACTGGGCTCGCCACACACGCCCTGCCCATGGTGGGAGAATCCCTGACCCCTCCTGCCACCCCTGGCCCCACTCACCTGGCCATTGGGGGAAAGGCATAAGGGGGAAGTTCCTGTGCACACATTCCTGTGCTCCCCCATCATGCCAGAAAATGACATCATTTTCTAGCTCATTAAATATTACTCATTTGGAGATGATCTTGAGAATCTTTGCAGTATAGTAAGGTCTGTAAAGAGCTTTAGGAGTCATCTCATTAATCAGTTTCCTAATATTTATATTTGTTGTCACTGATATGCTATCTATCTTCTTTGACCTCTGTAAGAAAGTGTTAGCCTGTAAATTATTTGGAGGACAGTTTACTGGACAGCCCTTTCTTTTTGAGATCAACGCCTTTTGATTGTCATTTATTAGCTTGGGATGTTGCAATACCTGCAGCCACCCAGAGGTGCATGGGAAATATACAGTTCTTGCCTCCATATGTTTCCCCCAAGGCAATGTATCAGCAGTATGACACTCAGGAGTGTGGAGCACTGCTACATCCAGATGGCTGTTGGTGCTGTGCTTTCCAACACCATTCTAAGATATATAGGTCTGAAGAGATTTCACAGTGTCACAGTTCCCACTAACTTAAGTGTCCCTTTATGCTATAGTGGATGATCTATCGTTTTTAAGAATTCAAAACCTGTCAGGATTTATTCTAAAGAAACGATCCATTTCTAGTAGAAAAACAAATCATACCCTATTATATAAAAAGCAAGCCATGTTGGCAACGATTCACTTTTTATCCTTGTGCAGATGCATTGCTGACGACTCTAGCCTCAAGGCTGCTGTACAGTGCCTGTTTGCTGCCAGGAGGGGCCCACTGAATTGACGGCTTAAGCATTCCTTCCCACACCTCCCCTCAGTGTCCTCCCACTCTGGCCTCCAGGCCACTGCGAAGTTCCTACTTGCTGCCAGGAGGGGGCCCACTGAAGCATTTTTCTAAAGCCCATTGTATTTTTTCACATACTATATAAAAGGCTAATCATGTTTCAGAAAACTCACTTCCTACCGTGGTGCACTTCCAGAGGGTGCTGTTATGGAGGGAAGCCCAGAAGAGGCAGCCCATTCCTCCGAGAGCACGCCACGGAGGGAAGCCCAGGCCTGGATCAGGCACAGAGCACACAGCAATGCCCACCCCCCGCCTTCATCCATATGGGATCTGGAGCGGAGCAGGTGGCAATGCCTTCCCCTCTGCCTTCACCTAGCTGGGATCAGGAATGGAGCAGATGGCAATGCCTGCTCCCTGCCTTCACCCTGATGGGATCAGGAGCAGAGCAAGTGGCAAAGCCAGTTCCCCTTCATCAAGCTGGGATTAGGAGCAGAGAGGGTGGCAATGCCTGCCCACCACCTTCACCCAGCTGGGATCAGGCACAGAGCAGGTGGCAATACCCACCCCCTCACCCAGCTGGGATCAGGAGCAGAGCAGGTGGCAATGCCCACCCCCACCTTCTCCCAGCTGGGATCAGGAGTAGAGCAGGTGGCAATACACATCCCCCTGCCATCACACAACTGGGATCAGGAGCAGAGCAGGTGGCAATGCCCACCCACCGCCTTCACCCAGCTGGGATCAGGAGCTGGGTGGCAATACCTGTCCCTGCCTTCACCCAGCTGAGATCAGGAGCAGAGCAGGGGTTGACACCCACCTCCCGCCTTCACCCAGCTGGGATCAGGTGCAGAGCAGGATGAATCCCCACCTCCTTTCATCTGGCTGTGATCAGTGGCAGAGCAGGTGGCAATTCCACCCCCCACCCTTCACCAGTCCTGGATCAGGAGTAGAGCAAGTGGCAATGTCTGCCCCCCACCTTCACCCGGCTGGGATCAGTCATGGAGGAGGAGGCAATGCCTACCTGCCCGCCCTCCCTTTTCTAGAGCCCATTGTATTCTTTCCCATAACAATCTTTGTTACTAGTATTTATACAATTCATCATATCAGCCAAAGGAAACTACACTCAACATATGCCTACACAGAACATGTCTTCAGGACACACCTCTTCTTCTCATGTTCTAATCGCTTTCTTCCGTGTGATCCTAAATAGAGTTATACCCTTTTAAGTCTATTGACTTCAAATAACAAATCTGCAACAGGACTACAGTTAGGCACCTCCTCCTAGCCATTTATTCCAGGGATGAAATAAGCTAAACTCACTTTTGATCCAATAAAACGACTATTCCCTTAACAGGTTTATTTCCCAAGTGCACCTTTGGCTAACTCTGCTGTGTCACATCGTCTCTCAGATTAAAACACCAGGTTTAAGTATATATTCTGTGTATATGCACAGCAGCCAGTATCCTCTGTTTTTTAGTGTTGAACAGATCACAGGCTAGAGTTACCAGCCTTCAGGTGGTGGCTGGAGATCTCCAGGCCATAGTTTCCCTGGAGAAAATGGCTGCTTTAGAGGATGGACTCTATGGCATTATACCCTGCTGAGGCTCCTCTCTTCCCCAAACCCAGCCCTCTTCAGAGTCCACCCCCAAATCTCCAGGAATTTGCCACCTTGTTGTAACTCTACCATAGGCATAATGGGGAAACACACAAAGCATTCCTTGTCACTGGTTGTGATCAAAATAACTGGGCAGCTGGCCCCAAAGTTATCTATGGAAGAGAAGAAGATGCATAAAATAAAATGCTAAAAATGGAGAAATATTATCTGTCTTGTGCAGCTGAGCAGTAGATAGTTCTAAATGACGATAATTAGGGGTATGCATTCCAGAATTCCCAAGTTGAAAATATACATAAAATTTGTTGTATCAGGTTGTTACCATGATTTTCCAGAACTCTTATACAACTCCAGGGTTCTTAGGCATTATGAAATACACTCGTTCCCCAAAAAATAATGCATGTAATTTTTCATGTTCAGGTGCTTACCATCAATAGCTGCAAGAGTTTTTTCCCTTGATTCGCTGAATTTCCTAGGCAGTGCCCCAGGAACTGCAGCTCCTAGCCAGGGCAAGCCAAGTGCAGGGCCCAGCAGAGTTGCAGTTCTACTTCACTCCTTTATTTTGGGGAATGAGGCCCTTTTTTCTTGTAGAAGAAGGATGGCTAGCAACATCTTGTTCTGGGAGATGTATAATTGAATCCCATGGTACAATTCTCTTGAAACTTTGTGAGTCTTTAGTGGATAGGCAGCACTAGCTTCCCTGTAATTTTGGTGTCATTTGGTTGAAAAACAGCTCCACCACCACCCTGAAAACATCCCCCCCATATGGAATCAAAAGTTCTAGAATCGAGAAAAAACTAACCTGAATCCTGAAATGGTACCAGAGGATGTGAATGTCATTGAATACCAGTACTGATGCTTATCCTGAAATCCATATCCAAAAACTATCATTCTTTTCAGGTGCGCACCAACAGTAATTTTTGTGTTGAATTTTGCTAGTTCATGTGGCTTTTTTTTCAGAAATCTGGAGCCTAAGCATAGACTGCTCATTATTTAATAATTATATCCTTTTTTTTCAAAAGCACCATGTTGTGTAAAAGAGTAAGAGTAAAATTACTTCACAAAATTATCACATCTTTGTAAAATACTATCCTAAAAAAGCATCCAATTTACAAAAAATTACCTTACCCCACCATTAATTTCCTAATAGTAAAATCCATCTATTTGCAACATATGCTTCCAAATTCCAAAAGCTGCAATTAATATAAACAAAGCTTGACTGAAAAACCTTTGAATAAACACCACAAACACAAAAGAGCCAGTGGTTAAGAGCGCAGGACTCTAATCTGGAGAGCCGGGTTTGATTCCCCACTACTCCACTTGAAGCCAACTGGGTGACCTTGGGCTGGTCACGGCTCTCTCTGGACTGGAGCTCTCTCAGCCCCACCCACCTCACAGGGTGTTTTGTTGTCAGAATAATAATGACATACTTTGTAAACCACTCTGAGTGGGCATTAAGTTGTCCTGAAGGGCAGTATATAAATTGAATGTTATTATTATATTATTATTAAAAAACACAAAATTTTCTGCAATGAATCAGTATTTCAGGGCAAATCCAACTTCCAGTAAATTCAGTCTTTGAGTTTTAGAGACTCAAATAAATATGCCAGATGTAGATATACTAAGGAATACTTTAATCCCCTCTTCTCATCAAAATACCTGTAATTTCAAATACCTTCTTAATACCTTCTCAATAATAGTTATAGACATGGGCATGATCCAAAAACTAATCCCAATTTAGCTTATCATGATTCCGCGGTGCCGACGAATGCAGGTACCCGATTCTAACCGATCAAGTCTCGTTTCCGGTCCAAAATCAGAAATCAGGGAGGCCAGCACCCAGAGCAACCATAGTCAGGCTGTTGCGTGCGTGCGCGCATTCTTGAGTCGCTCCCGCCCACGCAGCAAGCCGGCTGTCCCAGTGCGCTGCGGAGCTGGCAGCAGTGCGAGTGGCTCGGAGGCTGCCCGCACCGTTCACCTGCCCCGCAATACAAGGGGCGGCCAGCTTGCCCGCGCACCCCTTGTCCTGGGAAAAGGCTAACGGCGCAGGCGGCCTCCCAGCCTCCCGCACTGCCTTTTGCCTTTCCCCAGGACAAGGGGCAGCTGGCTTGCCCACACGCCCCTTGTGGGATGTACTAAAATGAATGACAGAATTGCCCATTGAAAATAATGGGAGAGGCTTGAGTGCCCATTGGAAATAATGAGAACCTGGAATGCCCATAGACTTGCATGGGCTCCATTGAAACACATTAGAGCAAAAAAAAGGTGCAAAGAAAACGTGGAATGGATTTTGAAGGAAACTCTCTGGGCCCAGATAGACTGTTCTGGGACTGGATTGACAGGCCCCTGAGTGCAATGATGGCCCCTGGGTGTCTCAGAAGGGCTCTGGGACTGGAATGACAGGCCCCTACTTGGAATGAGGGCCGTTGGGTGTCTCAGGTGGGCTCTGGGACTGGAATGACAGGCCCCTGACTGGAATGACGACCCCTAAGTGTGACAGAAAGGGTCTGGGACTGGAATGACAGGCCCCTGGGTCTGCCAGAAGGGCTCTGGGACTGGAATGACAGGCCCCTGACAGGAATGACGACCCCTAAGTGTGACAGAAGGGGTCTGGGATTGGAATGACTGGCCCCTGACTGGAATGATGACCCCTAAGTGTGACAGAAGGGGTCTGGGACTGGAATGACAGGCCCCTACCTGGAATGACGGCCCCTGGGTCTGCCAGAAGGGCTCTGGGACTGGAATGACAGGCCCCTGACAGGAATGACGACCCCTAAGTGTGACAGAAGGGGTCTGGGACTGGAATGACTGGCCCCTACTTGGAATGACGGCCCGTGGGTCTGCCAGAAGGGCTCTGGGACTGGAATGACAGGCCCCTGGCTGTCACCCAGGGACCATCATTCCAGTCTCAGAGCCCTTCTGACAGACCCAGGGGCCGTCATTCCAGTGTGGGGCCTGTCATTCCAGTCCCAGACCCCTTCTGTCACACCCAGGGGCCGTCATTGCACTCAGAGGCCTGTCAATCCAGTCCCAGAACAGTCTATCTGGGCCCAGAGAGTTTCCTTCAAAATCCATTCCACGTTTTCTTTGCACTTTTTTTTTTTGCTCTAATGTGTTTCAATGGAGCCCATGCAAGTCAATAGGCATTCCAGGTTCCCATTATTTCCAATGGGCATTCAAGCCTCTCCCATTATTTTCAATGGGCAATCCTGTCCTTCGTTTTAGTACATCCCCCCCCCCTTGTCCTGGGGAAAGACGAATGGCACGGGTGGCCGCCCACGCTGCCTTTTGCCTTTCCCCCGGACAAGGGGCGGCTGGCTTGCCCCTTGTCCTGGGGAAAGGCAAACGGCACAGGCGGCCTCCCAGCCTCCCGCACTTCCTTTTGCCTTTTCTTTGTGCCCACCCCCTTCCCCTCCTTCCCCTGGGTTGCTGCTCCGTGGTTGGAAGGAAGCCTGCTAATCAAGGAAAGCTGGGCTTCCATTCGTGTTTCGAGGGTGACAGAAGGAGGGCAAAGACAGCTCATTCCCGCCCTGACTCCGTTGCCCCGGGAATTAATCACTGGTGCCGAGTGTCTGCAATTCCAAACAGAAACCGATATATCCGATCAAGTCCCGAACAAGCAAACTCCCAACTGCTGGATCGGTTGCCGTGGACAGAACCGATTAGCTGAGTCACGATGGAGCAAACGCCAAAATCGGGGGGGGGGGGTTGAAATCGTAATTCAGATCGTGCCCATGTCTAATTTTGGATTGTCTGGAAGTTCCTTTTCCTAAAGTGAGATAAAGACTGTATTGACCAAATTGCACCCACATGAGGGACTACCAGGGACTACCAGCAGTCCCATATAAGATGGTCCAAGTTTTTCAAAGAAAGAGGTGATTAAAATAAATAAATGTGTTGTGGATATCCTCACTGAATCAAAAGGGTAGCATAAGGAACAGGACCTTGGAAATGTCTTGCAAGTTGTTTTGATTCAGACTTCCAAGCATTGTTTCTGCATCAACTCTCTTCATCTCTAGAAGACTGATACTGTAATGAGTGAATGATATGCAGGAGGCAGCATATGGTCACTTACTTAATACTCAGTGCTATTCTAAATGTTCTAAGCCTGTTCACTTAAATGAACTCAGAAGGGTGACATTCTGTTCAAGATTGTGCTGTATGTGACCGAATATAGATAAACATACAGAATTTTGAGAAGGTGTACATTTCTTTAAAGTTATTCTTAACTATGCTGTTCCCAAGAATCTGGCATTTTGTCTAACAATTAATTTATTTGGGTTTTTTTTAACTTATAGTCCGCCCTTCTCACAGAATCTCAGGCAGATTACAGCTGGGGCATTCAATAACCAATCCAATAGGCTATTAATGGCAGAAATGTGAAAACAAGTAGAAATCTGATACAGAGCTGAAACAATGTTGAAACAAACATAACCAATTAGATACAATAAGAGACAGTAATAAACAGTGCATGATATCCCTTTATCAAATTATCTCTTTGAACCATTCCCTTACAATGTAGCCCTGGTACTTATGTAAGAAAGACCTCATGAATAATCTAGTTTTGCACCATTTGCAGAAAACCAGGAGAGTGGGAGCTTTCCTGATTTTTTCATGCATGCTGTTCCATAAGGTGGGGGCTGCCACAGAGAATGTTTGTTAGGGGTGTGTGATTCAGGTTTCCGATTTGGGTAAAGTACACACAATTCGGAAACCCCGAATCAAAGCTTCCCGAATTGATTCATATTGCTTTGGGAAGCTTCAGGTCAGGGGTATAAATGCCCCTTTCTGTGCTGCTTTGCAGGGCATTTAAACTCTGGGCATTTAAACCCCAGGATCAGCTGCTTGGCTGGGGAGATCCCTGCCAAGCAGCTAATCTGGCTGGCAGAGGTTTAAATGCCCCTTTCTGTGCTGCATTTAAACCCATGGATCAGCTGTTTAGTGGGGAGATCCCCACCAAGCAGCTGATCCAGGCCTTCCCTAGTTCCCTGCTGGCCACTGAGGTGGCAGAGGAGGTGGCGTGGGCTGCAGAAGAGATGGCTCCGGCCTTCCCCACTGCCCAGCTGGCCACTGCAGCCTCAGAGGAGGTGGCACAGGCTGCAGAGGAGCCAGCTCCAGCATTTCACGCTACCCAGCTCATCAGCATGGTGGCAAAGGCAGCAATGATGTGCCCTGCTGCCACCCAGTTGGGCATCCCAGTGAGGTAAATGGGGTGGGTGGGGGTCTAAGTGGGGTGTGTGTGGATGGGGTGGTTGGGGCAAAGCTTCCCCCTCACTCTGGTATGCTCCAAATCTTTACGGAGCATACCGAAGTGATTTAAAGACCTGATCCCCGAAGCAGCTTGCTGCTTCGGGGATCCAGGTTATTCTGGATCAGTTTCGGGAAACCCGAATTTTTCTCTGGTGCACACCCCTAATATTTGTGTATCGGCAGCTATTGATTTTGTCATTTCCTGGGCAGCATCTGCAGAAGGCACTGTTCAGGTGAATGAAGCTGCTATGGTGAAAAAGAGGGAGACAGGTACTCCTGTAGATATGAAGGGCCAAGGTCAAGGCCATGAAGGGCTTTGTATGTATAACTGATGGAAAGCCAATGGAGGGACTGTGGAATGATAGTAATATGCATGTTCCACCTAGCTCCTGATAATAATTGAGCTGCAGTTTTCTGCAATATCTGGAGTCTCTGAGTTGATTTAAGGGGAGACTCATGTAGAATGCATTACTGTCCTGTGCCTGGTGAGATGGTCTCCTTGAGAGTTGGTTACATAGCCAACTGGCAAAAGAGCCTGGGGCTGGAACAAAAGGCTAGTGAAAAGTAATCCAGTTGATCTAGCACTGAAGTTCTGCCAAGCTTCAGCCTAAAGAGTCTGAGGGGTGATCTGCCGGCTGGTGTCCAGGTTTAGGTGGCTCTGTTCTGCTCTGGCCATGGTCCTGCAAAGAAGCATGATGGCATCTACTGGTGGAAATCTCTGTGGAGGCCCAGACTCAGCACAATCTGTTATCATTTCGTCAAGCCTGTAAAACAGAGATGTTCCACCAGGCATACAGTGGTTGAGTCAGACAAATTGCCCAACCAGCCTCTCCCAGAGGGGGCGGGGGGGAAAGAGACACATCAACGTATATCTAGTAAACCCTAGCCATCCTGCCCCATGTACTTTGAAGAAGTTTTGAGATGTGGCATGCAATGCAAATGCCGTAGATGTTTTAGCACAGTATTTTAGTGCAGCTTTATCTGATTACTACTAATGTTTCATCGTATGTTTTTATTATATGTATTTATATGTTGTGAATCCTCTCTGAGCCTGCTTGCAGGCTCAAACAAAGTTTGAGTAGCATGAGGAGATAAGATTGCACCCTGTGGAACCCCACACGATATCTCCCACCCTAAAGACAGCTGGTCTCCAGAGCAACGTTTTGAGTCCATTCCATGAGGAACAATTTAAACCATCCCGATACCCAATTCTGCTTCTAGATGCCTCAATAGGATGGCATGTGTTAAAGGCTATAGATAGAACCAAGAGAAGCAACCAAGAAGCATGGCCTTTGTCTACATTCAGATAGAGGTCATCCACTAAAGCCACCAGAGCCATCTCCGTCCCATAGTCAGACCTTAAAATAGACTGAAAAACGTCCAGAGCATGACAGTTATCCAAAAAGACCTGTAGTTGATTTGTTTCTTGTCCATCACTTCGCCCAGAAAGGGCAGATTAGAGACTGGGCAATAATTGGATACATCATAATAAGTGGTATATGGAATTAGTTTAATTTGTTAATAGTAGCCAAAATGGTAACTGTAAATATTGGAACTCTAAAATAAATCCTTCCATTTCAGGATAATTTTATAAAATGTGCATGCTATGGCATAAATCACAAATTATATTCATAAATGAGAAGAATGGTTTATGGTCAAACATAGTTAAAGTTTATAAGTTTGCTTCAGATTTTGTACTGGATGTAAACTAATCCATTTATGATCACATATTTGGTAGTCTGTTAACATATGTAAATAAGGACCCAAATTTCAAGATTAACATCTTCTGCTAGATATCACTTCCAAATGCTTGTTTTACTTGTACCTTTTCATAGAAGGAAAGAAAAGAAATTCCAAGATTTAACATAAAGAATATCATTGTGCTATAAAATTGGTCCTTATTTTTTATTTTAAATGCCTTAAGAAGTGGGACAAAAGACTTATGAGTGAAGGCTAGCTAGTTTTCTTTTTAATGGAACAAAGACTATTATTTAAAACTTTCATTTATGGGATAATTTTACTTAGTGAATAAAAAAATGGTAAGGCCTGAAGATATTACTGTATTCCAAATGAGAAGAGTTCCATTCCATCTAATAACATTTTTCTTACCTTGCTTCTTTGAGTTTAATAATGGGGCTGCAGTCCACAGTTGCACTTAACTTTGGAAGTTAATAGTTTATAGGTACAAGCTACTGTTGGAAATATAATCACTGTTAGAATGAAAGAGATTCTTATGTGAATGTTCTCTATGGTGGTAGCAGTGGGGTAGGGGGTGAAATGGGATAAATCAAAAAATATATTTTTTAAAGATGAAGCAAATGTGAGAAGATGCATGATGATATCGTAATGATTGTGTAATTAAGTAATTTGTATAAATTAAGATTTGCACGTACCGAATCCTGTTTTAAAGGTAACATTTTATAAAATTACTGATATAACATTATTTGGTTTTGGCTGAAGCTTTATGCATGCTCCCTAAGGAAACTGTGTTTCTTATCATATTGGAATTACTCATATTGTAATATTGGAGAAAAGGCTCATTAACACACTGAATGCCATCTGTAGGAGGCTCTTGGTCCCTCTGATTGTCTTATATTTACTTATATTTATATTTTTCTGTCCCTGTCAAGGGCTCTGAGCTGGTTACCCTATTTACATCATGTATGTTATGACAATATCTCCTTTTTCATTTTTGTCTTCATGACAACTGTTAGGTAGCTTAGTCTGAGTAGCTAGTGCCTTCCCCAAGGCTACCATAGAGCTTTCTGGTGGATGTGCACCTATTACTTGTAAACAAAACTACATGCATTTTTGAGATGAAACCAGTTCACATCTTTGCTTTAGTGATTACAAAAACTGTTTGGGAATCATTTTAATTAACCCAAATGGTCAAAATTATTTGGTCAATGTATCAGCCATAGATTGCCAAAGGATCCTTCCAGGCTGCTCTATCAGATAGAATCCTAGATAACAAGGCAGTCTGCACTTTTACAACATGATTGGCTCATGGAACATTTATAAATGTTTGACTGTGAGCTATTAATTGTCAGTATTTGACTCAGTCAGTTGACTAGCATCCAGCCAAAATCCAGTTAAAGACATAGTAGTTATGTACTTCCCCAATCTGTCACAGAACTACCTACTGATTTTGGTGAAGCTATATCAGAAAGTGGCAACTGAGGTTTCTAAAAAGTTTGGTCCAGGAGTAAACAGGTTGGGTTTATTTTCACCATGGAAACTGGTTTCAATATCCAACTATGTCCTGTGTAGTAGATGGTGGTAAGAAGAAGTTGAGGACCGGGGGAAGCAAGTCTGTAGTCAGCAAAAGCTGGTCTCCTAGATGCTCAGACTGTGGTGGAGAGTGCCTTCAAGTCATAGCTGACTTATGGCGACCCCTGATGAGGTTTTCATGGCAAGAGACTAACAGAGATGGTTTGCCATTGCCTGCCTCTGCAGCACTGGTCTTCGTCAGAGGTCTCCCATCCAATTACTAACCATGGCCAACCCTGCTTAGCTTCTGAGATCTAACAAGATCAAGCTCACCTAGGTTATTCAAATCAGAGCAGATGTTCAGACTAGCAATAAGCTAATAGGGTTCTAAGATTGTCCCCTGTCCTTGTCTGTAATGAAAGGAGGTGCCAATTGCCAGTGTGCAGGCAATTCCATGGACTGAGCTAGTTGCTGGCATAGGATTATCAGTCCCCCTGTGAGGGCAAGGGATCCTCCGCTTCCACTCTCCATCCCCCACCACCATTCACCTAGGCAGTGCAGCGGAGGCATTGGAACAGGCCTCCCTAGTATGCCCGAGTGGTGGCGTGATGACATCACTTCCTGGGAGTGACATCATCATGCCACCCTGAAAGCACTCTTGCGCTTCACAATGGACCAGTGTGGGCCCCCATTTGGGGCCTAAATCAGCTCACTGTGAAGTGCACATGTGCTCCTGCATCTGCGCAATGACATCACTTCCACTTTGCATGTGCATAATGAACAAAGACAAGGTTAGTGCTAGTCCCCTCCTTCTGCCAGAAAGATAAAGGGACCTGGCAACCCTATACTGGCATCCAAATTGAACTGACACTTGATGAGTATCAGGTCAGTTCAATACCTGCTTCAAGACATATGAAAATATTTTTGGTAATAAAATCCACAAGAACTGTTGTAGCATAATTGTTAAGTGGCTGCAAATCAGCATTCTACTAGTTCAACTGTCACTACTGCCATGAGGTCAGCAGGTGGCCTTGGGTAATCCTCTCCTCTCAGCCCCAGCTTCCCAGCTGTATTGTGGGAATAATAATAACACTGTGTTCATTGCTCTGAATGTAACACTAATCTGTCCAGAAGAGCAATATATAAGCACATGTTATAAAGATATAGAATTGACAGCCAAATTCTATAAACATATAGAATTGACAATAAAAATCATAGCTGCACTGTAATCAGAATCTTCAAAGAGCATTTTAAGGTGTCATTCTCCCATGCTGCCTCTTGTGCTTTAGCCAAGGAAAGAATGGGAAGCCAGTAAAATGCCAACACAATGCCTTTTAAGTGTATGTGTTTATACTGTTACAGTCCTTTTCCAGCCCTTGTCTTATAGTCATGCTATTGGGGAGGGGGTATAATTATGCACTCACTGTGAAGAGAAGGCAATGTACAGGTGGCACATCTGATTACCTCTGGCTTTGAGGATATACATTATCACTTAATGAGGACCAAAACAAAGATGTAATGGATTTAACCCTTCAATGCCTGTTCAGTCAAGCTAATCAAAGCTGAGCATCCTGCAATGTCATTAGAAGTTTTAAAGGGGGGGGGAGACACATTTAAAAAATATACATCATTTTAAGGCTGCTAATAGCCTTAATACTTAATGCTAATAGCCTTAATACTTAATACTTTTTCCTTACCAGAGACCTCTTCAATTTGCATAGGCCATTTCCACACACGTTGAATAATGCACTTTCAATGCACTTTTGTAATCCTTTAAAAGTGGATTTTTTGTTCCACACATGGAAAATCAGTTTCAAATGTTCACTAAAGAGTATTGAAAGTGGATTATCCAACATGTGTGGAAGCAGCCATACTTTGCACATTGGAAGAATTTCCATACTTTGGAAGAATTGGGTTCAATTAGCACACTGAGCAGGCTTTGAAGGGTTAAATTTCCTTTTCTCTTCCCTCATGGCCTAGATCCAAATGATGGCTCCTCATATGCAATTCAACTGATAGAGATCCATGATCTCAGCCATATCAGTTCTGGCCCAGTGGTTCCCTTTCTTTCATCACCTTTAACAAATATGGATATCATACCCACAAAGCTATTGTGAAATCAATCTGCAGACATCACGTCTTCATCACAGCTTTAATAGTTTCAATTGCACCATTACACTGGAGCACTTTAGTTTCTCAGCTACATAGAAACAAACAGATGTATTGGGATGAAAACCTTTGACAGCATTTGGGAGTCAAGTGCTACATAAGACTCACAAATATTTGTGATGAGAAGGGCAAATTCCCATAAACCAGTCAGTGCAAGACCTTTCTTAGAACTTGGTCTCAACTGTTCATAGAATATTTTTACAGCCATTGACACCTACATATTCCAAAGGGGACTAGAAAGAGAAATATAAAAAACATTGTAAAACTAGCTTTTTTATGCCCTCATCTCATGTGGTCAATCCACAGGGTATTGAGATGAGAATTCCATGGAAGAGTATGTTTTAATGGGATTTCTAGTAGTGTAGACTCAAGGGAATATGAATTTTCAGACAAAGTCAGGATAATGGGCTAAATTTTTATTTTCTTGAAAAAGAATTGTTTGAAGTTCCAAGCATTTTTCCTTACATGTGCCCTTAGTAGACTCCTAGAAGATACTCCTTTTTTTAAAAAAGAGAATTTTAAAGCAGCTTCCACTAACAATTGTAATTAATTAAAGGAGGAAATGACCATCCTCTCCTGCAAAAAAGGCAGAAGTTATGGCCCTTACTGCTTGATCTAACTTGAGCCCATAAATAATTAGGATCTTTTTCTTTTCTCTTCTTTTCTTTCTTATGGTAGGAGAGATGGATGAGTAGTGCTATATATGCTCATCAACATCTGCAATATGAAAGGCTGCCTCTGGGGCTTAAATATGATTTAGGCATGTCAGTCTAGAGAAATGCAGTAAAATCTCTGTGAACAATCTGCAGATGAGGGAAGGTTGAACGGTAATAGACTAATTAACTCTCCCTCTATGATCCTCAACAGTATCTTCTCTTGAAATCACAAGTTCTTGATTCCTTGGGTGGTTCCACATCAGTTGTGACACCATAGTCACCAATCACACAGGCATAAGAGTGGTTCCAGATTTTATTGGTAACAAACTGTAGTTCTTTCTTCTTTCCTTGTTACACTCCCACTTTGCCTGGGAGCGGATTTAATGTAGTATTTTTTGTCATAGAACTGAAGCACCATTTCTGTAATGTAGGTGGACCTTGCACTTTTATTCTGGTTGATCTTTCCTCTTCATTCTAACCTGTTATCAGTTATCTCCAAGCAGTGCAGCAACAACTGCTGCAGTTAATGGCACTATACCTTCATTAAGAATTACAGACAATGTCATGTAACGGTTAGAGTTTTGCACTTGAACTAGGGAGATTTTAGTCCAAATCCTAACTCTGCAATGTAACTGGATACCCTTGAACCAGTCTTTTTTTCTTAACCAAACCTATGTCACAGTAGGGATCCCAGGTGCCCACCTGTGGTGGGCAATCTCTCAGTGGTTTACCTGATTTCCTGCCAGTTACTAGCAATGGGCAGGAGGTTTTGAGTTGCCCAGAGATCACCCACCACTGGCAGGCACCCTGACGTGGCACATGCATTTCCAGTGGACACCATAACATCACTTCTGGAAGTGACATCGTTGTGCCAGCCACAGGAGTGCTCCCATGGTTCAGCTCAATTTTGACCCCACAGAGTGTGGAATTGCTCCCATGGTGGGTGTAATGACATCACTTTCAGGCACCATGCTGGCAAAGAGAAAAAAGAAAGATGAGTGCTCTCCGCTCAAAAAAATCAGGAGGATAAGGGGGCCTGGCATCCCTATGTCACAGTGGTCCTGTGAAGATGAAATCAGAGGTGGGGCAGAGGGAAGGAGACTTTGCAGAAGCTCTTTGGAGAAATCTTGAGATACATTAAATTAAACCAAAAAATAAAATATCTCAGTATGTGGTTTCCAAGGAGAGAATTTGAATCTGAGAGGAAAAGGTTGGAATTTCTATAAAGAATTTGCTGAAAGTTGCAAACACAACTTTCAGCTTTGCTGGGAAAGATTGGTGGACGGGGTGGGCAATTCAGTATATCGGATCCAAAAATATACCCCAAAACATTTTATTGGTATGTGGGAGTTTATTCAGGAATCCCAACTAAATCTGGTGTTCTTGGATATATTGATATTAGCTTCCTGGTTAATTAAAAAAAATATTTAGAATCTGGATGTCTGTATCTCACACACGCTTTGCTGGGAAGCACTGAAAGCAGTGCTGGAGAGGTTGTGGTGAATTTACATATGTGGTGGTCCTGTCTAGTTATAGCAAATTTTTGGAAATTGTTAAATTGTTAAAATATTGCGGGAATAAATAAAACCTACTGTTGAATTAGCTCTGCTCAATTTATTTGTCAATGAAAACTTCCAATGTAAACAAAAGACATGTATTAATTTTCTTTTAGTCACAGCTAGAATACTTATATGTTCAGCGTGGGAAAAATGCTAAAGAAATTTCCTTGGATAGATGGCATGCTAAATTAAGAAATATAGCAGCACTTGAAAAATTAACAAACAAGATTACATTAATTCAGGGGAGAAAAGAGAAAGATGATTTCAAGATAATTTGGAATAGCTTCATAGTTTATTTAATAGAATTTCCAGAATGCTTAGCTAATAAGTTAGGGACCATAGACTTCACCACTATGTTGACTTGCATATTATCTGTTGTTTTAAATATGTACTCCTTGTGCTTCATGTTAAATATGTACTCCTTGTGCTTCATGTTGTCTAATGTCAGTCCTAGACATTAGGACTGATTACATTCTGCTTCAATATTTCTTCAGTTCTGTATTGGATTCTTGCTAATGTAAACTTTGTAAACTTGCATTTATTTACTCTATGGCATTGTTTATGGAAATGTCCTTGATACTGTATGGAAATGTTCTTGATGTGAATTGTACTAATCTCACACTGTGTAATCCGCCTTGAGTCTTAGTGAGAAAGGCAGACTATAAATAAATAAATAAATAAATAAATAAATAAATAAATAAATAAATAAATAAATGAATAAATAAAAGTTCTCTGATTGAATGGAAACCCTTATCTGAACATTTGACTAAGATATTAAATATTTATATTTGAGGATATTATCATTCAGAAATAGATTTAATGATTTTATGTTATTTTATAACCAATTAAATGGAAGCGCCCCACCTTTCCCCTTCTCTGTCTTTTCCTTTTTTGCGCTTGGTAACAATTATATAATATGATGGCATTAACTATTGATTGTAGAAGAGGTTATCAGATGATTGTGTTTTGTTTTCTAGTGTAGTATTTGTTGTGTGTATAATATAAAACCATAATTTTTTAAAAAAAATATAAAGAATTAGTTGAACATTGCAATCACATTTGGGGGGGAGAGATGAGTGGATAGGGTGTACAATTCAGTCCATCTGGTTTGAAAATATACCCCAAAACACCTTACTGGTATTTTGGAGGTTCCAATTAAATCCAGTGTTCTTTCACATATTGATATTGGCTTCCCAGTTAATTTTAAAAATGTTCAGAATTAACCAGGTCCATTATTCCTTATTTAGGAATCTTTCTGGGGTGGGGCTGAAGATACAATTTTTGGAGAAAATTACACCAAAATTGCAGTGGAATGAAAGCTGGGTATCTTCTAAGACCACCCCACACAACACAAGTTTCAAAAAGTTTGGGTCAAGGGGTCCAATTATAAGGGCTCCTGAACAAGGTCCCCCCAGCTATGTTCCACTGTATCCTACGGCAGGGGGGGGGGTTGATCCCATGCTTTCTTCAGGACAAAGAAATCTTTCTAAACAAATAAGAGCAACTAATTACCCAAAGCTTCCCCAAAAGAACTAAGAAAGCCCGACTGAACTGGAGAATGCCAGCAAAATCAACATGGCAGAAGGCATGCATTCCTCGTCCTGAAACCTTGTTTGTTTGTTTTACAGGTTTCTCAAGCCAAGGGGGGAGGGAGGAGACTCTCACAGGTGAATGGAATTTCATGTTAGGAAAAGCTGAACTGTCTGTCCAGTAATGACAATTCTCTCATCTATCACATGAAAGAATTGTTATGTGATTGGACAGATAGTGCTGTTTTTATAACATGTGATTCCATTCACCTATGAGAATTGCTTCTCTCTTTTCCTTGGCTCAGGAAATCTATAAAAAACAAAATAAAAAGCTTCAGCTGCAGGGCAAGGAGTGTGTGCCTTCTGCCAGATTGCTTTGAATAGTTTGTATCAAAAACAGAACCACCAGCACCCTGGAAAAATTTCCTGATAAGGAATAATGGACCCAGTTATTTTTGAGGAAGGGGAGGGGATGGATCTGAATACAAAACTGGTATTTTTGGAGCTGAATATTGGGAATATCAACATTTATCATATTCCCAATACCTGAATTTGAAAAATACCTCCCTCCCACCTTTTTAGTGCTCACCTCAATTAGTAGATTTGCTTCTTAAGAATACTGTGGGAATGGGCAAATAATGATATGATACCTAAAGTAATAATGCATTAGAACAGAACCATCCTTTCTGGTTGGGAAAATCTATGCAGTAAACAATTCCAGTGGTGCAATATTCATCGATACATGGATATTCCATAGCAATTCCACATGCAGATAATTCTGGAACAGCAATCATTTGTAGGGGTGTACAGTGAGAACATTTTCATTTCAGTTTTGTGCTAACTTTTCGGGAAGTGTCCTTAGATCACAGCCTATGATTGAAGTCTTCCAAGGCTTTTTATGTACTCCACCCAGCAGCACTTTACTTCTCAGCAACCAGCTAGGGTGGGGGAGTCAGACCAGTGCCCAAGTAGTGACACCAAAAAAAGAAAAAGAAAAAAGATACACATCCCCCTTCCCCTCCAATGGAGTTAAACAAATGTCACAAAGCTGATAGGCAAGGAGGGAACTCCTTTTGTGAGAACGTGATTGGTGGAGAGAAAATGCCATTGCCCAGGTAGCACCAGAAAGGGGGGGAAAAACGTGATGCACATTCCCCTTTCCCTCCAATGAAGTTAAACAAATGTTTCCAAAGCCAGTAGGCTGGAAGGGATCTCCCCTTGCAAAGACCTGATTTGAAGTGAGAAAATGCCATTGCCTAGGTAGCACTGGCACAGGGGGGAGAAGATTCTCTCATGCACATTGCTCATATTCTCCCTTCCTGCCAATAGAGTTAATTAGGTGGTATAACATCACGTAAGGGCTCATTCCCCTTGGGCTCTGATTGGTGAATGCCATGAAGGAAAACAAGTTGCTGCCTTGCTGGCCCAGTGCCTGCCTATCTAAAGCTGCCACTACATGATAAGAACTGAAATGAAATGCAGAAACTTTTTGGTGGGAGGATGCTGTTATAACTTAGTTTCATGGATTTGGTTCACCATTCATTAAGAGTGAATTTCGGGTGTATTTCTGGCTTATTTCATTTTTGCACACCCCTATTGATTGGTTTATAGAGAATTGTCTCTTGTTCAGAATATATCTTTGGGGAAGGTATTGCTTACTTTGTAACCAAGCAGTTTCCCAAGTGAAGCTCTTTCAAGGCAGCTGTAATAGTTTTAAATGTGCCTTGATTAATTCTGACTAGTCTAGTGTTCTCTAGTTAGATATAGGGGAATAGCTATTACTTCTTCACAGTGAACAAAATCACAAGAAATGCCTGCAGCCATCTCTCCTAATATTAGTGGGTTACTTATGAGAGACTTGCCTACCAGTGTGTCCAATTGAGTATCTATCAAAGGTGGTTTTTCTCCTTAACATTTATCACCTCACTAAACAACCAGCAGCCATGAGGAAATCCAAAATGAGCACATTAGGGACTGTGTAAAGCAGTCATGATTCAAACACATGGCAACCCAGTTTTGTGGAAAAGCTCTTATGGCTGGAGGCAGCCCACTGTTCCACATCATTATCTTACAGTTCTTAAGAGGGAGAGAAGGGAAAGGACAGAAAGAGTCTGAATGGATAACAGCTGCTTTTATTCTCTTCCTCCACAACTTTTTTACAACTGATCTCATCGTTTTCATGGCCAGACAAACCAGCCTATTTTAAACATACAAGGGCTGTATTCTCATGATGTCAGTAATAAAAGCATGTTTAAAGCAATGTGTGTATTCTAGAGAATGTGCTTGCGATAGATGCCAAAAAACACAGTCTGGGACGAATCTTACTGTGTGCCGAGAAGGAGAAGGAGAAGAAAGAGAAGGAGAAGTCTTGACAATATACAGAAAGGAGAGAGAGAGTCCTGAGCAGAGAAAGATCTGGGCAGTTATATAACATTCAGAGTGTTCATAGGAGATGTTAAGGATGCATTCTTAGACAAGGAGGGGCTGCAACAGGTAAGTATGGAAATCTGGACAGACTGATTCCCTTTCTCTTTCTACTGTATTGTGGTGTCAGCACATTCCATTGCTATCTTGTTTCTCTGTGACAATATGGCAATGGCCCAAGACATACACAGCTAAACCAAGATGATGACTGATTCTCCACCACCACCATTCCATTATCGTGTGTTCACATCTCACTCAAAGAAATGTAAACCCTTTAGTTTGTAATAGACTGTGATCTTTATCTGCAGCATTACATCTTTTTTGACACAGATATACCAGGCATTGTTTGTTATAATTCTGTGGAAACCACACTAGCTACAGTTTTCAAAGGCCTCTTGGGATGAAACTGAGAAATCATTTGGTAGTTGTTCACAAATTTATTTAGATAGTAAAATGAAAAATCATGAGAGATGACCAGGAACACATTTGCAATGACCAAAGCTTGGTGCTGTCTGTGTTTTTCTTGTTACAAAAATGTATTGCGATTATAAGAAAATATGATGAGACTCAAGACATACTAGCAATCATCAAAATCCCCATATCTTTAATTCAAAGAACTTTTAATCTTTCTCTTTATATTATTTATTGATAATTTCTTGTTACTAGGTATGACAATGGAAGCCTTTCTCTCTCCTTTCCACAAAGGCAGACAAAGGCTAGGAGTCCATCACCTACCACATGCTACCTGTCTAGCCTCCACTATAGCAGGCAGAGAGCCCTGATCCAAATCCTCACAGGCAGCCAGTTCCCTGTATTTGCCCCCTCTCTCACCTAGCTACAGCCCAGGACTACTGGGGAAAAGAGAACTCAGAAATTAATTTCCCTCAATATATGCTGCCTCCATTTAATTCACTAGGCCTTTTCCACGTGGCCATACCATTTCCGTGTGTTTTTTAAATTTCCCCTCAGCTAACAACTTCAGGCCTGTCAGGGGTAAACCAAACAAAAATAAGCTTTATTTAAAAGAAGGAACATAGGAGTGAATGGATTTTAAACTACCAAACATAATGGGGTTCAACAGGAAAGGTTTCCAAGTAAAAGAACAGATTAACAGCCAGCTATTTTTTTGCTGCCTCTCTGAATCGGGTCTCAAACCCTTGTCTTCCTCCATCTCTCTCAAGCCTTCTTTTTCTTCCAATGAACTCTAACTCTGATTGGTCCAGCATTCCATGGGCTCCTATTGGCTGTCTCGCAGGAAAAGTGGAGTTGGTGCACACCCTGTCTGTCACACTGGGATAAAAAAAAATCATACAGTGAAAGAATATGGAGGGAACATTCTCACATGACAGAAAGAATGTAACGTGGTTTCATGAAGTTTTTGCTAGTGCTCCTTAATGCATAAGAATATATAACAAGAAAATTAATCTCATCAGATCAAATGTACTTTGAAAACATGAATGTGAGAAATCAGACAGGGAGGTTGGTTGTGAACAGCGATGTGTTGCTATGCAATTTGCTTAGATACAAGGTGAAAAAGTTCTAACACTGGCACAGAACCTCTGGTATCAAAACACTACACTATTATTGCTACTAGCTAGAAAAAATATGATACACACAGTGATGTGGCTCTAATCACTGCAGTTTTAGCAACTACAGTACCTGCCCTTATCCATTTTTTGCATTATGGTGTTATGGACAGGGCTCAGCTAAGACTTAGGACATAACTGCAAGATACACCTGACATGTGTCGGGTCACATGTGCATGACTGGACTCACAGATGTACATTGAGGGAACTCACCTTAAAAGTGCTCATTCACTCAGCACTGCGAGGGAACACTGTGAGTGGAGAGAAGGAGCTTCTGGTTTCCCTTTCTCCCTGCTTTCACCAGTGAAAAGGGGATCAGAGGGAATTTTAGCCCCTTTTCTCAAGCTACACGTGACTAGACACATGTTGGGTGTATCATGTAGTTTGGCCCTTAAAGCAGAGAAATGCTGAAGGGAGAATTATCTTCCTACTTTCTCTCTCTCAGCTAAGCAGCTCTAAAGACAAATTGTTAGAGAAGGCACTATAGGGTCTTTATTTGTTAAGTAGTCATTGTGATGTGGTGATGTTAGACTAGGACCAAGGAGAACTGCGTTCAAATCCCCAAACAGCATTGTAGTTTATTGGGTGAGGAATGCCAGTCTCTCCTTTTCAGCCTAACTTATTTCATAGGTCTCTTGTGGGGATAAAATGGAGGACAGAACTGTGTTTGCCATCTTGAGATCCTCTGAAGAAGGATGAGATGAAAATATGTGTTCAGCTGTGTTGAATATCCCACTGATGTTCAGCATCAGTAGGGAAGTATTTCTGGGTTTACACTGACAGTAAAATAGTGCTCAGGGGTATCTACACAATGGGATAATGCAAGACAACAAGAAAGGTTTCAAAGTCAAAACAAGCATGACAAGTGAGATGGCTTTGCTAATGTACCCCAAATGATATTATTGCTGTTCATATCTCAGTTTAGATATGATGAATGGCTGAGGAAGGACGTGCCTCAATAACGCTTTGCTTTGGTCTCCAAACAGAGTCAAAATGAATTGGGCAGAAATACACTTTGAAACCACGTCCTTTTGCCCCCTCCTTTTTCTCCTGAGTACAATAATGATTACAAGATGTGGGAAGCATATCTGAGCTGCAAGCAGACAAATACAGAAACACACTCTGAGGAAATCTAATTGCCAACAGGTGCTTAACGTTAGAAAGTGCTATCTGTAAAAAGGGACTGAACCACCACACATATACAAAACTTACATTTAACTGTTTTCTTTCAAATGGGAAGCATTGAACAGGAAAAACAGTTTCTTGGCTTCTGTTATTTTCCTGTTCTGCTATTTGATTTTTGAATATTTTAAAGTTCAGTATGTTTAATCAACTTTATATGCAAGTTACTTTATGTGTAAGGTGTAACTATGTTTACTATTTTTTACAAGTACAAGGTGTGGCAAAACGGCACCTGGAATCAGATCTCTTATCTCACCTAATTCTGTAATCTAACAGTGACTTGTAGGATTAGATATTTTCTCTTCAGGCCACAATGGTGTTTTCATTCCTTTAATGGATTTAGGTTGGGAATGTAACATGTTTTTCTTTTAATTTAGCACACAACATTAAAAATGTTGCTTAAGTTATTTGGAACATTCATCATCTGATCTAGGTAGGAAGGAAGAATGTGCATATCCTCTATTTCCTCAGTAGTTTTAGAGCTTGTCTATCCCAGTTCTGAGTTATTGGACAAGTATTACCAGTGAATCTTATTTGGAAGCTGAAGAAATCAGGGTAGGCGATCTATAAAGGTGAATGACTTTTGACTGTCACCCAGTGGAGGTAGAGAATGCTCTGCCCAGCCTCTGGGCCCTGCTGCTACTCAGAATAACGATGGAACAAATGATTTTTTTAATGGTCATCAGGCTGATTGCATGACATCACATGCATGATGTCACACCTCTCTAGGGATTGCTGGAAACTCTGTGGTAAAACCTCCATTGCCTCCACTCCAGTTTCTACCAAGGTCAGCCTTAACAAAAGCCAATAAAAAGAATTACATCATCATTCGTTTCACTTTGAATCACAATCAAGAACCGACAGTGAATCATCCTCTTCCCACATCTGTCCAGAGTAGAGGTGGGCATGGACCAGAAAACAGACCAAAATTTAACATGGACCAGGCCAGTTTGGCATCCACAAACCAGTGGGACATGGGTAGAAATGGGCACGAACCGAAACACAAACCAAAATGAAGCATGAACAAGGCTGGTTCGTGGTTCACGAACCACAGTTTGTCAGATCCCATTTCTGATGAACTGCCACCAACTTTTAGGCTGGTTCATTTTTTGGTTCATCACTGCAGACGAACCAATCAATCAGTTTCCTAGGCAACAGGGGATGGACTTCCTGCAGACCATCTGCAGACCAGGAAGTGAACTTCTGCTGGCCTGGAAGTGATCTTCTGCTGACCAGGAAGTGATGGTTTTCTGACCTGGATGTGACGTTTTCACGACCCAAACAAACTGGTTCATGAACCAGGGGCAGGTTCATGAAAGTTCATGGTTCATGAAATTTGATGAACAACGAATCACATGGTTCGTTTTTTTCCGGTTCATGCCCATCTCTAGTCATGGGATGTTTGTTTTCCATGGACCCCATGGACTTTTTGCCAGTCCATTGGTCCATGGTCCATTAAAGCCTTCTCACCCCACTGGCAAGCAGTGCCAGGAGCGCTTTAATATTTAAATGCCCCCTTGCCACCAGTCAGCTGGAGCAAGGGGGGTTAGAGCACTCCTGGTGCGACTGGCAGGCAGCACCAGGAGCACTTTAACTTTTAAATCCCCTCTTGCTCCAGCCGACTGGTGGGCTGCCAGTTCACTGGAGCAGGAAGGGATTAAAGTGCTCCAAGAGCCATCCCGGACCCATGAACTGGTTAGTTCACAAACTGGACTGTGAAAAATTCATGGTCCATGAAACATCACAGACCCACAGCCTGTGGGTTTTTCCTGTCCGTGCCCACCTCTAGTCCAGAGCCAAGGTGCAAATTCATCCTTTTCTTTTTGATTATAACAATGTGTGTAGTAGAAAGAATATTGCTCTGTGAGATCTGTGAATCCTTGTTTGTTGTATATATGGTATGTACTGTTAGGAACAGAATACTTAGTTAACCTACTCACAACATTCTCTTTTTCCCCCTTTTCACCCAAAGGAGTTTGACTTATTCTATTACTCTGTGCAGAACGGGTAATGACACTCACAACCATAGACTTTTTGCAATGAGCTCTATGGGGTAGTGCAGGTTTTGCTAGTGATATGTAAATCAAACCACCATGTTCTCTTTCAGCAGCTGATCTCCACAGGTAGAAAAAGGGGAGAAAAGCAGGTATGATCAGTTACATTATCACAATCGGGGTTGAAGCTTGCCACACCATGGGTATCCGTCGTGGCGTTCACCTTGCCGCCAGTGTGTCGCTGGCTAGCCTAGCAGGGCTGCCTGCTCGGCCCTTCAGAAATGACTGCTCTCCTCTGACACCCATGAGATTTCCTCCCTTAAGGCCTCAGACTAGTAGGGGCAAGGTCAGGGTCCCACCTGAGAAGCTAGCCTTAGCTTCAGGCACAGACCTCTGTCTCCTCCTCGGCCACAAAGCCAACAACTCTGTGCATGGACCTTTATGACTGCTTCCATAAAGTTCCCCTTCCCCCAAAGCAGAAAATAAGTACCTTTAAAAACAAGGATAGTAACAGCTTGTATAAAAATAAGGGAAACGTCCATCATCAGTCCAAGATTTGTCATTACTACCTACAAAAAAGATTACAAGCTGAATACATATAAAATATTTCACATTTTCCAAGGACATTCTCTAATAGCTGGAAGCCAGCATAGGCTTTGGCAAAGATATAGAGGCAGCATATCAAAGCCGGCAGTAACTTTCAGTAATGTGTTCCAGGGTTAGCTAATGCAAATCAGAGCATTCAACTATGTGATATGTCAAGCCATAAGGTATGTTATAGATCATACATCCCCTTCAGCCAAAATAAGATGTAACAACAGATTATGTAATTTGGGATCTACTAATCAAAGCAAAATATCTCCTATTTTTCATTTCCCATTCTCATAGAGTCAGAGATTTTCTGTTGTTAAAATTCATTCCGCTTCAGCATATGACAATTTTGGTTCTGCATTACCAAAACAGGCAATGACTTTCCTTTTCAATGAACATATTTATGTACGTGGACAAGACACCTTTTTTTCTCCTTTCCTCTTTTGCATTAATAGCTAAAATCACTTCACTCCCCCTCCCCCCCAAAAAAAGCCAAAAAGAGAACATATTTTCCTCCTCCTTAACAGTTGGAGCAATCTGGGCCAAGGATCCTTTGTGCATTTTGATAACAGAAATAAGAAAAAAGGAACTGCAGCTAGGAAGATTTTATGCTAATTAAGTATATAAACTAAAGTGTCAGCATAGGTAATAAGGCTTGAGTGTGTGCATGTTGCCATGAAATCTAGGAATCAAGATTCATTAGATGTTTATTGGTACAATGAACAGTCAAAGCTTCTTTCAAAGCTTGGGAGTTGTGGGAGGGAAAGAACTGTACATTTTAATAGAATTGTTTTGTGTTTTATCTTTTATCTTCAGCCTTCTGTTCATGGTTATCTCTCCCCCCCCCCCCCCAAACTGGTCATCATGCAGAAATTGGCAACTTGCTGATAAAAGCATTTGTGGAAGTTTTCAGTCCATTCTATCTGCTTTGTTTGAAAACAATGACAATTAATGTGTGGGCAGATGGGGTTGGTCTCCTGTGACTTCCAAACCATCCTCCCCGGGGCCACTTTATACATGCTGAAATTCCATGTTTAAACACCCATGCATAAATCATCATGCTGAATGAATGTACATATAAGCATTAGTGGCAAATAGAAATAAACTGGAAGCCAGTTTGACTTCTGCTTTTGGGCACATGTACCCTGCGTGTCTGAGCATTACAGTATGTATGACTGTCAAACATGGAATTGCTTGCATTTGTACATAAATGTATGGAAATGCAGAAATTGCTTTGCTGTGTATAAATGTCAGTTCTAGGGATGGCACTACATGGCAGATAGACCCCCAAACCCGTCACAGCAAGCACTCCAGTGCATTGGTTGAAAAGGTTTTTATTTAGAGATCCATTAAGTTCATGGGTACATCCATAGATGAGTAAGTTGGCAGGAATGGTTATACACACATATGCACAATTGATATATAGAGCACAATTCCCCCCTCCCTCTGAGCAGTTAGCATTTAGGCACAAAAATCCTACAGAAGATTACAAGGAATCAAAACTCCCTCTTTCCCTTGTGAAGAGTTACAGTACAGCGGCAAGTTCAACAAGCATACTTTCAGAGATAATAGGCTGGTTACTTTCTCTGTGAAATCAGCATTAGTACTTTCGTTTTCATCCAGGCCGAGGATGGCATGATTATAGTGGTCATTATATGAGCATGGCATGAAAGCATACAGTCTATCAATACAGTGAACAGATCAGATACATGAATGGCGTGGATGAATAGCATGCAGACATGACAATAAATGCATGGAATTGCTTCCTAAATGTTGGCAACAAAGTACGAAATGAAGCCAAGCAAAGTGCAAAGAAGAGTCATAAAGCAGTTGTTTATTGAGTGGATTGAGCCACAAGCAAAGAATTACTTTGAGTGTTCAGAATCTAGGTTTGGTCTCCTTTTTCTCTAAAAATCTGACTAGCATATATATCAGGGTATCTTAATTAAATAGAAGTGCCTCTTGTAAGCCGGTAAGGTCTGATGACTGTAGCCTGAGATACCTCACTTTCCCCCACAATGAGGACCCAAAAAGCCATATCATATCATTCTATCCCCTTCCATTTTATCCTCATAGCTACACTGTGAGGTGGGTTAGGTTGAAAGTGATTGGCTTTCTTATTAGATGCAGATTCTTTTTCTTTTTCTGTCTTTTCCTTTATCAAGGAAGATAACATTCTAGAGTAGACAGTCTATCTTCTCTAGAGAGAAAGCTTGCTCTCCCACTTCTTGTTTATTCCAGTCAAGCCTTCTGTGTTACCAAGCAGGACATGTGCATATGCTCCATCCCTTGCACAAGAGAAGTTCACTGTTTCCATTGGCAAGGAACTCTTGGCTGTCTGGGTGGCAGAGACACCATGCCCTATTGCACACTGTTTATTCATAGGGGGTTTTTCTTCTGGATTTCTGTTCACCATTGCCCAGTTAGCTGTAAAAATGTTGGCAAACAGTTTGTACTAGGACTCCTGCCATTGCCAGAACTGCTGGAAATTCAGCATGTTGATGCAAAGGAAAGATTTTCACATGCCCATGAAAGGAAGTGAAGAATTAATGAATAATCAGAGCTTGCAATTATGCCTGATGGGGCCAAGGAATTAAAATTGTAGACTAACTTTGAACTCTGCTATTATTTCACCAGTCTAAATAGTTTTAAGATTTATGAGTGAGCTGAACAATCTTGGTAACAGTAAAATGTTTCAAAACCCCAAGGGTTTTTTAATGCTGTGTTTTAAATACTCTTAGTATCTGAGATTGTGTGCTACTCTATGGCTTTCTAGGGTTATTATGGAGTAGACATGGTAGAGAGAGAGGATGTGGCAGATGACTACTCAGTTTCCCCACTGTTAATTAAGCCAGAGATTACCCAGGCTGTTGAATCAAGCCAACACACGGGTGGTGCCATGATTATTTCCTTGCCCTTAGGCTACATGGCAAGTAGCCAATGAGGGTAAGGCTGAAAAGCAATTATCATGCCTCATTGATTTTTTTTTTGTGAAGAAGGGTTGGTCAGTTGGGAATTGGTGTGTCTAAAATCAGCGCATATGAATTAATGTTCAAAGCTGCCTTATTGTTTTTATACTGACTCAGATAATTGGTTGATCTAGTCTAGTACTGTCCACTCCAACTGATCTGTTCTCCAGAATCTCAGAGAACTTTACTAGGCTTCTCATCAGATTGTTTGGGTGGAGATGATGGGGATAGAAGCGTGGACATTTTTTCACATGATGGATCTTTTCTAGCACTGAACTGTGGCTCCCAAAGTATTGAATGTTTCTAGTGCAGGTGATCTAACTCAAACCACTCACCTTTGTTACCAGACATGAACCATAAATCTTAGTAGCCTTCTTTTTAAGTTTCTTATTTTCCTAGCTCTGTAAACAAAGATTCAAGTGAAGCAAGGGAAACTGATGGGGCTTCCCTCTAAGGCTGCTAGGAATGCTTGAACACCTGACAAATAGGCTTGCAACCTGTTCTCTGGTTACAAACAGATACCTTATTCTTCAATGTTTGGTTTGATAACTGGTTGATCAGTTTGTGGGTTTTCAGCAGGTTTCATCATGGTATTCCTTCTTAACCATGTGGTACACGGCAACTGGTTTTTTGCACATATGCACTTTCACACAACCCAATTAAGTTCTACTGTTCCTCCCATCCTTGCTATGCTACTGCTTTGTTTAGCAGGCAATTGTTTAAATACACAACTAGATCGCTCACAAATCATATAAATCAGTTATCAATAAATACTGAGAGTCAATAAAATCCTACCCTTCAGTGTTCATCTAAGTAATCCTTAGTGATGCTAATAGCTGCCAATCAGTTTAAATCAGCAGCATCCTCACACGTGTACAGTTTTGGGAAACCCAACAGAAGACATTTCGGCAGGTATTCATGACTGTTTGGCACACACCAAATGGACCGAATGATTGGCTCATGTCTGATCACCACCACTGAACACAGGAAGTTTGACTTATGAATGTGTTAGTGGTGAAATTCACAGTATTCCTAAAGACAGCTGAGGAAGTGTCATCTTGCGACCTGGGCTGTATCTATTTTGTGAAGATTCTATGTTTCCCTGTTATCATATCCCTAAATACAAAGGCATTTGCATTGGCCATGCAGCATCCACATGGAAGTTTTGTATACATTTCCTTAGACAGACACTATTTCTCCTCTACATTTCTCCTCACCTCACCAGTGTAGTTTGGGGGAGTTTATTCTGTTTTCTAAGTTTTACAAAAGTCTATAGCTGTTATTATGCTATAGCATTATAATGTTGTAACAGTCTATTGTCTATTATGTACTTGTTCCTCTGAATCCCTAGTTTTCATTTCTTAAAAAAGGCAAGCCTGCAGCTCTTTTCATTGCAGAGACTCAGTTTTTTAAACAAATGAAAGCTGTGATTTCATAGGAATGGCATGGTAATAAGTCGCTATTGTACTATAGCGTCACAGTGTTACAGCAGTTATCCATTTTAAACTATTACCATTGTTTGAATATAAAGACAAATTTGTTACATTTACATTTGGAAGGTTTATTGCCTTAGTTACAAAGAAAATGGCTGATTAATGTTATAGATTACCCAATATATGATACATCATATTTGGTATTCAATATTTTTAATTAGTTAATACTAGATTAATATTTTTGTTAAATCTACAGTATGTTACTAATTGGGTTTTGGAAATTTCATTTATGATTTACATAAACACATACATACATACTTACATACACACACACACACATACATGTATGTATGTATGTATGGATTTTGTTTATTATTTACTCTGTTGGAATGGTACTGTTTGCCATGGCTTCTGAGCTAATGCAATAGAAATTCTGAATTTGAATTACTTTGTATTTTTTAAGTACCAGACGACAGTGGCAGGGGAAGGTGAGGCAAGGAAAACAGTGCCAATGAGGGTGTGACATGGTCTGCAAATGTACTTTTCCTGTGATCCTTCCCAAAAGATTTTATCAAAACTTTAATACACATTAGCATGTGCACTGCATGTTCCTGTGGTATACCCTTCCTGGACCTGTATGACTTTAGAAGAAAATGGGTGATTGTGCATGGAAAGCTAGCCTGCCAGGGAGAAGGATTCCTACAAGCCTGCCTCTGATACTCTAGTTTCTTTGTACAAGAGATTTACTACATGGGAAACATGTGAATGTGATTTACGAATCTGGTTTCAGAAGAAATATATTTGTCCACTCAAACCATTATTGCATACTTGCAATCAGAGTGATTGAGTACTGAGTGGAACAACAAATAAGCAATTCCCCACTCTCAGCAGGTTCTCACTGAGGGCCAAGCTACAAGTGACGAATGACCCTTGAACGGCAAGTGGATCGAGTGGAGGGCAAGTGAACAGGGAGAAATACACTTGCTGTTCAAGTGTCATCCGTCACTTGTAGCTTGGCCCTGAGACAAAAGTACATTTCCTGAAGTTCCTTTTGTGGTGGGAAGCCAGGGCCTTTCAAGGAGCGTCAACCCAGTTTGAATTCATTGTGGCATTAAGGTGGCCAAAGTGCTGATAACTGTTTCATTTGAATCCAGTCCTTGGTCTTCCTACTATCTATTCACAGACTCTTTTTGCCACATATTTTGGCACTAAGCATGTGAAAGAACAGCTGGCTATGCAAACAGCCCATTTGCTACAATAAGGGAATATTTCAAGATTCGCTAAATCATAGATAAAATATTCTTCGTTCCTTTGTAGATGGAGGTGGGGGAGGGACAGCCTGAAATTCCTCTCAGTGAAGGCACACCAAAAACAAATTATTTTGCCTGCTCTAGGAAATGTGTGGAGGGCTGGAGCCTTGGCAGAGTTTCATTGATGCATGCAAATTAGGGATTATGCAGAAGAGCTATTTGATTTTTGCTTAATCAGTTGTCTGCATGTTTGTACAGTTCAGTCACTGTCACTTGTGATTGTTTTTGCCATGATGCAGGCCGAGTTTATCAAGAGGCAGGGTGTGAACAGCAAGTGATCTCAGTATGAGAGGCAACAGAATGAGACATACAGCTATGCCCCGTGGGGCAGGAAGGGAAAGAACACCTTTGCAAGTGTTGCTTGGAGTTAGGATGGGAAGGGCTCCATTTTCAGCTTCATTTGATGTCAGTATAATAAGGCCACCAACAGTTGCCTTAGCTGTAAGGTGCCATGATTCAGTTATTGTGGAGTCACGTCGTCAGCATATTTATTCTAACGACAACAAAATTGTGGCCATTATAACAGGCAGTATGTGTTTATGCTACGATGACAGTAAGATGCAGAGTCTTGTTAGTCCACTCAGTAGAGAAGAGTAAGTAAGTATTCACTTCAGGAGTAATCCAAGTACATCCCTTTCTGATTTTCACAGAAACCCCTAAATAGTATAAAATAAAGGAGTGTAGTCAGGAACTCTATTGTGGTTGGAAGCTAATAATGCGTTCCCAAGCAGAGTTGTGTCTTCTAAGCCCATTGACTTCAACAGACTTAGAAGGGCGTAAGTGCTTAGATTTGTATGGTATGTCTTCTTCCTGCAACTGGTATCCACAGTGAATTTCATAGCTAAGTGAAGGTTTGAACTGGGGCTCCTCACTTCTAGTTTTCATTATACCATATTGCTTTCTTATGTTCATGTAGGGTTTTTACTCTTCTTTCCCCTAACTCTACTTGTAACCTGCTTGGGTGTGCTTCCATTTGCCTGACCTATTTTCCAGAAATTTAAGAAGCAGGATGGATTAAGCATCCCTTTATGATAGTTTAAATCAGGTGAGGTTGAGCCGTTGGGTGGGTCAAACAAGGGAAGAGAGAATAGATTGGCTAATGTCTGCTTCCTTTTTGTGGTCAGCAGAGGGCAGCCAGGAGTCAGGTGTTAAGCACCTTTTCTAAGTATGACATCTGCTTTCTGGAATGCTGTCCACCTATCCAATGGTTTGAGCAGCGAGGAAAAAAAGAGAAAACCCTGTTTTGAAACTTCAGCTGGTACAAAATAAATTACTTGTCTTCTTAAAGATCTCATTGCTAAATGGAATTACACCAGTGTTCTTACTTCTACATAAGGTCTCTAATCAGTGTGTGAGCTTTGACATTAAAGCTCTAAAAATCTTGGGTTCAGTAGTGGAAGAGATAGCTTTCTTATGACCATTATGTTCCCTGAAATTAACAGAGATCTTCACATAGAGAAATGTTGTCAGTGACTGCCTGCCAACTGTGGAATTCATTTCCCTTGGAAACCTTCCAAAGTCAAAGGCTGAGCATTGTTTGAAAGCATTATAAAACCTCTTCAGGATGGGTTTGAGCTAGGATTAATCTGACTGGATTTTATTCTGTACCATTAGAATGTTCATGGGATAGAGACAGGGTGAGTCATTAATAAATATATATCATATGTCAAATAAGAGAGTTTCACAGTAAAGAGCTTGGGTTGTAGAACCACCAACCAGTTCATTTCATTCCTGCCTCTGAATGTTATTGTGATGGCTATTTAGGATTGCATTACAGCCTACTAGTGGCCAAGATTAACACATGTCGCCTGCCAAGTTTGGGTGTTCAAGACAAATTCCTTACTTCAATGCACTGCCTGAAACTCTCTCCATCCCTCTCCTCCAAATAGCTTCCAAGTGGGTGATTGCTTATTCTCCTATGAATTTGCATGTAGGGTAAGTGGCACTTAGAGATAGCTGCTGTGTTCCCCTTGCTGAATTTCACTCCCTGATAGTGAAAGAGATCTTTATATAGATTCCACTACGTGACTTGGATCTTGCAAGATGAGTTCTAGGAAGTGAAGAATTTTAAATATTGTTCCACTTGGCATCAAAACGGGCTTCTATTATTATCAGTTATCAGTTGGAGGTTCATGCTTGACACACACACACACACATGCACACATGTCTCTGTGTGTAAAAATCTCTCTCTGAAGAGGTGGAGAATCAAACTAGCAATCTCTTCCTTTTTATTGTTGTTGTTGCCACTGTCCAGTGATCCATTTACTGAATTGCAATATCTCCAAGGCAACACTATGCCAGCCAGCTACAAAAGATTTTGTGGTTGACCTTTTCCTACACAAATAGCATCCCTCAGTTTTTTAGATGATGCAGTGCATATGCTGTAGCTGTTCAGGCTCCTATGGTTGAACATTTCATCACAGGAGTTGAGAAGGGTCAGGCAGTCTACAGGAACACTTCTTCATAATGTTTTCTCATAATTAATTGATACTATGAGAGAATTATAATAATTTTGGTTTAACATTCATCAGACATTTAAACGCTAGTGAACTTGAGAGACTAACTGACATTAGGTTAGGCCTATCTAGGTAACTTTGTTTAGCTGATAGCAGTTGTTAGCAGTTGGAATGCCTGTGTCCATCTCCTGGAACCAAGCAATTCTGCATTTCACATTTTCCAATTCTTCTCACTCAGTTTGCGCAATAATGTCTTGGTCCTTCCATCTAAAGGAAGGACTGATCAGTAAGTTAGGCAGAACTAATTAATGGCTAAACTCTGTGTGCGGATCTTATTGCAAAATGAATATTTTGCAAAACTAGTTGTATGGCCTGCCTTCTTTCTGTTTAAATGCTGTATTTTCACAATTGCTACCAATATTTTTAAGTGTTTTAACTATTTTTTGTATCTATGTACTTATGATGTAAATCTGCTCTGAGCCTGCTTGCAGGGAGAGTGGACTATAAATTAAACAAATAAATAATGGCACTAAAATACATTATTTTTCATAACCAATGGACCAATAGGAAACAAGAACTATGACTCCCATTTACCTAAGCAGACTATAGAAACATTCTGAAGACAAAGTAATTTAATGTATTTCTTTGTTGTGATCTTAATTACAGTATACTATTCTCATATATACCAACATACAACTCTCTATACTACAGATCAAATAAACTGGGCTCCATGAAGAGTACCACCTAGTCAGCCCACTATTTTCAAGGTGGTTTGGAAATAGTCAGCTGTTATTACAAGATCTGACTGCAGCACAAGGGTGGCGGGATCCTTCCTTACCTCACTTCAGTAACTTTCCATTTAAACTAATTGATAATTAGTTCTCGCACACAGATTGTATCTTCATAGGAAAGTTTTCCAGAGTGTTGACTATATGATTCAAACATACATTGAGATGAGTCTTTGAGCTTTGCTATGAATATATAAAGGAGAATTCAACATGTAATGACAGCCAATGCATTTTTGGCATCAGAGAACAGAAGGAGATTTATTGTCTTGTGTACATCCTTGACGCAACCACAGTGTGAATATTGTTATCAGTTCTAGACACCTGATTGCCAGAAATCCACTGGCACATTGCAGGGAGTTCAAAGAAGAGCAAGATCAATTATTAGGGACCTAGAGACTGCCTGTCTCAGTGATAAGTCCAAACATGAGAGTACTTGTCAGATATCCAAAGAAGGAAAACATGGCAGGATTAACAAGGAGTAAGGATAGGAATATAAACCATGTTATCAAATTAAAATTAAGAGAGTTTTAAAATAGTGCTAGACTCCAGAAAAGAGACAATGGGTCATTTAGTCTGAGCCCCTGGCGTAAGGCAGTATCTCTTAAACCTCTTGTATGCACAAGAGATTCCTGTCACTCTCTTTTTCTTTTCTTGTCTTTCTTCTTCTTCTTCTTCTTCTTCTTCTGGAATCTCAATGATGATTTCACAACTGTTGCAGGCACTTGGTAGCAATAAGCCCTTTTCTGTAATGGAAGAAATGTTTCCCCTTTGACACATTCTTAAAATACTTCAAAATTACATGAGAGACATGGTGGGTCCTCCCAATGCAAATAGTAGTGGCATGACTCATCCAATACGTTGTGGGGGGGAGTCAAAATAAGCCTGGGCACCTTTGGGGATCCTGCATCATGGACCATAGCACACATAAACACTCCGCTGAAATCACTGAACCATCTTCAGGACTAAAGAGCTAATGTATTCAAATGATACAGGGTTATAGCTTGAGAGGACACTGTTTAAAGCATTTCCTTAAGAGGCAGGTTGGTAATGCACCTTTGCTTTCTTAGAACATGCATGAGAGAATTTATATGAATGTCACATATGAATGTTGCTTCTTCCCCTACCAGCCAAATTGTGAACATTTTTTAAATACACCTACACTAAAACTGGCAGGGCCATTGGAGTTGAAAAATTAATAGGTGTGGTACTTGCTAGACATGTACTGCATGGGGATTTTGGCTCTTCAACCTATTCAGGTTTGACACCTCTGTTGTAAGGCACACACATAAGACTATCCTTTTTACTGCCAGTCAATAAATCCAGAATAATCATTGCCTTCCTATAGAATCTCCACTTTGTACATATTAATGGTCATTGAACAAGTAGGGGGAAATTGGCCTCTCCATATTTTTTTTAATCCACATATTAATTTATGCAGGGCTTTTTTCTGGGAAAAGAGGTGGTGGAACTCAGTGGGTTGCCAGCACAGGACCACACAATGGCATCACTTTGGGTCATCTGGAACAAGGGGGGAGTTTTTTAAAGTTTAAATTGCCCTGTGTGAAAATGGTCACATGGCAGGGGCAGGGCCACCAGCCATGTGACCATTTTCAAGAGGTGCCGGAACTCCATTCCACCACATTCCAGCTGAAAAAAAAGCCCTGAATTTATGTATGAACAGGTAGTTAAAATATCCAGAGTTTGGCATGCAACCACAGAATGGAAATTGTTCCTTCTGCTGAGTAAACATTGTCCACAAAACAGCAAGTGCCCTGTCCAGGAGTATGCTAAATGATAGCAGTGACTTCCCTGGAATTTTTACTGTGGAGCATGTACAAATAAAAATAAAGCAAGGTAAGCAATACAGACAAATCTGTCCAACAGTCCTATCGCTTCTCCAACAGAGAGAGATCATTGTCTAAACTAAGCCCCCACAGCACAAGAGTTATTTGAGCAGCCTTCTCATGATGTTCAGGAAAGGAGGTAGAAGACAATGGAGGCAGTGAAGCTCATCTCTTTTTCTCTTTCATGAGGGGGAACCACCATTTACACCAGCAGTGTAATGTTTGACTACTACAAAAAGACAACCAAACCTACGAAACACTTCACTACGGTGTTTTTTTAGGAGTAAACAACATCCATCTCTTGGTACACATACATTGGGACTATGTGTTTGTGTCTATGAAGTACCGTCAAGTCACAGCTGACTTATGGTGACACCACAGGGTTTTCAAGACAAGAGATGTTCAGAGGTGGTTTGCCATTGCCTGCCTCTGCATAGTGACCTCGGACTTCCTTGGTGGTGTCCCATCCACATATTGTTTAGTTTCCAAGGGCTAATGGGATCAGGCTAGTCTGGGCCACCCAGGTCAATATAATCCGCTCTGGTCCTCATTTGCCTTCTTGTACCTGCATAACTTATTACAGTTGCATGTCCATCTTTTCAGATAAATATATGCAATTTTCACTGCATTTCATTCTAAAATGTTTTGCAAGCCATGAGCTGGAGCCCACTCATACATTTCAAAACTAAACGTGCCCTTTGTACTTGACAGAGCTTGCACTTGCATGCCTGAGTGTGTTTTTTAAAGGCAGTGATAATATATCTTAAGAATCTACCTTACTTTGAGAAGAATGTTATGAACTATATCCATTATTGGTAAGTAAAACCTAAATAATACTACTAGTGCAATCCTGTTGACTTCAATGGACTCAGAAGGTATGCTTTGCATTGTCAGTCATATAAAACTTTCCCTTGTTCTGGTTGGAATTTTAGAAAATGAAATGGGCAGAATTTTCAAATCACCTTCTGAGTTGTAGAAGATTATATATTTATTTACTTATGAGATACTTATATCCCGCCTTATAACAAAAGCAGCTGATGGCATATTATGAAATATAATAAAACAAATACAAATATACCGTAACTAAAACAAATACCAGGAGCAGTAACATTTCAATAGTCATTAGCAAAGCTGCAGCAGGAAAAAAGGATACCAGAATCAACAAAAATAATTATTATCTGTCACCAAAAGCCTGGAGAAACAACATTTTCGTCTAGTCCCAAAATGCAGAGAAGAAGGGTTCAGGAAATGGATTCGATATGAAGGTGCCATGAGAACAAAACCCAACAAGCAATAAAAGCCCTGTCTCATACTCCTGAATAGACATGGGCACAAACAGAAAAAAACAAACAGGTGTTCATTGCCATCCATGAACAACAAACATTGATGAACATGACCTGATCACGAACGTATTTCTTGTTCTTGGGGGCCAGCAGGCTCTCCTCCAGCCATCAAGATCCCTACCACACCACTCCCAGAAACCCTACCTGAGCAGGCAGCAGGAAAGGTACCAATAATAAATAATAGCTTGGCCCCAGAGCCTGGCAGCAGCCCTGGAACCTGAAGGGGTAGATCCCTATCCCACCAAACACAGAGAAAATTCAAGCTCCAATGCACTCACCCTGTCTCTCTAACAGCAGCTGTCTCTCCCTGAAAGCCAGAGCTGGGAGCGCCTCTCCCTCCTGGTCTTTTCCTCTTGTAACAAATTTGGAGCTCCAGTCCACACTTGGAAGGAAGACCTGCCTATCAAGCTAAATTGCGCTTAGATTGGGGTTTCCAGGGCAACAGCAGGAGTTCAGACAGAGTTCAGACAATTCCTGACTGAGTTGCCATGGGAATTGATTGCAGGTACCAGACTGTCTGGCTTGACGAACAGCAAGAACAGCAACGAGCGAGGCTTGCAATGACCACCTGTTCGTTTAGAATGGGGCCTCACGAACAGCTTGTTCGCAAACAGCTGATTGGGCTGTTCGTGGCTTTTTTTAGTTCGTATTGCTGTTCGTGCCCATCTCTACTCCTGAGTTTAGGGACAAGTTCATATGGGGGCATCTGAAAAGATGTCTTGATTCTGATCCATTTTGAGTGTTAACAATAAGAAACAGGTCTTTGGAGAGCCAGTTTGTAGTGGTTAAGAGTGCCGGACTCTAATCTGGAGAATCGGGTTTGATTCCTCACTCCTCCACTTGAAGCCAGCTGGGTGAACTTGGGCCAGTCACAGCTTCTAGCTCTCTCAGCCCCACCCACCTCACAGGGTGTTTTGTTGTGGGGATAATAATAGCATACTTTGTAAACTGCTCTGAGTGGGTGTTAAGTCATCCTGAAGGGCGGTATATAGGTCGAATGTTGTTGTTAAAATTATTTATTATTATTATTATTATTGTACAAAAATTATATTTATATACTTCATTTATATCTCATTGTCCTCCCCAGTGGTGACCCAAGGCAACTTACATAGTTCTCCTGTCCTCCATTTTATCTTCACAATAACTCTGTGAAGTGAGTTTGGCTGAGAGTGTGTAATTGGCTCATGGTAGAGTGAAGGTTGAAACCTGTGTTTCCCAGATCCTAGTCTGACATTCTTGCCACTACGGAATAAGCAGTCAGTTGATTTTCTTAATTACTGGTGAAATATGTTCCCAACAATCTTTTATGAGACACTAATGTTGCAACTGCAATCTGAATGAATGGAAGTTTCTGAACATGTAGAATGCATATCAGTAATCTAAACTGGTATGAACAAATATTGGATTACTATTGCTAGATCTTACTATTCCAGTAATAGATGCAACTGCCACATCAATCAAAGTAGGTTAAAAGTATTGCAGATCACAAAAATTTCTGGAAGTCCATCTGAATAAACCGATCTAATAGCTCTCCTAAACTGGTCCTGTAGAGGGACTGCAATCTCATATAGAACTGATTGTCTCATCAATCATTGATCAGTGATATTATCAACAAAGAGCATCTCTGGATTGATTTGAGTTTTTTGGCCCTCATCCATCTCATTACTGACTCCAAATACTCATTGTGCAGGGCAGCCATTGTCTCATCTGACTCTGTAGAAAGGAGGAGCAGTGTTGCATGTCATCAGGGTATTAATTAGATTTTATCCCAAATCCTCATACAGTCTTTCCCAACCCTTTCCATTGGTTTATGAAATACTATGGGAGACAAGACAGAACAATGTTGGATTCAAATGCCAAGGAGTCGGATCTCCCAGCTCCACATTCTAGTACCAGTCTACTCCATAGGATCAAATGGAACCACTGTAAGATGTCACCAAATCAATTCAGATGATCAATCTAGATGGCTAGCAAACTTAATGGAATGAAAATATGCTTTAAAAAAGTCCAGAGGAATCAACAAGGTCCCTCTCCCTTCCTTTCCTAGGAAAGGTCATCCAGTCAGGGCAACCAAGATTTTCAGTTCTAAAACTAGGTCAGAAGTGAGGTTGTTAATAGACCTAGATAATCCATGCAACCAAGAAAGTATAGAATTGCATAACCACCATCTTTTAAAGCACCTTACCCCCAAAACAGATATTTATGGTTAGCTGATAACATTTTGAAATTATTCTGAGCACTCCTGTCAGCAGAAATGCAACTGTTATTTGCAAATTGTCTTGCAAACAATTCACAGCATGCTTCCAAGTAATCTATTCTAACACATTGAGCGTTTAAATTGAGAAGGCCCTTCAACTCAGAAAAACGTTACTAGATAGTTTTTGGAAACATAAATCATAGTGGGGAAATATCTGTTTCACCACTATTGATGCCCAAATATGTGTTTTAAACCATATTTGAATATGTTCACTCTTGAATTTTCTTTACTTATGACTATCTATTTCATTAGGAACTTCAGCTCTCCTTACTTCTTCCTTCATTGTTGAGGAGGAAAATAATAAGAGATAAAAAAACTTTGGTGGTGGAACTCTGTGTCAGGATTCCCCACCCAGGAGTTTTACTTGTCACCTGTTTTTCTGACAGACACCATTTCAGTTTGTCCAGGTTATAAACTAAAATGTTGCCCCACCTTCTTAGCTGATTTTCTGTTTAGTGGCCTGTGTGCCACCAGTCTGATACCAAGCCATTTTCAAATATTCAGTGTGTCACGATTTATCGATTGCATTGCCTCAGTGGTGAAATTCATCTTCTGACATGCTTGCTTCATAATTCTTCTACAAAGAACTCCCACCCACACACAGAAACCAACTTGAACAATAGCAGAAAGAATTGGCAGGGTCATTTCATGATGCAAATGGAGGCAATACTAGTCATTATCCTTGCAGTAACCGTTTCCTATCTCTGACCTGCTATCTTAGGTAAGTACATTTTAATTTATACCTGCAAATCACCCTACAATCAAAGATGATAAAAAGGAGTCACAGAATCTTCTTTATGTTTTGAAAAGACAAATAGTTCCATAAGATACTAACTTCAAAAATGTCTGACCATTTGTCTCCAGGCTATAAGGTACATTTCATGGCTTTAACCAACCAATGTTGAACAGAATATGACTTACATTATTGAATCCTGTTTAGTTTCTGGATGTATAAAACCAAAATCTTACATGCTGGGTTAAAACAGACAGAGAAATACAGACATGGTTCATGTGTAGCCAACTCTGGTTGAGCAGTTGTGGGAATGAGGCTATGATGCATTTGTATATTCCCTTTACTTCCTCCCACTTCTCATGCTTAACCTGTTAATGAAAAGATTTCAGGTTTATGGCAATCTTTAGGTTTCATTGTGTTTGGACCACAGTTTACCCTCCTCTCCAAACAAGAACTGAAACATGGTTTAGAATTATTTATTTATTTAAAACAAGTTATGCTGCCTTTCCACCCAGTTTAGGATCCCCAAGGCAACCAACACTCAAAAGCATTAAAATTAAAACAAGCTTTAAAATACAAAGTATAAAAATAATTAAAAACAACAATTTAAAAAACCACATTCATAGTTTAAACACATAGACAATTAAAACAAATACACAGGAAGAAGGACTCCCACATCTGAATCAAATCATAGGTTCATTCTGTTTCTTTTGAAATCTGCAAGTGTGGTTTACTGCTAAACCAGAAAAACCATACAGCCATGATGAAAGTCATAACTTGTTTTACTTACATGATGTCTACTCATGTTAATCAGATATATCCTTCAAAAGTAAAATCTGATATTTTTAGCATATTTGTATCTCATAATTTAGTGAGACTGGAGAAGTTCCTGATACCGGATTTCTATGGATTGCACCTGTTCTTCTTCTTTTTTCCTTAATATAGAAAATAGTGGTTCAGATCCAATGGAGGAGTTCTATGGACAGAAAAGCGGGTGTAACCCTCCCGATCCCCAGCTCTCCTCATGTGGTCCTGAGGATTCCCTGTCCATCAGGAGCAGCATGGGCAGCATTTTGGGCTGTGGCAGGAGAGGTGAGCAAGAAAATTATTCTCTGCTGACATCGATCTCTTCCATCAGTGGATCAAAAAGTTCATTATTTTTGTTTTTCTCAAAGTTTAGGAGTCTTGCTAGGGTTGTATGATACCACTTTCTTTCTGAAGAACTGACAGCTATATGCTGAAACAAATGTGTCCACTGTCCAGTTATCGTCATTTATTTAAGCAAAATCTATTGGCCAAATGTGCCACCTTTCTGGAAGCTTTGTAAGTGATATTGTTATATGATGTGCACTGAAAAAGGTATCAAATCTAAGCAAGGAATGCAAATACTGTTTATGGGCTTCGTCACCTCATTAGGTTTGTTAATCAGAGAATCAAATCAATCAAGAAAAATGAGACAGAACAACCTAAAGGAAAATTTCATTTATTTCATTTTCAATCCCTTCAACCATTTGTTGGTGGGATTATAAAAAAAGATCTAGGATTGCCAGTCCCCCGCTGGGGGGCAGGAGATCCCCCACTCCCCCACTCCACCCCCTGCCTCCACTTACCTGGCTGGTGGGGGAAAGGTTAGGGAATGTGCCTCCCAGCATGAATTCCTGGGTGGTGTGGCATGCTCCTGTGCACACAGTGGGCCAAACCGGCTGAATCAGACTAGTTTGAGGTCAAAATTGGCCCACTGTGCACCGCAGGAGCACTCCAGAGCCCATTGTGCCACCCCATCAGTGCTCCCAGGCTCTACAGCAGGCCAATTTTTGTCCCAAATGGGCCTGATTTGGCCCCAAGCGTGCTGAAATTGGCCTGCTGCAGAGTGTGGCAGCACAAGGGGCAGCACAAGGCCTGCGCCATGATGTCACTCCCTCTAAGTGATGTTATTGCGTAGCCTAGGAGAGCACGCACGCTTTGCACGTGCACTGAGACATCTAACAAGGTGAGTGCACACAGTGGGCCAAACCGGCTGAATCAGACTAGTTTGAGGTCAAAATTGGCCCACTGTGCACCGCAGGAGCACTACAGAGCCCATTGTGCCACCCCATCAGTGCTCCCAGGCTCTACAGCAGGCCAATTTTTGTCCCAAATGGGCCTGATTTGGCCCCAAGCATGCTGAAATCGGCCTGCTGCAGAGTGAGGCAGCACAAGGGGAAGCACAAGGCCTGCGCCATGATGTCACTCCCTCTAAGTGATGTTATTGCGTAGCCTAGGAGAGCACGCATGCTTTTCACGTGCACCAAGACATCTAACAAGGTGAGTGCCAGATCTCCTGCCTCCCGCCTGGAGGGTAAGGGGACCTGGCAACCCTAAGCAGATCAGTAAAACAATAATACTAAAATCCTTTTTAAAAGTACGCTAAAAATCTAGCAATTGCTTCCAGCCAGCCCACATCATTTGGAAACAACAGTTTCAAAATAATATAATTACTAGAACACTGAACATCAGAGTTGACAAAGGATCCCAATATATCATGCCTAGCTTCAGTAAACAAGGGACAGCGTAACAGCATACCTGAGATGGTCTATATTGCTCCAGACACACAAGAACGGTTTCTTTCAGTCCAGGGAATACCTTTAAGCCTTCTTGTGTATTCTGAAGTGAATTATGTCTTGCCAAAAGAGTTAAAAGTCTGTTTGGAATTTTTTTTTATAGTAACCAAATAATTAGCAACTGTAAAGGAAGTTGTAGGGATATAGCTAAAATACAAAAAAGAATACTTCCTATATGAATCAGTAAGTAACTCAGACCAATTGTATGACAGAATTGCTCCGGTTGCAGTTTTCAATAGGCGATCTGAATAAAGGAAAATGCTACATTTTTTGTTCATTCTTCACACACTGAAGACACTTGGCAATCAAAGAATGGTAGCTTCCGTGTCTTAAATAGACATGGGCACAAACCAGAAAAAATCCAAACCATGGGGTTAGTGGTTCGTAGGCTTTCCACAAACCACGAACTGGTACGGAACTGGCCCAGTTACGAACCAGTTTGTGGTTTGTGGGGTTTAAATACCCCTTTCCAGCAGGGAAAGGGGCATTTAATTGTTTAAAGGGCCCTTTCCTGCTGCTTGCAAGGGGCAGGACCCTTTAAACTATCAGCTAGCAGGCGAGGAAATCCCCCCCTGCAACCTGCCAGCTGATAGTTTAAAGGGACCTTCCACTTACAAGACAAGGCCCTTTAAACGGCCCAAACCTGAGCCCCCAGCCCCAGCCCCAACCTCCACCCTCCAGCCACAGCCCCTCACCCCCCAAGCCCCAGCCTCAGCCCCCCCCCACTTATGTTCCCTTCGCTGCCCTGCAGGCCCATGCAGCAGAGGAGAAGGCCAAAGACGGCCCAAAGAGGGCCCTTTTCTACCTCCTCCGCTGCCACATGGGCTTGCAGGGCAGCAGAGGAGGCCTCCACCAACCCAGCATCAGATAAGTGGGGGGCTGGGGCTTGGGAGGGGATGAGGGGCTGGGGGGTGGGGGCTTTAATCCCCCTGCCACCTGCCAGCTGATAGTTTAAAAGGACCTGCTGCTTGCAAGTAGCAGGAAAAGTTTAAATGGCCCTTTACCCTGGGGAAAGGGCCATTTAAACTGGCCCTTAAATACAAACCAAATGAACCAGTAGTCCAGTTCGTGGAAGTTTGTGGAAACGAGCTTCCACGAACCCTCGTTTGCAAACTCCGAACCAGGCTGGTTAGTTGGTTTTTTTGGTTCGTATATAGGTCCGTGCCCATCTGTAGTCTTAAATTCTTGGAAATCTTGCATTTCATAGAACACTTTTGAGGCATGTCAGAATTTCTTTGTGTTTTCCCATGGTGCTCAGGCACTCTTTGCTGAAGTTCTTCTGCTCTTTTTAGGAATAAGGCATTATAATTGTAAAATGTCTAAGGATTAGCCTATATTCATAATTAGGCAACAGTTGTCCTGTTGCCTTGTAATTGTAATGAAAGATCATATAATCCACTTCTTTTTTCACAAATCCTAATTTACAGATGTTTGTAGAGATGGAGGTAGATGCACTCTTGCTTTAATCTACTTTCTGCTCCACTAGCACAAAATGAAAACAGAAGATTAAGAAAGGCTTTGGGATGGGATCGTGTGAGTTTTAAAGCAACCACATTGATAACATTCCTATCACTTGTCCTAAGTCGATATCTACCCAGACTTGATAGAAAATGACTGGAAACCCGCTTTTGAACTCTGTTACATAAGGCCAAAATGAGTTTTAGGTTATCCTCCTCTCTTTGATCAAAGGGCCAAAACAGGCTCCTTTCCAACTCAAAATGTGAATTCCAGATGAAAGGAAATGGATCCTGAAAGAATGACCCGGACCTCTTCTTGAGTGATTTGGGAGACACCTTGGCATCACAACTGATCCTACCTCAGTGTGCTTTTATCCGACAACTATTACTAGTTATGTTGATGCAACTGATTTTGACTAGAAAGTCAAAATGATACTTAAGCTTTCTGTTCAGAAAGACTTCATTGACTGGAAGCAAAACGTTTCTTTCCATCTCTTTCCTTTTTGGCACTTAAGTGAAGGAGCAGATGGGTGCAGCAATGAAGGCAATAAAAGAAGCTCTCTTCTACCTTTGGTTAGAAGTTCAATATTATTGCATCCCTAATAGCAGCTGCCTCTGTCTGAACTTGGGGTTATGAGAAATGAACAGCATTAAATCCTAAATCATTAAATATCAACACAGCAAAAGTACCAGGGTGGGCTGCTTTGCTTAAATCACCAGCAACTGCCTGCTACAGTGCAATCACGCAGAACAATGCTTGCAGAAAAGCTGTGGCTAAAGTAACACCACCATCAACCTCGACTAATATAGATTGGGTTTTCAGTGAATAAGCAATGATCAACAAATAGCCAACTAAAGAAAGAAGCAATTCATTTTGGCCATTGTGATGTTATCCTTCTTCATCCCTGTTGGTAATTACCATAGTGAAAAATTGAAATCAAAGTGTTCTAGAAGTTGGTCTGAGAATAGCAGCTCTAGCTTCTGTAAAAGTGGGTAGGTGGGGATGATAGGGCAGCAGCTGTTTTTAAATGTTATGTAAGATTTGAACTGAATTAAAAGTAAAGTATCTTTGTTCCATTATCCAATCTGTTCTATGTTTAATTTTATAAGGACTGAAAAAACAAATATTATAGAGATCCATGCCTTTGTTCTAGTTTAAAATTTGGTGGCGGCATCTGAAAAAGGAACGATTGTGCTGCCTGGTTTGTTATAATTTCTTTTGCTTACTCATCCAGTACACTGTATGTGAGGATAAAACAATGAAAGAGTGTGCAAAGATATAAATTTCAGGTTAACCCAGTAAAGGATGTTAACATTCTAAGTAAGATTCCTTTCTCCACCAGTAGAGGGTGAAAGGGAAAAAAATATTAAACAACCCTTCCTTACTTCTAATTTTTTTAAAAAATAAGTTGTATGGGTTGGATTCAGACTAAATTTTCTGCTCATGACACTTTTGTCAGTGGAACATTGCATTCTTGCCTCCCCTCTCCAGCCTGCAGCCCACTGATCTCCCTGAAATACCACTCTTGGCAGTAAGGGGACCCTCAGGAACAGTATGAGAGAGAAATTGGGGGTCTGCAGCAGGAAGAGGGATTTAGTAGAAATTACCCCACCCTTTCTGTTAGCAGAAAAGTTAGGCTCTGTGCAGATGACCTGGCCACACATTAACTTACCTTGCAGAGAGGAAAACTGGGCACAAACATGTTAGCTACACCCCACTACCATTGTGTGAATGAGGCATGTGCACAGTATGAAGGTGAAAAGGAAGTGTCCCTCATAGGCCCACTTCCCTGTAACTAGAGACTCTGCTTTCTGAACATTGCTGATCATGAGTTGGGGGCATTAGCATGGGCACTTCCTCTGCACATTTGCACTATCCAGATATGGCAATCAAATGACAGTGAGGGGCAGTGCCTGCTTGTGTCCACTTTTTCTTTCTGCACAGTGAGTCAACATGTGGACAGGTCATTTGCACAGGGCTTTAGCCTGGATCCACCCCTAATGTTTTTACAAAAACAAAGTTCCCCAAAATATCAGTTAAAATATGTAATATTCAACTGTGTTAGTTATTGATTGATTGACTGAATGATTTATTGATTTTGAAATTGTATGCCCTACTTTTCAACAGCACTTTCAAAGGATTGAATTAAAGCATTAAATCAAAAAGCACTGAAAACAATAAAATAATCAGCAAATAAGTTCAGAAGAAGCAATAATAAACTGAACAACATCATCAATGAATACCAATATCTATAGAATATTGCTTCCGCTATCACCACTAATTCAAACCACTAAACTACCTTCACTTGCTTTCTGATATTTAAAAGGGATGAAGACAAATATACATCCTTGGACAATTAATTCCAGAGTCATGGTGCTGCCACTGAGAAAGCCCTGTCATGTTTTAGCTACTCATGGCAGTGGAACACGGAGCACGCCTGCCCAGCCAACCTAATTCTAGGGAGATGACATTACTCGAAGTACCCTGATCCCAAACATTAGGAGCTGTAAGAGACAAAAACTATGTTTTGATCTAATTTATCTGGCTTCATTAATTGCTGAGCTCTGTTGAAGCAACGTAGTCAGAGTGGCTTGTTGTGACTATTATGGTACCTTCTGAACCAACCATCTTTCTCAAGAACTTTTCAAGTTTATATGTGATCACATTGCAATAATCCAATATGGAAGTAATCAAGATCCATGTAACTGTTGCCAGGTAAGGTTATTCTAGGAAGGGATGTAATTGGTATACCAGTTTAAGTTAGTAAAAGACACTCCTGGTACAGTCATTGCTTGGGTATCTGGTAGCAAGAAGTATACACAAACTGTGAACCTAGGCCTTTAGAAAGGAAATGTTTAATAGGAATGCCAGCCTTTGAAAACAGTATAATCTCATCCAGCACAAGTTGAACCTCCACCTCCTGGATTAGCCAGATCTTCAACCAACTTTCTTATTGCTCTGATTAAGCTTCAGTTTGTTCACTCACAGTCAGTCTATTATTTATTCTGCTCTTTTCAGGATTCTTATTAGAGCTGGATGATACCCACATATGGGTGATACCCAGCATGCCAAACTTCCTTACATCTTTTCATTAAGGTGTTGATTAGCACAAGGGACTAGATGGAACCTAGTAGAACCCCACAGGCCAAAGGAACAGAGAAAGAAAGAAATTTTCTAGCACCACCTCCCATTCCACCACAGCCAGATAGTCCAGAAAGATACTGCACTTGACTGAGAGATCCAGAAAAAATGGACAGGATTGCACTCATCAATCTTCTGGCATAGTTCATCAGCTCAGGTGACTGAGGCCATTTCATTTCCACAGCCAGTTTAGAGCAAGATATAAAGGGACTTAGGCTGTATCAAATGTCTGGTACAAATACATTGCAATGATAAACCATTTATATAGTTCTTTTGGAAAATTTCAGCCCTGAAACTTAATTTCCATATTGCTCATGCTGAAAATGAGAATCAGAAGAAGACTGACACTTGGAAGAACAGCTGTGAAGGAACTAGGAAAGTTCCTTAAAGATAAAGAGCAAGGGGGCCAAGATCAAGATAATCCATACTATGGTATTCCCCATTACTATGTATGAATGTGAAAGTTGGACAGTGAAGAAAGCTGACAGGAAGAAAATTGATTCATTTGAAATGTGATGCTGGAGGACAGTTTTGATGATACCATGGACTGCCAAAAAGACAAATAAGTGGGTTCTAGATCAAATCAAGCCTGAATTCTCCCTAGAAGCTAAAATGACAAAAGTGAGGCTATTGTCCTTTGGTCCCATCATGGGAAGACAAGATTCTCTGGAAAAGTCAATAGTGATAAGGAAAAGTTGAAGGCAGTAGGAAAAGAGGAAGACCTAAAATAAGATGTGACTTGACTCAATAAAAGAAGCCACACCCTCCCGTGTGAAAGATCTGAGCAAGTCTGTTAATTATAGGATGTTTTGGATGTCTTTCATTCATAGGGTTGCCATAGGTCAGAGATGATTTGCAGAGAGTGGTAAGCAGCAATACTGCAGCCCAAGGTCTGCTCATGACCTGAGGGCCAAGCTACACATGACGAATGACACTTGAACGGCAAGTGGATTGAGTGGAGGGCAAGTGAACAGGGAGAAATACTCTTGCCGTTCAAGTGTCATTCGTCATGTGTAGCTTGGCCCTGAGTTTGATCCTGGTGGAAGCTCGGTTCAGGTAGCTGGCTCAAGGTTGACTCAGCCTTCTATCCTTCCGAGGTTGGTAAAATGAGTACCCAGTTTCTTGGGGGTAACATGTAGATGACTGGGGAAGGCAATGGCAAACCACCCCGTAGAAAGTCTTCCAAGAAAATGTCATGATGCAACACCCCCGCATGGGTGACTTGGTGCTTGTACAGAGGACTACCTTGACCTTTAACACAAATATGCCAAACAATAATGGCAGTGGCTTGCCTAAGAGCACCTAACAAGTTCATGGTAATGGAAGATCTGAATCATTGACTTCCTGGTTCACAGTTCATTCTCTAGTAGTCATTGTATCACATGAACTCTCATGCTCAAAAACAGCATTGTTATGCAATTGAAAACTTTCATTTAGGAATCTGTTTCCTTAAAACCATTTAATCTTTTGAAAAAAATGGAGGTTTCCATGGAGGTAAGAACAGCTTGGAGGTAAATGAGTGCATCCATAAAAGAAACAGTTTATTTGAACTTTCTTATGGGAAAGAATTTATAAAGAAATTATCTGGCTTTAATTGGCTGTGCTACTTGTTCCTGGTCATAACATAATTTGAACCTTTGCAAATAAACAAATGATGCTATCATTTTCCCTCATGCCTTTCCCTTGTGCCAGTTTTGTTTCTGAAAGTGATACTTTCAGATCAAGTCCTTCAAGAAATAGCAGGGAGAAAATCCTGTGTAGCAACTACAGTCTCTGAAAGCATTACTTTCAGATCAGGTTCTTCTGGAAGTGATGAGAAGAAATGCAGACACCACCCAAGGGTCAGAAACCAAAGGCAGAGTCCATCTTTTTTCTTGACAGCTTTTCTAAATTCCCCATTTTGCAATGCCATTGACTAATCCGATACTGAAGCTGTACAGACTTCTTTCCTCTTTAGTAAAAGTGCCCAAGGTAGAATGTAGTTAAAAGGATAGATACAGAGGACCTTTTGGTACAGCAATTCATTTATTAACAGCTTTTCTATAGTAATTGTAATGCACAGCATCCAATGTGTAGGACATTTGTCTATGTTTTTTTAATGCTTATTTACATACTCCTCTTTTCTTTCCAATGGGGACTCTAAGGGCCAAGCTACACATGACGAATGACACTTGAACGGCAAGTGTATTTCTCCCTGTTCACTTGCCCTCCACTCAATCCACTTGCCGTTCAAGTGTCATTTGTCATGTGTAGCTTGGCCCTAAGTCGTTAGCAACACAATTCTCCTCCTCCATTTATCCTCACAACAGCAAACCTGTGAGGTAGGTTAGACTGTGAGAGAGTCCCTGGCTCAAGATCAACTAGTAGGCTTCCAATAGTAGAGTGGATATTCAGACTTGGGTCTCCCAGACTGTAGGCTGACATTCTAACCCATGCACCATGCTAGTTCTCTGTGCTACAGGCTCAGGTCTCATGTGGGGCAAGTCTACCAGGGATGCCAACCTCCAGATGGGACCTGGAGTTCTTCTGATATTATTTCCAGACTACAGAGTTCAGTTGCCCTGGAGAAACTGACTGATTTGGAGGGTGGACTGTATGGCATTATACCCTCCTGAGGTCCCTCCCCTTTACAAATCCTGCTCTCCTCAGACTGCATCCCACACACTAAAATTTTCCAACCAGGAAATGGCAACCCTAGCCTGCACATTAACAGCTGAGTAGCAAACCAGGAATGCAAGAAGCATCCTCTTATAAAACAAGTACCTTTGTCCCAATCTCCCCAGCTGACAGGGGCAGTCTTACGGGGCAACCATAGCAACTGCCCCAGACCCTGCACTGATGGAGGAACCCACAGAGGCCCCAAACCACCCAGCTGCCACATTGCTATCACTGCCAGCCTCTCTGAAGTTACAGTGAGCAGCAGGAAGGACAATACACTGTAATAGGGTGGTGGGGCCCCCTCCAACTGCCATGCAACTGATTGTGGGTCTGAAGCCACCCTACCCTACAGCCAGTGAAAATGGCCCAGCCAACCCCCTGATAGAGTGAGGAAAGGAGGAAGAAGCACATAGTCTCTTGTGGGTCTAGGGCATCGGACACTAAAATTAAACATTAAAATTCAAAATACTACATTGGACACATTTGTAATGGTTATAATTACAAACCTCCTTTATTAGATGAATATAGAGGATACAGAGAAACAGCATGGCATAATTGTTAGTGGGTTGGACTAGGATCTGGGAAGCCCAGTTTCGAATCCCCACTCTGCCATGGAATCACGCTGAGGGAAATTGGGCCGGTCACACACACTTAGCCCAGGGTTGTTGTGGGGATAAAATGGAGGATAGCAGAATTATGTAAGCCACCTTGAGTCGCCATTGAGGAGAATTGTTCATGGATTTTAGTGAAAAGAGGTGTGAAAATTTTCTGTGACCTATTCCTGTAAAACTGAAAAAGAAGCAAGCACATGCTCTTCCTTATAATTTTCTGCATAGGAGACTGAACGGCGCTTAAGAAATGGAACTTGTAAGTAAAGTCATCACAGAGTGTTCATATGTCCACAGAAGAGTGTGGTTATGAATCCATGGAGGTTTCCCAATAGAAGTAAGGTGTTTTAAAGCAGTGTCATCTCCTTTCTCAGCACAAAGCATCATCTGGAATCTAATCTAAGTTAACTTCTAACTTAATTTAAAATAAAACATCTAAGCAGCTTTCAGTGTCTGAAAGACCCCAAGAAGCCAAGTATAGCTTTGGATATTTAACTTTCTTTTTAAAGAAACTGATCAGAACACTTGCCTCCCAACGCTCTCTAGTTCCTAGCAGTTTCCTGTATCTGGAGAGAAATTGCCATTCTTTGTGAGTTAAATCAATCTTTAAAGAGCCTTTAAGACTAAAATAGGAGTTTACCACTGTTTTTCATCTTTATGAAAAAGGGATCCATCTCCCAATTTATCAGCCTCTCTGTTTTCCAGCCACCTCTCTCCATAACAGTTAAAAGTTTTAAAGGGCAATAAATTTGAACATTTTACACAGTGCTTTTCATAAGGGCAGTTCAATTTATCTCTATTCCTTGGGAAAGATGGATGTTGTCACTCTGTGTTGTGAAGCCTTGCATTAGGGGAATGAAAGCTACTGCATGAGAGCATTTATGGAAGGCGCAAGGCTCAGATGTCGCCAGAGCATCCAAACAGGGATGAGGCATCACCCAGCAACTGCCATCTGTTGAGTGTTTCAGGACAGCTGCATCACTTGACCAGGGCTGGTGCTGATAACCAGGGGAGGCAGTGCATAACAACAGATCCACCCCCTCTCAGAAGAAAATTCTATGTTCGCTGGGGGCTGTGGCTTTAATGGCACTGTAATGATTTTCTAACAGACGCAGTGGTATGCAGCTTTGATTTAGAGCAAACAATAAACTACAGCATAGTTTAAAAGCAGCAGCTAGACATTTCTAATGCAAGGATGGTTAGTCTTGGATGAGTGCTTATGGCTGCTTATGCATAACCCCAGGAGAGAACAGATTCTTACTAAATGAAAGTTATTTCCCAATAATACTGTGTGCAGGATTTTTTTTTCCTTCATAAGACTTGGAAAATAAGCCTTGACAAAAGGTGTCTGTGAATAAGACTATTTTTTATGTCGCTTAGTGGCAAGGAAGGTTTGTGTGTGTGTGCGTGTGTGCGCTCCACAAACACTGATTAATATTCCTCCTGAAATCTGTACACACAGTGTAAAATTGTCCCCTATTTTTTGTTTCTAGGCCGTCTTTGGGTAGAATGGCTAACCCCAGCCCCCAGCCAAAATCAACAAAGCTGCCATCTGCTCGTCTGTTTGGGATGCAGCTTCTCATAAGCTGGAGGTCTCCCAAAAGAGAGGCAGCATGGTAAGGTCACAAAATGAGAGGCAGAGGTGGCAGAGTGAGGGAGCGGCCAAAGTCAAATCTGCTTTGAAGTACTGTAAAAGCTTCCCGCCCACCTCTCTCTTGTAATCACTGTTCTGTCTCTCCACACATATGCTTTGTAGCTACATGTTGTCACACTATTATATCAAGAGAAAGAAAAAGAATCCACTTTGCAGTCCCAAAAAGAGAGAATCAATAAAAGTGGTTGGAGGACAAATTCACACCCTAGTCTCCCTTCTTGTGCTAGATGATCCACTCCTGTGCCTAAATAATGAGACACGACACTAAGAACTCCAATCATGTGTGTATAAAAGCCTGAAGCATTTACACTGGAGCGAGCCTTAGGCAGCCTCTTTCAGACTGCAGATTTGGAAACACTGTGAAAGGGAAGCAAATTTGGTAATTACTTATATAATAACAACAACAACAACATTTGATTTATATACTGCCCTTCAGGATGACTTAACATCCACTCAGAGAGGTTTACAAATTATGTCATTATTATCCCCACAGCAAAACACCCTGTGAGGTGGGTGGGGCTGAGAGAGCTAGAAGCTGTGACTGACCCAAGGTCACCCAGCTGGCTTCAAGTGGAGGAGTGAGGAATCAAACCTGGTTCTCCAGATTAGAGTCCTGCGTTCTTAAACACTACACCAAGCTGGCTCTCCCACATAAATAGTAGGCACACAGGTCCTCCAGACTCCTGATTCATACTGGGATTGTGAATCAAGGGAAGCAGTTAACCCATTTATCCTACACTATTTTCCCAACCTAAGATGGCCCCACGTGTTGCTATTCACCCCACAGGGCAAAATATACAGACAACACACAGTATGTCTGCATATTTGCTCCAGCATGGCAAATAGCAACTCCAAGGGGTGAATCCAAATTGGTCTCTGCAAAACTGCTTTTTGTGGGGGGAAAGGTGGTGTGTTCCAATAATGGAATTCCAATTAACATGTCCGCTTTGGCCCCATATGTTTAAAAACTTGCAGTATTTATATTAGGAGTGGTGATGGGCTCCCTGTTGCCCATCACCCTGTTGAATTCTATAAATAAAATAAATAAAAGTAATCTGGAATATTTGGGGATAGGATGTGGTTGTGGCGACAGCTCATATATGCTGTTGGTTTGGTTGCGATGAGGCAAGGCATTCTGTGTAAGCATAATATAAGCTTAATAGGTTCTTTGAGTGGTACTTCATGCATTTCAGTTATGGTTGCCACACCACAGGGCACACCAGGGTTGGGGTCAGGGACATGGCGGGGGGTTGGCTATGTCTCCAAATGGGCAACTTTACAGAATTGGGCTTCAGCAACCTACAGCTCCCCTTCTGCACTGGAAAATGCATCATTTCCAACATAACAGAGGAGCCACAGGGCATGCTAAAGCCCAGTTCAGTAAAACTTTACTCCAAATGATTGCTGTGGATTCTGTGCTTGGAATATCATTTCCAGGGACATGCAGGCCCATTTGAGATCAGGACTGCCGGGAAAGCAGACTTTAGCCTTCCCTTCCTATGTAATATTCCCAACCTGAAATGGCACTGAAATATCCCACATTAGCTGATCTAACATGATTAATTTGCAACACAAGAGCTCTGACAACTGTAAATAAAGAGACTCTATCTGCATATGTGGGGCAGAAAATTTTCTACAGAAAAATGTGGCATTGGAAATTTTTCTGGAAACTTTTTCTGCTTTGGAAAATTTACCACCCCACATCCAGCACTCATCCAGTCAACCAGACGTGTGTGGACACTGAGGATATACGAGGGCAATGTAACAGAAGAAGAGTACATTGCAGCTAATTTCATTCAGCCTGCTGTAATCGTGAGTTATATTTGTTATATCACATTTGGATCGCTCTGCCAGCTCCTTCTGTCCTCCAGTTTTTAACGTAGCCTTTCTTTTCTGTGTGTTTGTGTGCACTCAGGATGCCCAGGCAGTTTTGCTTGTCTATCACTCTCAGAAATCAGCTTGTAAAAAGATCTTGTAATTGTTGCCCTGCTGTGAACTCTCACAATACAAGAACAGTATTAACTAGGCAAGAGAAGGCACAAGGAACTTCTCAGCTCTGCCAGAAGGTAGCAGTTTTGATGTGAGATTAAGACTATGTACAGGCAACAATAGCTTTTTAGGCACTTGGAAATAGTACAGCAAAGCTTTCATTACCTAAGATATACAGCTTTATTTTCTATTCTTTGCAGCCTGCCATAATGATTTGGGGTTTTTCATAGCCAAGTACATGTGATGTTGGCATTGCATAACTAGAATTCCAGGCATAATCTGTGGGGGAACTGGATATGGATAAGGGCCAGGGTCAAATGACATGCCTTAATTTCCAGCCAAGGAACTCAAGAGTCACATTCAGTTTTTACTTCAGACTGCGCCCTGGAAACACCCAAATGAGCCTCCTAAAGTATGACAGGTACTTCCACTATGAATGTGTGTACTTGTTTGTGTGACTGTCACATGGTGCTATTATGCTCAGGACAACTGATGCACTGCTCTATTGCCAATGGCCAAAACATTTTTGAAAATGTGTATTTTTAATTTTTTTCCATTCCTGTGTCAAAGATTGGTACCTATGTATTATGACTAGAGATAGGCATGAACCGGGAAAATTCCGAACTGTGCGGTTCGTGGTTCATTGCATTCAACAAACCATGAACCATGAACTTTCATGAACTTGCCCCAGTTTATGAAACCATCACTTCCAGGTCAGCAGAGAGCCCATCCCCCCCACTTGCCTAGGAAACTGATTGATTGGCGCCAGGCTGACTGCAGTGACAAACCAAAATACAAACCAAATGAACTGAGATAAAATTCATCATCGTTCATGAGAAACGGGCTCCCACAAACTGTCAGTTCATGAACCACAAACTGGCCCAGTTCGTGATGAACTTCAGTTCGTATTTCGGTTCGTATCCGCCTCTAATTATGACATATCTGCATGGATGTTCACGTAACTCTTAAAAAGAGGAGAATGAAAGATTGTCTTCTCAGCAATGTCCTGCCATATTTAATTTAGGAATTGAAATTGACTGTGCCAGAAGTTGCTTGTGATCTGGTCTAGGCAATTTTGCCAACCCAACAACCTGTACAGGATCAAGGGAAACTGTTTTAAGAAGTGGGGAGAACAGAGCGCACAACAACGCTGCATCATCCAGTTACATCAAGCTATTGCTGCTGGATCAAAACCTGTTGCAAAGACAAAAGGAAGTACTTTCATTGCTCCACAGAGAGTAATCTTTTGTTTATAACTTTACAAGTTTTATTTGCTTGGAATCAAGCACGATGAAGCAGAAAAATATGCCTAGATTTCAGCCACGATGAGAGTATATTTATTCAGGGTTCAGATGTCCTTATCTGGACATGCAGTTTCTTCAGTCCTCACAGCCTGTTCAGCTTGGTAGAGCTGAAGGTGTGATTATGAAGTCAGCGTAGGCTGTAAAAGGTACAAGACCTACTTCATCTGTCAGTAAGGGAGAAAAAGGAAAAACTTTCCTACTTAGGTATTGAGTTGTATACTATAGTTCAAAAGCCATCTCAGAGACATGCCCTAACATTGCACTGGTGCTGACCTATGACATAGCGGTATTAATGATAAGGCCATGATGTAAGCATATGCCATAATGTTTGTTGTTTAAACCAGAACACAAAAGCAGCCCAGAGCAATAGCTTTGTACTTTGCCATTTAAGCCAAAAATTAACATTAAAAGTGAAAGCAGATGTCAGATTTCAAGTATGGTGGAAGTAGTTTGATAGTTGCTCTCTAAACTAATCTATATATATTTCTATCATATTTGAACTATGGGAAAAACACATATTGGCTAGTGCCTGTGCTGTCACAGCACACTTACATCTCCAAATCCCTGCATCAATTTGCAACTTTTTAAAACATCTTTGTGGACTTTTCTAAGGGCCAAGCTACACATGACGAATGACACTTGAACGGCAAGTGGATTGAGTGGAGGGCAAGTGAACAGGGAGAAATACACTTGCTGTTCAAGTGTCATTCGTCATGTGTAGCTTGGCCCTCAGGTGAAATGATCAGCATATGCAGAACAACAGTTTTCCGCTGATAATTCACTTGTTGAGTGAGGACTGGGGCAAGACTGAAGGCTCACAAAGTTGTGAAGATGAGTTTCAGTTGGGGTGAAGAAGCTACTCTCACAGTTCTTGCTTGCGTCTCCTTTCATAGATGTCTGACTTAAAAGTTCTCATAGTTGTATAAGGTTTGTTTTTATGTCACAATGTGTTTGTGAAGGAGCCTCTTCATTTCTTAAATAAAAGAGCGTGCCAGAAAGGTCCCTTTTAATAGAAGCAACTAACTGAGAGTCTATAACAGGGGCCCACCTCCTCATAACCAAGCCTTTCCTTCCAGTTCCTGGTACTTAAGTATAAATGGGTCATTTTTAAATATTGAAAATTAAGTTGGATTGCTTTTTGCTTTGCTTGTGAAAATGTGTGAAGGGGAAGGGCGGGAGGGCTTAGATGGTAGAGCAAAACTGAAAGGCAGGTGTGTCAGAAAGGTTGAGGAGCTATTGCTTTAAATAAGCCAGCAGGTGTTGCAACACACTGACTCAGAATTGCCAGTGTGAGGTAGGAAGGTAAAATGGGTGGCAGCTTTTATTTATTGTGGATGGAGGTTTTTATAGAGCCCACTTTGTGAGTGGCTCACACTTTTCAAGAAGTAGGCTGTGGAACTGGAAATGGCTTTATGAATGGCAGTGCAATAGGCATATGGAAAGGCATCTGCTCTGGGTAGCAAGCACAGACTCAGTCTGCCTGAATCTTCTGGAAGACTTATGTCAGAGCTGTGTCTGGCCCTTCCATATACAAAAGATGTTTATAGGGCTTCCTTGCACAGGTATCCATGATTGAAAACAATTCTTCAACTAACTTCTCTGCAGTGCAGTCAAGGTGCTCCAGTTTAAGGCCATTGATTTCAAAAGGTTTTGGCAGGAAAACTCTGCTTAGCATTATGTTAGTCATCATGATATCTAAACATGGGCAATTTTCCTTGCAGAGGTTAGTATCTTTTTCAGCTGCTGGGATTCTTAATTGGAATCAAACTTCCATCTTCAATCTCATATGCCATGTAAAGAAAAAAAGGGGGGAAATTCACATGAGTCCATCTTTTAGCCAGCTTTGTGCCTACAAACTGAGATGTATTTGTGACACTTGGATTGAGTCTGGATATGCACATACAAGGCTGTTGTGCATGAAAGGTGATGGAAATGAACTCTGATCATGCTCAGAAGAACTTCATTAGTTTTGTTATTATCTTTACTATATCACATTAAAAGATTAAAGTTGTAATTTTCAAACTGGGTTTTGGAATTCAGTTGTGAAGTCTGTCTCCAGTTGAACCCAGCAACCTCCATATATCTAATTCTATTGAAGTAGAAATCTGTAGCTATTTTGAAACCCAAATGGGTACAAGTCCAAACCTCCCCAGTTTCCCAACTGATTTTGTTTATGCTGGGAAGTCTACTGTGTTGGGTTACACTGGGTCATAAATCCCCCTCCCCACACACATACACACACTTAGGTTACAGCACTATAACATTTAAAATACCAGCTCTGCTTTTAGCTCAGTGGGAGGCTCTAGTTTGCTGCTACATTAGATTTTACTAAATTGGATGGCATTTAGATCTTTTATTTTACAAGTTTATTCTAAAAGAAGCTAGTGAAACAAGCAACAAGCTTTCCCTCCCCTTGAAAGTCACTTTCATGTTGTAAAAGTTTGGTTTTTATATGGCAAAGTGGTTGTGAAATAGACTCTTGATTTCTTAAATAAAACAACATGTAAAGAAGGGCAGGTAGGGGGAATGGGCCCCTCTGAAGGCTTTTTATAGACTACACAGGCATCAAATTGGAACTGCCTCCTCTGAACACAGATTTATGTATGAATTTGATGAAATGCTTCATTTTAGGAGCATGTATGTAGCATGTTTCTAGAGAAGCTTTATTAGCCATTGTACAAAAATAGATGATCAGCTCACAATAAAATAAAATTTAGAGAATCCTCTGTAGCTATTTGGATTGAAGAAAAAAAACAATGAACTTCACTGCCATACAGGAAAGAAATAGGAGAGAGCTTATAATTTGACATCTGGGTTCCAGGAAGAGCCCCAGTATGCTGTGTACTATTCAAATTCAAAAATCAATGAGAAATGGTAGGCGGGAACAAGTAAAAAAAAATCCACGCAGCTATTGGGGTCATTGTCTGCTTTATGCATAAGACTGATTAAAAATGCAGACTCCACTATGTGGTTTAAACTCTCGGGTGCACTGCGGAATTGTAGAAAAGGCCATAAGGTTTAGCGCCCCCCACCCTCGCTTCATTCTTCCACTTTTAATTACAGGGAGTAACTGAAGTGGGGGGAAAGGGTTTAGAAAATGCTGTGCCCAGGGCCATTGGGTGCTTGGATCTGTGATTGTATGCTCCCCCCCTCACCTCCAAATAAGGGCATGCTAAGTCGACTGAGATACTATTACTCCATGGTTCCATGCTAATAAGGCATGCTTCCCACAGTGTGTGACAAAAAGAAGAATATTGTGCAGGGCTAATGGTTAATTTGTAGTGACATGTGTGTTCCTTGATTGTTTGTGGAGTCTCCTGATTCACTCATGTACAATTGAGCTTCTCTCACACACACTCAGTCTCTCTTCTTTTCTTTTCATTTAAAGGACATGATAATACGTATTTAAAATAAAGCAGTTCTGAACTTCTGAGAGAGCATTCATTAATGTAATGATGTCCACCAGCAACCTTTTTCTTAAAAAATAACAATAATAGTAGTATTTGCATTTGAAACTTATTTACCAGGAGCAAGTCATTAAAGTGTTGACCATTTTTTAAAAATGTTAATAATGGTGGAAACTCATCACGGATAGCATCAAGCCCCAGTGACATTAATCTATATAGCATGGATTTGAAAGTCCTCTGGGAAGCATATATTTAGACTCACTGCTGTGCGAACATGACTGTTAGGATTATGGAGGCCCTACAGAGTGAAGAAAAGCATAACACTCCTTCTGACTAGAGAGTAAACAATGGGGCGATTGTCTGCCTACGCTTTGGGACTAAACAGCCCTACTGCTGAGGGACTCTAGGTAAAAGCTGCTATCAGGAAGGAGTCTTAATGTTTTCTTCATGGAGCTAGAAGGCTGTCAGGGATTCAGATGAGCTACCCTAGTGAGCTTACAGGAAGCAAAACAGGATATTCTTGTTTAGGGCCTGCTTTGGGTACTTATGCAACACTTGAACTTCTCCAAATTCTCTGGCTTGAGCGACGAGCCTCTAAAAAGAATAGCAAAGTGTCCTGCTAGTGTGGGAAATGTTGTTAAAGAGCACGTTCCCCCTGACAGAGCCAGCTTCTTTATTTTTCATTACTATCCACTGGTGGTGGAGTACACAAAAAGCTAGCCCTAGTCACTGCTGAATGCCATTTCCAGGCAATACAGAAGTAGCCCAGATTAGCTGACTATGAACAGAATTGCTTTTTGTGTCATCTCAAAGCAATTTTCCTGTGATAAAAACAGTGTGTGTCTATAACTGCTCCTATGCAATCACTCTAGGCTTTTTTTATTAAAAAGGGTGGGGGGGGGAATACTCCTAGCCAGTCAGGTAGTAACTTGGTGATGCAGGCCTTAGGATAAGGCTACTGTAAATGCTCTGGCTTGGAGGAAGAGTCAAAGTTCACTGTGCATCTTTGAAATCAGAAAATCATGTGATGTGGCTTAGCATTAGACATGGGCACAAATTAAAAAAACAAACCACGAGTTTCGTGGTTTGTGGGTTTTCACGAACCAGAAACCACGAACTGGCACAGAACTGGGGCCAGTTATGAATCAGTTCGTGGTTCATGGGGTTTAAATGCCCCTTTCTGGCAGCGGCAGGGAAAGGGGCATTTAACAGTTTAAAGGGCTCTTTCCTGCCTTGCAAGCAGCAGGTCCCTTTAAACTATCAGCTGGTAGGCAGCAGGAGAGGGATCCCCCCTCGCCGCCTGCCAGCTGATAGTTTAAAGGGACCTGCTGGTGGCAGGGCCCTTTAAACTGCCCAAGCCCCAGCCCCCCATTTACCTTCCCCTGCAGCGCGCAGTGTCCTCCATCCCGTACGCCCATTTGAGGGGCAGCAAGGCCATTTTTGGCCTCCTCCATCCCTCTGTGGGCCTCCTCTGCCGCTCTGCGCAGAGGCGGAGGAGGCCCGCAGAGGGACAAAGGAGGCCGAAAACGGCCTTGCCACCCCTCGCAGGAGGAGGGGGAGTAGGCTGTGGGCCTGCAGGAACATTAATCAAGGTAAGCGTGGGGCTGGGGGGGTGGGGGCTTGGCGGGGCTGCGGTGCGGGTAGGGGGCTGGGGCTGGAGTTTGTGGGCCATTTAAAGGGCCCTAGTGGCAGGTCCATTTAAACTATCAGCTGGCAGGTGGCAAGGGTGGGATCCCCCCTGCTGCCTACCAGCTGATAGTTTAAAGGGACCTGCTTGCAACCGGCAGGAAAAGCTTAAACTGCCCCTCTCCGTAACCAATACGACCCAAACGAACCAGTAACCAGTTCGTGGAAGTTCATGGAAAGGAGCTTCCACGAACCACTGGTTTGCGAACCACAAACTGCGCCGGTTCAGGCTTTTTGGGGGGGGTTGTATTAAGGTTCGTGCCCATCTCTAGTTAGCATTACATTTATGCACTTTGAATGGTACATATTTTGCTGGTGTTATCTGAAAAGTCTATTGGAGGGCAATTACCACGAGTCAGGTGCACATTTGTGTAAAAGTGATGACTCTGGGTAGCATTACAAAAATTAAATTCCAGTTTTGCACTTGTTAAGACACAGCCACAGATGACAGGAAACTCAGCAGAGAACACAGCATTTTCTGGTTTGCTCTGCCTTTTTCATGATCACAGGTTCTCAGATTTTTGGTTAAACAAATCTTCCTAAACCAAGGAAAACTTACTTGGGTTGGGCCTTCCCAAGTATTATCTAAAGAAATTAAGATGGACAGCTGAATTTACCACTTTAGTCATCATTCAGGGAGGGATGGTAGCATAATGTTGTGACTAGCACTGGGAGAATAGCTATGAAGCTAGCCTTGGGCCAGTCATTCTCTTTCCACCTAACCTACCGCCTAGGATTGTTGCAAGAATAAAAAAGAGGAGGGAAGAGAAACAATCTGAACTCCTTTGAGAAAAGACTAGATTTTAAAGTGTGATTGCTGGACAGAAGAAGGATCTGTCCATGTGGACTTGAAACATATTCTAGTTTTCCACAAGGAGAGTGAAAAAAGACAAGAAGGGGAAAGAGCAGAATTACAGTGTTAGTTACTGTTATTGGTTGGACTTGATTGGTAATGGGCCTAGGAAATCACCTTAAACTTCCATCACAGGTATGCGTCACAAAAATGACCAAGCCAGAAGGTCTCACAAAAGAGGTTTGCCTCCCCTACCAACCATCTGTTCCTTCACAGAGTTCTGTCTGGCCTTGATATATTGAAAGAGAAGAAAAAGCTTTAAATAGAACAAGAAACTCTGGTTCACAGGATTCACAGAATGGATAACTTTTTTGTCCATTGTTAAGCACTGATAGTGTAGCACTGCTGTAAAAACATGTCCTTACCATTATTATTAAGGTGGTACAGGAAATACAATTAAACCATTCCGATCATAAGGACCCCGGTTCTCTGGCCAAACTATACCAGCACTACTCTATAGGAATCAAAGGGGTTGTGTGGGTGTGTGCACATGAAGACAGAATATTGCCAGCTGTTTTGAACATTCCCTGCTGTTCTTTGCTTCTGCAGAACATATGCTATGTATTGCACCACCCTGCTCTGTGACCCCATTTGCATGCGGGCACTCTGCGATAGTCAGGAAGAAGAGTTGGCATTAGCAAAAGGTGTTCTTGCATCCAACTGCTGTAACCCAAGACAAACTGACTTGAGCAGCACTGGGCTTGTCTGACAGAAAACAGATAATGGGAAATGATCTGATCTCCCACAAATTGATTTTAATTGAGTCTTAGTGCATTGGCCATATGGACTTCTGTGAAGATTCACAAAATGCTGGGAGAAGTCACATTTGGAGTTTCTCATGAACTAGTAGCTAACAAGTTTTTCAAAATTAAATGTTACTTCTCCTTATGCCTTGTTTTTTTAGAACTCTTGGCTTTTTTTTTCTTGATGGTTGCCCAACCTGTCTGTCATTAGTCCACTTTCCACCCATAATGCAACTTTAATTTTAGTAACCTGAATAATGCCCTACATTTGTGGCTTCCTTTCTGTAGGTGTGGTAGATGAAACATTCTCAGAAGAGTTAATCAGAGGTGTTCATAATGATCAGGCTAACAGTGGCTTGCCAGTAATAACTGAGTGAGTTATTAGCTATTGCAAGTTGGCATGATGCAAAACCTGTAACTTTATTAACTGGCTATGTTGCTTCTGTATATCCTGTTGAGGGTGGAGTGCTTTGGTGTCTTCATGAGATTTCTGCTGTGACATTTTCTTCTCAAAGAAATGACCTGCTATTCAGAGCTGTGGGAGGCAGGGTATTATAACTCACAGGACTGGGATGGGGGAGGGGGGATTAACCCTAGTAATGTTTAACATCACTTGGCACATTAAAATTTGGTTCCTGTGGTGCTATGACAATAAATAAAATCTGGTTGTGTTAGTTTTAGCTTGCTGTGAGGATTCACTAGGCACTTTTTTCCTGTTGAAAACTTTTGCAAATGTCCTTTTGCCTTTTGGCTGAGTTTACAGAAGTAAACATTGCTCAAGCTGCAAAAGAGATTGGCTCGGGGGGGGGGGGGGCATCTGTTGCACTTTTCCTCAGAATTTTTTTCATGATGATATTAACCATGGTAGCCCTACAGTAGTTGGGAAGCTGCAGTGAACTTCTGTCTTGATGACTTCACTATCCAGCTTCAGCCAAAAGGTAAAGGTATGCTAAATTCATGTCCACTCTGAGCCTGCTTACAGGGAGAGTGGACTACAAATTCAATAAATAATAATAAAATGTTAACCAAACAAAAAGTTAATAGCATGTCTTTTGTATTACCTTTCTCTAATCCTAGTTGACAGCCAAGGTGTTGTATTAAGTATTCCATTCAGTCCATTCCAGTAACCTATGCAGTGAAATAAAGGCTACTGTGGCATGGGTTGTGATGGACGAGATGATCCACCATAAGTCTTGACTACTTCTGCACCATGCCTTTTCCCTTCTCATCTTAGACTCTGCAGAAAGTGCATGAGTTGCCTGCCATATCCATCTCTTTTTGTGCATCCATCTAATCCTAGAGACCTGCACCAATTCCCTCTTACTTGGAGGTGCCATACTGGTTATACTTTCTGGCTATTTAGAACTCTACTGTTTTGCTTTGGGGTGAATTTTCTTAGCCTTACCTGATCTACTCCATCTTTGCATTAAGCAGCTGTCATGCCATTCTCAACCCTGATTCTGCCAAATCCAGCACTAAGTGGTATGAACTTGCAGCAAGATGCAAAGGCACTATATATAGGCACTATAGGGGAAAAAAAGTTAACACAAAGTAGGATTGTTTCTAATGTTGTCACTGCCTTGCAGCTACTAGCCAGTTTCTTGCCACAGTGTGCATCCAGCCACCAACATTCACCTTCTTCATAGTCCATTGCTCTCTCTCTCTCTCTCTCTCTCTCTCTCTCTCTCTCTCTCTCTGTGTGTGTGTGTGTGTGTGTGTGTAATGTAACTGAGAAAAAAACTAGGTAGATCATTGGTTTAGAGGGAGGACTGTGTTCTGTGCAATTAAGTGCAAAAGCAACTGCCCCAAAGGACTTGGAAGCCATCATTGCAAACAGCGTAGCTGAAACTCATGATAACGGAAAAAAACAAATGGATTTTATCTGAGCTGGCCATGCCCCATCTGGAAAAAATTAATAACAGCACATCATTTGTTCAGAACCCCCAGATCCAAAACAGAAACAGAATTTTTTTTCAGTGCATACCTCAGTGGACACACACTGGGATGCTTTCCTTTTGTCTATTTGAAGAATTTATTTCCCACACATCAGCCTGAAGGCTTTGGGGCAGTTCACAAAAATCATAAAATATTTCAGTCACACCATGTGAACAGGAAGGCATGCTTTGTTGAAGGTACCACTCATGTTGATGCCATTCTTCTTATCTCAGCACCACATGGTCACCCTTATCTGCACATCACCCAGTGATGGTGGTTTAAAAAATGACATTTGCTAGATCACTATAGCACAGTAATGTTATAACACAATCTACTAGTCCTTATGCATTCTCAACTTCCATTTTATTAAAAAAAAGAAGTTCCTTTCTCTAGTTCCTGTCATTGCAGAGTTCTAAGATGAACTCCTGCAAAACAAAGAGGGCTAGAGACCTTCCCCCACCCCCCCAAATTCAGAGGAGCTAGTTGATCGTGGCAAGAGGTCCTTCTAATACTATTGTTCTATAGCAATCTGGCAATTGCCGGTTTTGAAAAGCCCCAATAAAGCCCTCCAATAGTCCAGAGGAAGATGGCAGCTACAAGTGGCTGAGGAAAGGGAAAAGCAGGGGCAACTGCCATGTAGGTCCTCTGTTGCCACAGCAAATGCCTTTGACTTTGCTCTTACAGCCACAACTAGAGAATCGTTATGGAGTGGAAACAACCTAGAAAACCAAAACAGTGGAAGGGCAAGTGGATTGGGGTGATCAATGGCTTCAATCTGACACAACTGTTAAAAAGCACCTAACATGAGTAACCTCACTTCAGTATCATTTCTGCATTTTCTCTCCTCTATCTCCATCTCTTAGAAGAAAAAAAGAAATTATATAGAATTCTCAGACAAAGCTAAAATCGATTTTCAAAGGATAAAACAGCTAAATTATGGTCTATTTCTAAAGCAGACTGAATTACAAATTTGATATTTAAGAGAACACTTTTCACTCGGTGAGTATGTTTCTCAAGAATGGCTCAGTAACTACAGGAATTTTATTTGCTTCCCATGCATACACAGACACACACAAATAGAGCGTTATCAAATGGAAACAATTTATGCTGGAATACAGAGTAGCGAGCTGAATATTTGGATGCAGTAGTGAATTTCGACTAAACTTGCTATGAGGAGATTCTTCACTTGGATAATGGCGGTGGTACAGCTAGCTAAAAGGAGACAGCATAAATGAAACATAGGGCTTCTCCCAGTAGTTGCAATGACTGCCTAGGGCCACAATAAGCTAGGCATAATGTGGAACAGTCATCCAGCTTATATCAATGAACAACCTGCTCTCCATACTATGGAAAATAAGCTTGCTTTTTTCCTCTGCTACAGGCTATGGCCTGGTCTTGCGCTAAGTGAAACACCAATCAAGAATTCCAGAGAAACTCCATCTCAGTTTTGGGACCAATAACAAGCTCTTTTTCTTTTTTTTCAAAATTGAGAGCTTTATAACATCAAAGAAATATGAAGCCAATGTGAACAAACAACTCATAGAATCAGTTGGTTGCATCCCTACAATATAAAGAAGGACCAGTTGCTGGGAAGGGAGTCTGTTGTTAAGCGTTTTGTAATAAAATGTAACTAGTCCTGACAGCTGTCAAGTCTTTAGCTCTCTTCAGACTTGATCTAGTGGCCATTGAGCTCAATGGAATGACAACAACTGAGCAAACCTCATGTGATTGTGCTGAACCACATTCACCTCTCCCAAAGGCACACAGCAGCATCACAAGAATGCCTTACAATCCCCTTTCCTTACTATGCCTCAGCCACTGTTTGGTTGAGCGGTTAATTCTCTCCCTGTTTCTCAGCTACAACTCAAGTGATCACGTTCAGGAGTGTAACAAAAGATTATGGCGAACAGGAGGAAGACTTCTTGTCAGAGGTGGATTTGATGCGTGTTTTTGGCTCTCACTTTAAAATGAAACAAAAATTTCCAATTTTGTGCTCAAAAAGCACTCAGATGTTTGCCTTGACTCATATGATTAGGCTTGTAGATTAGCAGAGAAAATGAAAAGGACCTACTCGCTTTTAAAAAACTATTTTCCCTCCTATGTATTCAACAGCCATATGAACAGAAGATAAAAAGGTAAAACTTTTCCTGGCATGAATTTCCAGTGGAGAGAATTAAAAGTTTTACTTCATTGCTTAATTTTTTGTGTGTTACACTATTATTAAAGACCCCAAACCAGGAATAGTCAAAATTGTAACAGACCTAGGGGAAAAAACTCAGATATTTTACATTGGAACAGAATTAAGCTTGCTTCACCTCATGAACTTTGAGGTCAGGACATGGCCAGACTTTACATATTGGAAATATAAGGATTGTCAAAACAAACACACATCTGGATCTGGCTTGGCAGGGATACAACAGTGGTTAAATTACTTCCCTTCCCCATGCCTCAGTTTGGACCATAGCTAGACCACTTAATTTCACTTTTTCAATCCTAGTAAGAAAAGGCAAGTGAACATGCAAACGACATATTGGGGAGGGGAAATCCAATTCATCCCTCTGCCAGCCCTCTTCCCAATACTGCCTTCGCGCCCCCTTCCTTGCCTGCTCCCATTTCCCCACATTACCCATAGTTCCTGCCTCTTGCTTTTCCTCCCTTGCCAACTTCAATATTCCCTCCCACTGACTTTCCTTCTCGTGCTGAACAATAACAAATAGTACTGAATAACATCAATCTATACACATTAGTATTTAACAATGTATTTAACAATGCAAGTTCTTATTACTCTCAATGAAAAAATGCCAAGTGCTATTATAAATATACACAGTATCATTCCATAAATACGGACATTGTCTCCGTCGCATCTCTTCCAAGTACTTCCGATGAGAAAGTATTCAATTCATGATAAAGGTACAGCCCCTGACAAAGTAAGGACCGCGAAACAAAGTCTGCTAGCGATTTGTCAGGCTGAGTGAGGGACGTGGCTTCCTTGCATTGAGTGGGACATATCCTGGTCTTCCATTGTTTTCATCCTCCCCACATCAAGGAAAGTACATCTCTCATGAAAAAATATTGTTATTTAATAGAAACTGTTCCCGAATGTGTATTGAGCTATACGGAATAAATGGACTGTACTTTGGAACAACTTGGCTAATGGATTATATGGAATGAACTTTGATTTAATACATGTATTGAATTGGAGTGTCTTTGGAGTATGGTTGTATGTAATTATAGGATATTGATGTGTTAATACTATTTATGTAATTGTATTTATGGAATGATATTTATAGATTGGAATAATATGTACAGATTGATGTTATTCAGTAATATTTAAGGAAGACCCTTGTTATTTTTCAGTATTGTAGTCTTTTCTTCAGCCTCCCTAAGTGGGTTTTCCTTCGCATGCTGCCAGCTTTGTTTCCTTTCCCTCTTCTCCTCTTGCTAACTGCTGCTCTCTCCTCCCCCTTCACTTCTTCCTGAACCTCCCCCCCCCTTTTAATGGCAGCCACACAACATCCAGTACTGTTTTGAGCCATCCAAAAACTTACTGCTTTTGAGGAAATTAATTATTTCTATAAAACTGGGGTTTGCTACTGCTTATCAGGGTGGGACACAAAAGAACTTTAAAACCACAAATGGAGACAAGCTACTTGGGGCTAGGGTTCCCAGGTGCCCGCCAGTGGCGGCCAAACTCCCAGGGATATGTTCCCTTGTCCGCCAATCGCTGGGTGATCAGCAGGAGGGGGCAAGCTCCTGGAGCTTGCGTGCCACTGGCAGGCTCCTCAGAAGCACATGCTGTATGCAAGCTACCACCTGGCGCAGTGACGTCACTTCCATAAGTAATGTCATTGCGCCAGCCATGGGAATGTTCCCATACTTCGTTTGGGGCTGATTTGGGCCCCAAATGGGTCAGATTGGCCCTGTGCAGAGTGCAGGAGCACTCTTGCATCTGGCGCAATGACATCACTGATGGAAGTGATGTTGCCGGGTGCCTGATGTTGTGACATCATTTCCAGAAGTAACATTATCACGCCGACTCCGGAGATACTCGAAGCTGGGAAAAGGTAAGGCGGGAGGCTAAAGGGACCTAGCAACCCTACTTGGGGCTGCTCAGCCAAAGCAGGCAAACTTGGATTTTGGTAGGAAAATCAGCATCAGAGTGGGGGAGTGAACAGGGGTCGACCAGAGTTTTCCATGCCACCAAAGGCATTAGACCTCCTTGGTGTAATATAGGAATGCATGTTATAGATGATAGTTTGACAAAGTGGTCAGTACATGAAGGGGGTTGTGGGGTTAATTAATTTTTCTTAAAAATAGAATTTATTTTTAAGTACATATTCATGATGGTTGCAAAGTTTTGATAAGTGTATTGGTTTCAGAATAGTTCTTAAGCTAGATGATTTCACAAATAGACACAGACAGCTCAGGCTCCACGCAGATTGCCTAACTGAGCAAGAATGAACACTTTTATCTCAGCTGTCAGACTAAAACAGAAGTTCACTCTGTACCCTGAAGTATAGCTATTCTCCAATCATCCTTCCAGCCCCCCTCCTTCTTTCCTCAGAGACTTTAAACTCACAGCAACAAACGTTAGAAACTCCACATTAGCAAAGAGAAATAAAATCCAAATCAAATACGTTACAGACAATACAAGTTTCTCTGGAAAATATGGATGCCTTGGAAGGTATACTCTATAGCATTATACCCAGTTGAAGTCAGTCCCCAAACTCCAGCCTCCCCAGGCACACCCCTCAAATCTCCAGGAATTTCCCTGCTCACAGCTGGCAACTGTACCCTTTTCTTGCTTCCTTCACTCCCTACATCAATCTACTTTTATTGGCCCGCTGTCTTCTAGGGTAAGCCCCTAGAATCTATAGAATTCGGGTTGCCAGTCCCCTGCTTGGGGCAGGGAATCCCCTGCTCCCACCCCCCACCCTTGCATACCTGGCCAGTGGAGTGGAACGCGCCTCCCAGGGCGCGCTCTTAGGCCACAGGCAAGCTCCCAAATCAGCCCAGATCAGACCACTGTAGAGTGCAGCAGGGCTCCTGTCTTCTGCAGTGGCCCAATCCAGGCTGAAGTGGCCTGAATCAGGGCCAAATTGGCCTGGATCTAGCTATGCTGGAATGCAGGCGGTGAATCTGCCACAAGCTTCACTAAGAGTCCAGAGTTCAACCAAGCCGAGCGGGGAACAAGCGAGGAGCGTAGTCCAGGGAGCCGAATTCAAAGGTCAGAGCCAGGAAAGCAGTCAGAGCAGAGCTGGGTCGCAGTAGAGCCAGGCGGATCTGTGCGCAGGTGCTTCTGCAATGAGGGAGAGGGCATCCTGGCTTAAGAGCAATCACCTCCAGGGCAGTGCTGCATCCTGCTAAGACTCAAGGTCACTACGCCGCTGTTTGAGTGCCTGAAGCCTTGCACTTCATCTCCTTTCCTGTGCAGCAAGATGCTGCCGCACTCTACGCTGCCTTTCAGGTTCAGGGGAGCTTGGTGGGGATGTTGCCCTGATCTCAACTGCTGGTGCAGGTAAGGGAACAGCCTCTGTCTCTGAGTCTGCCCTGGATTCCTCAACCTGCTCTGGCAAGGGTTCCTGCTGTTCCACTCCCTGCTGGTCTTCCAAGTGGCTGACTCTGGAGGGGCTTGGAATACTCTCTCCCCTGTCATCCTCCCTGAGGTCTTCATCCTCTGAGGACTCAGAGCCCACGACACTAGCCTGAATTGGGCCACTGCAGAGCGCAGCAGCATTCCTGCACTCCACAGTGGCTGGATCTGGGATGAATCAGCCCAAATCGGACCCGAATTGGCCTGGATCAGGCCGCTGCAGAGCACAGCAGCGCTCCTGAGCTCTGCAGTGGCTTGATTTGGGCCAAATCAGGCCCCTGCGGAGCATGGGAACTCTCCCAGAGTGGCCCATGGCCCACATGATGACATCACTTCCAAGAATTGACATCATCATGCAGGCTGAGAGTGTGCATGCTTTGTGCGCATACAACCAGTGAGGAGAAGATAAGTGCTGGGCCTCCCACCTAGCGGGTAGGGATACCTGGCATCCCTATGTAGAACCCATCATAATTCTCTAAAAGAAACAGGAGCAGTTTCCCTTCCTTTTTCTAGCTAAGCTTATCCTACCCAAAATACCTTCTTCCATTCAATTCATGCAACCTATGCCTGTTTTCTGAAAGACAGGGGCTGTTTCCACACACGTTGAATAATGCACTTTCAATGCACTTTAGTTATCCTTTAGAAGTGGGTTTTTTGTTCCACACATGGAAAAGCAGTTACAAATGTTCACTAAAGCGTATTGAAAGTGGATTATCCAACGTGTGTGGAAGCAGCCATGGTAAGCATTAATCAGAACTACAGCTATTTACTGTGCTCTGCCTTTCCTGTGTCTCTAGTGGCTGAAGTGCAGAAGTGCATTAAAAGTAAACATTTAAATGCATTCACAGACTGCAGGATGACCTTTGACCTGTCTTGGGCCCCCTGACTTTTGTACCTCAATTCCTCCCTCTTGGTGGCCCTACATCTGGGGAAAGTCCTGGTGGCCATAATTATCAATCAGACCCTGCAGAAGATTTCATCTGACCTGTGGAGTTCTGACTTTATATGCTTAGGTAACACAACAGGCTAATGAAATGAAATCATTTTTATTTTCCAGGGCCACATTATGTCACTTGTGGATATTTTACAGTACTCCATTCTAAACACAACTACTTTTCCAGCTTTTTTTTTTAAAGCTACAATTTTATGGAATTCAGGCAATATTTGCCATTTTCCACTGAAAATACTCTTAGATAGCAAATTGTGGCCTGACAGCATGTGCTCCATTGTTAGAGCTAATCTTGTCTTGGTCTTGTCAGTTTCTGACCAAAAAAGGCGACTTTGGCCGTTTCTGCACGGCTTACCTCAACCTGGAATGCTGTGCAACATGCTGAAAAAAACACAGATTGTGTTTTCTCGCGAGAGTTTTGCGTGGTGTTGCGCAAAACTCGTGCGAGAAAACGCGATCTTCCTAGTTTTTTTCGGCATGTTGCGCAGCGTTCCGGGTTGAGGTAAGCCGTGCGGAAATGGCCTCTGCCTGCTCATGCACCTTCAATGCCACCTTGGTGTGCACAAATCAGCTGACCACAGCATGGAAACATTGTGCTGCTGCTAAAAGCACAGCACCAGTGACTGGAGGAAAAGCTAGGCCTGCATTTTGTACAGAAAAACAGAATCATACACAAGTATCAGGCAAGAAGTTTGTCAGCTGAATTTGGCATAAGGTTTTCCTGAATGTTCTCATCTTTCGAGTAGAAGAGTTTATCTCCCTTTGACAACACACCCTGGCATAAAGACCCAAGACCACAATATTGGATGCACTAAGGTTGTACTTTATTAATTACAGGTCTGAATTGCCACAACTTAATAAACTCCCCAAACCACCAGTGCAGGTAAATGTATCTGCTAAAGAGAGTCCTTGATCTCAAGCCTGAAGGTTCTACTCTCTTTATTCGGGCAACTCCACCCAAGTTTCAAGCTACAGAACAGCATTCCCACTGCTTCTTGCTTTTTGCCACCTACGCTGGCACATTTAGCAATCTTTCCTTGCCCAAAAAAACTTACGAGTTAGTACAGCCTTCAGGATCCTAGGGCTGGCTTGTTCAAAGTCCCTCAAGCCATTACACCAAAAGAGGCTGTCTCAAGAGCCTACCGAACATCATACAGATGCCTCAGGGTGCTTATTAATTGTTCCCACACCTTCATTTTCTCATCAAATGAATCTGTCCTTGTGACCTATTTAACAAGGCAATTGCCAATCAGTCTAGCCATCCATATGGTTGCATCATGGACTGGCAAAACAAAGCTTCCAGCCACCAGTCAGTGCAGGCTGAGAGCTCCAAAATTCCTACTCTGCCCTTTTAGGCAAACATCCATTCTTGGCTGCTAACATTGGGTGGGAGGTAGGGTTGCCAGTCTCAAGGTGGGTCCTAAAGATCTCCTGGAATCACAATTGATCTCCAGCCCACAGAGGTTTGTTCACCTGGAGAAAATGGCTACTTTGGAGGGTGGACTCTATAGCATTATACCTGGCTGAGGTGCCTCTACTCTCCAAAGCCCACCCTCCCCAGGCTTCACCTCCCTAGGGTTGCCAGCCCCAAGTTGGGAAATTCCTGGAGATCTGGGGGGTGAAACCTAGAGAAACCTGGAAAAAGTGGGATTTGGGGAGAGAAAGGACCTTGGCATGGCATAATTCCATAGAGTCCACCCCCCAAAGTAGCCATTTTTTCCAGGTGAACTGATCTCTGTGGCCTGGAGACCAGTTGTAATTCCGGGAGATCTCCAGCCACTACCTGGAGGCTGGCAACCCTACACCTCCCCCAAATCTCCAGGAATTTCCCAACCTGGTGATGGCAACCTTGGTGGGAAGATTGGTTGCCACTACCAATCAGAGGGGATGAAGAATGGGTGTGGCTTGCTTATATGGCTAGTTCTTCATTGGTTGGCCTGAACAAGGCTGCTTCATAAAGCACCAAAGGACCTACCCTTTACTCTTCCAAAAGCATGAAGACAAACCTGCCCCTCAGTAAAGTTGGTGGTGAGGGAACAGCATTCTAAATGCAGTTTTTGAGTTGCATTCTGCCCATGCTCAAAGACGCTGTGCTATAATTCCAATGTTCTAACTCTGATTTTGAAAGCTGGTTATGGAACTAAGCCCTGTTGAGCCTTTGATCAAGATAAGCTCTGTTCAAACTCCAAGTGCAAATTACAACATTATGGGGTTTCAGACATAGTTTCACTTCACAGCTCCTCAGAATATATTCATTGAACCTGTGCATTTTCTTCAAAGCCTCTAAAATCCTTCCTTTGAACTTCTTGGTTGGGTTTCCTTGTTCTTTCCTACTGCTGAAGTTCCTGGGTTTTCTAATTACTATTATATCAGTGTGTAGGATCAGTGAACTAAATGCCCTATCAATTACTTCTTCCTATTTACAGTTTAATGCAGAGAGAGGGTTATTCTTAATTTGATGGTTGTTCTTTGTTCCAAAAGTCAACTGGAATTTTCTGTACAGTTCCTGTGAGAGAGGAGGGGGGGAAACCATGTTGCCTTTTTATACAAAAACAGAACTTTCGTGGGGGAAGCACTACCCCTGTGATTACTGCATTATATTTCATCATTTTAGGATGAAAGACACCAGCTTTTCGCCTTCTTGCTTCTATTCTCAGAAAGTGGCTCAAATTATTTTAAATTGAAGACACAGCTTTTTTCATTGCTATGGAGATTAATGGCAGTGGCAATGTAATGGTAAAAGATGGGGGAGAAGGGTGATATTTGAACCCTGATATGCAGAGGTATCAATTAACACTAGTAGCTTGCTTGTTCATATGGCAAGTGTTTGTGTGTGTATGGGTTAGTGTGGGGGGCGGGGTGTGTGTGTGCCAGAGAAGTCTGTGTGACATGCCAAGCTGTTTCTGGGAAGCTTCTCAAACTTCTGGTTTAGCGCTGACCTGTGAATACAACACCACTGCCCAGTAAAGGCATTCACAGAATGTCCTAGTCTCGCTGCACTGGTTAAGCAAGGAGAGAGCCCATCTTACTGTGTTTCCTTATGATTAGAATGGGTGCTCCAGATCAACATGATCAGACTGTGGTTGAACTACTCCGGTTGCCAACTATGCTGCTGCCATTTATTTGGCTATTGGAATAGGCAATTTAAGCATGAGATTAGAATCTAACATGCCAGGTTTTGCCAAACTTGTATCCATTTACAGCGGCTATTAATAAGACTTCATATTGGTATAGCACTTTAGAGCATTCAAACCCTTCAACTATTTTTGTGAGGTTTTAGTTTTGGAGTGAAAAGGGGAATGTCAGTGATGAAATGTTTCCTGAAAGCCCCATCAGTTACCATTTTCATGCCATTTCTATCTTTGTAGGCCTTATCAGCTACTCCTTCAGCACTGTTTTTAATGATGATTTTCCTAGAGACACAATATTTCTACATGATGACATCAATGAATGCAAACAAAGCTATTCAAGCTGAAGACATCACTAACAAACTTTGTTAGCATTTTATGACATCATAGGGTTGCTGGTCCCCCAGTGAGGGCAGGAGATCCCTCGCTCCACCTCCTGCCACCACACTGACAGGGGGAAAAGCCAGGGGAACAGGCTTTCCAGCATACTCTTCTGGTGCAGTGCAATGACGTCACTTCCAGGAGTGAAGTCACCGTGCAGGCTGTGGGAGTGCTCCCATGTTTTGTACCAGGCTGATTTAGGCCCCAAATGGGCTGATTCTTTAAGCACTCCCATAGCCTGCGCGATGACATCACTTCCAGAAGTGACATTATCACACTGTGCTGGGAGTGCACAAAGACCTCCAAAATGTGAGTGCTATGTTCCCCACCCCTCCAACTGGGAGGAAAAGGGGACCTGGCAACCATGTGACATTATGATGTAGCCAAATCTCATTGGCTATGAGAGAACCTTACTGTTTTTTGACAGAAGGTGGCAATTTTTTAAAAAGACACCAAAGCCACAGTTGATTAAGGTTGACACTGCATTCAAATTTTTCCAAAGAAAGGAGGTGTTAAGAAGTATAAACAGGGTGTCATTGCTACCTGCCAGTGAGTCCTCTTCAGAGACCGAGGAACCAGCAGAGCCAGCCCCGAGGGCAGAGAAGCCAACATCAGAGCCGGCTGCAACACCAAGAGAGCTTGGGGTGGAGCAGCAGGATGCGCAGCCAGGAACCTCGGGAGAAGCCGCCAGAGGCGAGGACGCATGGAGGGGAAAAGGGGCACCAGCATCAAGTAGGGCCGAGTCTCCTGAGCCAGCCACAAGATGAAATACCTGGGTGAGGGCAGCTGTGTGGGAGAGACGCAGGAGCGTATGCCTGCAAGCACAGCGTCAAGTGCAACTGACCCTGGAGAGCGAGGCGAGTCAATCAGAGGAAGAGGGAACACCTGCCCCTTGCCCTCCCAACCAGGGAGAAGTATAAAGGAAAGATGCTGAGCAGAGCTCAGCACGGAAGCAAATTTGCTCACCACTCCTTGCAACCTGAGCCTCGTGCCTGGAAGCCTTGCACCTCGCCTTGAACCTTGCTCCCCTTTGAACTGACCTCCCAGATTTCAACCTCGGCTTTGCGTTGGACCTCTCGCCCACCTAACCCTAGTGTGGACTGACTTCTTTGTACTTAACCCAGACTGCTGACTCCTGCTCTAGCAGACCACCTTGCTGTTACCTGGTCTGGCCCACCAGTGAGCTCACGTGCCTGCCTGACGTCCGGCATGCACCCCAGCCAGAGCATGACACAGGGTCAGGTGGGGCAATGTAAAAGTGCAGGGTGGCATGCAGCAACAGGGTGAATATTTTTGCCTCCCTTCACACTTGAAGTTTTTCATTCATCAGACATGTCCCAAGTTTAGTTCAGCTGTAGTTAAAATAGTTCACAGACATTTTCTCAAAATCTTCATAACATCCTGGGTGATATAGGCTAGTATAATCCCCATATGATATTCCTACCTACTTATGTACCAGCTAGTTAGCTTAACCAAGTTGCTCCTCTCTTGGCCTGCCTAGCGCTCCCTAGGCTAAGTTTATGGCTAAATCAGACTGTTAGCCATGTGCTCCAAGACCACTTTTTGGTGACAATATCTCTGAATTAACTGTAGGAGAAAAACTATGACAGTTCCCAAGTCTATAAGAACTTAAGATGCTATCATTTTCTTTCTCTTTCCATAGAGGCCATCTTGCTGCTTACCTAAATAATCCAAAAAGGGCTGCAGACAGCAATTTCTTGAGCAGAATAATGACAGTTTAATCTTTACGTATCTGAAAAGCAGCTATTTGTAAGCCACACGTGCCCAAGCTTTTGGCAGAAGTAGCTCACTGCATGATGGTGCAGAAGACTAAATCATCTGTCTTTCAAAACAAAGTGCGTGTTGCAACTTTATTGTTTTTTGTTTTTCCTTGAAAGATTTATACACAGAATATTTATGCATTTATCAAAGATATTTAAAAATACTGTAAATGAAGCTACTTGTTAGTTTAACTGACATAAGACCTTGTTGGATTCTGTTGGAAATGGAGAAATATTTAAAACCGCCATTCATTTTTTTAAATCAGAGGAAATAGATTCCATAACCTCATTACCCTAAATAGTCGTATGTTCCTTGATGTCTAGAACTATCTGCTTTAAGAGACTGGATACGTTTTATTTCTTTATCTACTTCATTTATACCATGACTTTCTCCCCACTGGAGAATCTAAAGAGACTTCTGTCATTGTCCTCTCCTCTGTTTTATCCTCACAACAACCCTGTGAGGGAAATTAGGCTGAGAGGGTACGAATGGCCCAAGGTAATCCAGTGCACTTCCATAAGAGAGTGGATTTGAATCCGAATCTGCCAGAACAGTCTGAAACTCTAACCACTACACAACACTGGCTCTCATCTGTGCAAGATTTTTAAGGATTCCCTCTCACAAAGTATATGAAAAGTTTCATGGTCACCCCTCTTCACACCACAACATTGTAGAACAGAATCCATTTCACTCCTGTCTGTATTCACCGGAATACAGTAAAAAGAGGTTATCTGCATACATGGAAGAATAATGATTGAGGTAATTCATTGGAGACTTATGCATCTGCTTAAATTTCTCCCTTTGGAATGAATGGGATTTAAAAGTGCATAGCTTTGGTTTTATCATGGCCCACTTGTTTCTGCTGAGGATTTCACATGCCCAGAAGGTTTCGATCACTTCTTTCATATGGATGCCAGACTTCCTGCTATAGTGGGAGGTTTGCATGCCAGTGGGAGGGATGCAGGGAGGAACGCATGCCACTGTCCCATGTCCTACCAGTGTACTTTACCTCACTTTAGGTAAAAACTGGAAGTGACATGGTAGATGCCGTGTGGTTTTACAACAGAATTTTTGCAAAATGCTAGAGTGTCTGCCATGTCACTTCTGGTATTTATGGACCCTGCTGTATGCACACCACAAATGCCGGTGTGCCTGGCCCCACCTTGTATTTCCTCCCAGAGATTACCAGTTGCAATCTGGAAAATCCTGTTTTCATGCTTTGAGTGTTAACTCATGATTGAGTTGTAGAAAAAGTGAAGGGAAAGCATTTGTAATGTGAATGAACACTCTGGCCTTTTTAAGTTTTCACATTTACTTTCAGATTTACATTTAAAATCAGAAGCCCTAAAAATCACAAAAAATAACTTCTGGGTCTTACCTCTCCAGAATGGGAAGGCTAATCTTGGCTGCTTGGTAGTAACAGCCCCCTCCCACTTTTGAGTTCTGGCTTTTACTAGTAATGCAGCATGAGCTCACGTTTCACTTTGAATTGGTACTGACTTCCTGGAGAATTTCTCCCTTCCAATCAGATTGTTGCAAAGGAGGAGCAAACAGCACTCTTAGCCAATCCTAGGCTGCAGAACGCAACCATTCTCCTTGCCACTTCCTTCCCACTTCCCCCTTCCCTGTGGGCTGGAGAGGTATTTCTTAGTCTTGTGATAGAAAGAAAAAAAGTCCTGGCTTGCTCAGGGGTCCATAGAATTCAAACACTTTGCCCAATTCACTTGAAACTTGGGGGTTCTTTGAAGGACAGGAAGAAGACAAGGTGCTGCAATTTGGGTGAAAAACAACAACTCCAGCCCCCACCCCAAGAAGTCCCCCATAGGGAATAATAGAAGGAAATAATGGCTGGGAATGTGGCTTTCTCAGGGACCTGTAAAATTCAAACGCTTTGCTAATTTGCTGGAAAATTGAGGGTTCTTCCAAGAGCAGACAGAAGACACAATTTTGGTGACATACGGGTGAAAAAACAATGACGCCAGCCCACCCGCCTCCCCAGAAGTCCCCCATAGGGAATAATGAAAGTGCAAAGATAGCTGGGTGGGTTGCAAGAGAAGGCTTCCTCACTTTCTGAAAAGAAACACACAACAAACCACAAAGAAGGAAGGTAAATGCAGAGTTTTCAGTGGAAAGTTAAAAAAAAATACTGTCAGTCACTGTCAGTGTAGAGAAATGAAATGAATGCAGGCAGGCCTTTTTTTAAAATGCTGGTGCCTGGCTGAAGTTCTGTTGCTGGCTGTTACTTGATGGCCTTTTTAGGAATTAGAAGAAAGAACTTAGTTTAGTTGCACAGAGAGGGACCTACTTTGGACATCTACAAAATTACCCCTCCCCCTTTGATCAATGTGCTTGAAATTTAGAGGTCTTTAGATTAGAGGGGAGGGCTCTGTTCTGTGTAATTTTGGTGCTGTGAAGTGCAAAAACAGCTGCCCCAGAGCCTTTTATTGGTTTGCCCTCCCCATCCCCATTGAAAAAAAGGCCATGAAAACAGAAAAATATGATTTTTTACCTTGACCTGACGATGCCCCACCAAAAAACTACCCAATCATATTAAACATTTCACTCAATAGCCCTGAATATGAAACCACACTAAATTTTTTCTAGATGCATGCCCCTAATACTCATGTCTAAAAACTCTCAGCATCATGTGGTATGTAGCATTCAATGCTCTGTGAGGGAAAGGGAACTGAAAGAATACAGACTAATTCTCATAATTTTGTATATACATAAATATACAGCATATCGAGTATTCAGAGTGTTTGCATATGTTATTTATCTAATCCTCCCCAAACCCTGCTGGGTATTATACACATATTGCAGTTGGGAGTATGAATGACATTGGCTCTTCTACCAGACTAACCATAGGCTTTGACATGTGAATCAGGAAGTTCAAATCTCACTTCTACTTTTAACACATTAACACTGCAGTCCTAAGAAGAGTTACTCCAGTCTATCTTTTGCCAGGCAAATCCTAAGCAGATCTACTTAACGGGCCTATTCCAAGCAAAGTGTGTTTAGGACTGCAGAAAAAAAATCACTTTACTACAGTAGCATCACTTTGATATTATGAACGTGATTTCATCACTTGCCGATGGTACGTGATGACCATACCATACAAAATGAACACATCTACTAGAACATTTATCATCGACTATTGGGTTAAGTTCCATGAATTTGTTTGGCAACCTAAGATGAGTTACATTAGTTACACTAGCACTATTTTTATTTATTTATTTGCATTTCTTTTTAGAGCATGTGTGACTGAATATACAAAGAAGTAAAATATTTATTTATTTTAATAGCTGTGCAGAATAAGGTATTTTGGTAGGTGAGGCTTTGTTAGTCTTAAATGATAAGAGACACAGGCAATCTGGCCCGTCCAGCCAGCAGCGTAGCTGCTTGAGGCAGTGGGCTGCCTTTGCTTCCCCGCTGGAAGAACAGCATCAGACACTCATCTGGCATACAGGGATTGAGAAGAGGGTGGAGCCAAGTGCCTGGTAAGGCAGCTCTGCCCCTGCTCCTCTGCAGTCACCTTGAGCTCAGCCCACCCATCCTCCCTGCAGTAGTACAGACTTTGCTGGTAGCTGTTGCAGGACCAGGTACATTTTTTTTCTCCATTCTCCATATTGGCTGCTGGAGAGTGGAATTTTTTCTTCTATTTTGTACTTCTTGTATGGCTTGTAGTAACTGGCCAGGGTGGAGCTGTAATTAGGATGTCCTTTGGCAGGATTAGGATGGGGAAAATGAGTAGGCCGGTGACCACCCTTGGCACATCCCCATTCGGGAAGAGGAATCGGGGTCTGTCAGGATCACTGGTACTGCTTGCCAGCTGCCAGCTGAGAGGGCAGATTGCCATGTGGCTCCCCCTGTACAAGTAAGGCCCTCCTGCTGTACTAGAGGTGCTGTAGGCTTGGATAAGGGAACCATTTGCCTGGCTGGCCGGGTCCCAGCCATGCACATGAATGGCTCATGCCCAGGGCAGAGGGGCTTGCCCAGACAGGTCAGGGCAGAGGTTCAGGGGTGACCTCAGGGACTGGCCTGTACCATTAGTTAGGCCCTTGCCGTGTATATATGTTCAGTTATATATTGTTGCCAAATAAATATGGTTCATTAGCTCCCAGCACTTGTGTCTGCCTCTTCTTTCTGTCTGAGGTCACAAAAATTATTTTGTTTGTACAAAACTATTGCATCTTGTCACTTGTACAAGAAAAGGCAAAAAGTGGACATACACAGGAAAATGTGAAGTAGGTCCCATGTTGCAGTTTGGGATCAAAGGTTGGAATCTGCAAGGGGTGAAAACTGCTATCCTAGAAGATTTGTAGAGTGACTGTATGAAAGAAATAAATTGTTTCCCAAACATATCCACTTCTATGAAACAAAAGATTGTTTGTGTATGCTAAATTTTCACTAGAAATTTCACCTATAACTAGGAGAAGGTAAATAGATTTTGCTACATATGATGTAGCATATGTAGACCTCTCCCCACCCTACAATTTGGCGTATGAAGCAGTAGATGCTAAGGAAACTACAGCGATCACCTTCCTCTTTTTTTAAAAAAAAACTACCTAACTTCTAGTGAAGAAAAGGGAGGGGGCTGTTTTAAAAGGATGGAGCCATTTCCCCAATGACTGGCTCTTTCTGCCCTGTCAATGTAAGCAGGTGCCAACAACTGTCTCCCCAAAGAAAGGAAGAAGATTGAAAATTGATTATCTGATTAGCCCCCTCCCTCTACTGGGAGGGATATCAGCAGCTTCCCACCTGCTCTCAGCCCCATCACTCCCCAGAGTCAGCCAGCCAGCCACCTTCCCTTTTGCATCTACAAAATCCTTCTGGCTCTCCTTAGTCTTGACTAATCAAGGAAGAAGTATTCTCCCATGCCCTTTCTTCAGTCAGATAAATATAGACTCGATGATTCAGTTCAGCAAGGGATTTAATTGATCTTGCCTTGTTTATTTTACAGCATGTATATATTTTAGTTGTTGTAGTTACTGTTCTGTTAAAATGAACGTTTCCTTCCCTTCCTTACTTTAGGTATACAGCGCTGAAGACGCAGTGTCACCTGGTGTGGGGAACTATGGAGTCTAAGCTAGGGTAAGTGATCCACTATAGGTATTTATTTAATATGCAGTTGGTAGAAAAAGGACTCTGCTCTCACTCTTATTATTTATACAGACAATTCACGCTGTATGTCAGTTCAGAGCACACAGTTTGTAAACAGAAGCTCCCAGGTTCAAATGCTATTAGCTCCAGTTGGAAGGATTTCAGATAGGAGTTCTGGGTGAAAATATTAACCTCAGGCCTTGGGGAGCTGCTACAAGCCAGAGTAGACAGTAATGAGTGAGAAGAACTTAGAGAAACATCCCATGTTTGCTGCTTTAATGTATGAAGGCAAGACATGCCTGTTGGAATGCATGTTGGACAGGCATTTGGAAGCTATGGTTGGCTGCAGCCCCTTTGTATTTGCCCACTTTGTTTTTACAGCCATGTTACTCTCGTTTACATCTATGATATTTACAGCCACAGTTATTGCATGAAGTGTGGCTAGGCCCACGGTTGTATAGCACCAGAGATTACAAAATTGGTGATGACAGGAGGAGTCTTTTGCTGATCATTCTCTGATGTTTCCATATTACTGTATATGCTGATTTAAACAAAAGAAAAGAGGCCCTTGGGGCCCCGGTACTAGGGGTGTGCAAAACAAAACAAAAAGTCAGAAATACACCTAGAAATCATAGTTTCTTTTCATTAAAGCAGCTTCTGGGATGATGAATCAGATCTGGGAAACTGAATAGTGAAGATGACACCTTCCCACCGAAAAGCTTGTGTGTTTCAGTTTGGTTCAGTTCTTATTTTGCAACAATGGTGGCAAACAGCAGCAAGCAGGCACTGGTCCACATGGCAGCGCCTTCTTTTCCTTAATGACATTCACCAGTCAGATCCCAAGGGGAAAGAGCCTTTGCATTATTAATTAACTCTATTGGCAGGAAGGGAGGAACGTGCTCAAAGTACATGTGAATGCATCTTTTCCCCCCGCTGTCTCTTCCTAGGCAATGGCATTGTCTCCCTGCCAATAAGATCCTCACAAGGGGAGACCACTCCCCACCTATTGGCTTTGGAAACATTTAAAAGGGGGGATGTGCAAACTTCAATCATAGGCTGCAATTCTACAGAGACTTCCCTGGAAGTAAACACTACTGAATAACATCTGAGTAAACCTGTTTAGGGGGGAATGTGCATCTTGGTTTCTTTTGCAGCACTGCCTGGGCACTGGTCTGTCTCCCCCATCTCCATCAAGGCACTTGGATTATCGGTCACTGTGAGGAATAATGCTGGGGTGGGGGGTACAAGTAGTTTGTTCAATCAGTCAAACTTGAAAAAAGCCTCAGAAGGCTTCAATCATAGGCTGCAATTGTGAAGACACTTCCCTGGGAATAAGCACTATTGAGTAACTTGGGACTTACATCTGAGTAGACCTACTAGGCTGCAATTGTGAAGACACTTCCCTGGGAATAAGCACTATTGAGTAACTTGGGACTTACATCTGAGTAGACCTACTAGGCTTGCTCCTGCCCATCTTACAAGCCATTCAGCCACTCTGTCCTTTCAAAAGCAATCCTGCCTGCCCACAGCAAAATGAAAAGTTATAGGGAAAACACAAGTCTCTAAGTCAGGGTGGGGGGCTTCAGACAATCATGCTGACAGCCTGCCTGCACTTGGGCAATCAAGACTGGCAGCGATTTAATGCAAGAACCCCCCCCCCACCCTCATTGTGGGAACAAAACTACAAAGCACAAGGAAACATGGCCCCAACAGGCAACAGCAGGATGCAAAGGAAATATTTATAGGCACTATGGAAAAAGAAAAACTGAACATGAAGCAGGATTTTTTAATGCTATCACCACTACATTCAGAGCCACATCAGAGATCATGCTCCGTGCCCCCACCCCTGCTAGTCAAGATAATGTGCATGGTCCCACTAGATAAGGCCTTTCTCATTGTGCTGCCTGCCAAGGGAATGCCCTACCAAAGGAAGCCAGTTTGGCTCCATCATTATGTGTCTTTCAATGAGCCATGAACATTTTTAGGAGGAACTGTTAGTGTGAACTATTGATTTTAAATTCCTTTTGTTTGGTGTTAGTAATGTGACTTATCTAACTGCTGGTTTTAGTTTGTTTTGAAAACTGTTTAATGTAATCTACTGTTGGTAGCTGCATTGGGATTGTTTTGTGGGAAAGGTGGGATATAAATATATGAATAAATAAATAACAGTGCAATCCTAAATGGAATTACACCCTCCTCCACCCATTGACTTCAATGGATTTTGAAGGGTGTGACCACACCTCAGATTGCGCTGTTAATAAGGTCTATGGCCCCCCTGTTCAGTGGGACAGATTTTTCCCAAGAGGTTCCTTTGTGTTTTCTCTTGCAGGCTTTACATAATCACTGATCTCTCTGGGTAGCCAAAAGGAAGATGTTGATTATGTTTCTACTTTCTGAGTTACTTTCTATTCTATTCCTTAAAATATTGGAAGGAATTTGCTGCCTGGAGAAAATAGGAAAGGTAGAGTAGGAATGTTCTAAACAAACAAAGTGCTAAGGAGTTCCTAATATGGCTTTTATAGGATGGGTAATTTCTTTTTCCAAAATCACTTCTTTTAGATATTGTCATGGATCCCTCTTGTTCTTTTTTTTCTTTTTTAAGAGCACAATTTCTCTTTAATTTATCTTTGAAAAGCAATAAAGGCACCCTTTTGTAACTTCAACCCTTGCAGTTGTTATCCGCCCTGAGCCTGAGAAAGCGGGGACGGTGGAATATAAATATAATAAACTAAATTAAATTAAATTAGGGTAGTGCTTTAGCAGGAAATGCGGAAGGCTTGGGAAGACACTGCCTGCTTCTGAGTATCTACAGAGTGAAATTCTGACACTTTGCAGAACCTCCTTTGCAGCCCCTCCTCTCTCCAAATTTCTCTGTGATCAAAAAGGAATTGATTAGAAATTGACTCCAAATTCCTAAAAGAAGGGAAGGATTGTTGGATTTCAGGGATAAACTGGGTAGAGAGGAATTGAGATAACCCCAGTTCCTAAGAGTTTAGATTCTCAGACAGAGAAACCAAATGTTTCAATAAATATGGGGAGACAGTGCCTGGATATATGCCATGCACCACTCTTGTGCTTTCCTGCTGTTTCTGGTCCCTAGTTTAACATGCTGTTGATGTTCATTAAATATGGTATAAGAGAACTCACAAGACCCTGAACTTGATGTCCAGAAAACTTTCAGTACATATTCATTTCAGACAAAGGGAGGGCATATTGAGCGTTTTGCATCAGGGTTCTCTGTGTGTGTGTGTGTGTGTGTGTGTGTGTGTGTTGGCACACACGCGCGCCAAAGAACTGGACACTGGAGGATGCAGTCATGCACATCTCTCGGAGAGTGTGTGTATGTTCATTTCATGGAGTGAATTGCTTCCTTGTTTGTTTACTATGAATCTTTTTTTAAAAAAATCTGAAGTGTTGGATGACTATTATAAAGCTTTAAGCTATGAGACGTGAAGCTGAGTAAACAAATGAGAAAGTTCAAGTAAAAAAGTCAAGAGGTTTATAATATCTGAACACTAACAGTTTGCTATTGTGGAGATGTTCTCTCTATGAGTATAGTGGCTGTTACATAATAATAATATCTCATAACTCTGAATGTGTCTTTCTGACCACCTTCCACTCCTGAAACTCTTTGCTGATGCATATGGGAAAAGTTGCATCTGAAAACAGAGGGGGCAGAAGGCAGAATTAGTGCTTGTGGAAACTTTCACCATGGAGAAAGCACCTCAAATTTTGTTTTCCATAGTTAGTGCACAGAGAAATTACACTGTTTTCCCCCTTCATGGTGGCATTAATGTCTTTGTGACCTCATCAGCCATTATCCCAGTCCCTATCATCATCTCAGACCTATTTGTCTGAGCCCTACACAAGCCCTATAAAAGCCCTACACAAGACCATCATACCTGAAGGACCGGCTCTCCCGATATGATCCCCCACAAAGTCTGTGTACTTCATCTCACACTGGTGGTACCTGGCCCAAATGGCTCACCTCTCTTCCACCAGGTCGAGGGCTTTCTCTGTGGTGGCCCCATCCTGGTGGAATGCTCTGTCCAACAATACACATGCCTTGTGGGACCTATCTAGGTTCCACAGGACATGTAAGGTGGAACTATTTTAGCAGGCCTTTAACCTGATACAACCACGATGTGTCATGGAATCTTTGCCACCTGGGTGTGCGGTTGGGGTTTTTTTTTGTTTTTACTATTGGTTGTATTCTTGTGTGTCCCCTTAACTGTAGTGATATTTTTTAGTTTTAATATATAATATGTATTGTTGTTTTTAATGCTGTAAATCACTTTGGACCTTGAGGAAGAGGTGGTATAAAAGTCAAAAAATAAAATAACAACACAGTAGAGTAGCTTAGAAAAGAAAGAGTCCTAGGAAAAAGGGAAAGGGAAGGGAAAAGACCAAGGAGGAGAAAAGCAAGACAGACGATGCACTGCTAAGTAGAGTTAGTTCAGTCTAAGCCCGTTGATTTCAACGGGCTTATACTAGAGTAACTTTGTTTAGGATTACACTGAAAGCTGCTTTAGAGGGAAAGTTGGACCAAGCAGCTTTGAGAGACAGCATTCTTCTAGGTAAAGAATGGCTGGTTTAGACATTGCTAGGTGCTTGTGGTTGTTACCAACAAATCACAGGGTGGAAAGTAATATTTAGCTGTCTCTTCTGAATAGGGTGGTCTAGACATATGCCATGTCACATAAGAAAAATGATTTATTCACAGACACTCAGAGAGTTATACTTGCGCTGGGAGGTGAATCAGGGACTTCCAGTTCAGTGCTTGTGGGCTTAACCAATATACCATACTTCATATCCTACATTATACCAGCTTTCAAATTATAATATGCATGTTAATGTATTAGTGTGACAACCTAGAATTTTCTTATTTTCTTTTCATGAAGCTGAAAGCTACAGTCTTGTCTTGGAACATCTAGTATACAACTTCTAGATCCAATGAAAAAAGGCAGCCAAATTAGTTGTTGCCTTCTATGGTTAGGTCTGCAAAAAATGCCCAGTCTATACTATGAAAATTTATATACAACACAGCTTTCTCTAGACTTATATTCAGCAAACCCATTTGAAAGGAAAATCTCCTCCAATGATCAGCATTTGCTGCCTCCCCAGACCTTCAGAAAAGGCTTTGCCTGTTTTTGTGGTCTGTCGAGAGCCACCGTCATGTGCAATTATGCTTGCTGGTAAAACAAGATACAATAATAAAACCTGATGGTGCTGCCACAGAGATAAAACATATAATAAGTTATTACTTTAGTAGAGCAGCAGGGTAGCCCATTGCAATGAGCTCCTCTCCCACAGCTTTGATTCTGTTCATCTTCTGGATGTTGAAAGACACAACAAAGAAAGAAGAAAATAATAAAGCTTGGAAACCAAAGCTGCTTATTGTGTAGCTGGAGTGAGTATTAAAGAGTAATATTAACAGCAAGCATGATACAGCCTTGCTGGGATGCCATACCAAGCTCTTTGTCTACCATAGACTTTATATAAACAACTAATGGATTGTTCTAGAAATCCTTTCCCATATTAAATTATTGACTTAGAACTTGAAAGGGTTGACCTGTGACTTCTAAAGAAACTGCAAGCTTCATAAGTGAAGTTGCTTAGCTGACCTAACCTAAAGCCCTGATCCTGCACTAGTTTGTTCATGTGCTTTGCTTTGTTGTATCAAGAACAAAATTTCATTGATTTCTATAGGAAAATCAGAGGGCGGAAAGGAAGCTTCACATCTCATAGCTTAAAGCTTTATTATAGTCATCGACTTGCTGCTTGATTCTTGTTGTAATATGAAGTACTAGTTTGGACTGATGAATCCATGGACGAAGAATATCTGAAAGAACACTTGCTCAACAGAAATACTAAACCAGTGTTTGGGATCAGGACTGGATGAGGGCAACAAAACCAAAACTTAATCCAGACAGGTCTGTAGACTGGCAGCAGAGTTAATATGTGAACATTGTCCAGTTGTTCTTCTAAAATCCTCATTGCCTATTTATGCAAATGGTGAAGGATGTCAGGCATGTCTTTTACCAGTTTAGGCTGGTTCATCAGTAAAGACTATTCCTGGATCTGGAGCTTTCTGTTTATTGCTAATGCAAGAGGAGGAGGGATCTGTAATTTCATCTTTATCCCTGGATTAGGTCTCTGTCACACATCATTTGGTAAATGCATAAATAAATAAAAACTTCACTGTTCTGGATCTTTGAAAAGAGTCCAGAAATGTCAATAAGTACAAAAAATGGCAGCCGGAGTGTTAATAGAGGTCCACTTTAATAAATAGGGCTGTGCATTCCAAAATCCCCAAGCCAAAAATATACATGAAAATTGCTGTTTGGGGTTGTTACCATGATTTTCTGGAACGATAACACAAATCTGGGATTCTTAGGCATTATGCCCCCCCCCCATCCATGTTGCTTTCGATGTATTGTCGAAGGCTTTCACGGCCGGAGAACGATGGTTGTTGTGGGTTTTCCGGGCTGTATTGCCGTGGTCTTGGCATTGTAGTTCCTGACGTTTCGCCAGCAGCTGTGGCTGGCATCTTCAGAGGTGTAGCACCAAAAGACAGAGATCTCTCAGTGTCACAGTGTGGAAAAGATGTAGGTCATTTGTATCTACTCAGGAGGGGTGGGGTTGAGCTGAGTCATCCTGTAAGAGTTTCCCAGGGTGTGGAATGCTAATGGCGGGAGGCTTCACTGTATCCTGAGGAGGTTCTTTTGCATATGGATTGGTACTTGATGTGCTAATCTTCTCTGCAGGGCTATTGTCGGGGATAGAATGTTTTGTTAGCCTGGTGTTTTTCAGAACTGGAAACCATGCTCTGTTCATTCTTAAGGTTTCTTCTTTCCTGTTGAAGTTTTGTTTATGCTTGTGAACTTCAATGGCTTCCCTGTGCATTCTGACAAAGTAGTTGGGAGTGTTGTCCAGTATTTTGGTGTCCTGGAATAAGATACTGTGCCCTGTTTGCGTTAGGCTATGTTCAGCCACTGCTGATTTTTCAGGTTGTCCAAGTCTGCAGTGTCTTTCATGTTCTTTTATTCTTGTCTGGATGCTACGCTTTGTGGTCCCGATGTAAACTTGTCCACAGCTGCAGGGTATACGGTATACTCCTGCAGAGGTGAGGGGGTCTCTACTGTCTTTTGCTGATCGTAGCATCTGTTGTATTTTTCGGGTGGGTCTGAATACTGCTTGAAGGTTATGCTTTTTCATAAGCTTTCCCATCTGATCAGTAATTCCTTTGATATATGGCAAAAACACTTTTCCTGTAGGAGACTGTTTTTCCTTGGTTGTTTGATTCATCCTGGGTTTGATTGCTCTTCGGATTTCATTTCTGGAGTAGCCATTTCCCAGAGGATGTAACAGCCTTATTCCACCATTGTCTGACAACCAGTTACTTCCAACAGGACAACGAATTCTATGAACAGATGGATGGGGTGGCCATGGGGAGCCCACTCAGCCCAGTTATAGCAAACTTCTACATGGAACATTTTGAAAAAACAGCTCTAGAATCAGCACCCCACAAACCTAGTGTATGGTTCCGGTTTGTGGATGATACATTTATCATTTGGAGCCATGGGGAGGAAGAATTGATGGGGTTTTTGAATCATCTCAACAACATCCACCTGAACATACAATTCACAATGGAGAAAGAAATCGAGGGAAAACTCCCATTCCTGGATACCTTGGTCATCCGCAAAGCAAACTTTCAGTTAGGTCACAAGGTCTACAGGAAACCAACTCACACTGATCAGTACTTACACAAAAACTCCAATCACCACCCCCGACAGAAAAGAGGCATAATGAAAACATTAGTGGATCGTGCAAGACGGATATGTGAGCCGCACTTTCTCAATGAGGAAATTAATCATCTAAACCACGCACTTCAGGCAAATGGCTACTCCAGAAATGAAATCCGAAGAGCAATCAAACCCAGCTCAGACCTGTCCTGATCCAGATGCCTGTGGAGATTTGGAGCCATTATCTTTAAAACAACTGCCCCAGACCCTCAAATTGTTTACCCATTGAAATTAATAGTCCCAAATTTCAGAACTCAGGGGGAAAAAGCAGATTTGAATCCCAAACCTATAAAAGCTTACCTGGAAATCAGCAATCACAGTAAAGGTTTGCTTCTCAAATCTCAGAGCACACCTCTGATGATGATGATGATGATGATGATGATGAATATACATATCCATTGCTTTACCATCTGTATTGGCTCCAGTTTGTTTCTCAGCCCAATGTGAAATGGTATCTTTGACCTTTAAAGTTTTAAAAGGCTTTAGTCCAAAGTACACGAAAGACCATATACGCTCCTGTCTAGGGTCTGAGAGTGGCCAATAGGCCCTAATGTGTGGATCTACATTATCTGAATTTGACTTTAATACTTGAGTGTAACTGATGTCTAGTCTTATTGGATTTTTTCATATTTTATGTTTTATGGATTGTTAGCCACTTGGGATGCTTTTTGGAGAGAAAGATGGCATACAAATTATTCAGGGTTGCCAGGCCCCCTGTTATAGTGGGGGATTCCCCATCCCCAGCTGCCACTCCTTGCCACTGCTCACCTAGCTGGCAAGGAGGGGAGGTTTTGGGAAAGGGGGGGGGGAGGCTAGCATGAGGCACACTCATGCATCCATGTCCCCCAGTGATTACATCATTTCTGGAATGACCCGAAAACAACAGGTCACACCAGTGCTGATTCAGTAAAAATCAGTCCCAAGTAGCATGCATAAGACTGCCCTATGCAGGTGAGAGTACCCTGTTGTCTTGGGGAGCCCTTGCAACCCTGAATGTACTAAATAAATAACTTGGCATGCACAGCCGTTCACACTCTATATTGTTCATTTGAGTGGAGGACACAAGGGAGTGAAATAAAAGCCCACCATGATATCGAAAATAGTCGTCAAGATGAATTTTCATATGAATATTCACACACAACAGTTGTGGCTATCAGATTACTTTCACAGATTAGGCACCAGTGAGATGATATAAGAACTGTTATGTCCAAAACAAATCTATTCATTCAAGACAGTTAAGTTTATACATCATCTGTGATTCATTCCAAAGTGATCTTGTGGCTGTGAATCCTATGTGAACACATAGGACAATATATTGCAAATCCTCAGGAGGGCTTAGTGACTATATCTCCATTAAGACCCATGCTGAAAAGCCAGTTTATTATAATCTTATCTCCTTATGATGTGCTTCTTCATTTATATGTATAGTCTTGATAACAGGAGACTGTGAAGAATACCAACAATCTAGCACAATCATTTTGCCGAAAAAGCAAATAGACTTCGAAATCTTCCTACAAGGTCTTTGGGGGCCATCACTCAGCTGCATTTTTAAATGGACACAGCTGGATTTTTATTGCTGATTAAGATTTCTGTTAAACAACAAACTACTTTAAATTTCCTTGGACTGAAATAAAAATGGTAACTTAAATTTATCAATGGTTGGAACAGGTGGCTACCAAAGCACATCAATTCCTTCAGCAAGGCAAATTCAGCGCAATACAGGCAGCAGAAAACAATCTCTGTATTTTTTCAAGAAGTAATTCTAGATGTACCAGAGAAAAACACTTTGAGAGCTTTTCCACATGTAGCATAGCAGCTGCTTATGAGTTATCGTTTCCCCTTCTCTATGCAGCATGTCCTCCTGTCCACGGCCTGAGTTATGCTTGCCACTGGCCCTTTCATTTTCTGAAATGTCTTCCTCTTAACCAATGGACAATTTTGAATTTGCACACATTTCAAGAAATACATCAATAGGCAATGGCCATTTATTTTCCTTACCTCCTCATTCTTTATCAGAGCATTCATAGACTTCAGTAGACCAAAGTTACCGAAACTAATGGAATAATAAACTATAGGAACCACTAGTGTATAGCGCAGGATCTGATAGCTTATATGCTATCAGAAACATGGGGCTTCTCTTGAACCAGTAGGTCCATGTTAATTTTTTCCTCCTCTTCCATCAAATATACTACAACTTACATCACATCATAATATCATAATTACACTGTGTGTTTCTCACCCCTGTTGGTGGCCACCAGTGACGTGGAGTGAAGAAATGGGCAGTACAATAATGTCAGGAAGGATGTGATTCCTTTTTTCCAATACAGTGCAGATGGGGAGGGGAAAATTCAGCATGGGGGTGGTAATTTCAGCAACAACCCAGTGTTTCTTACAATGTATATTGCTGCAAACATTCATGCAAAAAATTCTTTTGTTGTGTTTGTATCCCCTGTGTATACAGTGACAAGAAAGGACTTATTTTCACAGAGTTATTTGTTCTTGTATAATAGCCCATTGATCTCACATCAACTTTCAATTTGTTTACGCATTAAGACAATTAATGAAAGGTGGTTATTGAGGGATATCAATATGCCCCTTGTAAGAGGTAGTGTTTTTGACTTGCCTGTCTTCCAAGATGAATAATTATATAAATGTGGTAGAAGCATTTACTACTCTGAAAACTGTCCAGAAACTTTAATTGGTTCTAAATAACTGCCAGGCTGCTGTCAGGGCGGGGTTGGCTACAAGTATTATATCACCTGTGTTGAAAGGTCTGCAGTTGCACAGGTTGCCCATCAGTTTCTGGGCACAATTCTGATTCTTACCTTTCAGGTCCTAAATGGCTTGTGGTCAAGGTACCTTAAGGACCATCTTCTCCCAGACCCCCATAGAAGATCTGCCTCTCAATCCCCACTCTCTGTGACTCTGGGTGGCAGGTGGGTGTCCTGTGGTGGCACCTCACCTCAGAACACTCCGGCTCATACTGTGTTTTCTTTTAGGTACCAGTCCAAAATATGTGTTTTTTACCCAGACTTTTAATTAGGCTTTTATCTTACCAGCTTTTAAACTCTCTGTTTCTATATTATAAATAGTTTTTATGCTGTTTATATCCAATGACTTGTTTTTAACGGATGGTTTTTATGACATAGTTTTAATCGTAAGCCACATCAAGCAGGACTCTGAAGAGGCAGCAAAGAAATGTCCTCAATCAATCATACTCTGTAGAGCGATACAAGCCCTGTTCACAAGTTAGAGTAAACATATATACAATCTGTATAGAATGCACAACTGATTTTTCCTTATATGCATGCTGAATAATTATACGTCTACATTCAATGCATATACTGCTGAACATGTGGTTAAAAGCCCACACTTATCCAGATATTGGTTTTCAGTTTAATTTATAAAGTGAATGTGTGTTTGCTCTTTCTTACAAATATATATACATACATACAGGAGGTATGTGCATTCACTATAACTTTTGAACAGGGCTTCTGTGACCTTATGAATGACCCAAGGTAATCAAAGAAAGGCATGAAACTGAGATATCCATTCCTGGTGTAGTGGTTAAGAGCAGTGGAACTCTTATCTGGAGAACTGGGTTTGATTCCCCACTCCTCCATTTGTAGCCACCTGGGTGACCTTGGGTCAGTCACAATTCTCGGGAGCTCTCTCAGCCCCACACATCTCACAGAGTGATTGTTGTTGGGATAATAACTGCTCTGAATGGATGTTAAGTTGTCCTAAATCAAATATCATCATCATCATCATCATTATTATTTGAATTATCTGAAACAATCAACAATAAGCAGAGGTCACATATTATTATTGATTGGCCTTGCTAAGCTGATACAAGTTTCCACCGGAGATGTATCAACCACGTATGTTGTTCCAAGTAGCGCCATCTTTTGCAGTTCTGTAGGTGTTATGTCAGAAAGCTGCAGTTTTTCCATATGAATTGCAAAGTTTTTCAAGATGGTTCCAAGTGACCCGATGACAATGGGGACTACCGTTGCATTCTTCTTCCATAGTTGGGTGGGTTCTATTGCCAGATCTCTATATTTAATCATTTTTTTCTTATTCTTTTTCTTTGACTCTGGCGTCCCCAGGAATTGCAATGCCGATTATCCAGACTTTTCGATTTTCTACGACGGTTATGTCTGGTGTATTATGTTCAAGGTGCTGATCGGTTTGAATTGTGAAATCCCATAAGATCTTGGCTTGTTCATTTTCTAGCACCTTTTCCACCTGATGTTCCCATGAATTCTTTGATACTGGCAAGTTATACTTTTTACACAATGACCATTATTATTATTAGTCAAGTTGATAGAGGCTGTCTCCTTTTACAAACCTAAGATGATATTATCTGCCTCTTAATTGTGTAAACAAGTCATAAGGTTCACCCATATATTCCTGCCTCACTGTACGTCCCAGCACAATATTGTGCAGAGAGGAATTTGCAAAATGGCTATATAGACATATGTAGCTAGGGTTGTTAGTCCTGATCTAGCAATCAGAGGGAGAATGGGGAGTGGGGAGGCAGCAACATATGAGGTGGCCATTGGTCAACAGTGATGTCACTTCCAAGAAAACCAGAAGTGATGTCACACCTCTATAGAAATTGGCCAAACCATAGAATTTTGTAAAACCATACCGTTTTTGGTAATTCCTAGAAAAGATTGATTGGCTGTCAGCCATTTTTTA